>NC_057345.1:97106500-98427000 GCF_016509475.1 Prionailurus bengalensis
TTATTTTTAAAACGTTTTATTTTTAAAACGTATTTTATTTTTAAAATACGTTAACTATTATGTATAGTTAACATACAGTGTTATATTAGTTTCAGGTGTACAATATAGCGACTCAACAATTCCATACATTGCCCAGTGCTCATCATGACAAGTGTACCACTTAATCCCCATCACCTATTTCACCCATCCCCTCACCCACCTCCCTTTTTGTCACCATCAGATGAGTCTCTATAGTTGAGTGTCTGTTTCTTGATTTGTCTCTCCCTCTCTCTCTTTTTCCTTTGCTCATTTGCTTTATTTCTTAAATTCCACATATGTGTGAAACTGTATGGTATTTGTCTTTCTCTGACTAACTTCTCCTAACATTATACTCTCTAGCTCCATCCGTGTCATTGTAAATGATATATTTCATTCTTTTTTATGGCTGAGTAATATTCCATTGTATACATATACCACTTCTTTATCTATTCATCTATCGATGGACACTGATTGCCTCCATAATTTGGCTATTGTAAATAATGCTACAATAAACAGGGGTGCATATATCTTTTCAAATTAGTGTTCACATATTCTTTTTTTTTTTTTTTAATTTTATTTTTCAACGTTTATTTATTTTTGGGACAGAGAGAGACAGAGCATGAACGGGGGAGAGGCAGAGAGAGAGGGAGACACAGAATCGGAAACAGGCTCCAGGCTCTGAGCCATCAGCCCAGAGCCTGACGCGGGGCTCGAACTCACGGACCGCGAGATCGTGACCTGGCTGAAGTCGGACGCTTAACCGACTGCGCCACCCAGGCGCCCCAGTGTTCACATATTCTTTGAGTGAATACCTACTAGTGGAATTATGGGGTCATATAATAATTTTATTTTTAATTTGTTGAGGAACCTCCATACTGTTTTCCACAGTGGCTACACCAGTTTGCATTCCCACTAACAGTGCACAGGGGTTCCATTTCTCCACATTCCTCAGCAACACTTGTTGTTTCTTGTGGTTTTGATTATAGCCGTTGTAACAGGTGTCAAATGATATCTCATTGTTGTTTTGATTTGCATTTCCTTGATGATGAGTGCTGTTGAGCAACTTTTCATGTGTCTGTTGGCCATCTGTCTGTCTCCTTTGGAACAATGTCTATTCATGTCTTCTGCCCAGTTTTAAATTGGGTTATTTGAGTTTTTTGGTGTTGAGTTGTATGAGTTTTTTATATATTTTGGATACTAACCCCTTATCAGTTATGTCATTTGCAAATATCTTCTCCCATTTAGTAGCTTGTCTTTTTGTTTTATTAATAGTTTCCTTTGCTGTGCAGACACTTTTCATTTTGATGTAGTCCCATAGTTTATTTTTGCTTTACCTCTGGAGACACTTGTGGAAAAATGTTTCTACAACCAATGTCAGAGAAATTATCCCTGTGCTCCCTTCTGGGATGTTTATGGTTTCAGGCTCACATGTAGATCCTTAATCCATTTTGAGTTTATTTTTGGGTAGAGTGTAAGAAAGTGGTCCAGGTTCATTCTTTTGCATGTAGCTGTCCAGTTTGCTCAACACCATTTGTTGAAGAGATTGTCTTTTTTCCCGTTGCATATTCTTGCTTCCTATGTCAAAGATTCATTGACCATAAAATCGTGGGTTTATTTCTGGGCTATTTTCTATTGGTCTATTTTTCTAATTTTGTGATAGTACCATGATATTTCGATGAATATGACTTTGTAGTACATTTTGACATCTGGGATTGTGATACCTCCAGCTTTGTTCTTCTTTCTCAAGATTGCTTTGGCTAATCAGGTCTTTTGTGGTTCCATACAAATTTTAGGATTATTTGTCCTAGTTCTGTGAAAAATGCTGTTGGTGTTTTGATAGGGATTGCATTAAATCTGTAGATTGCTTTGGGTAGTATGGACATTTTAACAATATCTGTTCTCCCAATCCATGAGCCTGGAATATATTTCCATTTGTTTGTGTCATCTTCAGTTTCTTTCATGTATATGGTTTTCAGAGTACAGGTATTTGACCTCCATGGTTATGTTTATTCCTAGGTATTTTATTATTTTTGGTGTAATTGTAAATGAGATGTTTCTTGATTTTTCTCTCTGCTACTTCATTATTAGTGTATAGAGGTACAACGGACTTCTGTATGTTGATTTTGAATCCTGAGACCTTACTGAATTCATTTATCAATTCTAGTAGGTTTTTGGTGGAGTCTTTAGGATTTTCTATATAGAGTATCATGTCAATTGCAAATAGTGAAAGTTTTACTTCTTCCTTATCAGTTTGGATGCCTTTTATTTCTTCTTCTTGCCTGATTGCTAAGGCTAGGACTTCCAGTACTATGGTGAATAGAAGTGATGAGAGGGGGCTTCCTTGGCTTGTTCTTGATCTTAGGGAAAAAAGCTCTCAGGTTTTTACCATTGAGTATGATGTGAGTTGAGGTTTTTCATATATGGCCTTTAGCATATTGAGGAATGTTCCCTCTAAACCTACTTGAGAGTTTTGATCATGAATGAATGTTGTACTTTGTCAAATGCTTTTTCTGTATCTATTGAGATGATCATGCAGTTTTTATCCTTTCTCTTGTTGATGTGATGTGTCACATTATTTGACTTGCAAATATTGAACTACCCTGGCATCCAAGAATAAATCCCATCTGATCATGGTGAATGATTTTCTTAGTGTATTATTGGATTCAGTTTGCTAATATTTTGTTGAGGATTTTTGCATCTATGTTCATCAGAGGTATTGGCCTGTGGTTCTCTTTTTAATAGTGTCTCTGTCTGGTTTTCGTATCAGGGTAATGATGGCCCCATAGAATGAATTTGGAAGCTCTCCTTCCTCTTCTATTTTTTTGGAATAGTTTGAGAAGAATAGGTATTCATTTATTCTTTAAATGAAGAATTTAAAGTTTGGCAGAATTCCCCTTGAAGTCATCTAGTCCTGGACTTTTGTTTGCTGGGAGAGTTTGGATACTGATTCAATTTCATTGCTGGTAATTAATCTGTTCAAATTTTCTTCCTGATTCAGTTTTGGTAGGTTATATATTTCTAGGAATTTATCCATTTCTTCTAGGTTGTCCAATTTGTTGGTATATTTTCATAACATTCTCTTATAGTCCTTTGTATTTCTGTGGTGTCAGTTGTCATTTTTCCTCTTTCACTTCTGATTTTGTTTATATGAGGTTTTGTGTATTTCGTATGTCTGTCTGTTTTTCATGAGTCTAACTAAAGGTTTATCAATTTTGTTGATCTTTTCAAAGAATCAGCTCCTGGTTTCATTGATCTCTTCTTTTGTTTGTTTCTATTTTGTCTATTTCTGCTCTAATCTTTAATTACTTCCTTCTTTCTACTGGTTTGGGGTTTTGTTTGTACTTTTTAATTTTTTTTTAGCTTCTTCTAGGGGTAAGGTTAGGTTGTTTATTATGGTGACAATTTTTGAACTCTTATTTTTGGACATTTATGTAATTTTTGAATTTTTGATATTATAAATATTTCTTTGTCATCCTTATACATAGATTCTTATTAAATTTGTAGTTATTTATTTATAATAGATGCCTAAAACTGGGATTGCTGGGACAAACTATATAAAACATTTTTAAGACCTTTCCCTTTTTACCCATATGTATATCCAAAGTGCTTTCCAGAAAGATTATATTTCAAACTCACCAGAGTGCCTATCTCACTAGACCCTCAACTACACTGAAAATTTATGTCTTTATCTTTGCCAAGTTAATAGAGGAAAAAATTATCTCATTGTTTTGATTTGCATCTCCTTGATAATAATGAAGATGAAATATGTTCATAAGCTCTATTTGCTATCTGTATTTTATCTTCAATTAATTGTCATTGCTTGTCCTTTGCCTGTTTTTCTCTTATGCTCATATTTGTCTTATTATCTGAAAATATATATATAATACATGTTATATATATTAATTAATATATATTATAATGTATAATATATATTATGGATAGTAATCATTTCTTTCTAGTACTTGTTGAAAATATTTTCCCCTGTTAGTTCCCTTTTACTTTTGGCTGTGGGTTTTTTTAGTCATTTCTTCATTCTGTAAACCTATATTGGACATATTTTATACGCCAAAGAGTGTGCTAGTAATGGGATGTTTTTTAGAAATTGAATATCAGATTCCATGTCCTCAAGGAATTGAGCGTATAGTGAAAAAGATACACATATAAGTAAGTGTTTGCCCTACGCCAATTTGATAAGGATAGTGTTAAGGAAAATCCATGGAACTCTGGCTTCGTAGAGGAGGCAGTATTTGAGTTGCACCTGCAAGAATGAGTAAGAACTGGCTAGGTGCAGAGATGGGAGAGGTGATGCCAGGCAGAATGAGTGTGGGCATGAAGGCACACACAGTCATGAAGGTACACGGTGTTTGCAGAATGGCATGGTGGGACAGTGTCCCTGGAGCACAGATGAAAGTGAGATGATGAAAACTCATCCTGTTTCTGAAAACACAGAAACTAAAGAAACTGGGCAACACAGTAAGTGATTCTACATCAAGGATATATTCAGAGTCTGTTTTTCATCTGCGGTGTAACAACTCTAAGGGAGACCACTACCCAAGACTAACACCACCCTGGCGCTCACCCCCTTCCCCTCCTTGGCCAAGGAGGACAAAGGCTGTGGAACCCCCAAGAGATCATGCTGAAATCATGGCCACAGGCTCTGCTGCAGACCTTCTGTTTCTCTCACATAGTTAAAGATTTGGGACAGACCGGAAGGAGGAGAATGAGAAGGTGAAATGGTCTGGTTGTGGCTTGTTTCTCTCCTCTTGTCCTTACTCTTGACCTTGCGCCTCATTTAACTCAGGCTGAAGAACCCAAGAGGTTGCTGATCTTCATAGGTACAGTGAATGGCAGGCATACTCTCCCCATGGTGACAGCCAAGGACTTTAGGAGCTGAGCTGTCTCAATCCTCACTCTGTGCCGAAGTATCCTGGAGATGGGTAGGACATCCGAGGTGTGTGGCATCGCATTGCATAGCCTCCCTTGCTTGCTTGTTCTCTCCTTCCTGCTTATATCCTGTAACTCAAACAGGTGGCGTGATACCAGAGAAGTCAGCACACTTCGTCTTCCCTCTAAAATTAATTCCTTTATAAATCAAGCTGCAGCAGGTTCACATTTGGCAAAATTGGTGCCTGGCCAAACACTGAGGGTATGTTAAAAGTATAAAATGTACATCTATCTTTGCGCTTCATTTCATCTCTCTGTCCTCTGTACCAAAAGATCCTGATGCTGACGGTGTCCATGATACTGTTGAAGAGAATCGGGAGAGGAGAGGCGAGACCGGTGATTCCAGCTGCTTTCCCTTGAGTAATCCCTACAATTCAGGTGCTACAATCTGCAGTCCTTCCTGACACGTGTCCCATTGTCCTTTACCACTTCCAGGACTCACCCAACTCATTACCTGCAACTTGAAGTCTAATTTTTTTTAAGTTTAATTTTTTAAGCTGTAAGCTGTTCTTTTGTGCTTTTTAGACATCCAGGTAGCTGTAACTATAAACCCTGGTGACTATTTCCTGCAGCAGCGGTCAGGCGTTGATAGATCGGCCCATGAACGGGTGGAGAGCTGAGTGACATTTAGCTGCCTGGTGAATGACTCTGACCTATTTTGTGTGCGCCTCTCTTGGGAGCCTGGAACCCAGCGTCCCTGTCAGTGAAATAGGGGCATGGAGACAACTTCGCAATCTCCAAACTCCCCTGCCCTGCACCACCATTTCTGACCATTCTAGGTACCTGTAGATCTTAGTGAGGACTTTTGGTTGGGATTTGTTGGGAGCACAACTACCTCACAAAAGCCCTGCAGGAATGCCTACCTGGGCTTGGTCACTTCGAAGTGAAGTCAAGTGAAGAGGACTTCAGTCATTTTGATGAGAGACACAATCTAAAGAGCTCATACCTAGCAGTCCCAGGCCTTTCCCCTTTACTGTGGGTTATGTTTTCAGAGAGCCTTCATTGTCAGGAATTTAATATCAGGATGTCAGTTGCAATACAGTGGAATAGAAAGACAGCTGCGTTGGGCACCTGGGTGGCTCGGTTGGCTGGGCGTCTGGCTTTAGCTCAGGCCATGATCTCACGGTTTGTGAGTTCAAGCCCCGTGTAGGGATCTGTGCTGACAGCTCGGAGCCTGGGGCCTGCTTCAGATTCTGTGTCTCCCTCTCTCTCTGCCCCTCCCCTGCTCACGCTCTGTCTCTCTCTCTCAAAAATAAACATTAAAAATTAAAATAAAAAGAAAAGCTGCGTTGAGAAGTGGGATTTAAAAAACTAATCTAGGGCAGGCACGTGTGCGTGTGTGTGTGTGTGTGTGTGTGTGTGTGTGTGTGTGTTTTACTTGAGTTTCCCCCTTGAAACAACCTTGGCTGAAACAGTCTCCTTCCTAGAATGCTGTTTCAGACTAGGAATGAGCTCTTCGATTCTCCAGTGAAAACATGGAAAGCGGCCCCAACAGTTCTGAATTGAAAACAATAATCCGGCACCTGCTTATTTCAGAAGCTTCTGAGAAAGGTAGTCTGGGCTGAAGAAGAGAAATCAGGTGAAAAGAATTGTAAAAAGTCAGAGAGGAACTGTAGGCCAGCTATTTCATACAAATTATGAAATCATTTTCATAATTATGGAAGGAACGATCCCCCTGTCACAGAGGATGAAACCGAGGTTCCAAAGAAGTAAAGGAACTTGCTCAGCATCCCAGCCCTAGGCAGTTGAGGCAAACCGGAGACGAGGCCTACCCAACCCCACAGCCTCTTCCCACTCACTACTCTCCATTACCTGTTTAACGACACCACACACAGGACTCTGATCTGAGGGAAGCTGGTTTGCATGTGTGTGGCTGTGAAGGCCGAGCTCCCGGCTCCAGGCTCACTTTGAATTCGGGGCCAGATTATTTATCCTGCAGGGTGTGGGGTCAGCGAAGTGAAGACTCACTACGAACACTGGCATGCCTTTTTATTTTTCTTTAGCTTTCCTCATTTTCTTATCCTGATGGAGACCAATTATTTCCTCTCAGTTTCTCTCAACAAAATTCTGAAAAGCTCAGGAACAGGGTGGCATCGTTTGTCTTTCTCCAGTCGCAATGGCTGAGGAGCTTCAGGGAAAGTTACCTCTCAAAGCTAAACCACCTTCATTTTCCCCCAAGCTATTTTGGGACATATGATTTGTTACATCTTAACTTCAACCCCTATTTCTTGAAAGAGAACTTAACCGTGAGTATTTATAATCTTCTTTTTATCTTCAAAGCACTCTACAGTATTAACTAATTAAACCTCAGCAACACCCTTGATTAACTCCTTTTTATAGATGTGGGAAAAGAGGCATGGAAATAATAAAAAGCGCCCTTGGCCATGATGGAATCGGCATTCCAAGGTAGGATTAGGGTTTGAAATGTCCCATCTCTACCTCTCGTAATACCAACAGCCCCGTCTCCTACCTTGATGCCTCGGTGGGAGGATATGATCTAGCTATCTCGTTCCTTCTATTCCTTCAACACCAAAGCCTTCTCAAGAGTGTCTGTCCCTCCTCCAGCACTCTTTACTATTCATTGTGTGTGGTTCGTGCCATGACTTTCTTCACTTCTTAAAGCAGAGGAGTTATTGAAAAAAGTGAACAAAATGCCCAGTTCTTATGGTTCCACTCAGCCCTCCTGCATCTCCCCTTGGAATCTATTCTTAGACATACCATCCGTTCAGGAATCCAAGGTAAGCCAGCTTTATCTGGCAGTGTTCCCCAAAGATTTCTTCTTTCCATATGTCCAGACAGAAAGCTAAGCAGTAATTCAAAGACAGAAAGGGGTCAGCACTAACCACTTCCACAGCTACCAGGCAGAAACTCGTTGTCGATTTCATCTGCAACACACTTTCCCAATCTTTTTAATGTTGGAGGAATCACTTGAAATGTGAGATTTATGGGCAGCTGTTCCAGCCGGGTGAGATTCTTGCTGACAGGTATCAGACTGTTATTAGCATTCTGTGTTATAAATTAAAGGAGAAGACCTGTCTCTGAATATGTACCAGAGCCTTGTAAGGTTGGCAGGGGAAGGTGGGCATTAGAATCCCTAAGCCAAACATACTCTTGGCAGAGACTAAATCCCCTTTAAGGACCCCCTTTCCAGGATTGCGTTATTCCTTGCTGGATATGATAGCTTTGGTACAGTTCACACAGGATTGTCATTGAGACAATAAGGACCTTACATTAAAACCCAGTCCCGATATTTGGTGGTGCTTGGAGATTGTACGACTGGCCCCCTGTGGCTCTTGCCCACCGCTGTCCCCCAACCCATCCAAATCAGAGTCAGCAGGTTCAGTAGAATAGCACAGGATATGGCACGGAAAATCCAGGTTTGAGTTTTGGCTGTGCTACCTACTAGTTATGTGATCAATTGACCTTGCTGACTTATGGTTTTTTCACACTAAAATGGGATAATAGGGGCACCTGGGTGGCTCAGTCAGTTAGCATCCAATTTTTGATTTTGGCTCAGGTGATGAAATCATGGTTCATGAGATTAAGCCCCTGAGCTAATAGCATGGACCCTACTTGGGGTTCTCTCCTTCTCTCTGCCCCTCCCCTGCTATCTCTCTGTCTCTGCCTCTGTCTCTCTCAAAATAAATAAACATTTTTTTAATTCTGTGAAATAAAAAATGGGATAATATTTACCTTGCATAATTAGTAAATAAAACAAATGTATTTTCTGCACTCTAAAGAATTTTTTAATCAATTTTAGTTATTAATGATAATGGCCAGTATTTATTGAGCCCTTACCATGTGCCAGACACAGTGTTTAGGGGACTTTCATGTATAATTATTTCATTTACCTTCCCAAGAACCCTATGAGGTAAGTGCTATAATTATATGCTTCTTAGAGATGGGGAAACTGAGACCTCAAATCACCTGCCTAATAGATGACACAAACCCGGTCCAGCTAGACCTGTGCTCTTGGCCACCACACAATAATTATTTTTAATCTCCACCTCCTTGCTGGACATTTCTTTTCAGATATTCTGCAGGTCTCTGGAATGTGACCAGTTGCAAACAAAATCCACTATCTCCTCTCAAATTACAGTCTTCGCTCTCACATTCTCCTTTGTCAAAGTTACTGTTTCTATCTCCCCAGCTTGAAATCTCAAGGTCATCCCTGCCTCTTCCTTTCCAGTGAGAAGTCACCCTAGCCATTCAGTGCCCTTCTCAAGATGGCTCTTGCCTCTCTCCTCCTAATTCCTTTTGTCACTACCATGGGCGAGGCCCCATTCCCTTAGACCTGTGTTGTGTAACAGCCTCTGAACTTGTTTTTCTGACTCAAGTCCAATTGATCCTAACATATTTTCAACACTTACTCCCTTGGCTAAAAACTTTCGGTTGCCTGCTGGACAAAGTCCATGCCCTTGAGCCCGACGTTCCTGGGCCTTCAGAGCCTGGTCCCACCCCTTCAAGCCACAGCCCCTTCCAGCCCTGAGCATGCCCCGTGCTTTCTTGCCTTTGTACATTAGCTCGTGTTTCTCTTTTCCTTTCTGTCTCTGCTCTTCTCACTCCCTACCTTCTGAATGGCAACTCTCCAGGATCCAGATCAAGTCCTTCCTTGATTTCCATTCCCAAGCCATACTTCTCCTTTCCCAAATCAGTAAGACCACGCCATTCAGCAGCCTGTTTATTATCACACACTGCTAATTAATTTTTTACAAAGAATGTGTATATCATATCGCACCTTTCTGATGGGAGAGGGATGGATAGAGAACACGCTTTATACTTCTCTGCCTCTCACATGGCACCACATGAACACCCACTGTGAGCCGAGCACTATGCTACATGCTGGGAATCCCGAGAGGAACAAGTTAGATTAGAGAGTTCACAGGCTTATAGCGTAGATCAACATGTAAACAAACATCACCACTGGCTATGAAATGGGCGCGGTGAGGATATGCCTCAAGGATTCTGGGAGCACGAAGAGTAGCACTGACTCCCTGAAGAAACCAGAGCAGGCCTCACCAAGTGACCCTTGAGTTGACTCTTGAAGGA
This sequence comes from Prionailurus bengalensis, assembly GCF_016509475.1. Taxonomy (NCBI): domain Eukaryota; kingdom Metazoa; phylum Chordata; class Mammalia; order Carnivora; family Felidae; genus Prionailurus; species Prionailurus bengalensis. The sequence goes on from NC_057345.1 coordinate 97,116,512, forward strand.
CGAGTAGAAAATAAAAGCTCTCCAAGCAGAGAAGGGCCTTTGAGGAACAGAGAACACCACGTTCAAAGACCCAGAGGCATATGGTGTATGTGTCAGGCCAGGTGAGGTGAGAGAGCGGGCGTATGGGAAAGAACACCGGGGGAGGACGCTGGAAAACAGGAAGCATCCAGGTGAGAAGACCTGGTCATGCGAAGAAGATGGGAATTGATCCTACAAGGTAGGTAGGAAGCCAGGGAGGCTTGTAAGTGAGAAGTGACTTGATCAGATTTGTATTTTAGAAAATTAACTCTGGCAGCAGCACGCGAATAAATTCTAGTTGGAGACACCTGAGGGAGAGATGCCAAGAGATTTTGAGGGCCTCGGCAAAGGCCAGGAGGAGGGGGCTAGGGCAGTCAGTTGATGTGAGGCATGTCAAGAAGGAGAACGAATAATGGGATGTGATAGACCATTGATTCTGGTGAGTGAGGAATTGAGAATAATGACTGAGGTGTTCACCTTGGGAGGCGAGAGGAAGGTAGGGAGACAGAGGTGAAAAAGCCAGTCGCTGTGGCTCTTGCTATTGCTGTTGTCATTCCTGGCTGTTGGGGTGTGGTAGGTAAAAGATAACTGGCAGATATTTTAAGTGAGAGGCACTTGGAGGGCATTGATAAGGAGAGGTTTGGTAGGAGTTAAATATTTCTAGTGCCTCTCTCAGTGCCTGGCACCTAGTGAGTACTTAATGGATGTTTGTGGAGAAGTGAAATGACCATGCAGAGTAGGCATGAAACAATACATGGATGAATAAATTCCCTTGGAAGACCATGCCCTTATTTTCAGCAACAAAGAATATAATACATACTGGTGTTTCTAGTGATACAGGACTGTACAAAGGACATGGCAAGGGTCCTTGAGTAGGTCAATGTGTGGCCTGGTTGACATCCACACTCTGCCTCCTCTGACAGACATCAACGAGGGATGGGATGGCGGGGGTGGGGGGGTGCTCAGACTGCGTTCTCGAACGTGACATTGATGTAAGACCGTGAGGACATTGCACAAGGCCAGTAAGGTTTCCCTCAAAGACAATGAAAACTATGGATTTCCAGGCCAATAAATGTAGACTTCACATGCCTATTTTAAGCGAGACATGGATATTTAGTACATTTGTTGTTTTTAACCTAAGAAATCTGAAATATATCCTGACAAACCATAACCTGCCCCATATGTATAACCCTCTTCTGATCTCTTATGAACAACATTCTCAATTAATCCCAGGAAACTGGGGGTGAGACAGGAGAAAGGGCAGAGAGAGGGAGAAAAGCAGAAGGGAGCAACAAAAGTCCAATGGAGAGAGACTTGAGAAACGGTTTGATCCACCCAGCAGATCCAGGCCTTATGGCTTAGGTCAGCAGATGTGAGTGATGTCCCGCGACGCGGAATTTTAAATATTAGCGGACTTGTTTCAGTAGAACAGCACAAAGCCATTAATTTCTTTGGCACTTTCTGTACTTCATCGCTGCTAAGCATTCCCAGTATGTTCACGTTAATAGAAAATTGGCAAGACAACAATATTTTATGCCTGCATAACTCTAGTTAAAGACACAGCATCGGGAGATATTTCGCAAGGCACAGACTACATTCGCACAGGTCCAACACATGCTATTTAAGAGATGAGAAGGTGGTTTTCTACTTGAATTGCTTTCTCGGCTACTAGATTCTAATCACCGTGGCAATATCATGCTCAAGGGCACGCTTCAACCCATGACGTAAATGGCATTCAACGTGATTTATGCATTTACCTTCCATGGAGAGGCGGAAGGGAAGAAATAACACATACTTAAAGTATAGTGGGCACTCTATAAACGTTATTGAATTGATTACAAGCATGTGATGCAGTTTATCTGGAAATACCTGTAGTGCTTCAGAATATTATAAGGTTCCTCCTCTCCCATTTTTCTCTTAAAATCAGAATTCTAGGCTGCAGATAGATATCTGCTAAGATAATTCCTCTATTTTGTGGATGAAAAATCTGATAAGGGATGCCTAGTTAGTACTTTCTTGGTTGCAAGTGACAGAAAATCTAATATAAAGTGACGTAAGCAAAAATGGGATTTCTCGGCTTCTATAAATGAAACATCCACGGGGTAAGCACAGTTTCCGATGTGTCTAGATTCAGATCTCAAGCGATGGTCTACCTTACCTGGCTGTCTGCCACCAGTGCACGCCGGGTAGAAAATGGTAGTGCATGCCCCAATCCCAAAAGTCTTATGGCATTTCCCCGGCTCTAGTGGGGTCACATGACCAGCCTTGCAGCTAGAATGTACCTGTTGCTTAACCTAGCTCAGGTGCCTGACCTGGGGAGCCAGCGTGGGAGCCCATGTCTCACTCCAGGCACATGGGCTGTGTAGAGAGGAGAGGTAGCCGCCTCAATGCAGAAGCAAGATACAATGTGCCTCGAAGGGAGAGTGAGTCCTGGGTGGTGGGTGTGCAAGGTGGGGAGGAAAGATAAGTGTCCTCTCTACCATTTGTAGTATTTCAATTAACATTTTAAAGCAGGGGCACGTGGGTGGCTCAGTCGGTTAAGCGTCCGACTCTTGATTTCGGCTCAGGTCAGGATCCCAGGGTCATGGGATCGAGCCCCGCTTTGGGCTCCATGCTGACAGCACAGAGCCTGCTTGGGATTCTCTCTCCCTCTCTTTCTCTGCCCTTCCCCTTCTCATGCTCACACATGCTTCCTCTCTCTCTCAAAATAAATAAGCATTTAAAAATTTAAAACAACTTTTGAATCCCCCCCCCACCAAGGTAAAATCTTCCTCCACTTCAAGGAGGAGCCCCCACTAGAATAAACGTAATTATAGTTTGCAATTGTATGAAGAAAGCTGAATGAAGCCACGTGTTTCCCCATCTGTGTCCCTCTTTCTGCCCTCCCATTCTCTTTCTTAACCACCAGCCTTAAATGCAGATCCCCACAGTGTCTCCTTCAGAACAAAGTATTTAGCAAATGTTTCTTTCTGGTTCCTGTGAGGATGTTAATGGAGTCTTGGCTTCCCCCACTGAATCCTGAAAAGTTTTATTGACTTCCCCACCTCCCCCACCTACGATCCTGACAGTTTCGGTGCTACCTGAATCTGAGAACACAGCTCCTTTCCCACATGGCTTGTGTTTTTTGTTTGGGAAACTTGCCAAGTATTGACAGTTCTTTATTTTCGATCTGGATGTTGGGCCAGAACCACATGTGAGTTGGAGGTTTTACAATCTCTCTGTTCTGGATGCATTCATTTCATTTGTTTCTCCTCGTTATTTTGAGTCCTTCATACCCTTTTAGTGTTAATTCTCCATTCACTTCTTTGTCATAGATACAGATAATGCAGCCATACCCCTCAGCGGGGTCTCCAGATTTTACTCGATCACTTGGTTACGTCCATTCGTCAGATCAAAAATCGATGTTCTTCAAAAACCGCTGAAAACACCTGTGTAATCATGCATGTTAACTGTCAAGGGGAAGAACCGGTACTGTGACACAGTGTGATGTCAGGGAGTTATTCCCAGGAGCGTGACATGTCCTTGCTGCCAGAAAATCTCTCTGCTGCCGTTTGAAAATTCTCGCTTTGTTCAGGTGAAGGTTCTGTCGCCATACTTTTTGAAAATTATGTGGGCCCCACTTCTATTATTTGTCCAGAATCAATTCAAACGAATAAGTAGGCTCTCTGGATTTGCCATAAATGAATCACATTCTTTTATCACCTAGTAAGATGCTTCATTCCATCTTGCCTTTGCTAGACGCACAGAAAAGAGGACAAAAATGTCTGCCACCGCGTTTCTAATTTTAATTTGTTAGCTCCGTTATCTCTTGTGTTAACAAAGCACCTCAGCTCTTGGTGGCTTAAACCAACAACCATTTTATTTGTTCATTGTTCTGTAGGTCAGCAATTAGGGCCGGACTCAGCTGGTCTCTGCTGGTCTCTTCTGGGACTTCTTGTGCCTGGGGCCATTCATGGGCTGCAATCATCTGGCCCCTGAGGTGCCCTACTCATATGTGTGGAGGTTGTTGCTAGCTGTTGGCCAAGTCACTGTCTCCAGCAGGCTAGCCTGGGTTTCTTCACATGGTGCAGGAAGAGTTCCCAGCAACAAGGGAGAGTCACGCCTAATGTGAAAGCTTGTTTCAGTCATCTGCTTGTATCAAACTTGTTAATATTCCATTGGCCAAACAAGCCAGGGGGACTGGATTTCCAGAGTCAGTGTGGGAGGGCACCACCCAAAGGCATGAGCTCAGGTAGTAGGTAGGATCCATTGAGCGCCCTTACCATAAAAATGTATCACATGAGGTCAACATCTATATCATATCTTTAACTGAAAAATGAGATTTACCTGGGAAAGTGTCAAGACAAACCCCTTACCAGGAACAAAATCTGTCAGAGATTTATAGACACAGAGCAGAGATGCAAACCTCTTAGAGACCCATTAGCACCAAAGGAGCATGGTCTGTGCATTGAAGCATTACCCCAGTTGTAAAACGAAGCACACTTCAAAAATGAGCCTAGGCCTGTACATAAGATCTGCCCAGATATTTGATATGCCACTGCATTTCAGGCCCTTTCAGAGAACCTGGAGAATAGGCAGGGCAGCCAGGTGGCTCAGTCGATTGAGCTTCCGGCTCTTGATTTTAGCTCAGGTCATGATCCCTGGGTCATGGGATTGAGCACCCTACTGGGCTCGGTGCTGAGCATGGAGCCTGCTTGGGATTCTCTTTCTCTGCCCCTCTCCTCAGCTCATGCTCTGTCTCTCTAAAACGAACGAACGAACGAATGAATATCAAAGAACTTGCATGTAGTATAGGAGAAGTTTAGATAACTTACTGGTTAGATAAATCAGGTTGGTCATCCCGGTCCTGATAAGTAGGGAGAGAATAACTGACAGTTAGAGTAACTAGAGGCTCCTGGGTGGCTCAGTTGGTTGGGCATCCGACTTCGACTCGGGTCATGATCTCACAGTTCGTGAGTTTGAGCCCCGCGTCAGGCTCTGTGCTGACAGTTCAGAGCCTGGAGCCTGTTTCAGGTTCTGTGTCTCCCTCCCTCTCTGCCACTCCCCCATGCACACTCTGTCTCTGTCTCTCTCAAAAATAAATAAACATTAAAAACAATTTAAAAAAATAAGAGAGTAACTAGCACTTCCCGAGCACTTCACTATGAGTTGTTGACTTTCCATAAACTTTGGACAATTCTGTGAGGTGGGTAGCAATCTTATCTCCATTTACCAAAAGAGAGCCATGAGATTTAGAAAGCTTTCCTTACCCAAGCTCACTAGGCTAACATACAAGCGTCGGGTCTTGAACTGTCTATCTATAGAGCCTCGGTTATTTACACTAAGTCCTGCTACTTATCCCATCACATGGGACAAATGGATGGGGGGTCCATGAAATGATGTCTCTCCCAGGCCCAGCCATCCACACACGAAGACTTGTTGCAGACTACTCCTTCTTGGATCCGTTTTCTTTCCCTGGACGTCAAAGCCATGAATGGGGAATCCAGAAGGGCCTGTGGGATGGCAATGGCTTCCACAGTTCTTACAATGTAAGAATTGTAGATGATGGGGTGGATTGCTTCCTAATTGAGCTCCGGGACCCTTTCCCAGTTAAATTACTCCTGCAGAGAGCACTTTCAGATCACTACAGCTATTGCTCGAGAAAAGTCAAGCCTATCTCTCACTTTACCCAGCTCTAAGGCGATATCCCTTCTGTTCCTCAGCAAAATGGCTGCTGATCCCAGCATATCTGGTCTTAAGGGTACAAATAATCCTCTGTTTATACCAGCGCCTTCCCATCAAGCAGAATAATTGATGCTCAGAGATTTAGAATGACTGCCCTCTGATGCATTTTAATAATGGAGTTGTCCCAATAATACCGATAGGTAGTGATGATGATTACAGTGGGATGAGGAATGAGACGTGCTATTCTGAAATTGGGTTAATTTCTCCCACAAACGTTAAAAAAAAAAAGTCATAGACATATAAGTGAATTCAGTCCCCACGTGTCGGCGTTCCCTTCTCTGCCTCCACCTCCAGGACACTTGGCCTCCAGTCCCTCATCTGTCCTCTGACACACCTTGAGCATCGTCTAGATGTTAAATTAGGTTTTGACAAAATGATGCCCCACAGATATTTTGCCATCATCCATCCAGTCATATATGTTTTAGCAAAGAGGAGCAAAGAAGCAACAGCGACGTGACAGACGAGTACTCTTACATCTGTCTTTGCAGAGGGATTGAGTTAGTGGAAAAGAAGGCAGTGTTTAGCCAATTTTGAAGAAGAATAAATGTGTTCGATGGTATTCAGTGAAGCATGATCTGCATAGCATGTAAATTGCGTAGAATTGTAATGCAGAAAATCCAGAACTTTCCTATGACGAATGGGTCTAATTTACAGTATTCCAGGAGACTAAAACATTCTGTAACAATAACTGGAAGGTTTACGTTCCATTTGATAATTTATAGAAAATACAAAACAGATTAGGATCTCTCTTTTAAAAAAAGAAAAGTAAACCTCTTGACTAACAGATTGTGGTCTAAAAAACCATTATAATGTGTTCATATTTTTCTAATTCTGCACTGAAGATGTCCACATATCATCCAGCTCCGTTTCCAAGATCTCAGTACATATTTCTGTATTTATAAAATTTACTGTTCTCCAAAGTGGAAGGCCTCCTAGAAAAATTAATTATTTAATGAGCTTTAATATTCAGATTTGTGGTAGTTCGCTTAGAAATAGCATATAAATTTGGAGGCACATTGAAAATTTAACCATAGCTTGATGCAAATTAATATCCACACGGGCAATGTGCAGCCGGGTAAAAGGGGATGAAAAGAATGTAAGATAGGACAGAGAGTCTGTTTCACCATGAAGATTGTTGTTTTGATTCAATGGCATAATGAAGGTACATGGCAGGAAGAAGGCCTAGATTCTGATGCCAAATCCATCTTTTAAAGGTTGCTCAGGAGATGCCTGGGTGGCTTAGCTGGCTAAGCATCTGCCTTCAACTCAGGTCATGACCTCACCGTTCGTGGGTTCAAACCCCTGTGTTGTCAGCGCAAAGCCCGCTTCAGATCCTCTGTCTCCTCCTCTCTCCGCCCCTCCCCCATGCTCGCTCTCTCAAAAATGAAAATAAACGTTAAAAAATTGCTTTTAAAATAAAAAAAGTGTTGCTCAGAAGCAGAAATGGGGAAGAGGGTACCTGGAATCCCATTCAAGTAAGATACGCAGGGCAGGGAATGTTTGCAAGGTGTTCTCGGACTGTGTAGATGATGCAGACTTATACCGTGGCCTCCAGAAATGAAGTGTCCAGTGTGGTAGGCAAACATTTACCAAATACAAGGCAAGATGCGCTATAAGGTTGGAACTTGATAGAGGTGGTCGTTGTGCAGCATTGAGAATGTACTGAATGCCACTGAATTGCACACTTTAAAGTGGTTCATTTTATGTGAATTTTGCCTCAATTTTTAAAAAATATGCTGGGAAGAGGCACTGGAGACCGTTGCCCACCATCTCTGGAGACAAGAAAGCTGATACTTAGAAAGGAAGGGGCTTTGGGGGCCCAAAATACCTGTGTGAGCATCTCAGCTGTCTTTTGTTTGACTGGTGAGCGTGTGGTATTTTGAAGGCTCCACCATTCGCTGGCCATTCTGGGTTAGGACACAAGTCCTGTGAGGATTGGAAAGGTGTTTGCCTACCTGGTGAGAGCTGGGAGCCAAAATACCCGCGTGCTGGGGAAGGATGCTAGGTTTAAGTCAACTTGGCCCCCAAATAACCGTGTGGCCTTGGGCAAGTTAATTAACCTCTCTGAAATTCTGTTTCCTAACTAGCAAATTGGGGATCATAAAAACTACCTCACGTGGTTTTGGAAAGGATTACTACCACATGCATACTACCATATGCAAAGTGTCTGGCACAAAGAAGACACTAATAAATTATAATAGCCTCCCCATCCTGGCCCATCTCCCAGTCCCCTCCCCTTGCCCCCCTCCCCCCGACTTGGCTTGAACTCCTCATCAAAGAAGTCATTTCCTACGATGTAGCAACAGCATCGGGCTCATTAGGTCATGGTTACACTGGTATATAACCTTGGAGTGAGGGCCTCAGAAGGAACGGGGCCTGGGGCCAGAAATCAAGGAAGAAAGATCCTCCTTTTCTAGACCCCCTTCCTTCGCACAGTGAGAAACGTCCAGAGCATTATCATAGAACCAACAAATATTAGAATTGGCTCTTGAAGATTATTTCGCCTTCTCATTTTGTAGGTGAGGAGCTGAGGCCCTTGAGAGGAAGGGATAGTTCTATTAGCCATACTTCCCTACCATCCCTTTAGTTGGTTCCTGTTTGGGAACATGCTGAACGTTCTCCATTTGCCCCTTCAGGTCCACTCTCCATCCTTCTCCACCCTCCTCCCTGGCCTGGAGGCTCACCTCCAGGGGTATGGATTATATGAACCTGCTCCCTTGCCCTCTGGTTTCCAGTTAACATCTGGCTAATGGGAAGCATCAGAGGTGGATCAAAGTGCAGAAGTCTGAAGTCAGAACATTTGTAACCTGAGATCGCCGCAGGTTATACGTGACCCTCCACCAAATGGCCATGGCTTCTGCCCAGCAGCCCTCTCCAGTATAGCTCTTCTCTCTGGGTCTGCTGTGTACTGTCCCCTTTGCCAATACATGACTCAGGCTGGAAAAAAGTAGCAGTTCCCAACGTTGCCTCCCCTGGGGGTCTCTTGTTAATTTCCCTAAACCCTGAGCACACCTTAGTAAATAATCTCTTTCTTAAATTTTCCTCAGGTACACAGTTTAAATATGTCACTTGCAGAGGCCCTGACTAATATAAGAAGGAACTCCTTTCTCCTGACATCATTCATATTTTCTTGCAGAAGGACCTCCTCTAGAGTAGGGGTTGACAAGCCAAATCCAGCCCACGAGCTAAGAATGGTTTTTAACATTTTTTTTAAATGGTTGAAAATAAATCAAAAGAAGAATATTTTGTGACACATGAAAATTCAAAATTCAGAGTCCATAAAAAAGTTTTATTGGAATGCAGCCATATTCATTTGTTTATGTATTGCCTATGGCTGCTTTCCTACTCTCTTGGCAGAATTGAGTAATTGCAACAGAGACCGAATGTCCTGCAAAGTGTAAAATATTTACCCTCCAGCCCTTCACAGAAAAAATTTGTGACCCCTGTACTAGATATTATTCCTGGCCTTTCCCTCCAACTCCTGGTTGACAGCTGAATCTCTTGGTTGGGTAGAGCCAATCTATGAAAGACTGTAAGATTTCATCCCCTTTTCTTCTCTGTCCCAAGGTCGAAGGCCCAGGCTGGGAGAGGGAGAATAACAGAGTTCAGAGAGTTTGAGAAAGCTTTTTTGGTAGCAGATTTAAAGCCATATTCTCTGATGGGCTCTCTTTTGTTTGACCCACACGTCCATCTCTCAATTGGTTCTGAGCTCAGGAGGGAAGATGGTTTGATTTCTTGACTCCCTAGAATTCCAGCAATACCTTTCTCCCCAACCTTATTGCCTTTGTTTGAATATCCATCATCTCTCATTGGGATCACTAAAACATCCTGCTATCTGCCCTCTGTGCATTAACTTCCTCTAATCCAGACAGCCAAAGTGATCTTCCTAAAACATAAACCTGACCTCATACCTTCTCTACTGTGCAGGCTGATTTCATGCCTCTCTGTACCCACAGCCTAGACAGTGCCTTCCCACACTGACTCTAGGCCTCAGCATGTGACTTGCTCTGGCCAAGAGGATAATAACAAACCTGATGCAAACAGAGACTTGAAAAAGCACTTGCGTGTCTCCTTCTCTCTTGGACCCCTGCTAGTGCCACAAGAGCATGCCCACACTAGCCTGCTCAGGGACGTGGGAGACACGTGTAGAAAAGCCTAGTGGTCCTGAGCAAGGCCATCCTTAGATGAGACGGGCCCCAGCTAACCTGCCAGCTGCCTACGAGTGCATAGTGAGCCCAGCACAGAGCAGCAGAACTGCCTTACCAGTGAACAGAGTTGCGAAAAATGATCAGGAGTTGTTTTAAGTCTCTAAGCTTTGGGGTGCTTTGTTAGTCGGAAGTAACTAACTGATACACCTATTTAAAACTCTCCATTGCCTTGAGGCAACTCTGCAACAAAGCCAGAATTCCTTAACTTAATAACATATAAGGCTTTTCACCATCTTTCTGAGCTCCATCTAGGCTAACCAGCCCACTTGCATGTTGTGCAGCCATCACCGTAAAAACTGGTTCCCAGCACCCTTGTTGGCCTCACCACCTGTATCCCGAACTTTGTGCCTTGCTTTCTCTTTCCTGATTAAGTTCCTGTTTTTCTCTGTTCTGGTTGCTTCCCCAACTGAGCTGACCCTGGCTTCCCTCTTTGACTGTAACCTATACTTGCCCTTTAGGTCATACATTTAGAGAGCCATGACTAGCATTCTTAGAGAAAAAATTTGTGACCCCTGTACTAGAGATGGAGTAGGAAACAAATCCGGACAGGATAAATTGTGCATAATGAGAGTACATTTTCAATGTGCATGTATTGGTTTGCTATGTAATTTTTTTTTTTTTTTTTTTGGTCTGTGAGACATAGTCAAAGTTTGAATGCACATTGCTTTAAAACATGTCTGCTGTTCTGAGTAAACACTGCCCCAAATCCACCTGGTCCTCACACTTTATCCCAGGACTTGCATCTTTCCCCGAGGACCTGCCCACTCTCACTTGACCTCATCCACCTCTCCATGTACGTTGCCCTCCACTCTCCAGTACACCCCCCGTGGCCCTGAAGGTCAAGCTGGGCCTTTGCAATGGTTTTTCCTCCACCAATAGCAATCTTCCCTTCCTTAGTTTTCTGGAAAGTTCTTCTTTTTTTAGGGGGTGCTGTAAGTGCATCCTCCATTATTTAATGTTCAGTGTGTGCATGATTCAAGGTGCTCCAGTAGCACATCCTCCAGGAGGCCTCTCCTTCCCCTCCTCCCCTACTCCCAATTCCATTTCCACTTACACACCAGAATTTATGACATGTCAAAGCTTAAGAGCATTCTTTCTAAAACCTAACTTCTCTTCCCCGTGTTTTCACTGGAGAATCACCTGTGCTTCTACCTGCTCCCAGAGCCCCGGTGCATGAGGCTGTCATAGCCCTTAGCAATCACCAAGTTATAATTGTCGAGTCTGTGTATATGTTCTCCACACAAGGTAGGAGCTCCTTAAGGCTAAGGCCTGAGCCCTGTTGATCTTTGGACCACCAGCGCCTAGAGCAGGGCCTGGCATCAGTACGAGTTGGCACTCAACTCGAATTGAAATTGTCCCCTAGTGTGGTTTGGAGTGCACAGGTGACCAGTGGGAATGAGATAGAGGGCCACTTGGTCCCTGGAGGAAGGTGGTGGCCCAAGGAAATAGTTTGGAGGGGCAAAGTCCAGTGCTGGGGCTCCAGCAGAGGAGATGGGTGAACCACTAACCACGTCCGCTTAGGAATTCAAGCGGCCATGTTCCCAGCACTTGCAAAACCAAGGGAAACCAAAAAGTCCAAACCCACACGATGTGAGAAAGCAGGAAAACACCACACAGTCTCTTCTGGAGGGTGTGGTGCCACACGGAAAATGAATAAAGGAGCGCACAAAATAACCAGAGGTAAGAAAAATCCCATGGAAGGCACAAAACCCTCCGGGCCAGGGGAGGACCGGGCCCTTCACAGACTGCGAAGGCGGATAAAGGACACAAGAGTGGAAGCTGGTACTGGCACAAAGATGGGAGGCCCAGGAGCCAGGACAATTCAGAAGCACGTTCCTCATGGACTCTCTGAATGAACAGAAGTGAACGGAAGAGTCAAGCTTCAGAGAGGCCAGGGGGAGTCGTTTGATTACATAGAAAGTACACTCTGTAGGAAATGCCAATGCACTCTTTGCTCCATGCTGCGTTCACACAGGTACTATCATGGGATTTTCCCACCTACCTCTTGTCCCAGATACCAGGTTTCCAATAAAGGGCTCTGTTGTGGCCATCGTTAATTAACTACCGGCACAATGAATGGCTGCTGAGTACCAAGTGGAGAAAGTTAGCACAGGAGGCTTGGGAAATTTCACCTAAGTTATACAAGTCCTAACAGAGGGACTCATTTATTCTGGTGGTGGTGGTGGGAGGGGGTTATGCACAAGGCCAGCAGCTAGCACAGGGCCTGGCACTTTCTGAGGAGGGAATAGCCGGGGAGGAGTCAATGAATCATGGTTCTCTCTCTCTCTCTCTCTCTCTCTCCCTCCCTCCCTCCCTCCCTCCCTTTCTAAAGCAACTAAATCATTTTGGTTTTTAAGAATAGCACTTCCTGAAATAGCCAGGATGTCTTTAGAAGACTGTACTGACCTGGTGCTGGGAGGCAGAGTGGAAAGTGAGGAGGGGGCGGAGGGGAGGAGGGAGAGAAGGAGAAAAAAACGCATCCCCCTTTCAGGCCACATTCAAGCCGATGTCAAGGAGAAAAATTTCTCTGTGAATGTAGAATGCAACCAACTCATTCAGTCAGATTCAAAGGAAAATAAACGAGGCAGGTGAAACCCAGAGCAGGAAGAGTGGAAGCGATTTTTGGACTCAGAATTCACAATGAGGTAAGTCGAAAAGAACATGAAATTGCTGTCAGTTTCTTGTAGCAGAGCCAACTTCCTGCTTTTCTAATGGCTTGTATCATCAACTCGGGAAATGCGGGGATTTGAACCAGATGATGAATCAATTACCTCAATGAGATGAAATACCCAAACTCCACGAATGCATTGGGAAGCAGCAAGAATAAAAAGCCACCATCGTCGGGTGTCTTCTGAAGAACAGGTTAAGCAAAGGTGCTGACATTAGTCTCCTCAACAGAGCTCAGGGTTACAAGCTGTTCCCTCCCACTCCCAGCTCCCAGCAGGGCACCCCCGCCCCCCAAGGCTGTTGCATAACCCACGGGCAGGTACCCAACTGCCCTTGGGTGCATTAATAAAATTAAAAGAGATATTGGGGAGAAATGGAGAGAGGGAAAGGGGTCACTCAGGTAACCAAGGGCTAGACAGAACAACCTAGGACAGAAAAGAGAGGAAGGAACAGAGACACAAAGTAAGAAGACGTTTGAGTGCAGAGAATTGGGGCTTCCGCTAGATGGGCTGCTGAAAGAAAAATCTTCATCCTAGGTGAGTCATTTGTTGACTACTGCCTTTAAAGGTGGTCCGTAATATCCCCAGCCAGCCCCTAGGGGAAAAGCTCTCAAGCAATTCAGGGAGCTGAAAACAGAACACCACTATTACAGGACAATAATTTCAGAAGACAGCACCTACAGAAAGAGAAGAGATCTTTAGATTCTGACTCATAATGTCTGCGCCTTTAACACAGTTGGGTATATAAAACCAAATATGAGTTATATTACTACATCTATGAGCTGTATTGCTATATTAAGCATGTATACACAGGTACTGGTGTATGCAAGGCCATCTGCACGCTGTGTTTGGTTCCTAACTCTCCTGTTGGCCCCTATCCAGAGAGTTAGCCATTTAGATCCCTACCTACAAGCTAAGCCCTTACTTTTGTTAATATGACCCGTCATCGGGTGCCTGGGTGGCTCATTCGGTTAAGCATCTGACTTTGGCTCAGGTCATGATCTCGTGGTTAGTGCGTTCGAGCCCCGCATCGGGCTCTGTGCTGACAGCTCAGAGCCTGGAGCCTGCTTCGGATTCTGTGTCTCCCTCTCTCTGCCCCTCCCCTGTTCTCCCTCGCTCTCTCTCTCTCTCTCTCGAAAATAAATAAACATTTTTAAAAAGTTAAAAAAATATATGATCAGTCCTAACTCAGACAGTAGGTATTTCTGGAGCTACACTCTAGCTTTATGGAGTCAACCACCAAGTCATCTGACTATAAGACCACTTGGATAACTAGCATTTTGTATTATTTAAAACACCCATCATCTCCTTGTGCCCCAAGATTGCTAGTGGGTTGCTACCTCAGGAACTCCCTGCCAGAGCTATTCTTTAGATAACCTGCCTGCCACTCTAGCTTTTCTAGGACTTGAGTCCAAGAAGTCCCACTCACCGCATTCTGTCCCAGCCCCAAACAGGCAAGGCACGCAAGTCATCATGGTCCACAGGAACCAGGAACAAAACCAGGAACCAAAACAAAAAGCAGGGAGGCAGCACCAAGCAACAGCTCCCAGACACTCTGGGGAAAGAAGGCACCGGACCGAGGAAGCAGGGGGTGAGTATTTAGAAGGAGGCTGGTGGCCCCGTCAGTGTCTTTAGGCCTCATTTCAGAAGTCCCAGGGAATGTGGTGGGAATGGCATGTAGAAGAGGTAGAGAGGAAGGTGGTCATTCTCACTCACATGCAACCCGCACCCCAGACGGCAAGCTGGGATCTCCGAGACGAGACCTAGTGCTAGAGAGGGGGTCTGGCAAGAGCTATACAAAGTCTCGGTCACTGGGGTTCTTGTCCTGGGAAGAAAAGCTAAACAACAAACAAACAAACAAAGAAGCCCTAAAAATAAGCTAAAGACAACCTAGGCTGTGCACTTGAACACCAAGACCTGTAGATCAAGACCCGTAAGGGTAAGTCCGGTGCAGTTGCCTTGTAGACTCTCCCCTGCCCCCCGTCTTGCCCTTTTCTATTTGGCCTCATCTTCACATTCACGCCCGATTTGCTAAAACACAGCTTTTGTCAGGTCAGTCTCTGTTCAGGCTCTTGGTCAAATGCTCGGTTATTACGAGGCATTTGTATCTTCAGCTGTCCAATCTAGCAGCTGTCACAGACTCCAGGACAAGGGCAGTGTGGTGCCGCCAAAGCCAAGGTCAGGAGTATACCGCAGAGAGGTTTCTGAAGTGAAAATTGAAAATAAATACTTTTATTTTGTGCCTGGAAGTAGGAGACTTTTAAAAGCTGGAGACTTTGAAGTGAAGCATCTTTATTGTAGTTTTGAGAATGGGTGACGGATTGTGAGACACTGAGAGAAGATAGTAGGGGCAGGGTTTTGAATAGCTGAAGAGAAAAAAATTAATGCTTAGCGTTTGATGAAGTTACATGTGACCAATATTTCTTTTAACACCCTAATTTGTCTACTCAATATTTATTCACTTACTCTACACGTTTGTTGAGTACCTACTACGTGCCAGGCCCTGTAGGGGTCGAGAGGACATGGTGGTGAACAAGATAAACACAGTTCTGCCTTTAGGCAGTTACAAAGAACTGATAACGGGGGTGTCCGGGTGGCTCAGTCGGTTAAGAATCTGACTTTGGCTCAAGTCATGATCTCTCGGTTCGTGGGTTCGAGCCCTGCATTGGACTCTGCACCGACAGTGTAGAGCCTGCTTGGGATTCTCTCTCTCCCCCTCTCTTTCCCTCTGCCCCTCCCCTGCTTGTGTGAGCTCTCTCTCTCTAAAAAAAAAAAAAAAAAAAAAAAAAAAAAAAAAGGACTGATAAGTGTAACACACAGCTTGTTACAGGAGCACATGCAAAGGACATGTAACCTTGGCTCTGGGATCCCCTAGGTCTCAACTGCTATTGGTCTCTCTGGCCAGATTGGTTTCCTCCCATTTCCCTACATGTGTTCTGCATATTCCTGACTTCAGGTCTGGGGTTATATTTGCAGAGTCTACACAGGGCCCGTGAATTCTTTAAGGTCTATCTTGTGTCTCAAATCCCATCAGAAGGGATTTCTAGTGAAGATGGCATGTAAGTCAACACTTGTAGGTCCACCTCCTGTCCCAGGGCTCCAAACACATCACAGTAGGAGACAAGCCTCCTTGAAAAGAAACCCAAACACAAATGGCCATGCTCAAAAACAAAATTTAAAAAAAAAAAATTTTTTTTACAAAATAAAAAAAATTAAGTGTTGTTTTTATCATTTTGCATTTTTAAAAATTTATTTGAGAGAGGGAGAGAGAGAGAGAGAGAGAGAGAGCGAGCACGTGAGCCGGGGAGAGGGGCAGAGGGAAAGAGAGAGAGAATCTTAAGCAGGCTCCACGTTCAGTGTGGAGCCCGACTCAGGGCTCTATCCCACGACCCTGGGAACACAACTAGAGCGAAATCAAGAACCAGATGCTCAATGGACTGAGCCGCACAGGTGCCCCTCATTCTGATTCTTATTTCAATGATTGCATTTATCAGCTCCAGGATTTTCAATTAGTTACTCTTTTATGTCCAACTGTTCTTTTTCGTCTGGCTATCTTGTTTCAGCTTTTCTTGTTCTTTATGAGACCTATTCTCCCCTTAATCTCTTTAAGGATCTTAAACATACCTTTAAAAAGACTTTTTCATACCAATCTCTTATTTCCATTTCCATTTCATCTGGATGAAATTTTATCTTCTATTTATATTTTTGTCTGTTTTCTCCATGTGTTTTGGAATTTTGGTTTGAAGGCTCATGGTGGTTAGGAGGTTTTATTGTTTCTCTCTCTCTGTTCCCCCAGGCTCTGACAGTGTTGTGGTTACTTTATGCCAGCTTCCCAAGCCCCACTGTAGATCTCTTTTTTCTCCTTCCTTCCTTCCTTCCTTCCTTCCACCTTCCCTCCCTCCCTTCTTTTCTTTCCTCCCTTCCTTCCTTCCTTCCTTCCTCCTGCCCTTCTTTTCTTTTCTTTCCTTCCTTCCTTCCTTCCTTCCTTCCTTCCTTCCTTCCTAGCAGTTCAGAAGTGCCTATCCTATTGAAATTGAAAAAGATTCTGTTGCCAACCCAGGGGGCTGCTTGACTCATGTCCTTGCCTCAAAATAGGATTCATTATTTCCAACCTTTCAAGACACTCAAGTTCAGAGCCTCCACTGCTCCAGATGGGGGTTAAATGAATCCTTTCTATCATTTTCCTTTCATGGGTGGGGAAGGCCACAAAAGCACTGAATTCACTCAGTAAAACCAGCTCTGTCTCCCCCCCACTCCATTGCAGGGCACATCTGATCCCCTTTACCACAGCAGATATTGACATCTCATAGCCTGTACCTACATTCACACCTGGGAGAAATGGCTTCAGCTTTGCTTACAGTATTGTGTTTGGACAAAAACAAAACAAAAAAAAAAACACAAAAAAACAGAAAAAACCCTCTTGATTTCAGCTCAGGTGATGACCTCACAGTTCATGGGTTTGAGCCCCTGTGTCAGGATTCACACTGACAGTGCGGAGCCTGCTTGGGATTCTCTCTCTCCTTCTCTCTCTGCCCCTCCCTCCCAACTCTCTCTCTCTTTCTCTCAAAATAAAGAAATCAACTTTAAAAAAGAAATCAGGATGAATAGGTATGTCCCAACCTGGTCATATTTGAACAGATAATTAAAGAACTAGAAAATACCATTAGGACACTCATGTAGGACACAGCACAGAATGGTAGAGATTGAAACCATGAAATGCCAAGGTCAACCAAGAAAAGACTCAAATGTGGAGAACAAACTGGTGGTTGCCCGGGGAGGGGGGAGGGGATGGGTTACACAGGTGGTGGGGATTAAGGAGTGTGCTCGCCATGATGAGCACCAAGTCTTGCACGGTAGCATCGAATCACTATATTGTACACCAGAAACTAATATTACGCTGTATGTTAACTAACTGGAATCTAAGTAAAAACTTAGAAAAAACTATGAGATGGCAGTTAGAAAACCCAGAAAGTAGATGGAAAAACTCCGGCATGGCCCTAATAGAAATTCCTGCAAAAGAAACTATAGAGGGTGGCAGATAAGAGACATTGTTGGAGATTGGCTCGTAATTTTCTGGACTTGAAGATGGATAACAGTGTACAACTACTGCTAAACAAGATCGGTTTTCTTGAAATGCCTTACATGACCTGGCTCCTTACTGGCTCTATGACTTTGCCTCTTCCTGCTTTCTTCCTCGCTCACTTTGCTTTCGCCATCCTGGCCTCCTTGCTAATCCTTGAACAAAAACAAGCCCATTCCTACCTTAGAGCCTCTGCACTTGCTCTTTCTCTGTTTGAAATGCTTTTCCCCAAGATGATCTGTATGGCTCATCCTTTCATTCTCTTTAGATTTCTCCTCAAATATTACTGTATCACAGAGAACTTCCCTGATGGAAGCAAGTAAATATTTGCTTAGGGAATGAATGACCAAATGGGTAGATGGATGAATACTATCCTTTCTCCATTGCCACCTTACCCGCCCACATGTACATGGTACTTGGTACAGTGCTTTAGGGGCACCTGGGTGGTTCAGTGGCTTAAACGTCTGACTCTTGATTTTGGCTCAGGTCATGATATCACAAAGCATGAGATTGAGCCTTGCATTAGGCTTGAGATTCTCTTGAGAATCTGCTTGAGAATCTCTCTCTCCCTCTCTCCCTACCCCTCCCCAGCTCACTCTCTCTCTCTCTCTCTCTCTCAAAATAAATAAATAAACATTCTTTTAAAAATCCATGTAAAGCCCCATCTACGTCCTAAAAGCTGACATCACTGTGTGCGCATGTGAATTAATATTTAGTGACAGATATGTTTACTCTATTTTCCCTAAAAGTTTCACTCTTCATGATAGAGCAATTAAATCATAGAATTATAAAGTTAGAGCTCCTTAGCTAAGACTTCCATGTTTTTACATGTGAAAAAATGGTGGCCAAAAGAGGTAAAATGGACACACACCCAAGCAGTTTACCAGAACCAGAACTAGAAATCAGCCTCTTGACTCTAAGCCCCATGTCCTTTTTACCACACTTCATGTCTGCTTTATCCTCCTTGCATTCAGAGAAATTGGGTCACAAATAATCCCATTCCCCTAACGAACATCTTCTTAACCTCTGTGAACACATGCGCTGTTTCCAGGTAACAAGAGATTAGCCCTACTTGCTTTGGAGAAGTTGGGGCTTCCGGGTGCCAGTTCATTAAAAATGTAATTTTAACGTGTTTTTATTTCTATGGCTCCTTGTCATTAAGAGTCTATAATTAAAATAATTAGAAGAAGAATCTTGCCTGTTAATCAGTCTACATTTCAATAAAACATTTTAAAATTCACAGTCCAAAGCTGTTACCTTATTATTTAAGCATGAGTTCTATTATATAAATTGTCACCACAGCACAGCCAACCAGTTATTTATAGAAAAAAATCTGTTAGCTTTTCCTTGGTAAACCAATGTCACTCTACGCTGAAGTTATTGAAGAAATTATAGGGAGACGGAAGATGGGTGGGTTGGCATCCCCCCAGTGTAACTGGGCTCTGGAAGATTTCCAAAGCCTCTTTTGGATGCAGTGTACGTCAAGAGGGTTGAGAAGAAACACAGTTTCGCAGCAGCAGTGAGAATTCATGGTGCTAAATTTTGGGTGTCATGCATACATATATATATATATACACACAGACATATGTATGTGGTGATAGTGATGAAGAGGTTTTTTTAAGCTGCTATAATTCAGGAAGGCTATATTCCAATGGTACAACCGGGTTTGAGACACTAAAAAGCAATGATGATTACAATCGCCATGACCGATTGCACATTGTATGTATTCTGTTCTCTATTTACTGTAAGCCTGCACCCTTAGTCCTCCAGAAGCCTTGTGCTAGAGCGTGTCTGTAGGACTTCTCTGTTTGCATTGCCCACAGCGGTAACCTTTGCGTGACCTAGGAGGGTCTGGGCTGGAAGCCTGCCAGAGCTCACACACAGGGTTTAGAACTGATGCCGTATATTTATTTCCATGACCCTGCTGATCCCACTAAATGCACGCTTCCCTGGGGTCTCATCTTGCTTCTTAGAAGCAAGGTGATAATGCAACTAATTAGAATTAAGGTCCATGTCTCAAGAAATAAATAATAACATATTTAACAACCAGTGTGAAATAAACATCGCAGGTGGGATTTTAAAATATTTTTTAAAAATTATAAACCTTTCTGTGGTTCTGGATAAGGAGCTTTATGACAAGTTTGTGGAGTCGGTGGAGATAGAAAGGAAACCATGGGAGATCTGACACCTTTCTGTGGCTGATAGACTCTAAGATGTACCCCTCCTCCATACCTCCTATTCTCCACATCCCTGTGTAACCCCCTCCCCTTGAGTGTGGGCAGGACCTGTGACTTGCTTCTAAGCAACAGAATATGGCAAAGGTGCTAGAATGTCACCGTTGTGATTATGTTATATAAGACTGTAACTTCCATCTTGCTAGCAGACTCTCTCTCTCAGTGGCTTTGATCAAGTATGCCGCCACAGGAGAGGCCCATGTAGCAAGAAACTAAGGGCAGCCTCTGGTTGATAGAGGCCCTCAGGAGTTGAGACCTTCGGACCAACAACCTGCAAGTAACTGAGTGCTGCCAACACCTATGTGAGCTTGGACACAGACCCTTCCCCAGTCAAGCCCCAGCTGAGACCCCAACCCTGGCTGAAACCCTGGTTGCAATCTTGCTGGAAACTTTGAAGCGGAGGGTCCAGCTAAGTCATGCCCAGGTTCCTGACTCACAGATAATGTGCATGTTGCCTTCAGCCACTGCAATGCTTCTAGTAATTTGTTATGTAGCAAAACATAACTATTAATGCTTCTCAGTGATAAAAGGTGGGGGGTGGTGTTTTACATTCCAAAAGAGTTGTAGAAAGGAGACGTCGAAAATTGAAGAGAGTCTAGGCATAGACAGAGGGCCCTGGGTTTGAGTCCCTACCGTGCCATTTAGTGTCTGTGTGACCTGAAGTTATTTCCATGCCTTCTTCAAACCTCAGTTTCTGTATCTCTAATATGAGGATGATATTTTCTACCTCATGGTCCTGTTTGCAGGAGTAAACCAGATATAGTGTTTAGATAGATATAGCAAAAGAGATATATGATATATATGACAGATACGAAATGTTTAATAAATGCTACTTGTCCATACACTTCCCCTCTTGGAACAATTATGAACTTGTACCCAGGGGCCCTTTAGCATGATATAGCAAAGCCAGGTTGGTTTTGCTAGCTTTTTTTGTTCCCTCCAGTTCCGGCTTCATGTTTCAGAGAGACTGAGTGGCCTTCCATTCGGTTCTGAAAAGGTTTTACTCTCGTGGGTATTATAAATGTTCTCTTCTCAGTGTGCGACATGATTATCTAATTCCTTTTGGTCTGAGGCAAAACTAGGGAGATATGGGAATGATGGGGTATTAAGAATCCTTTTTCAAATAAGGAAATAGATGACATTCCCTCAGTGCCACGAATATCTGACCTCAGCCTTGGTACACGAGATGGCTTTGCATGCAGGAGAGACTTCATTAGCTCACTAAGAGCATTGAGCTGTCAGTCACACATTTCCAGCCGTCTTTTGCTTTCTTTGTTGGCATTAACATATTAGACATTGCGAAATTTTTATCCTCTGCTTAAATGGTGTGAGTAAATGTAATAGTATATAATACCTCAGCCTGTAATGCAAAGATTTCTTAGGCTCTGCTCAGGCTACACCTATCCGGTAAAAAGAAGCTGTAATTTTGTTTGAGCGCCCTGCCTTTGTGACTCACGATCAGTGGAGCTCTATACTTAAAAGAAGTTTGGGAAACCCAGGAAAAATGAGATCTGCTCTGCAACCACGTGATGGATATTTGGACCACAGGAGGGCTGGGATGACCCTTTTTCGAGAAGAACCCATCCTTCACCTTCACTGAGAATTATACAAAGGTGCTCTTTTCTGGTCCTCCCCTCCCCCACCCCGGAACTTGTCTTCCCTTTTCTTACAACAAAACAAAACAAAACTGTATCCCTGCTGTCACTCTGTGTATAAATTGATTGAAAGACCTGGGTTCAAATCTTGGCTCTGTTGCCTAGTTAGTTTTGGGCTCTTGGGCAAATCGTTTCGTCTCTCAAGGGTGTGGCTTCCTCATATTTATACTAAAATGGAGAGAATAGGGGCTCCTGGGTGACTCAGTTGGTTAAGCAACCAAGTTTGGCTCAGGTCATTATCTCACGGTTCATGGGTTCGAGTCCCGTGTCAGGCTCTGTGCTGACAGCTCAGAGCCTGGAGGCTGCTTTGGAATCTGTGTCTCCCTCTCTCCCTCTTCCCTTCCCCCGCTCACACTCTGTCTCTGTCTCTCAAAAATAAATGTTAAAAAAAATTAAATAGAATAACTAGAACCTTGAATGATGGATATAAAGATGCAATGAGATATGTGAAAAGGTCAAACTCAATCATTTTCTTCTGCATACACACACTAGGGTACAGAATCAGCTTCAGGAAGAACATTTTAACACTCCTCTTTTTCTTTATATGTTACATTTTCCTCCTATCTGAGCAATAAGCTATCTAGTACAGCGTTCAGAGATGTCTTCTCTGTTCTTAGGTATTATTGTAATTCAAAAGGTTTGCTTCTGATTCTTATTGATGGAGATAATAAACCTGACATTTAACAGAGCACCTGCTATCAGTAAGTGCTTCACATATATTTCTTCATTCAATCTTCACAATAACTCCACGGAGAAACTGAAGCCCAGAGAGGTCGTATAACTGGCTAAGGGCCATGAAGCTCTATGGACTCAGGAACCAGATCCGGTTATCTGAATTCAGAGTCCACACCACAGCTTCCCGCGAAGCATGGCTATGCACCTTCTGCAAATGCTTATTCTCGGATACTAACTGTCTAGAGCAGAACTACGGAAACGTAGTTTGCAAAATGTAGTTTGCAAAAAGTTCTGCAAGTGGGTCATTAGATGCAGCTGCTGCCGATGGCGTAGATTGCACACCTTGGTTCGCTGAGACACGTATCCCGACTTTGGGGGAAAGAGCCCCAGGAATCGGTCCCTGGCTGGCACACACTTGCAGTCAACATAACGCTGAGTCTTTGTTCTTGCAGCGTGACCAGAACCTTCAAAGGTGAGTGTGTTCTTGGTAGAAAGTGATAACTTTAACCCCCACTTATTATAAATATATTCTTATGAGAAATAAATTATCAACGATAAAGGAAACCATTTAAATGGCATTGCTGCTGAATAGCTGTGCCTCCACCAGCTTCTGAAAAATTGCATAATCCATGTGAGCGGCATCGTCAATAAACAGCTTTAATATAGTTTTTATTTTCTTATTTTCCTTTAGAATCACTGTGATCCACGAGCCTTCCAAAGTCTAATCTATCCAAAGCATCAGTAATAAATCATAAATATTTATAGCGTTTAATCATGAGGCAGCCAAAGAACTAAAGACGTGTTATATTATTCAGCAGTTCATTAAGCACCCAGCATGCTTATAATCCAATGGCGAGGTCTGTGAGTGGTGTCTTCCCTCTCTTCCATAGGAAAAGAAATCATTAATGCTCACATTCACTTTAAGTTGTAGCAGGTGTGGACCGAAGTCAATTAGACAACACCATCCCTGATGCCCTGGAAATGTATAATTTAACAGAACAACAAAACGTATTGTCTTACCCATCCCATTATAGAGAGAAGAAGGGAATGGTGGAGTGGGGTAGGGGTTGGGGGGGGGGGGAAGACAATTACTGAGCCCTCCTGTGAGCTAGGCAATAATAGTTGGAACATCACATTTGCATTATTAATGACTCTATTTCACTTCCATTCCCATATTCCCTTTGTTTTATTCTTCCTGAAAAGAAAATATCAGATATGTTATTCAGTACACAAGCAGGGCTAATAATAAGATCCATTCAAATGTGGAGTGGGGACTCCCTTTGGAGATAAGAGTCATCACCGGCAGTGCCCAAGCAGAGGCGGGATGCCCCTCTGTTGGGGGTTTTGAAAAGGGGATTTCCTATCAGAAAAGATGACCGGGACCACTTCCAAAGCAGACAGAGATGCAAACTTCCTTTTCCTTCTCTACAGTGGAGGCTGGAATGCCCGATTTCCCACGCTCAGATGAAGATGGGCGGGGCCACATGACCCAGTTCTGGTCAGTGAGACGTTTGCAGAAAGGGAGTGTGAGGGAGGCTTTTGAGACAGGTTTTAAAAGAGAAAGACTCGGGGAAACTGGGTGGCTCAGTCGGTTAAGTGTCTCACTTTGGCTCAGGTCATGATCTTGCAGTTCGTGGGTTCGAGCCCCGCATCAGGCTCTGTGCTGACAGCTCAGAGCCTGGAGCCTGCTTCAGATTCTGTGTCTCCCTCTCTCTCTGCTCTTCCCCTGCTCACACTCTGTCTCTCCCTCTCAAAAATAAATAAAAAACGTTAAGAAAAATAAAAGAGAAAGGCTCATTGGAACCCTTGTATGCTGCTGCTGGGAATGTAAAATGGTGCAGCCACTTTGGAAAACAGTTCGGCAAGTCCTCAAAAAGCTAAAACGCGGAGTTACCATGAGTTGACATAAAAACTTGTACACAAAATATTCATAGCAGCATTATTCATAATAGCTCACAATGGAAACAACCCAAATGTCCACATATCACTCTGTTATATCCATACAGTGGAATATTATTCGATCATAAGTGAGAATGGAGTCCTGATACTTCCCTTCAGTGGATGAATCTTGAAAATATGCTGCTAAGCATAATTCACAAAAGGCCACATACTGTACGGTTCCATTTATATGAAATGTCCAGAAGAGGCAGAGAGAAAGGGGATAGTGGTTGCCAGGGGCGTGGGGAAGGGGTGGGGAGTGGGTACTAGCTGCTAATGGGTACAGGTTTCTTCTGGAAATGATGGAAACATTCTAGAATCTAATGATTGCACAACCTTCTGAATATACTAGAAGCTACTGATTTATACACTTTAAAGGGATGAATTTTATGGAATGTGAATTAAAGCTCTACAAAAAAGAAAAAAGAGTCAGCTGGCCTACCAGTAAGGCCTCTCACCTGTTGTCCTTCAATCATCCCTTCTCTCCCATCATGCAACGAAAATGGGAAGCCCAACGGGCAGCAATGATAATGAAAACAAAGGCCATTTGCTAAAGAGGATGGACAGAAGGTGTCAGGGCCCAGTAAATGCCCTCCTTGTCGAAGCTACCGTTGGTCAAATTTTCTGCGGCTGGTTTAGCTGAACGCAACCCTTCCAACTAACAGACTTCCCAACTTTTAAGATTTTATGAAAAGCCAAATTACTGTTAAAATGAAAAAGAATTGAGTTATGCAAGGTGGTATGTAGAGAGGCGTAGGAAAATAGGTCTTCACAAAGTGTAATTTAAAGACTTCCCATTTTATGGAGATATTTAGCGCTCGTGCTATATAATAAGTGTTTCCGTTTATGATGCTACGCTGTGACGTGGAGTAATGAAATGTGAAATATGTATTGAAAGCACTTTCAGGAAAATACAATAAATAAAAATAATCACCACTATAACCATTCCATGAAGACATTCTATGCGGTCAAAGATGAAGACTCTATTTGGGGCTTGTTTCCTAAATGCCTGCAAGGAAACTCATAACGGTAGATCCCTTGTTATATCGCTAGATAAGACCGAAGACATTTCAAAACTACAAGTTGTTAAGCATTAAATAGCCATAATTTGAGTATAAGGGGAGCTATTATGAGTGAAGACAGTGTAAAATATGTTGACATTTAAGTCGTCTCTGAGATATTAGTGGGTTCCTGTGCCATTTTAGGCCAAACTTTCTGAAATCTGTGCTCATAAATTCTCTGTCTAGTTTCGCACATTTTTATTGAATAGGCAGATAGCTTAACATCTTCCAGTTACTGATTTTCCACTCTGTCCCAACATTATAAAATTCTGGAGTTCTGAATTTTGAAATTGTTGCCCAAATGAACGCATTGTGTTTAGATGTACTTACATTGGCTCTGGCAAACCAAGTTTGGTTCCGGTGCATGATTATTCTCAGTAATAATTCACGTGAAAAGAGAGGTGGTCCCCCAAATCTTTCACTCATTAGGCATTTTAAACGGCCAAAGATTTTGTTCAAAGCCTGAAAAATAAAATTAATCACATATTTGCTTGAGTGAATAACAGACAATAATACCATGAGTTCAAACAACGTGGATGAATTCCACAACATGAGCTCAAACAGCACAGACAGGCCAAGACAGTTGTTTGCTTTTTTTTTTTTTCTTAATTAAAATTTGGGGAAGAAATAGAAAGAGACAGAATCTGCCAATCTGGTTGATATGCCCCTGATCTCTTTTTTTTTTTTTTCTTCTTTTAATTTTCTTTTAACATTTATTTATTTTTGAGAGACAGAGAGAGACAGAGCACGAGCAGGGGAGGCACAGAGAGAGAGGAAGACACAGAATCCAAAGCAGGCTCCAGGCTCTGAGCTGTCAGCACAGAGACTGACACGGGGCTCAAACTCACGAACTGCGAGATCATGACCTGAGCCGAAGTTGGAAGCTCAACCGACTGAGCCACCCAGCAGCCCCCACACACCCCATCTTTTCTTTATTTTGCTCCCAAAGGCTCAATCTTCGTGTTTGTCTTTGTGGTAATGCAGATGGCTCACAATTTGGAAAACTACACCGTTCTTTAGGGGTCATGTCTTGAGTAGCATGTTTTTCAGCTATCCTCATTTGGTTTCAAATTCAATAGGTGCATCGCCTCCAGGTAGACAAAGAGCAGACACGAGTATGTGTGGAGCCCCACTGAAAAGTCTAAGAAATTATAGGAATTTAAGCAATTATTTTGGTGATGGGGTAACGAGTGATATTTTATATCTAATGATTCTATGAGTCTCTCATTCTTCCTATCCCTACACCCTGGGGGTGTGTCAGCTCCCAAACCACTCTCTTCTGCAAGTTCTTTTGATGAATGCTCATTTGATGTAAGACTATGAAACTGCGGGCAATAATTTCTCAGGGACTAAACATAATTTCGAAAAGACCCTCCTATTTCCACACTTACCACTTCTTTCTATTGAAATGATGTCAGCTCATTACACTAAATGATAGCTGACTGGCCAAGGCTGTGTGCACAGTTATTTGACAGGAGTCCTCGAAGGGTGGGTGAGGATATTGTCAAGTCGAGTGCTGACTGTTTTCATTAAGCTCCAGTTGGCTTTTTAGAGCAGGTACAAAGAAGAGAGAAATACTTTGTCACAGACAGAAGAGTGGCGAGGAGGAAAGGTATCTCGCCATTTGTGGAGGCATCCAAGAGCGTGCTTCCTAAGTATAGGTAGAATTCCTCCAAGGCTTGAAATACTTTTTAGGGATGAAAAGAGAAAATGAATATGTTTGGCTCTAAAGGAGCCTTGGCTGATGAAAATAATCACAATAATTAGTCATTGCATCAAAAATACATTGTGGAGAGTTGCTCAGCTGGAACAATTACTATTCTCCACCCCACTGACCTTTTAAGAAGCTTCATCTTGTAGTTGAAGTTCATGTTCATCCCCCACACCCTAACCTCGACTCCTTTCCAGGGATCAGTTGTGACGCATGTTTCTGTGCTGAGATGGGCTTATAAATACACACAGATGTGCTAACACGAAAAGTCATTAGATTCGCAACCAAATGCTACAGCTACCTTAAAATAGCAGCGCATTTCTATTACATACTCTTTAATGAGTCTGATGCGTTTTTACTTTATTTATTTATTTTTGCATGATTTGTTTTTAGCTTTTCTAAGAAGCACTGATGTGGTAAAGAAGGCTTCTCGAGGAACTCAGTATGGGTTCCATATTCATGCCTGTGGAAAGCTGGTGACTTCCATTGGTGGTAGGAGTCAGGATCTGATCCCTGAGAGACTTGGGGACAGAACACTGTTCCTTCACCTTTGTGTCCTCCAGGCCTCACACAGTCCAGTCCTCAAGTCAACCTGAGTGATCTTGAGAGGAAGCAGAAGACTAATTCTTCTTACTGAAGACTTCCGATCTCTCAGACAGAAAGGTCACCAAAGTGATATTAGCAAAATCCAGGATGATAACGGCTACTTTCATGACAAGTCAAATTTTAATATTTTACAGAATTACCCTAATATTAAGACTATGAAGATATAGAGCCACATTAAGGGAACAGAACTATTATGAACTTCTGAAAGGAATGAATCTTTAGAAGAAAAATAAAACAACTTTGGCCAATCCATGTGACTTCCATACTGTTTTTTTCATTAGTTATGGAAGGTTACTATTTTTGTGTTTGTCATGAAAAAAAAAAAGATTTTTTTCTCCTCCTTTTAAAATATTACTGAATTAGTCAACTCTATTTCCAGAGCTTTTAGGGAACATCTAAAGCGTAACGTGGTGTAATTTGGAAAGTGATTTCCTAATATGCTAACTTCAAAGGAACTTTGAAATCTCAGAATGTAAGATCCAGCCCAACGTCAATCTACCAAAGCACCATTCAGTGGCCTGTTTGGGCTTTGTTTGGATAGGTCTTTAATAAGCAGTCAAGCACTGAAGGTAGCATTCTGAGAAGCACATTCCTCTATGCCATCACCCTAATCTTTCTCTCTATGAAGGTGTCATGCTTTAATAACACCCAGAGCCCACTGAACTTATGACTTTCATCTATAGCTGCCAGCATATCTCATGTTTAGTTCACTCGTCTGCTCCCTTACGATCACAGCATGGAGATCCAGACCTTTCCTTCAGGTCAAGGACTCCAGCCACAAACCATGCTGGGTAGAAGTAATGATACGAGCACCTTTCTTCCCGAGCTTTTATTTTTATTTATTTATTTTTTAACTTCCCAATAGAAGGAAGAGTGGCAGAACAGACAGCAAAACAAAACAGCTGCTACAAATCCCACTTCCAAGATGTAGGCTGCTGGCACAGCACGATCACCTCGCTGGAGAGCCGTGAGTGATGGTGCAGTTGTGACTTCTTTGCGGCCATGCCCGTGTGGGCCACATACTCTTTGAAGGCATGTGTGAGTGGACGAGGCTGGAGGTGTCTGCTCATGGGGGGTTGGTGTGAGAGAGAGATAAAAGTTCTGTCTTTCCGATCCGGCACGAAAGAGCATTTCTCTAACAGCTCAGCTCTCATACATATGTAAAATCTCCTAACTGGAAAATATCATCCATTAAATTGTTCAAGGTCCTTTATACAAAAACCTCTGTGACAAATTATTTTCAGAGCTCGGTGTCAGAAAAGGTTTGTCTCTCCTGAATAATTGGCCTGTTCGCTTCCACTAGAAAAAAAGAGGTTGCATAACTCATCATATTTTCCTCTTTGCCTTGGTTACTTGGAAACTAAATTTTGCATGCAAACACTGTAGCTTTTTCCTTCCATGTGTTTGCTAAAATATAATTTTCACCTCTTTCCCCTCCCCACCTTGACCCCTCCTAAATCCAATAGGCCCGAATGCTATTAGAAACCAAACTTTGCAAAGTTTATAACAAACTGAGGAAAGCAGTAATGCCACTCATTACATGTTCTAGAATATTCGGTAGATGTAGTTTGCCATCCAAGCTTCTTACTTTTTCAAATTCCTTCCCTGTGCCCTCTCCACCTCCCACCCCAGACCCCCTTTTTCCAGAAACTGCAGCGAATCAGAAAGGAAAGTGATGCCTTTGCTGGGTCACAGGATTCAGAAGGGTTACTTTGAAGGAAATTCTGAGAGAACCGTTTGATGATAAAGGGAGTGTTTGCTTTACTGCCTTTTTTTTTTTTTTGCAATTTAATTTTCTAGCTAGAAAGCACATCTGTCTCACTGAAATTAGTATTAAGCTAGATACAGCTGATTTTTCTGCATTTAAAACTGAACCCTAGAGCCTGGGTGTCTCAGTCGGTTAAGCGTCCGACTTCAGCTCAGGTCTGATCTCACCGTTCGTAGGTTCAAGCCCCGCATTGTGCTCTGTGCTGACAGCTCAGAGCCTGGAGCCTGCTTCAGATTCTGTGTCTCCCTCTCTCTCTGCCCCTCCCCTGCTCTGTGCTCTGTGTGTCTCTTTCTCAAATATAAATAAACATTAAAAAAATAAAAAATAAAAATAACGTTGAACCTTACCTCTCAAAATTGGGCATTTGTGGACTGTTTCTGAGTATCACGTCCATAAATCCTTGATTATCAGGAACTTTCTAGATTTCAAATATTCTGATTCTTTCCCATGGGAAAAAAAAAAAGTCCCAGAAATTCCAGTAAATTTGGTGCCCAAAATGTATCTCACACAATGTCTCTTACGCTTGGTCACAGGACAAAAATCCTAGGTCAGATTATATATCCTGACTTGGAATTTAGAGAATGTGGCCACTAGAACCCCAAATTTTAAAAGAGGTATAATTAGAGGAGTTTGCTATTATAGTTTTCTGTAAGAGAATGGTTCTGACCTGTTGCAGAGTCTCTTATATTAGTAATGAAATCTTGCCATTCATAATTACTGACGCTTAATATTTTCTTACCAAGATCATAACTGATAATGACCACATTCTTCCCCAGACATAGAATCATTCCAAGGAAGTCTGGGATCTGATCTCAGACATGGTATTTTATGATAATAATCCTCTCTGAGCCATCCATTCATAACTAGTCCATTCACAATTGTGATGCTGAAATAATCTGTTCTAGTGATGTACCTGTGCATATTAGTATTTCCATTTTATAGATGGAAAAAACAGAAGCTCTGAGATGTCCAGAGGCTTGTCCCAAGCTGCCTGGTGAAGTTGTACAACTCCTTCACCAGCGCTCTGCCTCTCCTACGTACAAAGGCGTAAGGTGGCATTGGTATTATCCCTTGCTATGCAGCCTGTAGAGGTTAGCGAGATTAATCTGCCTCAAGCGATACATGAGCACTGAGTAAGCATGGGTGTGTATACATAAATGGTCACATGCCAAATAGCTATGAGCCTAGATATGTTTGAAGAAGGGCGCTCTAGGAAGAATTTATAAGGCTAGTCTCCAGAAGTAGGTTTTTATGCAATAGTCCTATTAACAGTCTACAAAACTGTTTCAAATCAAGGAGGTCACTCTAATGTATCACTAAACATACAAGGCAAAGCGAATTTTGCAGTGATTGCTACTGCCCAAATGAAGGGCCCAGGCAATTGCAGAGGCACACAATTGCTTTAGGGTTTTCGTATAATCATTAATATATCTACACAAAGAATGGAAAACAGCAGGTTTTGGAATTTTTGTTGTTTGAATTGTCTGAATAATTACCTCTAAGTTAATTTTTTGGTATGTCTATTAGATGGAGAACTGAAAATGATTTAAAGCACTTAAATTAAAAAAAAAAATCTATTCCTGGGGTGCCTGGGTGGCTCAGTCAGTTAAGCATCTGACTCTTGATTTCAGCCCAGGTCATGATCATGGTTTGTGAATTTGAGCCCCGCATCAGGCTCTGCGCCTGCCTGGGATTCTCTCTGTCTCCCTCTCTCTCTGCCCC
Organism: Prionailurus bengalensis; assembly: GCF_016509475.1. Taxonomy (NCBI): domain Eukaryota; kingdom Metazoa; phylum Chordata; class Mammalia; order Carnivora; family Felidae; genus Prionailurus; species Prionailurus bengalensis. The sequence goes on from NC_057345.1 coordinate 97,147,578, forward strand.
TCCCCAGCTTGTTCTCTCTGTTTCTGTCTCTCAAAATAAATAAAATAATTTTTTAAAAATGTATTCCTCAAATTGGTCCTAATGATGCATTAAAAAAAAATTTAGGGGCACCTGGGTGGCTCAGTCGGTTAAATGTTGGACTTTGGCTGAGGTCACAATCTCACGGTCTGTGAGTTTGAGCCCCGCGTCAGGTTCTGTGCTGACAGCTCAGAGCCTGGATCCTGCTTTGGATCCTATGTCTCCCTCTCTCTCTGCCCCTCCTCCACCTGCACTCTGTCTTTCTCTCTTCCTCTCTCAAAAATAAATAAACATTAAAAATTTGTTTTTTAAATTTTCCGTATAGTTGACACCCAACATTGTATTAGTTTCAGGTGTAGAACTTGGCGATTCAACTTCCCTGTATCTTCTGCTAAGTGTAGCTACCATCTGTCACCATACAACGCTATTACAAATCATTGACTATGTTCCTTGTGCCGCGCCTTTTATCTCAGTGACTTATTCGTTCCATAACTGGAAAGCTGTATCGCCCTCTCCCCTTCACCCATTTTGCCCGTTCCCCACCCTTCTTAACAGAAGTCCATCTGACGTTTCTGTTGGTGGAGGCAAAGAAGAGAGGCAAGCCTGCCTTCTGGAGAGCCAGCAGCATTGACTTTGACTGTCCTTAAGTATCAATAAGTATCAACACTGCTCATCCCTTGTCCCCCTGTTCTCTCATCCTTTTCAAGATCTTGAACCTATTGTTAAGGTTCCTTTGAAGAATTTCTGCTTCTGTTCAGACCTGTTGTTCTTTCAAAGCCCTATTCCTTGTGTGAGAAAATAAAGATTGGTTTGCGTTTCAAATTCCAGAGGTTTGCGTGGTAGATGAAACTCATGCTGGGGTGTTTTTCTTTGTTTGTTTTTGTTTTTGTGTTTGTTTTCTTGATAATTAAGATTGTTCTTGGGGGCGTCTGGGTGGCCCAGTCTGTTGAATGTTCGACTCTTGATTTCGGCTCAGGTCATGATCTCACGGTGCTGAGATCGAGCCCTGCGTCCGGCCCCCCCGCTGGGCATGGAGCCTGCTTGTGAGTCTCTCTTTCCTTTTCCCTCTGCTCCTCCCCTGCTCCCACGTTCGTTCTCTCTCTAAATAAATAAATACATACATACGTACATACTTAAAAAAAAAAAAAAGAAAGGTTGGTTTGTATCTTGTGCAAACATTCTTCTCATTCATTAAAAGAAATGTATTCGACTACTCAGGCATGGCATTCCTTCAGTTCTCCAAACGCATGGCCTGTTTACATCTTCAGAAGCCCTAGAACTGGATCACCCTCTCTGGCTGGTGAGTTACTCGTTTCCATTACTCTTGGCCTAGATGTATTATCAGGGGAAGGTTCAGACCTCAAACATTTGGTCCTTAATCCCACGTATCATTTCTTAAAATTAGCAAGATGACTTTATTAAGCAACTACTGAGCTACCTCATGGATATTGCCAATGGCATAGACTTTTTCTCTAGAGGGAAAAAGTAGTTTTACCCTTGGGAGGTTGGAACATTTTTTTGTTCTTGCACAAAGGTAGGATGGTTTTATACTTGACCTCCCAAGCAAGACCATATTTTAAGGAAACTGCTGAGTGTTTATACTTAGGTAATAGAAAGAAATATTTGAGAAGTAGAAAATATTCTTCATACCCATGCAGAGTTTATTAACTAGATGAGACAAAGACAACATAAAAGTGTTAAGTGAATGGGGCTCCTGGGTGGCTCAGTTGGTTAAGCATCTGACCCACAGTTCATGAGTTCAAGCCCCACATTGAGCCCTGCATTGGGCTCCACGCTGATGGTGCAGAACCTGCTTATGATTCTCTCTCTCATTCCCTCCCTCTCCACGCCTTCAACTCTCTCTCTCTTTCTCAAAGTAAATAAATAAACTTAAAAAAAAAAGTGTTAAGCAAACAATTACATATAGAATTATAGAAACTCTGGAAGGGATTAAGCACCTGAGGAGTTCCTGTAGACCAAGGAGCAGCAAACTTTTTCTGTAAAGGGTTAGACAGTAAATACTGTAGGTTTTGCAGGCCATGTGGTTTTTGTTGCAGCTATTCAGCTCTGCTGTTATAGTGCCAAAGCAGCCATTGACAATAATGAGTGTGATTGTGTTCCAATAAAACTTTATTCATAAAAACAGGCCCTGGACCAGATTTGGCCAGATTCGCTGACCCCTGCTTTAGACCAAACTCCTCCTAATGCAGAAGCCTCTTTTGTAGCACCCAGAGCATTCTATATTTGGATAGTTATAATACCAGGAGGTTTTCTTTATACAGAGTTACGCTGTATCTCTCTGAAACTCCCACCCACTGTCACCACCACTCTCTCTGTCCTGGACCACAGCAGCAGCCTCCTGATTGGTCTCTGGCGTTCTATACTTGTCCTTCCTATAATCTATTCTCCACCCAGAAGCTGTTTGAATGATCCCTATCAAATGTAAGTCAAATCATGTCATTGTCCAGCCCAAAGAGTTCTGATGGTTTCCCATAACATTTAGAACAAGATGTTGGGGCTTCTGGGTGCCTCAGTCGGTTAAGCATCCGACTTCAGCTCAGGTCACGATCTCACAGTCCGTGAGTTCAAACCCCGCATCGAGCTCTGTGCCGACAACTCAGAGCCTGGAGCCTGCTTCGGATTCTGTGCCTCCCTCTCTCTCTGCCCCTCCCCCACTCAAACTTTCTCTCTCTCTCTCTCTCTCTCTCCCTCTCTCTCTCAAAATAACAAATAAACATTTAAAAAATGTTTTTTAAAACAAGATGTATTACCTTGGCCTATGAGGCTCTAAATACCTGGTTGACGACGATGTCTCCAACCTCATTTCCTACTACTCATTGACTTCTGACTCCACTAGTCTCTCAGTATCTTTCATATATGCTCTATGCATTCCCAGCCTAGGGCCTTTGCATTTGTTTTTATTACTGCCTGGAATTTCTTCTCCCAGACATCTGTTGGTCTTGCTCCCTCCCTTCATTCAAGTCTCTGCTCAAATGTCACCATCTCAGAGAGGCCTTCTCCCACTGTTTTATCCATTGTACTGTTTTTTTCCTTCCTTTTTTTCCCCTTTTCTTTTCTTTTTTTTTTTTTAACTCTGTTATTTTATTTCAGAGCAACTAGCACTATCTAACATTATATTATAAATACGTGTGTCTGGTTCTTTTTATCATTTCCTTCCCCAGTGCATGTCAGTTTTAAATTGGTAGGAATTTATGAACTTTGTTCACTATTCTATCCCCAGTGCTTAGACCAGTGACTGGTATATATAAGGCTCTCACTAAATATTTTTTGAATACATGATGAATGTAGCTCTGCCCCCTGCAGTTTCCAAAAATACATATGACCCACATACACTCACTCTTCCATATGACAACCCTTCTACACATGAAGGTCAGCTCTGCATTTCCCCTAAATTTCCTAATGTCCAGGGCTATGTAGCTTTCACATCTGTGACATTTTGCATTATTCCCTTAGGCCCAATGACAGACCATGCTCCTTAAGTTTTGACCTTGGCTTTTGCCTGCACCTGCCCATCCGATTACATAAATCTGCCTCTGGCCACTCTCGGTACCTACTTTCCCAGGTCCAGTTTGATTTGGGGGGACTTTATTCCCTGAGGTTTGCCCAGGTTACTTGTGAAGGGGAATCAAGCACCTAGCATGTGGACATGTGTCCTTCCTTTTGGCTGCTCAGCTTCTGTGTTTGAGGAATCCCCCACCTTATGATACAGAGCTCGCTATTCATCCCAGAATCTGCAATTTCCATATGCTCACTTTCCCAGACGTCCTTACAGCAAGATGCTGTCACGTGATCTAGGCTTTGCCAATCAGATACTCGAGTGCCAAGCTTACAGCCAAAACTAGGGAGCCTACAAAGCAGTGGCTGCCCAAAACCCATTCTAGTGACCCTGTGACAAAGGCAGCCATGACAACCCATTTCGAAGGCAGAGATGCTGGAGCACCCAACACCTTCTAACTCACTGGATCGTTTGCTTGTGCATTCTGCTTATTACGTATGGTACTCCACAGGGTCAGGGATCTTCGTTTTGTTCATTTACGCATCCCAAGCATCTAAAACAGGACCTGGCACACAGTAGGAACTCAATAAATATTTATGAGCGAATGCTCACTGAAATGACATTCTTTAATCTATCAAATCAGCAGAAACTATGTCTGATAATTCAAGGTTTATCAGTGCAAGTATGGGAAATAGACATTTGCATATTGTTGGTGAGGTCCTAAATCACCTTAAACATCTTTTAGATCTAAAATTTTCTACAGTTCCACATCTACAAATTTATTCTACGAAAGCTTATCAAGATCTTAATTCAAAGGTGTTCATTGCAGCATTATTTGCAACAGCAGACTATTGAAAACACCCTAAATGTCAATCAATAGGGTACTGGTTAAATACATTATCATATATTCATGGAGTAGAGCTATGTGCATTGACAAGGTTTTCAAGATCCAGAACAGTCTGATGTAAATAGTCCCTAGTACTAGTTTGCAGAGATGAATTTTTTAAAAAATTCAGAAGAGGATAGACGATAAAGCTTTTACAGTGGTTGCTCTGGGGAAGCAGGGATGTTTGGGATTGGCAGAAAGAGGGAGATTTTTGCTTTCTTATTTTACGCTCTTCTGTACCATTTGGCTTCTTTGTACGCATGTATTATTCATGTTTTTAAGAACAAAGAAAAGTAAGATGTCATTTTTACTAATTGCATTAGCAAAGTGTTTGGGTTTTGTTTATTTTATTTTATTTTTTGTAATGATAACACTCCATGCAGGAAAAGATGTGAAATGGATTCCCTGCATGACCAGCGGCATTGTAAATTGCTACAGTGCTTTTGGAAAGTGTTTGATAACATGCAACAAAAGCCTTAATCATACCTTTTAATGCTGTACAATTTCTTAGAAATATAACTAAAGGGAATCTGTCCCACATGTGCAAAGTGCTTTATATATAAAGGTATCAATCAAACTGTTATTTTAAATATTTCCAAATTAGAAATGATTTAAATATCCAATAATATATTAATTAAAGAACATTGATAGAAAGTTAATATCTAATTATTTAAAGTGATATTTACAGACAAAATAAACATGTTTAAGGTATGTGAAAAGAAAAATATCTATCTATATCTATATATCTAGTTTGATATATATTGAGATATATCAACTGTTTGATACAATGTATAGAATTATTACAATCACATTAAAAAATACTCCTAGAAAAAAATACTAACAATAAAATGTTACTAGTTGGGGACAGAACTTTTTCCTACCCTGGTATTCTATATTTTCCAGGTCTTCTGTAACAAGCATTTCTTATAATAGAAAAAATAACTGTTCTATAAAGAAGGAGGTGATATACCTTCGATATGATTTATTCATAGTCGATCAGTTTGTTAAATTGATCTACTAGTTTAATTTCTAATTTAAATACCATTGGCCATTTCTAAAAATTGACTATAGCATTTTTCCAAGGACCAATCATCAAACCTGTCAATTTTTATTATCCAAGGATATTAATTGCTTATTACCAAGTGCCACCAAAATTTTGTCTTCTAAATGTTTGTTGACATCACCCCTCCCTTTCTTACCTCCTCCCCTGCACTGCTGGCCCTGGCTGAAGCCTTTATCCTGACCACTCTCTCAGATTCATTCTTGTTTTCTCCCATTTTATCCTGCACTCTGCCATGAAAGTAATCTTCTTACAACATTGCCCTACCACATGGTTCATTTGCTTAAGCCCCTCCAGGGCTCTTACAGCTCAAGAGCCATATGAGTTCAAGTTCCTTGGTGACCTTACAAGGTCCCCCTGTCTTGACCCTTGTCTATATGTCCCCATGTCACTTCCAGCTCTAAGAATACATAAGTCCTCAAAATTCTCTAAGGTCACACTGCCCTTTCACACCTCTTTGACTTTGTTCATACCATTGCTTCAGTCTGGAACCCTCTTCACCTGCTAATACTCCACTTTCCTCAAGTGTCAGTTCTGACCTCATCTCCTCCAAGGAGACTTCTCTGACCCACCAGGCTGGGTAGCCTCCTTCCTGCTATGCACACACACACACACACACACACACACACACGTGAGCGCAATAGCTTCCTAAGAGTAAACAGGTTAATAACACTTGTGTGTTTCTAAAGGGCTTTCATATGTAATAACACATGTAACCATCATAATAACCCTGTGAAATAGGCAAGAAATACCTAATCCCCATTTTATGGACAAAAAAAATGCAAGAATCAAAGAAAATATACTTGGCTGTGTTGACACAGTGCATAGGGTGGAACCAAGACCGGTACCTAGGTGTTCAGACCCCTAATGCCATACTCTCTTTTCTTTCAACCTTGCTTCCTGGGCTGCTAAGATTAGAGAGGTGTACATGGAGAGGCTGAGCAGTTAGCAGGAGGAAGGAGGATCTACTGATGGAGAATCTGGAAAACTGGTCTATGGAGGTATTTTTTGGCTAGTTAACCACCACTTATTGCGTACTTACTCCGTTCCAGACTTGGTGCTAGGCATTTAATGCCAGTTGCCTTGCAGAGGGGTTAAGAGACAGACTCCAGAGTTCAACGCCTGGTTTGAAACCCAGCTCTGCTACATCATCCAATTCTCAAAACGCTCACATTTTATATGTGAAAAAAAAACTGAGGTCTACATAGGCTGAGTTGCCCACCGCCACCTAAGCTAGTAGATGGTAGAGGGAGTGCAAGGTCAAGCCTGTCTGATGCCCCTTCTGCTACACAGAAGGCCCAAGTGGTAAAGAGAAAAGCTTGAACTTTGTGGTCAGAAAGTCATTGGTCCACACTTTCCGGTGATGAGATCTTGAGCCGGTTGCTTAACCTTCTCAGTAGCACTTCCTATATCTCAAAAAGGTCGAGCCAACTTGCTAGCCCCACGTGCTTGTAGAGCAGCGCAGTACCGGGCATGTGCGAAGTGATCCCATATGTTGATTCTGTTTATTAGGCCACCGCCTTGCTGAGGCCTTGAGGAGCATAATGGAAAGGATGTTTGCAGAAACGCTTCTTGGCAGCTGTGCAGAAGGGCTGGGGTAAAGGAGGCAAGGGAGCGTCGCGGCAACCTAGGTGTGAAGTTGTGGGAACTTGGCCGAGGATGCTGGCTTTGGCAGGAGTACAAGGGAAGAAAGCGAACGCTGAGCTCACAGGTGCAAGAATAGGAATTGTAAGTGTGGCAGCTAGAAGCTTTGGAGTCCTACACATACTATGCCTTACATTCTATTTTAGTTGATTCTATTTGATTCTATAAATGATACGTGTTTTTAGAGAAATATATGTTCCATCAAGCATTTTAACACCGTATTTTTAAATGCTATCAATAAATCTCAGTAACGACAATGATTTCTACTAACTTTATTTCATGATCCAGGTCTTGAACTTTTAATCTATGTTATTGATGAAGTTCATATGAATTATGGTATTTTTTAACCTGATCGAAGAAGGGGCGATCTCTACTAATTCAGCTAAGATTTAAAAACCCATCAAGTACCATTATAACAACCTTCAACCAGAAATCCACATCTGTCAAGTGGAATCCTGGTGTAACAAAAACTCTGTCAGACATATTCTTAGTCTACAAGGTCCAAACGGGGGAAGTAATGCCCAGTTACTGTTAAGGATTGGTAGCTAAAAGCATTATATCCCAAACATATGCCGGACTTGCCCCTTTTCCTCTTTTTTTTTTTTTTAATTTTTTTTCAACGTTTATTTATTTTTGGGACAGAGAGAGATAGAGCATGAACGGGGGAGGGGCAGAGAGAGAGGGAGACACAGCATCGGAAACAGGCTCCAGGCTCTGAGCCATCAGCCCAGAGCCCGACGCGGGGCTCGAACTCACGGACCGCGAGATCGTGACCTGGCTGAAGTCGGACGCTTAACCGACTGCGCCACCCAGGCGCCCCACCCCTTTTCCTCTTTTAAGGTCGGGAATCATTTCATGGAGGCTTAGATAAGGTGGCAGTTTAGAAAAAAATTAAGGGGTACATATTATTTTCACTTAAGCAGAACAAAAGAATCGTTAAATCAAGTTGGTTTCTTCTAACGTGTAAACTCTCCAAATGAATCAACTAATAAGGTCTGTTCAGTAAGACTACATAAACAATACATTACCTGGCACATTTATTATGAAAAGTGATTGTTACCTAGACTAGCAGGGAAGAAAACATGTTATGAAGGGATCATCTGACATAGAGAGTTGGTTGTAACCAGACGAATAAAGCCCTGTTATTAAGGGGTATTTGTGACAGACTGAACATACGGAAGGACAAGGGCCAGACCACATACAAAGACAGAGCTCTGACCCACAGGATACCAACTCCTTATCTACAATAAACCACCCAAGAATCCAGCCTGTTGTAAGTCATACCCACAGGACGCCAGATTGCTATCTCTAATAACAATCCAGGATGCCAAATAATAACTTCTGTAACAACTGGTTCCAAATGGTCAGGACATGATTAATGACTGACAGCTTCCCTACATTTTGTTTCTGCTTCTAATATAGGACTCTATCAAGAGAAAGCCAAATAAGTACCCCAAACCAATAGATGTCCCCTTTCTAGTTAGCCTGCCTACAGCTTCCCTAAGCCAACAGCCTCTGGTCAGAGCATACCAGAAGCCTTCTTTTTCTCCGCTCTAAAGCCTTCCCACCCCACCACCTGCCTTTGCGTTTCTGCCAACATGCAAGTGACAGTGGCTGACTCCCTGGCTATAGAAAGCTCAGAAGAAACAGCTTTTGCTTTTTTTACTTAATCTTCATTTATTTTCACACTTGAGAACATAGAAATAATGGTAAAACTCTTGGTTTTAATAGTGCTAAAAACCAAAATTCAACAGAGTAAAGTTTAAAGACCTTCTTGGCTCTATTCAACAATTTGTGACTTGAGCAGTGTTCCATCTAGCAGATAGAAAGGAGGTCCAAAGACCTGTACAAAATGGAGGCGTTTGCTAGGCAGAAGGAGGTGGGACAAGCAAGTCCCTGATTGTTTCAGGAAAGATGACTTTCCCTTGGGGAATGGCAGGGGTCTATCAGGTGGATTACCTCACTGGTGCTGACCAGGCCATTCCAGACTGAGTGGTGAAGATTACATTCCTGGGAGAGGCTGAAACTGCAATTAGATTAGGTATTAAGTCTCGGTTTTGTGACAAGGGCTTAGCACAAGTGACTGTATTTGGAGTCTCTTTTTTAACAATAGGATCAACATAAGATACTTTGCCTTTGACATCAGTAGCAACTGTGGATTACACAAAGCTACAGACATGTCCAAATGACCGTTAGCACAGAGCAGGGTAGGTACAGAGAGGATATAAACAAGGAGTATAGAATTTGGATAAAAAGTAGCCACGTGGGAAGAGGTATCAAATACACATTTTGTCTTTCCAACCACATTTCTCTTTTTCCCTTCAGGACAAGCTGCGTGTGTATCCCTGTTAGTCATGAACAGGCACACTATCATTGTGGCTTTCATTTGTTGACTTCTCCCTCTACTTCTTTTGGTTCCTAGTGTTGCCTTTTCTCCCCGATAGCCGGCTTGATATTAAGCCTTCTGCTTTGCGCAAAATGAGCATCTTTTTCATCATCTACTTCACTAGGCTTCAGAACCAGCTACATAACTTGCGGGGCCTAACGCACAGTGAAAATGTGAGGCCAGGCCCCTAGTTCAAAAATTACTAGGGGGCGCTTGGGTGCCCCCGTCGGTTAAGCATCCGACTTCGGCTCAGGTCATGATCTCACAGTTCGTGAGTTCAAGCCCCATGTGGGGCTCTGTGCTGACAGCTCAGAGCCTGGAGCCTGCTTCAGGTTCTGTGTCTCCCTTTCTCTCTGTGCCCCTCCCCTGCTGGTGCTCTGTCTCTCAAAAATGAATAAATGTGACAAAAAATGTTTTAATTATTAAGAATTTCTAAACAGTGACAGCAGAGCATTCAACCAACATGAGGCCCTTCTGAATGCAGGACGTTGCATGACCACACAGGTCGCACACCTGGGAATCCAACGCTGCCAGGCCCAAAGGTAAACACATTTTTAGGAAACATTTTCCCCCCTTTCTCTTCCTCATTTTCTCTTTCCTTTGCCAAGAGAATAACTTCTGAAAAATGCCATCCTTTTCATAACAGACGGAAGTTGAGTAGAACTTTCCCCCTGACCTCTCTATTCCTGTTAACCCCAGTTTGGATTTTGGAGAGACTATCCTTCTGGGGGGTGGGGGGAGACTGTCTCTACACTCTCCCTGGTCTGCATTAACTGCACTTTGCCAACTGTGAGACCTGCATCCTAAAACCCAGGCACCTGCGGCCAGCAAATGGGCTTTTCCAGGAGGCCAGAAGGCCACAGAAAGGCCAGGCTAATGTGTTCTTGTTCAGAAAAAGCAGAAAGCTGCTGGTGAGAGATAAAAATTAGATACTTGGAGTTTGTAAACCGGGCTAAATTCATCATTAGACAGTGTGGTATTTGCTGAAAATAATAAAAGCACACAATGAATGGCAGGTGGCCACAAGTATTTAAGTGCCACATTCCTTATTTACGTGCAATGTGTTGCAGCCGTTCTAACGTACAATGACGGAGTAACGGGAAAGCGGTGTAGACAAAAAGGAGAGTTTTGTTCCCTTGTTACGGTAGAGTCAGGTTTTGTTTTTAATTAGAAAAAAATGAACCTGTGTCGTCCCCTGGTTTCAAAATACCAGTCTTCAGTAACTGAGATCAGGCGATACCTGTAATTACCAAACCAAAGCAATAAAAATCCATTATCCACCCTCTTCTGGAAAACTTACCGTCATAAAGTTTAGGGCGGACAGTTCCGTTGAAGACCTGAAAGTTTTTCAGATCAATATTTAACTAGGACTACATTCCATAAAACTAAACTAAAATGTTACGTTAAGTTATGTAACATGTAAAACCCGGGCACCCTTGAACTCCAGCCTGACTTTTCTATTGTCATAAACTGGAAATTCGTGACTTTTGTGACTTAAGGGAGTTAGGGCATGTTTGTACTTATTTTATCTATGTTTAGGATGTCAGGCCACTAGAGGTGAAGGCACTCACAGGAACACTCACCATGTCTGGTGACATCTTCCTTGTCACCTGCACATATTCACATAAAACCGAGTGCAAGTCCCCCTGTAAGAAATTTAAAGGAACTAGTATACAGGAAGGAGCACACAGACTTGGGTTTGAATCCTGGTGCTGTCACCAACTACTCTTATGACCTTGAAAAAAATCACATCATCCACCTGAGCCTGGTTTCTCCTCTATGAAGCCGGGAAGTAATAGAGTTTTGAAAGAATCCAAGAAGATACACGCAGGGCCTGGCACATAAGAGGAACGCAGTAAGACTCAGTTCCCTCCCCTGTGCCTTCCCACCCCCCAAATCTGTTCCAGTCTAGTTTTCCATGACATGGCCCTCCACTTCGGCCAAGCTATTTCCACCTTTTGTACCTTGTTATGCAATCCTACCTTTTCTTAAATGGTCTCCTCAGCCTAGAGGACCCTCCCTGGCAGTCCGCATCTAGCAAAATCCTAGACGATCCTACTCTAGCAAAAGACGTTCCCAACGCACTCGTGAAGCACTATCGTCTACGTGACAGGGTCAGCACTCTACACTGTTACTAAGCTCGCCCGTGCTGCCTTATCTTCCCAAAGGTGAGCTAAGGTGCTTGAGGGCAAAAATAGGCCCTTAGTTTTCCTTTGTATCGCCCACAGAGATGATTCCAGTGTGACACCCACAACAAGTGGTCAATAATTACACGCCGAGCGTATGAATGAGTGCCGCGTCATGTTGAGTTTCGTTAAATTATGCGTATGTGCCTGAGGGTTGAAATGTGAGCAAATGACATGTCTATTCCTCTTCCTCCTGATGTAGATTGCTTTTTAAAATATTATCTGTCCAACTTTTTTGTTACATATGGTATTTCTTCTCCAATTATTTCAATATACCACTTAAAATCCAACCTGGGGGAAAAAAACATATTAAAGTGTGTGTTTTCAATGGAAGAAAAACGCACCAGCTGTGACTAATGTCTTCAATTCATAGTATGTCCAATTTGGAGAAGACCATGCTTTTTCATAAGGCTGCGTAACTGCTAACAGAACATTTTCGGTCACGGGATGTGTTTTGGAAGAATTTAGCCCTTTATGAGACCAGGAAAAATGTAAAAAACCAGGGACACAGCTTTCCTTGATACACATCTTACCCTATCTGGAGAAGACGCTCAAATATTTGTCAGATTGAATGGTCCGTCCTCATAGAATTGTGGTGGTAGGCAGAAAGTAGATGGGAGCATTCTCAATAAAAATGATTCATCCTAAGTCTGGGTATTGCATCCTTGTTAACTACTTAGATTTGGCCGGCTACTGAGTATCACCACCCTGCTTAAAGGAAATGAGTGAGAAATGACATGTATTTCTACTTCCACTATCCTGGATTAAATAATCAAAACAAAGAGGCCTGTAAATCACCCACTTCCTAACACTTGTTATAGAGGTGGAATAATGGTGACGAGTCCTCTAAATGAATCCTGAGCACTAGAACTCCAGGTAATTTGATGACTGCAGACATGCGAAGAAGAAAGACGCAAAGGTGGATAATAGGTTACCGCAGTGAATGTCTCAAATTTACAACTGTGGGCCAGCAGCCTTTTCTACTCTTGAATATGACAATGTAAAACCTGGCCCAGGTCAAGATGTTGTGTGAGTCTAAGTTAAAAATGAAATGTATACGTTCTCTTTATACAAAAATTACACTTTAAAACTTAAGAACTGTAGGGGCACCTGAGTGGCCCAGTCGGTTGAGTATCTAACTGCGGCTCAAGTCATGATCTCACAGTTTGTGAGTTCAATCCCCACATCGGGCTCTCTGCTGTTAGTGTAGAGTCTACTTTGGATCCTCTGTCCCCCTCTCACTCTGCCTCTCCCCCACTCATGTTCTCTCTCTCCCTCCCTCCCCCCCATCTCAAAAATAAATAAACATTTAAAAATAAAATAGGGGCACCTGGGTGGCTCAGTCAGTTAATCGTCTGACTTCAGCTCAGGTCATGATCCCATGGTTTGTGGGTTCGAGACCTGTGGTAGGCTCTGTGCTGACAGCTCAGAGCCTGGAGCCTGCTTCACATTCTGTGTCTCCGTCTCTCTCTGCCCTTACCCTGCTCATGCTCTGTCTCTGTCAAAAATAAACATTAAAAAAATTTTATATAAAATAAAATAAAATTTAGAATCTATAACTTATCAAATAGTTCAATAGAAAAGTTTAAACTCCAGGTTACACAACAATTCAAATTTTTATTTTTAAATGGGGTCGGGGGTGGGGGGTGGGGAGAGGCTCCTGGGTGGCTCAGTCAGTTAAGCCACTCTGACTCTTGGTTTCGGTTCAGGTCATGATCTCGCAGTTAGTGAGCTTGGGATTCTCTCTCTCCTTCTCTTTCTGCCCCTCCCCTGCTCATTCTCTGTCTTTCTCAAAATAAATAAACATTAAAAAAATTTTTAAATAATAAAAAGTAATAAATGTGAGGGGGGGGTTGAGAGAAGCTAAAAAGACAGCTTTGTTTTCTATGTCAGCCTAATAAGAACAGATTTTAAATTCTAAACTCTTATTTTGTACCTTACCTCGAACATTCATTTTGCAGCTAAATAGACGACGTGAGAATTAAGATCTATAAAACAAAGTTTTGAGTCAGTCATCAGAAGCAAACCATTGTTTTCAAGGACAGGAATGAATTCTGACATTTTAATTACAAGCTCAGGGGAAAGTTGGGAGGTAGAATGTGAGCACCAAAAATTATTATTATGTTGTCATTAAGAATTAATAACTATGAAAGATGTCAGTTTTGAGTGGTAACGGTAAATTACAAGGAAAAACTCACGGAACTCCTTTTTATTTCCTGATGTACCAAGAGCACTCATCATAATTTACTTGACTAAAAATATCCAAACAGTGGAAAAATACAGAGACATAGATTTTTTTAAAGGATTATGTAAACATAAGGCAGCTTTTTCTTAGCAATTCAGAAGATGCTTATCATGACACCATTTGTAGTATCAAAAAACTGGAAGCAAACTAAACGTTTAACAATATGAGAATGAGTAAGGAAATTACAGCACATTCGAGTAGTGGACTATGCGATTATTAAAAGTTACACATACATGAAGATTATCTCACAAATTTAAAAATACAAATGATGTAAGGTTTTTAGTTTTATGTATTTGGAGCAAACATTGATGTATGCTAGGACTACAATCATGTAAGCATGCACAAGAGAAAATAATGGAGGGAAAGGTACAGGAATGATTATAGAGTTTATATAGTCAGGTGGTGAAATTATGGATTTTTCTTTATTTTTCCAAATCTTGGGTAATGTTTTAAATTCTATTTATGATTTTTTAATTAATTTCTATTTAAAAAAATTTTTTTTAATGTTTATTTTTGAGAGAGAGAGAGACAGAGTGTGAGCAGGGGAGGGGCAGAGAGAGAGAGGCACAGAATCCGGAGCAGGCTTCGGGCTCTGAGCTGTCAGCAGAGAGCCCGACGCAGGGTTCAAACTCACAGACCGTGAGATCATGACCTGAGCCGAAGTTGGACACTCAACTGACTGAGTCACTCAGGCGCCCCATTAAAATTAATTTCTATTTTTAAAGACCAATCATCTACAGTGATAAATTCTTTAAACTGTATGAAATTGCCAATTTTCAATCACTTTTTTACTTACAAAAATAGCAACATATAGTTCAACCTAATACTGTGTTGCATTTTCCAACTAAGAAAACAAATCCTTTTTTGAAATAAAAGTTGCTAATTTCCATATTAAACTGCTCCTTAAGCTTCAAAATGGAGTCTAACTTTTTGAAGATTTTTTGTAAAATAAATGCCTTGAAAACCATGTTTGAAACTGCAACTCCAAAATAACAAGTGTTTTATTTTTGAGAAAATGAACTCAGTTCAGGTTGTTCTGAGTTGATGCACAGCTATTGCCATTATTTCTATTTTTTCATCTCTGAAATAAGTGTCATGTTCATTTTTAAATTATTCAGTGGCCAGTATAAAGTAAAACATTCATAATTTAATAAGTAAATTTGCTTCTAACCTGTGCTGGGAATGACATTTAAATTGCTTAATACTCTGATTACTCAGAGATAATTAGTCCTCTAAATATTACTGTAATGAAAACCATGGGTTTAATGAACCATACATATTCAAGCCAAACAAAATCTTTAATTCTTTACTGAATATATAAGTTCAGCATAAAAATTGTTTAATGATCGGTTAGAATTTTAAAAATAGGTTGCGGCAAGCCAGGCCGTAAAAATGTGAAGCAAAATTAAATGTATTCAGAGGAATTTGTAATAGCGGTCATAGAAAAAAGTTGAGCAGCCTAGATTTGAGGAGAAGACAGATTTCACCTTTACTATAACAGTTCCCATTGTAAATGTTTAATATTAGGGGTCACTGTTCTGAACTTCAGAGAAGCATTTTATAATCTTTTATGGTATATTTGTTAATAAAGTACAGAAATATGGACTCCTTGAATGAAGAAACAGTAGAGTCTGTGTGTGTGTGTGTGTGTGTGTGTGTGTGTGGTATTCATATTTATATCACCAGCACCAAGCACAATGCCTGACACATGGTAGTTAACCAATAATTGTTTGATGAATAAATACTTGGTTGGTTAAATAGGTATATTAAAATGAAAAAGCACTGGGGCGCTTGGGTGGCACAGTCGGTTAAGCGTCCGACTTCGGCCAGGTCACGATCTGGCGGTCCGTGAGTTCCAGCCCCGCGTCGGGCTCTGGGCTGATGGCTCGGAGCCTGGAGCCTGTTTCTGATTCTGTGTCTCCCTCTCTCTCTGCCCCTCCCCCGTTCATGCTCTGTCTCTCTCTGTCCCAAAAATAAATAAACGTTGAAAAAAAATAAAATAAAATGAAAAAGCACAGATAAAGTGCTTGAAGAGAGGTCACTTGTGGACCTTCACCTTGGCTGTCAGGTCCTGTCTTCAGTGACTTGGACAGAGATATATGGGGCATATTAAACAAAAGCTTCAAGTAACACATGTTGGTGGGACTAGGCAATGATATCAAGATACTAAGTTATCTTACACTTGGAACGATGAGTTAAAGCCTGTATGATGAAAGTCTGAAGCAATAATTGCAAAGTCCTCTGTGCAAGTGTTTTGGAAAAAAAAATCAATTTCACGGGGATAGGATGACAGAGACTGAACGTAATGGTGACTAGTGTATTAAGAGCTGGGGAATCCACGTGACCATAAGCTTAACCTGAGCCAACAGTACTTTTTTTAAAATTGCAAAAAACACAGAAAATTACCATCTTATCCATTTTTAAGTGGACAATATAGTAGTGTTAGCTATACGTACATTGCTGTGAGACAGATCCCTAGAACTTTTTCATCTTTCAAAAACCAAAATTCTGTACCCATTGAACAACTCCTCACTTCCCCCTCTTTCTTCAGCACCTGGCAACCACCATTTTGCCTCCTGTTTCCAAGAGCGTGACTACTTTAGATACCTCACATAAGCGGAATCACATAGCATTTGTCTTTTTTTGTGTGACTGGCTTACTGTCCTCAAGGTCCATCCATGTTGTAGCATGTGACAGGATTTGCTTCTTTTTTAATGCTGAAAAATATTCCACCGTAAGTATCTAGCACATTTTGTTGAGCTAGTTACCAAGCGATGGACACCTGGGTTGCTTCTGCCTCTTGGCTGTTGTGAATAATGCTGCAATAAACATGGCTGTACAGAGATATCTCTTCAAGATTCTGTTTTCAGTTCTTTTGGATATATACCCAGAACTAGCGTTGCTGTATCTTATAACTCTGCATTTAGTTTTTTGAGGAATCATCGTACTGTTTTTTTCCACCGTGGCTGTATCATTTTACATTCTCAACAACAGTGCGTACAAACTCCAATTTCTCCACATCCTTGTCAGCAGTTGTTATTTTCCAGTTTTTTGGGGGTGGCCATCCTAACAAATGTGAGGTGGCATTCCATTGTGGTTTTGCTTTGCCTTTCCCTAACGATTAGTGACATTGAGCATCTTTTCATTTGTTTGTTGACCATCTGTGTATCTTCTTTGGAGAAATGTCTATTCAAGTCCTTTGACTATTTTTTAATCAAGTTACTTATTTTTTGTTGTTAAGTTGTAGGAGTTCTTTATAAATTCTGGATATAGACCCCTAATCAGATATATGATTTGTAAATATTTTCTCCTTTTTCGGAGAAATAATGGTTTTTGATTGTTTCCTTGGATGCACAGAAGTTTCTAAGTTTGATTTAGTTCCATTTGTCGATTTTTGCCTGAAGTTTGGTGTCATAGCTAAGAAATCATTGCCAAATCCAATGTCATGAAACTTTCCCCCTGTTTTCCATTAAGACTATTATAGTTTTAGTTCTTACACTTAGGTCTTTAATCCATTTTGACTTAATTTTTGTATGTAGTGTAAGGCAAGAGTCCTAAGATTAATTTTTGTTGAGAATTTTTTAGTTTAGATGTCTTTTATAGCCTTAACAATATTACCACTAAAATAGAAATAGGCCGACTTAAATTAACTTGAACTTTAGAACAACACCCAAGCTAACAAAAGAACATATAATTAATTTTTGTGTAGCAAAGATGTTAGGAGGTTTCAGTGCCTATTTGTTACAAACATCGCCTTCGGAGTCATACCAGCCTGGGTTTGAATCGGTAGCATTACGTACAGTGGGCGTTTTGAGAAGTTTCCTGACTACTCCAAACCTTACACTTTCCCTTTTGTAAGAGAAACTGGAGTTTCTACCTCGTAGGAACGTAGAGCGGCCTCACCAATTCTTTACATGTTTAAGTGAAATAATGTCATTCATAGTGTCTGGAGCACAACGGGTGCATCAGAAAGAGTAGTCGTCCAGCTGCTAATTATTATCATCAAATACTGATTTATTTAAGAATTTCTGTTCCTTCTGACTTACCCTAAGATTGAGAATTTATTTAAGAAGACAAAAGTTAAGCTTCAAGAAGCTGATCATTCTAATTTTGCTTTTGTCTAGATGTGATGGGAAGGATTTTACAGAACCTCCCCGCCCCCCGCGAAAGTCTCTGTTGAGATGTTACTTGCTCCAGAAACTTAAGTGAAACCCTCCATAAGTTGGTTAGGGCTAGGCTGTCATGATCCTGGCTTAGTGGGTCTTCTAGCACCTCTCAGGGGGATGTCCATAGTTTGTGTCTGCCCTTAGTCTAGAACCAAAACTTCATTTTCCTTCTGGGGAATTGTCCATCCCTGCTGCATCCAGTCTTGGTGGGACGGTCAGTGAAGCTGTCGGGCACTCCCTGGCCAAGGGATGGGCATGTGATCCACCTGGAGCAATCAGACTCTTCTGGAATCTGCATTGCATGAGAGTGACTGATACACTGTTGGGAAACGATGGAGCTGATTTGTTTCGACTATGGAGCCTTGAATGGGCTCTCAATTCTTTCCTGTCCCCTAGATCCTTGGTGCTATTCAAGCTTCTGTTGTTTGGAGGACCTGGTTCTTCATCTTTTTCTTAAGCTTTATGAGCTGTCTCAAATCCTTCCGTAAGACTTTTTTTCTTTTTTTGGCCTGAGACCGCAGATTAGCATATGTTACTTGCACCCTGAGGATCTAAATGGATTCAGCACTTGTCACTCTGTGCTATAATCAACAGTTTACTTGTCCATTCTCCCCTAACTTCATTGGGAACAGAAACTGTGACCTCTGCAACATTGCATTGCCAGTGCAGTGACCAACAAGTTGTTTTGTTAGGAGCAGAAATCAATCAGAATCTTATATTTGTAATAGGAAGTTCTGTGTTCAGCTATTTTTTTTTTCTTTTTCTTTTTTTTTTTTTTTTTTTTGGTCATTTTCACAATACTTATCATTGTTGGGACAATTGAAAAGCATTTAAAAGTATGTGACTTCTGCCCAACTGCAGATAGATTCTCCCCCACCCCCACATTCATGTTCCACTCATTAGTACATATTCAGAAAGATATCAAAAGTAAGGAACCAAATAGTTGCAAAGCCTCCAAAGTTCTTACATAAGCTGTCCCTAGTCTATAGCTTTTTCAAGCTCCTGTTGTCTTAGAGGAGAGCATCACCAGAGTTCTCTCCTTCTTTCCCTGCAGTTGGCCAAAGCCAAGTAGGTTTTTTTCCTCTGTAATGGCCCCTTTTTGCAATCTAAAGAAGCTATTCTTATTTTTAAATCCAATAAAGTATTCGGTTTCACCTTGCTACAAGTGGATAATGTGTCTTTGTCAAAGGAAGGTTCCTCTTGAGGCATTACTTCACAAAGATTATGGGGAATGTTTGGGCTTCAGGTCCTTCTGTTTATGTATCTGTTCATTAATTCAACAAATATTTATTGAGAGCCCCCATCACTTCTGCACGCTGTGCTAGGAACAAGGGATGAAATGGTGAGCAAAAGCAAAGGAGAATTGGCCTCTCATGGAGTTGTCTGCTTGTCAAAGGACAATGATAATCTGTACTAAAGACCATAAGGGAAACGTACACAGTGCTGTGAGAGCATCTTAAAAGGTGACCCTCCTAGTCTGGGTGGTCAAGGAATGTATACCTAAGGAAAAAAACTTGATGAGTATGCTAACCTCCAAATGCCTGGGTTCTAGAGTCTACTAGGATAATAGCTGCCTTTAGGACTGCAGGGATATCACTGACCTCATCTTGACCTCATTTAGGTCATCTATAACATGAGAAGTTTAGACGAGGTGATCTCTAAGATCCTTTCCATTTCTAACAGCTTTTTAAAATTATTATTTTGGGAAGCAGATTTTTTTTTTTTAGCTTTTCACATACTGTAAAATCCATCCATTTAAATGTATGATTAAATGACTTTTAGTATATCGCCACATTCAGATTTTAGAATATTTCCATCACTATAAAAAGAATCTCATGGCCATTTAGTCACTTCTCATTCCTACCTCCAGCTGTGGGCAATCACTAATGTACTTTCTGTCTCTATTGATTTGCCTTTTGGGACATTCTATATAAATGGAATCTCATAATATGCGTTCTTTTGTGTCTGATGTCTTTTACTGAACAAGAGATTTTTGAGATTCACTCATGTTATAAAGATTATTCATGTTCAAGTGTGTATCCGTACTTTGTTCCTTTTTATTGGTGAATTATATTCTATAATTCCATTTTTTAATTCATTCACCCTTGATGGAGATATGTGTTATTTCCACCTTTTGACTCTTGTGAATAATGCTGCTATGAACATTTGCACACAAGTCTTTGTGAGGACATTTGTTTTCAGTTTTCCTTGGTAGATAACCCAGCAATGAAATGGTTATATGGTAACATTATGTTTAACATTTTGAGAAACCGCCAAATTGTCTCCCAAAGTGCCTAAGCTATTTTATATTCACACCACAACATATTAGGGGCATAATTTCTCCAGTCCTCACCAACTCTTGTCATTGTCTGTCTTATTGATTATAGTATTTCTGCTGAATGTGAAGTATCTCACTGTGGTTTTGATTTGCATTTCCTCAATGAATAATGATATTGATCACCTTTTCATGTGCTTAGTAGTCACTTGTATATCTTCTTTAGAAAAGTGCCTATTCAAATCCTTTGCTCACTTCTAAATTTGGGTTTTATTATTATTATTGAGTTGTAAGAGATCTATATATATTATAGATGCATATTTTTTACTGGATATGATTTGCAAATACTTTGTCCAACTCCATAGGTTATCTTTTCACTTTCTTGATAGTGTGTTTTAAAGTTGTTTATTTTGATTAAATCTGATTTATCAATTTTTCTTTTATTATTTGCCTAATCCAAGCTCACAAAGATTTTCTTGTTTTCTTCCTAAAGATTTTATAGTTTTATCTCTTACATTTAGATTTTTTATGTATTTTGAGCT
This sequence comes from Prionailurus bengalensis, assembly GCF_016509475.1. Classification (NCBI taxonomy): domain Eukaryota; kingdom Metazoa; phylum Chordata; class Mammalia; order Carnivora; family Felidae; genus Prionailurus; species Prionailurus bengalensis. The sequence goes on from NC_057345.1 coordinate 97,168,503, forward strand.
AAATTTTGTGTATGGTATAAGAGGTTCATGTTTATATTTTTCCTTGTGCATACCCATTGTCCCAGTACATTTTGTTGAAAAGACCATTCTTTTCCTATTTTTTGACACAGTGGTCAAAACCCAATTGACCATAAATGTAAGGGCTTATTTATGGGGTGTCAATTTTATGCCATTTATCTTTATGTTTGTCTTTATGGAAGTACCACACAATCTTGATTACTGTACTTTGTAATATGTTTTAAGTTGGGATGTGTAAATTCTCCAGCTTAGTTCTTCTTTGTCAAGATTATCTTGGCTATTCTGAGTCATTGCATTTCCATATAAATTTGGGGTCAGTTTGTCAATTTCTGCAAAAAAAAAAAAGCCAGAGATCTTTTTTTTAATCTAAATATATTTTTGTCAACATTGTTTAGGCATGTTTTTGCATATTATAAAATTCACCCTTTTCAAATGTCCCATTTGATGATTTTTAAAGTTGTGCAACCATCACTATGAGTCAATTTTAGAACACTTTCATCACCCCAATGAGATCTCGTATGCAAATTGCAAATTTACTGTTAATCTGGTTCCTCCTTACTCCTGCTCCAAGTAATCACTACTCTACTTTTTGTCTGTATAGCTTTGTCCTTTCTGAATATTTCATATGGATGGAATAATACAGTGTTTAGTCTTTGTGCCTGGCTTTTTCTTTTTTTCTTTTTTCTTTTTTTCTTTTTTTTTTTTTTTTTTGGTGAGAATAGCATTTTTGAGGTGCATCCATGTGGAAGCATATGTCTGTAGTTTGTTCTTTTTTATTGCTGACTACTATTCCCTTTTGTGGATATACCACAATTTATACATCCATTCACCAATTGATGGGCATTTAGATTTTTTCCAAGTTTTGACTCTTTTGAATAATGCTGCTAAGAACATAATCATGGACCAGTCTGTGTGTAGATATATGATTTCATCTCTCTTGGGTAGATGCCTAAGAATGTAATTGTTAATCCATATAGTAAATTTATGTTTAGATTTTTAAGATATTGCCACACTACTTTGTAAAGTGGCTGTACCATTTTATATTCCTGTTAGCAGTGTATGAAGATTTCTGTCTTTCCAACATTAGTTGTTGTCTTTCTTATATATTATATATGTATATGTATTTATTATAAATATATATTCATCTACCTATATGTTTATCTCTCTATATATATGTGTGTGTGTGTGTGTGTGTGTGTGTATACAGTACATATCTTTTCTGTTATAGCCATTACAGTTGATATAAAATACTATCTCATTGTGATTTTAATTTGCTTTTCCCTAATGACAAATGATGTTAAACATCTTTTCATGTGCTTATTAACTATTCATATATCTTCTGTGCTGAATTTCTTTTAAGGAAAACACATTTTATTATAAGTCCTTATGAAGTTAAAAACAGGCAGATCCTTCTAAGGGATCATAAAACAACAAAAGGCCATTCCATTAAAAATCATGTCCTCTAAAACATTTAAAAATGTAAGATAACACACAGGATCCTCAGATAGTATTCCAGCTGCTAATATGCTATTCCCACATCACAGCTATAGGGATTTATGTCCACTTCCAACTTCTCAGATGGGACAACTTGAATAGTTGCTCTTGACCAATTTTTGGTGGGTTGTTTGTCTTTTTATTATTGAGTTGTAAACATTCTTTGTATATCCTGGATACAAGTCCTTTATCGGATATGAGTTTTGCAAACATTTTGTCCAAATCTGTTGCTTGTCTTTCCTTGTCTTAATGGTGTCTTTTGAAACCTAGCAAGGGTTTTGATATGGGTTGTGTTGCATCTGTAGACCAATACATTGCTTAATTTTTAGGCTAAGCCAAGACAAAAGCATTAATGTGGCATTTTTAATTGCAGGATAAGATCCATTCATAAGCATTCATTCCAGACTTATAGATGAGTTAGTTTCCTTTCCTATTCCATAGGATTGTTGGTCTACCTCCATTGGAAGTAAGGATGGAGGAGACAGGCAAAATACCAGACATGAGCCAGAAGTCAGAATGCTGGGTACATAGTAGGAATTCACTCAATATTTTTTAAACGAATTAATGAATAAATGTTAAAATGAATAAAGATGGCTATGGTGGTTTCCTTTGCTTTCTCTTTTTTAGTTTAAATATTTCATATTACTTCAGGTGTTATTTATATGAAATAATTTCTGCCCTTTTCCTTTCTAGTTACTTTATAAAAAGAACACAACGTTTCTCATAGAATGTGGAGACGGAATTTAACACAGTGAGCTGTTGTAAATGTGGTATGATAAGCTCAGAAGAGAGTAGACTCTTATTTTCCAACATTTGGACGCCATATTGTCCTTAATATAGCCCAACATTGCACACTTTTAAAAGGCACTACTGTAGCTGAAACAATCTTGAGAAAGAAAAAGAGAGCTGAAGGACTCATACTTCCTGATTTCAAAACATATTACAAAATGACATTAATACAAACATTATGGTACTGGCATAAACCCAGACATATGGACCAAGGAAGCAGAATAGAGATCCCCAAAATAAACCATTATGTATATGGTCAGAGGATCTTGAGCAAAGTTGCCAAGGCTGCGCTGGGAAAAAGATAGTCTCTTCAACAAATGGAGTTGGGAAAGCTTGGATATCCACATGCAAAAGAATGAAGTTGGACCCTGACTTTACATCATATACAAAAATTAACTCAAAATAGATAAAAGACTTAAATATAAGGCCTAAAACTGTAAAACTACTAGAAGAAAACATACGAAGAAAGCTTCACACTATTGGATTTGGCAATGGTTTCTTGGATATGACACCAAAGACACAGGCAATAAAAAGACAAAAATATATAAATTGGACTTCAACAAGAAAACAAACAACCCAATTTAAAAATGGGCTAATGATTTGAGTAGACATTTCTCTGAAGAAGATATATAGATGGCCAGTAAGCACAAGAAAAGATGCTCAACATTACTGATGTGAAGGAAATGCAAATCAAAACTATGATGAGATACTACCTCACACTCATTACGATGGTTAGTATCAAAACAAGAAAACAAATGTTGGTGAGGAGGTAGAGAAATTGGAACTCAGAAGCACTGTTGGCGGGGGTGTAAAATGGCACAGACATTGTGGAAAACAGCTCCTCAAAAAATTAAAAACTGAACTACCATATGATCCAGCAATTCCACTTCTGGATATATATCCAGAAGAATGGAAAACTGAATCTTGAAGGGGAGATGTGTCCACCCATGTTCACGGCAGCATTACTCACAACAGCCAAGAGGTAGAAGCAACCCAGGTGTCCATCAATGTCTGAATAGATACACAAAATGTCATATGTAAACACAAAGGAATAGTGTTCAGCCTTGTAAAGGAAAGAAATTTTGCAATATGCTACAACATGAATGAATCTTGACGTGTGTGTGTGTGTGTGTGTGTGTGTGTGTATAATTTATTATTGAAGTAGAATTGACATACCATGTTCTATCAGTTTCAGGTGTATAATATATTGATTCGACAATTCTGTGTTTTACTCAGTGTTCACCATAAGTGTAGTTACTATCTGCCGCCATACAAAGTTATTACAATATTATTGACTATATTCCCTGTGCTGTATTTGTCATCTCTGTGACTTACTGTTTTAGAACTGGAAGTTTATTCTTCTTAATCTCCTTCATCTATTTTGCCCATTCCACCTCCCCTTCTCTGAACCATCAATTTGTTCTCTGGTTTAAAAGTCTGTGTGAATGTGTTTGTTCATTTCTTTTGGTTTTTTTAGATTCCATATATAAGTGAAATTATATGGTGTTTGACTTTCTTTGTCTGACATTTCACTTGGCATAATAGCTTCTAGGTCCATCCATGTTGTTGCAAATGGCAAGATTTCATTTTTTTTTATGGCAGAGTAATAATCCATTGTTTATACATATCTTATTTAACTTTTCGTCTATGATGGACACTTGGGTTGTTTCCACATGTTGGCTATCGTAAACAATGCTGCAATAGATATAAAGGTACATAGATCTTTTTGGATTAGTGTTTTTATTTTCTTTGGGTAAATATCCAGTAGTAGAGTTACTGGATCATATGGTATTTCTATTTTTAATTTTTTGAGAGACTCCATTTTGTTTGTACCGATTTGCATTCCCACCAACAGTGTACAAAGGTTCCTTTTCTTTACATCCTCACCCATATGTGTTGTTTTTTGTCTTTACCAGCCATTCTGACTCGTGTGAGGTAATATCTCATTGTGGTTTTGATTTGCATTTCCCTCATGATTAGTGATGTTGAGCATCTTTCCGTGTGCCTGCTGGCCATCTGTATATGTTCTTTGGAAAGATATCTATTCAAGTCCTCTATGTTTTAATTGGATTGTTCGTATTTTTGGAAATGAATTGTATGAGTTCTTTATATATTTTGGGTATTAACCCTTTATCAAGTATTTCATTTACAAATATCTTCTCCCATTCAGAAGGTTGCCTTTTTGTTTTGTTGATGGTTTCCTTTGCTGTGCAAAAGCTTTTTATTTTGATGTAGTCCCAATAGTTTACTTTTATTTTTGTTTCCCTTGCCTGAGGAGACATACCCATAAATATGTTGCTAAGGCAAGTGTCAAAGAGATTACTGCCTCTTTTCTTTTAGGAGCTTTATGGTTTCAGGTCTCACATTTATTTTTATTATAATTCCATTTTGAGTTTATTTTTGTGGACGGTGTAGGAACGTGGGCCAGTTTCATTCTTTTGCATGTAGCTGTTGAGGACATTATGTTAAGTGAACCAAGCCAGTCACAAAAAGACAAATCCTGTATGATTCCACTTCTGCGACATGCTTAAATAGTCAAAATCATAGAAACAGAAAGTAGAATGGTGGTTGCCAGGGGCTGAGCAGAGGGGAGATTGGGGAGTTGTTCAGCAGGTACAGAGTTTCAGTTTTACCAAATGAAAAGAGTTCTGGCGATGGATGGTGGTGATGGAAAGCGTTTAATGAAAGCATTTATGAAAGCATTTAATACCATTGAACTGTACACTTAAACGTGATTAAGATGGTAAATTTGATGTTATGTGTATTTTGCTACAATTTTTTTTCACTGGGGGGGAAACCCAGAAACCAGAATGGTGGTTGCCAGGGCTGGGGAGTGGGGGAGGGGTGGACGTGGGGCACTGTTGTTCCATTAGGTACGGGGTTTCAGTTTGGCGAGAAGAAAAAGTTCTGGATATCTGTTGCACAACAATATGAATATGGTTAACACCCTTGAACTCTACACTTAACGATGGTTAAGATGGAAAAGATTAATTTTAGGCAATTTGATTTTCTAAGAAGCAAAGGTCTTCAAATGTTATTAGCCAAGAAACCAATGCATCATTTCAGGTTACTCCCCTGGCATTGTCTCCAGGGGAAAAGAGAAACAGAAGTAAAAGTCATGCGATGTGTGAAACTTACAGCTTTGGGGAGACCCATGTAGCAGCCTTAAGTGACCTAATCAGAAGTAGCTGTTATGCATGGTCGGCGCCATATTAGTGAAGAGAATAAGCAACTTCAGAATGGTCAGATACCATGATTTTATTTAAATGTACCTGACTACACACCAGCAATTTGCTTTCCTTTTTTAGGTTACAGATACAATAAAAATGTCGAATACTCAGTCTCGTTAGTCTCAACCAAGAATCTGCAGATTTTTTTCCTGCAAGAATAGCTTTTTAGGTAGTTGAGTTTTTGTGTTTTTAAGAAGTTTAAAACTTCCCATACTTTCAAAGAGGAACTCCTTCAATATTTGGTGACTAATTTCAGCATTGGAATCATCTGCAGCTTTCTTTGCCTCCTCAATTTAATTGCAGACACCTTCAACAGAGTGCTAGCAAACTAATTAGCAATTCCTTTTCCTTAAAAAATACTCCTAATCAAGGAAGATAATCATTTTTGATTAAACAACAACCAGAGTTATGAAATGTAAATTTGCAATTGATTACAGAAAAAAATATAGTGTGTGCTTTCCCTCTGAAGAACAGTGAGCATTATTTCTTTCCACTCAGTTATATTTAGTTTCTCAGATTAATTTTAAGCTGATCCATCTCTTTTGATGGCTTATTCACCAGGAATGTCTATATTATTTCCCAGAAGAATAATCCCTGTGCAAATAAAATATCCAGATGCAAACTATGCATATGATAAAAGAAATCTGGCAGTTGCCCAAATATTTTAATAACGTGGATGCTACTAAACTACTATAATACAGTCATTCAAATCCTTCAGGGAATAGTAAGGTCATGGGGAATAATATCCAGACTTAAAAGATACAGAGTTGACGGCCTCATTTTAGAAAAGAGTTCACTCTCCGGGCGCCTGGGTGGCTCAGTCAGTTAGGCGTCTGACTTTGGCTCAGGTCAAGATGCTAGAATGGTAAAGAAGGACCCTTTTATGCTTATTAAGCACCTTTTGGAGAAACTCGCATGCTATTTTGAAGGCAATGAAGACCTTCTACAAGGTCCTTTTTAATAGACTTGCTATCATACATGCAGGTTAAATTTGACTTTTCCCTCCTATATGCACTATACTGGATTGCAAAGTGGGCCCATCTCTGTTTCAGAAAATGCTGGGCAAAGACAGAACATGCAGGCAGTTAAATATTACTCTCTGTTCTCTAAGTTACACTTAACCTCAGTGTATATGAATAGAAGATACAAGAGCGTTACTCCCAAACTTGAAGTTGCCTTCTGAAACGTAATAGGAAAAAATGGCAAAGAACAAAGTCAACTGTTGGGATGGAATCTAAAGCACGGTTGAAAGAGGTTCCCCTTGGACAAGGAGTAGGGCACTTCCTCTACATCCAAAACAAAACAAGAACGAAGAGCCCTCATCCTAAATTACCCATGGGCAGCTACACTGAGTGGGGAGAAACACCAGCTCTAATCCCAATGGCCAGAGTGTATTGTCAAAAAGCATGACTGTACTTGTAAGCAACATAATGGCCAGGCAATTGCTTTGTGACAGTCTAGACTATTGATTAAGAACTACGGCATTTGCATCAAGTATATCTAGACTTCAATCCTGATTCTGCCACTGACTGTCACTTTCACCTCTCATCCCTCACTCCCAGCTTGTTCCCAGTGCTGTTGAGTGAAAAACAAGCTGTCTTCACATCAGATTCCAGAAGAAGTAGAACTAAAAAAAAAAAAAAAAAAAAAAAAAAAAAGCTGATGACACGGACCCTGTCATTATACTTAGAGAGGTAAATAAACAGTTTATTAAAAGCATTCTGTCACACTCCTCCATAAAAATAGCCCAGAAATGGATACATGCGTACATGGATACGGACGTATATACATACATACTGACTCAGTGCAAAAGCCCTGTAATAAAAGCCTGCTATGTTCAAAAGGAATATAAAAGGCAATAAGTAACACACGCTATGCAAGCTCCAGTAGGGCCCCCAATATATCTCATCATCAATATGACTTTTAGGAAGGCTAAGCAAAACATCTATACAACTTTATGTTAAGACAAAATAGTTTGTGGCACAAAAGAGATTCAATTCAAGAACTGTGAGTGTGCACAGGAGGGATGAGCCCATTTGGTCAGAGGGATTAAAAAATGGCTTTGTGAAGGAAGGTGCATCTGAGATGGTTTTTGGAGAATGAGAAGGATTATTATAAGTAAAGAGCAGTATACTTCAAACAATGGAAAGAGCCTGGGTTGTGGAGACAGATGGGCAGGGTTCAAATCTGTATCTGCCACTTTCTGGCTGTGTGATTTAGGAAATTTCTGTAACTCCCTCGAATGTTTTCATCTGGTAAAATGGGTTAATTGTTACACTGTTGTTGGGTTGATGGAATGTAAAGTGCTTTAATCCGATGCCTCAGTGCAGTGCTCTATGAATTGAAACTATTACCACCATCATTAAAACCAGAAAATCCCACAAGATGGGAAAAGTATATAGTCCATATTGGTTAAAGGGGAGAACACTGAAAGGTAAGACTGCAGTTAAATGTTGGGACCATATTATGGGAAGCCTTGCATGCCGGACTGAGGAGTTTGAGCTTCCTCCAATAAGCAAAGAAACTCTTGATTATTCCTCCTTCTCCCCTTCCTCCTCTTTTTCTTCCTCCTCCTTCTTCTTTGACTGCATCAGAATTGACTTTTTAAATAAGCAGTATGTGGACACTGGTTAAAAGTGGGAGAAGGAGTGGCAACAAGTGACTAGTTGGAATGTCATAAAAATAGTTGAGAGGGGCACCTGGGTGCCTCAGTCGGTTAAGTGTCCAACTTCGGCTCAGGTCGCGATCTCACAGTTCATGAGTTCGAGCCCTGTGTTGGGCTCTGTGCTGATAGCTCAGAGCCTGGAGCCTGCTTCGGATTCTGTGTCTCCCTCTCTCTCTGCCCCTTCCCTGCTCTCTCTCTCTCTCTGTCTCTCTCTCAAAAATAAATAAACACTAAAAAAAATAGTTGGGGCAAGGGTGCGTTGGTGGTTCAGCTGGTTAGGTGTCTGACTTCTGATTCCGGCTCAGGTCATGATCTCTTTGTTCACGAATCTGAGCCCTGTGCCAGGTTCTGCGCTAACAATGGGGAGCTTGCTTGGGATTCTCTCTCTCTCTCCCTCTTTCTACCCTGCCCCTGCTCATGTTCTCTGTCTCTGTCTCTCTCTGTCTCTGTCTCTCTCAATAAATAAATAAACTTTAAAAAATATTTGGGGCACAGAAAAGAGTTTCTGAGTGTTTGTGGTAGCAGTGGGAAAGAATATGACATATAGAAACATAATCCATAAGACTGATATAGAAAAGATGTTGCTTTTGAGTTTTTGAAATACCAAGCACGGTGGGGATCATTAATAGAAATTTGGAGGCACAGGTTGAAGGAACAACAGTCTAGGAAAGGAAATGGGGAGCACGGTGTGCTGACCTCCTTCTCCCAGCCCAGTGAGTCAACAGGAGAGAGAAAAAGGAGCAGTGTTCATATGTAGATTTTTTACAAAATAATGTCGGTTGCAAACAAAACAAAACAAAAAACAGTAAAAGGTGTTGGGGGTGAGGGAAAGGGGGTGAGTGAAAGGAACCTGGGTGGAGACAGCGCTGAGTGGGAAATGATGATTCAGTAGGGAGGAGGCAGAAATGGGGAGGTGGGTGTGCTCCATACTAAGGAAGCATAGGTAGACTTCGAAGCTAAGATTATTAAAAGGATGTGTTAGAACTGGGGAAGGGGTACTGTTAATGTAGCAGAATTTAGTTAACATAGGAGTTTACAACCAGCCAGTCTTAAGGCTCCAAATGGCTTCTTTGTGTCTACACAAGTGCCTCCTCTGGAGGCCGATGGTAGACATGAGCTGATGGTTGACTCACAGTTTGGGCTCATTTGGGTCCTGCCTTTGTTGAATCCCTTCATCGGAGTTCTTATTTTTTATCTATCTGTCTACTCCTTTCAACTCGCTAAAAGCTGCTATAGGTTTTCTAACTTGCTCTACTTCTCCACAAATGAGGTTCAGAAATAGAAGCAACTAAACACCTCAACCACTTGAGAAGTTAGAAAAGAAGTGGCCTCCAGAGAAATAGGTCAGTGGATAACAGACACCAAGAGGTAATAGATATGTGCTGTAGAATCGGGTCATTTGTGAGAACCCATGTCAAGCCAACAGGAAAGAAATTTGGTAAGTCTGCTCACAGCTCCCCAGAACCTATTAACCATAACCATGCAGCAACACTTGACATCGCAGGGTCCTCCAAAGATTACAAACCCTGAGTTCTGATGCATGCTGTAGCCACACACATCAGTAGAAAGAAAGGGATAAGAAAATGCTTTTCTGCATCTTTTGGATGCAGGAATGAAATATATTTTATGCATCAAGCACCGTGTTAGACTCTTGGAGATACAAATATTTGTAAGAAATTGTCCCCACTCTTGGTAGCTTCCATTTTGGTGGACTTCCTTAACAAATGCATAGCCAGGGCAGAAAAAAGTAAGCACAAATTTATGCAAAGTTACCCATAAAATCACGCAAAAGGAGACTAGTCTCCGGAAAAACATGGAACCCATGAAGATCAAGGGATATGAGCTTCCTAGTGAGGCAAACTCTTAGAAGCAGAAACGTTCTTGATGTAAGGAAAGCTATCTAGGTGAAAAGCTGCTCCTTCAGTGACACAAATGTATTTTAATGTAAGGAAAAGCATGCATATCTTGTTGGAGAGAGCAACTACTTGACATCTCGGTAGCTGAACTGTAAAATGCATGGAGTTCTTTCTTTATATGCCTCAACAATGTAAACACTGCCGTTTCCTGTGCTGAGCACAGCAAGGTTCTAGAGCCCATCCCAAAGAGCAGAGCCAGCCATGCCAAGGAATTCAAGTCTTTGAGGTCAGCCTTTGAATGCAGCCTAGCTCTGACTTCCGGGTGACAGGCGAGGGAGTTATCGCTCCCTCCCACCAAGGCCCCATTATACTTGAGGATCAGGAAGCATCAGACAGGAGGAAAACCTTGGGAAAACAACTGGCCAATCTTTCTGTACCATCTCCTCATCAGGGGTCAGGCTCCATCAAATCCTGGCCCTTCTGTACTTGTTTCTCAATGTCTTGGCTCTTCCTAGTCCACAGAGACTATGTTCCTTCATTCTACCTTTACACGGAAAATCATGTAATGTTTGTTACTGGAATCCACAGGAAAATTAGGCAGTATATGCAGCATTCTACCTAATGACAAACTCTATGAGAACAAATTCCAGGAGATATCTGTCATCATCCCAGCACGGTGATGAATGAATCTTTCCATAATGGATCTGACACAAAGGCATTCATCTGGACACAAATGCAGAAAATGCAGTTCTTGAAATTTTCCCTGTGGAAGGAAAATACAGGTTAATCAGGGATATATCAGGGTTTGCAAACGTATGATACAACAAAGATTAAAATCTATGAAGAGTAGTCATAAGGGGCACCTGGGTGGCTCAGTTGGTTGGGCATCTGACTCTTGATTTCAGCTCAGGTCTTGATCTCAGGGTTGTGAGTTCAGGACCCTCGTTAGGCTCCATGCTGAGTGTGGAGCCTACTTAAAAAAAAAAAAAAAAAAAAAAAAGAATAGAGGTAAAAGGTAAGCTGGTAATAATGAGCAAAACTTGCTTATTGTATTAATAAGATTTATTGAGGAGAAATTTCACGGTCAGAACACGAACCAGCCTCCCAAAGGCACTAATACAATTATATTCTTGTAAATATTTAAGAACACTAGTCATGGCCATCATGAATATTCAGTAAGGACAATCTGCCACTGAGGAAACAAAGATGGGGTAGAGAACTCTGTAATCTGGTTTGCTGGTCTTCAGTTTTAGGATTAGATCAGTTTTTAAAATGGCATCTCCCTTTGTTCACATTTAAAAGAAGTCGGCAGCCAAATACTACTAAAAAAGAAAAACAAGAAAAAAAAAAGGAAGGAAAAACTTGGAATCCTCAGATATTCTCTCAGAGGGTGCATATAGGGTGCAACCTTGTTACACACAATCTGTCAAAACATAGCTCTCCCCAGAGGGTAATGGTAGCTTAGAACTCTGTGGAGATAAGAGGACAAAAGCTTTCCTGAGAAAAGCATAAACATAGAGATTACTTGTACTTGAATGGAATCACAATACAATGGAAGTGAGTTTTCTATTACCTTGGCCGTCTGTAAAAAGTACAATACCTTCTTTAAAAAAAAAAATTTTTTTTAATTATGTATTGTTTCTAAAGCTTTTGATTTTCTTCAAGCTTTCCTGTGCTGTCTTTAAACTGCTTTCTCCTGTACATTTTCCTGTCCATTTCACTGAACAGCATTGTTAACCAAGCGCTCCTGGAATGATAATACGAATTAATCTAGGCGTCAACAACATACAGTGTGGCTATGTGTCTGCTGTGTGTCAGAGACAGAAACACTAAGGTTTTTTAAATAAAGTTTTCATTCTGCAAACATGTTAGATTTCCAGAAAATTGCAAATGTACTACACAGAGTTCCCATACTCTTCACCCAGGTTCCCCTTTTGCTAACATTTCCCATCCCCATGATACATTTGTTTAATCTAAGAAACCAGCATGGGCACATTGCTACTAACTGAACTTCAGACTTTATGTGGATCTCACCAATTTTTCCATTAACATCCTCTATCAGATTCAGGATCCAATCCAATTTCCCGCATTGCACTTAGTTGTTACTCGTCCTTAGTCTCCTCCAGTTGTCACAATTTCTCAGTCTTTGCTTGTTTTTCATGACCTTGACAGATTTTAGGACTATTGGCCAGGTATTTTGTAGAAGGTCCTTCAGATTGGGTTTGTCTGATGGTCTTCTTATGATCAAACTGGGGTTATGGGGTTTTGGAAAGAATCCAACAGAGGTGAAGTATTCTTCAGAACATCGGGATGAACATGACATTCACACATCACTGGAAATGTTAACTTTCATCACTTGGTTCATGTGGTATTTGCCAAGTTTCTCCATTATAAAGTTACCATTTTCCCTCTTCCCATACTCTCTAGTCTTTGTAAGCAAATCAGTAAGTTCAGCCCACACTCAAGGATGGTGGTGGTTTGCTTTTTTATTTATTTTATTTTTTTTTAACGTTTATTTATTTTTGAGACAGAGAGAGACAGAGCATGAATGGGGGAGGGGCAGAGAGAGAGAGGGAGACACAGAATCTGAAACAGGCTCCAGGCTCTGAGCTGTCAGACAGAGCCCGACGCGGGGCTTGAACTCATGAACTGCGAGATCATGACCTGAGCTGAAGTCAGACGCTTAACCAACTGAGTCACCCAGGCGCCCTGGTGGTTTGCTTTTAAAATATTTTATATACAGGGTGCCTGGGTGGCTCAGTCAGTTGAGCATCTGACTTCAGCTCAGGTCACGATCTCATGGCTTGTGGGTTCGAGCCCTGCATCGGGCTCTGTGCTGACAGCTCAGAGCCTGGAGCCTGCTTCGGATTCTGTGTCTCCCTCTCTCTCTGTCCCTCCCCTGCTCGTGCTCTGTCTCTGTCTCTCAAAAATAAGTAAACATTAAAAAAAAATTTTTTTTAAATACCTTATATACAAAAATATGTATAATAAAGCTCCTGCTTTCATTCAAATTCAATTCAATAAACTTTTAGGATACCACAAAAAGAAATCTTTTGAAGATTTATACAGCAATAATCATAACCCCTAGAAGCAGCTATGATATTACCATTGTATGGAAAGACACAAACCATAATCCTTGTAATGATGACAGATACTGAGAATGGTTATCTTTAGCTCACCTGAGTTGTTGTTAAAATGACTGCTTATTTTTCTAAGCTCTTTTTAACGTCCACTGAAATCCTTGGATGAGTTTTCTTCTGAGACCGAACATACTACAATGCAAATTGTACACAAGCTAAAAATTCATCTTGATATAATTGTACTCTGGGGTCACACAATATTTAAATGCACGTTATCAAGAATGCTGTTTGTCTGCAGAATCGTAAATGAGCAAATGAATTACTCTCTTACCATGGGCATGTATTTATAAATCTTCTCAAAGGCGCCCAACTCACAAAATAGCTTGCTTCCTTAGATGTAAGGGCATTCTGGTTTATCATTTTCATTAGAATCTCTGGTGTCATGCTACCTTTTTAAATGTTTTTTATTTACAATTCCTTTTTTTTTTTTTTTTTTAATTCTACTGGCTTTCCTTAACCTTTGAGTAATATTTTGGTTGGCATAATTTACATAGCAGGCAACAAGACGAAAATGTGTTCTTTTCGGTTTAAAGGGATCATGTGACCATCTTGCAAGTCTATAATTAAGGTCTTGAATTAGTTACATTTTCCTAATTTGATGATTTATATCTATCTTTTCCTGGTTAAATTGTGTCATCATAAAGATAGAGTTGCTGTAGTTAGAAATATCGACAGGATAATATTTTCTCTTCAGACTTTACTTATTTATTTTTTCCATATCAATACCTTAAGATAATATGCTAGATTCTGTGGGGGAAATAAGGCAAGGAACTTACTATCTAGCAGAAAAGCTCAAATTTTTTATAATATAAGGTAGAAAATACTAAGTGACATAAGGGAGGTACAAATAAAATGTATCAAAAAAAGAAAGCAATGAGCCACAGACGTTTTTTTTAGCAGGCAAGTGACAAGACCAGAGATGTCCTTTAGAAAAATTAATTCAGTAGCATTGTATCGGATGAATTTTAGTGGTAGAAGAGAAGGGAAGGAGGATACACAGGGGAGAGACTGGGGCAAAGAGATGAATAGGAAACCATTGATATTAAAGAGGTACTGTGAACTAAAGTATTGGGCATAGAAATAAAGAAAAGGTGTGAATCCAAGAAATACTACAAAGGCGAAACTAAGAGGTCATGGCTACTGGTTGAGTTGTGGGGAGTGAGCGGTGAGAAAAATTCAAATAAAACTTTGATCCTTCAAGAAAGGATATGTGGTTCCAGTAGTCAGGAGCGTTTTCTATTTGTCTTTGTTTATATTTCTTTCCAACATTTTTTTCACGACATATTTGGCATGCCCGGAGAGCTAGCCTACTACATTAGAGGATTTCCTCATCATTATGTCTCTCTTATGATTTACTCATTATAGCAACCTCTGTTCCTTTCTGGAATAAGTTGCAGTGTAAATAAATGAATATGCATTCATTATGCTTGATTATATAATTGTGCTTCCCTCTCAGCGAATGCCTCAAGGTAGTAATGTGACGGTTTCTGTTCATCACTAAAATCTGGGGCTTTTTTAAAGGGATATTTTTGAGCTACGTTATGTTTGTTATATATTTTACAACATCTAACTTTCTTAGCAATAAGTAGGAGCCTTCTACAGAAAGGAGATTTCTCATTTTATGTGGGAATAAAGTAAACTTGATAACTATCCTGTTTTCCCTTAAAACATATTCCTTTAGAATCAAATGCTTCTCGTTTCGGTGTTAACACGATGTGAACTTTTCAATGATGATTATAACCACACAAGCACCACTAATACTTACTGAGTATGTATTACGTTCAAGGTGTCGTTCCAAGTATCTTTTACCTATAATCCTCAGAACAACCCTTTGAAGTAGGTGCTATTAGAATCCTGTTTTACAGAGAAGTGAAGTAACTTGCACCAGTCTACATGATGAGTAAATGTGGGAACCAGAATTTGAACTCCCAAGTCTGGTTCCAGAGCCCGTGTGCTTAGCAGCTCTGCCCTCAACCACTTCCTCCGAGTGTTCAAAGTCAAGTTCACTCAGCCTTACACTTAGTGGAGGTGTATCTCTCTGCCATAGACCTCAAATTTTTCTCAAGTTGGGTCTATTTTAATAGAGAAAAGAAAAAAATCTGCAACACCCATTGGCATTCTCAGAAGGCTTCATCATCGAGAGTCTACAAAAACATAATTCCCTACACACCCAGACACTTGATTATAAATTTTAAAATATTCACTTCCTGTGGATAGCTGTAGGAAAGAAGAGTTCTTTATTTGTATTTAAGCTGAAAGTACTAAAAAGAGAAAGGGAGGATAAATGAAGTTGAGTTGACTTTCAGTCAATAAAGCATCTAAAGAGTTAGAAAGGTAAATCAGATGTGTGAGTGCCATGACCACAGTAGAGCAGGGATCTGGGGGCGTGAGTCCCTGGCGTCGGAACGAGGAACTGGAGAGCCAGGAGAGGAGGCATTGCGGACACATCGATCTTAGTAAAAGATTTTTCAAGATGAAATGCTGACAGCTCTCCTCATAGATGCCTATAAGAAAGATGAATCTTTTTTAATTCAAAAATATGAGAGGACTGAGTTATTTTTGAAGATACTAGAGTCTGGAAGTACATTTCGTCAGGAACTCATTCACCAAACGCCTTCATGGAAAATATCTCCATAGATCACCTACACTGAAAAGATTACCTGGCATAGCTCAAAAATTCATCAGGCAAACGGGCGCTGAACGATGGGATCTTCATCCTATATGCTTTTTGCTTACTTTGTGCACTTTGCTGAGTTTGGACCAGGAAATCAAGGCTAAAACATATACACACACATATGCATTATCTGCTGCCTCTTAGGCAATTTTAGGTAACCCAAGACAAGATGATTTTCCCAGAGGAACAGGATAAGATTAAAATTTTTAATCCCATTTTCCATTTTGATTTAAAATATCCTTTCAAGGGCACCTGGGTGGCTCAGTTGGTTAAGCGTCTGACTCTTGATCTTGGCTCAGGTCATGATCTCACAGTTCCTGAGTTTGAGCCCCCAGCGTTGGGCTCTGTGCTGACAGCACGGGATTCTTTTTCTCTCCCTCTTTCTCTGCCTCTCTCTCTCTCCCTCTCACTCTCTCTCTCTCAAATTAACATTTAAAAAATTAAAAAATAAAATATCCTTTCTTATTAAGTTGGGATGTCTGACACTTTATCCTTTTGGGTTCTAAAAGCTAAACAAATTTAAACACAAATTATATTTTATTGAAAACAACCACACACACACACACATAGTTGAACAGAAATGAATCTCCCTTGTTTTATTTTAATTTTGTTTAAGTTGATTTTTTTTTTTTTTTTTTTTTTTTTGAGAAAGAGAGAGCAAATGGGGGAGGAGCAGGGAGAAAGGGAGACAGAATCCCAAGCAGGCTCTATGGACGCCCCTCCATGCATTTCAAATCTTAAACAGGATAGGTTAAAAAAAAAAAAAAAAAAAAAACTCGAAGTACTGCTTTTGCTATTTCTTATCCAGAATCAGTCCTACCTAGAAACAACTAACATTTTGGAGTTTTGTGCAAAGGCCATATTATTTTGAAAGTAGGAGATTCTCCATGTAAAGCTGCTGAAGGATTTTACCCCAAGATAAATGTTCTCTAAGCCCTCAAATCTGCTATTTTCTGCAATTCTCAAAGGTGGGTATGGAGGACTGGCAGGAAGGAGTCGGGTATGTTTTGGAAATTGCTTCAAAAGTGGTGGAATCAAAGAGAATTAAGTTAAATAACAAATGAAGTGCCTCTCAGAATCTTGCCTTACAACAGTTAGTGGATCTCAAAGACTGGTCCCTACATCGCTAGGAACTTGTTAAAAATTAAAATGCTCAGCTTGCCCCAGGTCTTCCGAATCAGAAAATCTAGGAGTGGAGCCAACGATTTTCCCTTGATCAGCCTGTTCAGGTGACTCTGTTTAGTGCTAAAGTTCTGGAACCACCTGACTGGAATCACCTAGCCTGAAAACATCTGGGATGCTTGTTTAAAACTGCAGACTAAAGAGGCCGACCCATCCTAAACTCTAAGGGTGAAACTCAGGAATGCATGAGTTTCATAAGTGTTCCAGCTGATTCTTATCACACTAATGTCGGTGGATCATTGAACCAGTAGATAAATCAACCGACCCATTCCTGATGGAAAGGAAGCTGTCTCAGCTGTGTTTGAAGGCCATGTTCTTCGGCGGGAGGAGCGTTGGCGGTAGAGTCCTACCGACTTGGGTTTGAATTCCAGGTATGTCATACTGTCTATGTGATATTCAACCAGCTATGCAAACTTCGTCAGCCTCAGTTTCCTAATCTACAAAATTGGCACAATAATACCTAGCTTATCCATCTGGAGAGGATTAGACGAAATGGGGTATATTTTCTGTATAGTGTCGTCTACATTTTGATAGACATTAATCTCTTTTCTATACTTTTGTCCTCTAAAGATGTCCCGGCCCATTCTTGTCATGGTGCCCAGCAATCACTCAGGAACACTTGCTGAATAAAGACAGGAAGCAATGCAAAAAGTTTGGATTAGGACCCTAGTTCCACTGCTTATTAGCTCTGAGACCATGAGCGAGTTACTTGACCTCTATGTGCTTCAGTTTCAGTATCTTTAAAATGCAAATAAAAATGGTACTTACCTCCTAGGCTTAAAGTGAGGATTAGTTGAGTTCATACATATAAAGCACTTGAAGACAGTGTCTGGGACGCTATCATCCTCAAATGTTCTTGAAAGAAAAATTCCTCAGAAATACCCTTCGAAACGTCAGAACGGTTTACCCCTCAAAGAAATAATATGATGTATTTATTGACTTTTCCACAAACATTTGCATATCATGTCCAGGCTTCGTGTGAAGTCCTGAGGATGTAGAGCTCCTGTTCTCCTGGAGATACAGTCTAGAGGGAGAGGCAGACCATAATCACATCATCAGGCAAATGAGTATGTAAATGACCAAAATGAGAAACAGGTGTGCAGGAAAGGACAGCTTGTGTGGCTGGAGCTCAGAGCACCCAGGGGAGGAAGACGGAACAAGGTATGCGATGAGGTGGGAGAGAAGGGGAGGCCAGACCAAGCAGAGCCAGCACATGTTTGGGCGTACTTCCAGGAGCAGTGGAAAGCCTTTGAAGAGTTTAAGAAGAGTTTAAGCTCTTCACACAGGGCCTCTTCCAAGCTTGTCTCCGTGTTGCCACCAGGGCCTACACCCATGTCAGGGTGTAGGGAGGACCCCTGAGGAGATTCTCACGATAGCCGAGAGGTAATGGTAGCTGATAGAGGGTGGGTGGTGGAAATGGAGCTACTTAGATTTCAAGAGCTGTGAAGGAGAGGCAATGGCGGAGATTCAGGGCTGAACCGGAAATGGGGGCAGGGAGGTTGGAGTCCGGGGACTGCTCTGATTCTGACTGGATTGGAGGGAGAAGGCAGAGTGTGGCACGGGGCATGTTTAGGCTGTCACGGAGAGATGTCCTGACAGAGGTACTGACTGAGCAGTTGACAATACTGCTCTGGGGCTCAGTGTAGACGTGTGGACCGGAGAAACCAATCGGGGAGCCCTAGGCGCATGGGCAGAAGCTGTGGCCTTGGGAATGAATAAGCTTGCCTGGGAGAGAGTACGGGGCCTCGCTTCCAGATAACCAGGGAGAGAAAGACGAACCTGCAGAAGAGGCTCACGTGGCAGGATTGTTAGTAGAAATATTAGTTTGTGTCTTCTCTCTTGTTTTTCCCTTTCTTCCCTTTTGAGGCTGATAGCTTGGTCTCATTAATCCTGGCTTCAGGGAAGTTGGCAGGGCCTAAAGTAAAAGGGTCTTGAAATTAAAGCCTCTTGCAGCTCTTGGCAAATGTCCAGAAGGCAAAGAGAAGGGAAGGGACAAAGAGAATGAGGCCTGAAGGGTCTTGAATTGTAGAGACCCCCCCGCCGCACCCCCCCCCCCCCCACACACACACAGCTTAAGCTCCTAACCTTAGCAAAGATCCTGGGGCCTCTCTGAGACCTCAGATCGAACCGAACCACTGGGCCTGAAGGCCACAGGGGATATGGGCCAGCATATTCTAGAGATATGCCTATCCATGGCCAAGGAGCAAAGGGTGCTTTTCAGTGTCTGGGGGCACAGTGGTTTCCAGACCTCCACCCAGCTCTACGATGGGAAGCTCCAAAAATGACTGAGGTTAAAGTTCACACCAGGCTGGTGGGAGAGTAGGAAAAAGTCTGAACTTTTGTTTAAAAAATAGAGTACAGTGTGATATTTCTTGACAGTTCCATGATACATGATACTGAAATTTCAGACCAGGAAAAATGTGACTTCGCCTTTAATGGAAGCGAATTCAATATTTTCAAAAACTACTTCTTGGATTACCTCATTTTTAAATTCAGATACCAGAATTTCCATGTTTTAAAATTTCCCTTGACCAATTGATCATCTTTAAAAATTTAAGTATTTTTTTTGTTTATTTTTGAGAGGGAGGGAGTGAGAGAGAGCGCGTGCTGTGCAATTGAAAGAAAGCAAGTGGGGGAGGGGCAGAGAATGAGCCGGAGACCGAGGATCTGAAGAGGCTCTGTGCTGACAGCGGAGACCCTGATGCAGGGCTTGAACTAAGGAACTGTGAGATCACAACCTCCGCCAAAATCAAGAGTCACACATTTAACCAACTGAGCCACCCAGGTGCCCCTGATCATCTTTAATAATTTTTTTTTAATTTTAATTTATTTAGTTTTGAGACAGAGACAGAGCATGAGCAGGGGAGGGGCACAGAGAGTGGGGGAACACAGAATCTGAAGCAGGCTCCAGGCTCTGAGCTGTCAGCACAGAGCCTGATGTGGGGCTTGAACTCCTGGACTGTGAGATCATGACGTGAGCCGAAGTCGGATGCTTAACCAACTGAACCACCCAGGCGCCCCTAATAATTTTTAAATAGAAGTAAAACCATCAGGGGTGCCTGGGTGGCTCAGTGGGTTAAGTGTCCAACTTCGGCTCTGGTCATGATCTCGTGGTTCACGAGTTTGAGCCCCACGTCGGGCTCTGTGCTGACAGCTCGGAGCCTGGAGCCTGCTTCCAATTCTGTATCTCCCTCTCTCTGACCCTCCCCCCATTCATGTTCTATCTCTCTGTCTCAAAAATAAATAAACGTTAAAAAAAAGTAAAACCATCAATTCCTTTTTGGTATAAATATATTAAAACTTAATGTTATATCTACTTTTCAATTTTTCAATATTTTTCCAGCTACTTCAATGTTCAGGGAACAAACTAGCTATTAGGAAACAAATAAAAACATGTATATAGAGACATACATTTTTTTTCTTTTGCCTCAGGCTCCAATCTGAATCAGCACAGCACTGGTCTTCATCTAAAATTTTGATATTTTGTTCAATGGGGATTTTTTGCATTGAATTTTTAGACCTATTCATTAAATATTTATCTTGTTTACTGAGTTATTTAGCACCCTCCTTAAATTTTGTGCCTCAGTGAGTGGGTCCAAATGCCTCCTTCTCCTCCCCCTACTTCAGGGGCTATTTCTTGAACACCTAACTATGAGTTAAGAGCCATTCCTGGTTCATGGAGAAGAAGCCAAACATACGAGGAAATCCAAGAGAGGGTAGTGCCCTCAAAGGAAGTATTTCCAAAAGGGAGAGCATCACAAAGAGTGTCAAATGGTGCTGAGAAGTCAAATGAGACTAAGACTGAAATGGACATTTGCTGGAGCGCCTGCGTGGCTCAGTTGGTTGAGTGACCGACTCTTGATTTTTGGCTCAGGTCACGATCCCAGGGTCCTGAGATGGAGCCTTGCATCAGGCTGGGAAATGGGTGTGAAGCCTGCTTAAGATTCCCTCTCTCCCTCTCTCCCTCTCTCCCTCTCTCCCTCTCTCCCTCTCTCCCTCTCTCCCTCTCTCCCTCTCTCCCTCTCTCCCTCTCTCCCTCTCTCCCTCTCTCCCTCTCTCCCTCTCTCCCTCTCTCCCTCTCTCCCTCTCTCCCTCTCTCCCTCTCTCCCTCTCTCCCTCTCTCCCTCTCTCCTGCTCGCATGCACTCCTCTCTCTCTCTCTCTCTCTCTCTCTCTCTCTCTCTCTCTGTAAAATAAAGAAGTGGGCATTTGTTGAATGATATTTGTCATTCATCGGCTGCTTAGTGTGAAAATCCTCAGTGGGCTGATGGAGGTGGAATGAGGCTGAAATGGATGGAGGAGAGAGTAGCGAGCAGGGAAATTGAAACTCCCCTCCCAAGAAGTTGACTCTGAAGAAGGAGAGAGCAGTGGTTAGAGAATAGAGTCAAGGGGTGGGGTGGTTGTTGCATTTTTATATGATCCAGTTTCGAGAGAGAAGCCTAATGTACAAGAGGGGAAACTAGGGTCCGCGGCAGTGTGAGGTCCCAATGAAGTGTAACAGATTGGCCCCTCACCAGAGATGAGAGGGTTGGCATTAAACAGGAGATAAAGTGTGTCCTACATCGCAGTCTGAAGGAAGAAGAGGGTGAGCCCGGATGTTTTTATATTTGACAACAGGGAATAGAAGGAGATCCTCCTGAAGTCTTCAGGTTTCTCCACTGAGCAGGAGACAAAGCCGGAAGAGAAGCAGGCAGCAGTGGGACGCTGGATGATTGCAGGAAGGTGAAAGGGTTTGAGAGCTGTAGTTAGGGACCTGTGGTTGGTAGGCCGCACTCATTAAGGCTCCTTTACATCTGGGTGAATAAACAGGGGTACCTCCACTCTATGGGATTCTATGCAGTTCACAGGGAAAAACTCGAGAGAAAGATGGTATATCTTTAGGATACACCATCAAGTGAAAAAAAAAACAAGATACAGAACATCGAGCATAATACATTTTGTGTAAGAAAGGAAAGTAAGAATGTATAGGTATATTAGCTTTGTATTTACATAAAGGAACTTGGGAAGAATGTATAAACAACCAATAAAAAATTGTACTGGAGAAAGCAGGAGATAAGACACAAGGTGAATGGGGACAGAGGTGGGAAAGTGCTTCTCAATGTGTATCTTTTATCTTTACTTTTTGATTTTGAGTCCTGTGAATGTATTGTCTATTAAAAACAAAAATTTGAAATTTGAAAGGTGAAGTTTCTACGCAAATAGGTATGCACAAAGAACTCAATCATGTTTCCAAACCAAGTCTAAGCTGTCAGGCACCCCGATGATATTTTTAAATGACTGCCTCACCAATAAGATTATTGTATTTCTACATCTTTCTGGAAGGATGTTATTAGGGACATCAGCATCCTAAGAATAGAGCATTGTTATTACTTTCAGTCTCGAAGCTAGTGTGTTCTTTGTCTCCATGCCAGGAGTAGAAGGTCTCCCAAAGGTTTGCCTTTGTTCTTTCTCTCCTGTCCCTCACAGACAGCAATCTCCTTCATTCCCCTAGTTTCTTAGACTGGTCTCTATAATCTACATCTCCCACCTAATCTGTCTTCCAAATTCTAGATCTGAAATCCCAATAGTCAGATCAACATGGTGTATCGCTCAGGATTTCAGCAGGAAACAGATGTTACGTCAAAATTGGGACAATTCCATGGGCTCCTGGCTTGCTCAGTTGGTTAAACATCCAACTTCGGCTCAGGTCATGATCTCAGTTTGTGGGTTCAAACCCCGTGTTGGAATCTGTGCTGACAGAGCCTGGAGCCTGCTTTGGATTCTATGTCTCCCTCTCTCTCTGCCCCTTCCCCACTCATTGTCTCTTGCTTGCTCACACTCTGTCTCTGTCTCTCTCTCTCTCTCTCTCTCTCTCAGAAATAAACACTAAAAAAATTTTTTTTTTAGGTTGGGACAATTCCAGAAGGGTTTATTTGCAAAGAGACTATTTACAAAGGTTTGGGGATAGGGGAACCACAAGGGGCTAAAGGGAGCTGGGCTTTCACCAGCCCTAAATCCAAAGGGATAAGGACGAGGAGAGGTTACCAGAACCTAGAAGCAGAGAGAATTGCAGAGAGCAGACTCCCTTGAGAGAACAGTGCCCTTCTACCAAGGGACTCTGGCAGCCTAAGGTGGCCTCATTGGAAAGAACCCAGGGAAATAAATACCCAGACTTGACTGTCTTGCCTCCTTCTGCTTGGCTGTGCGTTGGCCAAACTCAAACAGAAGCAAGAGGGCATAGGAGGCTATATATGTAATCTCTCAGATGAGTCCTCCTAGAGCCTAGGTCAGAGTGGGGGAGGATGGGAAGCAGGGTAAACCAAATACATGTGACAAGCACCACTCCATTGGTGTCCTACTGGGACTTCGATCTCAGCATTTCCCAAACCAACCACATCCTCTTTCCTTCATTAACCTGACCTTTCTCCTGGGTTCCTTAGTTACTTGGCTAATGATGCCTCTATGCTTTGTCCTCCCGGACTCCTCTCCTGCCCTGCATGTGCACACACAAGAGCCTGTCTCTTCCGCTGGACAGCACACCTCTGGAGGCAGGGGCTTTGAGCCTGGACTTGGCAAATGTCTCCTGAGTAATAACATTTATTGGGCACTTGACATATCGGGCACAGCATGGACCACTTCATTTGGATTGTCTCTTTTAATCTCTCAACACTTCCATGAGGTACGTCCTGCTGTTACCCTCATTTTATAGATTAATAAACTGAGGGTGAGAGAAGTAACCCGAGACCATATTCTTTTTCTTTTTAAAAAAAATTTTTTTTTAACGTTTATTTATTTTTGAGACAGAGAGAGACAGAGCATGAACAGGGGAGGGTCAGAGAGGGAGGGAGACTCAGAATCTGAAACAGGTTCAAGGCTCTGAGCGGTCAGCACAGAGCCCAACGCAGGGCTCGAACTCACGGACCGCGAGATCATGACCTGAGCCAAAGTCGGACGCTTAACCGACTGAGCCACCCAGGCGCCCCCATATTCTTTTTCTTAATCTAAGTAGAATTAACGTACAATGTGATATTTCATGCATACAACACTGATTCAGCAATTCTCTACTCCGTGCTTACCACGGTAAGTGTAGTCACCAAGCACAATGTAATTAAGTGCAGTCACCGCACAATGTTATTACAATATTATCGGCTATATTCTCTTGACTGTACTTTTCATCTGTGACTTATTTATTTTATAATGAAGTCATCTGTGACTTATTTATTTTTATAACTTATTTATTTCATCGCCTATTTCGCCCATTGCCCCACCCACCTCCCCTCTGGCACCCGGTAGTTTGCTCTCTGCATTTAAGAGTCTCTTTTCTGGGTTCGTTTGCTTTGTTTTTTAGATTCCACACAACAGTGAGATCCTATGGTATTTGTTTTTCTCTGTCTGACTTATTTCACTTAGCACAGTACCCTCTAGGTACATCTGTATTGTTGCAAATGGCAAGATCTTTTTGATGGCTGAGTAATATTCCATTGTATATACAGACCAATTCTTTGTCCATTCATCTGTTCGACACAGGTTCTAGACCAACATCATGTTCCTAAAAGAGAACATCTGACATGGAAGCCTGCCCTCAAGCACTGTGACCCTCCCTCTGCCTCCCCCATTCCAGGCTGAAGGGACCACCCACAATGATAGCACAGTGCTCTGCTGTTGATTTAAAAAAAAAAAAAAAAGGTAAATGTTGGTCAAACAGTATAATTCAGAGAAAGCAAGGGTTGGAGCTAGGACTTGAACTTGCTGCTGCATTGTTACAGACAGAGGGGGGATAAAGGAGGGTATGTGGGGCAAGGAGGCCAGGGAACAGCTGGGAGTGCCTAGAGTTTGTTTGTGGCCTTGTGTAGAAAAGACCTGGTCCAGATGACAGAATACAGATTTGGAACGGTTAGGATATGATTGAGGTGGATGAAGGAAACCTAGATGATGGAGGGCTTCGGAGTCCATGGGCCTGCTGAGCCTCCCTGTGGAAGCCAGGGAAAGGGGAATTTCAGGAAGAGTTGTGAGCCGCTTAGAGAGCGGGTAGGACAGACCGGAAGTGGAGGATGATGGGCTCCTGGGGGAACCAGCTGGAGAGCGGTTGTCATGGTCTGCCAATGAATCCGTGTACCAGAGTGAGGCAATGGAGATGAGAAATGAGTGATGGATATGAGAACTATCTAGAAGCAGAAATGGTCCACGGTACTTGCCCGCCGATTGCTGAGCAGATGGAAGGGGATTGGCCTTCAGTTATAATGACTTCAGTCTCTGGCCTTTGCCCGGGGGGTGGGTCTTGCCATTGACGGAGCAGCTGGAGCCCGGTGGCAGAGAAGGAAGAAAATCTCCATTCCAGACATCCTGACTTTGATGTGAGGGCCTGCCTGACCTGTTAGTCACCCTCAATTTGGCCAATGTAGAGATCCAGCCTTAGCCAGAATCGTGGGGCATATATCAATCTTCTATTTTTATTGTAACTACTTTCCAGATCTTTCCCCTTATTAAGAAACTTTTGTTTCTCAACTTTGGGTTTTGCTCTCTATTAATTTTCAGTGCACATCTAGCCCCTGAACACATCCAGCCCTGCTGTGATGTGTGTGCTGGGGCGGGAAGCAGGGTATAGCTTCGGGTATCATAACACACCAGGGTACTGAAGCCCTGTGATTCAGGACCAGCATACTGTGGCTCTAATTGATAATATTTTCTGCTTCACAGTAGCTGAGCTGAATTGCACCGACTTAGAGGAGTAAATGAAACAAGTGTTTTATGGAACAACAGGCAGACCATTTAAATCTATAACTACTATGCTTATGTTTCCTGCTTCCTAGTCTACAATGGAATATAAGTGGTGTCTATGAGCCACACGGTCGTTTCCTTTTATGTTTGCAAATAACACCACAGACGATATTATATCCTTGCTCTAGCTCCTAGGAGACTTAAAAGGCTGAGTTGGCAAAACAGGAAAGCTTAATCATTTATAAGGATGTAAACAACCAGATTTCTCCCACTACCACCATTCCCAAAATGCTAGAATTCATAGACACCAGAAATAATGATTTTTTTTTTTTTTCTGGTCACAGAGACGGGGATTGAAAGATTACAGTTCTGTTTTGTTTTTTACCAGAAAGAATAGATACTTCTCTGAATTGCCTATAACATTTTGCCTCCCCTAAGATATGTAAATGAGCCCAAAGTTTAATCCTTTAAAATTAGAATTAAGTACAGAAAGGGCTCCTAGAGTTTGACTGTGAGCACACCGCGAAGTATTTATAGTTTATTTTAAACCTTAAGAACCAAGACTAAATGTAAGGCAGGTATCTGCAGACACGTTGTTGAGAACAGAACAGCATAAATAAAGGGCTTAAAAAAATGGCAAGAAAAGTTTTCACTAATGGGTCATAAAAACAGGGAAAGGGGAAAGAGCTGCGGATCTGCCTGACAAATTTATACTACAAATCGGCCTTTATTCTTCTAAAACATGGTACACTAACACATTTATAAGTTACCTTGCCTTGAGACACTCTGTTGATTTGCTTCGTTGTGTTTTTATGCCGCAAAACTGCTCAGATGAGACGAGTTCGTTGTCCTGGTGTAACGGTACTAGTATCTTTCACTTTGGAAAGATTTCAGGTTTGGGCAAGATCCCTAACGGTTGTGGGGCAATGTGCGATACCCAGAGCTCTTTATCCATTTTAATTCATTAAAAAATTATTTGTTTAATATACTTTTTACCTCCTATGTGCCAGGATTAACTGTCTGAGCTATAAAAATGAAGATAGCGTCCCTGCGGGCAAGGAGCTTGCATAACACCATGTGAAAAGCGCCCCTGTAATGATAGTGAACGTTCGATACACACATTTTTTAGTTCTTTCCTGAGTAATAACGATACATCTGTCAACCGAACGTGTTGTTACTGGGTTAGCCAGAACAACATAATGGTGACCATGGGCACCTTGTGCTCTTGTGTTCAAAGTGAACGGTTCTGGTGTTTTTACTCCTATGGGGAGTAATTTCTCTCCAGCAGGGGTTTTGAGACTTGGGATTTTTCCAGTTGTTTGGGGGAAGGGAACTCCTGCCCTCCCCAGGCCGGTGAGTTTGTTGTCAGAGTGTCTGGATTCAAATTCTGGCTCCATAAAAGTCATGGCTGAGTGGTCTTGGGCTCTTCATTTATTCCTCTTTATTTCTCAGTGTCTTTATCTATAAAAATGAAGGTAATTAGTGCCTACTTCATAGGATTGTTGTCAAGATTAAAAGAGCTAATACATGTAAGGACTGAGCAAACCTTCCTTATGTCTTAGCTGTTATTTCAACACCCCTCCCAACCCCCATCACACCCCCGTCCCCCCCCCCCCCCCCCCCCCACAGAGATACAGCTTTGCATTCTTCACTTGCGATGGGGAGGAAAATGTTAATGCTGCCTTAGGGCTGCCTGGGTGGCTCAGTCGGTTAAGCATCCGACTTAGGCTCAGGTCATGATCTCACGGCTTGTGGGTTCGAGCCCTGCATCGGGCTCTGTGCTGACAGCTCAGAGCCTGGACCCTGCTTCAGATTCTGTGTCTTCCTCTCTCTCTGCCCCTCCCCTGCTCACACTCTGTCTGTCCCAAAAATAAACATTAAAAAAAAAATAATAAAGCAGTGGGTTTTTTTTTTTTTTTTTTTTAAAGGTTAAAAGCTTTCCTCCCATGGTGTGAACAGAGCAATGGTACTTTATCTGTTTAGGCTGGGGACGAAGACTCCCCTGAAGCAGAAAGGAGAAGGTGTTAGATGTTACTTAGCATTTTGCTCAGATTTATGAAAACAAAACAAAGGGGCTAGTATCAAAGATGGTACATTCGATCCAGTAAGACCTGGCTTGAAATTTTTACTTCAAAGATCACAAAGAAGCCGAGTTTTTCCTAAATTGAACAGTTACCTACTAGGGGCAAGTTTTTAATGCTGACACATGCGCTTTGCTTTTAAAAGCAGATTCACTTCAGAATGTTTGCATGCTCTCCTCTACTTCTGCTACTTCTAATATTTTCTCCACAAGTCCCAGAATGGTAGCACCGACGACTATTGAGAAATCACTTCTGTATGAAGTTGGCTGTTTGCCTTCTACCTTTATTTTTTAAAACATTTTTTTTTCCTAACCTGCTGTAATGAAACTGTGTACCTCGAAAGATAAGCGGATTCCAGGCCTGTGGCAGGAAATTAAGAGGAGTCGGGGACATCTTGCTGTGCTGGAAAGCAAGGAAGCTATCAAGAACTAATGGGTCAGGTCAGAAAGACACAGGGGCCACCAAGGGCAAGATACTGGTAAAGGAATGAAAAAGAAAGCAAAAAGAGAGATGGAGAAAATATAGCAAAATTTCAGTAATTGTTTAATCTGGGTGACACATGTGTGGGGTTCACTTTATTTTTTGGTTTTGTTGGAATTTCTTCATTATAAAATGCATAATTTAGACTTTTTTTTTGTTTGTTTTTTTGTTAGTAGGCTTCACCCACAACTCAGAGCCCAATGTGGGGCTTGAACATAATACCCTGAGATCAAGACCTGAACTAAAGTCAAGAATCAGAAACTGGGGGCACCGGGGGGCTCAGTTGGTTGAGCGACCAACTCTTGATCTTGATTCAGGTCATAATTTCGGGGTTTGTGAGGTCGAGCCCTGCATTGAGCCCCAAGCTGGGCTCTGCACTGGTAGCACAGAGCCTGCTTGGAGTTTTTTCTCCTTCTCTCTCTGCCCCTACCCTATTCGTGCTCTCTTTTCTCCCTTTCAAAATAAGTAAATAAACCTAAAAAATTAAAGTCAGACACTTAACCAACTGAGCCACTCAGGTGCTCCCAGACCTTCTTTAATGCAAAGTGACCCCTATATATCCTCCATAAAATTAGACAATACAAATGAGTCAAATAAAAATTCTGATAATTTTATCACTCAGGAATAATTACTGAACTACTATTAATAACATGTTGTAATGCTTTTTTTTGACATTCTGCACTGCATATGCAAATCTTTAAAACTAATTTCTTCTCCTTCAACTTCTGTCTTCCATGGCCTAAAAGCACCACTTTGATTACATCATCATCCTATTTTCTGATCCACGAGGGCTTTCCACGCTTGTTGAGTATAACTTGGGCCACTTGACATTTAAGGTTTTCCAACATTCTTTCCAGAATTCCTTCTCCTACCTTGTCTCCTTAGAACCGATGCTCCAGCTACACTGGACAGCTTACATTTCAGTCAAAACTGGAGTCTGTAGAGATGTCATAATTTGTAATCTGAATGAACACTCGAGACCTTTACAATGATGTATTTTGGGATTTCACAGTTTAGGACTCTTGATACAACTAGCAACTTGTCCCAGCATAGAACCTAATTTTTGTGAAAAGGCCAAGCTGTTATATAAGCATTTTTCTGAAATCCAGGAAAAGTAATCGAGAGCATGCAGTTCAGCCTGTAAGGGATGATTGAAAACTGAAAAAAAGTTGGGTGAATGTGCCTCCACAGGTCATAATCCTCTGCAATACTTGTTTCTGCTGTGTGGTGATGGAAGGAGTGACAGCATGCGTCTTTTTTAGCTGAGTACAGGGAGCATGAGTTTCCCCAAAGGTCCTAGCATCACACTCTTGTAGAATTAGAAGTTCTGGTCCCTTGAATAAGCTTGTCCTTCATTCAGCTATCCTGAGTTCACCGCATTCTACCTCTACAGCCATGAAAGGTAATAATTTTGGTAATCAAAAGTATAACCCCATTGTTTTTAACCATCAGCAATTATGCCTATCAGTTATTTTGTGTAGTTTTTTTTAATCACTGAGAAGATTCTTAGGATAGGTGAACACTTTGTTTATTTTTACCAAATCTTCTAAAAACTAGCCTCCCCCCCATTCTGGCTCACACATTATGGGTGGTCAAGACTAGGATCCAAATGAAAATCAAACTTGACATTTCTTCCATTTTCTACCCCACATGTTTCCTAATATTTTAATTAAAATACATGAACTTCTACAAAGATAAGTTGAAAAGTAGAATATTTGTCCCTCCATGTGCATTGTCGGATCAAAAAAGAGGGGTGGGCTGATAAGCTAAGAAAGTCCATCATGGTAAAATTCCCTTGTATTGTAGAGCCTTAGTCAGTAGAGGGGATGGAAAACTATTGTTATCATATGTTTAATTGTTCAGTTAGGTAGGGATTAATCCAAAATAAGTATTTCATTTTTTTTTTAATTTTTTTTTTTTTTTAATTTTTTTTTTTTTTCAACGTTTATTTATTTTTGGGACAGAGAGAGACAGAGCATGAACGGGGGAGGGGCAGAGAGAGAGGGAGACACAGAATCGGAAGCAGGCTCCAGGCTCTGAGCCGTCAGCCCAGAGCCCGATGCGGGGCTCGAACTCACAGACCGCGAGATCATGACCTGGCTGAAGTCGGACGCTTAACCGACTGCGCCACCCAGGCGCCCCTTTTTTAATTTTTTTAATGTTTATTTATTTTTGAGACAGAGAGAGACAGAGCATGAGCAGGGAAGGGGCAAAGAGAGAGGGAGACACAGAATCGGAAGCAGGCTCCAGGCTCTGAGCCATCACCACAGAGCCCGATGCAGGGCTCGAACTCACAGACTGTGAGATCATGACCTGAGCTGAAGTCGGACGCTTAACCGACTGAGCCACCCAGGCACCCCCAAAATAAGTATTTCAATTTATATTGTTGAAAACAGCTCAAGTGTATTACCCTGCATTGCCAGGCAGTGGGTGATTTTTTAACTCATCCACATCTAAAATGTTATGAGTCTATGAATCTCTCTGATAACTATGGCTTTTTGGTGTCTCAATCTCACTACTCAGAATTGTTCTTAATGTAATGCATCCTTGCTGTAGTGATTGTTAAGGGAATGGGTAAACACTTTCTGACTCAGGATATCCCAAACAACTGGTTAGTTTTTAAGGTCCTCAGAGCCTATTGTTTTGTGTTTTACTCCCTCTTCTAGACAATTGTGGCGAGCATTTAGAACTAGCCGACAAGGCCAATAGATTCTGAGCTTTCTTTCACTTGTTTCTTAGATATTAAAAAAACAAATCAAATAAGTATATATGTATCCAGTTTTCTCTCGTGCTCCAGTAAATCTTACCGGAGTTTTACCCAAATGAGCTTAAGCAAAAAGTTACTTTAAAACCTCCAAGCCTTGAAGTTTTTTTTTTTCCAGTTAGGATGTTATGTGTCAATCATATCTCTATCAGTTTAAGGCGTATGATATATTCATTTGATATGAGTATGTAGCATGAAATGATTAACACAGTGAGTTTGGTTAACATTAATTAACTCACATACTTACAAACTGTTTTCTCTTGTGATGAGAACTTTTAAGACCCACTCTTAGCAACTTTCAAATTTAGAGTACAGTATTGTTAATTACAGTTGCCATGTTCTACGTTACATCCCTAGAACATTCTTATCTTCTAACTGGAAGTTTGTACCTTTACCTTCAACCATTTACCCCCTCCCTGCCCCTGGCAACCACCAACCTGTTGTTTCTATGAGCTTGTTTTGTTTTTTTTTTTTAGATTCCATATATATGTGAGTTCATATAGTATTTGTCTTTCTGTCTAAAAACCAGCCAATTTGACATTGAGACATTCAAAACGAAATTCTTAAGAATTTCTCAAGTTTTACTGCCTGTTTACCTCGGCTATTGTTCTATCAATATTCTGTAAAACCACTTAAATTTGGTTCAAAATAACTTCCTTTTGGTACACATTAACCTCCTGGATCAAGATCAACATGGGCTAGAAAACTTTCTGTAGAAAACCCCAGTCTAGAGGTCAGCTGAACCCTAAGTCTCTCCAAGAATGAACAGTGATGAAATTTCTGTCAATAGGTCTTATTCTAGTAATGTAAAAAAAATTCTTTTCAGCTTCTAATTAAACTGCAATTAAACAGAAAACAAAGCTATTTGTTTTTTATTCAAAATCATTAGAGGCACAAAACTGGCACCTATACAGAATTGTTGAACTGTCCTAGTGGCTTCTAACCTGTCCATCTTTAGCTTCAGATAAGTAACATGTTAGTGTTGTATACACACATACATTGCATTATAGTTTTATGTATACAAATACATATAAAAGGCATATATAAATATAAAGGGCACATACACACACACACATAGGTGTGTGTAATTTTCACCAACATTGATTCATTTTCACCTCCTCTAAAGATAGTGAGCATTAGGTAAGGTTTTAACTTCTTAAACCACAGAATTCCCTAGGCCAAGTATCTCATGCCCTAAGTAGTCTGGTTTTAAAAGATTAATCTGAGCTGAAAATACCGAACCTGTGCTTAGATGAGATTCCAGACCAGTAGAGTAGATTTGGGAGTTTTATTTATTCAGCACGCTCTGTAAGACACTGGGCTAGACCATGTGGGACATGCAGAAGGGCAGGCCTCGGTTATTTTTCAACTGCCACCTTCTCTTCCTCCTTCCCCTCCCTGTAATCCTGCTCCTTTTTGCTCCACTTCCTCCTTTTCTTTGAATATAGTATTTTTGTCTTTTTTTCCAGTTAATACATGTGGAGTAGATGCCTGAACAGCCTAAACCCCTGTGCAGTCAAAAATCTGTATATAGCTTTTGCCTCCCCCAAAACTTAACTACTGATAGCCTACTATTGACTAGATGCCTTGACCAATGCCAGTTGTCTAATACATCTTCTGTATATTACATGTATTATATACTGTATTCTTACAAAAAAGTAAGCTAGAAAAAAAAATGTTAAGAAAATCATGCCCAAAGAATACAAAAATACTAATTCGAAGGGACATATACACCCTGATATTTAAAATTTTTTGTCAATGTTTATATTCTTAGAGAGAGAGAGAGAGAGAGCGCGCGAGAGAGAGTGCATGAGTGGGAGAAGGGCAGAGAGGGAGACACAGAATCCGAAGAAGGCTCCAGGTTCTGAGCTGTCAGCACAGAGCCCGATGTGAGGCTTGAACTCACCAACTGCGAGATCATGACCTGAGCCGAAGTCAGACGCTCAACCGACTGAGCCACCCTGGGGCCCCATATGCACCCCGATATTTATAGCAGCATTACAACAATAGCCAAATTATGGAAATAGCCTAAATGTCCATCAACTGATGAATGGATGAAGATGTGTGTGTATGTATATATTTATATCTATATATCTATATATCTGTGTATATATATCTGTTGAATGAATACATCATACACACACACACACACAATGGAATGTTACTCAGCCATGAAAAAGAATAAAATCTTGCCATTTGCAATGATGTGGAGGAGCTAGAGTGTATTATGCTAAGGGAAATAAGTCTGAGAAAGACAAATATCATATGATTTCACTTATATGTGGAATTGAAGACACAAAACAAATGCTCATAGGGGAAAGAAAAAGAGAAGCAGATCAAGAAACAGACTCTGAACTATAGAGAACAAACTGAGGGTTCCCAGAAGGGAGGGGGTGAGGGCTGGGTTAAATAGGTAATGGGGATTTAGGAGGGCACTTGTGATGAACACAGGGTGATGTATGGAAGTGCTGAATCATTATATTGTACATCTGAACTAATATTGCACTGTATGGTAACTAACTGGAATTTAAATAGAAACTTAAAAATGTAAGAGAAAATACACTTATAGCAGTTTACTGTATTTATCAAAATAAATCTGCATACAAGTGAATCTGTACAGTTCAAACCTGTATTGTTTGAGGCTCAAATGTACTTGGTAAAAATAATAATTCATAGTGCAAAGGGGTATTTAGTAGAAAGCAATTTCCCCTTTCTGTCTTCTAGTCACAATGCCCAGAGACAACTACAGCCACTAATTTCTTGGAGGTTCTCCAGAGAACATAGCCATATATACATGTTTGCAAATATCAACCACATCCCCTTCTTAAATCCAAATAAAAGCAAACACATCTGTACTTAAAAAAATCTACCTTGGGGTGCTTGGGTGGCTCAGTCAGTTGAGTGTTTGACTGCAGCTCGGGTCATGATCTGCCAGTTCATGAGTTTGAGCCCCGTGTCAGGCTCTGTGCTGATAGCTCAGAGCCTGGAGCCTGCTTCACATTCTGTGTGTGTGTCTCCCTCTCTGCCTCTCTGCCTCTTCCCCTCTCATGCTCCGTCTCTCTCTCTTTCAAAAATAAATAAAACATTAAAAAAATTATTTTTAAATATCTATCTTAAGGATCTTCCCACATCAGCATACAAAGCTCTACCTCCTCCTGCACAGTATTCTGTTGAATGAATACATCATAATTCATTTAACCAGCCTCTATTCTAGATATCTTCTCCAACATGCATCTGCAATATACTTGCTAGTACAGGAAGTCTGAAATTTCCTAATAGAGTAACTGCATTGAAAATTAAAAATTTTTGATGCTGGCCTATTACTCACCATGAGGTATACCAATTTTTAAAAATTTTTTAAAAATGTTTATTCATTTTTGAGAGAGAGAGAGAGAGAGAACAAGCAGGGGACAGGCAGAGAGAGAGGGAGACACCAAATTTGAAGCAGGCTCCAGGCTCTGAACTGTCAGCACAGAGCCTGACGTGGGGCTCGAACTCACAAGCCATGAGATCATGACCTGAGCTAAAGTTGGCTGCTTAACTAACTGAACCGCCCACGCACCCAAAAAGTTTGTTTATTTTGAGAGTGAGTCCGTGCATGGGGTGGGGGATGGGGAGAGAGAGAGGGAAAGAGAATCCCAAGCAGGCTCCCTGCTATCAGTACAGAGCCTGACATGGGGCTCGATCCCACAAACCATGAGTTTATGACCTGAGCCCAAATCAAGAGTTTGATGTTTAACTAACTGAGCCACCCAGGCACCCTTATCCTATTGGTGTCTTGATAAGAAAGGCCTTCCTCCTCCAATATTATAAAACAATTTTACCATTTTTATTCTACTGCTATTTGGATATTTTTATGTTTAAATATTTGATCATCTGAAATTTGTTGTCAAGTAAGGAATATCGCAGGCATCAAGAATCAAATATTTTCAGATGGCCAGTCATTTGTTCTCTAACCATTTATTGAATAATCTATCATTTCCTCATTGATAGAAAGTGATCATTTTTAAAAACTTATTTATTGATATGTAACTTGGTAAAGTGTATAATATTTTTTTTAATATGAAATTTATCATCAAGTTGGTTTTCATACAACACCCAGTGCTCATCCCAACAGGTGCCCTCCTCAATGCCCATCACCCACCCTCCCTCCATCCAACCCCCCATCAACCCTCAGTTTATTCTCAGTTTTTAAGAGTCTCTTATGGTTTGGCTCTCTCCCTCTCTAACTTTTTTTTTCCTTCCCCTCCCCCATGGTCTTCTGTTAAGTTTCTCAGGATCCACATAAATGTGAAAACATATGGTATCTGTCTTTCTCTGTATGTCTTATTTCACCTAGCATAACACTCTCCAGTTCCATCCATGTTGCTACAAAAGGCCATGTTTCATTCTTTCTCATTGCCAAGTAGTATTCCATTGTGTATATAAACCACAATTTCTTTATCCATTCATCAGTTGATGGACATTTAAGCCCTTTCCATAATTTGGTTATTGTTGAGAGTGCTGCTATAAACATTGGGGTACAAGTGCCCCTATGCATCAGCAGTCCTGTATCCCTTGGTTAAATTCCTAGCAGTGCTATTGCTGGGTCATAAAGTATATAATCTTAAGCATACAGCTAGATTGATTTCTACATATGTTGACACCCTTTAAAGCACTACCCATATTAAGATATAGAACATTTCCAGGACCTCAGAAGGTCCTCTGTGTTGTCTTTAGTCAATGCTCTCTCAAAGGTAATCATAATTCTGACTTTAATTACCATATATTAGTTTGACCTATTATTGAAATTTGTATCAGTGGAATCTGTTAATACACATTTTTTGTCTAGCTTCTTTTGATTCAAATTATGGCTGTGACATTCATCCATTTTTCTGTGTGCAGGTTAGTTTTATTCTTACATTACTGTGTCGTATTCTAAGAATATCCAAGACTTATGTAGCCATTCTAATCTTAATGGACATTTGGGTTGTTTCCAGTCTGGGGATATTCTGAATAATTCTTGTATAGACTTTTTGGAGGACATAAGTACTCATTTCTGTTGGGTATATCCCCAGGAGTAGAATTGACGGATCCTAGTGTATGCATTTACTAACTTAGTAGAAACAGTCAGTTTACCAAAGTGGTTGAACCAATTTACATTCTCATTGGCAGTGTGTGAGAATGTCCACAAGTCTACATGTTTTTGCTAATACTTAAGAGGGTCAGTCTTTTCATCTTAATCATTCTGATGCAGTTGTAATAGAGACCACAATTTCTTAATTGGAATGTTTTGACATTTTGTTTCACTGTGAAAATGTCGTAAGATGATCACCATGGCAAAGGAAAGGAGGCTAGATATGGAGTAAGAATATCTGAGTTCAAGTTTTGACTCCCACCTATTGTGGAGAAACGTGTGGGGACTAGAGTAACCTTTCTGACTCACTAGTATACTGGGCATATGACGATAGCTGCCTCATAGGATTATGACAAAAATTGAACTATTTTAAAATTATTATGAAGATTAAATTATCTAGTAAAGTTAATATATCTGAAAGAACTTTGAAGGGAAAGCACTTGAACAGACCAGTCTTTATCGAGATCCTACTATAAGCTGGGTGCTATTCTAGGCACCAGGGGTAAATTAGTGAACAAAACAAAGATTTCTGTCCTCCTGGGACTTACATTCAAAGGCAGAGACGGACAAAAAAATAATATACTGTATAATTATTATGTCTATAAGCAAGGGATAAATGCTGCAGACAAAGGATAGCAAAGATAGAACAGAGTAAGGAGGTCTAGGAGTTGAGGGGATGTTGCATTTTTAGATAAGAAGGTAAACTAGAGTGCACTGAGAAGTGACATTTGAGCCAATGTCAAATGGAGGTGAGAGCATGAGCCACACAGATATCTGGTGGAAGAGAGCGTTCTAGGCAGGGGGAGAGCTGAGGCAAGAGCATGTCTGGCATGTTGAAAGAA
This sequence comes from Prionailurus bengalensis, assembly GCF_016509475.1. Classification (NCBI taxonomy): domain Eukaryota; kingdom Metazoa; phylum Chordata; class Mammalia; order Carnivora; family Felidae; genus Prionailurus; species Prionailurus bengalensis. The sequence goes on from NC_057345.1 coordinate 97,205,530, forward strand.
TTGCAAGAAGGCCAGTGCAGCTGGAGTGGAGTCAAGTGGGCAGGTAGGGGGCACCGGGAAGAGATCATAGAGGTAACTAGATGATGGTGGGCCAGCTGGTCATTGCAGGAACAATGGCTTTTACTCTGAGTAAAATAGGGATACAACTGGTACTGAGCAAGGAGTGACATGATCCGATTTATTTTTTAAAGGATCACTGTGACTGCACGCGTCTTACCAGCTCTGCTGCTATAATGAAATACACGATAACGCTAGACCAGTGGCTTAAACAACAGACATTAATGTTCTCGTGGTTCGAGGAGCTAGAAGTCTGAGATCCAGGTGCCAGCATGGTCGGGTTCTGGTGAGGGTTCTCTTCTCTCTTCCTGGCTTGCAGGCTGTCTCCTTCTTGCTGTGGGGAAGCAAAGGGGAGATCTCTCTTCTCAAGAGGCCATCGATCCTATTGAAGTAGGATGGGGCTCACACTTGTGACCTTACTTAACCTTAATTCCCTCCTTTATAGGTTCTATATCCATATACGGCTGGAGGGTAGGGTATCAACATACAAATTTGGGGTGGGGGGGGATACGATTCAATCCACAGTAGTTTGCAATTTGAAAGTTTTAATCTCCACATTCTCAAACACCACCAAGTTGAAAAGATTTCCTTGAAAAATTAACCACATCATGATTTGTATTCATGGTTCTGAAGGTTTGTTGTTGATGTAACCACTTACTCTCTTTGTCCTATTTATGCCTATCAAACTGGGAATGGACAGGATTCATTTATATTTATTTCCTTGCAATATAACTGTCATATAACATTAGTTGCAGGTGTACAACATGATTTGATATTTACATGTATTGCAAAATGATCACCACAATAAGTATAGTTAACATCCAGCACCACACACAGTTACAATCTTCTTTCCTTGTGATGAAAACTTTCAGGAGGTGTTATATGTTTAAATGTGCCAAGATTAACTTTAGGTTCTAAAGCACAGAGGCACCTCCTCGGAACCCTTTTTATCTTGAATGTTGCCCTGCTTCTGCAATAAAATCCAGCTCCTTCTCTCCTTCACTCCAAATCCAACAAGGTCACTCTCCATTTTTGAATGGAAAATACAGACTTTATTTAGATGTCCCTGTTAAGGATAAGCAAAGTCCACAGCACCCAGACTCTGAATGGGGTGTGTTTATTTTAAGCTTATGTGGTGTGTTTCCAATCATTTTTACTGTGAAAGTTGCGAGTGTGCGTTTGGAAACACTTCACCTAAGTTTAGCCAAGTAAATGAGCATTTTCCTTCTGTTGAAGAAAGGCAGTTTCACATCATGCTTTCTTTGTGTTGGAATCCATGAAAGGACTGTTTATTTGCTTCCAGTCTGCAATGAGAAGACCCAGGGGCTTGAAGTTTTCTAGCTGGTCAACGAAACTAACGATTTTATACGGTAGTAAAACTCTTTTAAAACAAAGTTTGTGAGTTCCTTTATTAGTCAAGAAACAAATTCTACTTCTTATAACAACACATCCTGTAGATTAAAAGAACAGTACATCGTTTCACAAACTTCAAGGTCAGCATATACTTTGAGTGGATGTTACTTTAAGAGTTCAAAGAAAAGCCTTGAAATTAGCATTCCACCTCTCTGGGCACGCTATTCAATAAATACCAATAAATACGACAAAAGAAAGAACCTGTATGCATCTAAACTTAATTAAGTATTTTTCCCACTTTTTATTTTGTAAGTTCCTCCCTCTTATCTTCCTGTGAAGGGACATTTCAACAAAGCAATTACATTCCACACAGCTTCTTATTAAATACAATTGTAACATATTGCTTTAACTATGATCAGCCTAGGAAATTAAAACTATAACTTCTGATTTCCACAGTACATTCAGATCAATTTTCATCTTCGTTGTTTCTACCCTGGTCCATGCCATCAGGCTTTCTCAGTGGGCTCCTGTACCAGATTTCTGTCTGGCTTCTCAAATTCTATCGTCACCCTCCTCCTTCTCTATGGAGCAATCCGAACTATCCATCTAAAATGTAAATCAGATTCTGCCACTCCTCTCCTAAAAACTTCACATCGCCTCAGGTCTCACTGTTGGCCTGGAATGTTCAGGTCTCCAGTTGTCACTTGGCTCCCTCTTCCTTGTCAGTCAAGTCTCAGCTAAACTGTCACCTTCTCAAGCAGACTTTCTCCACGACTTCTGATGTAGCCTGTGTCTTCTCCTAAATAGCCATTATTTGATTCTGATTCATCTTCTATTTTAATTACAGTACCATTACTACTGGAAGTTATCTTGATCACTTAGTTGCTTTGGGTTTACTGTTGACGGGGTTCAAGATGTGATACGCTAAAATATGGCAGCTTGGCATACCGAATAGTTTAAACTGAAGCAGTTTGAGAAAATAGGAGAAGCAGGCAGGTCTCTCTGACCTTCTCCCTGCCCTTCTTCTCTGAAGTGGGTCATAAGACCTTCATAGGAGAGGTGCCCTCTCCAGACCTGGAGAAAAAAAGGAGCCTCTGTATATCCAAGTTGGAGGGATAGAATCTGAGCAAACAGGCTTTGCTAAGTTTCCCGGGTTTACTACTCTCAGCTCATATTCTTTGCCCTATCACATCTTTCCCTGACTTTCAATTCTTCATTAATAGCCTCAAAACCACTCAGGTTTAATCATTTATTCTGATCTTTATTTCCTTACAGAGTCTCCTGTGTCACATCAAACTTGTATTAAATAAATTTGTATGCTTTTCTTCTGTTAATGTATCTTTGTTAGATGGAGTTTCAGACCCAGCCAGGGACCCTAACAGGGTAGAAGAAAACCTCTTCCTCCCCTACACTGTCATCTTCCCCAGGAAACAAGCGACCTTGTAGGTTTCTTCATTGCTGTAAACCAACACCTAAAAAACAATGCCTGTTTATAATGGGTACTTTGTTTTTTTGAATGAATGTGTGCTAACTATACTAAAGAACAGAGTACGCAGACCAATGAGGAATACACAAATGAATCAGAGAGACCCTGCTCTCAAGAATCTTGGGGTCTACTGGGAAAGAAAACAGAAATAACATGCTATTAGTTCTGGAGAAGCAAGAGCTGACATCCAGCTGTAGGAAACCAAGGCTGGCCTTGAGTAGGAGATTGTATTTTAGCTGAAAGCTGAAAGATAGGTATTTTGGTATTTTCTATTTTATTCAATGTTCTCTTTGTCCTGCTTTGTTAGACGAACTTGACATCTGACTGCTTAACTAACCCCTCTTTCAAAGCATGTTGGCACTGCCCTTGGGTTTGAATGTTCCTATTGTTCTGTGAGTTTGCACTGGATTCATTTGGTCATTTGCAGGTAAGTGCACCCATGGGCAAAAATGCACATTAATGCGTGAAACGTAGTAAGTAATACATGTTTCAGACAATAAATTAGTTTGTTTAACTGAAATAAAATCTTCCATTTTACTGCTTTTGTAATTGAGCATATTTTAGCATTAGCATACAAATTAGCCCATAGACCTAGGCAAATAAAAATGCTAATAAAATGTAAAGATACAATAGAACATTAATACTGAATTTGGTTAGGCTGTTAATGTTAGACTACATTACATATATCCTTTCCATAATACAGTAAATATGGACATTTTCTAAGCCAGTGAAAGATTTTGTTGATCAGAATTTTTAAAATTCAAGATAATTTTTACTATCATCTGTGGGAAGAAAAACAGGATGAATGTTCTTATATTCTGCATAGAAGGCGAATATTTGTTTTATCCGCGTACTCCACTTCTTCCTCACCCTCTGCCACCAGGATACTTGAGAATGGCTTCGTCTAAATAGTGACTTGACTTACGATTACTAGAGATTCGAGTTTTCAAGAAAGAAACAAGTGAGCGTACAAAAATAAATGAAACCGAACATTTCTCCCTATACTTGCCTTGCTTTGGCACAAAGCCAGGCACAAGTCCATGGACACTGTTCACATGGACGCCGATGTGAGTGATGGCCCTGAAACTGTAGGCACACGAACTGTGCCACCATACGAGACACCTCTGATTGTCCAAAGGAGAAAGTAAGCGTGGGTCATTTCAGAAAAATTGGGAATTTATACCTGCCATCCTGAAATTTTCTAAGCAGAAGGGTCTATTTAATTCTCATTAAGAACACTCTGCACGATAGTATCCAATGAAACAAATTCCCCACCTTGTCCGAAAAAAATATATCTTTGAAGCAAATCAGTACAGTCTATTTGTGGAGGACACTGTGGATTGTTTACCTAAATGCCGATCTTCCCCCCTTCATATTTGTTAAGAGATGCTCCCCCCCACCCCTGAGTTTTGTTGAGATACTGTGCAGGCATGTAGTTTCTAAGATGCTGGCTGTCTTTTTGGGTGTTCCATTACTCTTTGCACCGTTGGTTTAGGAAAGGGCATTTGGACAATGCCGCCCAATGAGCTGAAGGGAAAGTCTTCCTGGGAGCCTTTGGGGAGAGGTTTCCTTGGTCTCCAAAAAAATAAAGAAATGGGGAAAGGAGAAACCCATGTCCCTCTTTTCAGTTTTTAGCATTGTGATACTTGTGTTACTTGGTGCCTCTCCAGCCATCTTGGGACCTAACGCATGGGGTATGCATCTTGAAATGTATCTGTGTTTATCTTATGGATGGTTAGAAGTAGCTCAAAGAAACCTTGGAGATTATCAAATTCAACTGTATCCTTGATTTTTTGTTAAACCGGTTTCCATATTACTTGGCTTATTAATATTCCCCATGGAAATCATAACTATTAGGCCAACTGTTAGATTTTGGAAACAGTAATGAACATAGGTACAATTTGATTATTTGGTTAGGTGCCATTTTACAGAGAGACGCTTGGAACGTGACTCTTTTAATTGGTAATTTCCAAAGTAGTATCCTACCAGAATGAATTCATTGGAGTGGGCAGCTTACTTCTAGAATATTTAAAAAGCAGAAGCTAGGCTTACTAAGATGGGTGAATTTAATACTTAAAAAATTCCAGAGGTGATGAACAATGCTCTTAGCCTTGTCACAAATATAACTATTTAGCTATGAGTGTTGGCTTTTATGCTAGACCATATGTTAAGTGCTTCCTTGACTCAAACAGCTCCATTCAGTTCTCACAACCACTCAGGTGAGCACTGTTATCATACCCCTTTCCTGGATGAGGAAATGGAGTTTAGGTAAGGTTAAATAGTTGAATAGCTTACTTGAGATCACAGAGCCAGGAAGTAGAAAAACTGGGATTTGCAGTCTGACTCTAGACCTCAAGCTCCTAATCATTGCAGTTTTCTGCCCAAGAGTCAAGAAAATTTATTATTGATTGAGGAATGTGGCAGGCACCATTGGGTGCCTACTTGATACCTATTCTTTCTCCTCTGTTTGGGGTGACTTATGATCAAGTTAATGAACTGTGGCAATCCCATTTTCTTTTTGCCACTGATCTATGGTAGGCATGTGACCATTTTCTAGCCAATAAGAGAGATTCTAGTGGGTGGGGGCGGGGGCAGGTAGTCTGGGAAGGAGTTTTCTCCTTCATAAAAATGGGAACAGCACTGCTTTTCCTTCCCTTCCTGCTCATACCTCTGAGGATGTGCCATCTGGAGCTGTGGCAGCCACACTGCAATCAAGAGGTGACAAGCCTGGAGATAGAAGCCAAAAAGCATATAGTGGTAAGAGACCGGGCACAAAAAGAATTTGGGTCCTTAGTGACATGATTGTGCTGCTGAACTAATGCTGAGACTATTTAACCTCTGAACCTTGTGTTAAAGATATAATAAATGACCTCATACATCAAGCTGTTAGTCAGATACTTTGTTTCTGGCCAATAGTATCCTAATGGACACAGTCTAGGCAGGAAAAGACGTTTTCTTGGAGGTGATGTGAAAGCAGATGATGTGGAGATTATCAAGTTACTGTAGGTAATAATTCAGAAAAAAATACTCCAGCTTTGTCTCAGATCTGGATAAATCTGAGCAATCCACATACCTGTGCTGGATATTTTCCCCCTTTTCTCTACAGATGCATGGTTTCCTCTTTGTGTGAGATGGACTGCATCAAAGGACTTTTTTGCCCTCAGGCTTCTGGGCTTCTGGTTGGATTTGGCCACTGGGATGTATCAGCAGGAGACTGGGAGAGAGAGGTGAGTGAGCTATAAATCCCCCAGCTTCCTCCTTGGGTTTTTACTTAGGCTCACTGCATCCCTTGCCTGAAGGTCACAGGCTCCTGTCTGGCTGCCCTTTTTGTGCTGAATTTTGGTTCCTTCCCCTTGCTTCTACAGATCTATCAGCTTGCAGTCCCAGGGTTCCACACTTCCCTGTGGCTCCCCCCACCCTGCCTACCCTTTGTAAAGTACCATTTGTTTCCTGCTAGGCTCTGACCGATACAATGGTGTGAACAAAATCACTGCAGTTGTTGAAACTTCGCCTAGTCTATCTGACACGTGAGATTCTGTGGAGTTATTCATAGTGTAAATAAGGGCTTTCCTCAACCATTAAAGGGAGATAGGAGACTACATAGTGTGGAGCCACGTTGAAAAAGTAAAAGTATCCTAGCTCAGAGAAAAGTCTCTACTTTGATGAAAAAAAAAAAAAATCAAAGAAGGCTACCTGGAAGAGATGTTATTTGGGCTGAGGATGAAAAGGATTTCTAAAAGACAAAACGAGTGGGGAGAGTGTAAGGCAAGTGAGGGAAGAGAGAAAGCTCAAGAGTTCTTGAAAAATTAGCGCTGGAGTGGACCTTTATTCTTTGTTTAATGTTCTTTATTTAATGTTCTTTATTTAATGTTAGTTCTCCTTCGACCTCCTTACAGATGAATAAGCTTGACGCTGAGATTTGGCCAGGGTCAAACAGCCAGTAAATAGCATGCAGGACTCCAATGCAACGCTGTTAGTTCTAATCCCACTTTCTACCTCCACATCACCCTACTTCATCTCGGGCAATCTCTCTCATTAGCCTATGACCTCCTTGAGAGCAGGGCCTGTTTTCTTCATCCTTGCACCCCAGTACCTAGCATAATTTCTGACATAAAGTCAACATCACCAGCTACAAACAGTAAGCACCCACCTTCTGTGAGGCACTATGCAGATGTTTTACATGCGCCTCATGTAATCTTCACAATAATTTGGAGTGGTGTAATTGTCTCCACTTTTCAGCCAAAGATGCAGCGGCTCAGAGAGGGTGTCTAATTTGTCCGATGCCACACAGCAGTGTCTAGGACTCTATTTTACTTTCCATCATGGGCGTCCAATAAGATTTGTTGAATGAGTTAATGAACGAACAAGAAACATCCACTGAGCTCAAGTGATCGGTTGTGACCACCCTGGAGCCCCCGCCACTTCGGGCAGCGGACTCTGCTCTCTGTCTCTCCAGTAAAGTACACCCTCTCTTGGAAGTGCTCCCGGGCTCCACCCCCAACTCCGCCCCGCTCTCCAGCCACGCCTCCACCTCGGAGTTCTTTCCGCTCTTCCCAACCGAGTTTTCGCTTGGCACCAGCCGACGCACGGAGAGGGCCTCTCTCGGCCCTGCGATGTGTTGCGGGTTCCATTCCCCTGCCCCTCCCTTCGCCCTCCCTCACTCTCCAAACTTCTTTTTTCCACCCTCTTCAAACTTCACTCATCCGAGTGCCCGCCTCCTTCACTCCCACTAGCCAATCGGTGGTCCTCGCTCTCGCCGAGGGTCCGCCCCCTGCCCGCTGGGGGCCAATCCCCGGCGAGGGAGTCGAGTGCCGGGGCTCGTTCCCAAGCGCCCGGCCTGTGACGGCAGCGCGCCGGGCGCCGCGCGGCAGAGGGGGGCGGGGCTCTGGATGAGGGATGGGCGAGGGCGGGGGGAAGGGAAGAGGGAGGCGGAGGAGGTTGCGGCGGGTTTGAAAGCGGCAGTTTCCTGGCAGCTTGGGCAGGCGTTGGTCTCCGCGCTCCAGCTCCGCAGCGGCCACGATCGATCCTGCGACGGGTCTACGCGCGCTTCTGCGCGCCCCCGACGGATTTTTCCCGTTCCGGCTCTTCCCCCTTCACCTCCCCGCCCCCCTGCTTCTGCCTTTCCCGCCGCTCCGCCGCGGAGCCCGGGGGCCAGCCGGCGGCCGTGACCCCGCCCGAAACCCCTCTGGAGCCGCCCGGGGACAGTTCCCCTCTCCTTTCTTCAGCCTCGCCCGGGGTGGCCCTCGCGCAGCCCGGCAGCTCCGGGGAGCGCAGCCGGGAGGGGCGTCCAAGGGGCGTCTCGGGGCTGGGAGCAGCCCGGCCCCAGCGGGCTGCGGTCGGGGGGGTGGGGGCGCCGGAGCGGCGAGGCCCCCTCGCAGGGCTGCACGGGCCGCCGGGCCCCCAGGCTGAGAGGGGGCCGGAGCGGCGCCCCCGCCGCCCGCGCGGGGTCTCCCCCATGGTGCAGCGGGGTTCGGGATGTCGAAGACGCTGAAGAAGAAGAAGCACTGGCTCAGCAAGGTGCAGGAGTGCGCGGTGTCCTGGGCCGGGCCCCCGGGCGACTTGGGCGCGGAGATCCGGGGCGGCGCGGAGCGCGGCGAGTTCCCCTACCTGGGGCGGCTCCGGGAGGAGCCCGGCGGGGGCACCTGCTGCGTCGTCTCGGGCAAGGCGCCCAGCCCGGGGGATGTGCTGCTGGAGGTGAACGGGACGCCTGTCAGCGGGCTCACCAACCGGGACACCCTGGCTGTCATCCGCCACTTCCGAGAGCCCATCCGTCTCAAGACTGTGAAGCCAGGTACGCCGGCCCTGCCTTTTCTGTTGCGGGGTCTGGGGGGGAAGTCGGGGTGGGCGTCCTGGGAGCGGCAGCCACTCCCCACCGCTTATCGCCCTGGGGAATCTTAGACTCCGTGGTTGCTCCGGACTCGCTGGCGAGGGGGAGGGGCGGCGATGGTGATTCCCGTTTTGCCGATGGGAAAACTGAGCTCTGGCTTGGCCAGGCTGCTCTGCAAGCTGTCATAGATTTGCAACCAGAAGCAATTTGGGTTTCCTAAACCTGTAGCCCTATCTCCTACCGAGAGTTTTTGACTAGAGGGAAAACCAGCCTTTTCCGTTCTCCTTTGTGAAGAAGGTCCTCCTGATTGTAGCATGTTCTTTGGAACAGTCTTACGCGTTTTCTAATAGGGAAAGAGGCTTTCTACTACTGAGGCACTTGGTGCCGGCGTTACTACCTAGCGTACCTAGGAGGGCTCAGCTGCTTCAGTGTTTCTTCTGCACTGGCAACACCTTGGAGCTGACAGCCTAACTCACTCGGTCCAGGTGGTTTCAGGTGTCTGGGTATCGATGCAGTACAGAATGTGGTATGTGGCCCAGCAGTGTGTTCTTGCGGGGAGCTGTTGAATAGTCTGGGTTTCTAAAGAAGACCTAGGTGCCTCTTTCGAGTCACATCTCTTGTAAATCTTTGATTTTACACCGATTTTGTTGACGTGGTGGGTGAGATGGACCCCTGTTGCCCTGGTGTGTTTCACGCGAGTAAAATCTGCTGCCAAGCACATTACGTTTAGGTTTCAAAGCATTGATCAGACTGCGTACAGTGAAACCCGATAGGATGCAATAGTCCTTCTGTATTTGTTATTCACGGCATTGTTCCTTTCGGCATTGGTTAGAACGTGGTTCTGTTTTCTGAGATGCTTGCGGGAGAGAGAGAGAATTATGATCACAACGTTGTTAGGAGTCAAACTAGTTTTGCTGAGCGTGCCCCACTGAATATATAGTGCATCAGAATATAATGGGCTGTTTAATTGTGACTTGGGCTAGAGGAATCAGTCCATCCCTTGACTGCAAAATGCTAGAAAATTCGGGAGAAAATTTTAACATGCTCTCTCCCTCTCCCATTGTTTTTTCTTTCTCAGCAGCTCACTTTGGAAATCTCTCTTTCATAGTCCTTGGGCTTAATGGGGACTGATGGTTTGTGGTGCAGTATACGTATGTGAGTATTGTGGGTGTATACACACATACACACACACACGATCACATGTCCCTGTAATCTTAAATGAAGGTTTTCTTCGTGTGATCTATCTCATCATGTTCATTTAAAGCTTATGGTTTATGTATGGTTTTCTTTTTTATTGTTAATTTGAATAACTTTGGCAGACTTGAAACATCTTCTGTATAGTTTTGCAAATTCAGAAATTCTTAACTCAAACTTTTAGAGTCATACGTCAAAGGGGGAGGGAAGGTTTTGGGGGCTGTAATGGCTGTAATCTAGGGAGTCAAGCACTGTCTGTAATATGCAAAATACTATATAACACAGCATTTACTAATCTAGATGTCATGTAGTTCAAATCCCATGAGTCAGGGAATAATGAGAACATCTGCATCATTGCCTTGTGTTTTGTTTTGATTAGTTGGGGCACGAATGAGAGTATAACTGTTATTTTCAAAAATAGTTTAAGATTTAATGGGAGGAAGTTGATGTATCCTCAAATTACTGTGATTCTTTTATAGACTGGGAGTATTGGTTTGGTCTGCATGCTATATATTTTCTCAAAGTTTATATCAAATTTGAGAAAATAAATCAGAATTTAGAGTGTATTCAGTAATACGGATTAGCTGTGTTGGATGAACATCATATGCCCCAGAACGTAGTTGACAGTTTTACAGTAATAAAATTCTGCCCTCTTGACAACCTCAGGCACTGTCCTACTTCAAATGTTTGGCCAAAAAAGGGGAATAATTTATATTAATGGGTTGAGCATATTTTCTGATCATTAATTATAAAGGTTCTGAACACTACATTTATTTTTTTAAAGATCTGCTCTGCTTCAGTAATTTCTAAAGGATACCACTATGTGTCATCTGAGTTATTCTTGTTTCTAAGCAAGTTGTAATTTAAAGATTTTAATTTCTCCAAGAATAGTATCCTTAGGTTTCTAATGGGCTCATGTTAAGCATTAGATTAAATAGTTTTCTTGAATGGCTATGCTAAAACATTTGTCATAAAATAGCACGATTTTTGCAGGTTAAGTACAAGATTTCAGAATTAAATTAAAGAAATTAAAGAGCCAAAAGAGGTAACTCCTAGAACTTTGGGTGTGATTAAAACCAGAATAAATACCATCTCCAATGGAGACAAAAATTTTATATTGTTAGGATTAAATTTGAAAAGTATGAAAATACGGAGTGAGGACATTTAAAAAGGAACTTGCTCTGCACGGTTTTTTTCCCCCATTTTATTTAAACTCTGAGAGAGAAATGGATTTTCCAATTTAATAAGGAATTGTAAAGTGTACTTAGCACTGTCTCTTGTCTTATAGAACTATATTCATAACATACCATCTAGAAACTAGCACAGTACAAGAATAAACGTAACCATTTTTGTGAGATGTGATATTGGTGGGGGATGATCTCACGTTCATTGTCTTCTGACAAAGTCCATGGCAAAGGGATGTGTATGGATCCTTCCGTATGTGTGTGTCTAGTACATGCTAAGGGGAGCCCAGCCAAAGCCAGCACCAACACCCGGGTGACTTGAGATTCTTTCTAGCAGCGACCGTCTTTAGCTTTGATTTGGGGCTTACTTTTTTTTTTACTTGCAAATTCCATTAAAGATTATAATAAAATAAACTCTTTAAATATGCTTCCTAATCCTAGGCATTTCTTGAAAGAATTAGGTAATTTCTTATTGGAATCTTACTCGTATTTAGTATTCACATAGTTCTTAGTGGTGAATACGTTTCTGCTTCTAAGATAGTCTTTAGTTTCACCCATTCCTTGGCCCAGCTGGTCACCTGTTTCTTAATTACAGCCCTGTCTTTTTTTTTTTTTTTTTCCTCTGCAAAGAGAGAAGTTTTCACTTGAATTTGAACTTTGTAGTTTCACAGTAGTAAAGGAAGTTGAACTTTAGACCTATGATGAAATTGTTTCATGATCTAGTCCTGTAAGCAGGATTAGTTTCTTTGAATTTATTTCAGAGCATATTTTTAAGCAATTTCTATTCTGATTAACGATAGAAGTAGTTAATTTGGTTCTCAATTTCTCCAGACTGTGAATGTACAGAGTTTTAGGGAATATTCACTTCTTCATATACATTTAAACACCTGTTTCAGTGGTTGCGGATTATGTGGCTTTTATTTCAGAGATTAAGTATTGATATAGTAAGTACATGAAATCCTTGTCTACTGCATTATTATGCACACTCTGCTTTCAACTACCTTATGTCTGTTACTGTATCTAGAGAAGAAAATCATGAGGATCAATGTTATTGTTTAAACAAACACTAATTTGAAACATCTTGTTTAATGCCAGTTAATCATAGGTAAAAGTCTTTGCCATTGACTCTTTGAGCGTCTGATTTATAGGGGAATTTTGTTAAAATGAGCACATTCCTAGAAATACATTCCCCATGGGTGGGGACACACTACTAGAAGCTTTTAAGTAAGGATGTTTGTGCTGTGCCAGTCATCAATAACCCTCCCTCCCTTTCTTTTCACTTTTGGATCTTTTTGTTTTTTTTGGTTTAGAGGGGATTTTGGGCTTGGGGGTTTTGTTTGGGTGGTTGTCCTATTTGAAGAAGGGGAGAGTGAGAGAAGTTAGAGTTTAATTGCTAGCCTCCTAGGTTTCCAATACAAAAAAAAAATTTTTTTTAACAACAGAAACTAGGGAACATAGCATTAAATTTTGATAAACCTTAAGTTGGAAACTTTCCTGTTTTCTCAAATTTTGGTAGCATTTTTTTGGGGTCTAAAATTGGTCACAAGTAATTGAAGTAACTTCAGGTTCTGGACTCTTCATTGACACCTTTGATTCATGTGAATTATGGGCTTTTGCCATAGACGCAGAAGAAACACTTAATATTTGGCCCCTTTCAGTTTTCAGATCATTTTTATTTCATTCAGCTTAATGCTAAAACTGGTTTTCGTAGAGCGGAACTGTGTTCCTGGGGAATAGAAATTGGTTTTCCTCTGAGATCCTGGGATGTGTTTTATAAAACCTCTTAATATAAGAGACAAATTTCAGTGTGTGTGTGTGTGTGTGTGTGTGTGTGTGTGTGTGTTTCCTGGTCTCTAATTTATGTAAGTTGATGATAAATCTGCATTTGCTCTAGTATCTGACTTACAAAGTCAGTGCATACCCTTCTCAGGTGAATAGTTTCATATAATATCTTTACTATATAACCCCTAAGTGCTTTATAAATTTTGTGAGCGCTTAGGGGTTTGGGGAGTATGTTGTAGGAGAATTTCATTTTTATGAGCCACTTCAGTATTTGGTACCAATTTCAAACTCTGCCAGTTTCCACGTCAATTTTCAGTTGTTCATAATTTGATAAAGGATACGTGTTTTGGTATGGAAGACTAGAATGGTGACTCCTTTAATTAATTAGTCAGTTTTGGTTCTCTTCTGAACTTTCAAGCAATAATTTCCTTGTAATACTACATTTTGGCATAGAGGGGAAAAAAATGCCCTTTATTTAAAACTGCTCCTGAGGGTAAAGTTTTCAGTGGCTCGGCGGCGAGTGTTGTGAGAGACGTGTTTGTGGGGAAGAGTTGCTCTTTTTTTTCCTTGAACAAATACTATTCAGAATGTTTCCCTGGAAAGGTGCTTATTTTACTTTATAAAGAGAAAACAAAGGATCAATTACTGGCACACATTCATTCCCTCAACAGACATTTGGTGGCGGTACCCCGTGTGAACCAGGGCTGGTGATATAAAAATATGAAATATAAAAGTGAATCAGAAATGGCCTGTCTTCCGAGAAGCTCACACTTTTATGGGAGCTTAAGATTCCATTGGTAAGGACTATCTGTAGGAAGCGTTTTCCCTTTTCCACTTTTCCCCTAGTACCTAAATAAAACTCTTTAGGTCAGTGTGAGTATGAATTTTGGTGGAAGCTACACTAGTGGGTTGCCAAGCACACTTCTAAAAGCGGTGCGGGTTTACATGTTAGAATTTGGGTTCTCAAGTCATTCCAAAAAGAGGGAAATAAAATATAGACACAATTATCTTTCGAAAAGCCCTTAGTTAAATTGCTTTCAAAATATACTGTATCTGTGTTTTATTTACAGCGTATTTTATACATTGTATTGTGCCATTTGTAGGATAGGTACTATATGTCTTGTTTCCACTTACGCTGAAACCAGTTGCTGTGTTGTGGTTGAGCACCAGATGAAATAGTTGGCTCGCATTCAAGAGTTGTTTTGTTGTGTTGTGTTTCTTTAAATAAAACCTATTTCTGGCATGCTTGGGTGGCTCAGTCGGTTAAGCATCTGACTTCGGCTCAGGTCATGCATGATCTCACAGTTTTTGAGTTCTAGCCCGCGTATGGTTCTGTGCTGACAGCTCAGAGCCTGGAGCCTGCTTTGGATTCTGTCTCCCTCTCTCTCTTCTCTTCCTCTGCTCATGCTCTGCCTCTGTCTCTCTCTCCTTCAAAAATAAATAAACGATAAAAAAAAAATTAAAAATAACAACACCTATTTCTTAATTTTAAGAAATTATCCCCATCTGGGTGTGCATAGTGAATTTGTAGGAGTTAAATGTGTACATGTTAAATGTGAAAGAACATTTCCTTTTTGTGGCTTGTTAGGGTCTTTGCCACCTGCTCTTATTTTCTGCCTTTGCTACCTGGGGAGAGAATTGTAAAGAATTTTGAACTTACCCTGGCTTTGAAAGATGGATGTGTTTTCGTTGAGTGCAATTAGTATCCTTTTAGTAGTATGTAAGAAGCAGAAGAGAAAAACATGGGGCAAGAATATTCAATACAGATAGGTCTACAGTATAGTCTATCTCAATAGTGTGCGAGTATGTGTATAAAACCTTACTTTGTATAAATGCACAAAGACAGCATTATAGAATAATTGGAAAATGGAGAATCATACTAATTGTTTAAGTATGTAGGTAGTTCTAATATGAATCTTCTTATAAGGTTTTTTTTTTTTTTTAATTGGAGCTTGAAATGTTTTTCTTGTAGAATAATGTTGGTGAAGTGCTTAATGCTATTTCTACCTTCAGCCTTATTCAACTCATAATGTAATGAGTATTTTTATTTAACCCATAACGTAGCTGAAATATTACCAGTAGTACTGTGCTTTATGGTAACAGGCTTTCTTGTGTTACCTTGGAAGCCTAGCCGATTTTATAGGAAAATGCAATTTCCTAGTCTAGTAAAAAGGGAACTGGAAATAGGTTTCCACCTTAACTCCCCCTTCTCTTTTGTTACAGTCACAGTTGACTGACTTCCAGAGAAGAGGGTCATACCAGATGGAGGGTCATATATCTCCATCCCCCCCCCCCCCCCAATGTGTTCTGATGCATCTGCATTGCAGTGGTTCCCAGGAGCAATTCTGCCTCCCTCCCCGCTAATTTCAGTCATCCCATGGTGGGGATGCTTGGACTACATTTTGCTGGGGAGCCACCTGAGTGCCCCAAACTTTTTTGTGATAATGTATTTGCGGTTCAGGGCTTTTAAAGTATTATGGAATGCAAATTGGAAGGAAATTTTGCTTCAGATTTATTGAAATGAGCATCTATTCTATTTGGAGGCCGTCCCTCTTGTTTTGGGCATGCATTATGAACAGTAACTGACTTACTTAATTAAAACTTTCTAGCATCTTTGGCTCTTTGCTTTTTCACTGTGGAGATAATTTTAAACACATAATTATTTTTCTTGCTTTCAGGAAGTTTGTGAGAGGGTACCCTGTTTGTCATTGTTGTTCTGATTAGGAATTACTTGTGACTATGAAAAAGTGGGATTTTACTGCACATGATGGACATTTCACAGAAATAGTTTGATGGAATGAAAATACTCTGAAAGGGAGGGAAAAAAGAAGCATTTACTAGTAAGTGCTTTATTTCTGACCTTAGTCAAATAATTAAGTGAAAATGGCATTTTTTTCCTCTAAAAAAATAATTTTTAAAAATCCCCTTTAATGGAGTAGCCTTGGAGATCTGTTACTCTTTGGATATGGTTATCCAGTTTGCAACAGGTATCCGGTAATAGGTAGGTCAGATCTCATCAGGAAGGGAAAAAAAAAATCCTAATTCACATGTCAATTTCTGTGTTTGTAAGGATTCTTTAGCAAGTGACAGAAACTACTGAGGTTAATTTAGGCTAAGAAATTTATTGGCTTACGTACATGAAAATGCACGCCTACGGCTAGCTATAACAGCTAAATTCATGCTCTCAAGTGATGGTCGTTGGGACTATTACTTGGCTCTTTTCCTCTGCGTTGGCTTCTTTTTCAACTCAGATCTCCGTGTAGCAAGAAAGATGGTTCTGAACCCCCAAGTCACACAGAGTCCTTAAAGCTTCTCATCTTTGTTCTGGAATCCAGTAACAAATCTCATGCAGGGACTTTGTGCCCATCCCTTGGACCAGTTGTAGAGAGAGGGCAGCATGGTACCCTGATTGGTCAGGCCTGTGTGAGATGTCTACTGCTGCAGCTGGGAATAGAAAGCACAGTGTGATTAATAACTGTTCTAGAACCCCAGGAGATAAGGGATGGATAGTTCCTCAAAAGACGGGATGCTGGCCTCTTTTAAAAGATTTAATCTCTCCTACTTTGAAACCAACAGCAGTACCCAGTTGTCATCAAGCTGTCGTTTTTTAAAAACCAGATAGACTCTAGACCCAAACTGAGGCACTCTCATTTTACTCAAATAGTTTATTTAAATATTACAATTTTTGGAGTTTTTGATTTAAAAGTTGCTTTTATCTAAATGGTCTTTAAGAGGTCAACATCCTAATTTAAAAAATTTTTTTAAGTTTATTTTTGAGAGAGAGAGAGAGAGAGAGAGAGAGAGAGAGAGAGAGAGAGAGAATGAATCTGAAACAGGCTCCAGGCTCTGAGCTGTCAGCAGAGAGCCCAACAACCAGGCTCGAACCCACGAACCATGGGATCATGACCTGAGCCGAAGTTGGATGCTCAACAGACTGAACCACCCAGGTGCCTCAATGTCTCATTTTTTTTAATGTGTGCATTTAAAAGTACTGGTTGTAGTTTTTCGTTTTTCTTTTCTTTTTTTTTTTTTTCTTTTTAACATCAAGATTCTCTGAACAGTGCTGCTTGTTCTTAGGTGGATGGGATACTTTGGAGGATCGTTTAATTATCTTTGGCAGTGAGAAAATGATTTTTTTTTATAATCTTTTAAAAAAAAAATTTTTTTTTAACATTTATTTATTTTTGAGACAGAGAGAGACAGAGCATGAACAGGGGAGGGGCAGAGAGAGAGGGTGACACAGAATCGGAAGCAGGCTCCAGGCTCTGAGCCATCAGCCCAGAGCCCGACGCGGGGCTAGAACTCACAAACCACGAGATCGTGACCTGAGCTGAAGTCAGACACTTAACCGACTGAGCCATCCAGGCACCCCGAGAAAATGATTATTAATCTAGTTAATGGAATTTTTAAAACTTAAGATTATTGTACCATTTGAACATGAAATTCTAAAATAATTGCTTTCCAGGATATTTTGCTTTTAAGACAATGGTCTTCTTAAATATAAATTTAAGGATGCATTTTTATTGTATTTCTAAGCGTTTCCTAACAATACCTTTCAACCATGATCTCAAAGAAGTCAAACATAACGAGCCTACTACTTCACTGACTCTTTGAAACACTCTTACACTTAAGCGTGTACTGTGGTATCTGTTTAATCGCCTAAAAAGTTACTTGCAAACATTGTAGGATAAAATCAAACTACCTTTGTTTTTTCCAACCTCCACTGGGGGTATTTGGAGTGGAAGCTGAAAATTGGAAGAGGGGTGGATAATCCGAATATCTTTGCACACTATTTTTACCTTCTTGATTACCATATAAATATCTTCAACTTGGTACCGTAAAAATAATGTTAATATCAACCTTCAGTTGCCATGAACAGTAGGAGTTTTGCAGTTTGGCTCATCGTGGTCTGGTAGTTTGTATCTTTCGTGAATGTTGAACATTGCCAAACTAATGGTAAATATTCTGTACATCAAAACCAGTATTCACGGAATTGGGTGTGATTTATCAAGAATCATAGCATGATTTTGTATTTTCAGATTAGTTTATGTCCATCTTGGGACGTCTTTAGACCATATTTGGAAAATCACTGCTTCTACTGCAGAAGTCTATTACCAGAGGTCAGTATTAATCCCATATATTGATTGATTAAACCATGAAATCTGTTAAAATAATACAATTTCCTTACTTCTGCTCACAGAACTGTATCTTAACCCATCTCTATAGCTTTGGGCAAAAGAACATTTTGTTAAAATATTACTAATTTTAGCTACGGATACTTTTCACTAGTTTCAGTGTTTTAAGTTGGAATGTCCATACTCCTTAAAAATTTAGTTTCCTTTTAATAGAGTTAGAATTGCTAACTAGAGCTATCTCATAGTGAAATGCTGGTGAATGAAATGACCCACCAGCCTTCCTTTGGTGCCACCTCTAGGGTGACAACCTTGCCCTGGGTCTAATAGGAATATTCTGACTTGGGGACTTGTTGCAAGAATACTAGCTGCCGAGTACTGAGTAACATCGTATGTCTGTATGTTATACACCCACCTCATCGGGTTTATAAGGTTGTGTGTGTTGGCGTACATATATTCCTGGAAAGAACTTTGTGTGTTGTCATTCTCTATGAGTCAGGTGTTATCCTCTCTCTTCTACACGTGAGAAAACTAAGGTGCAGAAAGATGAACACACTGAAGGTCTCAGACTCACGAGGAGGACTGTGAACTGAAATAACTTTTTTTTTTTTTAACTTTTTTTAATGTTCATTTATTTTTGAGAGAGACACAGTGAGTGGGGGAGGGGCAGAGAGAGAGGGAGACACAGAATCGGAAGCAGGCTCCAGGCTCCGAGCTGTCAGCGCAGAACCTGACACGGGGCTTGAACCCACGAACCGTGAGATCATGACCTGAGCTGAAGTCGGACGCTTAACCGACTGAGCCACCCAGGCGCCCCTGACCTGAAGCAGCTTTGAGTCTTCCCTCCTCACTTTCCAGATAGAAAATTATTTCATTGTGTCTGGAGAATCTGCCGTACTTCCTTTTTCTCTATTAAAAGGAAAAACCCCCACGATTTTGAATTGTTCGAGTGGGTGTTAAATTCAGTAAAACATTGGGCAAGTACTTAAAATAAAAGCTTCGTTGCTTCTGTTTCTAAAGTTTGTGGCAGTGCAGTTTAATCCGTATAGCCAAACTGCGTGATGAAGTAGTTATTCCCAAGAGTTACCAATCAGACAGAAAGTTAGCATTAATTCTTGCTACTGTTGTAAGATACTGTTCTCAGCAGTTCTATGTAAAGGCCTGGATACTCTTAGCATAAATATACTTGTGAAAATTGTATACCTGGTGCTGCAAATAATACCTTGTTCTCATGTTTCGTGTCCACTCACTCTGTAATTCACTCACCAGGAAGGTGTTTGTTAACACACACATCTTGAGCCAGGTGGCCTAAAAAATGCTCTGATGAATGTACACCTGAATAAATTTTGGAACTCGGGATTTTTTTATAAACATGCAGACTCTGTTCAAAGCATTCTTTGCTTTTAAATAAAATTCAGCTAAGCTAGATAGAAGAACAACTCATTGTATTCAAGTAGATCTCTCTGCTTCCAGGCTTCAGGAACTACACGCTAAGGTGGTTCCATTGAAGAGGCAGTGAAAGCAGGTCGTGAGGTATTGGCACCTCTTAGTCTTTAAGTGTTTGTGCTGTTATGTTTTCTATTTGGGCTTAAAGTCAGCCATTCAGCTGGAAGGAACCATAGCAATCCAACTAATACCCTTAGTCTACAGGTAAATAAATTGAGGCTTAGCAATGGCACGTAACTCTGCTCAGGAGTCGTAGCGCAAAGCTGGCAGAGCAGGGACTAGAACTCGGGTTGCTTTTATTTTGGCTTCTGGCAGAAGCATTTCTGTAGGAAAGTTTAGTGAAGCTGGTGGGGGAGAAAAAAAGAAGTAACCTGTTAAACATCTTCTGTCTCTTTATGAGATCTGCCTGATTTTGGAATTAAGTGTCACAGGCCAGACTCGGTCTGTCATGCCATCCGCATGCAACAAGTGTTGTTATGGTAGAGAAGGAGCTGGAGCACAAGAAAGACTTTTAATCGTTATATATAATGTCACAGTTTTCCAGGGCATTTGGAGCCTTACGTAATGCAGTAGTCTGTGGTTAAGATCTACACAGCCAGACAATTGTTGGCTGGTGTAACAGCTGTATGTTTGAGTATTGGTTCTTGTTAGTTGTTTTTAGCTTTGAAAAATTATTTCTCCTCTCAGAAAGATCCTCCACAAGGCTTTCACTGGAGTCCTTCTGAATGGGCGCCCTGTATGGCAGACTCGGGTTTCTCTTCTTGCCCTTCTCGGTGGGGTAATAGTACGAGTCCGAGTTAGAGCCGGCTCCACTTCTGTTTTTTTCCCTCGGCCTGACAAGGGGATGCAGTGGAGGAAAATGAGTTCTTGGGCTCGGGACTGCTCAGGGATGTGGTAGAGGCACCGTCAGGGGCACTTCTGGCTCAGGATCCTTGAGCTTGCCTGGCTGGGATGATGGTTGACGTGACTGAGATGCTCCTGCTGAGTACAGGACAAGTAGATGTCTCGGCCCACAGAGACCTGGCCCAGCAGAGAAAATACCCACCTGGGTGCGACAACACTGAAGAAGGGCGTCTGGGTGGCAGCGCTGGGGAGACTGTCTTTATTAGGTGTGACTTATGGGAACGGTGACATCTTGCTTGGGCCCTTGGTGTGTCTGTGAAAGAATAGCATAGGTATCTGCTGTCAGCCTACCATACATTCTTGCAGTATTGGCCGGGGTAAAGTGCAGGAAACAGAAAGGGATGCAATACAGGGAATTAGTTGCTTAGGGAATCTTTGAAAGGGCTAGAGAGCTGGGCTCAGGCCAGGAATCTGGGAGCGACTTCTAGGACACCGTGGAACAACCTGCCATGGGAGCTGTCCCGTCTGCCACTGTCAGGAAAGTGGCAATCAGGAGGCTGCCACTGCGACTAAGGCAAGAGAAACCACTGCCTGTGTGATGAAGGGGACCATAGCAGCCACTGCTGTTGCCATCATAGCTGCTTGAAGTCTGGAATGTGGTGTCTGGCCGGTGCCGTGGCAACTTCTTGATGCCTCTGAGCTGTTGACTAGAGGCTCCCCAATACCCTTGAAGCTGGAGCCTGGACGCTGATACGCCTGTGACCTTCTTTGCTAGCTGAAGACCGCTAAAAGCCACAGGCTGGTGGAGCTCTGCCTTGCTTCTGCCTTCTGTGTTTTACGTCCTACGTCTTCATGGTGGAACCAAATTTTCAGTCCGAATACTAGTCGTAAAGGAACCTGGAAAATAATAGTTTTTCGTTTTCCAGCCTCTGCATTTCAGGAAGGCATACTATAAGCAGGTGAATGCTGCATGCCAGCTGATGATCCCCACACATCTTTTTAAAGATCGTATTTAAATACACTTTAACCCTTTCCTGATAACTCATTGTCATTTCTGTGAGCTCCTTTTTTTGAAAGGGCCTTCGTTGGAATGATCACAGGGCCGATGGATTTTAACATCTCTGTCTTTGTACTAGCTCACGTCTGTCCCACCTCCTGCCCCTGCTGCTGAGATATCTGTGTTTTATATCACTTGATCTCCACCTCCCCTACAAGCCGTAGGCATCCAGGGCAGGGAGAGCACCTCAAATGAAGCAACAGATTCATAGGCTGGTCAGCAACCTGTGATTTCCGTGGCCTAGAAAGATGAATGGAGCCAGCGAGAATCTTTCCTGGGGATGTGAACTCAGACAGAAAGGAAAGAATTTCCAGTGAGGAGTAGGGATTTCAGCTGAGGGGTTTTGCAGTGGTGCAGTGGAGTTGGCCGTACTCTTTTGCAAGACTGATGGTTAAATTTTCAGGAATTGTGTGAGTGAGTTGTCCAGGACAGCCATTTAACAACATTAAGTTGCATAAAATTACAGTTAAGCAAATTATGTTAAAAACAAAGGTATTTAATACTCAAAACTAATGATTTCCTTATTCTCAGCTTTATTGAAGTATAATTGACAAAATTGTAATATATTTAAAGCATACAGTGTGAGGATTTGATATACATACACGCTGTGAAAGGACCCCCACAATTGAATGAACATATCCGCCCTTCACATATTTACTGTCTTTATTTTGATGAAAACACCTAAGTTAGTAAATTTCAGTTATGCAGTATAGAATTATTCACTGTAATCATCATGTTATACATTCGGTTGTAACATGACTAAGGTCTGAGAATCTAAAGTTTGCACTGTTTGCCAACCTCTCCCCTTTTCCTGTATCCCAGCCCCTGGCAACCACCACTCCACTGTTTCTATGAGAAGATTGACTCCTTTTTCCTTTTTTTTTTCTTTTTCTTTTTTCTTTCTTCCTTCCTTTTCTTCTCCCCCGCTCTGCTCCCCCCTCTTCTCCTTTGACTCCATGCCCTATTTTATTCTAATACATTTTACTACCATCTGTGCTCTTGGGTTTCTTTACATTTATTATCTCTGAGTGGTGGAAATGCTATATAATAGTATGGGGAGGGAGAGTCAAGGTTGGAAAGGCCATGCTAAGCCATGTACCAACTAATGTTATGGGAGAAGAAAGTATGAGTGAGCAGAAGAAATGATGCTGCTGTGGGCCTGAGGGGTGTTCATAGTAGACCGGAGGAGGGAAGGACCACAAACTCCACTTCCCAAGGTCCAGGATCATTCTGGAGTCATCCTACGGCTCTAACCTCCAGGAGGTGCAGCCCTACCTATTTTATTCCCTGTTCTTGGAATTGTGTGAAATTTTGAATTCCTCTGTGTTATCAACCTTAATAGAACACTTTGGAATTTTATGGTATTTTATTTATTTATGATTATGTGCCTTTTCTCATGAAGAGGAGACCGTGTGTTGAAAGTTTGGGTTCAGGTTTTGTGGGATGAAGATTGAGGTAAAGAAGGTCAAGAGGGGCAGGAGCAGTGTGATGTGTGGTTATTTCTGGAGAGGAGCATTTGTACCTTGTAGTTTTTGGTCTACATCCCTGCCCCAGGTACATTTCGTATTAGAAGATTGAAATCTCCACTGAGGGATGGCTACTGTAAATGTATATGTTTCACTCTGGTGTTTTTCATGTGTAAACCGTGCACAGACTGGTAGAGTTACTTGTAGACGGAGTAGCATGTTACTGTGTAAATGCCCTAAGCCTCAAAGGCTAGAGAGAGTCTTGGGGCACAGGTGGTCTCTCTGGCTTCTCTTGTAGCTCACTGCCTCAGCCTCCTCGGCTGCCTTTGATCAGCTGCTCCCTCTCTGCTCATCTCTCCAGTTTTGTTTTCTCTGTACTCTGATTGCTTCTCCCATGCGTCTCTGCTTTCCAAAGAAAAAACTGACCTTGGAGAGATCCTGCCCGCCAATCGCGGCGTGCCTTCACTTCCCCACGTGGGTTGTCCGATCTCAGGGGGTCAGGTGGAAACCTAGGGTGGCCTTCATCTATTTCCTTTTATGTTTGTCCTTGCCTAGATAGTCGGGAGCTGCCCTGTACCCCCAGAACATGTGCGTGTATGTTTTTTCTATTTCTGGAGTTGGAAGTATTCCAGAAACCTGGTCTCTAGGTAATATTTTATTTGATGTCCTTGTTTTAGAGGTTCAAACTGGACTGCACATAGTAAACACACCCTGTCTTTTAAAAAGTCATCTTAAAAAAAATAGTGATTGGATGGGCACCTACCTGGGTGGCTCTGTTGCTTGAGTGTCCGACTTCAGCTCAGGTCATGATCTGACAGTTTGTGGTTCAGAGCCTGGGGCCTGCTTCAGATTCTGTATTTCCCTCTCTCTCTCTGCCCCTCCTCCACTCAATACTCTCTCTCTCTCTCTCTCTCTCTCTCAAAAATAAACATTAAAAAAAGTAGTGATTGGAAATGGATCTTTGAAAGGCCAATAGATAATCTCTTAAGATCATTTCTTACTCATTGAAAGCATAAAGTTGCCTAACTATGGCAGTTAGTCTGCTGTTGAAATTCTTGTTAGCATTCTATCACTTTATCAGTATTAAGGAACTTCTTACTATAAGTAAACAATATAGAAATATTTTATCATCCCCCCCCAAAATAGTAAATGGGAATAGGTATAATTTGTCTTATTACCTGCAGTTTGCAAACTTTTCACCTCCTAAGATACTACTTTTTCTCTATCACTGGCACTGGTGGTGATTAGAGAACATCTATGCAAACAATATTAAAAGCTCACAGCTCAGGGGCCCTGGGTGGCCCAGTCGGTTAAGTGTCTGACTTCAGCTCAGGTCATGATCCCGTGGTCCTCGAGTCCGAGCCCTGCATCAGTCTCTGTGCTGACAGCTCAGAGCCTGGAGCCTGCTTCGGGTTTCTGTGTCTCTCTCTCCCTCTGCCCCTTCTCCCCCGCTCGCACTGTGTCTCTCTCTGCCTCAAAAATAAATACACGTTAAAAGAAACAAAAAACTTCACAGCTCTTCTGTGGCCATTTTCTAACCTTGGGGGCCTGAGTACTTGAGGTGATAGGGTCAGAATTTCTTCTTTGTGCTTTTATGGAGTCCCTCTCTTTAAACAATGGTGCGGCCTTGCTGAGCTGTTAATTGGCTTCCTGCTCATAACAATAATTTCTGAAAGAACAGTTGTGTTAGTGTGTGTGTGGTAAGTGGTCCTCACATACCACTTAGCCAAACCTTTCTTGTCCTGATTTTTCACCTCAAGCTGCTCTAGGAAGCTTTTCACTAGGGGGAACAAGAGTATCTCCATTTCTGTTGTCCTTGTTGTCTATTGGTTCTTAAAAATAATGGAACTAAATAGAAACACAGGGCTTGGTGCATGTAACTTTACTTTACACACCACAGTTTAGGGCCAGTTGTCTTTTTTTTAGGTTCCTAGAGGTGAAACTACAACCTCCAGACCGTCTTTTGGCCAAATCCAAACAGATTTTTAGTAAAGTTTGATGGAATTTTACATAAAACTGTGGCCAAAGCACAGTTGAGTTGTAGGACTTTAAAATGTGGGCTTGGACTCAATCTGTGGTGGGATCTCAGTTCTACCACTTATCATCTGTTACCTTGGACAGATTACTTAGAAGCCTCAGACTTCATCTGTAAAGTGAATATAATCCTGCATATCTCATAATGTTGAAAAATATTGTGTTAGATGCAATTGGGCAGGATGTTTTTCCCTACTGTTTTAAAATGGCCCGGAAAAATCATTATTATTATTTTATTCATGACCCTTGTTTGTAACAGGTTGAGAATGTTTACTGTTTTAAATCACTGACCAAATTACATTTCTCATAATTATAATGCTGTTAATTCAACCATAGAGATAACTAGGAGTTATCCTGGAGAACTGGGACCAGTAATGAATATGCCTTTTCTTATTAAGTATCAAAATTCAGAAATATACGTGGGTCTGCCTTAAAGATAAATAATACCTTCATGAGCTGAAAACTGCAACTTTAGGTAATAATGCAGTGTATACCTAGGTTGGAATTGTGTGCCCCCACAAGGTATGTTGAAGTCCTACCTCCAGGACTGCAGTTTAGAAGTACGGTCATCGCAGGCAAAATTAGTTAAGATGAAGTCCTCCTGGGGTGCCTGGGTGCCTCAGTCGGTTAAGCATCCGATTTCGGCTCAGGTCATGATCTCACGGTTCGTGAGTTCAAGCCCCATGTTGGGCTCTGTGCTGACAGCTGAGAGCCTGGAGCCTGATTCAGATTCTGTGTCTCCCTCTCTTCGCCCCTCCCCCCATTCAAGCATGCGTGCATGTGCACACTTTCTCTCTCTCTCTCTCTCTCTCTCTCTCTCTCTCTCTCTCTCAAATAAATAAAACACTAAAGAAAAAGTGAAGTCCTCCTGAGTAGGGTAGGGTGGGTTCTTCAGAGAAGAGACACCTGAGGGGGAGAGGATGCTGCCCGACCACATGACTGTGGAGGCAGCGCTTTGAAGGGCTGCACCTGCCGGCCAGGGCCACTAAAGATTGAGGGCTACCCCCAGAAGCTAAAAGAGACAGAGACTCGACCCAGGATCTTGGAGAGAGTGTGGCCCTGATGGGACCTTGTCTGTGGACTTCTAGCCTCCAGAGCTGTGAGAGAATAGATTTCCATTGTTTTGAGCCACCTAATTCGTTGTACTTCGTTACAGTAGCTTTAGGAAACTACCATTTTATAATGATAAATATATCCCTGCTATTTAAGAGACATCTCTGTATGGAAAAAAGAGAAACATCTCAGTGCAATGGAATTCCCACCTTCTTTATAACCTCTTAAATTGTGGATTAATATGCTAGGTGTAATCAAATCTATTTTTTGTTTCAGCAATTAATATGATCGATAACAAAAGCTAATTACTGTATAAATTCCCTCAGGCTGAAGGACTACAACATTGTAGAGTAGGTGATAAGTCACTTCCTTACATGGGTTTCCTTGCTCACGTTCCCCACCTTTGCCTTCGTGTGTACCATTCTGAGGGCAAGTGAACTAGTACCACAGTCAAATGTAAGAGCATAATAATGTTTTCATTCGGCAGAAATTTACTGAACATCTGCTAAGTGCTTGACCGTATTCTAAGCAGTGAGGATATGGCCATAAAGCAAATAAGCTCTCTTACGGAGTTAGCATTGCAGTTGGGGAGGTAGATAATAAATAAGAAAATGTAAACTAATGCCACAATAATAGTTGTTGCAGTAGCAAAGACTTCAGTAGCTCTTACTATATGCCAGACATTGCTTTTAAGTGTTCTCCTTCATATTTATTTAGTCTCGCAAGGACCCTATGAAACTGTTTTATCTCTGTGTTCAATCTGAGAAACCCTAGGCACAGAGGAGCTAAGTAACTTACCCTAGGTCACACAGGTAAGGTCACACAGTTAAGAGCTGGACCCTGAATCTAGGCAGGGTCTGTGTTCATAAGCGATGTACTCTACCCTTCTGAAAAGCATAGATCAGGATGATGAGGTAGAGAGTGTATTGTTGAGATTGGGTGGTCAGGAAAGGCCTCCCCGAGGTGGGGACAGGTAAGCCACAAGTTGAATGACTGGAAGGAAGGAGTCTGCTGAGTGAAATTTTTGAGAAGAAACCTTGCTGTCAGAGGGAATTATTAAGTACAAAGGTCTTAATGTAAGAACTGGGTGTGTCATAGGACTGGAGAGGCCAGTGTGACTGGTCCCTGGTAAAGGAGGGGAACAAGCAATAGGGCTGAGGTCGAAGAAGTCGGCAGAGGCCCGTGGGGGTCCGTAAGCCATGTTAAGGGTTTGGATTTCATTTATATTCATAGTGTCACCAGAATGTGTAGAGCCGGAGAATGATTGGCATACATTTCAAAAAGTCACTGTTCGTGATTTGGGAGGAGCAGGAGTGGAGGAAGGGAAGGAGGTGAAGGTCGGCTTGATCTAGCATACAAGTAGGGACGCTGAAGCTAAGGGGATGGACTTGAGAGAGGTCTTGAAAGAGGAGCTAATGGGACTTGGCTGATTGTTTGCAGGTGAGGGAAGGAACGACCTTCAGGGTAACTTGGAGCTTTTTGCTTTGAGCTTTGAGGTGAGGGTGTGCGGTGGTGCCATTTCCAGGAATAGGAAAGATGGGAGATTGGGGCTAGTGAAGAGGTTTTCTGTGGAGGAGGTATATCTGCCATCTAGATTACTTTCTTAACTCTTTACTCTCCTTCCTTTATTATATGTTAACCCATCCCCATAGCCGTCCGTCAGTCCTGTTTCTTACGCCTTTCAAAGTCAGTTGTAGTCATCAGTACGTTTTCCCGTAGTCATCAGGCAGGTTTTTAAAATCTCCATTTTTCTCATTTTACAGACGAGAAAACTGAGGTGAGATGCTCGAGGTCGTGTAGCGAAATGTTGGCGGATCTAGGATTACCATGCAGGTTATCATCAGTCTCAGACTCTAATTTGATTTTATTTTAACATATATATAAGAACAAAAATGAATTTTGGGGACCGGACAAGTTTTGCTGCCAACTGGCGTATGTGCTAAAAATCTCTTGGACCCAAATTTCAAAGACCAGATGCAAAGGATGTGGTACTACTGTTGCATTTGATTGGATTACAAAGTGAGCGTATCGCTTAGGACTTGTTGGAAAGTACAGTATAATGTAGAACTGAGAACGTTTTCTGATAGTTGGTCCAGGAATGTAGCTTGGGATTCTTCCAAGCATTAATCCTCTTGTTGGCAAAGCCTTTGCATTTAATTAGCAAATGTTCCGTGCATGCCTACTATGCTCTAAGCCTCACGCCAGGCCAAGATACAACAGGGAATGATTCATTTCCTTTCAAGGAATTTAGCCTTTCAGTTTTGTTTCAATTTCCTCAAATCTCCCTCTATCGTTTGCTGTATGTTTGTTTAAAAATGCAATAAAAGCTGTAGTTTGAAAGGTAAGAAGGTTTATTTAATCCAGGTAAAATTTCAGCCTCTGTGGCAAATTTATATGCATATTACATAGGCTGCAGGTTTTTCATTTGCTTTGTGTGAGCACCTTGTTTTCTAAGGAGTGAAAATAGGCCATTTTAGTCTCTAGCTGATGGAATTAACTAGCTAGGTTATCAGTGAAGTCAGTATCAACCTTGGAAGTAAAAAGTGATTTGAGTTGTTATAGGAGTATGAGACATGTTTGTCTTCAAAAGTGACACTTAATTGTCTTAGATTGATGTTATTTTTGTGCTTCCTTGTAGAATAAACATTTTCACAATTTATTGACTTCTGATAGTTGAGTTTTAAGGAAATTAACCCAGTAGAGCGTTGTGTTCTTCCCGTACTGTGGTTGCTGTCTGTTCTAACATTTAATATCCTCCAGCAAGTCTCTTGCTCTTATCTTTCCAAACTCATTTCTCATTATTCCCCAGTACAGATACTCTGTTACAGCCAAACTAAAGTGTTTGCCCTACTTCTTCAAAATTCTGTCTTAAACTTATTTCCTTCAGAGATTTTTTTAGGATTAATCTGTTACAAATTTTATTTGTATACTTTGCAGCTCCAGGATACTGAAATGGTTCTGTACTTTGCCATAATACATTATTAATTTTATAGCTCTTTAGCTCGGTAACTGAGACTCCATCCAGCGGACCGTGGTGTTAGAATTGGTCTATTACCAACGCTGAGGAAAGTGCTCAGATTTGCATTCATCAATACAAACACTTTCTAGACTGGAAGGCAGTTCTGTACCTTTGACCAAGAAGAGCTTCACCTTGGTGGAAGGTTCGAGAGGAACAGTTTTCTCTCCCTGATTTGTTTAGGAAAAAGAGAAGCAGATGGAATTTAGCTCCTTGTCAGTCATAATTAGAAAAGTATAGAGGGCAAGAATGCAAACTGGTGCAGCCACTCTGGAAAACGGTATGGAGGTTCCTCAAAAAACTAAAAAGAGAACCACCCTACGACCCAGCAATTGCACTACTAGGCATTTATCCACGGGATACAGGTGTGCTGTTTCAAAGGGACACATGCACCCCCATGTTTATAGCAGCACTATCGACAATAGCCAAAGTATGGAAGGAGCCCAAATGTCCATTGACAGATGAATGGATAAAAGAAGCTATAGTATACATATATATACCTACAATGGAATATCACTCGACGCTCAAAAGAATGAAATCTTGCCATTTGCAACAACACGTATGGAACTAGATTGTATTATGCTAAGTGAAAGAAGTCAGAGAAAGACAATACGATTTCACTCATGTGGAATCTGAGAAATTCAACAGGTGAACATAGTGGAAGGGAAGGAAAAATAAGATAAAAACAGAGGGAGACAAACCATAAGAGACTCTTAAAGTACAGAGAACAAACTGAGGGTTGCTGGAAGGGTGTTGGGTGGGGGGAGGGGCTAAAAGACAGCCAGACCTAGTTGAATTAAAAAAGTTATGTCTTTTTTTTTTTTTTTTAACTTAAGTTTTGGAAACCGAGTCCAGTAAGGGAGGGAGATGTGATATTATTTATATAGTTCCCATAAACTGAATTGTGTACCTTGTTTTGTAAAGAATAAAACTCATGTTATGAATTTTTTCTTTGACATCTGATTTGTCCCCGTGAACTATTCCCGAGATTTTTACACTTAACACAGGAAAGGTTGGTCATCATTGGTACCAGTTTGGTCAAAATCAAATAGGATGTCTGGGATAAGACTTCAACACCAGCATCGCTGGTGTTAGGGAGAGACAGGGCTTAGGGCAAAGGTAAGATTATAAAGTGAAATTAGTGAAAATTAGTGAAATTAGTATTTGGTACCACCCTGACCCCACACACCATTTTCTCTTCTCTCATCTTTATTTTTACTTCCTGGTGGGTTTTTTTCCCCCCGTGTCTGTATACTCACTGTCTTTTGACTGTCTAGTCTCCGTACCGTCTTCCTGATTGGCACTCCCTACCACTTGGCATTTTCCCATCATATAGTAGAGAGGTGTCAGGAAAGTTCTCTGATTAACCTATACGAAGTAACACTAAACTGATGTGAGGAACTATCCCAGCCAGACGTGCTCAGGGACATTTTCCCCTTCATGTCCTGTATGACTCGAAATCATAGAATTTCAAGCAGTGCTGTTAAGAACTTTTCCTCAAATCTGCCTGATTTAACTGACTCTGGAAAGTATAAGGAAGGTACCTGTGGTTGCTAGTTCCTCTTTCAACATTGCATTTCTTCAGGCACTTGCGTTTCTGTTGCCTTCGGGCTACCTTCCCCCTTCTGTTGTCTTACCAGATTGCTTTCTGGAATGGTGGGTTGTTCCAAATAAATGGGGGGAGCGCCCTGTAGTTTGAGTTTATTTTGTAAGAACTGAAATGTAAGTCTGCTTTATCTTTTCCGGGTGACAGTCCTCTGTGGCGTTGACAAGCCTCTCTTTCTGTTACAAAGGAGTCTAGAGCGTGGATTTTGGTTATTGGTCCTAAATTTGAATTCCCACGCTGCCATGTTCTGCATTCAAAAGTTTCATAGAATATAAAGAATCAGGACAAAAAGAAATGACCCAGAAGCAATCATTAACATTACTTTTTCTTTTACTATTTTATTTTGTCTGTGACATTCCTAGACATGAGATTACCTGGTAAAAAAAAATACGAACGTTTTTGGACATCTTGATAACTGTTACCTAATACTTTTTCATTGTACCATTCTGTCTTCATATCTTTGGAGTTTTATTTTCTTTTTTAGACAAATGTCAGATCTTTTAGCCCAAAAGAGATTCTTCTTTTGGTTCTAAAAGTCATCCATTGTTTTGGATTGTTTACTAAATTATTTAACAATGCAGGAAAACTTCAGCCCTCATCTCACAGCAGTAACTGTCATGTAGATAAATGATCACCATATACCAGGTGGTTAGCCCTGCCTTGGTCACTAAATAGCCCAGTGAGGATGCCCAAAGTATCTATTGGTGATTGGTTGTGTTCTGTCTTCTGCCTAAAATTTTGCCATGGGTAAAATTGCTTTGATCAATGGAAGATAGGGTCCTTTTACTCTGTATGTAAACATCTCTAATTTGGATATCTGGCACTTACCTCCTCACTTCCCGCTTTCTGCCCTCCTTCAGCCATAGTCAGATGGACCTTGTGTAAAAGCAGAAGTAATCTTGGCTATACAACCAAAGTTGTTGATATTTCCATTTTAAACAACTGAATCAGTCTTAAGTTTTGAGGCAGTAAGTAAATTAAAATCCAAAACCAGTCCTGGGGTAAGCCACCAATAAATTGCCAAAATGTTTAAAAACACGACCTTGACAAATATAAAAGCTGTAATAGACAACCTATTCTTAGAAACTTAATCTCTGTTGAGTGGCAGTGTTTCAGTATTAAAGCTGAGCTGTTTGGGCACATTGACCTTAATCTAGTGGAAAGCGGTAGGCTTTGACATCGACACACAATCTCCATTTTAGTAACTACAAAATGCCTTGTTTTTAAATTATTGTTTCTGAACCTTGTATTTTCACTGATGACTTCTGATAGTATAATTATGCACCTCTATTATATCTTTTGTCAGAAGGCTAATTTGTAAATAAAGACTGACTTTCATATGTGTCCTGTAACCTGAAATAGTATCTGAAAGTGTCTTTTTAATTCACAATGATTCTTGAAAAAATGATGAATTAAATGAGCTATAAATTTTGTTAGAAACTGATTTCTAACTTCTTTGAAGGGAATTGATTTGTTCCTTGGTTTCCTCTCTGAATCTTGAACAAAAATTAATTTTTAAAGGATGAAGTTGAATTTTCTCTTCTGCTTAGTGTCCATATAAAATAAAAAAAGATATTTGCAAATAAAAATATTTACATTTAGTAATAGTAATACAGTAGTTCTGTGAATTACCTTATTTCAATCCAAGTTAACATATATTGCAAAAGCAGGTTTAAATAAAGTAAATGATGTTTACGTGTAAGATACCGCAAGATGCTGTAATTAAGACTTAAGAGTTTCTTTCATATTTATAACATTAATTCCAATCGTTAGGTGAAATTTGTATTTTCTTAATAAGATGAACTTATTGTAAGTTTCACATACTTATTGTAAGTATTTGGGTGAATGTATTACTAGACGAAATAATGAAAATCTGAAGCAATCCTTGCATTTTCAGAAACAAGCAATTGTTAATCGTACATCCTTTTCCCTAGTGTTTTTGGGTAGCTTTTTTGTAAATGCTTAGCTAGTAGTCTTTTCAGGAACACAGTACTACTAATAACAAAACTAAGCAATTATAACTCAAATGGTCTTTCTGCCCAAAATTCATTTAAATGTAAAGGAATTGGTTTTGTGTTTTTGTTTTTAATTACCCAGGCCCTTTACTTTATAGATTGAATAATTTATTTTACTTTTAATCAAATCCTACCGATCCACTTGCACACATGTGCCTGATGGAACCCCCATCACTGGTTATTTGCGGAGGTTTGTGTACACCAGCAATAGAGAATGATCGTTTCTCCTTGTTTCCTGAATTCCTGACGCTATTCAAATCCTTTGCATTTTATACTCAGACTGTTTACATCCACTGTGGTCTTCCTTAATCTTTTTTCGTTTCATCTTTGCCATTATGTCCTGTGCTCCAGCCCCAGATTAATTTCCTCAAGCATCACTTTTGTTACATCATTCCTGTGTTCAAAAACATCTGTGATCTCTTGTTGCCTACTGAAATCCTCCGGTTAGCACGGAAGCCTTACAGGTATGGACCAGCCTGCTTTTCCAGCCTCACCTCCAATTATTCCCTCCTATACCAATGAAATGGGTTTGTTCCTTACTCCAGAGTACTCCTTGTACTTCTTGTAAGTGTTAAAACTTCTGGTATGTTATCTCTTTACCCTCTTTCCCAGTATCTTGTCTTTCTAATAATTTTTATGTCAGTTCGTTTTCTACTTTCTGGATAGAATTGTGTGTGTAGGATAAGGTTAGATTATGGAGGATTTGAACGCTAGTGAGAGAGGTTTGTATTTTATCCTAAAGTCCGTGAGAATAGCCAGATGTTTTTGAGATGAGGTTTATCTAATTAATAAAATAATATATGCTTAATCTGGCACAGGTGTGTAGGACAGATTAGAGAGGGTAGAGATTAGTGTGGAAATCTTGAAAGGAAGAGTCCTATTTCTCAGGACAGGTAGAACTGATCCCGTGGTAAGGAAGAGATACCAGGTATCAAAGGTGATGGATGTTGAGATACAGAAGAAAAGAGAATGTGAAGGACAGCTGGTTGAAGGAGGAATATGATTTACAATTTAAATTTGTTAGGATGATAGGATATGAGTGAGAACCTCAGGTTAGATCTTGAACGCGAGTTACATTAAGACTTGTTTCTCGGGGCGCCTGGGGGACTCAGTCAGTTAAGCATCCGACTCTTGATTTTGGCTCAGGTCATGATCTCATGGTTCATGAGTTCGAGCCCCACATTGGGCTGTGCACTGGCTATGTGGGGCCTGCTTGGGATTCTCTCTCCCTTTCTCTCTCTCTGTTCCTCCCCTACTTGTGCATGCTCTCTCTCTCTCTCAAAATAAATAGATGAACTTAAAAAAAAAAAAAAAGACTTGTTTCTTAAATTCAGAATGGAATGCATGGAGTTTCATTCAAATAAAAATGATAAAATTACATATTAAGAAAATGTATGTGTTTATAGTATAGGTATATAGTATTATAAACAGTAAAGATATTGGCAGATACTTTGTTTCTAATATAACATGAAGTAACTATTGAATCACCTTTGAATTATTACCATAGAACTTAGTAATAAAATAACTGGTGATTTTTTGGTCAGATTTATTAGGATATGATTTACCGAAAGTAAATATTATCATATGTCAGTCGTATAATCATGGTCATGATCAAAATTGAGAATATTTCCATCACACATAAAATTCTCTAGTGCCCCTTTATAGGTTGGTGATCTTTCGAGCATGTAATTTTTACCTTGTCATATACTTCATTAAAACAAAAATTTGGGGTTTCAACCAAACAAATTATTATAGGAGTAAATATTTGGAGTCTTAAATTGGGGGAATTTACTGATTTCTGGTAGCTTATATTTAACTGAGTAATTTAAGAAGGAGACGGATATATATGTGTCCTTCCAAGTTTCTGCTTCTTGCTCCGCCTCCTTCCCTGTTTGATTTCCTTCCTGAAATCGGTTTCCTCTCCTGCACTCGGTTTTGGGGCCATGTGCTTGTCATACATGCTTTACTTTAGTCATCCACAGTGTTGGTCACACTGCTAATACCATGGTTACTCGTGGTGCCCTGTTAGTGCCTCACTGACTTAATTCATTGTCACGATCATTATCTTATCCCTGCCACCTGGCTCAGTGACTGGCCTAGTAGGTACTCAGAAAACAAGGTCTGAATGCGTTTTTCCTTCTCATCCAGACTTAAATACTTTAGAATAATATTAGACTCTTTAAACCTCTCCTCTTGAAAAAAGGAAAAAGTGATTACCAAGTTGTGTCAGCTCATTCTCTGTAATACTTTTTTATATTTCCATCCACTTAGTTTCATATCTCCTTTCTTGTCTGGGCTTTTCTCACCTCAAAAATGGGGCTCTTTGATTTCTGTGTTTTGCTTTTCCCTTTTATCTTGTAAACCACTGCTAATTCAGTTTTATGTAAGTCATTCTCTCACCCAGAGACCTCAGTGGTTCCCTGTTGACCACAGAAGATAAAAGCTTGTCTGTCTAGCATTCAAGACCTTTATTTACAATCTATTGAACAAGTTTGAGTGTGGGGGTGCCAGGGGGGCTCAGTCGGTTGAGCGTCCCACTTCGGCTCAGGTCATGATCCCGTGGTCCTCGAGTTCAAGCCCCGCGTCGGGCTCTGTGCTGACAGCTCAGAGCTTGGAGCCTGCTTCAGATTCTGGGTCTCTCTCTCTACCCCTCCCCCACTAGCGTTCTCTCTCTCTCTCTCTCTCTCTCTCTCTCTCTCTCTCTCTCAAAAATAAACATTAAAAAAATTTTTAACAAGTTTGAGTGTGGACGCATGTAATGTACTGTGATGGGTGACTTATTTACTTATTTGGCTCTGTGATTTGTTTCCAACACACTTTTCGTGCCATTCTGATTTGGTTGCTGGTCTGAATATGTCTTTTTGCCACCTTGCTATTATTTGTGCTGTTTCACTAGTCTGGTATGTTCTTTTCTGTTTCTGTCTGAGTTCCCCCCAAGTCACACCCCACTTTCAACATCTGACCCTTCTAGTCCGTTGAGCACTCTCCCTTCAACTCTTTTATGGCACTTGACTGTCTGTGCTACCCATTTGTTATATTGCCTTGTCTTTATTCCTCTTTTTCTTCCTTTTATTTATAAATATGCCATTTTCTTGTGTAAGACTGAAAGCAAGTTGAAGCTGGGGACCGTGTCTAACAGACATTTGAATTTCCCACTGTCTGTAATGTAGGTCTTGGGCTCAGTGATTTAAGGAAGCATATGCTTGATTAGGGTAACTAGAAACCTGTTTGCCCTTCTGCATAGAAGCTCAGTGAGAAAGTATTATAGTGAATCATTTACGATCTCCTACAGTTCTAGAGTAGAATGATTGGAGTGCACTAAGCTTCAGCCTTCGTGGACGGAGGGGAGTAAGAATGACCTTCGAAAATACAAAAAGCATTCTGTTGGTACAGTGCTTATTACATTGCCACTTGCGCATTTGTTAGACATTTCACGTATTATTTTTTTTTGCTGCATCATTATTTTGCTGGAAGAAATGAATGTTGGCAGCTAAAGCTATTCTGTGACCATTTAAACATTTTGTAAAAACATTTGGCTTAACTAGTGCTATCCTTTGGTTTAAATGATTTTTTGTGATAAATTCTACAGTTTGCATGATAATTAAAAATAAATGTAGAGTTTAGGGGACTCTGTAGTAGGGAACGTTAGTCCTATGCATAATATTAGGGATCTTTTACTTTTATCTTCAGGTTCCACAGTAGTTTTATGAATCAAGGAGTCGTATGACTGAAAGTCTCAGTTGAGAAGTCCTCAACCTAATGCCTTAAATCCTTATAGATGGGAAAGAAATTGGGGATTCTGAAGGTTAAATTATATTATTATTACTCAGTTTGGGTTGAGAGAAGAGGAAGTATAAGGCCTTTTAATCTTTTAGAAGATCAAAACTGTTGGGATTTCTGAACAGTTCTTTCATTTCAACCTAATACTTGTTTATTGAGCAGTTACTCTGAGAATGTGCGTGGTGAGGACCAGTGGATCAAAGGGATAGAGCTTGTAGGCATCATTGCAGGAGGGAAAATTTAAAGCTATTTTGGGCCAGGAGAAGAGGTTGCAAGGAAAGGATGAAAAAAACACATGGGGTTTTAGACAAAAGAAAGATTGGGAGTATCCCAAAGGGTAAGCCTTCAAACTGTGTGTCATTTAAAGAGAGGTTGAAGACATCTGTCAGTTTGGAAGGAGAATGAGTCTATTAGTTTCCTATTGATGCTGCAATGAATTCCATAGATTTAGTGGCATAAAGGAGCACAGGTGTATTACCATACAGTTTCAGAGGTCACAAGTCTACATGGGTATGCAGGGCTGCATTCCTTCTGTATGCTGTGGGGAGAAATCTAATTTCTTGCCTTTTTCAGCCTCCAGAGGCTGCCTGCATTCCTAGGCTTCTAGCCCCTTCATCTTCAGAGTGTATCACTCCAGCCTCTGCTGCCTTGTTCACGTCGCTCACTCTGACCCTCCTACTTCCCTCTTACAAGGACCTTGTTGATTACCTTGGGTCCACCAGGAGAATCCAGGCTAACCTCTCTATCTCAGGATCCTTAATATATTACATCTGCAAAGTCCTTTTTTGCCATATGAAATAATACTCTTGGAGGTTCTGGGGATTAGGATGTATTCAGCCTACCACAATGATCATAGGAAACTTGATAACTCTCTTCAAATATTTGAAGGGCTGACATGTGGAAGATGGAAGAAGGATTAGGCTTTTTCTGTGTGGTCCCAAGGGATAGAATTAGAACTCGTGGGTGGAAGTTGCAGAGAGACAGATTTGTACCCACTGTAAGAGAACTTTCTAACAGCCAGAGCTGTGAGAATGGAGTGGGCAGTCTCAGAAAGCAGCAGTGTGTCCCAGACGCTGGCAGTGTCAAGCAGAGGAGGAAGGTCCTCTTACTGGAGTTGCTGCAAAGGAATCTCAGCTTTGGCTGGACTGTGGCAAGCCTTCGACCCTTGCTAGCCCTGAGACCGAGTGGTTCTGTGAGCACAGCCCAGCCTATTAGCATTCGGACATGAAACATGGCCCCTGCCTTAAGGAATTCTATTCTGGCTCGTTAGTTGCTTCACTGCTTTATTGTCACCCTTTCAACATTGCAGCAAACGAAGGGCCAAAAAAAGAGATTGAACACAAGGGCTATAGATTTAGAAACTCACTGCCAAGACAGTGACCCAATTCTATTTGGTAAACATTCTTGTGGATTAAATATATTTTCACTTATTTTCATAACTCCATTTCTTTCATCCAGGTGAAAGAAAAACAGACTTAAAAAAAAAACAGAATAGATGACATTTCTAAAAAGTTATATGGAAGGGAGTTTGAATAATCCTGCAGTTTTCCAGAAAGAAGAGAAGTTTTTGGAATTCAGTAGGCCATCGTGAAGGCTTTGGGTGAGGAATTCAGTAAGGATAGAGTCAGTTGATCCATGTTGGGTATTTTACAGTTTCTCTGGAAGATCTAGTCTCTATTAGTAATTCACTTTCAGGTCTACTCAAAAAGCTACACTGCAGCTCAAGGAATCCAAGTCAAAGGTCCGTACACTGGGGAGTGCCTTTTATGCTGATGGTCAATAAAGATTGCTTTGGGAGACCTGGAAAAGTTTATGAGCTCTTAGACATCTCTTGATGTATTATGTACCAAATTCATTTCCTCCATATATTTTTAATGAGTTTTCTAGATTAAAACTTTTTTTGTTTTTGGAGAAGGCTACAGCATTTGCTTTGAGATGTATTTTTGCTGTAACTGAACTGAATTGAACATATTTTCTAACCAGTCTGGCATAGTGCAGCATCGTGGTGTTGACCTTTTTCCCCCTGAGGCTAGTGTGCTTTATGTTTTCTACTTAATGATCTTTTGACTTTACTAACAATCCACAAAAGATTTCCATGGTTTCTGTAGCTTCCAACTTATATTTCAAAACCTGTCCCAGATGGTAGGTATGTTT
The DNA here is from genome assembly GCF_016509475.1 of Prionailurus bengalensis. Taxonomy (NCBI): domain Eukaryota; kingdom Metazoa; phylum Chordata; class Mammalia; order Carnivora; family Felidae; genus Prionailurus; species Prionailurus bengalensis. The sequence goes on from NC_057345.1 coordinate 97,244,015, forward strand.
AAAGATTCTGTTAAATAAATCAAATGTTCAGTTAAAAATCTGTGCCATTTATTTGACAGTGAAAGAGAGGTAATCCCATCAGGGGTTTGACCAGGGTATGAATCATTAAATAATAACGTTGGAGAGGACTTTGAGAAATTACCTTACCTGACCCCCTTCTTTAAAAAGGCAGTTGACCCCTCCCTCACTTGTAGTCCTGCGCATGTGCACTAGCTCTCTTTCTCTCTCTCTCTCTCTCTCTCTCTCTCTCTCTCTCTCTCTCAAATAAGTGAAGGAAGGAAAAAAGGAAGGAAGGGACGCCTGGGTGGCTGAGCTGGTTAAGCATTGACTCTTGATTTCGGCTCAGGTCTTGGTCTTATGGTTGTGACATCCCACTGTGGAGCCCACTTAAGATTTTCCCTCTCCCTCTGCCCCTCTCCTGTCACATGCACACACACACTCTCTATCTCTGTCTCAAAAAAAAAAAGGGGGGGGGGAGCAAATGACCTAAATTTCTGGAGTATGTTCCTCAAGATGGAGACTCTAAACCAAAGTTTCGCAAAATCTGGGCTCTAGGGCCTTCAGGAATCCTCTGAAGCTGCATGTAAAATTTCTGTGAGCGTATCTTTTTACGGGACAAAGGTCCACTGACTTTTATTGATTCATTGGTAAATTATTCTATACCTCATTTCTATTTAGTAAATGTTATGTGTCAAGCTTGTACTGGGCACTTGGGCCATACTCTTAATATAGCATTTAAACAAACTTCGCTTTTTTTAATTTATCCACAGCAGGTAGGAGGTAACCAATCTTTAAAGAATAGGGATCTGTACTGCCATTATAATAATGGGTGCCAATAATTATTTTAGTTGAGTAGATCTCAGAGTTCTGGTTATTTTAGGAAGGAAATCAGAAGTGGACAGTATCTGCATGCAATCAACCAGATGTAAGGGGCTAGGACTCTGTGACTACTTAAGGTTCTTTGTTTTGTGTATTTCTGGTCTACTCTTGTTTTGTTCTCATTATACTCTATGGTCTATAACTACCTTGGCTGTTGTGTTTTTGTTTTTTGGTTTTTCAATCTGTGTGTGTTGCGGTTTGGTTTTGCCTACTGATTGTCTGATCTAGGATTTGGTGACCTGGGTGTGTACTGTGCGCTCCCAAAGAAATCATGTTGTTTTTGGAATCTTCCTTCTCACCATTAGTATGAACTGACTTGACAGTGGTAGGTAAACCTTGCCCTGCCCAGCTCTGTCTTTACCCTTTTGACGGTAAGGGTGCGAACTTAGATAGCAATTACTGTTTTATGTGTCCTTGAAATTTTTATTGATGTAACTCTAAATCCACATATAGTTCTAAGAAATAATGGAGATCCCATGTATCTTTTCCCCAGCTTTCCCCAATGGCGGCATGTTGTGCAAATTACAGTAGAGTATCACAACCAGGATATTAACATGAATACAATCCATCAGTCTTATCCAGTTTTACTTGTACTTGTGTGTATGTGTTTACTTCTGTACAGTTTTATCATTTGTGTAGGTTTGTGTATTCACCCTCATAGACAAGCTGTAGGCCTGTTCCTTCACCGGGATCCTTTCAGTTGCCCTTTACAAGCACACTTGCCTTACAACTTCCTTCTCGCCCTCCATCTTCCTAACTCCAGCAACTGCTAATCTGGTTTCCACTTCTACAGTTTTGTCATTTCGTAAATGTTATGTAAATGCCATGTGTAACTTCTGGGGATTGGCTTTTCTTTCATTCAGCATAATCTCCTGGATGTTCATCTTGAGTTGATGCATGTAGTAATAGTTTGAACATTCATGCCCCAGTTTTAGTGTGAACAAAAATGAAAAGGTAGCAGTTGGCCTTATAAAATGAGTTGGGAAATGTTCCTTCCTCTTCTGTCTTATAGAAGAGATTGACAGGTCGCATAGAACTGGTTTTAATTTTTCTTTAAATGTTTGTAAAATTCTCCAGTGAAATCTTCTAAGCATGGAGATTTCTTTTTTTAGTTTTTAAACTACAATTTTAATTTCCTTAAGGTTTATAGGATTATTCAGATTATCTATTTCATCTTACTTGAGTGGTTTTTGGAGAATTTTCATTTTCTTTTAAATTATTGAATCTATAAGTATAAGGTAGTAAATTTGTTAATATTTACTTATTCTTTTAATGGCTGCTGGATCTATAGTGATATCTCCTATTTCATTCCTGATATTGGTGATTTATGACTTCTGTCTATTAGTCTTTGTAGATAGAGGTTAACCAATTTCAATGATATGTTTTCAAAGAACCAGCTCTTTGTTTAATTTTCCCTTTTGGCCTCTCCCACTATCATTGATTTGCTTTTATCTTTATTTCCTTCTTTCTGCTTGCTTTGGGTTTATTGTTTTATTTCTAGTTTCTTGAGGTAATAACTAACTTAGATTATTTGAGACCTTTCCTTATTTTTAACATAAGTATTTAGTGCCATACATTTCCCTGTCAGTACTGCTTTAGCTGCATCCCACATATTTTGGTGTGTTGTACTTTCATTTTCATTAAGTTTTGTGTATTTTTTAAAAAATGTTTATTTTTGAGAAAGAGAGCATGAATGGGGGAGGGGCAGAGAGAGGGGGACAGGGGATCTGAAGCAGGCTTCATGCTGACAGCAGCAGGCTCAATGTGGGGCTCGAACTCACGAATCGTGACATCATGACTTGAGCCAAACTTGGATACTCAACTGACTGAGCCACCCAGGTGCCCCTCTTTTATTGGTTTCTAGTTGATTCCATTGTGATAAAAGAATATAGTATATAGGATTTCAATTTTTAAAAATTTGTGAAGGTTTCTTTTATAGCCCAGGGCTGTTATCTCTCTCAGTGAATCTATAGGTACTTGAAAAAAAATTGGGTATTCTGCTGTTGGTTGGGGTGTTCTGTTTGTATCAAAGAGATCCTGTTGATTACTTTTGTTTAGATCTTCTACATCTTTGCTGATTTTCTTTCTAGTAGTTCTGTTAGTTGCTGAGGGGAGTATTGAAATTTCCAACTATTAATTGTGGATTTGTTTATTTCCCCTTTCAGGTTTGTCAGGTTTTGCTTCCTATATTTTGAGGTTGTTTTTTGGTGCATACACTTTAGGGTTCACTATGTTTTCCTGGTAGATTGATCCTTTTATTTTATAATATCCCTATTTGTCCTTTGTAATTTTCTTTGTTTTCAAGTGTACTTTATCAGATATTGATATTACTCCTGCTTTCTTAAATTAACATTTGCATAGCATACCCTTTTCTGTCCCTTTACTTGCAACCTATTCTGTTGTTGAAATTGGATTGAGTTTTTTGTAAACAGCTTGTATTTGGGCCACTTTTTTTTTTTTTAATGTTTATTCATTTTTCACACACACACACACACACACACACACACACACACACACACACACGGAGTGTGAGTGGGGGAGGGGCAGAGAGAGAGGGAGACACAGAATCTGAAGCAGGCTCCAGGCTCCAAACTGTCAGTACACAGCCTGACACGGGGCTCGAACCCACGAACCATGAGATCATGACCTGAGCCAAAGTTGGGCGCTTAACCAACTGAGCCACCCAGGTGTCTGTGTTTTTTGGTTTTGTTTTGTTATTTTTTTTTCTTTAAAGCATGCTATCAGTCTCTGTCTTGATTAGTATTTACATCACTTGCTTTTAAGGTGATTTCCTTAGTCTGCTCAGCCTGCCATAACAAAATGCTACAGGCTAGTTGACTTAAGTAGTAGACATTTATTTTCTCACAATTCTGGAGACTGAGAAGTCCAAGATCAAGGTGTTGGCAAGGCACGTTTCATTCTGAAGCCCCTTCTCCTGGCTTGCAGGTGGCTACCATCATTCTACATGCTCACATGATCTGTTCTTTGTGAGTGGAGAGAGAATAGAGCTCTTATCTCTTCTTATAAGGATACTAATCCTGTTGGATCAGCTTGACCTCATGTGACTTTAATTACCTCCTAAAGGCCATTTCTCCAAATGTAGTTACTTTAGAGGTTAGGGCTTCAGATCTGTATGAATTTGGGGGGAATGCAGTTTAGTCTATAGTAATTATTTATAGGTGAGTGCTTCAGTCTGCCATTTTATTATTTGTATTGTGATTACTTTTTATAGTGAGAAAGAGAAAGTCTCTCTCTTTCTCAGACACACACACACACACACACACACACACACACACACACAGTAGTCCCCCCTTATCTACAGTTTCACTTTCCTTAGTTTCATTTACCTGCAGTCACCTCAAGTCCAGAAGCAGATGATCCTTCTCCTGACATAGTGTCAGAAGGTCAAATAGTTGACTAAAGCTTTATCACAATGCCTGTCATTTCACTTCATGCCATCGGGTAGGCATTTTATCACAAAAAGAATGAATACAGGACACTGCACTGTCATATGCTCTATTTTATTCTTAGTTATTGTTGTTAATCTGTTACGGTGCCTAATTTATAAATTAAACTTTATCATAGGTGTGTATATATAGAATAGGTCTATATGAGTTTGGAACTCTCCGTGGTTTCAGGCATCCGCTTGGAACATATCCCGCTCCCTTCCGCTCCCCTCCCCCCTCCCCCGCCGTGATTAAAAGTAGACTGGTGTATATTCTCAGTTCCCTGGATCAACATTCTACCACTTTGAGTAAAGTATGAAAACCTTACTTCCATTTAGGTTTCTTTATTTTTCCCACTTTTAAATATTAGACACCAGATGGTATTATAATTTTTGTTTCCATCTTCAGGTATAATCTATAAAACTCATGAGAAGGAGAGTTTATTGTATGTACCCATATTTCTGCTCTTTCTGTTATTCTTTCTTCTTGGTGCTCCAAGATTCCTTTATTTCTTTTTTTATCATTTCCTTTCTGTTTTAAGAGCCTTCTTAAGTCATTCTTTAAGGGTATGTCTGCCAGTGACAAATTCTTCTAGAAATCCTTCGTTTGATGTCTTTCTTTCCTCTTCATTCCTGAAGGATAGTTTCTCTAGATATAGAACTTGTGGTAAGCAATTTTTTTTCTTTAATTGCTTGAAAAATGGTTGTTACTTCTTGCTTCCATAGTTTTGGATGAGGTGTTCCTCTGGATAATGCATTGTTTTTCTCTGGCTACTTTCCAGATTTTTTTCTTTCTTTAGTTTTCAGAAGTTTAATTTTGTGTTTTGCTGTGGATGTTCTTGGGTTTATCCTGTTCAGTGTCTGCCCAGTTTCTTACTTCTGTATGTTGTGTTTTGCCAGTTTGGGGGAGTTTCTAGCCATTATTTCTTTGAGTACCTTTTCAATTCTATTCTCTTTTCTCGCCTCTTTCTGGGACTCTGATGATGCAAATATTGTTGATTCTTTTATTAGACTCCAACAGGTTTCTGAGGCTTTGTTCATTTGTGTTCAGTCTATTTTCTTTCTTACTCAGATGGGTTAAATTCTACCATACTTTGCTCAGCTTTACTGATTCTGTCCTCTGTCATCTTGAGCCTCTTTAGAGAATATTTTTTTATTCCCTATTAATGTATTTTTCAATTCTGTAATTCCATTTGGTTTCTTTTTCTAGCTGCTTTTTTTCCCCCTGAGGTTTTTATCTTTTCATTTACTTCAAGAGAGTACGAAATTGATTGTTGAAGCATTTTTATAACCACTGCTTCACAGTCGCTGTTTGATAATTCCAGTATCTGATTCATCTTTGTGTTGATGGCCATTGATTGTCTTTTCTTATTCAGGTTGTGATATTCTTATTTCTTGGTATGATAAGTGATTTTTTATTGCATTCTGGGCATTTTATGTTAGAGACTCTGAATCCTATTTAAATCTTGTGTTTTAACAGATAATCATTCTGTTGAGAGGAGGCAGGATGTCATGCTATACCTTATGGGACATGATTCCAATGAGGGCTTAATTTTCTGAATGTTTGTGGTGTCATTTTGATCTGCTTAGTTTATCTGGTGCCTCTGTGGCTCCTCCTGGTCCCCATTGGTGCTGCCTGAGGAAGTGAAAGGGCTTTTCTCAGGCTGGGTCACCTTGTATCTCTGTATGGAAGAGGGGAGTTTCAGGCCTCTGAGACCAAAGAGGGCCCCCAGGCTGGTCACTTGTGGCAGAATTGATCTTTCTAGTGCTATCTGTTTTCCCTGTTATTTCTCAGTAGGGCAGGGAAATCTCAGATCTTGAGAGGAAGAAGATTGTTACCCCTGGCTGCTGCTTGTTAGTGGGACTTCCAGTCGTACCTCCTTGCCTTTGGTGGTGAGCTCAGCTGGTGTCATTGGAGAGGCCCTCCTGGACTGGCTTTTCTGCTAGATTGGGGATTGGGACATGCCAGGGTTAGGTCACCTTCTTCTGTTGAATGGAAGGGAAGGCACATAAGCCCTGCCTCTGTATTGCTCCTGTAGTCCTAGGATCCCAAACCAGTGTGTCTTCCTTTTGAGATCTTGCCAAGTTTTTTTCTGGATGTCTCTTGCATTATTTGTAGGATTTATAATTGTGCTTTGAGGAAGGAGTAGGGAGAAAGCAGTCTAAGCCATCTTGTCTGGACTATAAGTCCTAATTATGTTTTTAAATATTAATTTTAATTTGAAGGTAACTTTTTTAGAGGATACCTTTTGTTTGAGGATGTCTTTTTATATACTGACTCCAACAGTGACCTTACGTGGTCTGTGTAAAGGTTAGTTTTCTGTGCATTATCTTCACTTTCACAACCAGGAAAAAAAAATGTGTGTGTATATATCTATATCTATATCTATATCTATATCGATAGATATATACATACATTTATAATAGTACATATAATATATATTTATAAAATGAATAAATAGGGGGCACCTGGGTGGCTCAGTTGGTTAGGCATCCGACTTCGGTTCAGGTCATGATCTCATGGTTTGTGGGTTTGGGCCCTGCGTCGGGCTCCGTGCTGACAGCTCAGAGCTCGGAGCCTGGAGCCTGCTTCAGATTCTGTGTCTCCCCTTCTCTCTGCCCCTTCCATGCTCATGCTCTGTCTCTGTCTCTCAATAATAAATAAACATTAAAAAAAAAGAATAAATAGGAATATATATAACAAGAATATATATGTAATATATATATTATATTACATATATATATAAAATAAAATTTGGCTAAAATTTTTGTTTCTTGAATGGGTAACATTCAGTTGCTTGAAATTTTGCTTAAGTAGAACATATTAACAGGAGAACAATGGTCAGATATTAAGGTATTAGGGCGCCTGGCTGGCTCAGTTGGTGGAGCAGGAGACTCTTGGTCTTGGAGTTGTGAGTTCGAGCCCCACGTTTGGTGTAGAGGTTACTTAAAAATAAGATCTTTTAGGGGCGCCTGGGTGGCGTAGTCGGTTAAGCGTCCAACTTCAGCCAGGTCACGATCTCGCGGTCCATGAGTTCGAGCCCCGCGTCGGGCTCTGGGCTGATGGCTCAGAGCCTGGAGCCTGTTTCCGATTCTGTGTCTCCCTCTCTCTCTGCCCCTCCCCCGTTCATGCTCTGTCTCTCTCTGTCCCAAAAATAAATTAAAAAAAAAAAAAGACAAAAAAAAATAAGATCTTTTAAAAAGTATTAAGGTGTTTGTGTATATACAGTGGATATGCTGTGTGTGTGTGTGTGTGCGCGCACGCGTGCATGTATCTTGCACACTCTCTCTTTCATGTGCTTCCCCCTTCAAATGCCATTTTTCCTCACTCTGACTTGGCTTTTTATTCTCTTAGTGGTGTCTGTTGATGAGCAGAAGTTCTTAGTTTTAGTGTAGTTTAATTTAACAATTAAAAAAAATTATTAATATTTTAGAGCCTGTTTAGAAATCTTTGCCTAGGGGTGCCTGGATGGCTTTGAAGGCTGAGGCATTCGAAGCCTTACTTCCAAGACGGTCCTTGCAATCCGGCCTTTAGCTGTGAGGAACCCACAGCCCCAACTGAGTTCCCAGCCCACACCACCTGCCAACATGTCAAGGAAGTCATCTTGAACCTCTAGCCCAGTTGAGCCTTCAGATGACTCCTTCCCCAGCCATCACACGACTGCAACCTCATGGGGGAACCCTGAGCTAGAAACGCCTGGTGAACCTAGAAAACCCATAAGAGAGGAATTGTGTGTGAAGCCACTGTTTGGAGTAATTGGCAATAGATGATCAAACACAATATGAGGTTGGATGAGACTTAAAGCAGGATAGCCTAGACTTTGGGGAATCTGGGCTGTGGCACTTATGCAGGCTGTCTTGCGGGGCCATTGTCAGGGTAGGACAAGATTTTTCCTAAAGTGTCTGACTTTGGCTCAGGTCATGATCTTGCGATTCATGGGTTTGAGCCCCACATCAGGGTCTGTGCTGAGCTCGGAGCCTGGACCCTGCTTCGGATTCCATCTCTCTCCCTCTCTCTCTCTCTCTCTCTGTGTCTCTCTGTGTCTCTCTGCCCCTCCCCCACTCGTGTGTGCGTTCTCTATTTCTCTCTCAAAAATAAACATTAAAAAAAGAGAGAAATCTCCTAGAAATCTTTGTCTAACCCAAGGTAATGAAGACACTCTGTTTTCTTCCAACAGGTTTATTATTTTTGGCTTTCTTGTTTAGATATACAATCCAACAGCAATTGATTTTTATTATGTGAAGGCTCAAGATTCCTTTTTCCCTTCAGTTTACTCAGCTCCATTTATTGAAAAGACCATCCTTTCCCTATTTCACTTGCAATGTAATCTTTTCTATAAATCAGGTATATATGAGTGAGTCTTTTTCTGGACACACTACACCAGAGCTGTTCATTAGAAGTAGAATGCAAGTCACAAACGTGAGCCATGTATGTAACTATAAATTTTCTAGTAGCCCCATTAAAAAAAGGTAAAAAGAAACTGATGAAATTTATTTAAATAATATATTAAACCAGTAAAACAAAATAGTACCAATATGTAATCAACATGGAATTATTGAGATATTTTATTTTTTCTACTGTCTTTGATATATTTTATATTTATAGCACATCTCAACTCACACATAAAATTGTCATCATACATACTTGATCTGTATTCAGATTTCATAAAATTTACACTTAAGTAGATTCGTGTACCTAAGTTGGTCCACACCGTACTTAAGTTCTTAAGTCTGATTTTAAATTCGTTAAAATAGGGGCGCCTGGGTGGCGTAGTCGGTTAAGCGTCCGACTTCAGCCAGGTCACGATCTCGCGGTCCGTGAGTTCGAGCCCCGCATCAGGCTCTGGGCTGATGGCTCAGAGCCTGGAGCCTGTTTCCGAATCTGTGTCTCCCTCTCTCTCTGCCCCTCGCCCGTTCATGCTCTGTCTCTCTCTGTCCCAAAAATAAATAAACGTTGAAAAAAAAAATTTAAATTCGTTAAAATAAAAAAAATATATATTAATTCGGTTCCTGAGTTGCACTAACCACATTTCCAGTGCTCAGTGGTCACATGTGTGTGGTGACTACTGTATGGGACAGTGCAGCTTTATTCTGTTCCTTTGCTCTGTCGTCTGTCCTTGCTCTAGCAACATGCTGTCTCAATTACTATACTTTCATAATGTCTCGATAACTGTTATAGAAGTACTCCAACTTTATTCTTGGCTATTAATCCGTTAAATTTGCATGTAAATTTTAGAATCCCCTTGTCAGTTTTCACTAGCATTTTTTTCATAGTTATTACTGTTCACTATGTTAGCTGCATAAATGATAGCAAGAAAAACAAAGCCATATTGAGATATGGAGCTTGGGTAGTTAGTTGCCTTGGTTCTTTTCCTAGTTAAATGACTGGTCCTGAACCATCAGCCTCCTTGTTCCTACCATTCATTATATGCAACCCTGCAAAATTATAAAATAGACTATGAGGTGGCATAGGCTTTTTGGGATACTTGTGACTATCAACTGCTCAAGCCATAGATGTAAGCCACAGAATAGGCATGATTTTAAACATACGATACAGCATAAGAAATAAAAAATAAATACATCTTCTTATTTCCTCTTATTTTATCAGACTAGAGCTTAAGAAGGTGTTGGGACCGGAGAAAAGGTTCAAGTAGTTGCTGGTTGTGGAAATTACATACTTCTCTATACTATTTCTATTATGTAGTACAGGGCTTGACATATAATAGCTATGAAATATTTGAATAAAGAGATAAAAGGTACTTTGCTTTAGCAGAATTCTGATCCCATGTGGACTATTATGCTTACGGTTCATAGGTTAGCCCCTGTGATACTGTAAATGGAGATTTTAACTTTTTTTTTTATTTTGTATTAAACAATAGAAATGTATTTTCTCACAAATCTGGAAGGCTGGATGTCCAAAATCAAGGTATGGTCAGGGTTGGCATATAGATGGCCATCTTCTTCCTATATCTTCACGTGGTCTTTTTTTTTTTTTTTTTTGGTACCTGTGTCCCAATCTCCTCTCCTTATGACACCAGTTATACTGGACTAGGGCTCACTCTAATGGCTTCATTTTAACTTAATCACTCCTTTAAAGACCCTGTCTCCAAATACAGTTACATTTTGCGGTAGTGAGGGTTAGGACTTCACTGTAAAAGTTTTGGGGAACACAATTCAGCACATAACATTAGAAAATGAAGAAGGAAATTATAAAGATACCAGGATGTCACATGACAAGAATGCAGCTGACCATGTGAGGAGTCTTTCTCCATCTCATTCTTCCATCTCTCTCTCTCTCTCTCTCTCTCTCTCTCTCTCTCTTACTGCTTTTCTTTTATGTAATTGTATATATACAGTTTCAAGAATAATAATAACCATCTATGTACCAACTCCTTGACTTTTTGGTTAAGATGGATAATATTATACAAAGTAATACAGGGCATTTTGGCTTTGTAACGTTTCTTAAAAATATGAAAAAGAGGTAGGTGTGTGGAGACACAATTACAATAGAAGTGCTATAGAGTTGGTATAACTCGTGCTGCATAATCTATGATGAGAAAGTGAATTGCCCTGATTTGAATAGAACGTTATTTAAGTAAATCATCTCATGTCTTTTAAATAGTTCCTAAATTATATTCACACAAGGACAATTATCTGGTTAATTGTTCTAATACAAATATTGCCACATTTAAATCTTTGATTTCATCACCACCTGAGTGAATGGATTTATTAAATTCTTGTTCCAAAGGAATTTTCCTGTTGGGATAGATTATCCTCAAGTAACTTCTAAGTTCTTTTAAGCTAGAAAATGCTTAAAAACTTGGTATGGCTATGGCATTAAGTGGGGTAGTCAACAAAACAGTAATCAGATTTCAGGCTGAACAGTTAAAGGATTCATTGGATTTCTTTTTCTGACAGTATAACTGTCTGAACCTTTCAGTTGTATAAATGTTTTACATTTAAAACAGGCGTGATTGAAAGAGAAAAGACCGCCAACAAAGTCATTTTAAATGAAGGGATGAGTCTGTAAAAAGGAACAGGCAGTATATCAGGGAAGTGAGATGGCTTTGAAGCCCACTGGATAACCTGGGGACAATATTATATGGACCTAGGTGACCTGTAACTTTAGAGCACAGAGGTGCTAGGGACTAAAATCAGGGCTTCCACAGTTTGGGACGTCAGATTGGAGACTACTTTAGGGAAAGGGTGAGCAAGTCTAAAGTGGAAAAATGTCCTTACCCTCCAGAAGAAGGCAAAGAGGGGCACCTGGGTGGCTTAGTTGGTTGCGCATCCTTCTTCAGCTCAGGTCATGTATCACGGTTCATGAGTTTGAGCCCCGCATCGGGCTCTGTGGTGACAGCTCAGAGCCTGGAGCCTGCTTTGGATTCTGTGTCTCCCTCTCTCTCTGCCCCTCCCCTACTCGCACTCTGTCTCTCTCAAAATAAACACTAAAAAAAAAAAAATAATAAATAAATAAATAAAGGAGGTTTGAGATGTAAGTAGGAGCATAACGAAATAAGATGGCAGATATTAGGATAAATCTAAATATACATGAATGATGTGAAACAACATCTAATTTATGGAGTTTAAACACCTCAATATTAAGGTAGTCATAAAGTACTGTACTACAGTTTGATGTGAGTGGGAAGGAGACAACCAGATTAAAACATCTTAAGGCCCTTACATTATTTGGGAAGAAGCTAAATTTCATATTGTAAATACAGAAGTTAAAGCTTAATATCCAGAAGAATGAAAACAAGATATCTTCTAAATGAGGAAAGAAAAAATATGCAATGTGGAAAAAACTGGTCAATGTAACTAAAGGGAGGAAAGAGAAGAAATGTGGGCAAAACAGAAAGCATAAGATAAAATGGTAGAAATAAATCTAAATATTGGTAATCTAAGTATTAATAGACATTGTCTTTTAGCTGGAAAAAAGAAAAAAAAAAGGTCAAACTGAAAAGGGAAATAATCTAGTTAAGGGAAGACCTGAAGGATGAGGACAGAAACAGATTGAAAACCATGGGGGAAAACAGCAAATACTAACCAAAATATTTCTTGTGTAGTAATGGTATTATCAGACCAAATGTATTTTATGGGAAAATACTATTAGCATCTGAGAGGGCTCTATATCATAAGATGTTGGTTTTTGCTAGAAAGCTGTTTCTAGGTTTGTATGAACCATTAATAGCCTAACTCCCAATTATAAAGAAATGAATAGACTGAACTGTAAGAAAATTTTGACAAATCCATCACCACAGCAGAAAATTTTCACATACCTCTTAGTAATTTTAGATTTAGCAGACAAAAAAAAAGTGAAATTGTAAATGATAGAACATTAACAAATTTGATTTGGTGAATATATGTAGAACCCTGTTCCCAACCCCGCCCTTTTTTTTCAAGCACATATTGAGCATTTGTGAAAATCGGCCAGGCTTTATTTTAGGCCGGGGGTTTGCAAACTTTTGGTAAACTCTCAAATCCTAAGCATTTTCTGCTTTGTGGGTCATATGGGGATTTTGGGGGGCAACTATTTGCAACTTACTGGCAACTGTTTAGCTCTGCCATTGTAGAGTGAAACAGCCACCAACAATATGTAAACATATGTGTGGGGCTGTATTCCAAAAAAATTTTATTTACAAATATAGGTGACTGGCTGGATTTGGCCTACAAGTCTTAGTTTGCCAGCTCCTGCTTAAGGTCAAAAAGTCTCAACAAACTTCCCTATGATTGTGCGATTTGTGAGTTTGAGCCCCACTTTGGATCCTCGGTCTCCTTCTCTCTGCCCCTCGCCTGCTTGTGTGCTCTCAAATATAAATAAATATATTAAAAAATATATAAGAGGTTAGAGTGGGAGAGAGCCAAAGCATAAGAGACTCTTAAAAACTGAGAACAAACTGAGGGTTGATGGGGGGGTGGGAGGGAGGGGAGGGTGGGTGATGGGTATTGAGGAGGGCACCTTTTGGGATGAGCACTGGGTGTTGCATGGAAACCAATTTGACAATAAATTTCATATATTGAAAAAAAAATAAATTTAACAAAGTAGAAAGAAGGAAATAATAAAAACAAGAGCCGAAGTTAATGAGATAAAACCTAGCAAATCGAAAATTATTTTATTAATTTTATTAATTTTAATACAGATTAGATATTAAAGAGAATTCTGTGAACATCTTTGTGCTGCCAAATTTGAAAATTTAAATGAAATAGACAAGTTCCTAAAAGAATGTATATTATCAAAATTGGCTGAAGAAGAAATTGAAAAACAGAAGTTTGAGTGAAGAAATAAGTGATTAGTCCGAGATCTTTAAAAGAAGATAGGCTCAGAGAGGGCTTCAGACGTTGAAGGCATGGTAATTCTAGTGGTATACAGAGAGTTGAAACAAAACAAAAATCTATTCTGTGAGGTTAGTATTTCTTGAACACTAAACCAAATAAGGACAGTATGAGAGGAAAATTACTAGTCTGTTCCACTTATGAATGTAGGTTCAGAATTCCCAATATATTAGCAAAGTAAGCAATGATATATAAGAAAGATAAACCCAGCTTAGTTGTATTTTCATGACCAGACAGGAATGCAAAGGTATTGTAACATCTCAGTAGATACAAAAAATGTATTTGATAAAATTTACCAGTCTCCATTAATGGTAAAAATCCCTAGCAAACTTGGAATAGAAACTTTCTTAACCTTTGAAATCCACTAAAAACCTAGAGCAAGAGACTCAATAATGAAGTAGTAGAAACATTTTTTTTTTCTTTACATCATAGACATAACAAAGATGCCTACCATCACTTTCTACCTTATACTGGAAATTATAAATCATAAATATATAAATAAGTAGTAAGTTATTGAAGATTTTTTTTAGTTGGAAATTCTAGCCAACTTAATGAGACAAGACAAATGGAAGAGTTCTTTCATCTAAGGATTTAATAATTAGAAAGGAGGAAACAAAATGGTCACTATTTGTAGAAGATAGCATTGTCTACACAGAAAACTCCAAGGAGTTTGCAGAACAATTATTAGTTTTGTTGTTGGATGTAGAGTAATGACAAAATGAATGGCATTTAAATCAGAAACCAGAAAGTATATTTTAAAAAGATAATATTTATACCCCAAAAAGATTTGTAGACAGAAGTACGTATCTACATATGAAATGTGTAAGACCTTTATAGGGACTGTAGTAAGATTTAATTGAATGAAAATAGTCATGAATAAATGGAGAGAAAGATCATGTTTATGATGGATAGGGAGACTGAGTAACAAAATTCAGTCAATATCTAACAAATTGATTTATAAATTCATGCAGTTTCATTCAAAATTCCAATAGGTTTTAAAAACACAATGTGAAATCTTATTTTAAAATTTGCAAAGGCCAGGTTATCCCAGAAACTTGAAGAAGAACAAATTGGGGTGGGGGCTAGATCTATACTGTGTGGTGTACTAATTACTGTCAAGAACTTGTAATTTGGCATTATGGCAGCAGCACAGAGATAAATAGACCGGTGAAGCAGAATGGAGGCACAGAAGTAGACCTTCATGGAAACTTGAAATGTCAGAGTCACGCTGCATATTAGTGGGAACAGGATAGACCATTCACTATATATTGCTGGAATAATTAGCTACTTATGTGGGAAAAAACGAAACGGGATCTCTACATCATACCCTATATAAAATCAAGTTCAGGTAGAGTAAAACCTTAGTAAAAACAGCTAACACTTCTGTGGTGCTTATTATATGCTTGACCTTGTTCTGACACTTTACACACATTTACTCCTTTGACCACCGCATTTATCTTTAATTATAGGGGCTATTATTATCACCATTTTTTATGTGAAGAAACTGAGGCAAGAACAGAGAAACGAGGTCATTTGCCCAGGGTCACAGTCTGTCTCCAGTGTCTGTCCTCTTAACTTTTATGCTACACTGCTCCTTTTACTTAAATGAGCTGCACCCAATTCTCAATTTTTCAATATAGAGGCGTGTTTTTGTGACTTCACGATAGGGAAGGATTTTTTGTTTTTAAAGAAGGATTTTATGTTTATCATAAAGGAACAAAAATCAGTAAATTTGGCTACCTTAAAATTAGGAACTTCTGTTTGTTAGGAGATATACTGTAAAGTAAGTGAAAAGGCAAGTCAGAAATTAGAAGATATTGTAATACTTGTAACAGGAAAGGATTGCAATGGTAAATAGAACAAATTCCTCCCACACTAATAATGTATATATGAGTTTTGTTGCTGCACATTTTCCTCCACAATTGGAATATCTTCAATCCCAGTGGCCATAAAATGGTATATTTATGGTTTTAATTTGCAATCCTTGATTTTCAGTGAGGATAAGCATGACTTCCTATTATTAGTGGCCATCTGTATTTTTCCTTCAATGAAGAGCCTGCAGGAGATAGGGCATGGGGCTGACCAGTTGGTGCTTTTGGGAATAGATTGTGGGTCTACCTCCAGGTGCTCCTGGGTCTGTAAATTATCAGAGAAGCACCTGTGGTCAGATCCATTTCTGGCTGGTTTTTGATTTCTAGGATATTTTTGTTTTATCTTCATTTAGGACTGTACTCTTAAATCATTTAATAGAACACTGAATTTTCTGGTACAGTTCATAACATTTGAAAGGATTAACATGTGATTTATTTTCTCTAAATCTGCAGCTATTAGGAAATAACCTAAAACTTCAGGATTTACTTTGCGGAATGATTTCCTTCTAATGTATGCTCTTTCAATGGAATTCAGAATCCTGTTACATAAGAGGCTATACAGCTTTAATTCCCATGCATTCCTGTTCAGTGACCATTATGCTTTAAAACAAAGTATGAAATTTCCCTAATTCTCAAAGTGTAACATACTCATAAAAAAATTTGGAAAATACAAACATGTAGGCGATAATAAACTACTTGAGAACCGTGGGTTAAAATGTTATGGTATATTCCTTTGTGGTCTTCTGTGGTTATATCTTTATGTACATGGTTGAGGATAACAGTTGCACTTTAACAGAAGAGCTTTCACTTCTTATTATGCCAAAAACAGAAGTAATAACAATTATTTAGAAATCTAATCACATAGAAGTTGAGTCACCATCTGCAAAGAGGTTTGGATTTCAGCAGAAGGGCGGCAGGGGTGGGTGGTGATTGTCCTTCTCATTATAGTATATTCAGCATTATGTCTGGCCTCTCCCAACTGGATGCCACTAGCACAGCCTGCCTTCTCCAGTCAGACTATCAAAAACACTTCCACGTATTGCCAAATGTCCCTTGAAGGGAACAGAATCACCCCTGGTTGAGAACCCCAGGTATATATAGTAAAACACTCTTTCTTCCACGATCATGTTTTCTAATCTTGGTTTGGGGGATAGTGCTTCTCTTGGTTTTCTTCCTTTATATTTATTGTTCCTTATCACTCTGCTTTGCTGGTTCCTTCATTTCTGGCTTCTTAATGTCCATACCTCTCTCCTGAACTCCACACTCTTTTATTCAGGTGATCATCAGACATCTTCACTCCGATCTCTACGAGGCATTGCAAGAGGAATGTGTCTGTAAACAAACTCCTGACCTCTGCCTCCCCCACGTGTTTCCATGTGCAACCGTCCTCTTTTCATTTGATGCGGTTCCTGTTGTCTAAGCCAAAATCTTAGTCTTGTCTGACTGACTTCTTTCTCTCAAAGCTCACATGCAATACATCAGGAAGTCCTGTTGGCTCTACCTTACAATTTATTCGGAACCTGACCCTTGCTCACTTTCTCCACTGCTGTCACCATCATCCCTTGCTTGGTTTACTGCAGGAGCCACCTAACTGGTCTCCCAGCCCTGCCCTAGTGACCTTTAAAAATGTTCAGTCAAATCATGTTGTTCCTCCCTTCAGAGCTCTGCAGTGGCTCTTGCCTTTCACTCAGAATAAAAGCCAAAGTCACTGGCACGTAATAGGTGCTCAAATATATTATATATACATTACATGTACATACGTATACGTACTTTTTTTTTTTTTTTAAATGTTTTTATTTATTTTTGAGAGAGAGAGAGAAAGCATGAGCAGGGAGGGACAGAGAGAGAGACACACACACAATCCGAAGCAGGGTCCAGGCTCTGAGCTGTCAGCACAGAGCCCAGCGTGGGGCTTGATCTCAGGTACTGTGAGATCGTGACCTCTGAGCTGAAGTCAGATGCTTAACCAACTGAGCCACCCAGGCACCCCTGATACTTTATACTTTAACTACTACTTCCTCTTTCTTGAACTTTACTCTGTCAGCCATAGGTATTTCCTCTTCTCTTTCTGGCTGGTTGACTGTCATCTTCATGGCTCCACTTCCTGTATGTACAGTCATTAAATCTCTGTCCAGATCCTTGGCTTCCTTTCTCCTTTCTGTGCTCTTCATCCTTCCTTGAAGATATCAGTCACACCAGTGTCTAAACTATCACTTTGTTGATTCTTCTTAGTTGCATATGAATATATCCCAGAAGGCTTCTCTTTTTTAATTTTTATCCCCACTGAATATGAGCTTCATGAAAGCAGGGACTATGTCTTCCTGGTCAGCTACTGTATTTCCAGGGCCGAATGTAGTTCCTGGTACATTGTGGTGATTCAGAACGCATTTGTTGACTCTTTTCTTTTTTTAGTGTTTTTTTTTTTTTTTTTAAGTTTTTTTTTTTTTCAACGTTTATTTATTTTTGGGACAGAGAGAGACAGAGCATGAACGGGGGAAGGGCAGAGAGAGAGGGAGACACAGAATCAGAAACAGGCTCCAGGCTCTGAGCCATCAGCCCAGAGCCCGACGCGGGGCTCGAACTCACAGACCGCAAGATCGTGACCTGGCTGAAGTCGGACGCTTAACCGACTGCGCCACCCAGGCGCCCCATTGTTTTTTTTTTTTTTTTAATGTTTATTTATTTCAGAAACAGAGACAGAGCATGAGTGGGGGAGGGGCAGAGAGAGAGGGAGGAGACACAGAATCCGAAGCAGGCTCCAGGCTCTGAGCTGTCAGCACAGAGCCCGATGCGGGGCTCGAAGTCACAGACAGCGAGATCATGACCTGAGCCGAAGTCGGATGCTCAACTGACTGAGCCACCCAGGCGCCTCCACGTTTGTTGACTCTTAAATCTGTTTCTCATACTGCTTTTTTGTCATCTTCCGTTGGATGCCTTTATGTCAGCCCATAATCTTCAGTATGCCCGAAACCAGATTCATTATTTTCCCCCAATAAACCTGTTCCTCTCCTTTCCACTCTGCCTTTTCAGTAAACGCCACTCCCATCCACACCCGTTGTTGCAGCTAAACATGTGGGGTTTTTGTTTTTGTTTTTAGATTTCTCCCACTTTTTCACCACTGCTAATCAGTCGCTGAATCCTGCTGATTCTTTTTTTTTAAAACCACTTTATGGAGATTATGATTTACATATCATAAAATTCACCTGTTTAAAGGCTACAATTCAATAAATTTTAGTATATTTCTAGAATGGTAGCACCATCACCACATCTAATTTTATAACCTTTCCATCACCTTGAAAAGAAACTTCACTCACACCCATTTACAGCTGCTCCTCATTTTCATCCTCACTCCCAGGCAACTAGAATCTACTTATCTCTAGATTTGCCCCCTTTTTTTGAACATTTCATGTGAATAGAATCATACAATATGTGTTTTTTCTGTCTGACTTCCTTCACTGAGCGTATTGTTTTTGAGTTCATTCATGGTGCATTTCGTATCAGTACGTTGTTCCTTTTTATTTTTTCTAAATATATATATTTTTAATGTTTATTTTTGAGAGGCCAAGACAGAATGTGAGCGGGGGGAGGGGCAGAGAGAAGGAGACAATGAATCTGAAACTGGCTCCAGGTCCTGAGCGGTCAGCACAGAGCCCGACGTGGGACTCGAACTCACGGACCTGAGATTTGAGATCATGACCTGAGCCGCAGGCGGATGTTTAACTGACTGAGCCACTGCAGGTGCCCTGCGTTCTTCCTTTTCATTGCTGAGTAGCATTCCATTGTGTGGATATGTCAGAGTTTTTTAATTCAGTCAGCAGTTGATGGGCATTTGGGATGTTTCTAGGTTTGGACTGTTGTGAGTAATGCTTGGGTGAACACTTGTATGTATATGGGTCTTTGGTTTTTTTTTTGTTTTTTTTGTTTTTTTGTTTTTTTTTTTTCAACGTTTATTTTATTTTTTGGGACAGAGAGAGACAGAGCATGAACGGGGGAGGGGCAGAGAGAGAGGGAGACACAGAATCGGAAACAGGCTCCAGGCTCTGAGCCATCAGCCCAGAGCCTGACGCGGGGCTCGAACTCACGGACCGCGAGATCGTGACCTGGCTGAAGTCAGACGCTTAACCGACTGCGCCACCCAGGTGCCCCTGTATATGGGTCTTTGTGTGAAAACATATGTTTTCATTTCTCTGGATGGTTCCCTAAGTGTAGAATTGCTGGGTCATACAGTAAATCTTTGTGTAACTTTTTAAAGAGGGGGCCAAACTGATTTCCAAAGTGGCTACACCATTTTGTATTCCCACCAGCAGTGTACAGGAGAAAGGTTCTCCTTTCTCTACGGTCTCATTATTTGATATTGTCTTTTTGGTTACAGCTATTCTAGTGGGTAAGAAAGGGCATTTCATTTGGTTTTAATTTGTACATCCTTCATGATTAATGACGTTGAGCATCTTTTCATGACCTTATTAGCTATTGCCTGTGTAAAAATTGAGTTAGTTGTCTTTTTATTATTGAGCCTTATGAGTTCTCTGTATATTCTAGATACAAGTCTCTTATTAAATGTACGATTTAAAATTTTTTTCTCCTGGTCTATGGGTTATTTTTTAACTCTTAAAATAACTTGAGATGTAATTCACGTACCATAATATGTGCACAATTTAAAGTGCACAATTCAGTGGGTTTTGGTATATTCACGAGGTTGTGCAACCATCGTTGCTAGGTAATTTCAGAATATTTTCATTACCCACAAGAAACCCAATATCTGCTAGGAGCTATTCTCCATTCCTACTCCCTCTAGCCCCTGGCAGCCACTTACCTTCTATCTATGGATTTGCCTAATCTGCCTTTTTACTCTCTTGAATGGTGATTTTTTTCTTTTAATTTAAATTTTAGTCAGTTAATATGCACTGCAGTATTGGTTTCAAAGGAGAATTCAGTGATCTGTTGCATTCAACACCCGGTGCTCATCGCAATGAGTTGCCCTCCTTGATACTCGTCACCCACCTCCCTCCATCAACTCTGTTCTCTATTGTTAGGAGTCTCTTGTGATTTGTTTCCCTTTCTTCTCTCCCCTCTCCCCTTCCCGTATGTTCATCTGCTTTGTTTCTGAGATTACACATGTGAGTGAAATCATACGGTATTTGTCTTTCTCTGATGGACTTATTTCACTTAGCATAATACATTCTAGCTCCATCCACGCCATTGCAAATGGCAAGATTTCATTCCTTTTGATGGCCAAGTAATATTCCGTTGCATATGTATACACCACATTTTCTTTATCCATTCATCAGTCGATGGACATTTGGGCTCTCTCCATAATTTGGTTATTGTTGATAATGCTGCTGTAAACATGGGGTGCATGTATCCCTTCGAATCTCTATTTTTGTATCCTTTGGGTAAATACCTAATAGTGCAATTTTTGGATCATAGGGTAGTTCTATTTTTAGCTTTTTTTTTTTTTTAAATGTATGCTTGTTTTTGGTAGAGCACAAGCAGGGGAGGGGTAGAGAGTGGGAGATGGAGGATCCAAAGTGGGCTCTGTGCTGGCAGTCTGACAGCAGCAAGCTCGATGTGATGCTCAAACTCATGAACCGTGAGCTCATAACCTGAGCCGAAGTCAGATGTTCAACCGACTGAGCCACCCAGATGCCCCTATTTTAGCTTTCTGAGGAACCTTCATACTGTTCTCCAGAGCGGCTATATCAGTTTGCATTCCCACCAACAGTGCAAGAGGGTTCTCCTTTCTCTGCATCCTTGTCAACACCTGTTGTTTCTTGTGTTGTTGATTCTAGCCATTGAATGGTGTCTTGAAGTACAAAAGACTTTAGTTTGCATTAAGTTCAGTTGATCAATTTTGTCTTTTATCCTGTGCTTTTGGCGCCATATTTAAGAAATCGTTGGCTAATTCAAGATCTCAAAGATGTACTCCTATATTTTCCTGTAAGAGTTTTAGAATTTAGTTCTTACATTTAGGTCTGTGGTCTGAGTCAATTTTTGTGTATGGAGTAAGAAAGATTCAAATCCATCTTTTTGCAAGTGGGTATCCCATTGCCCCAGCACCATTTATGCAAAAGTATATATCTTTGAATCTAAAGTATGTTACTTGCAGACGACATATACTCAGATCTTGAATTCTCATCCAGTTGGACAGTCTCTGCCGAAAATCTTTTGCTTCTACCTCAGGTAGTTTTGACTTTGTTCCTTGTTTTCCCTTTCCACTCCTACTGCCTTTGTCCTCACCTAGACTGTCTGTGGCCTCCCAGGTGTTTTCCTAGCCTCTTGGTGTGGTGTCCCTTCCACTGCTTTCAAATCTGTTCTCTGTACTGATAACTTACTTGTCTAGCTCCTGTGGACCTTTGAGTTTGCAAAACCTGGCATAAAATGTCATGTTCTGACTCCTGTAATTCTACCGATTCATTATTTTATTTCCTGGGTATTTAGTGAATGTCTCTACTAAGTGGCCGGTACTGTTGTAGGCATTACAGCTGGAGTAGTATATCTGTAAGCTTTCAATGATTAACTAGCCCCTCAGAACATAGTGGCAAGAAACAACCATTTATTTAGTTCGTGATTCTCGGTCGACAGTTTGTACTGGGCTTGTTGTGAGTGAGGTCCTTTTGGTCTTGGCTGGGCTGTCATGCATTTATAGTCAGCTAGACAGTTGTGCTTCTGGGAGTTGGTTGGGCGTCATCTAAGGCAGGGGTTGGAAATCTTTGCATGGTCCCTAGGCTAAGAATGTTGTTTATATTTTTGAAGATATAAAGATTGTAAAATAAAAAAACAAAAGAGGAATATGTGACAGATTCTATATGGCCCTTAAAGCCTAAAGTTTTCACTGTCTGTCCCTTACAGAAAGAGTTTGCTGATCCCTGGTCTAAGGCAAAGGGAATTGACTGGGCTGTGTATCTCCCATCATTCAATAGGCTAGACTAGGCTTTTCATGGCAGCAACAGTGTTCCAAGACAGAGTGGAAGCATACAAGATTTTTGAAGCTTACATTTGGAACTAGCACATTGTTGCTTTTGCTATATTCTGTTAGCAAAAGCAAGTCACAAGGTTGGCTGAAATCCAACAGATGGAATAAAGGACTCTTTTTTTTTTTTTTTTTTTTTAACGGAAAGAGCTATAAAATCACATTTCAAGAGGTGTGAATAAAAGGAGGAGATAAGTTACAGCCTCCCACAAGTAGTAAAAAAAAAAAAAAAAAGAGGTCTTTGCCTTTGTAGAGTATAATATATTCTATCAATGACAATAAATTCTCATGTTTCATTATACCTCCCCAATATGCCCCTAATTTAGCCATTCTGTCCTGCTTGCATGTCCCTGAATAGTCCCTCTGATTTTTCACCTACCTGTACTTTCAGTCATGTTTTATAAATGTTTATGGAATGAAAACAATAGTATGACTTTCTTCCCTCATTTTCTTGGTTAATTCGGCTCTCTTTCAGGTTCGCTCACCTCTTGGAGGCATTTCCTGACAGTATGCTCTATACTCTATGTTTCTCTGACACACTCTATTTTAGCACTGGTTAATGCTGAGTTGTGATTAGTAATTCAATATCTCCTTAGTAAGGTGTTTGAAGACCAGGGTCCTGCCTTATTGACATTTTTCCATTTTCATTCAACAAATATTTACTGTATACCTACTCTGTCAGGCACAGTGCTATGGTAGAAGTAAACAAAACAGACAAGGAAGGAAAGTTCTTGCATTCATACTACATACATACTACAAAAGTATTTTTAGTAATACTGTTTTTTTTTTAAGTAAGATTAGTATATCAGGTTTTGTTTTACCATTATGTCTCCAAACCATTTAAAATTTTTTTAATGCTTATTTATTTGTGAAAGAGAGAGAGAGAGAAAGCGAGTGAGCGTATGAGTGGAGTAGGGGCAGAGGGAGAGGGAGACACAGAATCCAAAACAGGCTCCAGGCTCTGAGCTGTCAGCACAGAGCCCAACGCAGGGCTCAAACTCATGAACTGTGAGATCATGACCTGAGCCAAAGTCAGACACTTAACCTTGGGAGCTGCCCAGGCGCCCCTGTCTCCAAACCATTTTTCACCCATAAGTCTTCTGTGTTTTATTCTTGTGAAGTTTTATCTTTAAGGCATTTACTGCATCACTTTTGATTTTCATAGCTGCAGTAGTTGGTGTTATGCGACATGTATGTTTTGAAAACCAAGCCTACTGACGTTGAAATTCACATACTGTTTTGATAAGTAGTTCACTCTCTTCTTGGATATTCATTTGTAAAATTCTTGGTACTGAATTTCCAAGGACAGCATGTCTTACACATTTTAGAACACAGGTTTGAAGTTCTAAATTCTTCTTCCTCAAGGAAAATGAGCTTTTAGTGTTATGATAGTGCCCTATACATAATGGGCATTTAATAAGCATTTGTTCATGGTAATAGCCTCTTTGGTTTTCTGTTTCATTGAGTTTCACCCAAAATGATTATTCTTGACTGACTTTTAAATAGCTAAATAAATTCTGACCTTCAGTATAATAATTATAATAGCTTCTTTTCATTCTGAATTACAGTGATACTCACTTTCTCTTTCCTTCCACTTGACTCTCAAAAATATTAATGTGTAAATTTGGAAGTGTCTCTATTTTCACAGTTGCCAGCCTACTTGAAGCATTTTGAGAATGTGCATATGAATTTTGTAAATGAAGGCCTTCAGAAATTAAGGACAATTTAGAGGAGTGATTTATTACCTGAAAAGAATTAATGGTATGATTCTCTGTAACATGTTATTAGATAGTCATATCATTTAGTTATTCTTTCATTCTTGGTTCAGTCACTCACCCATTTATTTAATAAACATTTTTTGAGTGCTTACCATTCGTCAGCCACTGTGCAAGGTGCTGGTGTCACAGAGAGGAATTAAACGTAGTTGATGTGTGGAGGGAGGTCTTTATATTTAAATCTCTAAGGTTTGAAATATTACGGAAGGCTAGAATATAAATATTCACCGGGTGGAAAAAGGAGAGCAAAGAAAAACTCCATGGGATTTTAACTTCTTCTGGCATCCCACTTAACCATTCCGTGAGATGTAGCAAATGATGTTCTGATATTTTGGATTGATCTTTCTTAAGTCATGGGTTTTGGAAATGCACATAGCACCTGGTTATCACTCTGCATCTTCCAGTGTCTTTTCAGTTCTTTGAAAAAGTAATTCAGAAAGAGCAGGGGAAGGGCAAAAAGAGAGGGAGAGAATCCCATATCAGCACGCCAGCCCCACACGGGGCTCAATCTCCCAACTCCCGGATCATGACCTGAGCCAAAATCAAGAGCTGGATGGATGCTTAACTGACTGAGCCACCCAAGAGCCCCATAAATCTTTAAGTGCCTCATATTTGTCACAGTGAGTGTGGGGATTGAATTAAGTGTTTGGAAATAATGCTTGTTGAAAAGCATGCATATAAACGTGCATTTTGTGACAGCTGATGTCAGATGAATTATTTAATATCTGAGCAATTCAAAATGATGAATAATTAGAATTCTTATAGAATAATGTAAACTATTTTGTAGATTTACAGAAATTATAGTTTGATCAGAAAAAAGTCTAAAAAACAATAATTTTCTTCTCATTAAGCTCTTTATAATTCCAGCATGTTGGCAAAATATGTACTTTTATTTAGGTGAAATCATGTAATTGCCTTCTGTATTAAATTTTGTTATGTGTAGAGAACCAAATTAGGACATGAAAACCTTAATGAGATAAAAGCAGATTTCTCTCATGGCCAGTTGGTTTGTAAGAAGGGTAAAGATTCTACACAGCAGCTCGTATATTTAAAGCCTAAGTGATTTTTATTCTGTGTTTTTATTTACAAGTGATTAATGAATTAATCCATAGGTCAGCAAGGAGGTTTAAAATATTCAAAATGAAAAGCTAGGCTATTTGGGAGTGGTGTTAACTTTTTCATTTACTTAAAATGGAAAGGATGTTACTTAACTGTCGATCTGGGTAATAATGTTACTACTTCAAAGGGAATGTGAAACAGCACTTTTCCCCCTTTGTGGTAATCCTTTAATAAACATCCTTTTGTTGTTGTTGTTGTTGTTGTTTTGTTGAAACACTTTGGGGGCGGAATTGTAGTTGCACAAGTTCTATTAAAGCAAGGTCACTATGGGGCGCCTGGGTGGCGCAGTCGGTTAAGCCTCCGACTTCAGCCAGGTCACGATCTCGCGGTCCGTGAGTTCGAGCCCCGCGTCAGGCTCTGGGCTGATGGCTCAGAGCCTGGAGCCTGTTTCCGATTCTGTGTCTCCCTCTCTCTCTGCCCCTCCCCCCGTTCATGCTCTGTCTCTCTCTGTCCCAAAAATAAATAAACGTTAAAGCAAGGTCACTCTTAAAATTCTGAATCTTTTTTGGAAAAATTTTTATTTAAAAAGCAGTGGAAAGCCCATTTTGTTGTGCTGCAGTTCTGCACTCCAAACTGCTCCTTGGAAAGGTACTGATTATTATCAGTCTGGTAGTTACTTTGACCAGATGAATTACATACTATGTTTTATTCAGTCTCTACTCCCAGAGTGAAGTAACTTGTGTGGGTGTGTATGTAATACACAAAAAGAAAAGGTCTTCCTTTCCCCCCCCTAAGACATTCCAGATTTTTGTGAGGATACATCTGTAGTCATTTGAACATAGCATTGACAAAGAATTCAAATAAGAATAAAAACAATATTGTACCAAATATTTTAAGGCTGTTTTAAAATAAAGTAATTAAGGGCGGGGGGTGCTGGGTTGCTCAGTCCATTAAGCATCTGACTTTGGCTCTGGTCATGATCTCACCGTTTAGAAGTTTGAGCTCAGAGCCTAGAGCCTGCTTCAGATTCTGTGTCTCCCTCTCTCTCGGCCCCTACCCCATTTGCACTCTGTCTCTCTGTCTCTGTCTCTCTGTCAAAAATAAACATTTAAAAAAGTAAAATAAAGAAATGAAAAGTAACAGTCTCAGAAATCTAATTCCTTTGATGTTTTTTCTCCCCACTCCCATGCTTGGCCTACTTTTTACAATACTTTTTTTTTTTTTTTAATGTAACTTTACATAACTATTGCTTAATGTTAGTATTGCTTAAATTTTAATATTTCTTTTTTAATCTTTACAAGCTTGAAATTCAACTTGTCCTTATTTATTAATGTTTAATAAGAATAGTAGAGTTGGAATTAGAGCAAGCATCTGTTCCATTTTAAGTGGATTACTACTTCCTTCATTCATAACTAGCTAAATAACTTGATTTTTCTAGACCCTTGCTTTCCTCCCTTCTTTCTCTTTCTCGCCCATCTCATTATCTTGAAATTAATGTGTTTTTCAGATTTTTTTCCCCCTCAGGTAGTAGACAGGAAAAGAAGGCAGAATTTAGAGATTACTTGATTTTTCATTCACTTATTTAACCAGGTCTGCCACTGGCAGGACTATCTGTTTACTACCTTTGTATATATTGAATACATATGTATTCCATATATTCACTTACTTTTTCAGTCCAAAAATGTATAGAATTAATCTTTTTTTTTTTTTTTTTTTTTTTTGTAACTTGTATTTAGAGTGGCATGGTTAATAGTTCAGAAGCTCAGAGGCTTGTTTCCTTACGTTCTCTTTGTATACGACTTTTGCGGTGGGGGAGGGGGGGATCTTTCTTCAGTATACCCCCTCGACCTTCACTGGCAATCATCCTTTTTTATATAAGGACTTTTTTTTTAAATATTTTTAAAATATTTATTTATTTTTGAGGGAGTACGTACGTTTGTGAGAGTGGGGTGGGGTTGGGCAGAGAGAGAGGGAGAGAAGGAATCCAAACCACGCTCTGTTCTGAGAGCAGAGAGCGTGAAGGAGGGGTGGGTGGTGGCTTGATCTCAAGAACTGGGAGATCATGACCTGAGTCAAAGTCAGACGCTCAACTGAGCCACCCAGGTGCCCCTGTATAAGGATTTTTGTAGTCTGTTCCTCGCCTAACTCTCGAGCCCCTTCTCTGGTCACTCTTCAATGAGCCCCAGTTATATTGAATGACTTGTAGTTCCTGAAGTATATCTTGTTTTCTCTTCCCTCTGTGCCTTTGCACAGACTGTTCCCTCTGCCTAGAGCACTCTTGTGCTTGTTGCCTGCCCTTTCTCATGGCTGGGCAAGCTCCTTTAAGCCTGTTCAGAGGTCATTTCCTCCAGTCACTTCATGATCTCTCCTCTTCTATGTTTCCCAGCGTCGTACGTAAGCCTCTAAGATGACTGTATGGTATTATTTGTCACCTCCCTTGGCCATGAGCTTTGTGAGAACACAAATGGACTCTTTTCTCTCTTTCTCTCTCTCCATGCTTTGCGCAGAGCACTTAAATGATAGAACGGAGAGGGGGAAGGGAAACTGAAGTTTGAACATCTCATATGCCAGGGAACATGCTTAGTTATTTTGGAAACACTCGAATGAATTCAATTGCCACAACAATTTTGGAAGGACATGTTATTCTCTCCATTTTATACTTCAGAAAACTGAAGTTGATTTGCCCAGTGATATATAGTTAGTAAGTAGTAGAGTCAGGATTTAAACCCAGGCCTGGTTTGACTCTAGTCTCTGGCGATTTCCTTTGACCTCGCTGCTTCCTCAGTCATAAGGATGGAGCGGTTGATGGTGGGCATCAAGGTAGCAGAAAGAACATGGACTTGGACCTCAGACAGATCTGGGTTTAAATTCTAATTTGCCATTTCACCAACTGTTGGCAAGTTTGATCATCTCCATAAATCTGTTTTCCCTTTTGAAAAATGTGGCTAATAACACTGCCTACTTCAGGCGATTGCAGTGAGAATCAAAATAATGTAGAAAGAGGGTTTTATGGTGCTGCGTATCGGATCGCACTATATTTAGCTATAGGCAAAAGAAAGACCGACTAACAAAGGTTCAAGCAAAGAAAGATTTAAATGGCTTCACATAAGTCTGGCGAATCGTCTTCAGTGACTTAAGTTTCTTTTTCTCATAGTGGCAGGGTATCTCTGAAGTCTCCCGCATCATGTCAAGAGCTGGAGAAAGCAAGGAGGCGTGGACCACAGTAATGGCTAACTGCTCTCCTAGCCACAGTCCCGCCATTACCCCAGCTATGAGGACGACTGTGACATGGGGGGTTGGGATGGGCCTCAGACCAGTAATCATTCTTCATCTTTCACCTCCACAAGGGACGAGCACACCGGTCCCTCCCATAAAACTGGAGTCGTACCTTCCGCAGTAGTTGGGTTGCTGCTACGTGTGAGGACAGAGCACCGAAAACAGTCACTAGGTGTGCTTGTCACCTCATTAGGCTGAGGCAGTGAACAAGTGAGTGTGCTCACTTTTAATCCCTATCAAGGTAAGGCCAAGAGCAGATCCGCTATGTCCTTCTTGTCCTTCTAGAATTATCTAGGTGCTAACATCTCGCAAAACAGCTTTTCAGTCATTTTTCTGATCGCATTGGCTTATCCACTCTTACAAAAAACTGCTACAGCTTCTGACTTCGTCCCTCACCCCCACCGCCCACCTCCCCCAGCTAACACACCAAACAACAAAAGCCAGATGGACGACAATTACCCCTAGACAGACAGCAACACGACCTTATAGTGTCATTGGAGTCCTTTGGGTGGTTTGAGGTGTTGCTGTTCTTTGAGAGAGACCAAAAGCTTCAGCTTCCACAGCCCGAAGTTGGTGGTGTTCCCAAAGTCACTACTTCTCCCTTAGTATCTTATGTTTGGGACTTCCCCTGCCCCCCTCATCGGACTCAGAACAACAGGATCTTCTTTAGTTCTGCCTCCTACCACCCAGCTTCTTGGTGTTGGAATTTTTTACAATTATTAGACCTCCTTCCACCTGCTCATCCTGTTGGTTTTTGGCTGATGGGGGAGGAAAGGGAAACTGGACTGTGGAGCTCCTTCTGCTTTGCAGGTGAGGGGGGACGTGTCTGTCATGCTCATTCTGCTCATTTCTAGAGCAGAATTTGCTCTACAGACAGTGGTAGGAAGGGTGTTGGTATTATATACCGTCATTAGGTCTCTACTTCATTCACATTTTGGAGCCTGACCTGAGATCTAACTACCCTCATACGTTATTCCTATACAGAGATATTCATTGACTTCCAACCCATTTGAAAACAAACACTTGGAATAGTGTGCAACGTGAGTTGAATGTCTATGTTTGAGCCTCACCTTTCTGTGTGTTGGTAGGATGCTGGAGTAACACTCATCTGAAGTGACTCAGGGACTGGTTAATTAGTCCCTCTATATTAAAAAGTAAAGTGTACAGAAGATCTGAGCCTTGAATGCAGAATGCAGAATGTTCTTTCCTGTGTGTACATCATATAATTTTTTCTTTTTAATATTCACATTTTGAAGCTTCAGTTGTTTTTCCATTAGAGCTTCACTCAGAGAGCTTAGAGATATATATGCAAAGAATAATGTCTGTTTATTGCATGACTTTAAAAAAAAATTTTTTTTTTAACGTTTATTTATTTTTTGAGAGACAGAGACAGAGCATGAGCTGGGAAGCGGGCAGAGAGAGAGGGGGAGTCACAGATTCCAAAGCAGGCTCCAGGCTCCGAGCTGTCAGCACAGAGCCCGACGCAGGGCTCAAACCCACGAACCATGAGATCATGACCTGAGCGGAAGTCGGCCGCCCAACCGACTGAGCCACCCAGGCACCTCTGTTTATTGCATGACTCTTATTAAGCTTCATTCTTTGGCTCCACTGTGTTTTACAAATTGATGTTAATGCCAGATTTTCCACAACTTAGGTTTACTGAATGGTTTTTAGTTATTCAGAAGCCACTGATAATTTTGGAAAATAATAATACACATAGCGATGATGATCGGGTCCAACTTCCAAATATTGGGAGGCATATATGCTTTAATGTGACAACTTTTAGAAACCGTTGTGAGGTAGATGAAGCAAAGGCAGAAGATGGGTTGAGAAGCAGATGTTATATGACTAAAGTACCCAGCTGTGTACTAACAAAATGAATCTCATGCCGATTAGTTAACAATTCTTTGGCAGTCAGAGACATATGTAAAACAGTAAGCACAGCATGGGGAAATAAAAAAAAAAATTAAAAGCGTTTTCCAAGCTTAAAACATTGGCAGTGTCTGGTCTACCATCTGTGTTACTGAAAAGTTGATTTTGTTGTGGTAAGTCATACCAAGGTCACTCCCAAAAAATAATTGGTTAACGCATAGAGTCTGCATTCTCAGATTAGCATTACATGTCTTGGCACTTGGAATTAGTGAAAAATGTTATTTCAATAAAGTAAATTTCACTTGGGTGTATGTAAATATAATTTTTTTTTAAATGTTTATTTATTTTTGAGACAGAGAGAGACAGAGTATGAACGGGGGAGGGACAGAGAGAGAGGGAGACACAGAATCGGAAGCAGGCTCCAAGCTCTGAGCCATCAGCCCAGAGCCCGACGCGGGGCTCGAACTCACGGACCGCGAGATCGCGACCTGAGCCAAAGTCGGACACTCAACCGACTGAGCCACCCAGGTGCCCCTGTAAATATAATTTTCAATTGGCACTTCATGTCTGTTATGAAACGGGTTTTTTTTGTTTTTGTTCAGTTCTTGTTTGAATTCTTTCAGGTAAAATCGATCCGTTTTTAACAATTTTTCTATCAGGATGCTTCTTGGCCCAGTTTAGTTGTAGGACCATTTAAATGCAAAGTAAAGTGCTGCTGACCCTTCCTGTCGTGGTCTTCTGGTAAGAAAAGGCAGGCTTTCTTGTCCTAAAAGTCCTCCTCCTTTGCTTGAATAGATGGTAGTCAGGAGGATGGCCTACTTAGGCTAAAAGTTCACTGTTGAGTACTTAAAATAATCTGTTCCATTTTCCCTTACAGGACCAACAATTGAAAATTTATACCCATAGATTATTTCTTTATACTGCCTCATCTCTTTGTAATTAGTTTCTTTTGGCTCAGCAATTTTCTTCCTCAGTAATGAGAGATGTTGCAAACCACAACATGGGGTTTTCTTAGAAGTAAAATGAAATATCTTAAAATTTTATGGACATCAAGTCCAATATAATTTGTCTGAAATGAAAACAAGAATAATCAAACATTTATTAATGTGTGGGTATGATTAAATTAGGTTGCAAAAGAGTTCATAAACTTTGGTATTCATATTCTTATGTTAATGGTGTGCAGTAAATTAAAAACATATTTTTACTCTGATTCAAGAACTAAATGAAGATAGTTCTTATGATACCACGGATCTGGAAGGAGATTCTTTCATTAAAGCATTCAAGCTTCTTTATAAAATATAACTTATTTTTAAACTAAAAGCTAGGATTCTGAGGGCCTTGACATCGCATATAATTTATTATATTGTTCTGGTTATGATGTCTACAAAAACTTTTGCCCATTGGCTGGTCTTATTTTTTGCCCATATAGCTTTGCTTCTGATTAGAGTTGAAATGTTTTATGTACAGAATATAGTAATGGTGCCTTGTTGAGTACTGAGAGAGAAGCTTTGTTCTGGGTAAGCACCATTCTGGCAGAAGCATATGAAGCTTAGGACGGAAGTGGACCCAGAAGGAAGGCTGCATGCACTGAAAGGAGTAAATTATAAAAAGAAAAAGGAAAGAGAAAAAAGTAGTGGTCATTATTGGCATTTAGAGATTTACAACAGAGTCTTCTAGATACTCCATTAATTCATACAGTGTCTTTGTGTACTGGGGTCTTAGGACTACAGAAAGAAAGCTTCTTATAACTGTTACTGTCTCTGTAACTATATTTCTCAAAATAAAACAAATGTTACAGTTCTGTAACATGTATTTTAGGAAATATATTTACTTGACTAAAACAATTTTAAAATTACCATTCAAGACACATTTTCATATTTTAAATTTGTCATGTCTTGGGGTACCTGGGTGGCTCAGTTGGTTAAGCATCCGACTCTTGGTTTCGGCTTAGATCCTGACCTTGCGGTTTGGGAGTTCGAGTCCCACATCAGCTCCGTGCTTAAAGTAGGGGTCTGTTTGGGATTCTCTCTCCCACTCTCTCTGCCCCTCCCCCACTCGCTTTCTCTGTCTCTCAAAAATAAAAAAACTTAAAAAGAATAAAACATAAAATTTGTCAACTATACTAAAAATTCTTTTAATTTCAAAATAAGATAAATAAAAATTGATCATATCATCAGTGAAATAATTTTTCCTAAAATTCTGTACTTGCTTATTTTTTAAAGAAGAGATTTAATGATATTTGTTGAAAACCTATGTTATAAACATCATTACTTTATTACATTAAATCCTTTTAATTTTTATCCCAGTACTTTCAAATTTTCCATTACCATAACAATGGAGAGAGAAGGAAGTTTCATTTAAGGATTCAGTTTTGTTAAGCAAATGAAGAGTATGAATAGCATTTAAATTTTTTTTTTTTTTTTTTTTTTGGCTGTGGACAATATACTTTATTGATGGTACTTGGCAAGGTAGGACTCCCCAAGCCCCTCCCCTTCTTCAAGGGGGTCTGGGCTAGAAACTGTGGAGGTCGGGAGAGTCTCACTGTGTTGGGGGATGAGTTGGTGCAAGGACTCCCCAGCAGCTGAGGGCCTCTCTTTACCTCTTGCTGTTGCTGGGGCTGGTGGTCCAGGGGGCTCTTATTCCTTGGAGGCCATGTGGACCATAAGGCCCACCACCTGGTAGCTGAGCCAAATTTATTTGTCATACCTGGAAAAGAACTTGACAAAGTGGTCATTGAGAGCAATTCAGCCTCAGCATCAGAGGTGGAAGAGTAAGTGACACTTACTAAAGTTGCAGGAGACAACCTGGTCCTCAGTGTAGTCCAGGATGCCCTTAAAGGAGCCCTCTAGTGCCTGCTTCCCCTCTTTGCTGATGTCGTGGTGTTTGGCAGCTTTTTCTAGGCAGAAGTTCAGATCCATGACTGACACGTTGGGGGTAGGGACCCAGAAGGCCATGCCTGTGAGCTTCCTGTTACGTTCACGGATGACCTTTCTTACACCGTGGCAGTGCCAGTAGAAGCAGGGATGATGATCTGGGTGGCCCCTCAGCTGTCATGCCACGGCTTTCCAGAGGGGCCGTCCATGGTCTTCTGGGTGGCAGTGATGGCATGGAGTCATGAGTCATGAGTCCTTCCATGTTGCCAAAGTTATCAAGATTACCTTGGCCAGAGGAGCCACGCTGTTAGTGGTGCAAGAGGCATTGCTGACGATCTCGAGAGAGTTACCATGCTTCTCGTGGTTCATGCCCATCACAAACATGGGAGCATCAGGAGAAGGGGCAGAGATGATGACCCTCTTGGGCCCACCCTTCAAGTGAGCCCCAGCCTTCTCCATGGTGGTGAAGACTCGACCGCATACTCAGCACCAGCATCACCCTATTTGATGTTGGTGTGATCTCACTCCTGGAAGAGGAGATGGGCTGTCCATTGGGGAAAAGTTTAGCCATTCTCAGCTCTGACTGTGCCATTGAATTTGCTATGGCTGGAATCATACTGGAATAGGTAGAGCATATAGTTGAGGAGAATGAAGGGATAATTGGTGGTGACATATCTACTTTGCCAGGGTTAAAAGCAGCCCAGGTGACGCCTGGGTGGCGCAGTCGGTTAAGCGTCCGACTTCAGCCAGGTCACGATCTTGCGGTCCGTGAGTTCGAGCCCCGCGTCAGGCTCTGGGCTGATGGCTCAGAGCCTGGAGCCTGTTTCCGATTCTGTGTCTCCCTCTCTCTCTGCCCCTCCCCCGTTCATGCTCTGTCTCTCTCTGTCCCAAAAATAAATAAACGTTGAAAAAAAAAAAATTAAAAAAAAAAAAAAAGCAGCCCAGGTGAACAGGCACCCTGGATGGCCAAATCTGTTTACTCCAACCTTCAGCATCATGTCTTGGGGACTTGTTTGGTATTGGCGTCAGAAGATGCGGCTGTCTGTTGAATGGGGAGGAGTAGAGAGCCAGCGTTTAATCTATTAACATGCTTATACCATGTATATCAATGAGTGGTGTGACTTTTGGGATGTCTCTTCATTTTGCGCGTCTCAGTTTTCTCACCTAGGAAATAAATAGCACGATACAGTAGATAAACTCCGAACTCTATATTTAGGAGACAGTAGGTTTTTTATTAAGTCCAAAATCCTGTAGCATGGTGTTCAAGGCCTTTCATAGCTGGAAATTTTTTGTTATATTTTAATTTACTTCCACAAATCCTGTTGTGGCATTCACCATTCTCTAGACTTACAGATTCTGTCTGTGGGGCCCAAGCAGAAATCGAGTGTACTTAGCTAATCTCCATGCTTATCCCCATTTACAGTTCTTCCTGTATTTCCTGTCATGGTCTGTGAGATTATGGTTAACCTTGTCATTCTATGTAGCAGGCTTTACATGTATTCAATCCTTACAACAACCCTATGACATGTAGACACTATTATTATCTCCATTTTACAGAGGAAACGGAAACCCGTAGACATGAAGTCCTTGCCCGACATCAACAGCTGAAATGGGTCAGGGCCAAACCTCTAACCCAGGAATGTGTTTGCAAATCCTAGCAAGCCTTAACTTCTAAGTGACATTGCCTCCTCTCTATGCAGCCACCCAAATCCCGTTGGTTCTACCTTATAAATAAGATGCAGGAACCTTTCCTCATCTGTCCTTCCCCTGCCATTATTTAATTTAGATTCTCCATCCTTATCATCCGGACTGTTGTGTGAGTCTCCTGGCTGGTCTTCCTGTACCTGTACTCTGCTTGCCTAACATAGGAGTCGATGATTCACATCCCTTAATGGTTTCCTCATATAGGTTAAACTGTAAGATTCTCAACATTTATAGTCTGTCCCCAGTTTATATTACCTGCTCACTTTCCTCCTGTATTATACTATAGATTCCTTGAATCTGGGGGTTAATATCTTTGTATTCATCACAATACTGTGGAAATAACTGCTTGGAGAATAGTTGACTTTAGACCAAGGCAGATGCTGGCTTGGCAATTCAGTATACTTTGCTAGGATTAAAGTGAATTACTCTGTGGTAGGAATAGTAAGATTATTTTAGTATATTAATAATTCACACATTATTATTTTAATGTAGTAATAATTCATACAGTCCTCCAGTAATATTAATTTGAGTTAGTAAGATCTTAAGTTATTACATGCAGTTGTTCTGAGTTTCTGTAGAAATTTTTTTTTTTTCCCAGAAGGGAATTGATAGAATTGAGACCTAGCAAAAGCTTCAATATTAGGTTTTAGACATTTATTGTGGTACAGAATAAAAACAAACAGTCATTGACTTGTTGGTAGAAATCGGTGTCAAAAAGTTATGATATTTACCTTGTGTAAGTCAGTCTGGAATCGGGATCTTTTACGGTGCTCAAAATTTACCAGTGATTCGTGAACCACCCTAAGGGAATAGTGTGGGTAATTGGTTTAATCCCATACTTGGTTTTGTTTTCATTTGCAGCACTTCTTTTTAAGTCTTTTTTAATCTAAACTTTTGATGGGTACATTGAAAAGTGGTAAAAGTTATGGGTTACTAGTTGTGACGTTACTTTTAATAAAAATGTTTACGTCATAAACACATACGTACCAGGCATATGGGTGAGCAAGTTTCATGATAGATAAAATATTTAAGAGGCTTCATTTAATATCTCTGTAAGTGTTACCACCTGTACTTTTTATATGTTTGTTCGATACTTTAAAAAATTGAGCTATAATTATATATAGTAAAATTTACCTTTTAATAGTGTGCGATTCAGTGCTTTTAGTATATCCACAAAGTTGTGTGGCTATCACCAATCTATAATTCCAGGAGACTTTTTACCACCCCACAAAGAGACTGATGTTCACTAGCAAGAACTTGCCTTTCTTATCTTTGCCGAGTCCCTGGCAACCAGTAATCTGTTTGTCCCTATCGGTTGACCTCTTCTGGGCATTTCGTGTGGGTTTCTACAATATGTGGCCTTTTGTGTCTGGGCTTCTTTCACTTAGTGTGTTTCCAAGGTTCATGCATTGTCTTAGCAAAGTATTAGCTCTTCATTTCTTTTCAGAGTGGGATCACGTTCCGCTGTGTGGCTTTCACATTGTGTTCATCCATTCACCAGTTGATGGACATTTATGTCCACAGCATTGTGAGGAATACAAAGATATTAACCCCCAGACTCAAGGAATCTACAGTATAATACAGGAGGAAAGTGAGCAATTCTCCTTCTTGACTATTATGCATAATGCTGTTATACAAGTTTGTATGTGAGTATGTGTTTTCTGTTCTCTTGGATCTATACCTAGCGGCAGAATTGCTGAGTACTGTGGTACGTCTGTGTTTAGCCATTTGAGAACCTGCTAGATTGTTTTCCAAAGTGGCCGCAGCACCTTGTGTTCCCGCCGGCAGTGCAGTGTATGAGGAGTCCAGTTTCTCCATATCCTCACCAACACTTGGTATTGTGTGTCTTTTGTGGATAGCCATTCTGGGGGAGGCGGAGGGAGAAACGATTGCTAAGATAAGTGAGTTCGCTTATGACGATAAATTAATGAAGTAATAATTATTTTCCAGTTTTCAGAAAATGGATTCAATTTACATTTTCTTCTAGAACTATTATTAAATAATTGAAACCTATTAATCACACCAGCTCCAGATACTTAAAAATTAAATATTCTTTAAAAAATTACACATGTAAATGTTTCATAAATGGTTCTGGTACTCCATCACCTAAATAAATGTGAGAACTACTATTTTTAAATATTTAAGGCAAAGTGCTTAAGCTCACAGAACACTTACTTTTTCTTTCTTTGTTTATGTTGATTGTGAAAGGACAATTCTCGTCAGTATATTTACACGGATTCTTTTTTTTTTTTAATTTTTATTTTTTAACGTTTATTTTTGAGACAGAGAGAGACACAGCATGAACAGGGGAGGGTCAGAGAGAGGGAGACACAGAATCTGAAACAGGCTCCAGGCTCTGAACTGTCAGCACAGAGCCCGACCGCGAGATCATGACCTGAGCCGAAGTCGGCGGCTTAGCCGACTGAGCCACCCAGGCGCCCCTATTTACACTGATTCTAATAGGGTTAGAAGTGTAGTTGAAAATAGCCTTTTAAGTCTTTCCTTTTAAAATATGCAAATGTAGCATTTTGGTAGGTTCACATAAATGGGTATTGGAACTTTAAGTGACTAAAAATGAAAATAAGCTATAATAGGAGATAAGTCTGGTGCTAGTTTTGGTAGTATTCACTATATTTTAAGTAGACAAATACTGGTAAAGAATGAGCAAATAATGCATTTAATCATTTTCTTCAGTTGGACTGAAATACAGCCAAGAAGCTTCTTTTGAGGCAGTAGTGTGGAGAAAAGGCAATTAGAGCACTGTGAATGATTCTCTGTACTGAAAATCATAGTTGGGCTTTTTGTTGATTTTCTATGTGAGCATATACAGCTAATTTGACTAATATTCTCAAATACTTCTTGAGGGTGTATATAAGAATAAGGATTCAGGGTTTTGGTTGTTGTTGCCTATTTACTTTTAAGAGACAGTATGAGCCGGGGAAGGGCAGAGAGAAGAGAGGGGAGGGAGAGAACCCAAAGCAGGCTCCACCCTGTCTGTGCAGAGCCCAGTGCAGGGCTTGATCTCACAAACCATGAGATCATGACCTGAGCCGAAATCAAGAGTCAGATGCCTAACTGACCAAGCCACCCAGGCGCCCCAGGATTAGGTTTTAATGTTAGAATAGGCCTTGTGCATGGTGTAGTGTGATCACTGTAGTAAAGATCCTTTCTTTACCCAAGCTGCTGTCTGGGAGTTGAAGTGACTGGCTGATCTCCGCCCATTCTTCTCCTCTAACATTACTTGCCACCAGTGTCCCTGAGGTTGAAAGAGTAGAATTGTCAGTGTTCGCTTATATAACGGGTGGGAAAAGTTGTTTTAACTGATTAATAATCTGTGTATAGTAGTACATCAGTGTTCTTTCCCTCATCTGTTGCTAGGGATGATGTCTTGCAGACTAATGTCCTAGCCCTTAGGTTACTGTGACATGCCTGCTCAGATTACTATGATGTTTCTTCATATAGGTAGCCCTCATTTCTTTTAAAGTAATGATTTACAGTATCATGATCCAAATACATTTTGTTAATTATTATTTATTAAGTAATCTCTATGCCCAATGTGGGGCTTGAACTCCCAACCCTGAGATTGAGAGTCACACGCCCTACTGACTGAGCCAGCCAGGTGCCCCAATCCAAGTGCATTTTTTTTTCCTGTTTATTTATTTTTGAGACAGAGCATGAGTGGGGGAAAGGCAGAGAGAGAGGGAGACACAGAATCCCAAGCAGGCTCCAGGCTCCGAGCTGTCAGCACAGAGCCCGATGCGGGGCTCCAACCCACAAGCTGTGAGATCATGACCTGAGCCGAAGTTGGATCCCCAACCAACTGAGCCACCCAGGTGCCCCAAATGCATTTGTAAAAAATTTTTAATGTTTATTTTTAAAAGAGAGAGACAGAGTGCAAGTGGGGGAGGAGCAGAGAGAGAGGGAGGTACAGAATTGGAAGCAGGCTCCAGGCCTTGAGCTGTCAGCACAGAACCTGATGCGGGGCTTGAACTCACAAGCGGTGAGATCATGACCTGAGCTGAAGTCGGACACTTAACCGACTGAGCCACCCTGGTGCCCCCAAATGCATTTTTAAATGTTACGTTAGTTGCTTAAAAGAAGAAGAACATTTTGCAGCAGCAGGTGGCAATAATGTGACATATTGGATGTTAATGGATTGGTGCTGACATAGGTGCCTGGGCCAAATAAAATGGGTAAGGAGGGAGTGATGGTGAGTGATGGATGCGAACGACATCACAGTAGCATGGCAGATAAGGTGTGAGTCATGAGTACCCTCGTTTAGTCCGTGTTGGGGCAGGAAATGAATACTTTGGAAGTGTTGTATTACATTTAGGGTGTGTGTGTGTGTGTGTGTGTGTGTGTGTGTGTGTGTA
This sequence comes from Prionailurus bengalensis, assembly GCF_016509475.1. NCBI lineage: Eukaryota > Metazoa > Chordata > Mammalia > Carnivora > Felidae > Prionailurus > Prionailurus bengalensis. Next base: position 97,283,445 of record NC_057345.1, read on the forward strand.
GGCTTCAATCCTTAAGCCCCCTAATATTAAGAAAAGACCAGATAACCTATCTAGAAGATTATGGGGTTGGATTTCATTTTTCATCATTGTAACATTTTGGGGTAATACTTTCTAAACAATTGGAAGGATATCCATTCAGAATAACTTGGAAATTCTGGGTGAGTTATTTACAAATATATTATTCCTTTCAATCAATTTAGTTAATATCTACATTCAATTTGCTGATTTTTTTTTAAAATTTTTAACGTTTATTTATTTTTTGAGAAGAGAGAGACAGAGCATGAGCAGGGGAGGAGAGAGAAAGAGGGAGACACAGAATCCGAAACAGGCTCCAGGCTCTGGGCTGTCAGCACAGAGCCCGATGCGGGGCTCGAACTCATGGACCGCGAGATCATGACCTGAGCCGAAGTCAGTGGCTTAACCGACTGAGCCACCCAGGCGCCCCAGATTTTTTTTTCTTTGTAAAGAAAAGTGTATCTGCATAAGTGAAATTGGTTTAGCTTTTGTATTTAGAGAGGCTATTTTTAATTAAGTTTTGTTATCAGGATTAGGTCAGTCTATAGAATGAACTGATTGACTTTATATAAGGATTATTTTAGGCTTTCACCTCTAAAAATGAGCTCATCCTAAATGACTCTGAGGGTATATAGATAAGCGACTTACTTTTCCAATCTCTGGCTTTGGGTCTCTTCAGATATTCTTTATCTTCTTGAAATACTTTTTGTAATGTATATTTTTTTTTAGAGAATAGCCAAAACTCTGTAGATTTTTAAGTCTTCAAAAGTTGTGTACAGTATTATATGCCTTCAAAAAATTTCCCTCTTTCATTTATGAGGTTCCATAAGGCTCACTTTTTGATACCAGTGTTCCTGAAAGTGTTATAATGAAGATCACTACAGGAACAGTGTTTCACTTGAGATTTTTGCCCCTTGTAAAGAAATAGACATCATTTAAAGAGGTGTTTTTGAGGTGGTGGTGGGCAGTACATTCAAGCAGCTGTATTCCCCTGGGGATTGGGGAATATACAGCATGAGCAGGAGAAAACCATCCCAGATAATATTTCCTTTGTATCGTGGGATTGTGGGTGCTTTTTGTTCTCTAGCATTTTCTTCTCTATTTCTGTACATTTTCTATGAGAACAGAAGCACATAGTAGAAATAAACCTGATCTTAACTGCCAGAGTAGTGTGTCTGTACAGAGTAGTTTTTTCTCTCTGACCATCCCCCATTCTCAGTCCCCCAACTGGTTAAATAGAAATGAGAATGGATAGATAATGAATATTTCTCCAGGATTACTTTCTTAGCTCACAATAGGGATTCTGAAGTATTCTTCCATTTCATAAGAATAGCCAATTACAGACATACTGAAATCATTTTTTGCTCTGGAGGGATAGTCTTTGCTTACAGAAGAGAGAGAGAGCTCACCGTGCCTTTTTTTCCTGAGCAGAACTAGAAACTGTTGATTTCTCATTTTCCTGCAAAGAGAGGACCTTGCTTGCTTCTCCCAACTTCCCCTTTCAGGGAAGGGATGAGAGCGGAAGGAATGAGAGAGACAGGAGGTAAACTGAGTATAGTTAGCACTAACTGAAGTAATGTTCCAATCCTGGAGATCTGGTGCAATTTTTAGGTGGTCAGAGTGTGTAGCTGTAAGGGATTCTGTTTGGGAATTAAAGTGCAGTGAAGTCACTTGGCATCACTTCATTTTGGCTTTTAGGGCAGTTGACTGCCTCATTGCAAAATTGTAATCTGAAGTCCGTTTGGAGGATTGATAACCTCTCCAAAAGATCTCTCTGTAACTGTTCCATTTGGACATTACATTACCCAAGTATTGATGTGTTAATTCTGCTGGATTAGTTTCTGGGCATATACATTCACACACACTGAAATCTCACTGTCCTCTGAAAATGTTATTTTTTAATTCCTTGACCTCTTCTCAGATACTATTAAGAGACGTTATGATGTTGGGGCGCCTGGGTGGCTCAGTCGGTTGAGCGTCCGGCTTTGGCTCAGGTCATGATCTCATGGTTTGTGAGTTCGAGCCCCGCGTTGGGCTCTGTGCTGACAGCTCAGAGCCTGTAGCCTGTTTCAGATTCTGTGTCTCCCTCTCTCTCTGCTCCTCCCCTGCTCATGCTCTCTCTCTCAAAAATAAATAAACATTAAAAAAAAAATTAAAAGACGTTATAATGCAGATGCAGTACTGTGAGTTTTACCTTGACCATAAAGGTACTCTCTTTTTTCTTTAAAAAAAATTTTTAATGTTTGTTGATTTTTTTTTTTTTTTTAAATTTTTTTTTTCAACGTTTATTTATTTTGGGGACAGAGAGAGACAGAGCATGAACGGGCGAGGGGCAGAGAGAGAGGGAGACACAGAATTGGAAACAGGCTCCAGGCTCTGAGCCATCAGCCCAGAGCCCGACGCGGGGCTCGAACTCACGGACCGCGAGATCGTGACCTGGCTGAAGTCGGACGCTTAACCGACTGCGCCACCCAGGCGCCCCAATGTTTGTTGATTTTTGAGAGAGACAGAATGTGAGCGGGTGAGGGGCAGAGAGTGGGAGACACAAAATCCCAAGCAGGTTCCAGGCTCTTAGCTGTCAGCACAGAGCCCTATGCAGGGCTCAAACCCAAGAGCTGTGAGATCATGACCTGATGCTTAACTGACTGAGCCACCTAGGTGCCCCTCTTTTTTCTTTAATCTTTAAAGGTACACCGAAGCCTGTTGCAGTGACTTCTGATACAGGACAGTCTCTTAGAAGCACTGCTGTACTAGCTTAACAATGACAATAGGAGAGTCACAAAGGCAGTAGTTGTGTATTTTTTTTTTCTTCCGTTGATTTGAGTAGGATTATACGGGCTGGAGGGTGATCTGCCAATTCAGCAAAATGGCACAGAACTAAAAATAAGGAGGTTAATGTAGATGAGGGAGAAACAAAGAGAACAGGACAAAAGAAAACCCAAGATGAGAAAGATTTAGTGAAGAACTTTTGCTCGAGGACACAAAGAGGTCGTTTTCCTCACTACCCCCAAAGAAGATGGCAGGAATGTTTACTTTGTTCGTTCCTTACTGAGCAAGTGAAAGTAGGGGCCAAGAATGGATTTCTTACAAAATCCCAATAAAATACAGGAGAACCTGTAGCAAATCCAAAAAAAATAAAAAATAAAATAAAAAGGAAATGACTTTACAGACTAAAAAGGAATACTATAAATTGGGAAGAGATCTAAAAAATTATGAGACTGCTTTGCAAGTTTTATGGTACTATTCTTAGACATCTTGATGAAATCTAAAATTTCCTACCAAATGTAAAGCATAAAAATCAACGAGCGAAGTAGAAGAATATGATTGTGCTCCTCTATTTGAAGTTCCCTTAACTAGCTTCCATTGTTCTTAAGGTAAAAATACCTTCTGCTTGCCTTCAAATCCTTTGACGTCTGCCTGCCTCTCCAGCCCTGTGGCCTTACTCCTTTGGTTCCTGCGCCCTGGGCTGACTGATGTTTCTGTTTGTCTCACGCACAGTCTTCTTTCACTGTAGGACCTTTGTACCTCCTATTTATTTTGCCCAGAATGCGGTTTCCCTTGTTTTGAACAGTTAATTTCTATGTATCTTTAAGTTTCAACTCAAAAATTTCACGTCCGTGAGGAAACTATCTCTTAGTCTTCACAGACTTAGTTTGGGTATTTATGCCATATGTGTTCATAGTTCCCTATGCCTTTTCTTCATATACTTAATACTGTTAACAATGATTCTGACAATTTGTGTCTCTTTTCCCCCAGCCTCTCTGAGGGTAGCACTGATGGCTGTTTTGCCCACTATTGAAACTCTAGGGCCTGCTGCCTAGATGGGTACTCAATAAATACGTGCTAGGTGAATAGATACTTGTACAGTCAAATAGCTTTTCCATTTCTTTAATTATGAGAACTACAAACCCATTTCCTCAAAACCAACAAAACAAAAACCTAAATAGTTTTATGGACACGTTCTTCCAGGCTCTCCAGGAAATCATTTTCTGTGTTAAACTGTTTCATAGTATACCTACATACAAATGGACAGCTACGCGGTTCATTCTGTGCCAATAACAAATTAGACAAAGCACCAAAATAGTAGTTGTTATAGACCTCGTTCAGTTATGGGAAGCCAATATGAAATTCTGGCAAATCACATTCAACAGGGTATGAAAAGAACAATGTCATAATCGGATAGAATTTCTCTGTTGAATAAAATGTATGGATAGGGGCTCAAATATTAAAAACTACATGATTATCTCAACTGATGCCAGAAGAGTCTGATAAAACTCGATATTTATTCCTTACGGTATGTCTTTAATAGGATGAAGATTACTTTAGTTAAAATAAAAAAAAAAAAAAAGAATTTCTACCCAAACCAATAGCCAATATCGTGCTATTTAATGAAATGCCTGAGACATTTCTGTGAAAAGAGAATAAAATAAAGATTCTGTAATACCACCATTAGTTAACTTTTTGTTTTGTTTTTGTTATTGCCAAGTTCAAGACAACATAATAAAATGTAACAGAATTGGAAGCAAGATTGATGGAAAAAGAGATACAGTTCACATTATTTGCAGGCGGGATGCTTATACCTTGAAACAAAAGAGAAAATGAAACACTTAGATATGAATTCATATGAGAGTTGGATAAAAGGTAAAGTTAGTGACTTTTCTATAACATAATAAGGTAATATAGTGGAAAATGTTCCATTTACTATTGGATCAAAGAATACCTTAATTGAAAAAAAGAAGACTAATCAATAAAGAAAATTATAAAATTTTACTGAAAGATAAAAAAGAAGATTTAAATGGAAAGTCTTACTATGATCCTGAATGTGATGACCGAATAAAAACGTGTGCTTCCAAAGTTGGTTAACCTTATTTGTGCCAGAATCCCGAATTTCTTTTGAAATTTGACCAGAAAATTTAAGTTTACAGGAAGAATAAATAAATGATAAAAATAAAGACAGATTTCAGTGAAAAGTAATTAGGAGAAAGTAACATTAGCAAATACCATTTTTTATTAAAACAATTTAAATGGTATAATACTGAGGAATAATTAAACACATCCGAATAAGCCCAGAAAGACCTTTCACTGTATGTAAGAAATTAATACATACTTTTAAAATGAAACTTAAGGGGCGCCTGGGTGGCACAGTCGGTTAAGCGTCCGACTTCAGCCAGGTCACGATCTCGTGGTCCGTGAGTTCGAGCCCCGCGTCGGGCTCTGGGCTGATGGCTCAGAGCCTGGAGCCTGTTTCTGATTCTGTGTCTCCCTCTCTCTCTGCCCCTCGCCCGTTCATGCTCTGTCTCTCTCTGTCCCAAAAATAAATAAAAAACGTTGAAAAAAAAATAAAAAAATAAAATGAAACTTAAAAGCTGGCAGTATGGCAGAAAAAGAAAATAAGATAAAACGCAAAGAAACTTAAGTTTGGCAATTAACTTCTTAAAACAAAAGATATATGAATGGTTAATAAACACATGAAAAGGTGATTGATATCATTAATCATCAGACAAATACAAATTAAAACCACAGTGAGATACTACCTATATATACCCATTAGAATGGCTGTGTTAAAAGCCTGATAATACCGAGTGTTGGCAAAGATGGGGAATTCTTATCAACTGCTGGTAGAAATGTGAAATGTTACAACCATTTTGGAAAACTCCTCAGCCGTTTCTTTTAAAAAGTTAAACATACTCCTAATCACACTATCCAGCTATTTCATTCCTAGATATTTACCCAAGAGAAATGAAAACCTATGTTCGCTCAAAAACTGGTCTGCAAATGTGTCTATCAGCTTTGTCCACATTAACCCATTACTACGAAGATCTGTTTTTTGCTCACAACACTTCTGATACCAAATGCGGATTTTCCACATCAAGCAGTTCTCTCATTTTCTGCAGATACCCGATGGGTGTCCTGCAATTTAATTCAGTTCTGATGTTGTCTACAAGTTAGCACAGACCCTCAGGTTAAAGGTTCAGTCCCATGAGCCTGCCCCCTACTAAAGATGCCAGTCACAAGTAGTGGGTCCCCAGGTTACCCACACTTCAGCTCAACTTGGCTACAGGTTGAGAGTTTTTAAATTTTTTTTTAATGTTTATTTTTATTTTTGACAGAGAGAGAGAGAGAGAGAGAGCAAGCACATGAGTGGGGGAGGGGCAAAGAGAGAGACACACACAGAATCCAAAGCAAGCTCCAGGCTCTGAGCTGTCAGCACTGAGCCTGACGTGGGGCTTGAACCCATGAACTGGGAGATCATGACCTGAGCTGAAGTCAGCCGCTTAACCGACTGAGCCACCCCGGCGCCCTTCAAATTGAGAGTTTTTAACCCCCTCCTCAGATTCCAGAGGTTGCCATATAATGGCTTATAAAACTCAATGAAATGCTTTATTTACTTACTGGTTTATTATAAAGTATATTATAAAGAATACACATGAGCTGTCAGATGAAGACTTGTGAGAGATCTGGGAATCCCATGTGCAGAAGCTTCATTTCTCCAGGAGTTTGGGGTGCACCACCCTCCTGGCATGAGGATATGTTCACCAACCTGGAAATCCTTCCAAACCCCATAACCTAGGGTTTTTGTGAAGCCTCCATTATGTAGGCATGATTGATTAAATCATCGGCCGTTGGTGGTCCAACTCAGTCTCCATCCCCCAAGGTCAGGGGTAGGGCTGGTAGTTTCCACCCTTTAGTTACATAGTTGGTTCCTCTGGCAATGGCCCCCAATCTGTAGGTGTCAAGGAGCCCATGGCAGCCATTTAATTAATATGAAGTCAGGTGTGGTTGAAAGGGGGCTTATTATGAATAGCAAAAGATGTTCCTGTCACCATGATTGCTCAAAAGATTCCAAGGGTTTTAGGAGCTTTGTGCCAGGAACCAGAGGAAGACCAACAAAATATGTATATTTTAATTGAGGTATAGTTGACATAATGTTAGTCTCAGGTGTGCAACATAACGGTTTGATATGTGTATACAGTGTAAAATGATCGCTACAATAAGTCTAGCTAATATCAGTCACTGTACATAATTATAGAATTTGTGTGTGTGATAAGAACTTTAAGATTTACTTTTAGCAGCTTTCAAATATGCAGTACAGGGGTGCCTGGGTGGCTCAGTCGGTTGAGCCTCAGACTTCAGCTCACGTCATGATCTTGCAGTTTGTGGGTTCAACGCGGGGCCCCGTGTCGGGCTCTGTGCTGACAGCTCGGAGCCTGGAGTTTGCTTCGGATTCTGTGTCTCCCTCTCGCTCTGCCCCTCCCCCACTCACACTCTGTCTCTCTCTCCTTCAAAAATAAGTAAACATTAAAAAAAAAATCAAATATGGAATACAGTATTATTTTTTTTAATGCTTATTTTTGAGAGAGAGAGAGCACGTGTGAGTGGGGGAGGGTCACAAAGAGAGGGGGACAGAGGATCTGAAGCAGGCTCTGTGCTGACAGCAGACAGTCTGATGCAGGGGAACCCGAGATCATGACATGGGCCAAAGTCGGACACTTACCGACCAAGCCACCCAGCTGGCCCGCAATACAGTATTATTTAAAAAAATTTAATGTTTCTTTTTGAGAGAGAGAGAGACAGACAAAGCATGAATGGGGGAGGGGTAGAGAGAGAGGGAAACACAGGATTCAAAGCGGGCTTCATGCTGATGGCAGAGAGTCTGATACAGGACTTGAACTCACAAATCGTGAGATTGTGACCTGAGCTGAACGAAGTTGGGTGCTCAACCGACCAAGCCACCCAGGTGGCCCACAATACAGTATTATTAAAAAAAATTTTATTTTAATGTTTCTTTTTGAGAGAGAGACAGAGACAGAGAGACAAAGCATGATTGGGGGAAGGGCAGAGAAAGAGAGAAACACAGGATCCAAAGCAGGCTCCAGGCTCTGAGCTGCCAGCACAGAGCCCGTCACAGGGCCCCACGTCAAACCCACAAACTGCGAGATCATGACCTGAACCAAAGTTGGATGCTCAACCGACTGAGCCACCCAGGCGGGCCCGCAATAATACAGTATTATTAACTGTAGTCCTCATGCTGCACATTACATCCTCATGATTTATTTATTTTATAACTGGAAATTTGTACCTTTGGACCTCCTTCATCCATTTTTCCCATCTCTTTACCCTTGTCTCTGGTAACTGCCAGTCTGCTCTCTCTGTCTGAGTTCGATTTGTTTCTTTGTTTAGATTTGACATATAAGTGAGATTATATGGTTTTTGTCTTTGTCTGGTTTAGTTTACTTAGCATAATGCCCTCAGGGTCCATCCATGTTGTCACAAGTGGCAAGATTTCCTTTTTAATGGCTGAATAATATTCCGTTGTATATATGCATCACATTTCCTTCATTTTATCCATTGATGGACCCTTAATGATGCTTTCATGGCTTGAAAATATGTATTTTTTTAAAATAAATTTTCTTAAAAAATTTAATGTTTGTTTTTGAGAGAGAGACAGTGCACGAGTCGGGGAGGGCGAAAGAAAGGGAGACACAGAATCTGAAGCAGGCTTTCAGCACAGAATCTGACACAGAGTTTGACCTCACAAACTGCAAGATCATGACCAGAGCTGAAGTTGGACACGTAACCAACTTAGCCACCCATGCACCCCTGTATTTCTTTTTTTTTTTTTTAAGTTTATTTATTTATTTTTAGAGAGAGAATGGAGGGGAAGGGCAAGGGGGCAGAGAGAGAATCCCAAGCAGGCTCCACTCTGTCAGCACAGAGCCCAACATGGGGCTTGATCCCACAAACCAGAAGATCGTGACCTGAGCTGAAATTTAAGAGTCTGATGCATAACCATCTGAGTCACCCAGGTGCCCCCAAATACGTATTTCTCATCCCACAATATGACAGACCCAAACTGCAAACAGCCCAAATGTTCATCAGTGGGCGAATGTATTACAAAATGTGGTTTAACTATATAGGGGATATACCACTACTCAGGAATACAAGGGAATCATCAATCATCCAGTGAGGCATGCAACAGTATAGATAAATCTCAAAATTATTGTGTTGAATGAAAGATGCCAGGCTCTAAAGACTTTTTTTTTTTTTAACGTTTTATTTATTTTGAGACAGAGACAGAGCATCAACGGGGGAGGGGCAGTGAGGGAGGGAGACACAGAATCGGAAGCAGGCTCCAGGCTCTGAGCCATCAGCCCAGAGCCCAACGCGGGGCTCGAACTCATGGACCGTGAAATCGTGACCTGAGCTGAAATCGGACCCTTAACCAACTAAGCCACCCAGGCGCCCCTCTAAAGACTTTTATACTGTTAAGATTCCATTTACACACAGTTCTAAAAACTGCTAACTAATTTATAGTGCCAGAGAGCAGCACATCAGTGCTTGCTAGGGAGTGAAAAAGGAGTGTGAGAAATCTGTTGGGGGTGAAAGAAATGATCTGTTTCTTGATGGTGGCAGTAGTTTCATAGATAAATACGTCTGTCAAAATTCTTTGAATTGTACACTTCAAATGAATGCAGTTTATTATATATACATGTCTGTATTGTATGGATCATGATAATATTGTATGTTTGTAGGTTTTTCTCATCTACCACATCCAGTTCGTCAGCACATCCTACTGGCAAGACTTTCAGAAAGTATCCAGAATTTAATGACTTTTTGTTACTCCAGTGATACCCCACTAGTCTAAGCCCCTGTGGTCTTCTGTTTAGATCATTGTTCTAGACTTTCAGCTGGTCTTGAGATGCTACTCCTGTCTTCGGTACATCAGTAGCTGGAGTCATCATGTTAAAACCTAGGTCTGGTCACATCATTCTCCTGTTCAATACCTTTTATGACATTCATTTTATTTAGAGTAAGTCCATCTTACCCGAGTGCTTCCAGTGGCCTACAGGAACGTACAAGATCTGGCTTCCTGATATCTCTACACTGCAATAAGTCTAGCTAATATCGATCACTGTACATAATTATAGAATTTGTGTGATAAGAGCTTTAAGATTTAGAGAATTTTAAGTTTTAAGAACTCATCTCCAGCTGCTCTCCGCCTCATGCGTTCCAACTGTATTACCTTCCTTGCCTTTCCATGAGCGTCCCAGGCAGGCCCTTACTTCAGAGACTTTGACCTTGCCTTCCCTGTAATATTTTTCCTCTAGACATCTGTGTGGCTGTTCCCTTACCTCCTTCATGTCTTTACTCACATGTTACCTTCTCAGTCAGGGAGCCTTCCCTGATTGCTGTCTGTAAGTCACTGCCAGCCCCCAACCCTACTCCCTATTTCTGTTCTCTGCTTTGTTTTTCTTCATAGCACTTATTACCAGCTTACATGCTATGTTTCACTTATTTAAAAAAAAATTTTTTTTTTAATGTTTATTTATCTTTGAGAGAGACAGAGACAATGCGAGTGGGTTGGGACAGAGAGAGAGGGAGACACAGAATCTGAAACAGGCTCCAGGCTCTGAGCTGTCAGCACAGAGCCCGACGTGGGGCTTGAACTCACAAGCTGTGAGATCATGACCTGAGCTGAAGTCGGACGCTCAACCGACTGAGCCACCCAGGCGCCCCTATGTTTCACTTATTGCCTGTTTCTTTTGTTTATTGACTTTCTCCTTTCCTTCTCTAGTATGTAAGCTCACTGAGGGCTGGGGATTTTTGTACTTCCTCCCACCCCTGCTATTTTCACATAGTAGGCACTCAGCATATGTTTATGGAATGAATGATTGCTTTCACTTGCGCTACATAGAAATAAAATTCACAGTGAAGCCCCCTAGACAGATGAAGAGTGGGATATGTTTCTGAAACAAGTTATTGTAAAATTTCTGTTCTTTGCATTTTCCAGTAGCTACTTTGCATCTAGAATGTGGAATTTTAAGGAATTGTTCAGTTAGGGAATTATTTTGATATGTAGTATTTTCTGTTTCCTTGTTTGTAAAGGAGGTTTGGTAGACTGATCACTAAAAGTTCCTTTTTGTGTTGAAAGTCTGTGACCCTTCTAACCTGAATCCTTTGACTTGGGGCTGCTGGGAGACTTGCTTTTAGTTTCTCTCTATAAATAGAGATTAATGCCTTTATTTCCTTCAGTCTTTATTGCTTTTTCAAAATCCCTATAGCCCTGGAAGCCAGAATTTGGCAAGGAAGAGGTTAACACTAGGAGAAGGGTGGCAAGCCTGGGGAGCTTATCTTAGCAGCTGGGGTGGGAGGGAAAAAAAAGTTTCAAATGACTAAGAATGGATGTAATCTGAGTAGGAATCTGGACATACTTTCCTTTTGTCTAACTGATTGAGGAATTTAATGCCGGTTGTGACCCAGAATGTAGTTTCAAATTATAAATGTAAGTCAGGAGAGAAAGTAGAATTTGATACATTACATTTTATAGATGGCAGTGGGTTTGTCCTGTATATAGGTGGACTTAGAATTTTTTTTAAAAGGCATAAAAAAAAAAGACAGATGTAGAAGACACAGCTCTTGTTCCTTTGGGCCCTATCTTAAAAAAAGAAAGGTGTGCTTCCAAGAAAGTGTGTTTTTACTGAAAAGTGAGAAGTAAAACAAAAGATACAGTAAGTTGTTTTCATGATCCAAGATGCAGTTTTGTTTTTGTTTTCACTTGTGGCAAGAACTGTCAAACTCAACCCATTGGGTCACAGGCCTTTATGGTGTTAGTGCAAGACTTGCCCCTCCCTCACTTAGCACCCTGCCTACCCTTGTGAGTTCACTGGCTGGAAGCTGCTAAAATGCAGTTTGTTTTATAGTTTTTAATTTCAAGGTAGTATTGGTAATCGGGTTACAGATTTGTAAGTTTCACCTACCCTCGCTGTTTGGATGTAACTAGTTTTATATGCTTATACTTCTGTCCGTTCTTGTTTCACTAATTCTGGGAAGCATAAAATGCTGCCGTCGTTGATGGGTTTTGATGAATGCATCACCTTTTATGAATATACTTCATAGAAGTATTGTTTTACATTGCTTTTCAATCAAAAGTTCAAAGGAGATGTCTTGGATATTTTCGGTACACTAATATTATTTCTTTTTTTGAAATACCTAGATATTTGTAACAACTAATATGTTGAGAATTAAAATAATGACCATGTCACTTAGTCACAGACAGTAGAGCACATGCTATGGGTTGTTCTTCTGATAATACAGATGTTTTTGAGCCGATTCATCCAAAAGCTTTCTAAGTCCCCGTGTGCTTACTAGATTGCGTTTGCTGTAGATTGACTTGGTAGTGTGCAGTCATGAGTTGGGGAAGAAAGAGCCTCACCAACTCGTACACTGTTCTGAGCCATATTTTCTCTTTTCGGTGGAACTAAACCAACGTGAATGTTGAAAGAGATCAAAATTCAGCAGTTTTTCCTCTGCTTGATATTTATAAATAGACTTTTCTTCAGGGAGATGAATTTGGAGGAGGGCAGAGATGTTATTCTCTTACATGTCTGCAGTTTCCTATTTGACCCACACAGATTAGACATTTTGATACTGTTTGTCAGATTGTTTGAGTCTGAGACTGTATGACAATCCTGGATTGATACACAAACATTTCTGTACCTTATTCAGTAAGGAATGTGCTGGTAATGGGTGGGCTGACCCATAGATTTCTCATCTTGTCCTCAGCAAGGAGTATACGGTAACTTTCACGGATTCCCTTTGTCGATTAAGTGACCAGTATTTATTGAGTCCGTATTAAGTGGTCGGAAGGGAGTGGTGAACGAGATGGTTTCTATCCGTAAGAAGATTGTGGGGGAGGGGAGGGTAGATAGATAATAAACACGTACATAAATAAGATCATTTTCATTATCAATAAGATAATACTGATAATATGGAGAAGATAAAAGAGGTTTTGGTAGACTGTGAAGGTCAAGGGGTATGGCAAGAGCTGTTTAGAGAGAGTCAGAGAAAGCTGCACTGACGAGATGAATTGAATTGAGACCTGAAGGGTGAAGATGAGGAAACCATGAGAGGCCATCTACAAGAACATTCCTAGCAGAAAGAACTACTAGGTGACAATAAACTCTGTTCAAGGACCATGAACCAAGGGGGAAGAGTAATAAGAGATAAGTTTGGAGAAGGAGCCAGGGGCCAGGTCCGATGGAGACTGGTTAGCCATAGCAAGGAGTTTGGATTTTTAACAATGTGATGGAAAATGTGTAGAGGGTTTGTCAAAGGGAAACGTTTATAATCCATGTGGAACAGATTACAGACAAGAGGACAGCAGAAACAAGCAGGAAGACCAGGTAGGACGCTGGTGCTAGGGTCGGGGGAAGATGGTGGTGGCTTAGATCACTGTGGTAGCAGTGGAGATTCAAGCAATGAAGCCAGCGGAGATTGACGAGACTGGAGTTGTAAGAAGGAAGGAGGCAAGGATGACCCAGGTTTTTTGGTGCCAGTAATTAAAGTGCATGGCGGTGCTGTTGGCCGAATTGGGCAAGTCCTGAAGTTGGATGTGGAAGGGTGGGTTGAGAACACCCTCTCTGGGCATAGCAAGGAAAATAGTCATCGTCATTTACCGTCTGAATCCATTGTACCCTTTTTACTTTCAATCTTTGTATTTTTTTTTTTTTTAATGTTTATTTATTTTTGAGACAGAGAGAGACAGAGCATGAACGGGGGAGGGGCAGAGAGAGGGAGACAGAATCCGAAACAGGCTCCAGGCTCCGAGCTGTCAGCACAGAGCCCGATGTGGGGCTCGAACTCACAGACTGTGAGATCGTGACCCGAGCCGAAGTGGGCCGCTCAACCAACTGAGCCACCCAGGCGCCCCTCAATCTTTGTATTTTTAAGTTATTTTACAAATAATGCACAGAAGTACATATACAGGAATAATGAAAACAACTTTATTAGAAATTTTAATAATTTAAACACGGCAAACTCAGGGTTAAAAAAACCACTTCTTTCACCCAGCAGTTTCAGGTTCATAGTAAAACTGAGAGGAAAGTGCAGAGCTAATTTACATACCCCCTGCCCCCACTCGTGCATAGCCTCCTCCATTATCAACATCCCCCACAGACTGGTACCTTTGTTACAACTGATGAATACACACTGACATATTATTACTCAAAATCTATAGTTTACCTTAGGGTTCACTCTTGGTGTTGTACATATTATAGGTTTGGACAAGTATATAATGGCATGTATCCACCATTCCAGCATATACAGAGTATTTTCACTGCCCTAAAAATATTCTGTGCAGTGTCTGTTCCTTTTTCCTTCCCCCAGAACCCCTGGCAACCACTAATGTTTTTACTGTCTTATATAGTTTTGCCTTTTCCAGAATGTCATATAGTTGGAATCATACACTGTGTAGCCTTTTAGATTGGCTTCTTTCACTTAGCAATATGCACTTGAGGTTCCTCCATATCTTTTTTTTTTTTTTTTTTAATTTTTCCCCCTTATTTTAGAGAGTGGGAGAAAGGTGGAGAGCGGGGAGAGGGAGAATCTCAAGCAGGCTCCATATACAGTGTGGAGCCTGGCACAGGGCTCAATCCCATGACCCTGGGATCATGACCTGAGCCAAAAATCAAGAGTCAGATGCTCAACTGACAGAGCTATCCAGGCTCAGACTCCTCTGTATCTTTTTATGGCTTGATAGCTCATTTCTTTTAGTGCTGAATAATATTCCATTATCTAGATGTGCCACAGTTGATCGATTCACCTACTGAAGGTCATCTTGGTTGCTTCCAAGTTTTGGCAATTATGAATAAAGCTGCTATAAACATTTATGTCCTGGGTTTTGTGTGGGCATAAGTCTTTAACTCCGTTAGGTAAATATCAAGGAGTATGGTGCTGGATTCTATGGTTTAAGAGGATGTTTAATTTTGTAAGAAACCTTCAAACTGTCTTCTAAAGTGGCTGTGCCCTGTTAAATTCCCACCATCACAATGAATAAGAATTCCTGTTGATCCACATCCTCACCAGCTTTTGGTGTTGGCAGTGTTCTGGATTTTGGGTTTTCTAATAGGTATATAGTGGTATCTCACTTAAAAAAAAATTTTTTTTTTTTTTACATTTATTTATTTTTGAGAGACAGAGCAAGACAAAGTGAGAGTGGGCAGGGGGGAGCAGAGAGAGAGGGAGACATAGCATCTGAAGCAGCTCCAGACTCTGAGCTGTCAGCACAGAGCCCGACGCGGGGCTCGAACCCACAGACCGTGAGATCATGACCTGAGCCAAAATTGGACGCACAACCGACTGAGCCACCCAGGCGCCCAGTGGTATCTCACTTTTAATTTGTGTCTCTCCAGTGACACATGATGGTGGACATCTTTTCAGATGCTTATTTGCTGTCTGTGTATCTTCCTTGGTGAGATAGCTGTTAGGCCTTTGGCTCATTTTTTTGTTGTTGAGTTTTAAAAGTTCTTTGTATAGTTTGGTTAATGGTCTTTTGCAAATATTTTCTCCCACTCTGTGGCTTGTCTTCTCATCATCTTGACAGTGTGTTTCACAGAGCAGAAATCTGTAATTTAATGAAGTCAGTTCTCCAGTTTAATCAATCCTTTCATGGGTTGGGCCTTCGATGTCATATCTAAAAAGTCATCCCTAAACCCAAGATCCATCTAGATTTTTTTTTTCCTTTTGTTATCTTCTAGAAGTTTTACAGTTTTGCATTTAGCTCTGTGATTCATTTTAAGTTAGTTTTTGTTAAGAGTGTAAGGTACGTGTCTAGTTTCATTTTTTTCATGTCGATGTCCATTTATTCCAGCACCATTTGTTGAAAAACACCATCTTCATTGTGTTGCCTTTGCTCTTTCACCAGGGATCAGTTGATTATATTTATGTGGGTATATTTCTGTGCTCTCTGTTCCATTGATCTACTTGTGTGTTCTTTTATCAATAACACACTGATTTAATTACTATAACTTTAAAAGTCTTGAAGTTGATCAGTTTGTTCTTGTCTTTCAATATGATGTTGGCTATTCTGAATCTTCTGCCTCTCCACATAAAGTTTACAATCAGTTTGTCGATATCCACAAAATAGCTTGCTGGGAATCAAAGTTTTATTTTGTTTCTTGGTTGTGAGGGCATATACATACCCAACGAGAAAAGTCCTTGGATACAATTAACTGCTCATCAACTGCCATTGATAAACCTGGAACATATACATTGAATTACATACTAATTTCAGATTTCAAATACGTTTCTAATATGGTTTGGCTTATCATTACTTCTGGTTCTTGTGTTTGTCAGAGGTAATAGTTTTGAAAGTTTCGATGGCTGATGATTTTGTTTTTTTTAAAAAAAATTTTTTTTTTCAACGTTTATTTATTTTTGGGACAGAGAGAGACAGAGCATGAACGGGGGAGGGGCAGAGAGAGAGGGAGACACAGAATCGGAAACAGGCTCCAGGCTCTGAGCCATCAGCCCAGAGCCTGACGCGGGGCTCGAACTCACGGACCGTGAGATCCGTGACCTGGCTGAAGTCGGACGCTTAACCGACTGCGCCACCCAAGCGCCCCTGATGATTTTGTTTTTTAAAAAAAGATGACCATTATCAATTGAAAAGCATTTTTATTTTTTAAAGATTTATAAATTACCAATTAGAATGATCTATCCAATGATTTTTTTTTTTCATTTCCACATCATTGGTTTCCTTCTCTTCTGTACAGCTATAAATACCTGCCTGTAGCATTTATGCACCTATGAGTTTTATCAAGTAAATTTTGCTGTAAAAGCATCATAAAAGATGAAAGAATACCACCACACATCCTCTTAGGTAAATGGGATAATCCACATTCTTGTAACATACCAAATGATAAAGTCCTTATTGCATTGACTATGAATCCTATATTTCTTTTTGTCCTTAAAAATATATATTGTAGACTCATTGCTTCTTAGATTTGAGAAAATTCATCTAGAATTATTGTTGTTTGCAGATTCATTATCTGAAATTTTACTATGACCTGCCTGTTCACAATCACCATGTAATAATTGTGAAGTATTTTCTACATTGATCTTCTCTTTGCCATCATGGGTGGGTAATGAAATATTCTGAATTCGCAACTATGTCCACTGAAACCCAAAATGAATACAAGGATGGTATCTCCAGACTTCTTTTTGAGAGATGAGGCAATACTTTTTGGGTAATGCAATAAGAAAACTGAAGGATGGTACAGTAGTGTGTCCTCCTTCTTGGCAATTCCATTATTCTTCCATTCTCTTACTTAATTTTTTTAGTATAGCTGGAAATAATTGATAAGTAATGATGCAAAAATTGCCAGGATGATGAACTAGCAAAGATTTCAAGATACAGGAAAAACACTGAGGTCCCATAATATATCTTAAATTTATAAAAGGGTCCATTGTAGCTATATGGAAATTGTATGGAAAAAAATGACTTTTATTAATTTTTTAAAGTAAATTTTCTTGTTGCTCTTTGGAAGACCTGAAGGAAAAATAAAGTCATGAAATTTCAATCCTTACAAATAGAACTGTTCAAAAAAGAAATTAAGAAACAAAACTTGGGTCCAGCAGACCCTGATGGTATTATCAAGGGTTAGTTTTGAACTTTTTAGACATCCTAGTGGTGATGTGGAGTAGTGAGTGGTTATCTCTGTGAGGCTGGAACTCTAGGGAGATCCAGGCTAGAGATTTCGTCTGAGAGTCATCAGCACATATATGGTATTTGAAGCCTTGAGCCTAGATGGGGTCACCTGGGAAAGGAGTATAAAATGAAAAGAGGAAAGAGCCAGAAATAGACCCCTGGCTTACTAGGCTTTTTAGAAGTTTGATGAAGGAAGAAAAGCTACTGAGAAGGTATAAACAGTGAGGTAGGACCCTGTGATTTTTAGAGCAGAGCGTTTTAAGGAGGAAGTAATCAATTGGATCAAAGGATGCTGAGAAATGATTTTAAAAAGTGGGGAAGTCAGAGAACTTTATTGACTTCAAAAAAAAAAAAAATGAGGGTTATTGATGACCTTGAGAAGAGCTGTTTCATTGAAGTGGTGGGACCAAAAGCCCATTTGTAGTGAAGTGAGGAAGTAGACAAAGTAGAGGCCAATTTCCTCCACTTGCCATGAAGAGGAAGCAGAGAAATAGTAGGTAGTTGGTGAAGGTTTCTTTTAATCCACTTTAGGGGATTGAGAGGAATGGGGAGAGAGAGCACCTAGAATTGGGGGTGTGAGCCAGGAACCCCCAATGTTTATGTTGTTACCTAAACTTATTGAGGTTCTATATTAATATTCTCTAGGAAGGAGCAGAGCAGCCTCTGTTCAGTTTTTCCCTCCCTCAGCCCCTCTTCCTTTTGTGATAAAAAAAAAAGTAGAATTTTTACTTGCTTTTTGTGTATTACAGACTAAAACATTGAGCACTGGCCTGCTTGTCTGATTTTATGATGCAAATCAACAGGGAAAATGAAATCTTAAATCTGTTTTCTCGGATATACTTAATACTTTAAGTGAAATGTACCTGCTGACAAGATTTCCATATCATATGGGGCTTGTCTGAACTATAATAATTGCTGTCTAAATGATAAGATGAACTGAAATAGCATTTCATTTAGGATAGTCTCAAATTTGAGTTTAGCTATTGTTTTCTTATGTGAATGTTGCTTCGGATTATGAAGAACAAAGATTGTGAAATACATTTTACATTTTGTATTGTTTATTAATAATTAAAATTGAGGAAAAGTCTTGAAAACCTTCACTGTAGAAACTAATTTACTGAATATCCATTGAACGGGCCAGTTTGGAGCAGTCAGAACTTAAAATACTGTTTTGGATACTGTTTTGTTTCCTTAAAAAATAATATTTCTCCAGGGTGTAAGGGTTATATCCAGTGAACTTGGCTCTGATCACGTCACAAGTTTTCTTATCTGCCTTAGATTTGGCATATGATTATTAGAAAACGCTCAGTTGTTTGGGATATGTGCTTGTGCCGACTTGATTATTTTGTAATTTAAGGGAATCAAAACATTTTCTTTACAACTTTTCATCTTAATTCTTTATTTTACTTATTTTGTGTTAAAATCTTAATCTTTTGTGTTGTATGTGATAGCTCAATATTGTAAGCCTGCTTAGACAATATGACTTTCTGGAACAATTCTGAGTGATATTCTGGGAACTTAGTGGCAGTTAAACAATACAGATGTCTTTTGGCTCTTTAAACTTTCATGGTTGGCTTTCACTAAATGAGATTGTTGGATGCAGAAATTATGTAGCATTGTTGTCAAAAGTCCCTTCAGACTGACTTCCAAACCTAGTTCCTAAAAGTCTCCAAAGAAGCAGGATTTCAAAAATTTTTAAAGTTGACTATATAAAAGTTCTTTGATGTTAAGATAAAATGGTTAGTTAAACTTATTTGGGGTGTATTGTTTGCCAAGGTATCATTTTATATGTTTATGCTCATAAGTTTTGTATTTTAACATTTATTTAGCTTCTTTGATTCTCTCCCTTTTCTTCTCATTTCAACACTCAGTTCTTTAATTTCACCACGAATTTAGGGAGAAAAGGCTCCCTCCAGCAAATCTTTAGTATCCTGCAGCGATATATCATGGGCTGTAAAACACTTTAGATTTGGTCCCTGCCCAAGACCTGGGCCAGTTCCATGTCTTCAGTAATCTTGATGTATTTAAAGTTTTGCTAATAAACCCTCTGAAATTCCTGGGCCTTTTCTCATGGTTTTGTACCTTTTACCTGTAGTATTGTCTCCTAATTTGCCTAACAAGTTCCTGCTTGTCCTTTACATTTCTGCTGACAGTTCACTTCCTCTGCAACGTGTTTTTTCTTTTTTTTTAAACTCTATTTATTTTTGAGAGAGACAGAGTGAGTGGGGGAAGGGCAGAGAGAGAGGGAGAGGGACAGAGAGAATGTCATGCAGGCTCTGCACTGTCAGCACGGAGCCTGATGTGGGGCTCAGACTCCTAAACCGTGAGATCATGACCTGAGCCAAAACCAAGAATTGGACGCTTAACTGACTGAGCCACCCAGGTGCCCTGCCATGTGTTTCTTTTGGTGCTACTTCTTAAATATTCCTGCTGTACTTTGCAGATACTTCTGCTGTAGAAATTTTTAAAATATCACTGCTGTACCCTAGACCTGTAGCATCCAAAAGAGTAGTTCCTAGCCATAAGTGGCTAGTGAGTGCTTAAAATGTGGCTATTGCAACTGAAGAACTGAATTTTAACTTTATTTACTGTAAATTAAATGTGAATAGCCACTTGTGGCTAGTAGCTACTCTGTTAAGACAGCATAGTTCATAGCCTTTGAAGTGTGCTAATAGGATGAATATGGGAAGACATGGGTAAAGATCAGTATTTCCAATAAAAGTTTAGCATCTGAATTGAAATGTGCTTGTAAGTGTAAAATACACTCTGAATTTTGAAGACAGTACAAAAAAGAGAATGCCATTAATAATTTTAAATATTATCTGTTGAAATGATACAATTTTAACATATTGGATTAAATACATTATTTAAAATAACCTCATCTAAGCCAAAACATAATAGACTCTTAAAAAGTGAGGACAAACTGAGGGTTGATGGGGGGTGGGAGGGAGGGGGGGGTGGGTGATGGGTATTGAGGAGGGCACCTTTTGGGATGAGCACTGGGTGTTGCATGGAAACCAATATGACAATAAATTTCATATATTGAAAAAAAATAAAATAAAATAAAAAATAAAATAATCTCATCTATTTCATTTTCCCTGTTTTTTTTTTTTTTTTTTTTTTTTTTTTTTTTTTTTTAGGTAGCCACCAGAAAATTTAGAATTCTACATTTGGCACACATTTGGGGCTCACGTTGTATTTCTTATTTATTGATTATTTTATGTTTGTTTATTTTTGAGAGAGAGAGAGTGAGTGAGCAGGGGAGGGCAGAAAGAGGGAGACACAGAATCTGAAGCAGGCCCCAGGCTCTGAGTGTTAGCACAGAGCCTGACACAGGGCCCAAACTCAAGAACTGCAAGATCCTTACCTGAGCTGAAGTCGGACACTTAACCGACTGAGCCACCCAGGCGGCCCTTGGGGCTCACATTATATTTCTCTTGGACAGTGCTGCTCTGACAGTGAGCTCCTTTGTAGGCAAGCATCTTCTCTTTTCATTTTATCACAGCCATTACCACACTTGCCATAAAGTAGGTGCCCAATAACTCAGTTGTTGAATGAATGAAATAAGTTGTCTCTAGAAATTTTAACCCTAAGCCTTTTGAAGGATTGAAACTTTAGATGAATTAAAGAAAGTGACTTTGCAGGTCTTCGGGTGTATGTGTATTTCATAGTATATTTTGATAAATAAACACACGCACCTGCACATAGATGGAAGAAAGAAGAGATCTAAAAAGATCATAGCAGAGCACTTTCTATAATTAAATCATTAAGTCCTCAAAACAGCATCCATGGCTCATCAGTGAGGCAGGTTTTGTTAACAATCCCATTTACAGGAAACTGAGGCAGAGAAATTAGGTAACTTGCTCTAAATCACAAAAAAACATTAACCAGCGTAGCCATGACTTGAAATCAGGCAGTCTGGCCTCATAGTTTGTACTTTTAACCCCTACGTTAAGGATGTGCAAAGTAGATAATTTGGTCACCCGTGATTATTTGATTACTTTCAAGGTATGAAAGGATTGGTGTGAATAAATCTTGGGAGCACTGGACTTGGAAGACTTTATGATGTTTAGATTCCTTTGCTTTCCTGGAATGAAGGAAGTTTACATAGGACTTGTGATCTGCTTTTAATTACTTTAAGATTTATTCAAGTTCTGCAATCAAAGTCTGTTGCTGTCCATTCAGTATGAGCTCTTATATTTGTGTTTTAGTGACATTTTTTTTCAGCTCATGGAAAAGCATAAAGTGTTGTCACTGGTAGGTTGTTAAGTAAAAATTGTCATTTGGCTTCCGGGAAAACAGAAAAACGAAATCGTCGCTTATATACCAGTCCCAGGAATCAACGTCCTTCTTGTATGAATAAAGAAAATCTCTGCTCGGTGACAGACCTATGATACTTTACCTTTGAGGGAAAGTGAAAAAGCAAGGATGTCAGTTTATTTCTCCTCAGCTTTCTATTAACATTTCCCACCGAAAGTTTTATATCTAACTGAAAATCCACTATGCTATTATATTGAACAAATCTTATCAAATGAATAGTCATGAAACAGCAGGGTATAATAATCAAGGGAAAAGATACATTCCTTTTCATTTTTAACGTACTGCCACAAATTCCCATATATGCTGTCCCCCCCCGCCCCCCCCCCCCTGCTGCCGTTCACATTATTCTTTTCAGTAGTGACATATCTTTTGAGGATTCATACATTTGTTAGGGTATTCTGGAAAATTCAGCCTGAAAAATACACTGTCAAAGGAGTCAGATGGATTCTAGGTAGTGAAAATGAATTTACTTGTAGGCATTATCATTTTGCTTGCAGAAAATTGTTTTTTTTTCTTTTGCTTGTGAGTGTCTGTGTTGGTGAGCATTTGGGTGACCAGTTCTGTTCCACACTGCCGTCCAGGGATCTTGATCTTTTATCTTGTCCCAGTGTCCCCTAAGGAGGGTGTTGCTCTTGTCGGCAAAGAGGAATCCGAATCACCACCACATGCATATTCTAGTCTGTGTGACTAGGGCAAAAACAGGTGGGAGATGAGCAACTTTTAAAAAAACACATGATCTGGGAGTTACGTACAACATTTCATCCTCTTATCCCTTTGGCTAGAACTCAGTCACATGGGCACATCTGTCTGCCCTTGAAGCCTGGAAATGTAGGGTGTTCTACTTTTAAAAGAAAGAGAAGAATGAGTACTGAAAGATTACCAGCCTCTGCTATGTGAACAGTTCTCATTTTTCCATCATCTATTGTATGTTAGTCCTTGTGCTTAAGTGCTTTATCTATCTATGTTTTCTCCTTCAAACCTCAGGACTGGGATGCAGAGAGTTTTAATGGCTTAGGATAGGTCATTCAGAAGATAAGTAGAAGAGCTGGAATTTGAACCCAAGGTCCGTTGGACTCCCAAAGATCATGGCGTTCCTACCACACGCGCCTGAGAGTTTAATTAGACCCAAGCAACTGGAAAGATAGTGCTGTCATGAACAAAGATAAGAAAGTTGAATAATTTTGAGGGAGATGATCAGGAATTTACCTCAGAGTATTTTAAATTTAAGATACCTGTTTAGGGGAGCCCAGGTGGCTTAATCAGTTAAGCGTCTGACTCTTGATTTCAGCTCAGGTCACGATATGGCTCGTGAGTTTGAGCCCCGCATCAGGCTCTGTGCTGACGGTGCAGAGCCTTCTTGGGATTCTCTCTCTCGCCTCCTCTCTCTCTGCTTCTCTCCCGCTTGTGCTCTTTCTCTCTTTCAAAATAAATAAATAAGCTTAAAAAAAAAATACCTGTTTAATCTGTGTGAAGGTGTGGAGTAGGAAGTTGTATGTGTGAACTTTGAGTTCAGGGTAAATGGTTGGGCTAAAGACACTAGTTTGGTAGCTTCTAGTTTATAAATGGCATTTTAAATGATTAAGAGAGTAGGGGCACCTGGGTGGCTCAGTGGGTTAAGCATCTGACTTTGGCTCAGGTCATGACCTCACGGTTCGTGAGTTCGAGCCCCGCGTCGGGCTCTGCGCTGACAGCTCAGAGCCTGGAGCCTGCTTTGGATTCTGTGTGTCTCTCTCTCTGACCCTCCCCCACTCACACTCTGTCTCTGTCTGTCTCTCTCTCGAGAATAAATACACATTAAAAAAAAAATTTCTCTTTAAAATAATTAAGAGAGTAGGGTTGCTTGGGTGGCTCGGTCGGTTAAGCTTCCGACTCTTGATATCAGCTGAGTTTGTGATCTCACAGGTGTGATTTCATGGTCATGAGATCGAGCCCCGAGGAGAACTTCACACAGAGCCTGCTTGGGATTCTCACTGTCGCTGTGTCCCTGCCACTCCCCAACTTGTTCTCTCCCTGTCTCTCTAAATAAATAAACATTAAAAAAACCCAAAAACCAAACAGTTTAAGAGAGTAAATGTAGATAAAGAGAATGGTTCAAAGACTTTTTGGAGCATTACATTCATAAAAGACCTGGGAGGTGAGGAGGAGTTGGAAAAGACTGATTTCATAGATGAGCCTCTATCCCTCTCATCCACTTTCTTTTAATGTTTATTTATTTATTTATTTATTTATTTATTTATTTATTTATTTTTAAGCAATTTTTTTTTTAATCTTTATTTTTGAGAGAGAGACAGAGTGTGAGCAAGAGAGGAACAGAGACACAGAATCGGAAGCAGGCTCCAGGCTCTGAGCTGTCAGCACACAGCCCGACGTGGGGCTTGAACTCAGGAACTGCGAGATCATGACCTGAGCCGAAGTCGGACGCTTAACCAACGGAGCCACCCAGGCGCCCCTCATCCACTTTCTTAATGCATCTCTGGCTCTTGCATACAGACGCAGAAGGTCCCACGCTCTATGCTTTTGAATCCATCAGTAGCAAACCTTTTATCATCCTAAGAATCATAGATGATATCTTTGAAGTTGGAAGTATAGCCAGAAGTACCTGGCCCAAGGAAGCCAGGAGCAGGAGACTCGATTCCCAATATGCTACTTTTCAATAAAATCGGAATCTGAAAGCAAGTTCTTCATCTACTGACATCTGGTTTGGTAGTATCACTCACCCCATATTACTTAAGTAATACTATGTGTCTCCTTTACTTCCCTTTTCTGACAGTATTCTTCCTAATTGCTTGCTTGTTTTTGTTTTGTTTTCAATTTTCCTGGTTTCCTGCGGTAATTTCCTAGTTAGTAATGAATATTACTTTCTAGAATGTGCATCTTAGCAAAGAATACACAGGAATTTAGAGATACTTTTTAGAAGATCTCTACTTACTTTTCCCCCAAAACTTATAAGCCTCATTAGCTCTGCCTTCATAGTTTACCATCTAAGCCTATTCCCTTGTATTTTGGTTGGTCTGGTAGAGGTATCATTTTAGAATAACAAATACCACATATTGAAAGAAACAAATGGCTGAGTTCCACAACAGTTAAGTTCCATTAGGTTAACAGTTAAACTCGTTTCTATAAAACTTGCAGGTCTGAATTAATGAGGACTATATTTTTTAGCTGTAGATTTGTCAAAAGGAGAAGTAAGCTTCTACCTTGATGTTTAACTCTTTAACTTAAGGCAGTTTCCTCGAGAGGAAGAGAGAGAGAGAGGGAGAGTGAGGGAGAGAGAGAGAGAGGAGAGAGAGAGAGGAAGAAGAGAGTGCATGGGTATCCATTTTGTTACTGTGATTGGCAAATTCCTCAATTTTATATGTAACCCAAATCTCTCATTCCTGTTTTCTTTCCCAGATTAAGCCCAGTATTTTCCATAGAATCTCATTAACCATCTGTAAAATAAACTTAATTTTTTTTAAGTTTATTTATTTATTTTGAGAGAAAGAGCGAGAGCACGTGAGCAGGGGAGGGACAGAGAGGGAGAGAGGTAATCCCAAGTAGGCTTCGCCCTGTCAGCACAGAGCCCGATATGGGACTTGATCCCATGAACTGTGAGATGATGCCCTGAGCCAAAATCAGGAGTCTGATGCTTAACCGACTGAGCCACCCAGGCGCCCCAAACTTAATTCTTTATATATATTTAGTTTTCATCTGTTCCTGTAGCAAATTACCACAGATTTAGTGGCTGAAACAACAGGCATATTATCTTTCAGTTTGAAAGTTCAGAAGTCCAGCATGGGGAAAACTTCAGTGTAACTAATATTATGTAAATAACAGTATTCCAATTCTCTATTTTAATTGTGATGCTCAGGAGACAAGAGAGAAAGGCTTTAATATTGATGGTGACAGTGATGGTGATTATGATTATGATGTTGAACCATCGAGGGTTTCAGTTTCCTTTTCATACACATGAAAGATCTCTTGTTGTCTTTTGAAAATTATCTTCTAATTGTTAAGATGTTTGAGAGTTACGTGTTTAGTTCAAATTGTTCAACTCATTTTTTAACTGTACCTGGGGATCTTACTTTGACTTGAATCTTGTAATTTGTATAGAAAAGAAAATGTATTTGCGAACTGACAGCTTGGTTATAAACATGAAGCCTGTTTTGAATTGCTTTGTCAATATCAGAAATAGGAATACCTAGTATACTTTTCTTATACTTTCCCTATCTTTTAAAAGATTACTGGAAAATTTAAATGTGCCTCATATTTTAACATGTACATGCCATTTTGGTACAAAAGCAAGCTGGTACTGATATTTACATATGAGATCTGTCCTTAGGTAACTAACTGACTTCTGATGTTATTTCTTCTTAGGAATGTTTAGATAAATTCTACTCTGCTACTAAATAAAAGTACCAGTGCCTCAAAGCTTTGTTATTTGAAGTTATCTAAAAGATCTGAAGGCATGAAATGAATATTGTTGGGGGT
Organism: Prionailurus bengalensis; assembly: GCF_016509475.1. Taxonomy (NCBI): domain Eukaryota; kingdom Metazoa; phylum Chordata; class Mammalia; order Carnivora; family Felidae; genus Prionailurus; species Prionailurus bengalensis. The sequence continues at coordinate 97,309,738 of NC_057345.1, forward strand.
GGGGTGGAATTTGAATATGTATACTTTTCTTTTTATTTTGAAAAACATCAAATCTCAGCATAGTTGCAAGAATAGTACAACAAACACTTATGTATCCCTTCACCCACATTCACTGATAGTGATTGCACAAATGTAGCAAAATATTAACCAGCGTATGTAAGTGTATGTGTATATATCTATATAGATAAAAGTACAGGGTTTTTTTTTTTTTTCTCCCTGAGTTATTTGACAGTTGGTTGCAGACATTTCACTTAGAAATATTTTAGCGTGTATTCCACTTGGGAAGTTTAACATTGATACAATACTATTATGTGTTAAATAGTTCATATTCAAATTTCCCCACTTTCAGCTTCTGAAATAGCAAATGATTTTGAAAGGGCATTTATTACTTTGAAGATAGGAAAATTACTTTGAAAAGAATTTTAAATATTTATCATGTGAAAACCATGGCAAATTCTAAATGAATGCCTTGGAGTACAGTTCAAAGCCAGAGAGAATTCAAGCTGTGAATTTTCAATATAGTTTTTAGGCATCAGAACTATCAGTAAATGATGTGAGATCCTAGACTCTGTGTACCGTTGATGTTTTCTTATAATTTACATATTTTTGTGAAGATAAAAACGTGGATTCTCCAAAAGTCTTGAGATGTGAATGTAGTGGGAGGTTTTTGTCAAGTTCTCTTCTAACTCTAAAATTCTATGGTTTCAATAATTTAACAGATATTAACTGTCTATTAAATATGCAACATTGTGCTGGGCGTTCTAGGAAATTGGAAAGTTCAAGGGGAGAAGGAAGTTGTAACAAAGCGATGAATGAAAGTAAAGCGTATGTGAATAGTAAGATATATATATAAAAAAAATGTAATGGAAATTCAGAAATAGAAGAAATGGGCTGGGTGGTAAGAAGAGAACAGATAGGCTTCATCAGGTTGTAAATATTTATTAACAGAAACCCAGGGTTTCTACTGTAGTTTTCCTGTTTATATAACAGTTTTAACTGGAATTAACTGCATTAATAAGCACAGGGCATGCATAACTCAGGTTAACTGAACAAAAATAGAAACTCATGTAAGTGATACAGTGCAAATACAAATAACCATTACAATTTTTAATGAAAAGAATATATTAAAATAAATTTAAGGGGGTGCCTGGGTGGCTCAGTCAGTTAAGCGTCCGACTTCAACTCAGGTCATGATCTCACGGTTCGGGGGTTCAAGTCCCGCATCGGGCTCTGTGCTGACAGTTCAGAGCCTGGAGACTGTTTCGGATTCTGTCTCCCTCTCTCTCTGCCCCTCCCCCACTTGCACTCTGTCTCCGTCTCAAAAATAAACATTAAAAAAAATTAAAATTAATTTAAGTGTAGGGATGTAGAAATTAAAAAGAAAAATATCATCTATAGCCACCTCACTGAGCGGTAATACCTGCTTATATTTTATTCTACTTTCTTTCCATCGTCTTTTCTGTATTGTCTGTATATTTATATTTGATTTTGCCAAATATAAATTGTTTTCTGCTTCAAATTATAATTTTTTTTTCATTTTATACTACATATTTGGTAAACTTCATTTTTAATAGGAACATGACACTGAGTGCTTGTGGCATGATTTATTAAAATAGTCCCCAATTGTTGAACAAAAGAATTCGCTCTTTGTAAAGAGTAAAACAGTTACAGAAATGGTAAAATAATGATGAGAGAGTAGACTTGTTTCCTTGAAAAAATCTTCCTTAATTTTTTATCCTGATAATTCACCACACCAAATGTTTTATTGCTATTTTTCTTGCTCATTTGTGGCTAGCATTTTAACTGACCATTACTAAATTATTTAAACTTTTCATTAGATCTAATCTAGAAAAGTCAGTGCTTCATTTACTATTAGAAAGGATTGTTCTGTATATACTTTTGCTTTATAAAAGAACTCATTAAAATGGGGAAAGGCAGGGGCGCCTGGGTGGCTCAGTTGGTTAAACGTCTGACTCTTGATTTCAGCTCAGGTCATGATCTCACAGTTTGTGAGATTGGGCTCTGCGGTGACAGCATGGAACCTGCTTGGGGTATTCTCTCCCTCTCTCTCTCTCTCTCTCTCTCTCTCTCTGTCCCTACCCTGCTAACACTTTCTCCCTCTCCCTGTCTCCCTCTCTCTCAAGATAAATAAACTTAAAAAATTTTTTTTTAAGTTTTTTTTTTTTTCAACGTTTTTTTATTTATTTTTGGGACAGAGAGAGACAGAGCATGAACGGGGGAGGGGCAGAGAGAGAGGGAGACACAGAATCGGAAACAGGCTCCAGGCTCTGAGCCATCAGCCCAGAGCCCCACGAGGGGCTCGAACCCGCGGACCGCGAGATCGTGACCTGGCTGAAGTCGGACGCTTAACCGACTGCGCCACCCAGGCGCCCCAAATTTTTAAAAAGTTTTTGATGGGGAAAGGCATAACAAGCAAATGAAAAGAAAAGTGGTTGGCACCCTGGGAAAATTAAAAGAACTTTATTACAACCAGTAAAAATCTAGAAAAATTAAAATTTTGTAGTACTTAGTTGGCAATTCAGACATATAGTACTGAACAGAAAAAAAGTTTCTCTTACCTCATCACTTCCCAGTTCCCTGTCTAGTGGGTAGTTACTGTTACCAGGTTCTTGTGTTTGTTGTGTAACAAACATGTATTATATGTTTGGTGCATATAATCACGTGTTTACACACATTCACCTATGAACATATTATTAAATCTTCACACCCATTCAGATGGCTATTATTAAAAAAACAAAAACAGAAAATAACAAGTGTTGGTGCGGATGTGGAGAAATTGGAACCTTTCTGTACTGTGCGTGGGAAAGTAAAGTGGTGTGGCAGCTATGGGAAGCAGTAATGACAGTTCCTTAAAAAATTAAATATTGAGGGGTGCCTGGGTGGCTCAGTTGGTTAAGCATCCAACTTTGGCTCAGCTCATGATCTCACGGTCTGTGGGTTCAAGCCCCGTGTCAGGCTCTGTGCTGACAGCTCAGAGCCTGGAGCCTGCTTCAGATTCTGTGTCTCCCTCTCTCTCTGCCCCTCCCATGCTCATGCTCTGTCTCTCTCTGTCTCTCAATAATGAGTAAACATTAAAAAAAAAAAAAAAAAAAAAAAACAACATTGAAATGCAATGTCCAGCAATCCTCTTTCAGGGTATATATCCAAAATAATTGAAAGCAAGTCCTTAAAAAGATATTTGCACACCCATACATACTCACAGCAGCATCCACAATAGCTAAGAAGCAGCACATATGTCCCTTAGCAGATGAATAGATTGATAAAATGTGGTATATACTCTGACAGACTGCTGTTCAGCCTTGGAAAGGAAGCAAATGACAACACGTGCTATAATCTGGTGAACCTTGAGGACATGCGAAGTGCAATAAAAGCCAGTCACAGACAAAGGCGCTGTGATTCCACTTACGTGAGTTGTCTAAAGTAGCCAAATTCAGAGTGACAGAAAGGAGAATAGAGGTTGCAGCAGTGATGGGAAGGGGCAAATGGGGGCTTGTTTACTGGGTATAGAGTTTTACTCTTGCAAGATGAAACTGTTCTGGAGATCAGTTTCAAAACAGTGTGAATATATGTAACATTACTGAACTATGCACTTGAAAATGGATAAGATGGTATTATGTGATGTAATAGTTAACAACGATGCAGAAAATTTTTTAAAGATATAAAAAAAAAAATTTGATACCTTGGAACTCCTTTCATGATTCTCGAATTTCTGTCTCCAGGCTTAGCTTCGTTAAACTCCGTACTTGCCACCTCTGCCTTGTTTTATAGGCATCCCGCCAGCATACGTCTAAAACAGGACTCCTGGCTGTCATCTTTCTACCCAACCTATTTCTTTCCAAGCATTTCCCTCTATTATAAATGGCGGCTCCATTTGTTGAGTTGTTTAGGCCAAAACTCTTCAAGTTATCTCCAACTTCTCTTTCTCTCACATTCCACATCTAATCTGCCAGCAAATTCAGTGGGTTACTAACTTCAGAATATCTCACATCTGACAACTTTTCACTGCCTCTACGTATCGAAATTGACTTACCTTTCTCCTAGAGGTGGACTTCTGATGGCCTCCTAATGGTTTCCCCCATGTCTACTCTGGCCTCTTTAAAGTCTCTTCCCCACAGAGATTTTAAAACTCTTTCTTTTAAAAACATTAACCGATTGTCTCACTTCCCTGCTCGGAATTCTTCAATGCCCTCTCACAACCCTTTGGATAAAGTAACATAGTTCCTACTGTGGCTTACAAATCCCTACAAGGTCTGGCCTGACTTCCTCTTTGACCATAGCTTCTATCACTTTCTCCCATGCTTTCTGAGTTCCAGCCTTAGTTTTCTTGAATATTACTAAGAACACTGTAGCCTTAAGGCCTCTCCTCTTATTTTCTCTACCCTGAAACACTTGTAGATATCCACATAACCATCCCACAGAACTCCTCGCTCATTTCATTCAGATATCAACTCAAATATCATCTCAAATCTTACTTGACTACCTTACCTACCTAGTACTCCATTCTCTCCTGTCATGCCTATATCCTTAGCTCGCTCCGTTGTAATTCATAGCACTTATCTCTCTGACATCGTGATTTATATTAATTTATTTTAGTCTGTACCCCAGTAGGCTTTTGTCTGTTCACTACCTGGAGCAGTGCCTGGCATGTGAAAGTAGTATAGTAGAGTGTAATATTTAAAAATAAAAAAATAAAAAATAAAAAATACCTTCAGGTGGAAGATTGTTTGGGTTCAAATGCCATTTCCATTATGGTGACTTCCAGCAGGTTGCTGAACTTTGGCGTGCCTCAACATTCTTATCTGTAAACTGATAACAGTTTCTGCCTCTGTGGATTGTTCTACATAAAAAGAATTAATCAAAGTTGAAGTGGCAGGTCCTGTCACATAGCAAATGTATTAGTTATCTGTTGCAGCATAACATATTATCCCAAGATAAAGTGGCTTAAGACAATAATAAACATTTTTGTCTCACAGTCCTCCTGTACGTGAGGAATTTAGGAGTGGCTTGCTGGCTCAGAGTCTCTTGTGAGGTGGCGGTCAAGGTGTCAGCCAGGGCTGCAGTCATCTGAAGGCTTTATTAGGGTTGGGCGAGATGCATTCAAGATGGCTCACTTACTCTTACAGCTGGCAGATTGATGCCAGCTGTTCTTGGCAGGAGGCCTCAGTTCTTCACTATGTGGTTCTCCTCTTCGTCGGGCTGTTGACCGTCCCTCTGGCTGTCCCCAGAGCAAGTGATGCCACAGAGAGCAAGGCATAAGCCACGATGTGGTAGAAACCACACCCTGTCATTTTTTACAGTATTCCAGTGGTTACGTGGGTCAGCCCTACCTCGTGTAGGATGTGGGCACACTTCACAAGGTGCATACTAGGAGGCAGTGATCACTGGAGGCCATTTTGGGGCCTAGTGACCTCAATAAGTGATCTGTAAGTTTTATTGTTATTATAGTAGATAAAATATTTGCACAGAAGCATATGTATCCAGTTCATTTGGATGATGTTGCACGGTATGTTTTTCAGCCCTTAGCTCTTAGTTTCTCTGCATCCTTAGAATTAAGGTGCATTTTTGTTGGTGGCATATACTTTTGGTTTTGAGCCAGTAAAACAGACTTTCTTTTAATTGAGTATGTAATCCGTTGGCGTTTAATATAATAACATTTTGGTTTCAGTCTTTCTTTTGTTTTTTATTCTACCTGGTCTATGCCATTTTCTTTTCTTTCTTGCCTTCATTTTTTATTATCTCGTTTTATCCTATTAACTTGTTAGTTTACGTATTGATTTACTGTTCTTTTAGTGATTTCCTACAAGTTAAAATACACATTTTTTTTTGCTTGATCTGATTATCACTTCCTGGACGATGTAATGATTTTGGAACACCTCCACTCCATTTATTACCCTTTTGCTTTTGGGCTATTCTTAGATTCTCTGTATATTTTAAACTCAGGGCACGATTTTGTTGTTTGATGTGTCCATTGAGATTTACCCACATTTTCGCCCTTTCCATTGATCTGCATTGTTATTGTATGGGATTCTTCTTCGCTTGCTGAAAGAACTCCTTTCAGTATTCCCTTCAGTGCAATTCTGATGATAAAGTCCCTCGGTTTGTATTTGTTGAGAAGTGTTCCAGTTGTTCAGAAATGTTCCACGTCCATTTTCTTAAAAAAAAGGTTTATTTTCTGAGAGAGGGGGAGTGTGCAAGTGAGGAAGAGGCAGAGAGAGAGGGGGACAGAGGGTCCAAAGCAGGCTCTACGTTGACAACAGCGAGCCCAACGTGGGGCTCGAATCACCAACTGCAAGATCATGACCTGAGCTGAAGTCAGATACTGAACCTACTGAGCCACCCAGACACAACCCCCCCCCCCCCCCCCCCCCCCCGCTCTTGCCACCTTCATTTTTGAAGGGTATATTTACTAGGTATAGACTTTTGGTAGGGCATTATTTTTTCCAGCTCTTAAAATGTTTTTGTCAATTGTCTTCCGACTTCTCTTTTCCACCGAGAAGTGAAAGTTGCTCTCCTGAAGAGCAACTCTGCTGCTTTTGAGTTTCTCTTCCTCCTTTGAGCAATTTTTACCATGCTGTGTCTAAGTGTGCCTTCCTTTGTATTGTTTATCCTTTTCGTGTCCATATTGCTTCGTGAATCTATGGCTTGCTGTCTAAGGTCAGTTTTGGGAAATTCTCAGCTGCTGTATCTTCATATGTTGCACCTGCTACAGCCTCTTTCTCTTCTCCGGGACCACAGTTACATCTACTAGGCCTTTTTACCATGTCTCATATGTTCATACATTCATTGCCATATTTTCTTACCTTTTTTCTGTGTTTTAGTCTGGATAATTTTTTTCTGATTCACCTTACAGTTCGCTAGTTTTTCCCCCTCTGGTCTGTCAAACCTGCCCATGAACCCAATCTAATAAGTTCTTAATTTTAGTTATTTTCTTTTTCAGTTCTAGAATTTTCATTTGATTATTTTCCCTCCCAGCTTTTTATTGTGAAAGCTTTTCAACATTTGAGAATTTCACATTTTAAAGAAGAGAACGGTCAATACTCATGTGCTGGGTTTATCAATTGAATACATTTTGCCACATTTACTTTATTTCTGTATATAAATCCTTCCCCCCCCCGCCCCAACGCCCCACCAGACCATTTGAGAACACATTCAGACATCATGGCAGTTCTTCTCTAAATACTTCATTACATTTTCCCCCTAAATACTTCAGCATGTATTACATTCCCAAGAACAAGGGCTTCTATGTACGCATGATATAATTATCACACTGGAGAATTTAATAGATATAACACTTGATGTAATATAGAGTCTGTATTTAAATTTTCCCAGATGTCCCAATAAAATCCTTTATAGCTGACTCACCCCAATCAAAGGTCACATATTGCATTTAGTTATCCTCTTTGGTCTCCTTTAAATTAGAATCGTTCCCCAACCTTTTTTGGGTCTCCCTTGGCATAACACCTTTAGGTTCTAGGCCAGTTGTTTTGCAAAGGTTTCCCCAATTTGGATTCATCTAAGTGTTTCTTCACAATTAGTTTTGGATTAAACATTTTTGGCAAGAATACATCAGAAAATCAGTTTGTCTCATTATTGGTGTTAAGTTTGGTCACTTGATTAAGGTGAAAATGCTCATAAAAAAAAAAAAATCACAATCTCTAAATTAGCGATGCTCCATACATGTTAAATGATGTGTCAAAGTATCTTTCTCTAGAGTATGAAATTTGGCAGAAACTTAGATCATTTCCAGTATTAGAGTATTTCAAGTGGAAGGGTTCATGAGTACTATTCATTTACATTTTATGCCTGACTCATTGACAACTCAGTTACCATGTCCACAAACAACTCTATTTTAGTTAGGGGTCTTTTCCCTTTTGAATTTCGATTGCTCAGCTGAAGGTTCTGTAGTGAGATCTGATGCGAGTACTTCTATATACTTAATAAAAATTAATGAGTTTTGTTAATAATGGTTTAAACTAGCTAGATTGTTTACTTGTTTTTGTTATTTGTAAGAATGCCTGATTCCAGATCTGCTGTGCTAGCTTAAATATATCCTCCAAATAAGACCATACATTAAAACAAAACCAAACCAGAAAAATGATCAAAAAAACCCCATGTATTTTAAAAACACTATAGCTTTTTGTTGTACTTGATCTTTTCTAGGTTTTCACAGTAATTAATTAAAAAAAATTTTTTTTTAATCTTTATTTTTGAGTGAGTGAGAGAGAGAGAGACAGAGTGTGAGCAGGGGAGGAACAGAGAGAGAGGGAGACACAGAATCTGAAGCAGGCTCCAGTCTCTGAGCTGTCAGCACAGAGCCCCATGTGGGGCTCAAACCCATGAACCTCGAGATCATGACCTGAGCCGAAGTCAGATGTTAACCGACTGAGCCACCCAAGAGCCCTGGAATTAATTTTTATAAAATACCTCTCAGACTATATTGTCTGCAGGCAGATGCTCCATTTACTTCAAGAGAGGCAAACAAAGTTGGGAGCCAGTATAACTGTTAATTGATTAGACACAATACTAAATACAAGGACTAAGGAAATCATAGAGGATCTAAAGATTTTTAAAACCCATTTACCAGGCTCTTCTATAAATGTAACACTTGATAGAGCAAGCTCCACGTGCTTTTTTGGAATTCAAGAAGACTTAGTTTGTAGAGTTCCAAAGGGTGTGGTGTTGTGTTTTAGTTTAGTTTTTGAGGATACGGTACGTTTCTTTTAATGCTGGTTTATAATGCATACTTGAACTTGTAACTTTATAATTCTATGAAGGTAAGATAAACAGAGTATGAAATAACTGATTAAGATCCTATATTTGTGCAATGTCGTTAATACAACAAACTGAATGATCATTTAGGACTAAAGATTGTGTTTCTTATTAGGAATAATAAAGTCTTATCTCTAGGAGCTTGGAGAGTAACAGAGACAGAGATATAAACAATACTGATAATAAAGTATAATTAATCATCAGAGAAAATATGGGAACACAACAGAGTTCAGCTAACTGTGCTGTAATAAGACAGCTGTATTATGATTGTGAATCAAAATGACAGACCTCATTAGACCTGCTGTTATTCATAGAGGTCTTTGCCTTGGCAAACAGTTGTGCTGTCCTGTAAGATATTCCAGGATTTCTTTAATATACTAGATAGACCTGATTAATGGTTTTGAAGCTTTTAAATCTTATAAAGTTTAAATTTAAATCTCTTAAAAATCTTTTAAAATCTTTTTTTCAGCTTTTTGTTTACCTTTTTTTTTTTTTTAAATAATTTTTTAACATTTTATTTTTGAGAGAAGGGGTGGGAATGGGGGAGGGGCAGACGGAGGATCCAAAGCAGGCTCTGCACGGACAGCAACGAGCTCGATGTGGGGCTCAAACTTAGGGACCGTGAGATCATGACCTGAGGCGAAGTCAGATGCTCAAGCAACTGAGCCACCCAGGCGCCCCAACTTTTTGTTTACCTTTACCTGAATATTATTTTAGCCTCATAGTCTGATAAAGTTTCAATTTGCTACTTTTTAAAAAAGTTTATTTATTTTTGAGAAAGAGAGCATGTGAGCAACAGAGGGGCAGACAGTGGGGAGAGAGAGAAAATCCCATGTAGGCTTTATGCTGTCAGCTCAGAGCCCACTACAGGGCTTGAGCTCATGAACTGTGAGATCATGACCTGAGCCAAAACCAAGAGTCGGACGCTTAACCGACTGAGCCACCCAGGTGCCCCATCAGTTGCTACTTTTTTGCCTGTTATTAATGCTATTTATGATTTTCAAATATTTTGACTTTAATGTTGAAGAGTAAATGTGTTTTCAGGTAGATAATACTCCAGTTTGAAATTTGTTGAAATTTGTCTTTGCCAAGAATAAGATTTCTGGTCAATATAAATAGAATTACCTTGTGTTTTTGTTCTAGATGAGGGTGCATGTTTCTGAGTTTGAGGTTAGAATTAAGAATTGGGTGTGCCAACTGATGGATGGATGGATGGATGGTTGGATGGATGGATGGATAAGTGCTTACAGTAGCTTACTGCCTGTGAAGTCCTACATGTTTGTGAAATGTGACTGTCAACATTGAGTAAATCAGTAAGCAAATTACTCTCCAAACCCAAGTAAGGATCTGCAAAGTTTCTTAGAATTTCACGGAAGGTGGGGCCCCTGGGTGGCTTAGTCAGTTGCGCGTCTGACTTCAGCTCAGGTCATGATGTCACACTCTGTGAGTTCGAGCCCGTGTCCAGCTCTTTGCTGACAGCTCCGAGCCTGGAGCCCACTTCAGATTCTGTGTCTCCCCCTCTCTCTGCCCCTCCCCTACTCATGCTCTGTCTCTCTCTTTCTCAAAACTAAATAAAAACATTAAAAAGAATTTCACAGAAGGAGCAAACCTCTGTCTTGACAGAATAAGCCATAATATTCAGCTTCTTGTGTATTTTGTTAGTACTTTATCTATTTGACTTATTAATTTCTTAATATTATTGACTTATTAATATCATGGTTTCCTTTTATTAGGAAGTTTTCCCCTATTTTTATCACATTGAAACAACTTTTAGTTGTTTAAATTTTTAAGATGTTTAAATGTTTGTGTTTGTAGTTTTCCAAAGTTTTGCTCAGTCTTGGGATAATACTGATTACCAAAGAAAACCTGGCCCTTAATGAGCAAGTAAATCTGCAGGCTGGAAACATTTTTTTAAATTAATTTTTATCTAAGCTAGATTACTCTTCAAGACGTATTTATTGCCTGAGGCTTCTTAAATCTCTTATAAAATGCATTATTTTGCCTGACCCAAATATTATACTATCTAGGTAATACGATGTAATTAGAGCTTAATTAATTGAACCAGATTCAAGAAAACAGTGCTAAATTTTAATTTTCTCAATACTGTAAATGTCTTTTTCAATCTTCAGCTTGTTTAACTTCTATAATTTACAGTTATTCCAGTTATTACCTAATACATGCACCAGAAATCCTTAAAATAGATCTTGAGTAGCATTTTCACTACACAGTATTTGACCTCTCTATACAATACATGTATATATTCACATATATGCATATGTACATTAAATACTATGTTTCCATGACTTTAAGGTCAGAAGTTGTGTTTTCCTTATCTTTGTATTTCTAATATTTGGCATAAAGTAGATATTCATTGGAAGGAAGGGAAGAAGGAACTGAGTAATCTTCGGGTACTAAGAACATCACTGAGTCCAATTTCCATCCTCTTCTGTATTTACTTAGTTTGGTTATTTTAATAGGAGTGTGACAAATGTAGAAGACTAAGAATGAAATTAATAGAAACTTCTGGAAAATGCAATGGTAAGGTCTAGCTCATCACTAGAAATGAGCAAGCAGAGGTTCGGTTATTCTCTGACAGTGATGTTGAAGAGAGAGTCCCTGTAATGGATAGAAAGTTTAAGGTGACATCTAGTATCTTTTTTATCTTCAAATTTGTGTGAGAAGTCTATTTACTTTAATAATTAGAATGTCAAGATTTTACGGCATGGTAACTAGAGAGTCCAAAGAACTAGATCTAAAAGAGGCAAAGGAGATGGCTTTTAACAAAGTAGTTTAAGGAAGATTTCTCATTTTTTATGTGGAGAGGAAGCAACTTTGATATTTAAGCAGAATTCATCCTCTAGAGAACCTTTTTGATTACACAGGAAATCTAGATGTTGGACAAGAAGAAAAAACAATTTGGGCAATATAGACGTTTAAACTTAAATCACAAATAGAACATAAATATTTATATTTGGAAAATATTTGCAATAGGGGTGTCAGATAAAAGAGTCTGTATGTATAATATGCAAAGAGCTCTTACACTTTGGTAAAAACACAAACAACCTAGGAAAACAGAGAAAGAATATGAATAGGCAATTTCAGAAAAGCAAATTCAGATGCTCAATAACATCTCAAAAGATGGTCAGTCTTAAGAGCAGCCAATGAAATGCACATGAAAATAATACCAAACTAGTACTTTACACCCATAAGATTGGCAAAAATTAAAATGATCAAAAACACCTGTTACTTGGGATTGGCACTGTGGGGAGTTATTTACATACATTGCTAATGGAAGTGTGAGCCATTACTGCGTTTTTAGGAAGGCAGTCAAGTAGTATCTATTAAAATGAAAACACACATATTCTATGTGTGCCCTAATTGTTGCACTTCAGGGAATCTGTCTCCAAGGACAAAAAACACTAGTCAGTACGAGAAATTTCACTTCAGCGCTGTTATGATATCAAAAATGACAAACAATTCCTGTTAGTAGTGGAATGGATAAATAAATTAGAGTATATCATAATATAAACTATTGTATTGCATTCAAAAACAGCATTATATGAACTTACAGGGACTCTCTGTGAGGTATTGTTGAACGAGGAAAGAAATACGTACAGAAGAATGTATTCATACCTCCTATTCTTTTGTAGAACAATGACAAAAAAAGAAGCCCTGTGTAGGCTTATATATGTATGTCTGCCTGCACATTTATACATTCACGTGAATGTATTAGTGTGTAATGACATAGCAGAATGCATTACTAGAGGGGTAGCGTGTTTTGGGGACTGATCATAAGGCAGCAGGAGTAGGAAGAAGAAAGAGGAGGGCCCACCTTACCAGGCAATTAGGCATGAGAATGGAGAATGGAGGGGGAAGTCAAGACTGAAAATCTAAATGTGACAGTCCATTATAATGGTTATATTAGATGCCAGCAAAAACCATAGCTGACCTCTTAGCTATGTATCTGTATTTTCTGCCATATATTTTTCCATAATCTGTTTTGCCTTTGCGAGAGCTCAGCAATAGGTTTTATTAAATCTTCTGTTTCTGCCAGCTTACATAAAAACAGTGTCTCTCAGATGACCTCTTACATCAAGGAATTACACAAAAATCTTCCAACTGATAACGTGTTGATTTTTGATTCACAAAATATAGCCGTCAGACTGCTTTGTTTTCATGTCCGCGCTGCCGAGCTCAACCCTTAGCCAGAGCAGATGTTTCGTAAATGTTAAATGAATGAGTAGATGAAGAGACAAATTTCTCTTTGTAACATGGTATCATTTTTATCTTCTAAAGAAAGACAGGCTTATTAGGAGACAGGAAAATACGACTACTGGCTGTTTTTACTTAGCCATCCCAAGGGAAAGAGAGAGGTCTGATCTCCCAGTATTTACCTGTCGGCCCTATTGAGGATCCCTGGCTTTTCTGAACCCTCAGTACTGCCAAGAGAAAAGATACGACTGGCGAAACCTGGGATGTTTTGCTTCTGATTTCCATGGAGCCAGATTCCATTACTAGAAGGAAAGGTATGGGGAGCTTGAGCTAACCAAAATGGCAACTGTTCACTGTCCACCACGAAGATTAATTAGAATTTAAATTTCCAAGCAAGTCTTTCTCTTAATCCCTGCTAATTTATGAAGAAGTGGAAATTCAAAAAAAGATTTTAAGAGGAAAGAAACATGGTGTGTAAACATGGGAAATGTAACATCTAAGTATTTTATTAAAGGGAAAAAGAGAGGTAGATTCTGTAAAGTGATTGAAAGATGGAATATTAAGGGTGAGAACCTCTCTTTTCACGTTTCCTTATGTTGTTCCTAATCTCTGTGGTCAGAGGGCAGGAGTCCAGGCTGTGTTTGCAGGCCTGGTTCATTTTTCCACTGTGTTCCTCACAGGCTCAAAGGTCCATTGAAGTGGTAAATAAATGCACTCTGAAGCGATCACAACTCACCTTGTTTAGCTGAACTTGCTTAGGGGCAATTTACACAGTTCCTAGTCAGCCAAGCTTGTTTGTGATAACTGTGGAGGAGGTGTGACAACGACAGAAAAGAACCAGACCGAGAACCATTTGGGAGATGGGAGAGTGTGAGTGCTGATATGCTTCCCCCTCCCTGCCTCTCCTAAGAGTGTTTCTCCTTGTTGCACTAAATGTACCTATGTCACATTTTCCTGTGTGCAGGAAACACTCCCTAATGGAAGAGTAGAGTCAGAGCAGGGGGAAACATGGAAGCTGTATTGATCTGTGCTTATCTACATCACTCCTCCCCACCGAGCAAATGATTGATGTTTTCAGAAACCTTCAGGAGCCTTTCTTTGTTGGATGTTGCCATTGCTGTTTCAAAACAGGAAAACGATTATGCATCAATTATGCGGAGAAAATATTTTTCTTGATTTTTTTTTTCTCCCAACAATGAGTGGGAGGAAATTACACAAAGTGAGTATTAGGGTATTATTTAGAAACCATTCCATTTTCACTTAGGCGGCATTAGTGTTAAGCAAGAGGGTCCTTTCGAGGAGTTTGCTGTGATGTTTGCATTTTTACCAAAACACGTTGGTATAGGGGTTGGTTTACTCTTAAATTACCGTTTTGAGGTCTAGAAATTTTTTTCCCCAACCTGAAACAACAACAAAACCAGCCCACCCCACCCCCAAAAAAAGAAAAGAAAAAGAAAGGAAAAAAACCCCATTATTTAAGAAACCTATTTCTCAATCCTACAGTGAGTGGCTCCATGGTTATTTTTGCCCTATTATGGATTCTCTCAGCTGAAATTAGGAGAAAGTTTCCATTTAAGTCATCACTAATGAAAGCTCTTCAATTATCTTTTCACGTAAATGATGTCATGGTTGTACACATTCTCTGTGGCCTGAGAATGCTTACTAAATCATAAAAATAAGTATTGAGTTGCCTGTGAATAGTATTTTCTGTATTATTGTTCATCAGGTTGTGGCCCCCATTTTTTTCTCAATAGATTAAAAAGAGGCAATTATTAAGGTGTTTTTTTTTTTCTTTGATGTTTATTTTTGAGATCGATAGAGCGTGAGCAGGGGAGGGACAGAGACAGAGGGAATCACAGAATTCAAAGCAGGCTCCAGGCCCTGAGCTGTCAGCACAGAGCCCTATGTGGGGCTCGAACTCATGAACAGGGAGATCATGAGCTGAGCCAAAGTCGGAGGTTCAACTGACTGAGCCACCCAGGTGCCCCAAGTTTTGTTTTTTTTTTAAATACCTCCAAACCATAATCCCTTGCATATTATTGGTATTGTAACTGCTTACAATTGGTATTGTAACTTACTTAACAGGAACTTAGTATTTGATAAGATGCTTCTAAACGTTACACAGAAGAACAATAAGCTTCAAAGATACACAGAGGTGTCATCCAAAGTTAATCCTAGGTCTTGACTAACCTTGTTTTCTTTTACATTTGAGAGACTATTATCTACCCACATGACCTCAAGTTTGTAAATGTTCACATGACACCAATCACCAAATATCTGTTGGGTCTTTTCATTATTATTCTTGAATCTCTCCCTTCTGCCAATCACTTTGTCTTTCACCAAGACAAAAAATAAACTTTAATTGGAATCTCTTCCTGAAGTTTCTCCATACTTCAGCTGTTTTTCTTTCATGCTGTTGCCAGATTATTTTGCTGAACGTGAAGTCTTGGTCCTGCCATACTCATGCTGGAGACCTTCAACGTCTTGAATCGTGTTGAGGAAAAGTTCTAAGCTCTAGCGTGACATAGAAGTCCCTCAAATTTCTGGCCTCAGCCTAATTTGCTAGTTTCATAATCTGCCCTGTGATCTTCCCTCCTGACATCATACTGAAGCCGTATTGAACAGCTTGCTCTTTTCTGAACTTGCCTCTAGGATTCCACCTCCACATGCACTGTTTTCCCTGAGTGTCATTCTCTCATTTTGTCTATTCAAATGCCCTATGATTTCTTTAGGACTCTGCATCCTTATAACATGTGTCCAAATCTGTTATAACATTAATATAGTAAGTTATGATTGTTTACATCTTTCCCACTAGATTAGGGACTCTCTAAAGGTATAGACTAATCATCATTTTGTAAATTCTCCTTCCTGTGTTCATTGCGGTGCCTGACATATAGTAGGTGTTCCATATGCCTTTGGATGTTGGATTGAGTGCAGATACACGGTTTAAACACTTTTTCACCCCCAAAGAATTTGTTTCGGCTGTAAAAATGTCTAAGGAGTATAGTGTCCCCTTTCTATCACATTCTTGCAGAGTAGCACCTGTTCTGAATATTCTGGTAATTCAGTTGTAGGTGAGGGAAGGCATTCTTAAAGTATGATCTATAAAACCTTGTTAAAATTTACTTGGTAATATTAAGGAGAGTGATCATATATGAGCACAAGTTGGGAAAGAATGATGGGATAGTCATTTTTAATCAGACAAACTCTTAAGTACCAAATGTTGATAACTTAGAAGCTTGGCAGTTGAAGCAGGTGGATTGATTTAGTGTGTCCATGCTTCAAGGGGGAAAAATATCAGTTTTGCTTTCTATCATCTGATTTTGTTGTTTCCCTTCTTTTAGTCAACAACAAATCAGTTTCAAATTTAAACATAAGTTTGACCGAACTTAAGTATTTGCTCTGCAAATGTTATAGGTGTGTACTTTTCATTTTTATGTCTCTAGGTGATTAGTTCAGAGGATTCTGGTTCATGAAATGGCAGGTGTCTTTTCTGCCTCCACAAGGTAATTACAGGTTGATTACATTTTTATGTCCTATCTGCATAAAAATTTGCTTATCACTGCATAAAAATTTGGCATATCACTACAT
This sequence comes from Prionailurus bengalensis, assembly GCF_016509475.1. Taxonomy (NCBI): domain Eukaryota; kingdom Metazoa; phylum Chordata; class Mammalia; order Carnivora; family Felidae; genus Prionailurus; species Prionailurus bengalensis. Next base: position 97,326,331 of record NC_057345.1, read on the forward strand.
TGAATAATTGCATTCATCAAACAAATACTTATACTATATTCCCCTCCCACCCACAAAAAAAAAAAAAAAAAAAAAAAGACCCAAACTACTTAAGTACAGTCAAGTTAAATTGAATGTCACAAATAGTACTGAAGGAAAAAAGGAAGCCATCTCGTAGCATACAGCCTGAAGGTCAACTGTTAAAGACCTCCGAGGGATAGCTTTTCCCTGTTGCCATGGACGTGAGAACCAGTTGTGTTCACCTATCATAGGCTGGCACAGACTGGACACTCAGTATGTGTCTAAACAAATGGAAGGCTGAGAGTTTAGATTATTTTATTTATTTATTTTTTAATCTTTATTTCTTTTGAGAGAGAGACAGAGTGTGAGCAGAGGAGGAGCCAAGAGAGAGGGAGACAGAATCTGAAGCAGGTTCCAGGCTCTGAGCTGTCAGCACAGAGCCTGACGCGGGGCTCGAACTCATGAACCGTGAGATCATGACCTGAGCTGAAGTCGGACACTTAACTGACTGAGCCACTCAGGTGCCCGGAGTTTAGATTATTTTAATAGCAAATTTGGTAGTACCGTCCCCACTTACCACCTCCCGAGTTTTTGCTAAATTGTAGGGATATTCTCTTATCTGAAGTCAAGTTAGGGTAGTTTTTTTTTTGTTGTTGTTGTTGTTGGTCTGTTCCAAATATTTTCTTTAGTTTTAGGCCCCTATAGCCCAGTATCAGAATTTATATTAGGTAGTCATATATTACATAGTAATAGGAAGCAGAATGAAAATAATTTTGTAAGAAAGTCATGTATTCGCTTTCTAGGTGACCTTGCCCAAGTCCTTCGTGTTCTCTGCACCTCAGGGTCTTTGTACAATACAATGGAAAGATTGAATCAGGAATCTGAAAGAATTGTTATTGGGGAATTATAAGTGGCTAGATAGTTTTATGAAAATTAATGAAGCTGGTATTAGGCTGTAACTTAAATGGTTTACCTTTCAGGAGCATTGCTCTCAGGGTGCAGCACATTGGAACTGTAAAAGCAGTATGATTATATATTTTTATTTTTATTTTTATTTTTATTTATTTTTTTTTTCAACGTTTATTTATTTTTGGGACAGAGAGAGACAGAGCATGAACGGGGGAAGGGCAGAGAGAGAGGGAGACACAGAATCGGAAACAGGCTCCAGGCTCTGAGCTATCAGCCCAGAGCCCGACGCGGGGCTCGAACTCACGGACCGCGAGATCGTGACCTGGCTGAAGTCGGACGCTTAACCGACTGCGCCACCCAGGCGCCCCTATTTTTAATTATTTATTGTTTTTAATGTTTATTTTTGAGAGAGAGAGAGAGAGAGTGCATGCACACAGCTGGGGAGGGACAGAAAGAGAGGGATTTAGAATCCAAAGCAGGCTCCAGGCTCCAAGCTGTAAGCACAGAGCCCCGCGCTGGGGTCTTACTCGCCAACCCCGAGGTCGTGACCTGAGCCGAAATTCAGAGTCAGATACTTAACCGACTGAGGCACCGAGGTGCCCCATGATTTTTAAAGTTACAGTAGCATTGAGGGGCGCCTGGGTAGCTCAGTGGGTTAAGCGTCTGACTCTTGATTTCGGCTCGGGTCACGATCTCAGGGTTCATGAGACTGAGCCCCACCTAGGGCTCTGTGCTGGCGGCGCTGAGCCTGCTTGAGATTCTCTCTGCCTCTCTCTCCCCTTCCCCTGCTTGTGTGTGCACAGGCATGCTCTCAAGATAAATAAACATTAAAAAAATAAAGTTATAGTAGCGTTGCACATAATTATCTCCATTACACCCTCCCCGGAGCCACCTCACACAACTGTAGGAGAGTGACATTCCTGGCTTGAATTATCTGGCCTTGTTTTATATGCATGATAAATTAAAAAAAAATAAAAAACTTCCCCTTTAGTCTTCTCTATTTCTCTTTAAAGTTGGAAGCCATTTATACTTTAAGTACATTTAAAAGTTTAAGTTTTAAATTATAAACTTTAATTTGAAAATACTTAAATGGCAAAAGATGATCTCAAATTTAAGATCGATAAAATAATGATTCTTAGGGCAAGACAGAATGGGTAAAAATGATTTGTCTGTCTTTGTGGGATTAAGGGATTCATCATAAAGAAAAGTCTTCTGTGTGTCAAGTGTTCGATTTTTAAATCAAAGTCCTCCTTTGCAGATGTTTAAACACATTAATCTTCTATTCTGACAACTCAAAGACTTAAAAATGAAATGTTAAGATCTGTCTTTATTTGGCTTTAATTGTAAATTGCAGGCGTTGGGGAGAGCATAATTAACTCTATTACTGCAACAAACATTTAAAGATGTAAATAATTTTGAGTGTTCTGTTTGAAAATTTGGGAGAGAATTACTCTCTACGAAGCCATCCCCAGTTCTCTTTGTTCTTTTTACTGTGCTTCCTCAGAAAATTCTGTTTGTTACATCTGTAAGGAAGGGGAATGAAAATATGCTTTGGGGGCATAATGTTGAAAATTTTTAAAGCTTGTTCTCTTCATTCTGTCCTCTTCCGAGCGGTCTGCTTAATGATGGTGCACAAAGCATTTGTATTCCCACTGTCGTTTTCTTAAACCACAGATCCAAATGCCAAACATAGAATTTACCTCCAGGATATGAAAGATGGCAAAGCATAATGCTAAAATGTAAAATCTGAGGAACAAGTAAGAGAGGAAGTCTCCTATAAATTCTGACATCTAGTAGTTCTAGGTCAGTGCCCTAATTGCCAACCTTTGCCTGTATTTGTGAGTGTCTATTATGCACCATTATAAGTAAATCTGGTCTGGTTACAATAGAGTTTTTCAGGTAGATGTTGATTTGGGGCTCTGAATCCAAGTTTTTCTTCAGTAGACCGTCACAGTGGTAAAACGAAAGCATGCGAAGTTTTGAGAAAACCATTTCTTTTGGTAAAAATGGCAAGAAAAGTTGTGATCTCATTGTGACAGATTCCCACAGGCCACGGATGTTTATCGTTCTGTTGTGATATCTGAATGATACGAGTAATGTTTGGGAATGTTTGGGTTTTTTGACATGACATTTGTTGTTTAACCTGTAAAGTGGTAGTAGCAAGGCTTGATGGAGAGTTTTGAATAAAAAGAAAGAGCGAATGAAAACTAGGATATAAATTTTATGGTCTCTTCTCGAACGTTTGTCTAAAGTCAGTCAAGAAGTGCGTTACATTAAAAAGCAATTAAATTTCACAGTTTAACTAAAGTTGTTTGTTTTTTTACCTGTATGTGACCTCCAGAAGTGATCTGACCTTTTTTGAATGCATTCTCTGTGCCAGTATGCCAGACCATTTACATGATTATCTCATTATCTCATTTAATCCTTAAACAACCGTGTAGAATAGATATTATCTTCATTTACAGATAAGGAAAGTCAGGGCCCAGACCTAAGTAAATTGCTCAGGGCCACTTACCTAGCTAGTAAATAAATGACAGAGGCGGGGACTCAAAATCACAGCTGTCTGATTCCTCCCAGTGTATTTTAGGTCCATGATGGATATCTGCAACAGAAATTTGATCCTTCTAATTCCCTTTCTCTTAACCCTTTAATGGATCTATGCAGTTTAATGGTGCATGGAAAATTTTCTTCTGCTTTCACATCCTTCAGTACTTCCAACATTTGACCGCTTCCTCTTGTGTACTCCCAAGTCCATCTTCCCGGCTCCTGAAATAACACCAAAGACATACACCTCTCACATTGCTCCCAGAGGGCAAAGATCACCCCAGTAATGGTTCATTCATGTTGTCTGAATAAGTGAATGAATGGAGTTTTAGATTTTTGGCTAGTTTCCATCCACTGTGTTCAACTTGACTGGTTCCCTATGCGTTGATATTTCTTAAGAGTATGGCTTTATACGTTCAACAGTAATAACCAGATATTTTTTACTTATAACAGCAACGGCTTCCCACTGAACATTATGATTGGCCTCAGACTTGATTTTAGTTTGGTAGTTGGGGAAAGCAGAGTACTTAAAATCCTATCAAAAAGGAACCTTGCTGTGTTTTTTTCTTACACGTTTATATATTGTACAATAAAAGCATAATTATTTAGATCTTAAACTTAGCTTTTTGATTAGATATTGAAGCATTTCACCCACAATCAGAACTGCAAATCCCTATTCCTACGTATTAAGTTGCCTGCGTTCATACTGTGATTTAGAGTTTTGACAAAGCACCTAATCTTTCTCATAGCTAGCAGAATTATTTCCAAGTAAAATTGCTATGAAGCTTGTTAGGTCAAATACATTTTCCTGTGATAGATAAAAATGCGTATTGTATATTGTCTCTAAAGAGATCTTAAATCTAACCATTTTAATTTAAAAAGTAATTAAGTTTATTTAGAATTTTATTTATTATTTGGTACAAAGAGTGCTTGTTATCTTATTAAATGAATGTCAATTCTTATTTATAAATTGAAATATAGAATGCAGGAGGCAGCTAAACAATTGTTGAATATATTCTGTCTCCAAATTTTATTTCTTCCAAGGAATCAGCAGCAGTTTGTTTCTCTCATTACTGTGAGCCACACATCATTTTAGGAGGAAAAAAAAAGGGCGGGGGGGGGGGGAGAGTGTAGGAGGAAAAAAAAAGGGCGGGGGGGGGGGCGAGTGTTGGTGATTTCCGACATCACCCTAATCCTGTCTATGCAAACAGAAACAAAAGCCTCAGGAATGTTTCTTTCAAAATGTAATCTCTGCGCTCCAGAAACCCATTCTAGATGTATGCCCTTTGGGATTTATATAAACTTCTTGAAGTTGGGTTGGGATCGAAAGGAGATTTCTTAAGAATAATTCTGTTACTTTGGAGGCTTGAGACTTGGTTCATAGCTTAAAGTTTGATTGAATTTCTCATAATTAATTATCTTTTTTCTTCCTTATCCCGTGAGGGAAGCCTATATTAACCACTGGATGGAAGTAATTATTGTAAAACACAGTCTGAAGGCAAAATCTTAATGGCTTCTATTAAATTTCTTTTTGTTATGACTTTTTATGGAAATGTGTTAAATGTTTGATAATGTTCATTATCCCCAAATAATGGGACTACTATCTGATAGAGCTTGCTTGTGTCAGGGGTCTCCAAAACCGCTCGCAGATTCGGTGATTTGCTAGGACTTAAAGACGCAGCATACAGTCCTACTCATAGCTATGATTTATTCCTGCAGTAGGAAAAGGCCCATGGCACAAAGTCTGAGGAAACCAGGTTCATGATCCCACTGGAGTCACATGGGATGCCCTTAATTCTTCCAGCCTTGAGTTATGACAACATATGTGAGATATTGCCTACTGGGGAAGCCCATCAGAGGCAGTGCCCAGTTTTTGTGGGGGCTGGTCACATAGGTATTGTCTGCCTAGCACGGACCAGAATTCTAGACTGCCAGAGCGAAAGCACATGTTCATCCTGAACCACATTGTTTTCACAAACAGGCACAATGAGACACTCTTACCAGGGAATGGTGGGCACCCTCCCTAAATCCACGTTCCCAGAGGCCAGCCAAGGACCAGTCTTGCCAGTAGGTCTTTCTAAGGATAGCAGTCTCAGGTCTGTTGTGTTAACTGGTTTCTGCACACATGCTATAGAACTTGAATGACTATGGGTAAAGTTTGTCATAATTGTTACAGCTTTGGAAGAGGATGATAAATTCGTGCCTGTTTTATGATAGCTAGTATCTGTGGTTTGAAATGAATAAACATGGTCAGTTCGGACTTTAATACTTCAAGCATATTAACTTTGGGATTTGATGTTTATTTTTTTAGCAGAAATGTTAAATGCATGTTACAAAATGATCACAATATGAATGAATATACTGAGACTTTATTTTTCTCAGTTCTCCGAGTGTAAGTTCTATAAGCATATAAAATCAGCAGCGTTTGACTGCATACCATGTACCTATCTCTGCTTTAGATACTAGGGTTATAGAAATGAACCAGGCATGGTTCACACCTTGAAGAAGCCCAAATTCTAGCAGACGTGATAGAAATGTAAACCATAAGTGTTTATAAATTAACATAGGGGATATCATTTTGTTTATTAAACTATTTTAGGTGTTTTAAAATATACTTTTCTTATGCTATTATTTATAAGTGTCTGTGTATATTCTGTAGACACTACTATGTAGTCTTTTAAAAAAAAATTTTTTTTTAATGTTTATTTCTGAGACAGAGACAGAGCATGAGTGGGGGAGGGACAGAGAGAGCGGGAGACACCGAATCAGAAGCAGGCTCCGGGCTCTGAGCTGTCAGTGCAGAGCCTGACGCGAGGCTTAAACTCACGAACTGTGAGATCATGACCTGAGCTGAAGTCGGTCGCCCAACCGACGGAGCCACGCAGGTGCCCCAACACTACTGTGTAGTCTTAAGGCTTTTTTTTTTTTTTTTTTAAAGAATTTCTTTAGTGTCCTGTTCAGGTTTCTGGATTTTTGTGTTAGATAAGGGGGTAGGGTGGGGTGTTTAATTATATAATTCTTGGCTGTGATAAATCACTGTGCTGGAGCCTATATATGCTCTGCCTGCTTATACCTCAAACATTTTAGTAGCCAGCTTTAAGAAAAATTTTGCATTTAATGCTAGTTTGGTTTTTTTTTTTTAAGAGAAAGTGGGGGTGGGGGTGGGGGTAGGGGCAGAGGGAGAGAGAGGATCTCAGCCAGGCTCCCCACCCATTGTGGAGCCTGACTTGGGCTTCAGCTCAACTTCATGACCACAAGATCATGACCTGAACCAAAATCAACGGTTGAGCACTTAACAGACTGAGCCACCCAGGTGCCCCCACCTTGTGTTAACCTTAACATCCAGTACTAATAGTAGTCACATTTTGATTTTATGCAAAATCTTATATGAAAAGAAATCAGTCGTCATTGTTTCCTGTCACATCCATCCAGGGTGTCTTTTTACTCCCACCTCTGTTCCTGAATTACCAAGTTCTTAATCAATTTTGCTTTCTTTCATGTGTCTTCATTGCCCCTTTGGATTTGACCATTTTAACATAATAGGCTTGGAAGTTTCATCTAGTCTCTACTCCACAAAGATGGCTGTTCCAGGCTGTCTTCTAACCTGGTATCAGATTCTTCTGTCCTGTCCACAGCTCTGCAAAAGAACACAGGATGGAAAACCAGGAGGCATGCGTGCTGTATCAGGGACTTTGCTAACTCTTCCTCCCCTCTGAGTTCCAGCCGTGCTGCGTTGTCTTTATGGTTACTTGCGTGTTTCTTTTCACCTTCTGTCCTCTTAGAGGCTGTGCTTTTTTTTCCCCCTCACCTCAGTGATACAACTAGTTGTGTGACTTTTTAAGCTACTTAACCTCTCAGTGCCTCAGGCTACTCAACTATCAAATGTGGGTAATAATACTAATTCGAAGGTAAGACGCACATGGGGTTTTGTGAGAATTAATTTCATACATGTAAATATCTTAGGCTGGTGTCCAGCCCACATTAGCCACTCAAAAAATGATAGCCCTTTTCCCCCAACTTTTTTTTTTTAAGTTCAGACCTACAAAATGGGAAAAGAAGAGCTATGGAGTGTCCATGTACTTTTGGCTTAGACTAATCTTTAATCTGTGCCAAATTTGCTTTATCTCTTTCATGTGTGTGTATGTGTATATGTGTGTGTAATATTTTTAAAATTTTTTAAAGTTTATCGAGAGAGAGTGAGAGAATGAGCAGGGGAACGGCAGAGAGAAAGAGGAACAGAGGATCCATGTGGGTGCTGACAGCATAGAGCCTAATGCAGGGCTTGAGCTCATGAACTGTGAGATCATGACCTGAGCTGAAGTCGGACGCTTAACCGACTGAGCCACCCAGGTGCCCCTATGTAATATTTTAAAATAAATTACTTGAGGGGCGCCTGGGTGGCTCAGTCGGTTAAGCATCCGACTTCGGCTCAGGTCATGATCTTGTAGTTTGTGAGTTCAAGACGCACATCGGGCTCTGTGCTGACAGCTCTGAGCCTGGAGCCTGCTTCAGATTCTCTGTCTCCCCCTCTCTCTCTGCCCCTCCCCTGCTCTACTCAATCTCTCTCCTTCAAAAATACAGTAAGCTAGATGTACACATTATGATACTCCAGATATATCAGCATGTATCTCCTAAGAAGAAGGACATTTTCCTACATAACCACAATATCATTTGCACACTCAAGAAGTGTAAGAATGAGATGGGGCGCCTGGGTGGCGCAGTCGGTTAAGCGTCCGACTTCAGCCAGGTCACGATCTCGCGGTCAGTGAGTTCGAGCCCCGCGTCAGGCTCTGGGCTGGTGGCTCAGAGCCTGGAGCCTGTTTCCGATTCTGTGTCTCCCTCTCTCTCTGCCCCTCCCCCGTTCATGCTCTGTCTCTCTCTGTCCCAAAAATAAATAAACGTTGAAAAAAAAAAAAAAAAAAAGAATGAGACAATAAAAGTGCTTAATATGCAGGCTATGTTCAGATTTCCCCTGTTATTTCAAAAATATCCTTTAGAGCTTTTTTCCTTTTTTTTTTTCTTTCTCCCTTTTTAAAAAACCTAGGATCCAAAGAAGAATCTCATTTGCTTTACTTGTCCTGACTCTTCAGTCTATTAATTTAGATCAGTCTTCCTGCTTTTTTTCTTTTTCTTTTTGTCCTTTCATGACATTGACATTTTTGAAGAGTCTGGGGCAATTGCTTTGTAAAAGGGTTCTTTTGAAAGCTGCATATAGAGATTAAAAGATAGATGTTGTTCAACTGTGTTCTCTCTCTCTCTAGTCTTCGCTTAACTATTACAGTTTAAAGTTTGGAGAAGGTAAGTGACTAATGGAAATAATTTGAATGATGCAGAAGATCATTAAAAATAAGTGGCTAGATTAGAATATTCCCGAAGATGAGGTTTATGAGATTTATGAAGAAGAAAATGATTAGACCAAGATGGTTGTTTTATTTGACAAAGGGTTTAAGCTCTGTTGCATCTTGTTCTTCAGTATTTATTGAGCTTTTGCTGCGATGTCCCTGTTCTTCTAATGGGTGCAGTTCAGGGAGTGAGACAGACAAGTAATTGGGCAGTTACAGTACAGTGTGATAAGGCACGTGTGCACGTATATTTGTTCCTTGGGAATCAAATAAGAGAGGCAGTGAACTTACAATTGGGAGATTGAGGGACTTCTTAAAAGAAACGATGTCCATGTAAACACATGATTGTAGATCTAAAAGGTGTGCAAGAAATAGCCAGACCAGTGGTTGGAGGAAGAGTGTTCCGGAGAGACAGAGAGCATCACCCACAAAACCCTAGGAGAAGAACATTCTGAGGAATGTAAGAATTACAGTGGGTATGGAGTGTGGAGAGGGAACTACAGAGGAGCTGAGACTAAAGAGGAAAGCTGGAGGCCGCATCAACCATAGTAAAGGATTTGACTGCTAGTCTTAGTTCACTTGGAAGCCCCTGGAAGGTTCTGCATGAAAGCAGAGGTGTGATATAATGAGATTTGTATTTTAGGAAAATCACCCTGGCTACACTGGACCACAAAGCTGGTGGCCAGGAGTCCATTTAGGAAGCTGTTGGTTTAACTAGGCAAAAGAGGATAGCGACCTGGATCAGGGTAGTTGTCGTTAAAATGGAGAGGACTGAGTTTGAGAACTATTTAGATGAAATCAGTAGTATTTGGTGATGGAGGGGGAAGGGCAACATTAACGGAAACAGACTCTAGAGCCAAAGCATTGAAGTTCAAATGCTAACTCTCTACCACTTAATAGCTTTGTAAACTTTGGCAAATTCCTAAACCGCTCAGTGCCTCATTTCTTCATCTGTAATATGAAGAGAAACACAATATTTACCTCAGAAGAGTGTTGTGAAGATTAATTAATATAAGTACAGTGCATAGGACGGTGCTAGGTACACAGTACTGTGTATTAGTTACTGTAACTCACTGTTGCAATTTGTTACTATTGACCTGAAAAGAGCCAAGATTGAGGACCGAGTTTCTAGTTTGGCCTCTATGGCAAGTTATGTACTTTTTGGTAGTGGAGGAGGGGTGATGAATTGAATTCACATTTGGACTTGCTGGTTTTGAGGAACTTTTGGGACACCCAGGTAAGAACATTCAGTAGGCTGAAGAGTTTGGAAGTAGGTATCATCTAGGGAATTATTAGCACATAAGTGATGGTTAGAGAAGTTCTATGGGTAGATGAGACATCCCCCCCACCCCCAAAAGAAGAGCATGATAAATAGGGAGGAAGGGTTATAAAGGCTGTGTTATGTTATATTATTTAAGTTAAAAGCCAGGGTATAAATCTTGGTGCCAAGCGGAGGGTTTAGAAAATGACTTTCAGCTTTCATTACAACTGTATTTACATGAATTTGGGCTTTAGAGGATATTGAGCTGAGGTCAAGTGGCAGTCAGGTAGAAGAAAATTCCTTCGCTGAGAAAAGCTGCATCTCTAGGGCAGCCATTTGGCTAACCTGGGGAAGATGTTGCTGACTGTTCTTTTGCTTCTGACTGAGGGAAATTAAAGATGAAAGACTGATTTCTAATTGTCAGAATGGCAGGGAACTTAGAATGAGTTCTTAACTTTTTTTGTGAATTACGGGTCCTGGTGAAATACATATTGCTAGGATTAATTAATACTGTATTTACTAAAGAATTCTGTTTTTTCAACTGCTTCTTATGAAGATGTTCAAAGCTGCAATGAACTTGAGAATAATAGGACAATGAACACCCATATAACCATCACCTAGATTCCATACTCTCCACCTCTGAGTGTTTAGCCAAACCTTTCCAAGGCAAACTGCAAATTTCATGATGCTGCATTCCTAAAATATTCCCAACTATTTAGCATGCATTTCCTTTTGTAATACCATTACCACAGGAAAATTAATGATAATTTCTTTTTCTTTGATATTTCAGTGGTAGTCAATTTTATTATAGTCTGAGATTGCTAGCTATAAGAGATTAAACTATATTAAAATGTTTTCTCATAACAAGTTGCTCTTAAGTGACCATAAATATGAGACAAAAGCAAGAAATTACGATTTTTTAGAGAATTTTTGAGAAAACTTATGAACAATACTAGTTTGTCTAGTATTTTTTTTTCTCTCTTTAGAAATTTTGACTATCAAAGATTAAGTTCTGAGTCATGTTTTACTGATTTTTCAAATTCCAGTGAAGAAGAAAATATCACCAAATATTTTTGGTGTATATTTTTAAAATGTAACCTAGAGGTCAGCATTATAAAATTAACGTATCCTATCCTCCATACTATTGTTTCTCCAACCATTTGGGGGAACTAGGAATATCTTCTGCTTCTTTGCTGCCACATAATAGCTAATCAAGATATCCATTTTTAGTTTTCAATATAATATAGGAGAAGAGATTTCTTAAAGTGGGAATAAACCTTTCTGGTAATTTAACCTGCTAAATCTTTCTAACAATTTAACTTTTTAAATAGTATGTTTCTTTTAGTATACAAATAACATTAGTAGAAATATATATATATGGAACACACACACACACACATATATGGTAGTTTTAATTCTGACTTTTAGATTTAGTAGCAATAGTATTTTAAAATTTTATAACTATATATGTTTAATTTTTTTGATATCTGAACAAAATAATCACAAATAATTTATTGAGGGGCATCTGGGTGGCTCAGTCAGTTAAGCATCCGACTTCTGCTCAGGTCATGATCTCACGGTTCATGAGTTGGAGCCCTGTGTCAGGCTCTGTGCTGACAGCTCAGAGCCTGGAGCCTGCTTCGGATTCTGCGTCTCCCTCTCTCTCTGCCCTTCCCTCACTCACACTGTCTCTGTCTCTCAAAAAATGAATAAATGTTAAAAAAATTTTTTTTTAATAATTTATTGAATACCTTTACCATGCCTTACTTTTTAATACAGACCACGAAAAATAAAGAAATAAATTATTACTCTAGTGCTTTTAAGGAACTTAAATGCACTAATTGGAAATTATTATTATACTGATGTGAGATTATATTGTTATTATTTCAAATTTTGAGGCTCAGTCCTAGAATACCAGGCTTATAGGCATTACTTTCAACAGCAGTGCCCCTACAGAGTTTGACCAAGAATTGGTTCGCTGTTAAAGCTGCAGCTGAATGTTTCCTTACATGATATGACAGACTTTTGAATTGCACCCTTCTCTTTCCCTCATATTTCATAATTATTCACATTATTTAATCTTTTTCTACTTTCGTGATGTCTGCTTTCATCTTGCATTTCTCCATACCTCACCTTCACTTGATTTCTTCTCTTGAGAAATTTTTTGGGAGATAAAAACATTAAAAATAAAAAAATAAAACCTAGCCTTTCTGTTTTGGCAGCTGTGTTTTTCTAACAATAATTTCTTAATATCCCTTACTATTCAAGCCATATTCTGATTTCCTGATTATCTCAGTGTTTTATAAAGATTTTTTTTTTTTCCTTCCTTGGCAGAATTCATTCCCGGATCATATGTTGCCTTTGGATGTTATACCTCTCTCTTTTTTTCTAGAACATCTTCATACTTCTTCTGGTTTTGTGTTGTTTTGCAAGGGAGCACTGACTTTTTAAGAAACCAGAATATTCGGGGCTCCTGGGTGGCTCAGGTCATGATCTCAGAGCTCCTGAGTTTGAGCCCCGCTTCGGGCTCTGTGCTGACAGCTCTGAGCCTGGAGCCTGCATTGGACTGTGTTCTCCCTCTCTCTCTGCCCCTCCCCAGCTTGCACTCTGTCTCTCTGTCTCTCAAAAATGAATAAACGTTGAAGAAAAAAAAAAAAAAAGAAACCAGAATATTCTAATTTCTCTATTTGATTGTTTCTTTGTAGTATCATTTATCTTGTTCCTCTATCCTTTATAATTCCTGTAAACTGGAACATAAATCTAAGGACTTGATTCTATTCAGATTAAAATTTTGGACTCGAATATGGATACATTACAGGTGGTACTGTAAACTTAATATTGTATTACATTAGAAGGACGTCAGATTGTTAGACTATTAACAATACTGAATTTGATCTTTTCTGTGTCACAGTATACTTTTCCCATCTGAAATTAGCAAGTAATCTGTGAGGTAATAATTTCATACCAAATGGCTTATCATCTGTCGATGATTCTCGCCTGAACCAATTATTTCATAGCTAAATCTGTCATTTCTTCTACATGTTCACTAATGTAAAGAACTTTTCCTTTTCTGCTGGAAATGAACATCAGTTCTTTCCCCAAAAGGCAGAATAAATCCTTACTTCTTTTAATGTGAAGTTTTGAGGATAGGGGATTGGTGTTATAGTCTCTACCACTGGTTACGCATGTGCTCTTCCCCCTGCCCCCCCTTTCTCTTTTTAGAGTATCATTATGTACTCGTGGATTTTTATTTATTCAATTTGTTATAAACAGTTATAGCTGTTATTCTTTTTGGTGTTCACATTCTCTCAAGAGGCTGGTGAGAGCCTCTCAAAGCTGGCTCATATGCTTTTTTGACAGCCTTTCATTAGTTTTTTTTCCTTACTTTTCAGAAAATCATAATGACCTAGGCTCACTTATACTTTCCCTGCTGGAGCCTTGGTTCCTTTTAATGGAGAAGGGTATTTAGAAAGCAAGATCTGAGCATTAGATGGGGTGCCCAGGTGGCTCAGTTGGTTAAATGTCTAACTCTTGGTTTTGGCTCAGGTCATGATCTCATGGTTCGTGAATTTGAACCATTTGGGGCTCTGTGCTGAAAGTGCGGAGCCTGTTTAGGATTCTCTCATTCTCTCTCTCTCTCTCTCTCTCTCTCCCCCTCCCCCTCCCCTCAGTCATTCATTCATTCATTCTCTCTCTCTCTCTCTCCCTCCCTCAAAATAAATAAACTCAAAAAAAAAAAAAAAAAAACCAACCCAGATCTGATCATTAGAGATGTTCATTGCTACTGGGATGCCATTACCTGTAGTGGATATAATTAGGTCGTGTATATATACTACCTTCCTAGTTATGTTTGTATATGCATGTATATTTTTAAAGCCATGGTTTCATGTTGATATCTGTGCAGATTTAATACCACAATCCACTGTGGTGTTTTCTGTCTTCCACCAAATACCTTGGGTTCCTAATATCATTTCCATAACTACCTATTTGTTTTATCTAACAGTACAAATAAAATAGGTTCAAAACTGCATGAACTAATATTAATACTCCAACCGTCACGTGAACTTGAAGACTTCTTTGTAATTTTGTTATCCTTAGACTATGTCCCAGTATTTATGCCAGAGTACTATATTCAAAAGTGACTTGAAATATTTTTTGTCTTCATGTGGTTATGTTACCAACCTGATATGCAGTTAAATTGGTTTATTTCCACTTGTTTTCAGTGTTAAGGTTTGCCTATTTAGATTTTTTTTTTTACTTAGTTTTATTCTCTTGAATGTATAAAAACATTTGAATGGTTCAGAAGTCAAACTATATTAAAAAGTAGAGTTAGAATTTTACTTCCATTTTCTGTCTCTACCCCCGACCTTACTTCTTTCACCACTTCCATGGTAGGTAACCATTTTTATTAATTTCTGGCTTAGCCCCCCAGTGTTTCTGTTTGTTATTATGTAACTATAACTCTAACTGTCCCTGGTTTTGTTTTGTTTTTGTTTTTCTTACGCCCTGGTTGTATCATTTTATACTCCGCAGCGGTAAACCTGGTATATTTGATGCCTGGAGCAGGTAATTTTGAATACATCCCTCTTCTATATGATAAAATTATTTTCAGTAATAACCATGAAATGAACTATAATAATGGTAGAAACAAAATGGAAACAAATTATTTTATTGAACATCTGAATATATAATCATGCTAGTAAAAGTAAATTAAAAATAAAATAAATGGAATATTATAGAAAATGTTTATACTAAAGTATCTCTGCCAGAAAATTCATCTTAAATTTCTATTACATTTGATTTAAAAAAAAGGGGGGCACCTGGGTGTGGCTCAGTCGGTTGAACATCCGACTTCGGCTCAGGTCATGATCTCAGTTTGTGGGTTCCAGCCCCGCGTCAGGCTCTGTGCTGACAGCTCAGAGCCTGGAGCTTGCTTTGGATTCTGTGTCTGTCTCTCTCTCTCTCTATGCCCCTGCCCTGCTCTGTCTGTCTGTCTCTCTCTCTCTCAAAAAGAAAAAAATAAACATTAAAAAAAAAAAAAAAAAAACCCAACTCCTGAAGTTTTTCTTGTTCTGCAGTGTCAGAGAAAATGACTGAATGATTGCAAACTTGATCCGCTAGTGTGTAAACAGGCATTCAAATAAACATTGCCCCTTTTGATTTCTTCTAGTAATAGCAACATCTTTGTTGTCTCTCCTACCATTCTTCAAAATGTGATTCTTTTTTCTTTGAAGTGTCCATTTCCTTACATTTTGTTGTTGTGTAGTTAATGACCTTAACCACAGTTTCCGTGCACTGTTCTTTAAATAACTGTTTTTAAAGCTTTGTGTTTTATTGTTCATTGTGCGACGCTGATTCCAGCTGTCTGGAAGTATTTTTGGGCCTGATTAACTCATCTAAAACTTCCTACCAGGAAAAAAAAAGATAACCTAGAAAGGAGAAATAGCATACAGCTGTCCTTGTTTATTTGGAATCTATTGTTTAAATACCGGAATATGTAGTATATCATAGGGCTCAAGACAAACTGTACTAAAGTGGAACCATTTCAAAACGTTACAGACTTAATTTCTGAAATGAATATGTAGCATTGAGCCCATGTATATCAGAGGCTAAACTGGGAGTTCTCCAAATCAACTTCCATGTGTAATTCAGTGTTTAAGAAATAAGTAATACAAATGTCTAATTTGAGCTTGCATAATGTTTTTAACACACAACAGCAACCACAGCAATTATTTAGAATTAGGAACAACAAAAGATTATTTTAGGGAATGTTTCATTGCTTGTATTTTTAAAAAAATTGCTGGCACATGATGATAAGCAAGTCTACTTTAAGTTTTGGTTTGTAAAATCTCTATAGACAATGTTCTTTCTTATTGTGGGCACCTGGCATGGTCTCTTTCCACCATCCCACTCTTGGTATGCCATCGCACCCACCAACAACGTATAAAAATGCCCGTTTTTTCACAACCTCAGCAGCGGTGTTGAGTGTTTCATCAGTCCGATGGGTAAAAAATGCTCAGTGTTTTAATTAGCATTTATCTTGGTATGAGGGAAGTTGAGTATCTTTTTAGAAGTTTAAAGGCCATTGCATTTCTTTTCCTGTGCTTGAATCATTTCTCTTGCCAGTTTTTTTTTTTTTTTTTTCTAGTGGCTTCCCTCCCTTTTCAGTTTATAAAAAAAGAATTCTGTAGTTAAACAGAAGTTCTATAGGGGGAAAAGAGCAGCTACAATCTTAGACTAAATTAACTGTGCTTATGGGAAGCTTTAATACATGACATGTTATTAATAGAAATCTGTTTCCCCCTTTAAGAGAGCATAGTGAGGCCCTCTCGAGGAACTAAAACAATCACATATGTATTAGTCTGGTAAATCTATAATTGGGAAAGCAGTGCATTTCAAATTGGACTCTACAGTCTTATCTATTTTTATACAAGGAATTCCTCATAAATGTTTTTGCAGATAGAATTCTGTTTTTACAAAAATATTTAAACCACTGATGTAGAGTTATTTAAAATTTTTGAATGCATATACCATTGATTGATGACAAATATGTAATTATGGCTAAAATAATTAGAAATCATTAACAAAATCAGTTCGATTGGTTTCTTCACCATTATTAATTGAATTGACTAGATAATTTAGTAAAAATAGTTATCACATATATATAGCCTTACTACTTAACTATCATTCACTCTTGTATAAGAAAAATGGTATATTTCATTTTTACAGGGCCAACTATGAATCTTCTTGTATGTCAGGTTTTCATTAAATTTTTATATTATAAACATACACAGCTTCCCAGAAACAGAACTGAACATGTTTTCATGTCTGCCAATTCCCTTTCAGTCATTATTAATGTATATGTTTTTGTCTTCATAGTTATAAACAGTATAGCTAAATATTTGTGTTTTGGCTTTTTCTAGTTTTATTGTTTTTAATTGTAAAAATAGTAACAACATTTATGACAAAAATTTAAGGTACGATCTTATCACTAACAAGTATTTAATATTTTGCCCATTTGTCTTATAAGATCTCATCTAAATTAATCATATCTGACTCTTTAAAAGCCCTTGATAAATGAGAATAATTTTCTTTGGGCACCTGGGTGGCTCAGTCAGTGTCTGACTCAGTTAAGTGTCCCACTTAGTGTCCCAGCTCAGTGTCCCACTCAGTTAAGTGTCTGAGTTTGGCTTAGGTCATTATCTTGCAGTTCGTGGGTTTGAGCCCCATGTCTGGCTCTGTGCTGTGTGGAGTCTGCTTTGGATTCTGTGTTGCCCTCTCTGCCCCTCCCCTGCTCATGCTCTGTCTCTCTCTCTCTCTCTCTCTCTCTCTCTCTCTCTCTCTCTCAAAAATAAACAAACATTAAAAAAAATTTTTTTTTAAAGAATAATTTTCTTTTCGGTGTTGGTTTTTGTCATCTGCTGATCCTTTTCTTAAATAGGATAGGTAGTATTTTCAAGAGCATCAGAAATGAACTCGGTTTTAGTTTTTAGATTTAAAGTTTAACAAAGTGTATGTGAAATTTACTGAGGTTAAGGCACAGATGAATCATATTATTTCTTGGGAAGTAGTGAAACATTAATTCCTGCTGTGTGTATTATGAAAGTGCCTGAAATGTTGGTAACAAGGTGATATGTATACTCATAGGTTTTTGAGGAGCCACAAAGAATTGATGTTAGTATTGAACTTACCACAGACTTTTTCCAACCTGACTGTGATCAATGTATGTTTTTCTGTAAAGCAGTAATTTTTGACTTTCCACCGGGAAAAATAAGGTAGTTTGTGGCTTGTGCCTGCTTCCGTTGTTTGTTGGTCGAGTTACCTTGCTTTGGTCTCTTGTTTTCTTCTTCATGTGTCATGTTACCTGTTTGTCTTCTCATCACAGTAGCGGTATGATGTAGCTTTTGCCAGCAGCAGCTCTAAATTACAAGGTTTTCTTTTACTTTCGGACCTAGACTTCTGGGTTTTTCCTTTCATTGTTCTCTGAAGAAAAGATGGTTAGGTGAAAAAAATATTTTTTTAACTGCCACCCCACAGTTCTGGAAGAGTCTTTGTTGCCAAGCAAATCACATCCTGTCTTTCATCAGGGAGTTGTCACCTTAATCTTTCTTGATTTTGACTCTTTATTTTATTTTATTAAAAAATTTTTTAATGTTTATTTTTGAGAGAGAGAGAGAGAGCGCGCACGCGCTAGAGAGTGTGAGTGGGGGAGGGGCAGAGAGAGGAGACACAGAATCCGAAACAGGCTCCAGGCTCTGAGCTGTCAGCACAGAGCCCAGTGCGGGGCTGGAACTCAGAAACCATGAGATCATGACCTGAGCCGAAGTCGATGCTTACCTGACTGAGCCACCCTGGCGCCCCTTGATTTTGACTCTTTAAATATCTATCCTTTCTTTTGGGAAGCTCAGAGCTCTCCCCACCCCCACAAAAAACTAAAAGAATTTAAATTTGTGTCTTTTTGGTGCTGTTGCTGTTTTCCTTTTTCTTGAGACAATGGTGACCCTTTCTATTACCAGCCTCCTTTCTTTTAAATTTTTCAGGTTTTCAACTACACTCCTTGTTTATTAATTATTCATTTTTTTTCTCCTTCAGGGACTCCTGTAATTTGAAGTTTGAATTCTAGCACTCTGCAAATGTACAAGCATTCACTTCATGTCTTGGTTCATTGCTTATGTTCAGTGCATGTTTCTTAAGTCGGCCTCCTCGTTCCCCAATCCAATTTTCTGCTGCACTCATTCTTCTGGTGCCAGTATTAATTAGTTTGTGGCTAAATTTGTTCTTTGCTGGGTCTCAGTGCCCTTCAGCTCTTCTCTCGTCTCTTGAGTCCACATTGTTGCCAGAATGATCCATCTAAAACACGTCCGGCTATTTTGTGCTCCCTTGGTAAAATTTTTAGTGTCTTCTTCACTACAGAGTAATGTTCCAACACTTTAGTGTCCTAAGCAAAGCCTTCCGTTACCCGAGTGTCCCACGTGTGTCACCAGTTTTATAATCTACTGCCTCCCTGCTTTTTACTCCCATGCCGCTGGCATGTTCTTCCCATGCTGGGAATGCCTACTGTGCTTCCTTTTCCATTCTCCCCATCCATCTGCCCAGCCTAGATTAACTGGCTTTCCCCATCAAAGACAATTATTTATTTCCTCTTGGCTGCATACTCTTGTGTACCTTCCACATGTTGCTTAGCTGAGTTTTGTAGTTATTTGTTTATCCCGGTCTGTGACACCTTAACATCAGGGCAGGTACTACCTTGTGATTTTTGTAGCCTCAACACTAACACAGTGCTTGGTGTTTTCTTTTATCACCCTCTTGTCTTTTGGGTTTATTTGCTTTAAGGGAGAGGCTGACCTCTCTCCTGTCTTTCTATTTTTTTTTTTTTTATCTTTCTCATGGGAAATATTTTTATTGTAGTCAGGCTATCTAATTGTTTTTCTCCAGTCTGTTTTCTGTGTAATTTACTAATCTTTAAGATGTGGTCTTACAGTAACTGGTCCTAAATCACGATATCGTACTCAATCCCTGGGTCAGGGTTCAGAAACCAGTTCTGTGAGTGACCCGTTAAACACCCAGTCACCCTATTCATTTGAATAATCAAATTACAGGCATAAGTCTGTACAGACTAACTTCTCTAGCCTAATTGTTTGGTCTCAAGCCTGGGATGGTGCTCCAACCCTGACAATGTGTTTCTACTTATGCAGCCCTGAAATTTGAAAGCCAGCTGTACTCAGCCAGGGTGGTCTTCTCCTGTTTTTATTGTTTACCTCCAAGATTATATTGTGCTCTAATTCTTAAACACTTAAGAAAAAGGGGGAAAAAAACTTCATAGACTTCTAAAAAATGGTATGCTTTGCGGTTTTTTTTAAGTCAACCTCTCAAACAACATAGAAAAGTACAAAGATGAGGGTAAAAATCATTTAACATCTCACCATTCAGATGTGAGCACATTTTAGAATATAGTTTTACAGACAGGCACATAAAAAATGTGTACCTAGTTCAAAAGTGATACCTTGCACTGAATGTTGTTCTGTAGCTTCCTCTTTTTACTCAACAATGTGGTTGGATTCTATTATACATCAGTGTTTGAAGAGGTGTTTGGTTTATGATTTACTCACCAATTACCTATAGTTGGACTTTTAAATTCCTTGTAGATAAGGCTGCAGCGAACACTCATCTGGTACTTTTGTTTATGTTTATGTGTGAATGGAGCTTTAGTAGAGCTCTTCCATCAGAAGATACGCAAATACATAGCCCAGATATTGCCATAGTGCCCTTGAGAAAGGTTGTAGCAACCTTCCACATCAGTAGTGCCTGGGTTTCTCATTGCCCCACACCAGATGGTGTCTGCCTCGCTATCATCTCAAATGACATGCCCCAAATCATAACTTAATTCCTTGCTTCAATTCCCAAAACCATTCCTTCCCCTTTCTACTTTTTTTTTTTTTTTTTTTTTTTTTAACGGAACTCAAACTCACCTGATGATTCAAGTTAGAGACCTGAAGTGATCTTTTTTGGTCTCTTTTTCCCTGACTCTTCTCATCAAGTAGATCGCCAAGGCTTAGGGGTTCTAGTCACAATATCACATAAATCCAAATATTAGGAGACCCTGGAGTTAAGCTATCCCACGGTTTTCTTAAAGACACTTTTAAAAAAATATCCTTTGGTTAGGCAATAGGAATATAAACTTTTAGGGCTAGAATCAAATTTCTACGTTTAATATCTATGTATATAAAATATAATATCTACATATTAAATATGTATATATGTTTATTGTGTTAAAAAATTTTTTTAACATTTATTTTTCAAAGACCGAGACAGAAAAAAAAAAAAAAAAAAGACAGAGACAGAGCACTAGTGGGGGAGGAGCAGAGAGAGAGAGGGAGACACAGAATCCAAAGCAAGCTCCAGGCTCTGAGCTGTCAGCACCAAGCCGATGCAGAGCTTGAACTCACAAACCATGAGATCATGACCTGAGCCGAAGTCAGACACTTAACCGACTGAGCCACCTAGGCGCCCCAATATATATGTTTTATTTTTTACAGAGATTGAGAGGGGGAAGAGGCAGAGAGAGAGAGGGAGACACAGAATCTGAAGCAGGCTCCAGGCTCTGAGCTCTCAGCAGGGCCCGTTGCGGAGCTTGAACTCATGAACCATGAGATCGTGACCTGAGCCGAAGTCGGCCACTCAACTGACTGAGTCACCCAGGCGCCCCTTGTTACATATATTTAAAATTTAGAAATATTTTTCCCACTATTTCGTGTAAAAATTTTGTTCCAGCTCTTCACCATGCATCTTGAGTATTTTGTCAGCACGGGGATGAGTCACGTAACATGGTTTTCCAGAACACCTCCTCCTCCCTTCCCTCCAACTTGCTTGAGATACTGTGTTTTTTAAATCTGTGTATAATGCTGTCCCAGCCACAAGTACAATTAGGGTAGAATTTTTTCCCTCACTTTTTCTGTTGACATATATTTATGATCTCATAACCTAAGTATGGACTGAGTCACTTTTTTCAAGTGATCATTGAAAGATTGCTTGACAGTAACATCTACCACATGCAACTGTGAAGTAATACCCCAAGGAATAATTACTAAATCTTCTCACTTTATCCCCCCCCCCATTTTTATCCTCCTCAGCCCCACCTCTCTTAGCAGTTGTATCAGATTATCTCTGCACACAGTTGTTGTTGGTTCTGGCTAACATGTCTTCTCCAGACAATACTTTGTATTTTTTTTTAATAAAATACTTTGTAGATCATTCTGTAATCTGAGACTTTGCAAGGTTCAAATATAAGACACCTCCTTTGAAGGACAGTGTTTGGCATTGAAAAACTCTTCATATGGGTGGGTGTATACAGTGAATCTCAAATTCATCTGTTTTTCTTCTCCAACACTGATCTGAATCCCCTTTCACCTGGACAGTGACCCTCACCTTTTCACTGCATGCCCCGTAGCTAGTTTTGGCTCCTTCCCCTGTATATTTCTCCAGTTACCTTTTAATATGACCGTCCGCTCTTGTTACTTCTCTGCTTAAAGCCCATCAGCGCTATTTCATCGGTACCTTTCTTATGTCCCTGGGTTCCTCTTGGCTCTTCCCATTAGCACAGGAACTCTCCAACTTGATGTAGAAGCATCTGTCCTCTGTAGCATCAGATGTCTGGTGAGGTGTAGGATATAGGGAGGGAGCCAGAGCAGAGGGCAGCCACATTTTGGGACCTTGGTCACTGTTTCTCTCGAACTTTCTGTCTCCTGCTGTTAGGAATGGGGAGGAACAGCAGCTCATACATGTTGTGTTTTGGAGGTCAACGTGGTATCATTCCACTCTCAAGGCCACTCAGGTCTGCAGCTCTGAAGTGGGTTTGCCTACTGCCATTATACTTGCCACTTAAGATCCTAGGACAAAAGAAAAATGGCCGTGCTTGCTCAACGCCTTCTTCCTTCAGCCCTGTTATGAGAGACCCTGTGAGCTGGGGATGCTGTTGGGGGCCCTTCTGAATGTTTTCTACTCAGACTCTGCAGAATGTGTTGGGCTCACAAGCTAAGAGCATTGCATATCCACTTTTGGTATTTTCTCAATTTAGTCCAGATTGTTTTGTATCCTTTAAAGTTTAATGTTGAATGGACAGAAAGTAGCTTTTTTCATTTTTTTTTAAGATTAATTTTTTATAGAGTCTTTCTAATTTCTTCTTGATAGCTTCATGGCTTTCATTCTAATGGATATCCATAGCTTATTCAACATAAAATTAATTCTAGTATAATTAATATACAGTGTTACATGAGTTTCAGGTTTACAATGTAGTGTTTTTTCCTTCTATTTTTGATCATTCCTCATTTTGTTCTATCTTAGAGAGAGAGGTCTTCTTTTTGTAAAAGTGACTTATATTGCCATGACCCAGAAAACTCTCTTTCAGTACTTAAACCGAAATTCAGAACTATCAAGCTAGATAATGACATTTAGTGCCCTTGATTGTGGTTCTTACAGTGCAGTTTCTTAGTTTTGACTAATTGATGTTGAAATTTATAGAAATTCCATGGTCTTTTGGAATAGATTTCTTGCCATTGGTTTGGTTTAAGGGTGCTGATTTCTTTCTTCTTTTGTTCCTTCTCATCCTTTAATGGGAAATGGGAGACTGGAGATCTTCTGACACTTCATTTATGTTGACCTTTTCTGGAAGGTCCTGATTCACTCAGCGTTATAGGTAGGGTGAGTGGGGGAGAGGATTTTTAGTGGAGAGCTATGAATAGAGGGACACACTTAGAAGTGGCCATTTATCCCCCAAAATGTTTCTTTGGAATTTTGACATTTTTCATAACCATATTTTGTAAGGGTCACTTTAAAAATCTTTTAAACTATATAACTGATTAAACATAGAGATTAGAGACGCAAATGGGAAACACTTAAATAATTTTGTTTAATGAATGTTGATTCTCACTAGAGTCAGATCACTTTTGTTGTATATTAGAATTTGTAGGACCTTTAACCATCTACTTGAGAAAATTTCTAAGGATCAGTATAAATTCATATATTTAGAAAAGAGGCTATTACATTGCTTTATTTTTTATTTTTATTTTTATTAAAAAAATTTTTTTTAACGTTTATTTATTTTTGAGACAGAGAGAGACAGCATGAACAGGGGAGGGGCAGAGAGAGAGGGAAACACAGAATCTGAAACAGGCTCCAGGCTCTGAGCTGTCAGCACAGAGCCCAATGCGGGGCTTGAACTCACGGACCGTGAGATCATGACCTGAGCCGAAGTCGGACGCTTAACTGACCAAGCCACCCAGGCGCCCCTTAAATTGCTTTTTTAATAGTGATTGATTATTAACCTGCCCTCTGAACCCAAAGGTTGAGATTGTTTACATAATCATGTATCTTAAAAATACAGTGGGAATTCTCTAATGGTCACTGTTTTGGTTATACTTCTAATCAATCACGTCTGTATCCCCTTTCAGCTGTCTCGATCAGCTGTTGTAATGAAACTTTAGTTACAGAGCAGATTTTCCATCTCCAGTTGTGGACACTCTGTTGATGCACATAACTTTGATTTGCAAAAACTACTGAACCCACTTATTCTGTTTTCAGGGAAAAATGACAGGGCACAATAGATGGCTTTGTACCCTCTTGTCAAAAGGATGAAGCATTAATACTATGACACAGATACTGGTGTGCCAACCAGGCACTGGTTATCTGGCGTTATGACAGGTTTACTAATGATTCCTGACATGAGTGTCACAAAGAAAAAATTGTAAATAGCCACAGGACAGCACTTTACAAATACTGTTTTGCTTTAAGTACTAAATCTACATGATCCCGTCAAATAAAGGCTTCCAAAAGAAAAGGACCCACTTTTGATGATTTATTCTTTATTTTTTCCACTCTGTTCTCCTAGGAAGGTTCATTTTACTTTGTTCTTCCTGATATATGGCTTCTTAAGGGAAAATTGTGAATTTGTTGTGTCTTTTCCAGAGTGTTGACTTCTATCTTCCTTCCCTTACTTCCCCTTACTTATCTGACTTCCTCACTTAATGTATGTTTTAGTTCTATAGCTTGTTTATCAATTGAGCTTCAGGTAAATGCAAAATGGTTGCAGTTTAACCCACTATGGTGAAAATAATACTGATTAAAAACAAATGATTAAGGGAAAACCTACACAAACAGTTTCAGCAGCCACATGGAACTTTGGCACATTTTTTCTCATAATGGTCCACCAAGTCAGGCTTCCTTTTCTGCTCCTGACCTTTGAAAGGCACAGGTTTTGAAAATAGAGTCTCGACTTTCTAAAATTTTTTTCTCATTATAGAAATAGGTTTTCACTGTAGAATTTGAATGTACAAAAACCATGCGGAAAATAGTTTTTAAAGAAAACATTTTTAAAAATTACCCAAGAGGGGCACCAGTTAAGCATCCAGCTTTGCCGCAGGTCAAGATCTCACGGTCTGTGAGTTCAAGCCCCGCGTGGGGCTCTGTGCTGACCGTCAGAGCCTGGAGCCTGACTCAGATTCTGTGTCTCCCTCTCTCTCTGCCCCTCCCCAACTCACGCTGTCTTTCTCTCTTTCAAAAATAAACATTAAAAAAAAAATTTTAAAAATAGCCAATAATTAGACCCTGCAGTAATACTCATAAGTATTATTAAGTATTTATGAGTTGGTCTTATACACGTCCCTTAGTTTTTTATTTTGCATATCCTGTGATTGTTTCAGTTTGAGGTCGCAATGAATATCTGTGTCATGATCTGCTTTTCCCATTTAAGCTATATCATGAGCATTTGGCCACATTTTTTATACTGAAAACATTATGGGTTTTTTTTTTTTAACATTTTTTAAAGCTTTATTTATTTTGAGAGAGACAGAGACAGCATGACGGGGGCAGGGAGGGAGAGACAGAATTCTAAGCAGG
Organism: Prionailurus bengalensis; assembly: GCF_016509475.1. Lineage (NCBI taxonomy): Eukaryota > Metazoa > Chordata > Mammalia > Carnivora > Felidae > Prionailurus > Prionailurus bengalensis. The sequence goes on from NC_057345.1 coordinate 97,351,777, forward strand.
CTGCACACCACCAGCAGACCCTGACCCGGGGCTTGAACTCACAAACCGTGAGCTCATGACCTGAGCCGAAACAAAAAGTCGTTCGCTTAACTGACTGCGCCGCCCAGGCGCCTCTGAAAACATTATGTTTAATGATGCTGCTTACTGAAAGGATTTCTTTGAGAATTACAGGAAAAGTATTTTTCTCCGATGAATTCCATTTAAAAGTCTATCAGTGTAGCAGCCACATTATTTAAAGCGTCAGCGTGGTGTGTTTAAGAGAAGTATGTACTCAGCACTGTGCTAGGCATTGTGGAGAATGGAGAGGAACAACACCTAGTCCCTGACTCCCCCCAGGCTTAAGACCCGGTGAGGGAGGCCAAGCGTGCCCCACTGTTCTGTAGCAAGAACCAGCAGGGAGGAGAGATGAAAACAGGAGCTTCTTACTGCGGACTTCAGAGTTCCCCTCGGGTCTGGGCTTCAAAGAGCAGGTGGACGAGCGGCCAGCGCGCACGCCTTTTGCTCTGACAGTTATTTATACGTACACAACCCCGGGGGGTGCCAGGTAGAGTAGACAAAGCCGAAACTGGAGGTGGAGGTTGGAAGGGTAGGGCAGGGTGTCAACAGGACTGGTGTAGTTGCCTCAGGAGTAAGAACACACAAAGGTACAGCAGCATTTTCCTCTGGGGCACCAACCCTTTAACTTTTAATTCAGATCCCTGGCCTTGCAGCAGAGTTTTCTTTTTTTGGGGGGGTGGGGGGGTGGGAAATGCTTATTATTGCAAATATATCCTACATTGAAATACTTGCTTTATTTAAACAAATAAAAGCCATAAAAACTTTAAGAAAAGGCATGATAATGTGTTTTACTTATACATAATTTGAATATAATGAAGCAATTTCAATGCTGCATTAACATTGAATTCTACATGTAATGAGCAGTATTAGGCTTTTAGGAAAAATATATTTAGTTTGGTACAGTTCAGAGACTTTTTCAGACATAACAAGCAATGTAAACCAAAGAATTGTTTCTTTAGCTATGCTCTCGGTTCTTCTGATTGTAAATGCATGAAAAATAATAATACTAAAAGGAGGGAAGGAGGGAAGGAAGGAAGGAAGGAAAGAAAAAAGGGAGGGAGAAAAGGAAACTTGTCTAGGGTGTACAGGGCAAGAACCAGGTGAGTCACAGCAGACTTGACCTCAAACTGCCAGCGATGTAGGACCCAGGGCAGTGAGATGAAATCTGATCCATGTGTTTTTGATGGCTGCTTCCAGGAACCAGTGGAGAATGGACACTCCCATTTTAACAATGTACTATTGCCATAATTTGTAATACAGGCAAAAAATGTGATTTCTGACAGAGAAAGACAAATACTCTATGTTCTCTTATTTGTGGAACCTAAGAAAGTCAGACTCCTAGAAATAGAATGGCGGTTGCCAGGGGCCGCGGGAAGGGGAAATGGAGAGATGTTGGTCAATGGGTACAAACGTCCAGCTGTAAGATGAGTAAGTTCTGGGCAACTGTAAATAACACGGTGACTGTAGCTATCGTGACTGCACCTAACAGGGTAACTATAACTATTGGTACTGTATTGTAAACTTGAAAGTTAAGAGAATAGATCTTAAAACTTATCACACACACAAAACAATGGTAAGTATTACTAGGGGCGGGACTGGGGGGGGGGGTGAGATGCAGGTGCTAAGTAACCTTATTGTGGTAACGATTTCACAACATTTATGTGTATCAACTCATCACATTGTTTGTATACCTTAAACTTACCTGTGTTATATGTCAATGATATCTCCATAAAGCTGGGAAAAAATAAACACTGAACGTGACCTCCGTGAGCAGGAGGCTTTTCTCCTGACTGTTGAGGTGGCAGGAATAGTCTGCAGAAAATGGCAGCGTTATTTGACTGCTTCAGTCCGTGTTTCTTCATTGTGTCTCGTGAGAGTACGGGACACTGACCAGTTGTAAAAACTGAAATGGCTCAAGGGATTCCAGAGTATTTCATGCTTTTCAGAGTTGGGACTGAATAAGAATTTCATTATATAAATTATTTTTTTAAAATTCATTAAGGTCCTATTTGCCTGTAATGACAGAGGCATTTCCAGATTTACAGAGATCTCAGGGGCACCTGGGTGTCTCAGTAGCCTAAGTGTCCAACTCTTGGTCTCGGCTCAGGTCATGATCTCACGGTTCGTGAGTTCAAGCCCTACACTGGGCTCTGGGCTGACAGTGCAGAGACTGCTTGGGATTCTCCCTCCCTCTCTCTTTCTGCCCCTCCCCCGCTTATACTCCCTCGATCTCAAAATAAATAAAATAAACTTTAAAAATATTTACAGATGGGTCTTCCAACTTGATAACAGTGAAGATGCTCTTACAGATAGAGGACGGAACAGAAAAATGAGTTGGCATTTGAAATATAGAAAATAGAGGTGACCAGTAGGAACATATCTATAGTTGTTAGCTTATAGCAGTTATGAAGGGCCTTGGTGTTATATGTAAGTCAGTTGATGTTCTTATTGTTGTAAGGTGCTAGTCAACTCACTGGTCCCTGGAGCTCTTGTCTCAGCCTGTGTGAACTCTTCCTCACTTTCTAAGAACCAGCTATACTGGATTTCTCTTAGTTCCTCTGAGCACTGTGTTCCTTCCCACCTTGAGTAAAGTGTCTTTGCATGTCCTACTCCCTCAACTCCCCTGTCCCCCCCCCCAACACACACCTTTTTTTTTTTTTTTGCCTAGCTGGTTCCTGTTTATCTATCCTTCAGGTTTCAGCTCCAGTGTAACTTACTTAGGGATGTCTTCCCAGACTGCCCAGACTTGGCATCTAGATTGGAGATTCGCACAGTGTTCTGTACTGATCTTTCATGATGCCCTTGTGTTTGAAATGCTGCCTTCTGGGATGCCTGGGTGGCTCAGTCGGTTAAGCGTCCAACTTCAGATCAGGTCATGATCTCGCCATTTGTGAGTTCGAGCCCCACGTCAGTCTCCTGCTTTCAGCACAGCCCTCATCGAATCCCCTATCCCCCTTTCTCCTTGCCCCTCCAAATAAATAAACATTAAAAAATAAATAAAAATAAACAAAAAAAAACCCCAATGTCTTCTTTAATGTTCATCTTCCCTGCGAAACTTTAAGTTTCATTGGGTGCCCTCTCATTCACTGCTTTACCCACAAGTGTCTGCCACTCTGGACTCAGTGCATACTCGTCTACACAATAGTTATGGCCCTTTCAAGGAAGTGTAGGCTCTTAAGAGGGAGCTCTCATTCGTTTGTACTCTCATAAGCCTCTACAAGGGGAGAGATTCATCAAAAGATACAGATAGATAGATGGATAGGTGTGGGGGACAGGCATTGTAGCATGGGGCTCCAGTGTAGATTCTGGAGCCAAACTGACTGGGTTCAGATTCCAGGTTTGCTACATTTAGTGATGTGACCTTGGCCAAGTTGCTTAATCTCCTTATACCTCAGCTCCTTCTCTGTAAAGTGGAAATAACAGGAACACCTACCTCAAAGGTTTGCATGAAGAGTGAAAACACACAGCATGTAATATGTATAATAACATTTCTAAAATAGCAGTTCTAGTGGTCAGTGTTCTCTATTTCCCATTCTCTTCTCATTCTTACATCTTCCCCCCAGAAAGAGCAGAAGGGTTTTGAGCTTTCTTCCTGCTTGGACTTGTTATCCCCAGCGGTGCTAGAACACAATAGATTTGAATGGTTAATTTAGCCTTATTTTGCATTTCGGGATAGCCAGATAGCATTTTGTGAATCCATTTAAAAATATTAATAAATAAAGAACAGAATTTGAGGAATTAGGGTATAAACTGTAATTAAACATACTTTTAAACACTTACAGAGCATGCTGCTTCAATGAAAATTTAGTATTTTGAGTGTCAAAATCAGTTTCATGGCTTGAGAAACACAGTTTAGGATAAAGTTGTATAGAGACTATTAAAGAGTGCTGTATCAGATGAGGGTTCTCTTCTAAAATTTCATGTATTCAAGGATAGAGAGGGTCAAATGAAAAATCAAAAATACAAAAGTAAACTGATTCACTCATTCTGTATGCTAGATACGGTATTAATCTGTAAAAACAAACCAAGGCTTGGCCCTCAGCTGACAAACTTCGATGTTTAACAACTGTGTAAGATAATTTTGAATGACTTCGGTGTCATAAAATATATTTTACTATGAAATATGTAGGTTGACTTTCTAGAAAAGTCTTGTTCAAATACCATTTGCAGTTTCACAAACAAAAAGACTACCGTTAGATTTATTTTGTTTTAGGAGCACCCTGCCTTAACCAAGGAGCCGATATGGAGTATATAGATTTGGAGCCCCTTTGGAGCTTATGTAGATCTTCTTCCCACTTTCATGGAGCTTTCTCCTACTTCTGTAGAGCTCACGGGGTGGAGAGAACAATAAAATACACTGCCAGGTCTAATGGGAAAGGACTAATGGTAACGTTAGTTGTATTGAGGTACTTAGATTGAATGGTTGATTGGGGGAAGTCACTTGACTGTCATACAGTCACCGTAGTAAGGAAGAGAACCAGGACGTGGTTATGCCCATACTTTTTGCCTTTGAGGAAAACAGATTTTTAAAAGTTTATAGCATCTCTAGGTGCGGTTCTAAGACTAGAGATTTCTAAAAGAAGAGTTATGTGAGGAATTCTTATGGGTACACAGAATGCACTGAGCAGCTCACAGTTTTTAAAAGATGTATATGATTGGGACACCGAGTGGCTCAGTCGGTTAAGTTGTGAACTCGATTTCAGCTCAGGTCATGGTCTCATGGTTCATGAGATCAAGCGCCACCTAGGGCTCCATGCTGACAGTGCACAGAGCCTGCTTTTGATTCTTTCTCTCCCTCTCTCTCTGCCTCTCCCCTGCTCATGCTTACTCTCTTTCAAGGTAAATAAACTTATAAAAAATTCTTAAAAGATGTATATGCTGACAAATGGAAGAAGCACATGATCACATTAATACAGAGCTAAGTAGACTGTAAGAAATGAACATTTAAGAATTTTCTTCTCTACAGGCCAGAGCTCAAAAGTAGCTAAGATACTTCAGAGAGCACGAAATGCTTTTAAGGTGATGTCTGGAGCAAGAACAACAGGAAGGAAAAAGGAAGTAGGCTTGCTTCGTCGGAAGATGTTGTTAATGTTAGCTGCTTGCAGGCAGAAATCAGACATTTACCGTTCTTACTTCGCTTCCATAATCTGGAACTAGCAGAATTACTCTTCCAACAGTTAAAGGAAAACAAACAGCCTGAAATGGGAGAAATTAAATTAAAAAAAAATGAGGAGGTAGTACAAGTTCCATTCACTTTAAACGAATGTACATTTTCAAAACTCAACTGAATCGCCTCCCGGGAGTTGAAGGCACTGAAGATTTTATCTCCGGGTTATTGTCAGTATTCTTTATGAAATCATGGGGAATGTGGAAAGTACCAGGAGACTGAAGAGAGGCAAATGTTCCAGTTTCCAAAAAGGCATGAAATGGATTGTGAAAAGCCAAGTCCACTTCCTTAACCTGAAACTGGCTAAATTTGAAGAGATTGAAAAAATAGAAAATATTTTAAGTGTTTAGAAAAGAATAGGATGGTGACCATGAATCAGCGTGAATTTATACGAACGAGATATGCCAAACCAATCTCATTTTTCCCCCCGATTCTGTAATTACTACTGGATTAGAGAATACCTTGACTTTAGCAAGTGGTTGACAAAGTCTCTTGGACTATCCTTACGGAAAAGGCAGTGAGATTTTGATGATTAGATTGATTTACAGCTGGTTCCATGGCTACAACCATGGGGTTTATCTAACTAATAACCTGTGTCTCTATACACGGATTCCTCAGAGAGAACTGCTATTGAATATTAATTTGAATATATTCAGAAAGTATGGATTTATACTTAGGAGTTCTTTTGACTAAAGATTTGTATTTTGAAACTTGAGTGCCTGGATTTATTCATATGATTGACATTTCGGTTACAGACTTTTCCACACCTGAGCCGTATTTGTAAGGTATATAGATCTATTTTTAAGTTCTGCGAATAAACTTATAAATCACTTAGAAGTCGGGGAATAATCTTAACACTTAAAGCAAAAGGCTGCCTGGGTGGGCTGGGTGGCTGCCTAAATTATGAAGAATCTTTTCTCTTACTTGTTGAGTGACAACTGTATTAATCCCAAGTCAATGTTTTTTATACCCTTGAAATGTCAAGTTTCTGTGAAACTCTGCCTAAATAAAAGACAGAAGTTTCTTTACAGCCTGATAATATAGATATACTCAGCAGTGTTTCTGTGAGTTAACGTTTCTGTTGGCCTTCTAGTAATTCCATAGTCATCTGCCTACTCCGGATATTTGTGTTTCATTTTTTTTTAAAGCAAATTCCCTGGAATCCAATCAAAGAGGGAGCTATAATATTCTGTCCCCTTACAGATGTTCCTTTGGTTTCTTGAGGCAAGGATGTCCATGATGACCACTACATCCAATATATTTTACTATTAATTATTAATCTTAAAGAATGCCAACCCATATGAGTTGTTAATCTTTTATAATTGACATTTCAGTGATATTTGTAATATTTTGTCTCCAACTTTGAAGGTGCTGATAACTTTTTTGAATGGCTCGCACATTTTAAATAAGAGACCACATTTGTGAAACTGTCCCTTGCCCTTTTCTTTGCAACTCTTTATCTCCCTGTTGCATCCAGAATCTCCGCAGGGGTTGCGGGTGATAATTGAGAGTGCAGCTCCAGCCCTGATAATCCTGGGTACGATTCTTGGAATCTAGTTCTTTCTGCTTTACCTGGCCTCTCAGTCTTAAGATCTCGTAGGCCCTTGAAACAGAAAATGTGGTGTTTTAACTTCAGTATCCACCTTAAGAAATCCCTGTATGCTGTAACTTGTGGTCTGTGATTTTTATTATGGCTCTGTCTTTCATCATGTCTAATTTAATGGATTAAATCTGTTTTAACTGGATTAAAATCCAATCTGAGTTCTTAGCATTTTATAGTTAACCTCTGTGAGCTATACCATATATTGCAATAAAGTTTCAAATTAAAAAAAAAAAAACAACAAAATCTGAGTTAAAGAAAAAGTTTTGACTCAGATTGTCTGTTTGAATTACAGAGGCATTATCCTTTATCCAAATAGAGTGTATTCATGAAAATATGTCGGATAGCAGGCTTTTAGATATTGGAGCCTGTACTATAATATCTTAAATGGGAATAAAACAATGATGCATTCTATCTCAATTCATAAACTCTAAACGCCTGCAAATATCACTAAGACTTCTCAGCACCTATAAAACAATCCATCAAAGGTTTTGGGTAATATTTATTACAAAGCATTTGGAACACACCTTGCCTATTTATAAAATACTTAATAAACTCATTATTGGGTATGTTTTTGTTCAATAAGAAATGAGACTGTACAGTACTGATTAGGAATTAGGTTTTTCTTTCACCCAGTAATGAGCAACTACCGTGATGAAAATGCGAAATGGCGTAATATGATTCCATCTGAATGGAACTCAGGTGGGTGGAGCTCCGGAATGCCCGGAAGAAGCAACTTCTGGGACCAGGGATTCTTCTGTGTTATCCCTGTAAATATCTGTCAGGCTTCCTTCTTTGATCACAGACCTGTCTCCCTTCCTCAGCATCTGTTTTTGGCAAGGCAAAACAGGGACTTTCTGGTTCGTGTTTATTAGTTTAGGATCCGAATGTTATCTCTACACTTTAGCAGCATCGTGGTTTTCTGCTTATATTAACACCATCTCATTTGGTTTTGCTTGTTTATACCTGTGAGAAAAGACCAAAAAGGGGGGGGGGGGGATTAGAAATGTTACATTATGGAATAATAGTTGAAAAAATTAACTGATATGCGGTAACCTTTTGCCTTATCTAACCTTGTCATAATTAAGCTGTTCCAAATAAACAAAGAGTGTATTTTAATCACCCAGTCATTTCTTACTCAGTACAGTAATCCATTCTGTCGTAACATTGCTCTTTGGTAATCATGTGAAGCCTTATCTAATGAACAGTGTTTGGATTGCTTTGATTTTCATTTCAAGTTCAACCTTGACTATAAATTCACTGCTATCAGATTTCTGCAGTCCTCCGTTTTTCTGCTTAACGTTTCTCTGAGAGCTCTAACAGTCCTCTGTTTAGCTCCCATTTTCCCCACAAATAAGAAAAAAAAAATCCGTCATTCTCTTATTTATTCATATTGGATCTAAGAGTCAAGTGAATGGACAGAAAATGCCTGTTCAGATAAGCAGAAGGTTCTGAGGTAGAGCCCATTTGGCTGACCAGTGCAGGTGGAAGCATGGTTGGTGAGGGGTTGGCATGAATGGTTTTGGGTCAGAGATGGCTAAAGCTAGAACACGTGGAAGTTTGGATCTTATTCCAAGTGCAATAAGTAGTCATGGGGGTGGGGTGGTGGTGGGTAGGCTAAACAGACTGGTGATTATCTGGCTTATGTTTGTAATCTCACTCTGGCTTCTGTGCAAATGGTGGGAACAGGAAGGAGGCAAGAATGGATGCAGGGAGTCTATTAGAAGGCTGTTACAGAATTCCAGATGGGAAATGATGCTGGCTCAGATTAGGGTGGAGGTGATGGGAATGGAGAGAAGTGGACAGTATGGGATATGTTTTGGAGGTAGAAATGACAAAAGTTGCTAATGGAGTGGATCTGGAGGATGGAAGTGAAAAGGAGAAATCGGAAACTTCTGATTTCTAGCTTTTGGGTTTGTTCTGCTGGGTTGACAGTGCTATTCTTTGCTACGACAAGGAAAACTAGCATGGAGGAAAACTGGGGGAGGGTGGAATTAAGAGTTCTGTTTTCAGGTGAAGATTTGAGGTGCTTATTTGACTTTCAAACATATCTGCAATATACATGAATGAGTTTGGTGGCTTTGGAGCTGGGTGGACCTAGGTCAGGAATCGAGACGTAAGAACCTAGAAGTTACCTGTATGTAGATGGTATTTAAAGCCAAAGATGGAACTTACCTTGGGCATTTGTCATATTCTCTAACCTATACCTTCTCCCTCCCCTACTACTGTAAAATTATGCCCACATTATATATTACAGGTATGTATATTTTAGTACTATAATAGTTTGTTTTTAGCAAAACTTTGTTTTTAGTAAAATACTCTGGTTTGTTTTTTTTTTCTTGTTTATAGCTAAAAGCTTTAAGAGCAGTCAGTCACTGGCATCAGTATCTAACTGGAGATCTAACAGTTCTGTGTTTTTTCTTCTGTGTTTGTTTTTTTTTTGTAGGCAAAGTCATTAATAAAGATTTGCGACATTACCTGAGTCTTCAGTTTCAGAAAGGATCAATTGACCACAAACTGCAGCAAGTGATCAGAGATAATCTCTACTTGAGAACCATTCCATGTAAGTATGAGATGGAACAAAAAGGAAAGGAGGCCGATGTATCCTTATTTAATTAATCAAACATGTAGAAATAATTCAGTAGAGTATCTCATATGAAATTGGGAAGACTAAGTTGGAACACTAGATTGAAACAAATACTGGATAAGGAGAAACGTTTTCAGAGGTCATGCAGGACATGTGCTTTTAAAATAAAAAAGCTAGAAGATTCTATATTGTAACTTTTTAAAAAAGTCATTAGGCTTTAAGAGTTTAGGATTAACACAGGTACATTTTGCTAACCTGATTTTCTGTTATAAATCAGTTCCTAGAGTTTAGTCAGTAAGAAGACTTTTTTTTTTTTTTGCTCTCAATGCCTTGTACACTGAGAACAAACATTTTTGTATTAATTATTAGGACATTACTAACTTTAAGATCCGCCCCTCCTTCAAAGAAAAAAAAAGTAGCACGCTGTGGCGTCCTTGTGGTAATCCATTTTGAAGTTTTATCTAGATGTTTGTATATCTATTCCAGTTGCCATAGTTTTCATAGGACCTGGTTCTTGTTATAATGATGCGTGTGTGTGTGTGTGTGTGTGCGTGTGTGTGCGCGTGTGTGTGTTTATCACATAACAAGAAATCACGTATGCTTACGTTTTGGTTTTAGAGCAAGTTGGGGAAGAACAAGCAGTAAACAATAAAAAGGCCTAAAAAGATGTTCTAGTTTGTTTTCGTTTTCAATGTATTTGTAACTCCTTGTAGATAGTAGCTCTCTGAATGGCTCTGAAATTTCTTTCTTTCTCTTGTTATTTACTCTTACACAGTGTCCAGTCCATCACCAAGCCTTTCTAATCACGTTCCTTCAGTATCGATCCTCTGTACTACCTTAGACCCTCACCCTTTCTTGCTTGGACTTTTTTTTCTTTTAAAACAAATAGAATTATGTAGCGGCAAAGAGCTAGGTAGAAAATCTAGATCCTTGGACAAGTTACTTGATTTTCCTGAGCCTCAGAATCTCCATATGTAAAATGTGAGTAACAAGAGATAACCTTACGTAGTTATTAGAATTAAAATGAGAACATGAATGCAAACCTCCTGTCCTGGAGTAGCCGTCAGTGTCTGTCCCCTTCCCCATTCGAGCTGCAGCCTCGCCTTTCACCCACAACCCCTCCACCTGGTCTGTCTTTAAAGTGTTCGTTTGACTCGACTCCTGTCCATCTACAGCTGTCCATCTACAGTTTATCCTTCAAAGTCTCGCAGTGAGTACAAGTCCAGACTCTTTAACGTGGTATAAACTGTTCTGGTTTTTGCTTTTAAATCCAACTCCTTATCTGCGATTTCCTCCTATAAATCTGCCTTGTCAGATTTCAGAATCGCAACTCCTGCCTCTTTTTCTTTGCATTTGCCTGGTATATCTTTGTCTGTCTTTTTTTATTCTTCCACCTTTCTGAAGCTCTTCGTTGTGCAAATAGTGGTGGAGACTTTGTAGCCAGTGTGAAACTTCGTGTGTATTTATTGATGGGATCGAGGTCTTTAGTCTCTTGTGTCACGGCTTTCTGTTTTACCCATATACACCTTTTATATAAAACCTTTCACCAAGTAGTCTATTTTATATCCTCTCTCTTTTTAGAAAGGTTTGTGTCCTTATTCTAATGACTCCCTTAATATTTTTATGTAACACCCTATTCCTCCTTCCTTCTTTTTGTTTTTGTCCCAACTGTGAGCAATATTAAATGATCTAGTTATTGCTTCTTCCTCCCTCCCATCACGTGACTTGAAATAATATCTTCTTACTACAAACAGACGAATTCAGCAAGCTTTTCATATGCTTTCCTCATTTTCACCATTTTTTGATACTTGATCTATGTCTATATTAACAAAGCAAACAGCCATTACCTACGGTACTCTCACCTTTACACTCATCATTTATTCTTTATCCTGTGAGCAAATACGTACTGAATCTAACTGCCAATTCTCACGTTGTTGTTTCTTCAATAACTTTGGTTTTCTAAAGCTTCTTCTCCATGAGATTTCCGAGGAAGGAGTCAGAGGATCATCGTAGTTGGCCTGTGGCCTTTATACTTTTAAGTTTGTTTGGATGTATATGAAATATTTGGCTCATATTTTCTTTCCTTGACTATCTTAGCTCTGTTAGTCAATTATTTGTCTTAGGGCATAAAGCATTGCTCCTTGAAAGTCTGAAAACAACCTGATTTTTATTCCCTTCTAAGTAACTTGGTATTTTGCCTGCATGGGGTGTCTCAGGGTAGCATTCATAGCTCTTGAGCTCCCTCTTCCCTTGTTAAAACAAGTTAATAAAAATACATACTTGTACTTTCTGCTGCACTCTGCACTTTCACTTGGATCTTCTTTTAAGTGTACTTGTACTGTCCTAGTTTTGCAGTTTTCCCTCAGTGTGTGGTTTTGTCCTAGAAAGGAGCTATAGTTTATTCAGTTTTAATTCATTAGATCCAAACAGCTGCAGCCTTTTCAGATCCTAACAGGACCTATTAACCTACCCACTGAAGTGCCCATAACTCCTCCAAGAATGCAGTGATATATCGGTAACAGTGAACACACCAAAAGGTCTGTAATTACCATTCTTTACTAAAAGATACTAAATATTCTTGGGGACAATTCTGATTCCAGGTCTGGGACAAGGAAAGTATAAGATGAGCTTGGAACATCTAATTGAACCAGAAAGTATGTAAATGCCTGAAAAACTATGGTGACATATCAGAAGCACATTTTCAAAAAAAGTCATCTAGAAGGGGTGCCCGCTGACAAAACTTGAAACAATTTGAGCAAAAAAATTAATAAGAGAAAGAAAGACTTCTCCATTGTCAGACACTGCACCGTAGCAAGGATAAGACTGTGATTCCTAAGAGAAAGGAGACTATACACGAAGGAGTCCTATGGTTCCTCGGTCTTCTGCCTAGAGGCACTTTCCGGGCCACAGCACAGGGAGGGAGAGCCCAAGCAGAGTACAGAGGATTCTGAGTTGAAGGGACAGAAATCTGAGTTCAAGAAGTCTGAAGTGCCTGAGATTTGCAGGACAGTGTCAGAGAAGAGAGAGCTATAAAGAAAAGGAGCTCAAATAATCTGCACAGGTGTCCCCTTGAGTCTGTTGCTGAAGACCAAGCTGAGAATGTATAGGATGAGACTCCACATGGCCAGGCAAAGACTCTCTGGGAACTGTAAGGCTAGCAGTTTCCAGAGCTTACATAGGGCTGGGAGAATCTGAGTTCTAGCCCACCTGAGTGAAGAGACCTCGTAAAGGTTATGGCTTACTAGTAGGACTAAAATTGGTGTAAGCTCCTTGGAACCCACTTTAACAAAGTTTAATTAAGCAAGCCCCAAAATATCAAGCAGATATGCATATGACTTAACTGTTGGCCGAAAGAAAAGAAGGGAGGGAGGGAGGAAAGGGGGATTATCAACACTCTTTAAAGGAAGACAACAAAATCTTGACACTGAATAGCATAATATTTAAATGCCCAGTGTCTAATAAAAATTATTAGATGAGAAGAAAATATGGCCCACAATCAAAAGTCAGCTGATAGAAAAAAACAAAACAGAAATATAAACACGTATAACCATACCACACATTTACAGTCATAAATATGATCAAGGATTTAAAGAGCCATGTGAATAAAATTAAGAGAAAATGGAATATTTTTTTAAAAGAACTAAATGGAACTTTAGAAATTCAGTGGATAGGCTTAATAGCAGGGTAGAAGCTACAGAAGCGAAAAATCAGTGAACTTGAAGACATAGCAGTATAAATGAATCAAACTGAAACAGAGAGGAAAAAGACTAAAGACACAAACTATTTTTTTTTAAGTAACCAGAGAGAGACATTTCTACTTCTACCATGAATGACTAACTGGTACTAGATTTACCTTCTTACTGTAAACAACTAGAAATTGGTCAAGATATATGTAACAGCTATTTTCAGAAATAGGATTATAGGCAGAACAGGACTGTGATCTGTTCATATTGAATGATGCATACTGTCAAAGCAGAGATGGGGAGGAAACAAACAAGATATATGATGAAATAGGCTGAAAAAATTTTAAATTTGACGAAAACTATAAATCCGCAGAACTATGGATCTCAACAAACCCCAAACAGAAGAAACGTAAAAAAACACATCTCAGTGTATCATAATCTAATTGCTGAAAACCAGTGATAGAGAAAATGTGAAAGACAGAAAAAAGATACATTAAATACAAGGGAATAAAGAATGACTGCAGACTTGTCAGCAGAAACCAATACAAGCCAGAAGTCAATCAAATGTCATTTTCAACACGCTGAAAGGAAAAACTGCCAACCTAGATTGCTACATACAACAAAAGATTTCTACATCCTTAAGAGAAATAAAGAATTTTTCAGACCAAAAATAAATAAAAAATGGTGAGGGAATTTTTTACCAGCAGACTTGCATTATAAGAAACAATAAAGGAAATTCTACAGATGGGATGAAAATGATACCACAGTGATAGAACTGGAAGGAAATAGACTACTTCTTAATTAGAGTTCAAGATTTCAACACCCTCTTTAGGGAAAGTAAGCAAAAAATCACTAAGGTGATTCTGACATGGATAACACTTTGAACCAACTTGACCTAATTGCTATTTACTAGAACATGCTTCCCAACAACAGAAGACTATACATTCTTTTCTAGTGCACATAGGACATTTACAAATAAAGATCATACTCCAGGCCATAAAATAAGATTCAATAAATTTAAAAGGATTTAAAGTATACAAAATATATCCTGTGATCATAAAGGAATTGCAAGAAATCACTTAACAGAAAATCATCTGGAAAATCTCTGAATATTTGGAAATTAGCACACTTCTAAATAACCTGTGAGTTAAAGCCACAAGGAAAATTACAAAATATTACATCAGCATCTCAAAACATAATCAAACCCAACATACCAATACTGCTGTTACAACAGTGTGTAGAGGGAAATTTATAGGGCTAAATACTTAGAAAATAATAAATATGTCAATCAATGATCTAAACTTCTACTTTAAGAATTTAGCGAAAGAAGAGCAAAGTAAACCCAAATTAAGTAGAAGGAAGGAAATAATAAAGATAAAAGCAGAAACTGATAAACCAGAAAATAAAGAAAAATCAATGAAACCTAAAGCTGGTTCTTTCTGATCAATGAAACTGGTATACTTCTAGCCATACTGTTCAGGTGACGAGAGAGAACACACTATAACAGCATCAGGAGTGAAAGAGATAGCATCATTAAAAATCCTACAGATGTTAAGTGAACAGTCAGGAATAGTCTGAACAACTTTGTGACAGTAAACTCAACAACTCAGATGAAATGGAAAAATTCCTCAGAAGGCAAAAACTACCAGTGCTCACTCAAGAAGAAAGAGATAACTGAATAACTTCTAAGTTTATTAAAGGAATTGAATTTGTAGTTTGTAACTTTCCCTCTAAGAAAGCATCAGGTCCAGATGGTACAGGTGAATTGTTCCAGATATTTAAAGAAATAATACAAATTCTACACAGATTCTTTGAGAAGATACAGGAGGAGGGAATTTCTCAACTCATTCAATTCTAAAACCAGACAAAGACATTAGAAGAAAATAACATTAGACACAGTTTTTCGTGAACATAAACTTAAAACTCCTTAAAATATTTTAGCAAATCAATATATAGCAATATGTAAAAAGGACAATACATTATGACCAAGTGGTATTTGTCCCAGGAATGCAAGGTTGGGATAACAGATGAAACTAGTATAGTAATAGACTGGAAAAGAAAAGAAAAGAAAACAAAACAAAACAAAAAAAAATGATCTTTTCAAATAGATGCAGATAAAACATTTGACAAAATTCAACTCCCATTCATGGTGCTTCATGAGTTCTACCAGTGCACCTGCTGGTTTCCTTGCAGTTTCCTGATGAGTTTGATGGGCACCCCAGTGGCTCCCCACATTTCAACAATATCCCCTGTAAGTGGTTTTCTACTGAGTTTCTGGCAAGTCCAGGCAGGGTCCCAGATGGTTTTGTTAGGTTCAAAACACCCCCCACCACAGGCAGCTTGCTGGCTAATTTCATCAGTACTCCACCAGGTTGTTCCCTGTCCATCAGCCTTGACCCACCAACTGTGAACCAGATCCATCACTGCTACCACACCTTCTCCACGCAGGTCTGAATCCCAGAGTTTGGGAGCGTTCTTCCCTTCCAAGTTTGTTCCTCATTGGAGTGTTCTCCCTCAGCTTTAGGGTGCTCTTTTATTTCCTCTTAGTTAATTCCTTGTAAATAGCTAATAATTGGTTATATTAAGCTGGCCTTGTTCAAGTTGCCATGTTTCTCTCCTGTTTGGATCCTGGCTAATACAGAATCAGTGCTGGTAGTGGTCCCAGGACACAGACCTGCCAAGAAGGAATTTTAGATTTGGTTGTGTTCTTGGGCCGTGAGCACAGTGCCATGCTCGTTCCATTGGAAAGCCGGTGCTCACAGTTCATGACAAGAAGTGGCATCACAGTTTGATCCCCGTATAAACTGCGGTTCGTTATGATGAAGAGTTAGCTGAACCAAGCACCGTGGGAACCCACATGACTGCTGCCCTTGACCATTATGGCAGGAATGATGGCCACAAACACCGTGGTATGGATCGATTCTCCTGAGTGTACCAACCACTGTAAAAATCAAGTGGTTTGTTATTATTATAAACTGATATAACAAGATTATGATAACACTTTTCAGCACTTCTCTCTACCTGATACACACATTTGCTAATAGAAGACATTAAAAGATGGGAACATTAACACAAAATAAATGCCAAATAAAAATCAGTTAAAATTTGGAAGAGTACTGCACATATATAATATTTGAAATTTTCACTCCTAAAATGAAATTATAAAGCACACAAGTATCAATTGTATTAGCCGATAGTTCTGACTTTGCTTGGTTGCAAATATCCCGGTATAGAAAATTTTTCCATATTGCATCGATGCTCTTCAAATTGTTAGGCGCTAGTCAGTGGTCATTTGAATAAGCTTGTTTTCTTTTTTAATGGTGAAAATATGTTGTCTCCTTGCCCTGATGTTGGTTTTGCCATTGAAATCCATATTGCTTCTACCTTAGATTTTAGACCAGTTTCTGATTTCAGGTTTGGAGTGTTCCACAACGATGTTCACTTCTTCGCATTTCTTCTATTATTTACAAAGCACTGAAACTCATAACACATACTCAAGCAATGGAAAAGGCCAAAGGACATTGTTGGATAGTATTCAAATAACATTCAGATCTTCCTTCAAGGTTAAATGATTACATAGAATCCCATGTCAGAACTGCCAACTTAAGGACTTGTTTTGCTTTCAAAACCTGTGATTTTTTTGGGGAATACCAGTCATAGGATTTATATAAAGTATAGACGCATTTAATCTCACTAATACTGTATTTGCAAGAAAGACGCACTGTTAGCAGACAGGGCCTTGACCTCACACTTGTAGCCCAGGGAACAGCTGCAAGTAAGACTGACGAGTGCATTGTGACTGCTGTTCTCCCACGTGCTGCTGTGGAAATGCCAACTTTACCGTTTGGTTTCACTTTTCAGTATTTTTTGCTCTTGATTTCAGTTGATATCCTTAGATTCCTTCAAATCAGTAACGTGTCTCTGTCCAATGATTAAGCTTTAATTCTCACAGGAGAATTGTAATACTTTGTTTTCGCATTTTCCCTACCGACTGATTTTTCTTGGGCTTTTGAAAAAGTAAATTTGCCAAGAAACTTCAAGAAGGAATTCTTATATGAAAACCCTAATGTAAATCAACTGCAGCTCTCATATAGGAGTTGGTGAGACTGCAGCGTATACTAACTTTAGGGCATTTTCTTTTAAAGTTAAGCATAGACTGACCATACGACCCAGCATTTCCTAGACATTAACCCAACATAAATTTAAATATATGTCTGCCCAAAGACTTATAACTTTATAGCTTCTTTATTTAGAATGTCCAAAATCTGGAACCAACCCAAATACCCGTCAATGGGAAATGCATAATCAAATTTTGGTGTATTCAATAGAATACCACTTAGGCAATAAAAGTACATTGAATCACAACAAGGATAGATCTCAAAAGCCTCCTGCTAAGTGAAAGAAGCCAGATACAACCCACTACTGGAATCAAATTAATGTATGATTCTGTTTCTATGAGATTCCATTAAAGAAACTACAGTGACACCAGATCAGTGGCTGCCACAGGGTGGGGACTGCAAAGAGGCACAAGAAAACTTTTAGGAGTGATGGGTCCCCACACTCACAGAATTGTACTGTTAGAATTAGTGAATTTTGATTGTAGGTCAATTATATCCAAATAAAGTGACCAAGTAGATTCCCACAATTGTATTCTTTCTGTATTCTCAATAATTAGAACATGGAAGTTTACAAAAATATTTATAATAGCATATAGGTATTTGAAATACCTAGAACTTAATCTCAAAAGAAGCGTAAAGACTTCTATGAGGCAAAACTAAGGGACCAGGAAGAAGATGTAAATATACTGACAGATTTCTTGTTCCTGGATTAAAGATTCACTATTGGTGAAGATAACAGTTCTCCTCAAATTGATTAATAGATTCATTCTAATCCCATAAAAATTCCAGCATTTTTAACCTCTTTCTCTGATTCCAGATTTTATATGGAAGGGCTTATAAATGGAAAAAACAGAATAGGTGAACTTTCTCTCCTAAATATCAAGATTTATCATGAAAATATAATAATTACAGCACTGTGATAATGGTGCAGGAATGGTCAGTGGGTAAATGGGATGTAATAGAAAATCCAGTCACACACCTAGTTTTATGTAGATGTTTCTGTATAAGATTTCTGTGACAGAAGTAATATGCCTGATCAAAGGGGAAAATAATTGACTTTTCAATAAATTGTGTTGAATAGCCTTCTGGAAGAAAACAGAAGCCCGACCACTATCTCCCATCAAGTCAAGAAAGATCTATTTTAGTGCATTAAACTATTAGGTGTAAAAGGCAGAGTTGTGATGCTTTTAACAAAGAATATAGAATATCTCCATGGCCTTTGGAAGGATTTCTTCAACGAGGCACGGAAGCATTAGCTAGAAAGGAGAGGATTGATAAATTTAACTACAATAAAATGAAAAACTATTATCATTAAAAGACCATTAAAAAAGATGAAAAAAATCACAGGGTAGGAGAAGATACTGTCTGTTCTGCTACAACATTGGTTTCTATAATAACCAAGTTCATAGATGATTGGTAAGTAGGTGGGATAATGATATCAATTTAATGGAAGTAATATTGGTTCTTTCCATTTCCTCCAGCAAGCTAATGTTTTGTGTCATCAAGTAGCGGCAAGTAGGAGGAATATACAAACATAGTTGAATGTTGTATGCACCATACGTGATGCCCGTTCGCCTTGATTTGGCCTCTTCTCAATTTGAACGTGTGCTTTATCTTAAAATCATTTATTGCACATTTTGCCTGATCTTATCTTCATTATTCAGTAGCCTCAGCCCTCCTCATACCCCTTCCTGTCAAACTATCTATCCATTTCTTTTTTTTTAAGTCATTTTCTGAAGACAAAGAATTTTACTTAGTCTGATATTTTTCTTAGGAATTTAAAATCTTTTAAATTGTATTAATATTTTTAATTAGGGGGGTTATTGGTTTTGTTAGTGCTCTGGGTAACAAAGTTGCGCTAGGTTTTGAGAAGTCAACTCTGACCCTATTTTCTCCATAACCTCTATCTACTATTTGGGGAACACAGTTTTGCGTAGAGCACTGTTTCTAGGGGGCACATTTCACATATTTGCAGAAACTCCCCCTTTGCGATGCTGTATGTGACAGGATGGCAGTGCTTCCTCAGTGCTAAGATACAGCTATTTCACACTTTAACCTCTCTCCAGTTGGATTGTAGCTTTCAGTAGGTGGTGTCTTTCAATTTTAATTGTCATTTTGTTTTCTTTTTTAGTGATAAGATAGTGGTGCATTTTAGAAGCCGTTGATTACTGAGATTTGATGATGCACTGTCATATCCAGAATGTAAAGAAATACAAACCAAATTTTAGAAGACAGGCAAGGCAATAGAGAAGTGGCAAAAGCCTTGAGCAGTCACTTCACAACTGAAGAAATATCTATGGCTAGTAAATATTTGAAAAAGAATGTATAATCTCAAAACCCAGTTGTACATTAAACACACAGTGAGATGCCTTTACATGTCGGCAGAAGTTTAAAAACTTGGCACGTGCTAATGTGGACCTAAAAGGATGCATGTGGCATGATTCTATTCATATGAAGTTATAAAATAGGCAAAATTAAGCTATGTTGCTTAGGAATGCATTACATAGTTGGTAAACATTTGAAAGAAGAAAGGGAATCATCATCACAGATATCAAGATGGTGGGTACCTTTGGGGGTGAGGGGAAGGAGAGAATTATGATTGGAGGCATTCAAGAGGGCTTTTGGTGTCCTGGTGATATTCTCTTTCTTCGCTTGGATGGATTTGATACATTACTACTTGTTAAACTTTACATATATGTTTTATGAAACTTTCTATAGGTTTCAGAATAAAGCAAAAGAGGGGAATGGTCAGTTTTATCAAATGTTGACACAAGGTCAGGTGATACGAGGACTGAGACTCGAGCATTGGGTGAAGCAAAGTGGAGACTCCTGATGAATACAGCGGATTGTCTCAGCGGAGTGTGTGGGGCAGTGATCTGATTGGAATGGGCTCAAGAGAGAGTGAGAGGAGAGGAGTTGGACACTGTGTGTAAATACGATTCAGAGGAAGTTTTACGTAAAAAGAATTATAGTGGTGACTGGAGGCAATACAGAAAGTTTCACATTAAATATATAGAGTATCAGGAGAATATAAAGATAAATTTTCTGGAATGCTGAAGACAATGAGGTAACGTAGAGAAAGGGAGAGAACTTTTTATGTGTGTGGGATTATACATTTTTGGGGATAGGATGTGAAAATTTGTAATAATCCATATTTGTTAAGAGAATTAACATTAAAGCTACTTTTTAAGTCTTGGAAACGTATATGTCACACATAACATTTCATATCTACTAATGGAAAGAATCATGAACATCATCTTGCTCAGCACCACTTTGCAGAAAGAGAAGGAGGCCCAGAAGGATTCAGTGCTTGTTTATTTTTTTTTTAATTTTTTTTCCAATGTTTATTTATTTTTGGGACAGAGAGAGACAGAGCATGAACGGGCAAGGGGCAGAGAGAGAGAGAGACACAGAATCGGAAACAGGCTCCAGGCTCTGAGCCACCAGCCCAGAGCCCGACGCGGGGCTCGAACTCACGGACCGCGAGATCGTGACCTGGCTGAAGTCGGACGCTTAACCGACTGCGCCACCCAGGCGCCCCTCAGTGCTTGTTTAAAATTCTACTGTTAATAACAATTCTAGACTAAAATATAGAGTAACTCCTGCCCCTTGGATCAGTGCTCTTTTTATAGCGTTAACTGTAATATGGTTTTCTCTTAAGTCGAGTTTTATATAATCATTATGTGTTATAGTAGAATTTATTTGGATAATATTTTAATTAGCCTTTCCCAAATAACAAACCAGCCCAGCACTTAATGACTTGAAATAACCATCATGCATTATTTCTCATGATTCCATGAGTCGGATGGACTCAACTGGGACAACTCTTGTGGCTGCGGTCATTGGCACCTCCACGCAGATTGTAGGGGTTAAGATGGCCTCACTCACATGTCTGGAACCCTGGTGCTGTTTCTTGGGTGAGGCTCTCTCATCATAGTCTAGACTACACTTCCATACTTGGTGGTGGAACCATTCTAATAAGGCAAAGATGAAAGCCTAGACTCCTGAAATTGTACAAAATCACATCCTCCACCTTAAATTACTGAAAGCAAACCATAGATCCAGTCTAGATTTCAGAGGTGAGGCAGGAGGCTGCCCCATCTCTTGATGGAAGGAGGTACAAAATATTGTGGCCCCGTTTTTCATCTATCACAGATCATTATAAATTTTAAATTTAATCATTAAGTTTATTTTCCAATGTTAACTTTTACTTTATATGGAGCTAAGAGCTATTAGCTTTTTGGGGAATCTAACGATGTAGTTTAGTCAATATATATGAAAAAACAAATTTGACAAAAAAATATTTAACAAGAAAGAAAGTTATGTTTTCCAGATTTTGTATCCTCTGTGAGATAAAGCAGATAAAGAAATGCTCATTTTTATAAGAAGTTGGGTAAGGATGAGGGGGGAAATTTGTTGAATACAGTCTTCGTTGCTTACAGTGTTGGCTTAATTGTTATTTTTTGAGATTGTTACCATTAATGGTTTATTAACATCTTTATGGAGTTTTTCATGTTATAGAATGTAATGCAACTAAAAAGTAAGAGCAATTAATAATTTCCCGTGAATTATAATAATAGCATATTTCTAGACACTGCTAATTATATTTGTGTAAAATTTCATGTAATTTACTTGACAACTGTCTATATTGAGTGCCTACCATGATTCTTTCACTGTGCTAAGACTTGGGGCTATTACTTTGAACCACTTAGATGGGATTCCTTCATGTTCCATACCCCAGGAAGGTTTCTTGAAGAAACTTTTTTTTTTTTAATGTTTATTTTTGAGAGAGAGGGAGAGAGAGAGAGAGCGCGCGCACACACACATGGGGAATGGGAGGGTAGGGGCAGAGAGAGAGGGAGCAGAGGATCCAAAGCAGGCTCTGTACTGACAGTGATATGGGCCTTGAACCCACAAACCGTGAGGTCATGACCTGAGCTGAAGTCAGTGGTTTAACTGACTGAGCCACCCAGGCGCCCCACTAAAGAAACTTTCTAAGCCAGGAATTAGCTGAGGTAAGAGTGGGAAAGGGAAGAGAAAGTCTTCCAGAGAAAAGAATGGCTTGGACAAAGGCCTTATGGAGGTGAGCAAATGCAAGAAACATTAAAAGAACTGGGGAAAAAAACCCTCTTATGTTTAAAGCCTGGAATATGAAAGGAGTGAGGCAATACAGAACCTGGAAAGGTAGAGTGTGGACTTGAGTGCTAAAGATCATGGGAAACCTTTGATTGATTTAGAGGATTTTTGCCCAGATGATTGTTTTAGAGAAGTCACTGGCTACAGTCTGGGTAAGGAGAGTAGCCAGGGAGAGCAAGGGTTGAACCGAGGAGACCATAGATAGTGATATGAATTAGGTCAGTGTGAGAATGAATTAAAGTATATAAATCCTAGAGATATTCAGGAGATGGAATCAACCGGATTTGTTGACTGGATGTGGAAAAGAGAGAAGAACCTAAGATGGCGGACTTGCCAGTTTCTGGCTTGGAGCGCCATTAATGAATAGGGAGCAGAAGTGGAGGAAGAGGTTTGGGAAGGCATTCTTACACAGGATTTGCCGCAATATCCTAACTCTGTTTCCTGGCTAAATACTTAGATCTCTTTTTTGTATTCTCTACTGTTTAAAATAATTTTTCTAGTATCTGGAACTGATAATAAATTTTCGATTTAATTCATATTCAGTAAAATTCAGTCAAAGGTAGCAGTGCTGCCATAACTTGAATTTATACTTTTGATCTGAAATATTTTGCTTTAGCATGAATTCTTTAG
Source organism: Prionailurus bengalensis (assembly GCF_016509475.1). Classification (NCBI taxonomy): domain Eukaryota; kingdom Metazoa; phylum Chordata; class Mammalia; order Carnivora; family Felidae; genus Prionailurus; species Prionailurus bengalensis. The sequence goes on from NC_057345.1 coordinate 97,374,755, forward strand.
TAGACAGAAATTTAGTATTGTATTGCCATAGTATATTTCATTAAACAGTGTATTTCTGAAGTGTTTGAAATGACTTAATAATGGCTAAGGTGTAATATGTGAATACCTATCGTAAGCCTTTTATTCATTAATCTAAAATAATTTCATAATTAAAATTTGTCCAAGTTTTTAAACTAGAGTTTATTAAAAGAACCTTTAAAAATTGTGTCTCTCTTTTTATTGTCCTTCATGACGCTAGGAAGTCGAAGGTTAGCTTACATTTATTGCAGGGAAGAAACAAATGTAGCTTGATGAAAATGAAGTCTGTATACACCTGAGACTAATACTGTATGTCAACTTTACTTCAGTTAAAAACAAAAAAGAATACCATGTCCCTCAAAACATGAAATATGAATCTGTCATTGATAGACTTCTTTTTCCTTCAGATGTTAAGTAGTGATAATTGAAGTAAAAGAATTAACTGTTGGGGGCGCCTGTGTGGCTCAGTTGGTTAAGCATCCAACTCTTGGTTTAGGCACAGTCATGATCTCACAGTTTGTGAGATCAAGCCCTCCTTTGGGCTCTGTGCTAAGAGCACGGAGCCTGCTTGGGATTCTCTTTCTCCCTCTCTCTCTCTGCCCTTCCCCTGAGCTCACTTGCGCGCACGCTCGCTCTCTCTCCGAAAATAAATAAACTTAAAAAAAAAAAAAAAGAATTGTGTCTTAGAAAGTTAAGCTTCCTTTGACACTAAAACTTTTTTTAGTCTTTGTGGTTCAAATATCATAGCTATCTGTAGATTTTGTTAAAAGTGTATTTAGTCATTCTACATTATTTTCCTACTCTCACCAAAAAATGTTAAATCTAAAATTTTCTGATCGTCATTCTAGAAGGTACCATATATTCAGTAGTGTGTTTCTCCCATGTGTTCTCTATAGACTGTATTTTCTATTCTCAATATTTTGTAAGTTTAAAAGCAGTTTACAACCTATTTTTTTTTCTTGTTTTTTTCCTTAGGCACTACAAGGGCCCCCAGGGATGGGGAAGTACCAGGGGTGGACTATAATTTCATTTCTGTTGAACAGTTCAAAGCACTGGAAGAGAGTGGCGCATTATTAGAAAGTGGAACGTATGATGGTATGTCCCCAAATACTGACAATGGCAGCAACCAAGAAAACTATCTGAATTATTAGAAAACTGACTAGAATTATTTCAAAGGGAATTTGATCAGTAAAATACCATTTTTGTAAAAAAATTTTCTATTGGTCTTTGGGAAATTTTTCTTTTGGTTAGGCTCTTTGTCATTTGCTAACTAAAATGGGATTAAATAATAAGCAGAAGCATTCCATCATATTATGAAGCTGATTGTGAAGAATGTACTGAAATCATTCAAACTGGCCAGTTTGCATATTTCAGAGAAATTCATATTCATCGTGTGAACTCAACATGTGTTTGTTGATTGCTCTCTGTTTGTGGTTGGGAATCCAAATACTGTGCACTTTAAAAAGTCTACAGCTTGGCTCTCTTGGAGAAGAGAGAATATAGATTGGGGGGGAAAGAACAAAAATAGAATAATTGATTTTCTTTTCTTATCTCTTCTCTACCCACTTGATTCTAGGAAGCAGAGACTTAAGATCAGTTTCAGTTTTTAAATGAGGCCACGTTCCGTCCTTTGTTCCCCCTTAACCTCCGCTCTCCCCTGGCAAGCTTGTCCGCTCCATAGTTTCCCGTACTCCCTCATCATTGCTTCATCACGCTGTCATGGTTGCCTTTTTCACAAGCTTGATGAAGGCAGCATCATGTCTTTCTTATTCAGAAGTATCCTTAGTGTCTAGAAATGGTGTTCAATAAACACTGACCTTGAGTTCAGCGTATCCAAACACGCATCCGTGTGTATCCAAAAGAGTAATTCGTAATTTCTCTCTTTAGCTGCACCCTGGGCTCAAAACAGTGGAGTCGTCATTTGCTTCCTCCTCTCTGTCCTATTCCCACGTGTCTGCTACCAAATCTAGCCATTTCTTTGTCTGTAGCAGCTTTTCCAGTGCCTTTCTTTTCACTCTCACACTTCCTTGTGGGCCTTGGACTGGCTTGCCTCTGGGCCACTATGGTTCATGTCATTTGTTCACCTTCTTCCCTCTGTGCTCCCCACCTGCCCATTGCTGTCGTGCTAGCCTTCCTCCGGCACAGCTCTGCTTGTGAATCCTCTTCAGAGTCTTCTGTGATTTGCTTTTGCCTGCTCACTTTGCCGCAGCTACGGGTTCTGAGCTTAGCTCCCACAACTCATTCATTCATTCGTTCATTCATTCATTCAGCAACCCATTTTTTTTTTAATTTTAAGTTTATTTGATTATTTTGAGAACGCACTAGCAGAGGAGGCAGAGAGAGACAGAATCCCAAGCAGGTTCCACGCTGTCAGCGCAGAACCCAGTGCAAGGCTCGATCTCATGAACGATGAGATCGTGACTTGAACTGAAATCAAGAGTCGGAGGCTTAACTGACTTGAGCCACCCAGGCACCCCTCAGCAACCCATTTATTAAGTACCCACTATATGCCAAGCAGTGTAAGAGGGAATAGTGATACTGTAGTGAACAATATTGAAATGATACTACCTTAATAAATCCCCTATCTAAATACAAAGTTAGTAAAACAAACAAAATCAAACATCAGAAGATGTTATGAAGGAAACAAAAACAAGATATTTTTTTTTTAATTTTTTTTTAACGTTTTATTTATTTTTGAGACAGGGAGAGACAGAGCATGAACAGGGGAGGGTCAGAGAGAGGGAGACACAGAATCTGAAACAGGCTCCAGGCTCTGAGCTGTCAGCACAGAGCCCGACGTGGGGCTCGAACTCACGGACCGCGAGATCATGACCTGAGCCGAAGTCGGCCACTTAACCGACTGAGCCACCCAGGCGCCCCAGAAAACAAGAGATTTAAAGAAAATAGTAAGAATATCAAAGATAAGGTGGCCTGTGAAGGCTTCTGAGAGGAAGTGACCACTGCCGTTTTATATTTTTATGCAGATAGCCTGTTCTCATTCACCTCCCTCTTAGTGGCAACCAGACTGATGTGTTTAATATGTATGCTTTTGTTTGTATGCATTCTTGCAAAATGTGTATTGTGCACCTCGTGTGCATGCATTTATTATTTGCATGCATTTACTCTTTATTATTCTAGATCTCATTCAGTTTTTAACGGTTTTCAGTTGTTTCTATGTTTTCTGGGTTCACCCATGTTGCTATACTGTATTTACATGTAATTCATTGCTGTCTTCACCACCGCACAGTACTCCAGGTTGTGAATCCACGGCATTTTACTTAACCCCTCTCCCCAGTGATTGACTTCCAGATTGCTTCCAATCTCCCCTGCCACCATGGATAAAGCGGTGACACCCTTTTCTCCTAGACCTGTGTGAGTGTGTCTGTGGCATACGTACCCAGGGGCAGAACTGTGGGGTTTTAAGGGCTGTCTGTACTCGCTCTGGTAAAGGGGTTGAGGTAGCTCTGCCCCTGCACTGGCGGTCGGTTCCTGCAGCAGCATCAGTAAGGACTCCACTTCCTCACCATCCGGCTTCAGAATTTTGCCAGTCTGATGGTTGTAGAAGTGCTATCTCCTTTAAATTCAAGTTTCTCTGGTAGTCAGAGAGTTTGAGCATCTCTTCATATGCCTATTAGTAATTGCCTTTTCATTTGTTTTTTTCAAGTGAGATCTCCGTTTGCAGACATTTCTTAGATATTTAGATATTTATTTAGAAATTAATTCCTTATTGGTTATAGAGGTTTTCTCCCATTCTGGCACCTGATAAGCTTGTCCTGTGTTGCTTCATTAAACAGAAATCCTTAATTTTTTTTTAATTTTTTTTAACGTTTATTTATTTTTGAGACAGAGAGAGACAGAGCATGAACGGGGGAGGGTCAGAGAGAGAGGGAGACACAGAATCTGAAACAGGCTCCAGGCTCTGAGCTGTCAGCACAGAGCCCAACGCGGGGCTTGAACTCACAGACTGCGAGATCATGACCTGAGCCAAAGTCAGGTCGCTTTTTAGAGAATGGAAGAGGGGCAGAAGGAGAGAGAACCCCAAGCAGGCTCCCTGCTGATAGCGCAGAGCCTATTGTGGGGCTCAGACCCAAGAACCGTGAGATCGTGAGCTGAACTGAAATCAACAGTCGGATGCTTAACTCACTGTGCCACCCAGTCTTCCAGAAATCCTTAATTTTTATGTATGAGATTTATCACTGTTTCTCTTAGGATTTGTGCTTTAGAAGTTTTAAGAATTCCTCTGGGGACGCCTGGGTGACTCAGTCAGTTGAGCTTCCAACTCTTTTGATCTTGGCTCAGGTCATGATCATGAGCTCGAGCTCTGTATCAGCTTCTGTGCGGACGGCACAGAGCCTGCTTGGGATTCTCCCTCTCTTTCCCTGTCTCTGCCCCTCCCCTGTACTTGCTCACACGTGCACTCTCTCTCTCTCAAAATAAAGAAACATGAAAAAAAAAAGAAGTCCTTCTCCGCCCTTACATCACAAAGACATTCTCCTTTATTTCCCTCTGTTAAGTATAACAACATGGGATCTGGCAGTGTGGCATATTACATATTATTAATTGCTGTGTGCTGAATTCAAAGGAAATGCAAATTGAAATGCTCCATTTCACACCCATCAGATTGACAAAAATCTTAAAGTCTGATAATTGTGGGAAGTGGAAACTCCCATATACTGCTGGCAAGAGTATAAAATGATATAATCCCCTTTTGGGGAGCATTTTGGTAATAGCAGGTAAATTTGAGGATGTGCTTAACTCTGAACCCAGCAGTTCCCTCTTTAAATTTTTTTTTTTCAATGTTTATTTATTTTTGGGACAGAGAGAGACAGAGCATGAACGGGGGAGGGTCAGAGAGAGAGGGAGACACAGAATCGGAAACAGGCTCCAGGCTCTGAGCCATCAGCCCAGAGCCCGACGCGGGGCTCGAACTCACGGACCGCAAGATCGTAACCTGGCTGAAGTCGGACGCTTAACTGACTGCGCCACCCAGGCGCCCCTGGCAGTTCCCTCTTTAGATGCCTACACTAGAGAAATCCTTACCTCTGTGCATATGTAGTCACATGTCGGAATGGTCATTACAGCATTAATTTGAAACAGTGAGAGAATGGAAACAACTGTGTTTGAGTAGGGGAGTTAATGAGATGCGCTTTAATTTTTCATGAAAATGGACTATTATACAGCAGTTAAATAGACTTGAATCTACATGTATGAACAGGAATAAGTCCTAGAAATATAATTGTATAAAAAGAAAGATGCAAAAGAATACATACAGTATACCATTTATTTTTAAAAAGATATGAAATGTGATAAAAACCTTTATGAAGCTTTTACAGAAACATTGGTATCTATGTATTATGTGTGCCTGTACATGCATCCTAGTTGTACATAGTGTGCAGGGGAATAACACATACCAACTTCAGGACAGCTCAAGGAGAGCACGGGAAGGACTGAGACAGGAAGTTAGGGCTTTAATTGAATATGTGACCATATACGCAAGTCCTTAAAGAGGGATAAAAGGGAGACCTGAAAGGAAAGTTAAGTAAATAAGGATGCTTCTAATACACTTGTCTGTGTTTTTGTGTGTATTTAAAATATTTAATAGTTGATAATTCCATTTGAAAAATTTTAAAAAACCTTCAGAAAAGAAAAAAGACGGGGGGCGGAAACCTTCCAAAACAGCTTCAAAAAGCTGAAAACCTTTCTCTGATAATAACTATAGTAGGATTCACAAACTGTCATTTTTACGCCTTGCTGTATCTGAAATCTTGCTATTTACCAACCACTCAAGAAAAATAGATCTAATTTCCTTATGAGCAACGCTAGTTTTCTTTTTTAATCTAAGTCCAATAATCATGTTTAAATAAGGCAACTGCCAGAATTTATTATGAAGTCCTAAAATCTTCACGATCATGGGTAGCAATCTCAATATCGCAAATTTGTCTGATTTCACCCAGGAAGACAGTTAAACTTCCTTGAGTGGGGTAGTAATTATTAAGTCTACACAGTAACATGTGTGTCTAGCATTTTTACTACAACTACCGTCCTTAGAGAAGCGGACTTTTGATTTTTGCCACGGCGTGTCCAAATTCCTGGGCAGCGTGATTGGGGGACACAGTGCAGGAGAAATTGAAATCCTGGGGCATCCTCCTTCTCCTCCACCAGACTTCTCTTTGGGATGTTTCTGTGCCCTCTGCCCCAGAGAAGCGTGAGCTGGCCTCTTCGTTGAGTCTTTGCTTTATTACTCGTGGCCCAGAAAGTTCGCAGAGACCTCCTCTGAGCCTTTTAATATGAATCTTTGCATCCATCTACATGATAGGAATAACACCATTTCAAACATGGATTTGGAAGCAAGGGAGTTATTGAGTGGGAGAGATAAGAGGTAGTTGATAAGTGTTTTGGTTTGATTTCATTGTTTTGTCTTGAATATTTTAATGACAATTACCACTCTAAGTCAGATTTCCAAAGAATTTATCTTAATGCTTTCTCCTCAAGGCACACACTACTGAAGGTGAACTTATTTGTAGATTTGCCTCAGTTTTATGGTGAACAACCTATGCTTTTTTCATCTGGGACAAATAGTTCATTATATACCCCATTCATTTACTTTATGCGATGAGTGTCGTAATTGCCTGCTTAAAGAACGCCTGGCTGGCTCAGTTGGTTAAGTGTCCAACTTCAACTCAGGTCACGATCTCGTGGTTTGTGGGCTTGAGCCCTGCATGGGGCTCTGTGCTGACAGCTCAGAGCCTGGAGCCTGCTTTGAATTCTGTGTGTCCCCCTCTCTCTGCCCCTCCCATGCTCATGCTTTGTCTCTTTCTGTCTCTCAATAATAAATAAACATTTTTAAAAAACTAAAAAAAAAAATAATAATTGCCTGCTTACGAGCCCAGGAATTTGATTAGAAGATGTGATTTTTAAAATAGATATAGTGAGTATTTTATTCCCTAACCATATTTATCTTCCTAGAGCATTGGCATGGTGGCTGACAAAAGGTCAAAACTAGCAGGAGCCACAAACTATTCATGTAGTTAGACCTTTTGAGTGGTTTTCCATTGTATTTGCCCGCCTACTGGGAATTGCATGACAAATTAAGGTACTCAATTGTTTTCATTCTACTCTGGAACATTTATTTTTACTGCAAAAATTCCTGATTTAGAATATTAAAGACTTAGAATATTAAAGTATTTTTTCTTAGAATATTAAAGACTTAGAATATTAAAGTATTTTTTCTTTCCTGAGAGTAAGCCAATATTGAATTATGCTAATAATGTCTCTGTTCAATAAATTGTCAAATAAAATAATGTAATTAGAATGCTCAGAGAACCTAAAAATTACTTTTACATAAACAGCCTACATTTCAACACACACTGGTTAGTTCTCAGCTTTATCCTTTACCCACATATTTCCTCGTTTTACCAAAATAGTTCATTATGTTGCACATCAGAACAAAATTATTTGAGTTAGTTTTCTCTTCCTTTACTCCCACTTCTTATGCCAATTAGTCTTACACAAGAGCATTGATGCATTTAAATTCACAAACGAGGCCCTAATTTAGATCCCATGCAAAGCCAGCCCTGTAGGAATAAATAAACTATGTACATGAAGTCAACTTCCTATCCTTAGTACAAACAGTATTAAAAAGTTAGATAATGTTAGGGGTGCCTGGGTGGCTCAGTCGGTTAAGTGTCTGACTTGGGCTCAGGTCAAAATCTCGTGGTTCGTGAGTTCGGGTCTCATGTCAGGTTCTGTGCTGACAGCTCAGAGCCTGGCGCCTGTTTCAGATTCTATGTCTCCCTCTTCCTCTGCCCCTCCTTTGCTCGTGCTCTCTCTCTCTCTCTCACTGTCTCAAAAATAACATTAAATTTTTTTTCTTTAAGTTAGATAATGTTAGAAAATACATGGTAAAGGGCTCTTGAAAAATGAGTTCTTTCTGTTCTTTCTCCCTCCTCCACTCCTAGGAAGAAGTGTTTTGGCTTCCTTTTGGCCAACGGTGATCAATTAGAAGCCTCAGTATGAGATATCAGGGCAGAGACATACGCTGGGTCATATTGTTCTGACTCTCAATTCAACATCAGTTCTTTCAGCTGCTATTACTTTGTCCATTTCAGGAAACTTCTATGGAACTCCCAAACCTCCAGCAGAACCCAGCCCTTTCCAGCCAGATCCAGTTGATCAGGTCCTCTTTGATAATGAGTTTGACACAGAATCCCAAAGAAAGCGAACCACATCTGTCAGCAAGATGGAGAGAATGGACAGCTCTCTTCCTGAAGAGGAAGAAGATGAGGACAAGGAAGCTATTAACGGCAGCGGAAATGCGGGTTTGTAAATAGATGAGTCACTTCTAACTGATCTTCCGTATTGACTTTAACGTGACACTGAATTAGAAGTAGTAAAATCTATCGGAAAGTCTGTGTACAGCAGGTGATGCGATTCTAATTTTTTTCTAAAAGGTTGTGTATGGAACCATCTGGCAGCCATCTAATAGGCTGAAGTGAGTTGTACCAAGTGGAAGTTTGGATAAGTCAATAATAAGCTGTCGTTACTAATAACATGATATGCCATTACCCTGCGACTCGAAATATTTGAGGCTCCAAGATATGGGAATCCTGTTGGCATGAGTCCTACTTTATAGGATAAGAACAAAATGTAGTTTTAAGACTCAGCCTTCAACTAGAAATGCAGGGGGTCAGAAACATGCCAGTAAAAATTACCTGAAAGATTTGTTAGCAATATGTTGAATTTAAATTCTTACTCACCCAAAGAAAATTTCCAAACCTGACTCTCTTATTTTTCATTAAATGCAAAACCAACAGATATTTAGTGGTGGAGAATCTTTTGAGCACCCCTAACTAATGTGGTTGCTTAGGAGATTCTTACCCTGCTAATTGAGAGTAGAAGTGGGAAGCCACAGAATTACAGCAGAACTAATTTTAGTGCTATTTATTATAATATTTTTATTCAAAACACTAGAATATGAGCCTCATAAGGGCTGGAAGTTTTGCACGCATCATTGTTGTATCCCTTGCACCATGAACCGTGCCTGGCACAAAGTAGGAACTAAAAAAGTATTTTATTGATACCCAGTAAATGAATGAATTTGATCACATCCCCAAATTTGCAGAACCCATTACCATATTATTTTCCCAAAGCCTCTGATGTTTTTACTCATCATCTACTAAAATTTGCTGCATATATTGTATTGACTGTCTTAATATATTCATTTGTGTCCTCCAGAGTGTGAGTTCTGTTTTATTGTCCTAACATCTCACGTAGTTATGCCACATAATATGTTTGACATTAATGACCCCAGTATATTTGGGTGTAGAGACTGAAAACAGGTCTAAAAAGGTTTAGGTGAATTCATGTCTAATTCTTTAGCGGATGTTAAGGGAACTCATCATACTCTAAGGGGAGCATTGCTCTCCCACAAAATTAAGTCTGTTAACATTTTGAGACTGGGATTAGAGACCATGAACCTGTCCCAATATAGGAACTTCTGTGTTCTTAATTTGAGGGGGAGAAATGTTCTGTTTTTACTCCTTTACGTTTATTTATTTTTTGAGAGACACACAGAGACAGAGCACAAGTTGGGGAGGGGCGGAGAGAGAAGGAGACACAGAGGGGCGGAGAGAGAAGGAGACAGAATCCGAAGCAGGCTCCGGGCTCTGAGCTGTCAGCACAGAGCCCGATGAGGGGCTCGAACTCACAAATCGTGAGATCGTGACCTGAGCCGAAGTCGAACACTTAACTGACTGAGCCACCCAGGCACCCCCTGTTTTTACTTCTAATGAAGAGCCTTTTGGTGACCACTGCAGTTCCTCTAGAGAGAAGCCTGTCTGTAACCTTCATCGTTTTATGCTTGTCATGGAAGCCAGTTGTTAAACCAGATGTTACTAACTTTTTGATGGTAATGTTTGGGGCGCTTGGGTGGCTCAGTCAATTAGGTGTCTGACTTCGGCTCAGGTTATGATCTCATGGTCTGTGGGTTCGAGCCCCGCAGCAGGCTCTGTGCTGACAGCTCAGTCTGGAGCCTGCTTCGGATTCTGTGTCTCCCTCTCTCCGACCCTCCCCGCTCATGCTCTCTCTCTCCTTCAAAAATAAATAAACATTAAAAAAAATTTTGTTTTCAATAGTAAATAAAGGGAGTATATCCAAGAGTGGGAGGCAGTTTGTATACTATCACTTGCATGTGGATACCATAGGACACTTCCCCTGGATTATACACCTCTTTGTAAGAGAAAATATTCAGAATATTTTAATGAAAAAACAATAAAAGTCATGACGAAAAAGCCTTGGTATTTTCTGAATTAATACTAACCGTAGTTGTTCACTTACTGAAAGCTGCAGAAATGTGCATTTGTGTGTTGCGATTGGGAACTAGAACTCCTGCCTTAAAAAATTGACAATTTGGGGCGCCTGGGTGGCGCAGTCGGTTAAGCGTCCGACTTCAGCCAGGTCACGATCTCGCGGTCCGTGAGTTTGAGCCCCGCGTCAGGCTCTGGGCTGATGGCTCAGAGCCTGGAGCCTGTTTCCAATTCTGTGTCTCCCTCTCTCTCTGCCCCTTCCCCGTTCATGCTCTGTCTCTCTCTGTCCCAAAAATAAATAAAAACGTTGAAAAAAAAATTTTTTTTTAAAAATTGACAATTTGAGGGGAGGTTAAGTAGGGAGAGACTAGGTAAAGATTTATTTGTGTATATACCAATATGTACATTATTTTGTTTAACTTATTTTAAAGTTTATATATTTACTTAGCACAAATGGGGAAGGGACATAGAGAGAGGGAGAGAATCCCAAGCAGGCGCTGCAGTGTCAATGCAGAGCGCGACATGGGGCTCGATCTTGTGAACCACGTGAGATCCTGACCTGATCTGAAATCAAGAGTCAGACGTTCAACCGACTGAGCCACCTAGGTGCCCCCCCCCAACAATGTTGTATATTATTTTATATATTGCTGAAGAATTAATTTAAGAATGCTGATATACACATGTAGGATGACATATGTTATGTAATAATGCTAACATTTTTTTCTAAGGTGTTTACTATATGAACAGTATTTTCAAGTCATTGGCTATTAAGCAAACTCCTTTCCACAGTCACTTTGAACCATAATCACAAAAGTATTAGAGATCATATATTTGCTTTTGCCTTTCTGCAAAATACTTCTATCCCAGGAATGTAACTCTCTTTCAGATTGATTTCCACATTGAGTGAGTTTTAATTTCTGTCACTTTTTTTTTTTTTTTGCCTGGAGAATGAATCCTGTGTTTTATTAAAACTATGCATTCAACAAATATTTATTGAGCACCTGCTAGGCTAAGTGCTAGGCATTTTTCTAACAGCTAGAAATAAAATACCGAACAAAACGGACAAAAGCCCCTGTCTTTATGAACTTTGCCTTCTAGTGGGAAGAGACAGAATTATCCAACATAGATGAATAGCATATATTAGAGAGTGCTAAAGAGAAAAAGCAGAGGGGGAAAAGGATAAAAGATAGTGGTGACCAAAGTTTGTGGTTTTAAATAGAGCGGCAGAAAAGATCTCACTGAGAAGAGGACTTTGAAAGAAGTGGGGGTGTAAGTTCAAAATATCTGGGAGAAAAGCATCCCAGCCAGAGGGAATTCTTAATACAAATGCCCTGAGGTGGGAGTATACCTAGAATATTCCGACAAAGGCAAGAAGACCAATATAGTTGGATACAGTGTGGACAGTGCATTATATGTGTTGGATGAGAGTGATGGAAGGGAATAAAATAATAAGCAGTGAAGTCAGTCAGATAATGATTGGGGGATGTGGAAACGTGTATTACATACGATCTTATAGGTCGTTGGAAGAATTTGGCTTTTTTAAAAAAAGAATTTGCTTTTTATTTTGAGATGAGAAACCACTTAGGGATTTGAGTAGAAGCATAACTGGATAAAACAGATTTTAATAAACTGATTCTTGCTTCGCATTGGAAATAGGCAGTAGGATGATGCATCTGGGTGGCTCAGTTGCTTAAGTGTCTGACTTTTGATTTGGGCCCAGGTCATGATCTCACGGTTGTGAGAGCGAGCCCTGCGTCAGACTCCACACTGAGCAGGGAGCCTTCTTGGGATTCACTCTCTCCCACTCCCTCTGCCCCTCCCCTGCTCTCACCCTCTAAAGAAATGAAATAAAATAGAATTAAATTAAAGAAAACAGGCAGTAGGAGGGCATGGGCATGAACAGCGATGCTAGTTAAGAGGTTGTAATTTAAGTGAGAAATATTGGTTTGGACCTGATTAAAGCGTGACAGGTAGGAAGTGGCCTGAGCCACTTACAAACGAGTAACATTTGCCAACAGACTGGATATGAGGCCCAAGAGAACAAAGATCATTTCATGGGTTTTAGATTGAATATCTGGAAGAATGGAGTTGCATTTATTGAGATGAGGTAGATTTAAAGAGGAGTCACTTTGGGTTGGCAAAGGGTGTTAGGGGCTCACACTGGGGTATTTGAGCTTGAGATGTTCACTAGACAGCCAGATGGAAATGTCATGTTTGAGCTTGGATTTAAAGGTCTATGGCTGGTCTGAAGATGCATATGTGGACATCATCAGCATACGGCGTGTAGAGCTGTCATTGCAGAGTAATGACACTGAATGAGATCCACAAGAGAGTAAGTATAGAAAGAGAAGAGAAAAGGTCCAAAGACTGAACCCTGAGAAGGCCTCTAATACATGGAGCTCGGGGAGACTGAGAAAAGCCAGTGAGATAGAAAGCACACCAGGAGGGTAGAGTGTCCTGGAAGCCAGGGAAAGAGAATGATAAACTCTCAGATGCCACTGATAGCTCACATAAGATGGTCACTGAGAATTGATCATTGGATTTAGCTGTGTGCAGGAAACAAAGTCATCCAAATGAGATTAGGGATAAGGAAGAAGTAATGGTAGATTTAAGGAGAAGGAAGGTATGAAATGGTTATCTGGGAGAGTGGCAGAGTGAATGGACTAGAATTTCCTGTGATTATCATACATCGTTAAATGCCCTCTTGAGCTTAGTGGTCATAAATCACAAGTGAACTAGTTAGTGTTGCCTGTATTCAGCTACATGTGCTGCTGTAGAGCAGGGGGAAAGATTTAAGCAGAGTTATTATTGTTCAGCTGGGCATGTATGATGAAGTAAGGTTGAGGCAAAGGAATCAGTAATAGTGTTTGTTTGCAAGGGAGCGATTATCATGCTTGATCATGGAATTTCAGTTACATGAGTAGGGCAATGAAGATACGACGAGGGACCGTGAAAGGTAGTAGGTAGTATTAATGGATTATAGAACTCCTTTGGATAAAGGACAGTTGGAGTAGAAGTACTATATGTAATGATACCTAAAGGCTCTTCTAAGATTCTTGATTCCAAGGCATTGCCTGCAGTTTGGAGTTGTTATCTCATAAGTCTAAAAATGAGGTTTAAGTGCATGAATTGTGAATTCCCTAGACAGTAACCAAATTTTATTCTTACTTACGTTATGGACTCTGGGACTCTAAAAGGACTTTAATATTACCAACAGAATTACATTTAGCAATAGGAAGTCTGTTGAGTGTAATTACAAAAAAACTAGTATTATTTTAAAGACCTGTGTTAAATGTGTATGAGACAGATTGGTATAGCTGTTAAGAGCGTGAACCACTTAGATTTGAAACCCAACTTTGTTTTTGTTTTTGTTTTTGCAGTTTGTCAAATACTCTTTTTTTTTCAATATATGAAATTTATTGTCAATATTGTCAATATTTTCAATATATGAAATTTAATGTCAAACAACACCCAGTGCTCATCCCAAAAGGTGCCCTCCTCAATACCCATCACCCACCCTCCCCTCCCTCCCACCCCCCATCAACCCTCAGTTTATTCTCAGTTTTTAAGAGTCTCTTATGCTTTGTGTTTTTTTTTGTTTTTTTTTTCAATATATGAAATTTATTGTCACATTGGTTTCCATACAACACCCAGTGCTCATCCCAAAAGGTGCCCTCCTCAATACCCATCACCCACCCTTCCCTCCCTCCCACCCCCCATCAACCCTCAGTTTGTTCTCAGTTTTTAAGAGTCTCTTATGCTTTGGCTCTCTCCCACTCTAACCTCTTTTTTTTTCCCTTCCCCTCCCCCATGGGTTTCTGTTAAGTTTCTCAGGATCCACCTAAGAGTGAAAACATGGTATCTGTCTTTCTCTGTATGGCTTATTTCACTTAGCGTAACACTCTCCAGTTCCATCCACGTTGCTACAAAAGGCCATATTTCATTCTTTTTCATTACCACGTAGTACTTCATTGTGTATATAAACTGCAATTTCTTTATCCATTCATCAGTTGATGGACATTTAGGCTCTTTCCATAATTTGGCTATTGTTGAGAGTGCTGCTATAAACATTGGGGTTCAAGTGCCCCTATGCATCAGCACTCCTGTATCCCTTGGGTAAATTCCTAGCAGTGCTATTGCTGTGAAACCCAACTTTGCTATCATTAGCTGCTTGACCTTGACTGAAACCTCACTGTGCCTTAGTGTCCTCATCTATAATCTGTAAAACAGAATAGGAGGGATAAATAGTATAATAAATATAATTAATATTATACTGATAAATTATTAGAATTAGTAAATAATAAACAGGGTTGCTGTGAAGATTATGAGTTAAACTGGAGCCTGGAATTATAAAAGGACAGCATAAGAGCCACTGCAGCCGCTGTCGCTGGTAGTACTGTGACAGATATGTATTCACTATGTAGTGAATTGATTCCAGTGTTATTTTTTGCTTCTTTCCCAGACGACATCAGAGATGCTATCCTGGGTTAATGTCACTTACCGAATGAAAAAAATTTAGTATGTTTGTCACTTCAAAAATTTTACAGCCGAACGTGGACATATTATACAAGGAAATTTGCAGTGAATGTTTGGCATTTTGTTAGAAGTGCAGAGAGCTGTCTGAAGAGAATGTAACTTTACCTACTTTGCACACTGTTCTGTTTTGAATGGCAGAAAACAGAGAGAGGCATTCTGAGTCCTCTGATTGGATGAAGACTGTCCCGAGTTATAACCAAACAAATAGCTCCATGGACTTCAGAAATTATATGATGAGAGATGAGAACCTGGAACCACTGCCCAAAAACTGGGAAATGGCCTACACCGACACGGGGATGATCTACTTCATTGAGTAAGCAAATGTCTGTATCTCTTCTAACACGCCCCGTCACTGTGAGGCTTGTCTTAACATTTTTAAATTCTCATTTCACAAGGCTTCCATTTCTTTTATATTTCTTTAAAAAGATTGGGGCGCCTGAGTGGTTCAGCCAGTTGAGCATCTGACTTCAGCTCAGATCATGATCTCCCGGTTTGTGAGTTCAGGCCCCCTATTGGGCTCTGTGCTGACAGCTCGGAGCCTGGAGCCTGCTTCAGATTCTGTGTCTCCTTCTCTGTCTGCCCCTCCCAACCCCTGCTCTGTCTCTCTCAAAAATAAATAAACATTAAAAATATATATATTTTTTATACAAGTAACAGTTGATCCTAAATCTGATGATTTCCCTGGATGATATTTCATTTTTATTTGACTTGGATAAAGGAATAGTGTATTTGACTTCTGGTTTTTTAAAAACAAGAGGATTAAAAACAGGTTTGTCACGAATAATGAAAAATGTAGGAATGAAGAGTATTTTGCCTGGCTGTTTTTTTAAACTTTTGGTAGATTGGCTAACTTAACTTAATGAGCATTTCAAGAGTTACCATCATCTGGAGGGAGGACATATTTATTATCTGAGCTTAATATTTTTAGTTCTAGATGCATTCAAGCAATGTAGTTGAATAATATAGGAGGGAACCATCACTGATCCTCAGACTAATTGGTACAATATAAATTGATAAAACCTAATTTATGAGAAAGCACTATTAATATAAAATATATTTATAGAGATATAGAACCACATGTATTTGATCAACCTAAAATTTTATATGGTTTAGACCAGAGAATAATATAATAAATGATTTTTATATCATCAGTATGAATAAATGATTTTTTGGAAGTTTCATTGTGAAGCATTTTTATGTTCTAACGCAGCTGTCATTCTCATCTTTAAAATAATTTGCCCAGAGGTAGAATATGAATGCAGTGAAGTTATAGAGTATAACAGTTAAGTAACAGTTAAAATATTGAGGGCTGGATACTGCAGTCAAGGAACATGTACTTAACAATGAATTAGGAGTGGGAGACTTGAATCTGTTTCTTCATTTGGTCCCAAATTCCACATCCTTCCCATAGAATGAGCATCTTGCTTTACCAAGGAGATTTTAGTATTTAAAACATGTAGATTTTGTGTGTATTGTATTGTTTTTACCATATATGGTACATTATTACTTACATTATACACTTACATAAACGTTAATGACAAGGATTATGCAGAATAGAAAAAAATCAGGTATATTCTTCTCTGTGGATAGTTTAAGGGGTTTTTCAAGGGTAATTTAAACTTTGGACTTTCATTATGATTTTAGAAATAAATCCCCAAGTAAGTTGTAGAGTCATTAGAAGAGGCTAGAGTATCTTTAGAAGCAGCGTATGAGACCTTGAATCTGACAGTACTTTATCCTGCAAATGGGGATAAAGTAGTAGATTACAGAGAGGGGAGAGAATTTATAAAAGAAATGCCTTTATGGCTGAATATTATTAAAATACATTAAAGACCTAAATATAAGACCTGAGACTATAAAACTCCTAGAAGACACAGGGGCAAGGTTTCATGGCATTGACTTTGGCAAGGACCTCTTGGATATGACACAAAAACTGCAGACAACAAAAGCAGAAGTAGACGAATGGGACTTCATCAAACTTAAAAACTATGCAGCAAAGGGAAGCAATCAACAAGTGAAAAAGCAACCTGCAGGATACGAGAAAATATTTGCAAACCACATATCTGATAAAGGGTTCATAACTGCAAGATAGCCAAATATTTGCTGCTACACAAAGCTCTTTTGTTTGCTATAGCTAATGTATTTGATCTTACTGCGGCTATTAAATCATGCATCTGTAAGAAAAGAATATTAATCTAGGTCTGTAGCTTCTAGCTGTCGTGTTTTAGGGATAGCTCCTACAGGCATTTCTTCACCTTGGGAAATACTGGGTAAAGTCCTAGGAGATTGCCTACATTTGCTAACTTAGCAATAAACATTTGGGGTCCTTGGAACCAAAGTGTTAAGCTTTTCTCAAGTAACAGTTGTGAATTTGGTCTAGCAAGATACATGCATGATTTTTTTTTTTCCCTAACAATCTACATGCTGCTAAGCCTCTTTGGCGTCCTGATCCTTTTCATGTTGCTAAAATCTATTTAACTGGCTTGAGTGTGGAGAAACCATCTCTTTGACAGAATGGGTAACACAGTCTTTCTAGAAACAACCCCAGTTTCTCTGGTTCGATTATCCATTATTCAGCACACCCAAGTTTTCTACCACAGTCTCCCAGCTGGTATCATACCTGGCAATGTGTAAGAAGGGGTTGCACACAGCCCTGGTTAACTCAGGAGTTAGGAAAGGCATAGAAGATATGATTAATTCCCTGAAACCGTTGGCTTAATTTCCTAAGAGTAATTAACATACAGATTAGGGAGTTTATCTCATTATAAAGACATCAAGGAATGATATTCTCATACTACTTTGATAATAACTTCAATTTACATTTTGTTGTCTTCCTGTATAATTTCCTTCAGTTATTTCTTTCTTTAATATCCGCCTATTTCAGATGTTTAAACTATAACACTGTTTGTCTACACAGCAGTGCGATGGTTTGGGTTTAGAATTAGTATCTGCTGAATGGTGGCATTGCTCTTGGAAAGCGTCTGTGGCCTGCTTTCTAAAAAGGAATGTGTGTGAGGGATAGATGAGGGGAGTCTTTTGGTTCCTGCTTTCTTTTCTCTATTCAGCGTATGATCCATACCGATGAAAACTTTGTTTTGTAGAGTAGAGTTTAACTAACTATACCCATCATTTTTACTTCATGTCGCGGAAAGACGCTTGGAAACTTTTTATTTTGTTAAACTCTTATTTTAAAGAGCCCTTTTGAGGGCAGCGAATCTGTCTGTTCATCACTATCTTCCCAGCTCTCAGCACAATGCCCACACATCACAGGTACTCAAGAAATACGGTGTTCTTTTGAAGGGAGGGAGGGAGGAATTCAGCCAGCAGCAAACAAGGGTTTTAGTGCAGCTTTTTCGACTGGATAATGCACGGGATGGGGCTATGTCCCCACCCTTTGAAACATTTCTGACTGCTTAAATAAGCGTCTGGTAGCCTGTACTTGGAATTTCACCCCTTCCCTACAGTCGTCTTTCTCAAATTAGTACCTCTGGCATTACCTTCCCTTTATGGCAATTTGAAAGTAGCAGACTGAGAAAGTAGGATTATCGAATCCGAGGTGTCCAAACAGAGCCTGGCAGAGATAAATGTGCAAACATCATACCTTTTAGTCACTTTTGATCTTTGCTTTTGAAATACTTTTCTCCCTCTTTATTTCACTGTTTCTAACTGAAATCTTTATTCTGCAGCCACAATACCAAGACAACCACCTGGTTGGATCCTCGTCTTTGTAAGAAAGCCAAAGCCCCTGAAGACTGTGAAGATGGAGGTAGAGATTCAGAAATCTTTTATACTGTACTTATCCTCTTAATCCCGCGTTGTTCTTCTTGCTTCGTGACTTTTCCAAAACCCTAAAAACCATAAGGTGCAGAAGCACATAACCAATGGGTGGATATCGTACTCAGCTGACCCTGATAATTATGTCATTGCATCTAATTTTATGAGAGACTTTATTTCTCTCTTTTTGAGGATTATACAGTGAAATCTTTTTTGAAAGCCTTAATAAAAATACATTGCCCTTTGTTTTACATTTGTGTTAAAGACAAATTTTAAAATTTCTAAACAAGTATTTTCATAAATTAGATACATTCTCCACCACAGGGTAGCTTCATCATGGCTGTTGAACCTTCAAAAATATATTTAATTTAGTATCACTAGGACAGATATGCTATTATTTATGGCTACTCTTTCATTCAGTTTTTAAAATTTTTTTTTAATGTTTATTTTTTTGAGAGAGAGCCTGAGCAGGGGAGGGGCAGAGAGAGGGAGACACAGAATCAGAAGCAGGCTCCAGTCTCCAAGCTGTCAACACAGAGCCTGATGTGGGGCTCGAACTTAGGAAACCTGAGCTGAAGTCAAGATGCTTAACCGACTGAGCCACCCACGTGCCTTGGCTAATCTTTCATTTAGACTGTCAGTAGAAACTCAATGAAAGTCTCTAATGTACCCCAACCTGCCACTCCTGCCCACACACAATTTTTACTGCTTAGTAGAAAGATTTCTCTAAGAATTCTTAGATAATAATGCTTGCCTGTCTTATGTGTAATACACAGTGTCTAATAGTCTAGTCTTATACATAAATATAGAATTTACCCCAACCAAAATTGTTTGCTATCCCTTCTTGAATATAGAGTGAGGATGAATAAAATTTGCATTCATTTTGTATCACTGCATCAGAAATTATTTACCTTGGTTAAAAAAATAAAGGTGCTATGGGGTGCCTGGGCGGCTCAGTCAGTTAAGCATCTGACTTGGGTTCAGGTCATGATCTCATGGCTCATGGGTTCGAGCCCCGTGTTAGGCTCTGTGCTGACAGCTCAGAGCCTGGAACCTGTTTCAGATTCTGTGTCTCTCTCTCTTCTCTCTGCCCCTCCCCTGCTCATGCTCTATCTCTCTCTCCTTCAAAAATAAATAAACATTAAAAAAAAGATGAATGGCTAAGAATGAGGTTCAGATAGTCCTCCTATAGATTGAACTCCAGTCTATTAAAAAAAAAAAGTTACGGGGCGCGTGGGTGGCGCAGTCGGCTAAGCGTCCAACTTCAGCCAGGTCACGATCTCACGATCAGTGAGTTCGAGCCCCGCGTCGGGCTCTGGGCTGACAGCTCGGAGCCTGGAGCCTGTTTCCGATTCTGTGTCTCCCTCTCTCTCTGCCCCTCCCCCGTTCATGCTCTGTCTCTCTCTGTCCCAAAAATAAATAAACGTTGAAAAAAAAAAAAAAATTCTTTAAAAAAAAAAAAAAGTTACACATTTCATTCAGCATGATTGCAATATTAAAAGTTTTTCTAGGAACAACCAATTGGAAAATGGAATTATTTTAAAATTGTTTGCAGTGATATAAAGAAAAATTACCTTGGAGCAAATCTACTAAAGATGTACAAACCTACTGAAAGACGCACGAGATAAACTGAAAACTACAAAACATCCCTGCAAGAACTTAATGAAGACTTAAATAATTAAGGAGATACACTGTGTTCATAGATTGAATGACACAGTATTGTTAATGATGTTCGTTTTCCCTAAATTGGTATCTAGATTCCATACAATCCCAATAAAAATCCTGTAAGTCTGTCTTAAAGAAATTGACAGGCCAGTTCTAAAATACATATAGAAATACAAGGCTCCAGTTAGCCAAATAGTCTTAAAAAGGGCAGAGGTAAGGGACGTAGGCTACCAGATTTGAAGAGTTAGTATAAAGCTCAATAATCAAGGCCGTGTGGGGGCGCCTGGGTGGCGCAGTCGGTTAAGCGTCCGACTTCAGCCAGGTCACGATCTCGCGGTCCGTGAGTTCGAGCCCCGCGTCGGGCTCTGGGCTGATGACTCGGAGCCTGGAGCTGTTTCCGATTCTGTGTCTCCCTCTCTCTCTGCCCCTCCCCCGTTCATGCTCTGTCTCTCTCTGTCCCAAAAATAAATAAACGTTGAAAAAAAAAAAAATTAAAAAAAAAAAAATAATCAAGGCCGTGTGGTATTGACACAGAATAGACAAGCAGACCATTGGAACAGAGCAGAGCATCCAGAAATAGATGCACAATATGTGATCACTTAAACTGCATCCCAGGTGCCAATCAATTCAATATAAGAGGAGGATCTTTATCAAGTGGTGCTGGGAAAACTGTATATTCATGAGGAAAAATGAACTTCAACTATACCTGACTCCATACACAAAAATTACTTTCAGATGAATCAAAGACCCAATCATAAAAGCTAGAACCATGAAGCTTTTAGAGGGAAATTTAGGAGAATATTTTCATAACTTTGGGATTAGCAAAGATTTCTTATACAGACCACAAAAAACATGAGCCATAAAAGAAGAACTTGAGGGACACATGGGTGGCTCAGTCAGTTAAATGTCCAGCTCTTGATCTCAACTCAGGTTTTGATCGTAGTGTCATGAGTTCAGGCCCTGTGTTGGGCTTCATGCTGGGTATGGTGCCTACTTAAAAAAAGACAAAAAATAAAACTTGATAAGTAGGACTTAAAAATTTTAAATTTTTATTCATCAAAAGACACCATTAAGAAAATGAATAGTCGGGGCGCCTGGGTGGCGCAGTCAGTTAAGCGTCCGACTTCAGCCAGGTCACGATCTCGCGGTCCGTGAGTTCGAGCCCCGCGTCGGGCTCTGGGCTGATGGCTCAGAGCCTGGAGCCTGTTTCCGATTCTGTGTCTCCCTCTCTCTCTGCCCCTCCCCCGTTCATGCTCTGTCTCTCTCTGTCCTAAAAATAAATAAACGTTGAAAAAAAAAATTAAAAAAAAAAAAAATGAATAGTCAAAGCCCCAGGTTTTGCAATATGTATCTGACAAAGGAATTGTATCCTGAATCTATAAAGAACAGTTATAACTCCTTAATAAGACAAAAACCCAAAATTTTAAATGAGCAAAATATTTAATTTTTTAATTATTTAAAAGAAAATTTTTTTTGATAGAGCACAAATGGGGGAGGGGCAGAGAGAGAGGAGATACAGAATCCAAAGCAGGCTCCAGGGTCTGAGCTGTCAGAGCCCGACATGGGGCTCAAACCCACGAACCACGAAATCATGGACCTCAGCCGAAGTCCAAATGCTTAACCAACTGAGCCACCCAGGAACCCTTAAAATGAGCAAAATGTTTAAGTAGGCATTTCACCAAAGAAGATACACAAATGTCCAATAACCACTAGAAAATATACTTAACATCATTAGTCATTAGGGAGATGCCAATTAAAACCACAGTGATATACCACTTTATCCACTAGAATGACTATAATCAGAAAAAAAAACAGATAATAACAAGCGTTGGTGAGGATGAGAAGAAATGGTAACCCTTACAAGGTGCTGGGCAGATGTAAAATGGTACAACTGCTTTGGAAAGCAGTTTGGCAGTTTCTTAAAATATTAAATATAAATTTACCATATCTCCTCACAATTCCACTTCTAGGTACCTACCCAAAAGGAGTGAAAACATATGCCCACAAAGACTTGCCTGTAAATATTCAGAGAAGCATTATTCATAAAAGCCCAAAAGAGGAAACAATTCACATGTCCATCAGCCAATGAATGGATAGATAAAATCTGGTGTAATCATGTAATGGAATACTATTCGGCAATAAAAAGGAATGAAATCATATACATACAACATGAGCAAACCTCAAAGTGTTATTCTGGGTGACCGAAACTAGATACAAAAGACCAACTACTGTATGATTCCATTTATATGAAATGTCTGGAATAAGCAAAGCTATAGAGGCAGAAAGTAGATTACTGGTGGTTGCCCAGCAGTGAGGATGGGAATAGAGATTAAGGGATTAAGAGATTAAGAGTATGAGGGATCTTTTTTTTCCATCCTTTTAAATGTTTATTTTGAGAGAGTGAGTGAGCGGGGGAGGGGCAGAGGAAGAGAGAAAGAATCCCAAGCAGCCTCCACACTGTCAGCACAGAGCCTGACACGGGGCTCAATCTCATGAACTGTGAGATCGTGACCTGAGCCAAAATAAAGAGTCAGATACTTAACTGACTGAGCCACCCAGGCACCCCCAGCATGAGGGATCTTACTAGGGTGATGGAAATCTTCTTAAACTGAATTATGGTGATGGTTTCACAACTCAGTTAATTATTAAAACTCATTCAATTGAATATTCAAAACAGATTAATTTTATAATATGCAAACTGTACCTCAATAAGGTTTTTTTAAAATGGCCAAAGAACTTGGACACTTCACCAAAGAAGACAAGAGAATAGACAATAAGGACATGAAAAGGTGCTTATCATCATTAGTCATCACTACAGTGAGAGGCCATTCACACCCTGGAAGGGCTAGAGCCCAATACACTGAAGGGTACCAAAGATTGGTGAGATTGTAGAGCACCTGGAACTTTCACTAGTTGGTAGAGATGTAAAATTATGTGAACACTTTGGAGAACTTTTGGCAGTTGCCCATAGGGCATTGTCTCAAGAGAAATGAAAACATATGTTCCGAAAAAGACTTCACCCGAATGATCACGACAGCCTTATTCATAATAACACAGACCTGGAAACATCCCAAATATCCATCAACAGAAGAATGGATAAACAATTTTTGGTATATTCATGCAGTGAAATACTACTCATCAATAAAAAGAAAAAACTGTTGATAACACTCAACAACATGGATGAATCTCAGAAACGTTGAATAGAATAAGCCAGAACAAAAGGACGGGTACTCAATTATCCATTAATTAAAGTCTGAGAACAGGCAGACTCATCTTTGCTGCAAGAAGTTGGAAAATGAGGTGGGGAACCGGGAAGTGGGTGAATTGAAATAATTCTCTGGAGTAATGAATATATTCTCCACCTTGTTTGGGGCAGTAGTTAGGAAGGCATATGGCAGTTGCCAAAACTCTCTTATAATTGAGCATTTAAGATCTCTGTATTTTGTTGTATGTAAATTATTTATTTTATTTATTTTTGTAATGTTTGAGAGAGAGAGAGAGAGAGACAGCGGGTGCAAGCACATGAGCTGGGGAGGGACAGAGAGAGGGAGAGAAAGAGAATCCCAAGCAGGCTCTGTCAGCACAGAGCCTGGCATGGGGCTCAATCTCACAAACTGTGAGATCATGACCTGAGCTGCAGTCGGACGCTCAACCAACTGAGCCAACCCAGGCGCCCCTAAATCATTTCTTATGACGTACCTCCCTTGTCTAAAGGCTTTCATCAGTAAGTTCCATCTGGTGAAATCATCTCCTGTAAAGGTAAACTAGAATATATAAGCCCAGAGAATTTTACCTTTTAAAGCTCGTAAATGCCGTATTTAGTCTTCTTGGGAATGTCTCTATTGCTCGTCTCCGTTTCCTTTTCCTGCCCACTGATTGTTGCAGCGCAGTTCTATGCCTTTTTCTCTTTTCCCGTGTACAATGTATTTCTTTTCATAGATTTAACCATTAATTTACTATAGCTGGCTGGCCCCCTTATTGACTCTCTAGTATTGCCCTGTTTTGACTTCTGTTTCTGTATTTCCTACTGCATTTGAGACTTTTTTTAAAAATTGCTTAAGTAGCACTTCTAATAAACATATTTAAAAAAAATTTTTTTAATGTTTATTTTTGAGACAGAGGGAGACAGAGCACGAGTGGGGGAGGGGCAGAGAGAGAGGGAGACACAGAATCTGAAACAGGCTCCAGGCTCTGAGCTGTCATCACAGAGCCCAATGCAGGGCTCAAACCCACGAACTGTGAGATCATGACCTGAGCCAAAGTGGGACGCTTAACCAACTGAGCCACCCAGGCACCCCTCTAATACACATATTTAAAACTTAACATCTTTCTCCTAAAGTCACCCCATCCCTCTTTCTGTCACAGGCACCGTGCTCATAATCACCTGGGCCAGAGGTTTAGAGTCCTATTTGCTTCTTCCTCACCTCTTGCTGTATTCCCTATATTGTTTCCAATCCCTACTCCTCTTTCTTTGCTCAATATTTTGCCAATACATTATTATGAAAATTTTCCACTGTATAGAAAAACGGAAAGAATTTTACAGTAATTTACCCATCACTGAGATATTACCATGAACATTTTGCTCTGTTGGTTTTTTTACATACCTGTCTATCCATATGCTTTTTCTATGTTTTCTTTTATTTTATACCTTCATCCTTCCAGTCACCACAAACTTGGATTACTCTTGGTCTTTTTCTCCAGTTACATCTCCCCCTCCGATATATCGTTAACGCGAGTGCTCTCCAAAATGGTGGTGCTCAGATTGTCTATTGGTCTACAAGAGGACAATGTTAGAGCTTATTTTTCATTATGCGCCTACTGGGGGGAAAAGTAAGTTTCTCCACTATTTTATACACAGACTGGCAATGCATTCTTTCTCATTCTGTCTGTAGATTATTACATACAGTACCCAGAGTGTCTTGAGGGAAAAATGGACATAGCAGAAGTTGTCAGGGCACTGTGAAGTTTTACACGTTACTTGTGCCCAGTTAAGTGGATACGTAAGCTAGGTTATATAGTTTTTAATTCATAAAAATTGAAATATGACTTAAGGATTTCGCATAGATACTGCCTGTTGAAGATAATACCAATATGCAAGCCCAAGTGACCAGTAAGTAAACAGAGCTGATACTTCATATACTTCATATGTGAGCTTTTTTGAGCCACATGGAGATAAAATCACAATGATTATTTTTTTAGTCTTCATCTCCTTTTTAAATTTGTCTTTTGTATGCTTTATTATGTACATATCTTTTAAGGATTTTTTTTTAATATTTATTTATTTTTGAGAGACAAAGAGAGAGAGTGCGAGCAGGGGAGGGGCAGAGAGAGGAGACACAGAATCCGAAGCAGGCTCCAGGTTCCGAGCTCTCAGCACAGAGCCCGATGCGGGGTTTCGAACCCATGAACTGTGAGATCATGACCTGTGCTGAACTTGGATGCTTAACCAACTGAGCCACCCAGGCGCCCCTTTATTATGTACATATTAGAGCAGTACATATATATTTATGAATAAACACATCTTGGAAGGACATTCGACATGTTTGGCTGATAAGGCTACATGATCAAAAACCTTTGGCTACATGGGCTACAAATTCTTCTAAAATACAACTGCCTTATACCTGTCCCTTCCTCAGAAACCTATAATGGCTTTTACAGTCGCAGAATAAAATCTAAACTCTTTGGTGAAAATATTGAAGATTTTTTACAGTTGAACCATATTCTGCATTTCTTTTTTCAAACTATTTTCGTTTTTTCCAAAGTAATTTCATGTCATAAATATGACACAGTTGTTGTCTTTGCCTTTGACACATGTCCATCTCTTTGGTCAGGAACAAGCCTTGCTCCCTGTGTTCACCTGGCTCATATCTACTGATCCTTCCAAGCTCAGTTCTAAAGTATAATTTTGTCGTAGCCTCCTCTTGTCATTCTCTGCAGGTCAGAATTAGGTGTTCTCTTCTCTGTGCTCAACAGTACCATGGGCACCTTTCCATTGTAGCACGTATTCCATTGCAGTATAACTAGATACGTACATTCTATAAGAGCAGTGATTTTGTCTTCTTCATTTGTATATCCCTTCAGTAGGGACTTACATGTTTGGAAGGAGGAGAGGAGGAAAGGAAGGAAAGAAGTTACTCTGTCTTCCAGATTATTTTGGTCTCCTTGAAAATATTTTTTAATCTCTATGAAGTTCTGGGTGCAAGACATAAATAGGAAGTCTGTCTTCATTCACCAGGTTGGAGTCAATGCTGAAATAAGACCAAGGAATCAGATGGGTTAAAATGCTAGCTGATGAGTGAACCTGACTTTAGCTCTGCATCTGTACGGGCTTACTGGTGTTTTACCCCTGCAGGAGGCAGCCTTCAGCCCTCAATCTCTGTCTTCTGTACAGCTGGGGCCTCTTCCCCTAGGGCAGGCGTGGCAAATCGGACCAGACTGCACCCTCTGCAGGCAGGCTGACGTGCAAAAGAGCCAGGGAACTCAAGTCCTGAGCCAAGCATACTGAATCCATTCTCTGAAACTCACCAGTCAGATAAGACAGTCTTTCTTCCTTGGAGAAGAAAGTTAAGGGGCTCAGAGACACTGGAAACGTTTCTCCCTTTCTTTCCCCCTTCTATGGAAATTTGGAAAATTGAATGAGTCTCGCCCCCTGATGCTCTTTACATTAAGACCGACAATATGTCTTGGTCAGCCCAGGAACTAATAACTCCACTTATTCCTTTTTAATTATTCCAGAATAATTAATGATAATAATAGTGTCCCTTTTGCTCTCAAAAGTGGACAATACATTATATGGTCCTCCTAATTATATCTTTCTTAAGATCAACCACAGTTGCATTTAGTATAGTAGGAATGTTCGAAACTTTTTTTTTTTTTTTAAGAGAGGGAGAGTGCACATGTGAGCAGGGAAGGGGCAGAGAGAGAGAATATCTCAAGCAGGTTTTATGCTCAGCACAGAGCCTGATGCAGGGCTTGATATCACAACTGTGAGACCTTGATCTGGGCTGAAATCAAGAGTTGGATACTTAACCAACTGAGCTACCCAGGCGCCCCTCAAAACTTTTTGATGGAAGGTACTTTCCATCCCCACAACTAGATATGCCTTCCTAACATCACCTGTACTTACCTGTGGGAATCCCACAGTTTGGAACCCTGAGCCTGTTTGTTTGATGCTCAGCCAACCATTAGCACTTCCACTGTGCATCCCCCCGAATGGGGGAAACCGCCCCACAATACAGTATTTCCAGCTACACTATATCTGACTTACATTGGTATTCTGCATCGTGCCTTGCAGACCAGATGCTGAATGAGGGGAAATAGTAATAATGATATCTTAAATGTAAATTTTTGCAGTTTAAGATGTTTATTGTTTGCATTCGGCTAAAGGTTTAAGGTCTTCTAGAAAAACCTTAGTTTCTAAAACTTGCCCTTTTCCTTCCTAGTTTTCTGACCTCCAGAATGCAGCCATGTATTTAGGCTCTAACAGTTTAATTGCTGTACTTATCTATCTTCATTCAACTAAAATAATTAGTTATTTAGGTTAAAAAGTTATCTTAAAAATACAACATCAGGAATCTGCTTTATACTCAACTCACCCCTTTCTTCTTAGGATGAAAGAGAGATTAAATTTTTACCAAAAGCTATAAAAAGTATTGAGTGTTGATGTTATTTTGGAGCTTCAAGAAAGATAAAAGAGAATTATCAGCTCCACAATGAGAAAACAGTTGCAATTCGTGTATTTAAATAAGAAAAATCTTATTGCGGGAACAGGAGAGAAAGATAAATTCATGGGCCTTAGGACCAACCAGCTGCTTGATATGCCAGAAATGGTTTTTCCTTTTGAATCAGCTTTTGGGGAGAATGCTTTGGCTTCTAATCCAAAAAAATATGGTTAGGTCTTTCCTCTCTCAAAAGTAAATGAACTCATTTTCTCTTGACCCTCCCTCCTTCCAGTTCTCAACTATCCTTTTTACAACAACAAAAAGTTATCTCTTCTTAAGAACTCCACCTTCAGTCTTCCTCTTTACTACTACAATATGCTGACTTCTTCCCCCTGCCTTTTCAGTGAAAGTGCTTGTCTTAAGGTCACCAGTAACTTCTGACTGCCAAATTTGAACGTCTCTTTTCAGCCTCTTTTGAACGACAGCTTTCCAGAGCATTTATTAGTATTGACCATGCTCTGCTCCCCTGTCTTTTTTGATATTCTTCCCCTGACAGTTGTTACTTTCTCCATCTGCTCCTTAAATGGCTAATACTCCTGATGTTCTGTTCTCTACCTTTTCTTCTCACAGTATATCCAGGTAATCTTGTCCACTGTCATGGCTTTTAAATGCAATATCTCCCAAATCCTTCTCTTCCGTGTTTCTCTTTTGAGGACCAGGTCCCTGTTTCCCTGAGATGGTGAGATATTTGTGCCAGGATGTTCCATAGGCCCCTCAAATGTGTTCCCTCCCAAATTGAGCTGAATCTTCTGTGTACCCTCCCTTCCTGCCCTCAACACTGACGTCATGCCCATGACCCCAAACCAGTTACCATCCTTAACTTTTTCCTCACCATATCTTCTTCATTTTTGTTCTATCAATTCTGACTTTTAAACACCCGCCATCCTGAAAAAAAGCATAGAGGACAGCAGAGAATCTATTGCTACAGAGATCAAGGGACTAAGAAATTGTCATGAGGAGCTAAAAAATGCTAGAAGCGAGGTGCAAAATAAAATGGAGGCGGCCATAGCACAGATTGAAGAAGCAGAGGAGAGAATAGGTGATTTAGAAGATAAAATTATGGAAAAAGAGGAAGCTGAGAAAAAGAGAGATAAAAAAATCCAGGAGTATGAGGGGAGAATTAGAGAATTAAGTGATTCAATCAAATGGAACAATATCCATATCATAGGAATTCCAGAAGAAGAAGAGAGAAAAAGGGGCTGAAGGTATACTTGAACAAATCATAGCTGAGAACTTCCCTGATCTGGGGAAACAAAAAGGCATTGAAGTCCAAGAGGCACAGAGAACTCCCTTCAGACATAACTTGAATCAATCTTCTGCACAACATATCATAGTGAAGCTGGCAAAATACAAGGATAAAGAGAAAATTTTGAAAGCAACTAGGGGTAAACAGTCCCTAACTTACAAAGGTAGACACATAAGAGTAGTAGCAGACCTATCTACTGAAACTTGGCAAGCCAGAAAGGAATGGCAGGAAACCTTCAATGTGATGAACAGAAAAAATATGCAGCCGAGAATCCTTCATCCAGCAAGTCTGTCATTCAGAATAGAAGGAGAGATAAAAGTTTTCCCAAGCAAACAAAAACTGAAGGAATTCATCACCACTAAACCAGCCCTACAAGAGATCCTAAGGGGGATTCTGTGAGTGAAATGTTACAAGGACCACAAAGTACCAGAGACATCACCACAAGCATGAAACCTACAGACATCACAATGATTCTAAACCCATATCTTTCAGTAATAACACTGGATGTAAATGGACTAAATGCTCCAATCAAAAGACATACGGTATCAGAATGGATAAAAAACCAAGACCCATCTATTTGCTGTCTACAAGAGACTCATTTTACACCTGAGGACACCTTCAGATTGAAAGTGAGGGGATGGAGAACTATCTATCATGCTACTGGAAGTCAAAAGAAAGCTGGAGTAGCCATACTTATATCAGACAAACTAGACTTTAAAGGCTGTATCAAGAGATGAAGAAGGGCATTATATAATAATTACAGGATCTATCCATCAGGAAGAGCTAACAATTATACATGTCTATGTGCTGAATACGGGAGCCCCCAACTATATAAAACAATCACAAACATAAGCAACCTTATTGATAAGAATGTGGTAATTGCAGAGGGCTCTAATACCCCACTTACAGCAATGGATAGATCATCTAGACACAGGATCAATAAAGAAACAAAGGCCCTGAATGATACATTGGATCAGATGGACTTGACGGATATATTTAGAACTCTGCATCCCAAAGCAACAGAATATACTTTCTTCTCGAGTGCACATGGAACATTCTCCAAGCTAGATCACATACTGGGTCACAAAACAGCCCTTCATAAGTATATAAGAATTGAGATTGTATCATGCACACTTTCAGACCACAATGCTATGAAGCTTGAAATCAACCACAGGAAAAAGTCTGGAAAACCTCCAAAAGCATGGAGGTTGAAGGACACCCTACTAAAGAATGAATGGGTCAACCAGGCAATTAGAGAAGAAATTTAAAAATATATGGAAACAAATGAAAATGAAAATACAACAATCCAAACGCTTTGGGATGTAGCGAAGGCAGTCCTGAGAGGAAAATACACTGCAATCCAGGCCTATCTCAAGAAACAAGAAAAATCCCAAATACAAAATCTAACAGCACACCTAAAAGAACTGAAGCAGAACAGCAAAGACACCCTAAACCCAGCAGAAGAGAGAAATCATAAAGATCAGAGCAGAAATGAACAATATAGAACCTAAAAAAACTGTAGAGCAGATCAATGAAACCAAGAGTTGGTTTTTTGAAAAAATAAACAAAATTGATAAACCTCTAGGCAGGCTTCTCAAAAAGAAAAGGAAGATGACCCAAATAGATAAAATCATGAATGAAAATGGAATTATTACAACCAATGCCTCAGAAATACAAGCAGTTATCAGGGAATACTATGAAAAATTATATGCCAACACACTGGACAACCTGGAAGAAATGGACAAATTCGTAAGCACCCACCCACTACCAAAACTCAAACAGGAAGAAATAGAAAACTTGAACAGACCCATGACCAGCGAAAAAATTGAATCAGTTATCAATAATCTCCCAACAAATAAGAGTCCAGGACCAGATAGCTTCCCTGAGGAATTCTACCAGACATTTAAAGCAGAGATAATACCTATCCTTCTCAAGCTGTTCCAAAAAATAGAAAGGGAAGGAAAACTTCCAGACTCATTCTATGAAGCTAGCATTACTTTGATTCCCAAAGCAGACAGAGACCCAGCAAAAAAAAAAAAAAAAAAAAAAAGAACTACAGGCCAATATCCCTGATGAATATGGATGCAAAAAATCTCAACAAGATACTAGCAAATCGAATTCAACAGCATATAAAAAGAATTATTCACCATGATCAAGTGGGATTCATTCCTGGGCTGCAGGGCTGGTTCAGCATTCACAAATCAATCATTGTGATACATCACATTAATAAAAGAAAAGATAAGAACCATATGATCCTGTCAATTGTTGCAGAAAAAGCATTTGACAAAATTCAGCATCCTTTCTTAATAAAAACCCTCGAGAAAGTCAGGATAGAAGGAACATACTTAAACATCATAAAAGCCATTTACGAAAAGCCCACAGCTAATGTCATCCTCAATGGGGAAAAACTGAGAGCTTCCCCCTGAGATCAGGAACACGACAGGGATGTCCACTCTCACCGTTGTTGTTTAACATAGTGTTGGAAGTGCTAGCATCAGCAATCAGACAACAAAAGGAAATCAAAGGCAAAGGAAATCTTGGCAAAGATGAAGTCAATCTTTCACTTTTTGCAGATGACATGATATTATACGTGGAAGACCTGATAGACTCCACCAAAAGTCTGCTAGAACTGATACATGAATTCAGCAAAGTCACAGGATACAAAATTAATGTACCGAAATCAGTTGCATTCTTCTACACTAATAATGAAGCAACACAAAGACAAAGAAACTGATCCATTCACAATTGCACCAAGAACCATAAAATACCTAGGAATAAACCTAACCAAAGATGTAAAAGATCTATATGCTGAAAACTATAGAAAGCTTATGAAGGAAGTTGAAGAAGATACAAAGAAATGGAAAAACATTCTGTGCTCATGGATTGGAAGAATAAATATTGTTAAAATGTCGATACTACACAAAAGAATCTACACATTCAGTGCAAGTCCCAATCAAAATTGCACCAGCATTCTTCTCGAAGCTTGAACAAGCTATCCTAAAATTTGTATGGAACCACAAAAGACCCCGAATAGCCAAAGTAATTTTGAAGAAGACCAAAGCGGGAGGCATCACAATCCCAGACTTTAGCCTTTACTACAAAGCTGTAATCATCAAGACAGCATGGTATTGGCACAAAAACAGACACATAGACCAATGGAATAGAATAGAGACTCCAGAAATGGACCCACAAAAGTATGGCCAACTCATCTTTGACAAAGCAGGAAAGAATATCCAATGGAAAAAAGACAGTCTCTTTAACAAACGGTGCTGGGAGAACTGGACAGCAACATGCAGAGAATGAAACTAGACCCCTTTCTTACACCATTCACAAAAATAAACTCAAAATGGGTAAAGGACCTGAATGTGAGACAGGAAACCATCAAAACCCTAGAGGAGAAAGCAGGAAAAAACCTCTCTGACCTCAGCCGCAGCAATTTATTACTCGACACATCTCCAAAGGCAAGGGAATTAAAAGCAAAAATGAACTATTGAGACCTCATGAAGATAAAAAGCTTCTGCACTGCAAAGGAAACAATCAACAAAACTAAAAGGCAACTAATGGAATGGGAAAAGATATTTGCAAATGACATATCAGACAAAGGGCTAGTATCCAAAATCTATAAAGAACTCACCAAACTCCACACCCGAAAACAATCCAGTGAAGAAATGGGCAAAAGACATGAATAGACACTTCTCTAAAGAAGATATCCAGATGGCCAACAGGCACATGAAAAGTTGCTCAATGTCACTCCTCATCAGGGAAATACAAATCAAAACCACACTCAGATATCACCTCACACCAGTCAGAGTGGCTAAAATGAACAAATCAGGAGACTGTAGATGCTGGAGAGGATGTGGAGAAATTGGAGCCCTCTTGCACTGTTGGTGGGAATGGGAACTGTTGCTGCCACTCTGGAAAACAGTGTGGAGGTTCCTCAAAAAATTAAAAATAGATCTACCCTATGACCCAGCAATAGCAGTGCTAGGAATTAACCAAAGGGATACAGGAGTGCTGATGCATAGGGGCACTTGAACCCCAATGTTTATAGCAGCACTTTCAACAATAGCCAAATTATGGCAAGAGCCTAAATGTCCATCAACTGATGAATGGATAAAGAAATTGCAGTTTATATATACAATGGAATACCACTTGGCAATGAGAAAGAATGAAATATGGCCTTTTGTAGCAACGTGGATGGAACTAGAGAGTCTTATTCTAAGTGAAATATGTCATACAGAGAAAGACAGATACCATATGTTTTCACTCTTAGGTGGATCCTGAGAAACTTAAGAGATAGACATGGGGGAGGGGAAGAGGAAAAGAAAAGTTAGAGAGGGAGGGAGGCAAACCATAAGAGACTCTTCAAAACTGAGAATAAACTGAGGGTTGCAGCGGGGGTGAGAGGGAGGGGAAAGTGGGTGATGGGCATTGAGGAGGGCACCTGTTGGGATGAGCACTGGGTGTTGTATGGAAACCAATGTGACAATAAATTTCATATTTAAAAAAAATTAAATAAGTAAATAAACACCTGCCATCTCTTGAGTGTCCATTGGTGCTGGGGAATGTACTAGGCAGTTTTTACATACGATTTCTCCCCTAAATGCCTCTAAATGGAAATTAATACCTCTCTCCTATTCCCACAGCTACTCTCATGGTAGGTATTCAATAAATATTTGTTAATGTATCGGTCTCATGCCAGAAGAGCCAATAACCTGGGCATCATCTTGGCCGCCTCCTGTCTTTTCCTCCTTCGATCTTATGTTAGTCTCTGAATCCTGTTACTTTGCCTTCTATGAAACATTCTCTCTCTCCATTCCTTCTACCACTGCCTTAGTTCCAGCCTTCATGACTCCTTATCTAGGCTATTAACCATTCTCTAATTTGTCGGTCTTTATTCTCCACTCCATCGATTCCATCCTCTGCTACTGCGGCCCCATAATCTTTCTCAAATATGAACTTAATGTTCCATTGTTATCTAAATAAAGATCAGAATCCTTAACATGGCCCTCAAGAAATGTGGTTTGATGCTTGCTTATAGGATAAACAGCTTGCACACAGCCTTCACTCCAGTCCTGTCAAATTATTTGTAATTACTGAAAATGCCACCCATTCTTAACCCCTCAGTGCTCTTTGATCTGTTGGAATGACCCCATTCTCTCCATTTCCAAATCATCCTTAAAGACTGCCCAAACATCACCCTCTTTTAGAAGACTTTCCTGGTAGCTACTCTTATGAGCCAATTGGTATCCTTCCACTGCACACCCCCAAAAAGCTAGTGTTTATCTTGATTATGTAATTTCTCTTCTCTCCTTCTCTGCTTAGACTGTGAACTTTTTGAGGTCAAGAACTGGGTTGTGTTTCTAATTATTTTTGCATAAGGAAGAAGGAAAGAGGAAGAGAGGGAAAGGGAAAAGAGGAAGTCGGTGAATTAATTGAGCCAGTGGATAGTGTATAAAATCACTAAGTGTTTTAATTTTGCTTTTATTAACTTTATTTTAAATGGGCAAGTAATAACTGCTCCTTTATCTGCATTAAACTGCTCTGCAGAAAACTGGCTAAAGGTATCAGTAGTAAAGGTTTAAAACCATAACTAAAAGTAGCCCCAGAAGTGTGCCTGGGTAGCTCAGTCGGTTGAGCGTTCAACTCTTGATTTTGGCTCAGGTCATGATCCCAGGGTCGTGGGATTGAGTCCTGCGCTGGGCTTCGTCCTGAGCACGGAGCCTACTTAAGATTCTCTCTCTCAGGGCATCTGGGTTGCTCAGTCAGTTAAGCATTTGACTTTGGCTGAGGTCACGATCTCGCAGTTTGTGAGTTCGAGCCTTGCGTTGGGCTCTGTGCTGACAGCTCGGAGCCTGGATCCTGCTTCAGATTCTGTGTCTCCCTCTCTGTCTGCCCCTCTCACGCTTATGCTCTGTGTGTCTGTCTGTCTCTCTCTCTCTCAAAAATAAATAAACATCTAAAAAATTTTTCAAAAAAGATATTGTCTCCCTCCGCTCTTCTCCCCTGCTCACTCATGTTCTCTCTCTGTCTCTCTCTCTCTGTCTCTCTCTCTCTCTCTCAAAATAAAAACAAATAAATAATAAAAAAGTAAGTCGGGGCGCCTAGGTGGCTCAGTCAGTTAAACGTCCAACTCTTGGTCTTGGCTCAGGTCATGATCTCACAGTTCATGTGTTCAAGCCGTACATCGGGCTGTGAGCTGACAGTGTGGATCCTACTTGGGATTCTTTGTCTCCCTGTCACTCTTCCCCTCCCCTGCTGGCACCCTCACTCTCCCTCTGTCTCTCTCTCTCTCTCAAAAATAAACATAAAAAAATTTTTAAGTAAGTAACCCAGGAGATAAAGTACCAGTTTGTTTACTCTCCTAAAGAAAGGGCTGTGATTTATCTGTTAGTTGCTAATTAAAATGCTGAATCAACTCCAGATTAACACTGGAATCTATTTATGTCGATCTTGTACCCGTATTAAGTATTAATACATTTTTTTGGCAAGTTGTTTAGATACCAAGTGGAATGTTTCAGCTCTGTCTACAGTTCTTGCAATTCTGCAAACTTTTCTAAAGACAAAGCATAAATCCAGCCATGGTGCAGTAATAGCACCCATCCTTACTCAGCACCATTCAGTTCCCGTGCTATTTCAAGAAACTTCCTATTAAAGAAAAAAAATCTCTTTCATGGAAGATCCTTAATGTTAATGCTTTGGTAATATTATGAAAGACCTTTTTTTATTTTTTACAGAATAAGCCAGCAAAGACTCCTACCCATGTAACAGTTGCTTGGTATAAACTATCGTACCTACTTAATTGACAGTTATTTGCTGCATAGCTGTGGAAGATCAAAGCGAACTGAAGTGCGTCTCAGTTCTTCTCAGCTGTTTTATTCTGTTTTCATACAGCCGTTTTCAACGATTCTCATCTTTTCCACCTCAGACATTTCAGCCAGGTCCTTCAAAGGAGAACCACAAAAACTCACCAAGCTTCAAAACCACCAATCAATATATATACACAGGCAGAAAAATAGGAGGGAGAAAGGGGATGAAGGTGATTCAGAGCTTTTCATCCAGTGGCTAGTCATCTATTCTCTCCTTTTATTCTGAATGTGAAATGATTTTATTAGCATAATAGTCTGGATAGCTTGTCAGGTTCATTACAGTGAAATTTTTCCTTACAAAGTCCATGCATCAAAACTGCAGCTAAGTGATAAAGAATTAATAAATCTTTGGATATATTCTAAGCCTATTTGCTGTCTAGCATACGTCGTGTGTGTGTGTGTGTGTGTGTGTGTGTGTGTGTACACGCACATGTGTGTGTTTTGGCCTGGCAGAAGAACATTCTCAAAGAAATTGACAATAAAAATACGGATCATCATAGTGTATAACTGGGTTTTTAAAAAACTTCCTCTTGGGGCGCCTGGGTGGTGCAGTCGGTTAAGCGTCCGACTTCAGCCAGGTCACGATCTCGCAGTCCGTGAGTTCGAGCCCCGCATCAGGCTCTGGGCTGATGGCTCGGAGCCTGGAGCCTGTTTCCGATTCTGTGTCTCCCTCTCTCTCTGCCCCTCCCCCGTTCATGCTCTGTCTCTCTCTGTCCCAAAAATAAATAAAAAACGTTGAAGAAAAAAAAAAAAAACTCCCTCTTGCTGGGCTCCTACATGTAAACTGCTAGCATTAAAACCACCTGCTAGGAACATTCCTGCCAACTAAATCTGTGTCTCACTAATAAAATGACTCTTCAGAAGCTTTAACTAGGAAAACAGAGTGGAAAGGAAGAGGATTTTTTTTCTTGACAGTTTCGGTCTCTATTGGAAAGACTGGAATTTTTTATTTTTTTTTAACTATCAGAAATTCAGCTACCTTTGGTTTTTCTGGTTATATTTTATTAGTTACCTGGGCTAAATAATATATAATAATCCTGCATACGATATTCCTTTGTTACCAGACACAAATACGGATCCTACACAAGGAGCTGTGGTGGTTATTTTACATTTTCATTCAGAAACTCAAATTAATGCAAGAGAAAGTAGGTATTTTTCTTAGATTTTAAGGAAATCTAGATTGCCCACCTGAAATGGCAAAAATCCAAGGCTGCACTCTTTTTTTTATTTATTTATTTTTTTTTTTTATTTTTTTTTTTATTTTTTTTTTTCCAACGTTTATTTATTTTTGGGACAGAGAGAGACAGAGCATGAACGGGGGAGGGGCAGAGAGAGAGGGAGACACAGAATCGGAAACAGGCTCCAGGCTCTGAGCCATCAGCCCAGAGCCCGACGCGGGGCTCGAACTCACGGACCGCGAGATCGGGACCTGGCTAAAGTCGGACGCTTAACCGACTGCGCCACCCAGGCGCCCCAAGGCTGCACTCTTTTTAGGGGGAGAAGTGGGTCAGAATAGTAGAAATCATTGACAAGTCGTATGTATAATAGTGAAAAATTGAACACATAGCTGCTGCTTGTATTGAACTATAGGGTGTGACTTGCATCAGCATTATAAGCTGTTTATTTTTTTTTTTAATTTTTTTTAGTGTTTATTTATTTTTGAGACAGAGAGAGACAGAGCATGAACGGGGAAGGGGCAGAGAGAGAGGGAGACACAGAATCGGAAGCAGGCTCCAGGCTCTGAGCCATCAGCCCAGAGCCCGACGCGGGGCTCAAACTCACGGACCGTGAGATCGTGACCTGAGCTGAAGTCAGACGCTCAACCGACTGAGCCACCCAGGCGCCCCAGCTGTTTATTTTTTTTTTAAGTTTATTTATTCAATTTGGGGGGGGGGATGGAGGGGGGAGAGAGAGAGAGAGAGAGAGAGTCTCCACGTTGTCAGTCGAACCCAGGAGCCATGAGATCATGACCTGAGCCAGTTTAAGAGTTGAGCACTCACCCCACTGAGCCACCCAGGTGCCCCATTATAAAGCTGTTTAAATGAAAGATCCATACCAGATGATTTTTTAAATAATTAACATTTTTATGGCTTAGGATTCATGTCAACGCTTTTGAGTTGAATGTCATCTTTTGTTCTGGGCTTCTAATTACCTGCTGAGACACTCACTAGCTATTGAAGAAGCCACTCAGACTCAAACTGTGTTTGTTCTTTGAAAGTGAGTCCTCAGCTTTCTGTCGGTCTCCCAAATGTTAGCGTCTTGAAATAAAAGACACTTCAATTCACTCGTGGTGAATTCTTTTCTGCTGGTGTGGAATCTGGCATTTTACTCCATTTCTCTTTTTAATTTACAGAACTTCCTTATGGCTGGGAGAAAATCGAGGACCCTCAGTATGGGACGTACTATGTCGAGTAAGTTTGTTACCGCAGTTACTATCCTCCCAAATGTTTTTCCCTCGTTATACAGCTTTAGGGAATACAGAATACAACACTTCATGCTTCTGCAGTGCAGCTTTCAAGGCTCTCCACTAGGGGAATTAGAAGGAGGGGCAGCGAGCATTTATCTCCGTGGTTCTGGGCTCCCCAAAAGTTGGCTTTGAAGTAAATAGAGTAAGAGGGCAGTTGCCAGGCTGACGAATAGCTGCAAGTGTTACCTTTACCACTACAGCCTTTAAAGAGAAAAGTAGTATATAGGAAACAGTGACATGAGGGCACGGACTAGATGAAACGTTAAGGTCACTTCCAACACTACAGCTATCTGGTCGCGAAGACAGGGAAAGGGCAGCGTGCCGTAACGATCCAAAGTTGGGGAGTACAGGATTAGGAGCGTACTGTCTCATAAGGAACTAATCCAGGGAAGCTTAGTATTCTTTTGAGGGGAAGAAAGTTGCCTCTTACACAGCTGCTATGGTTAAATTTAAACATAACTCCATGTAGGAGCTGAGCACAAACACCTGCCTGTGTTAGTCACAGAAATCAGGATAACATCAACATGCAGTGTTTCTTTCCCTTTTCTTAATTTAGCCAATTGCTCCCCTGTTATGACCGTCGGGATGGCTTTCTTTCCAGATGCTATAGGTAGAATTTTGACCTGCGGCAAATAATCGCGTCAGAAATGTTGCTGTGTACCTCCCTATAGCCGTAGGCATATATACCTCCCGGTAGGTAGGAGTCTCAGTCTACTGCCGAGGTGGTGAAGGCAGAATATCATTACCTGAAAAAATAGCAAAGAGGAGAATCTTCTAGTTTTATAATTGCCGATTACTGTTTCATCACTTTGTGGCGTGAACAAATGCCATTTCCTAGTATTGATCCCTAAAGTCAGTATCTCTGACTCCTGTTATATTTCTCCTCTTTTTTTTTAATCAAATATAGTTGACACACAAGATTACAGTGGTTTCAAGTGTACGTCTAGTCTTTATCCTAATGTGTAGATTGTTATATGAGTCACTGTGATTAGATATTTGGAATGATTTCTTAAACTGTAACCTGTACCCTAAGAAAACGACTCACTTTGACCTGTAGGTAGAGAACTTCACGATGTCGATACTTTGGTTCCTTCAGATGGCGATGCTAATTTTATTTTTGTTGTGTTATTTAATATCTTGCTGATATTGTGGTGTGAAAAGTACACAGCGGCTCTTTCGTTTGTTTGGTTTTTTTCCCTAAAGCATATTTAGTTAAAGAAACCACCGCTTCTCGAGTCAAAGGACTATTTGAAGGCCAACTGAAAGGTTTTGTGGGATATTTCCCCCTAGCTGTTTGGTCTATTTACATGTGGCTTCAATAAACTATTAATTGCCATTGACACTGCTGAACAAATTTCTGCAATAATGATTCTCATTCTTTTATTGTCCATTCCAAGTAAATCTGAATACATGGTCAAGAGGTGAAAGTCATTTGCCTGTTATAAAATCTTGGGCTAAATGATCTGGTTCTCATTAAGCAAAGATACAACACTGAAGCAACCTCAGGGCGAATCCTGAAGTGACCTGTTCCTAGTTGTCACAGAGCATGTGAAATAGCCTGAATTAGAAGCAAAAGCAGCAGCAACATGATTTTGTATGATTGGCCCCAGAACCAGCTCATTTTACAGGAGGGTAATTTATTAGATTAAGAAAGAGCAGGCTGTACTCAAGATGCACATTAGTATGGAGTCAGCTGAGCCATGGAGTGTGGCTTGATTCCCAGATTAGTTAGGTTTTGAATCCCGACCATAGTCATCTGCAGTGAGTTTACTGATGGAGATAAAAAGCTGTTACTTGAACGGCTACTCTTTGGCTCTCTCGGTTTGTCAAACCAGATGGCACAATGATTGCTCTTGGCAGGAGCCTTGTAGTAGTAACACCAACTGCAATGGCACTTTTTCTCTGCAAGTATTTATTTTCGGGGATGCGATTCTGAAATGGATTAATTTATTTTTGCAAATAAAATTGTTCCAGAAATCTAATGGCAGGCCTTCTATAAGAATGCTTACGTACTTGGAAACGTTGTTTCATAGGGTTGCGTTCAATGTCTTGATGCTCGTCGGTTTCCAAGTCAAAGTACTCATCTGCTTTAATATCTCAAATTCTTCATGAAAGAATACAGATTTTGTTTGTTGAGATGAGTTTTTTAAATCTACCTATTATACACAAAATTTTAATACGGATGAGATTCCAAGGTATCTATATAATCATGCTTCTTTGCTCCCCTTCTTTAATTTTTCTGGTAATCTGTGATTTTCTTCTCTCTTATTCCCCATAGCTAGTTATATGGAAAACAAAATCTGTTATATCTTAACAATATTGTGGCTATAAGTAACCAAAAGAAAAGGAGGGCGGTTTTTTTTGTTTTTTTGTTTTTGTTTTTGTTTTTTACTTTTTTGTTTTGTTATTTGGGTAGCATTTTAATCTAAGTAGTTTAAGGTGACAGGTGCAATTACTCCCTTCGCTAGAATCTTACATCCTTTTGTCAAAGAATTTTCAGGAAAGGGATTATTCAGTTGAGTACTCCTCCCCTCCTTTCCCACACATTATGAAGAGTATAAATACAAATTGCTACTTCTTATGTTTTAATGCCTAGCTGGCAAAATGAGTCATTCCAGCTGATGATGTTAAGGCAGGCCAGGGTTCATCCTAAACAGGTTCATTCTTTTCTGAGTGTCACTTTTGGTGGTTTTATTTTTTCAAGAATCTGTGACGTGTCAGTACCCAACAAATAATGTTGAAAACAGTACTTAAGTTAACACCAAAGATCTTCATGTTCCCAGAGGGTTTAACAGTTAACTCACTGACCAGGGGTCCCCCTCGATAGGAAACGGAACCCTACTTTTAGTGAAGTTTACTTTTAGTGAAACCACCACCCAAAGAATTTCAGGTAGAACTTGCCATATTTAGACCC
The DNA here is from genome assembly GCF_016509475.1 of Prionailurus bengalensis. NCBI lineage: Eukaryota > Metazoa > Chordata > Mammalia > Carnivora > Felidae > Prionailurus > Prionailurus bengalensis. The sequence goes on from NC_057345.1 coordinate 97,416,269, forward strand.
TGAAACGAAGTAACTACATCTGTTGCAGAGTTAATAATGTCCTAGAAGCCTGAATGACATAAAGTCAGCATACCTGACGGGTCCCTGCTGTCCTCTTCCATCAGCACCATTGATGCTCACAGATGGCAAAGTAATTATCCAAGTTGTGTAACTGTTTCTGTGCAAATTTTGTAATATCCAGCCTATCGAAAAGCAGTCATAATCTGAGAGTCTCATGATTTGCTGTTTAATCGTTGGTAGTTGCTAATGCTACTTCTTGTTAAAATGGATTCTACCGGAAAATGCGTATCATTTGGCTGAAATATATTTGTACCGTGGAAGTGCTAGAATGTAAACCCCACTGCTTCTGTATGAAACCTGTTGAAACAACTTTTGTACAGTAGTTGTGTTCTCACCCAGCTTCCACTTGACTGACTTTGCGAGACAAAACGGTGTTCTGCTCCCCCCCACTTCCCCCCGCCCCAGGGAAATGTACTTTTGCCCGCCATGCATTGACTGCTGTTGGCCAGCCGCTCTCCCTTGGTCTCCCCGTGGCTGTGTGCTTTCCACAGCAGTCGTGAATGTTCCTAAATCAGAAATACCAGTCAAATTTATATGTAATTACCTAATTATATTAATTATTACATAATTATGACAAAATTTAAGTGTGGCAAAGTTCTGTGATACAAATTGATACAAGCAAATCTCTCTCTTAGTTGCTCTGCTAAATTGATGTGGGTGAGTCAGTTGGAAAAATAATAGTAAGATTCTAGAAAGCTGCTGTACTCAGATTTTTCCAAAAGCGGCTTTATAGCTGCTTCATTTTAACAAAACTTGAATTAAAATCCTCCTACCATTAACTGCTTTTTAGAAAATGAACTGATCCATTGCCAACCATTCTGATTGCATTAAATGTGAGGGCTTCTCCTCCGGTTTTGAAAACTGTCATTGGCTCTGTGGGGTTCCTTGATTCAGAAGCTGTAGTGAATCCTTCAGCAGCTTTCACCCTAGGTGTCTTCCATGGGCCCTTCTTTAGTTGCCAGAACCATCTACCGTCTTTCAGCTTCTCTAAGTTCCGGAGTCTACAGATACGTGTTTGCCCCTTAACCATATGGGGATGGAGTGGAATAAGCGTCTATTTAAAAATACCATAATTCTTTCTTCTTAAACTGAAATGCTTATTTTCCCACATTTTACAGTCACCTTAACCAGAAAACCCAGTTTGAAAATCCAGTGGAGGAAGCCAAACGGAAAAAGCAGTTAGGACAGGCTGATACCGGGCCTTCAAAACCAGGTAGAACTTTTCCCTCAATCCTTTCTCCCAAGAATACCTTGTGAAATTTATTTATTGACTTAATGAAAGCGAGCTTGAACTTTTTATTGTTGGGGCTTTGAAGTTCAACAGAGAATGTCTCATTGTTATCACTGTAAACATGGGGATTATCTTAATGAAACATCTCAACATTTTGAGAGTCCTGCCACTTCTATGCTGCTCATATGGAAAGTGTGAAATTGTTGGTGGAAGATGTTGCATGGCTTTGTTACGGGTTTGAGGTTGCTGTGTGAAGACTGCATTGTTTCCCAGGGTTTCAGGCCAGGACAGTGTGAGATCTCTAATTCATGGTGAGCTTCTCCCAAGTTAACGCTTAGGTCTGAGGTCTGTAACCATCCGGGATTCTTGGTGAACTGATATGAATAAATCCACCATATTATTTGCCTGTATCATTGATTTTCAGGTGGAATGGTAGGATATTAGTAATTCAAAATCATTTGGTGAACATTTAAAAAAAAATTTTTTTTTAACGTTCATTTTTGAAAGAGAAAGACAGAATGCAAGTGGGGGATGGGCAGAGGGAGAGGGAGAGGGAGACACAGAATCCGAAGCAGGCTCCAGGCTCTGAGCTGTCAGCCCAGAGCGCAATGAGGGACTTGAACCCATGAACTGCGAGATCATGACCTGAGCCAAAGTCAGACGCTTAACTGCCTGAGCCCCTGGGGGACATTTTTAAAATGCATAGAACCTGATATTTGGATGAGCCTAGCCATGTGTATTTTGAAAAAGCTGCCCAGGAATTTCTTACATTCTACTCATCCCTCCCCATCCCTTCCCCCTGCTCCATCTGTAGTTAATAACCAGGGTTCTGTCAGGGCGCCTGGGTGGCACAGTCGGTTAAGCGTCCGACTTCAGCCGGGTCACGATCTCGCGGTCCGGGAGTTCGAGCCCCGCGTCAGGCTCTGGGCTGATGGCTCGGAGCCTGGAGCCTGTTTCCGATTCTGTGTCTCCCTCTCTCTCTCTGCTCCTCCCCCATTCATGCTCTGTCTCTCTCTGTCCCCAAAATAAAATAAACGTTGAAAAAAAATTTTTTTTTTAAATAACCAGGGTTCTGTCTACACATATTATAATAATCAAGTAGACTCCCCACTTCTGTTGCCAATGAGAGAAGCACTTTCTTTTTTGTTTTTTAAGTTTATTCATTTATTTTCAGAGAGAGAGAGAGTGTGTGCACAAACAGTGGAGGGCAGAGAGAAAGGGAGAGAGAGAATCCCAAGCCGACTCCCTGCTGTCAGTGCAGAGCCTGATGCAGGGCTGGAACTCAAGAACAGAGAGATCATGACCCGAGCCAAAACCGAGAGCTGGCTGTTTAACTGACAGAGCCACCCAGGCGCCCCAAGAAGCACTTGTTTCTTACAGCTACTCTTCAAAAACATAGTCTCATCCCTTAAGTTTTCCATTTGATTTAGTAAGCATTTTTAGTTTAACAAATATTTTTGAGCACCTGCTGTATGCCCAGTGCTTTGCCAGTCACATGTTACTCAAAAATGATTAGGTCTTGCCCTCAAGAATTCACATTCTGGGGACGCCTGGGTGGCTCAGTCAGTTGAGCAAGCATCAGATTTCGGCTCAGGTTACGATCTCACAGTTGGTGAGTTCAAGCCCTACATCGGGCTCGCTGTCAGCACAGAGCCTGCTTCAGATCCTCTGTCCCCCTTTCTCTCTGTCCCTCCATCGCTCATGCTCTCTCTCTCTCTCTCCCTCAAAAATGAATAAACAATACAAAAAAAAAAAGTTCACATTCTAATATAGGAAATTAATGGTTGCCACATATGGTGTTAGGTGCCATCCTTAGATAGCAGCTAAATGTGCAGACGACGGATCAGGTATGAATCCCAGCTGTGTAACCTTGGATAAGTTCCCTAAACTCTTTGTGTCTTTATCCATAAAATAGAAATAAGAATAACACTTACCTCTGAAGGTGTTTCTAAGCATGCAAATTAGTATGTATAAAGTGCTTACAATGGTATCCGGCAAATGGTGGCCAATACTTTCCTTGTTATTAATAGAGATATACATGTTGTATTAATAGAGATGTATTAATAGGCATAAAGGAGGGAGTGCTCGCCTCTCCTTTGGTGGAGCAGGTCAAGGACACAGAGGAGCTTTCAAAGCAGAGGACGCTTTAGAAGTGGATCTTTAAGTGTCAGGAAGAGTTAAAAGGAACGGAATGTATAAAACCATAGGTGCATGAAATGGTGGTCTAGGGGCCAAAGAACAGATAGGAATAGCTAGCACATGAGAGATTTGTGGGGTAGTAACAAGAGATGCGGCCATAGGTGGAGGCAGCCAGGAGAAGAAATGAGTTTCCAAAAGAAGTTGAGTGTGTCCCATGTCGCTGAAAAGTCAAGAAAGGTGGAAATTGAAAAGTGTATGTGGGGTTGACAATATGGAGGTCATCTGTCACTCTAGCAAGAGCAAGTGGAAAAGAAGTAAAAATGCAGCAGAAGGAAGAGGGAATGGTGGGTGATGAAGCAGAGACGATGGGTATAGTCAACTGTTTTTATAGCTTTGACTGAAAGAGGGTAAACAGAGGATACTAACTGGGGGGAAACATGAATCCCCATTGCACAGGAGAGACATTAGTAAAGATAAGCCTTTTGCTTAGAAGCACAGTGAGTGTCAAGCCCGAATTTGCACCTAGTTTTACGGAGTTTAAATTCAGAGTTCTTTGTATTATAATATACAGTTTGTGAGTGCCCATGTGTTCATAGCACATGTCAAGGGAGATTTTTTTCTCCCTCATTAAACTCTAAGCTCCTTGAGGGCAGGGACCATGCGCGTGCTATTAATTTAGATAACCAGGCTCTCTCCTATGAGCTGGGCATTAAAAGAAGAAGAATGACTCAGCCTTTGTCTTTCAGGAGTTCACAGTTTAGGCAGGGAACTAGACACCTAATTTTAGTACAGTATGATAACAGACATTAACAGAGGAGAGAGTTGGAACAAAGGAGAGAAAAATTAAATCTGACTATGAGAAGGGCAAGAAAAGCTTCCTAGAAGCGATAGAAGTTCTGGAAGAATGATGGCTACCGTTCATTGGAGATACTGGGTCAGGTACTCGATTGGATGCTTTGTGTACATCTTCTCATCTAAGACTCAATATCTCTGCAAGGTTATTAATATTACAGTCCCTCTTCAGATGCCTTGATAGCATCTTGCAGTTGTTTGATGCATCCGTTCCAACGATATGCTTGCCACATGGAGAAGTATTCACGTTTGTAAGCCAGGAACCTCCTTCTTTAGACAGCATGTATGTGTTTGTGGTCATCTGCATTTATTGAGCGCTTACTGTTTGTCAGGCCTTGTTGCCCGTGCTTTTGATGCTTTACCTAGTTCAATCCCTGTAACAATCCCATGAATTAGGTACCTCCCCTCCCCTCCCCCTCCCTCCCCCTCCCCTTCCCCTCCCCTCCCCCTCCCATCCCCTCCCCTGTCACAGTGCCCTAATGACAGCCGTGGTCAAGGAGAGGAGGGGAGAGAGAAGGGTGGTGCTATTTGCAAATATGGATCACTTTTAGTTTTAGGATCATCTGAGGAAACCTCTAAAAATAGGCTTTTTAATGGAGCTATGTTTGTTTTCTTCCTAAAGTATTTACTGAACATGAATAAAAGGGAAGGAAATGTGAAGCTACTTACTGGTAGGTCAGGGATTCATGCCTTCACATCAGATACGAATTGAAGGCTACAGAAAGCCTGAGTTGTGAATTATAAAAAGCTCCCAGTATATTCTTTTTCATAAGTTTGTGACAGTTGCCTTCATCTTCCTAGAACAGTGTTTTCTCAATAGAGCTCAGTAGATGCTTTTTTAAATGAAATGTATGGCTGAATGATGTCCAAGACTTTAAGGAATTTAATAATAAAGGTGGTCCCTCAGGTGTCTCATTTGGACTTCATATGAAGGACTCTTTGGGATGAGAAAAAGGACAAACAAATTGGGCAATGAGGGGGTGATAAAGTAGGTGTTTTTACCTTTCACATAACATAGAAGAGTCCTATAAAAGAGAAATGAACCATTGGCTAAGGTGTTTTGTTTTTTTTTTTTCAAGTGATTTATAGTTTACTAATTTAAATTCTGCTCCATAGCATTAGATTCTCTCTAATGTGCTTTCTTTTATCATTTCTTCTACTTATATAGACTGTCTTGAAAGTTTGACTTTGAGGGCCATCTTCACTGTAAGTGTTTTCACTCTCAAACCCATTTCTCATTTTGGTACAGATATGGAAAAATCCCACTTTACTCGAGATCCATCACAGCTGAAAGGCATCCTTATTCGAGCATCATTGAAGAAAAGCACGATGGGATTTGGTTTTACCATTATTGGTGGAGATAGGCCTGATGAGTTCCTACAAGTGAAAAATGTGCTGAAAGATGGTCCTGCAGCTCAGGATGGGAAAATTGCACCAGGTAGCAAATTTTTCAGAATTACTGGAAGAGTAATGATACTGTCAACAAAAACTATAGTGAAAAGGTTTTGTTTATACATACATTTATAAAACTTACATGTAATAAATATATTTTGCATATGTTCTAACTACATATGCAAAATATGCATATGCATTTGCATATATGCATATATATATATAGCTGAGAGAGAGAGAACTAAATTATACAACAGGGTAGGAAAATTCCTGTATTAAAATAGTTTATCCTTTAAGTGCGTAGTAATTTTGAGAGAGGGCCATTTTTTACAAGTAAGTGCAAACTTGGAAAAAACATATGAAATGTATTAATTTTTGGAGTAATTTGTATCACCTTGAGACAGCTCTTCGTGCTAAGATAAAGATTTTTTAATCATCTCAGAAAACTGGTTGTTTTTCTTTGATGATGTAGGGTACTTTTGGAACTATTTAATATTTACCTGTGATCTTTGGGGAAAATGATCCATTGTGATGTTTATAGTGATTATCAAACAAATGATGTCCCACAAATTTTCCCAAGTTTTGTTTTGTTTGGTTTTTGCTTCCTCAGTCTTATTGGTTGTTAGTAAAATTAAACTCCCATGTTAAGAATTACAGACATGAAATTACCGTTTTTACAGGGCTGTGTAAATTTGTCTTTTGTATAGTTTTCCCAAAGTCTTTACTGGGTAATTGTTAGATATTTTTATATGGCTGGCAGTTTTTATGGCTGAGGGGGTTAGAGGAAGTTCAAGACCAGTTACAGTTGTGGGGGAGGTGTAAGCACCTTTTTCCAGAAAGATTTTACTGTGTCACTGAGGTTGCTTCTTGTGCCGTTTTGCTGGACTTTTCTGGTATTTCATATACCATGCAAGTGAGTCCCCCGTTTGGACAGTTCAGTTGTCATAGTACTTTTGATGGCATATATCAACTTATTTTCAATTAGGATATGACATCTCTCATATTATGCTTTCCCATTTAAGTGACAGAGACTTAAAACAAGAAAACTTAAAATAATCAAAAGTTACGTTTATAAGGAAAATTATTTTCGCTCTTTATTTATGAGAGTAACAAACTCTAGAGATTAAAATTAATAGTAATAATTTTTAAGCTTTCAGTCTTGACTTTTTTTTTTTAATTTTTTTTTGTAACATTTATTTATTTTTGAGACAGAGAGAGACAGAGCATGAACGGGGGAGGGGCAGAGAGAGAGGGAGACACAGAATCGGAAGCAGGCTCCAGGCTCTGAGCCATCAGCCCAGAGCCTGACGCGGGGCTCGAACTCACGGACCGCGAGATCGTGACCTGAGCTGAGGTCGGACGCTCAACCGACTGAGCCACCCAGGCGCCCCAGTCTTGACTTCTGTAATATTTTGTCCACAAAACATTTTGTAGCTCTTGTATATGCTGTTTCTTAATATAGATGCAGATATGTCTAAAACTGATGTCTAATTTGCATAGCAATACAATACTTCTGTGGACATTCTGGAAACTTTTACCAGGGGAGGAAAAGTCAGAACTTTGTTTCTTATTAGTCTAATTATTTCTGTGTCTTCATAGATTATGAAACAAATTTCTGCACACTCACATTTGTTTTTAAATACCATTCGTGTTGATGTTTCAAAGCCTACGTGCAATCAGAACAAATTAAAGCATCTTTACTTGGCAATAACCTTTTAAATAATCACATTCAAATAAAAACAGCAAATGGATGAGACATTAGAGGACAGATTTTAAAAGTTAAGGCTACATTAAAAGAAACCTCCCTGCTGATGAACGTCAAGTAGCAATGATTCTGGAACAAAGTGGTCGGAGCAATGTATATCAGGAAAGCAAAACCGAATTTTACAAGAATTAGTTTAGCTGACTTTTCAGTGTCTTAAATAATACGTTCTTCACTTGGGTTGAGTTTTCTTGTCGCGTGTGTCTCCTTTTGAAGTCTGAGTACAATAAATTGAAAATCTCTATGAAAAGAAGGGATGCTAAAGGCAAAGTGATTCATAACTTTACATTATTCTCCTCTTCAGGCCTACATTATTCAAACTAGGAAGAATTTGTAAGCCCCTTGTAATTAATGGCCTCTTAAGATGAAGAAATAAGGTGGTATTTAAAGATGGCCTGTTCTGGGGCGCCTGGGTGGCGCAGTCGGTTAAGCGTCCGACTTCAGCCAGGTCACGATCTTGCGGTCCGTGAGTTCGAGCCCCGCGTCGGGCTCTGGGCTGATGGCTCAGAGCCTGGAGCCTGTTTCCAATTCTGTGTCTCCCTCTCTCTCTGCCCCTCGCCCGTTCATGCTCTGTCTCTCTCTGTCCCCAAAATAAATAAACGTTGAAAAAAAAATTAAAAAAAAAAATAAATAAAATAAATAAAGATGGCCTGTTTGTACGAGTAGCTGATGGAATTACTTCCTCCTCTTCCACGTGCTGAATACTCCATGCCTAGCTTTGTGTGACTGCTTAGGTATGACTCAGAGGATATACTAACAGTGACAGTGTGAATCTACAGTTATTTTCCAAATGATTCCCTTGAGCTTGAGGTCATAACTCTGCTGCAGAGATAATTAAGGTTTTATACATTTGTATTCTTTTTAGAGAAGAACCACAGAAGGGAGAATGACGTACGTGTCTGTGTTCAAAATCTGTCTTTTCAGCAGTTAATGAATAGCAAGAGGGTTCCAGAATTCAGATTTAGATGATAAATTGATTTTTGTTCCTCCTCCAACAGAAAATTAACTTACTTTGGTGGCTTTAATATGTTTTGAACACGATTGTGTCTTCGCAGGTGATGTTATTGTAGACATCAATGGCAACTGTGTCCTTGGTCACACCCATGCAGATGTTGTCCAGATGTTTCAATTGGTACCTGTCAATCAGTATGTAAACCTCACTTTATGTCGTGGGTATCCACTCCCTGACGACAATGAAGATCCTGTTGTGGACATTGTTGCTGCTACGCCTGTCATCAACGGACAGTCATTAACCAAGGGAGACACTTGTGTGAATACTCAGGATTTTAAGTCAGGAGCAGTGGTTCTGGACCAGAATGGAAAACCGGGACACGCCTTGATCAGTGACCGTCTCAATGGACCGTCAGACCCGAGCGAGCAGAGAGCATCGATGGCATCATCAGGCAGCTCCCAGCCTGAACTAGTGACTATCCCTCTGATTAAGGGCCCTAAAGGCTTTGGGTTTGCAATTGCTGACAGCCCAACAGGACAGAAGGTCAAAATGATATTGGATAGTCAGTGGTGTCAAGGCCTACAGAAGGGGGATATAATTAAGGAGATTTACCATCAAAATGTGCAGAATTTAACACATCTCCAAGTGGTAGAGGTGCTAAAGCAGTTTCCAGTAGGTGCAGATGTACCATTGCTTATCTTGAGAGGAGGTGAGTAAAAGCACAAGGAAAACGCTTCATTGTTCATGCATTTATATCTGTTAATCGTCCTTCCTTCCAGGGCAGAATCCCTCTTTTCCCAGCCGATTTAACTGGTAATTAGTGTGCATTTTCCTTAAGGTTCCGTCTGCCTGCTTCCTTAAGCAGTATCTTCAGCAGTTTTTCCAGTTATTGGTGGTTTCATTCGTGTCCGTGATGGATTTTCTTCCCTCCGTATCTTCTTTAAAATCTGATTTACGGCTTTCGTGATGAGAGAGAGTCGCAGCATTATGCTGCTTCAAATGAAACGTGTCCTCTTCATTGCATCTTCTCTGTTGATGACAGTAATAGAAATAGACGCTTTCAACCAGTGGTACTTCATCTGGACCTCTGTAATGTACCGAAGATGTTTTCAAAGAGCTAGCGTCTCTGTGAATACGCAAAATGTTGGATGGTGTATTAATCTGTTCTGTAAAAGCAATCATGATAGCTGGTGCTCATAAGGCTTTTATCTTAAGCTTTAGTATCTGTCCGTAAATGTTAATTAAATCCCACAGTACTCATGTGAGAGAAATATAATTTTTATTTTCCAAGGTCATCAGCTGACTCGAACTGCTCGCAGACATAAATCCAGTTCCGAGGACTAATCATAAAGTTGGATTTTGATGGGCTTTCGTAAATCCATACCTATGAACGACTAGTATTTGAAAGAATAAAATTTAGCCCTTCGCACTTCTCTCTCTGGCTTTTAGTTTTCATTTTTGAGGCAAATGAGCAGTTGAACTTCATTGGGATGTTTTTCACTCTTCTCATTTCTTTGAACTATTTTTGTTTCTTCTCTGGGTGATACTGTAGAATGTGCTCAGAGCTGGGGGAAGATCCCCCTGTGAGTGCTGGAGAGTTATCCAGGGTTCCGACAAATACAACAAAGAGACCAGGGTTTGGTGTCAGATAGGACTGATGTCAGTTTCCTCCCTTGCTACGTGTTGGTTCTGTGCTATAAGGAAGTAATATAATTTATTTGAGTCTTTGTTTACCTGATCTATAGTAACATTTATGCCTAGGATTGTCAGAAAAATGAAATGAGATAATATATGTACAATGCCTGGCACATAGAGGGTGTTGGCCATAGAATTTACTAGCCCACTAAAAGTTGAAGCTAGTTTTATCATAGACATGAGCAGTACTTGTGATCTGGGAATGCTTCTTCTGTTTTTAAAATTTGGCTCATTTTTTTTAAGGTCCTCCTTCACCAACTAAAACTGCCAAGATGGTGAGTATACAGTGGTCCTCAAATCCTTCTTCCCAACACAGCAAAGGAGATGCCACGTTCCCCTCCGTTAAGAGCAGCCCTCTGTGGTGGTGACTATCGACTGGGAGAAGTGAGGAGGCATTCTGCCCTGGGCTTGTATCGGAAGCTCTGGGGAAGCGTGTGAGTTAGAGAGGAGGTGTGCTTTCCCGGTGAAGTATTTCTGTTGAAGGAAAACTCGAGGCCCATACTCCCAACAGCCCTGTCCTCTAAATGGTGAAACGTGAACACACGAAAGTGCCTACTTAGGGGTCCTTCTGTTTTCTTTACGTCTCAGAGGAGCAAGGGTAAGGAGGGGCTGAATGTTAGGGCAGATAATAAAAACTGTTGCTTCTTCCCCGATGCCCAAAGAGAAGTGGGAGGTTCATGTCATTTCACGGGGACCATAAATACCCACGTTGAGAGAACCTTCTTACAATGGACTAAACAAGACTTTCTAGAGTAATTGGGGCCTCGGTGCCCAATCTGCCTGTTATCAAAGTGAAAGGCTGTCAGACTTGAAACAGCATTTTCTTTGGCGTTCTTCTGAATAACTGAGTAGCCTATTTAAGGACCTGTATCGCAAATAAGACCTAAAAAAGGGCACAGCAAACAGTGCCAGGAAAGAAAATGTGCTAGGTGCAGACATGTAGCTGCCAGAATACGCACAATTATATGGGTGTGGATATAAAGACAATTACGTATTAAAACCTAATTTAGTTCTAGTTTGCTCGATTGGGAGCCTGTCATCTCCCAATGAAAGATGGTCTTCCATAACCAGAAAGCACAGGCTTAAAGAAAGGACCATCAGAGAGAAAATGCATTAATTCTAGTCCACCGAATAGGACCCTCTACAAATTTGCTGTTTCATGGATCAAAAGGACAGAAACATTCTGCATTTTTATAGACTGTACCCCTTAACAGCCAGTGTGAACAGAAATGCTTTCTGCCTATTTAGTTAAAATTGCACTGTGTTCTCCTAGGTTTCTCTGGTTCCCCTAGTCATTGTTTTTTAACTTCTGTGCTGCCAGTCTGTTTCATGATAGACGCCAAGAGCAGCCAGGGTGACCCCAATGCTTTCTAACCGATGACCTTGTGCCTGCTCTGACAGAATCCTGGGACGTGTCGGGGAGGGGGGAGGAGGCCGCCCTCCTCTTCTTGGTGTCCGACCAGGTCTGGGTCAGTGAAGGGTGCCCCCGGGAACAACACTCGTAGCGACTGTCCTCATACCACTCCCTCATAAGCTGCCCCCGGTGCTCCATCCTCCTCAGCATTATTTTTTCAGAAACATCTATAATCTCCCCCTGCCCCTCTCCCTCCCCCCCCCCCCGCCCCCCACAAGCGATAATTCAGAATAACCAGCTGTTCTCAAAACCATATTTATTTTCTTCGGCTGTGTATTGGATCTCACCTTCAAAATTTTATTGAATCATTTTGCCTGGCTGTTATTCTGGGAAAGTTTTGTCAGATTGGAAAAAACAGGAAAACATGCTCCCGTTTTCCCTTGCTGGATTGCCCGGCGTGGTGCGTTTCTCCTTCACGTATTTGAATCGGCCACGCAGGGGATTCGTAGTGTCCTCTTTGTAACCCGAGTTAGAGTTAACACTTCCTATTCCATTTTCTCAGAAAGCATGGGATCTCAGATATCTTCACGGGGAATTAAATGGAGGGAGTGGGGGCGGTGGGGCCGATCCAGACCTTCACGAAGGTCCTCCCTCCCGCCCAGCAGTGCTGCGTTGCGTCCCTGTGTTCATCTTCTCAAAGTCAGCTTGTGTCTTGGTGGTGGAGAAAAGGGCAAGGTCATGTAAACGTAGGACTAATGCAGGCCCTTCCGTTGACATCATTATAAACTTTTTCTAATTTAAGTAAAATATGTTTTAACCAAGCACACACGGCTATGCAGGTGAATTCTGACAAGACTGCAAATATGCCGTGGCTTTGACCCTGCCACCTGCTCACCTATAATCAGTTGACATACCCGGGTCACACAATAGTTTGATGAACTAATCAACCATCTGGTTTTAAACACATACTAAGTAAGGCCCTTTTCCATTTCAGAAAACAGATAAAAAGGAAAATTCAGGAAGTTTGGAGGCCATAAATGAGCCCATTCCCCAGCCTATGCCTTTTCCACCCAGCATTATCAGGTCAGGATCCCCGAAATTGGATCCTTCTGAGGTCTACCTGAAATCTAAGACTTTATATGAAGATAAACGTAAGTAGTTGTGGAATATTTCAGGAGAGCATGCGACAAAATAAATTTGAATTTTCTAAAAAACTGGGACCTTCCCAAACCATGTTGAAAAGTTATTCCTTCATCCCCATGTTCATATGACTCTGGGTTTCTTCCATTTGTATTCAACACTCATTCACTCACTTTTTTCCAAAACCAGGGATTAAGTGCCTACGATCTACCTAACACACAGTAGGTGATGGGAATACAGAGATAAACAGGGTCCATAGGCTGTGCAACCAAAAATGATAATTAAACCTACATGGAAAATAAATAAGTACAAACCAGCCTCACACGGATCTGAAGAAGGAAACAATCAATTTTACCACTGTGGGTAGTAGGAAGTGTCAGATACTGCTTCAGATAGGAGGTTAAGCCTGAAACAAGTCTTCAAAGACGAAGAGGTGTTCATGAGGCAGATGAAAAGGGAAAGGAAGCAGGAGCAACCTTTGCACATTGACCTTGCATGGCCTGGGTCCTGCCAGTGGCCCGGTTTGGCTGGGTGCAGCTGGCACGGGAGAGCAGAGGGGAGCAGGAACAGGTTGGGGAGGACGGAGTCGGCCGTTCTGAGGGAGCTGGAGTCCATCACAGAAACGATAGAGAGCTACAGAATAGTTTCACTGCCGGGATGATCATCGTGGACTTGTGTTTCAAAGAGATGTTCCTGGCAGGAGTATGAGAGGTGGTGAATCAGAGCGTGTGCAGCCTATGGAGGAAACCAGGGTAGACGCGGTCAGAGGAACCCAGCTGAGAGGGGTGCGCAGAGAGCGTGCATAAGGCAGAAGTTCATTTTTGTGGTGATTTACTTAAAATGATAAATCTTTTCCAAAGTAAAATTGCAGATTAAGTAGGTTTAATTTTTTTAATTTGTTTTTAAGAAGCAGATCTAAATCTACCTTAGAAATGATGTACACAGGTGGAAATATCGTCTATAATTGACTTCATAATAATTTAACTAACTGTAAATCTTTCTCCTGAATAGGCCCAGGCCGTATTTAGAAAGATGAAAACCAGATGTAAGCACAGCACAGCAAAGCAATAATTTAAATTAGTATAACTATGGAGAATCCTTTTCTTCTGACTTCCCATTCATAGCCTGATACATTCTTAGTATTGATATGAACTACTCAGTCCCTTTGGGCCTTCCATATAAAGTAACTGAGTTGGGCTCAAGCGTTTTATCTCTAAAGTTCTGTAATTCTGATAGAAATTATTTCTCAAAAGAGACTGCGTCTAAGGAACATTATCAAGATTTACCCCATGCGGTATCTCTGTTTTTATATAGTTCCCCGACATATTTCTAGAAAACACTTCTTACTTTGTGAATAACACGAATATTTTCTTGACAATCAAATTATTTTAGTCATGAAGTACATTTCCCTGACTTAATATTCTGGTGAATGGGACCTACCCTTTGGGGGCAGAATAGTGTGAGTTAAGAGCCTGGACCCTAGAAATCAAGCTAAGTCGCGATCTCAGCTGTGCCATTTATTTGCTGACACTGGGCCACGTACCTAGGCCTCAGTTTTCCCAGCCAGAAAATGGGGCTGATAATAGGTATTAGCAGTCATTTTCTTTTAAAATAATATCATTTTGCACCATTAGGCTAAGTGAATATGGGATGCTTTTCTGAAACAACGGTATTAGTTCAGGAGTAGAATTAAGGCATTTTATGGGCTCTCTTTTCCTAGGATTTGCCCAGATGTTAATGTACATAATTTGCACCTCTCAAACATCAAACTTAAATTGGATGATGCTGAATTTAATATCATAACATTGATTTGGAAGGCATTAGCACTTAATGGCAGAGTACAGCTGAGTACGTGGAAGGTAGGGGTAAATGTTCCCGAGCTATCTCGATGCACAGTTTTCTTTAGAGCTGGAAAAAAATACGATTGATTTTTTTTTTTTTTTTTGCAATAGTGGTATGCTCTTGTGTAAGTTTTCACGTACCAGAAAGTTCTGAGGTTACAGTTTATTGAACTCTTATCATAGTATCCTACTACATACGTGCATTGTTTTATTTTAACCTTTTTAAAATAAATGCAAGTATTTCATTTTCTTTATATTTTCTGGTTTTCCTTAGCACCAAACACCAAAGACTTGGATGTTTTTCTTCGGAAGCAGGAGTCAGGGTTTGGCTTCCGGGTACTGGGAGGCGAGGGGCCGGACCAGTCTGTAAGTTCAGATATTTTGGAATTTGGCCATTCCTATGAATCTTTAAGTAGCTGTTTGGAAGAATATAGTGTTTGCTTTATTTGATTTTTTTAGATAAGATTTTGTTTTCTCTATCCGTGTCATTAACGTGAGGAGGAACTGCATTTTTCTTAGTGTCATGGTTTCTCAGGGACCTTGGTGTGGCTGAGGCAAGAACTGAATATGTCAGCTGGAAAGTGGGCAGTAATTAATTTCTGTATTTCACTATGTGCTGCAGTTCATTATTTTCAATTTTTATTTCCCCCTGCCTCTGTTAAACAAAAGTTAAGACCTTTGCCTTCTCTAAGAAACCTATAATCTAGCATCCTGTTTGCCACAATCAGTCTGTCCTTTGCATGAATGCTCTATAAACAGTTGGCCTGAGGCTGCGTACATCATGTCACCTACCCTCATTAGTGGGTTGACATTTTCAAGTTCAGTACCTTGCATACCATTCCATCCGTTCTACCTATAAAACTAGGGAAAAATAAAATAAATCGTGTTTCTGTCCAGAAAGCAGAAGGGTTATGTTTATAAAGCCTTTAAAACCTAGAACTTTTAGACACGATTCTCACCTCAGGTTTAGAGAACAAATGTAACGGGTTCTGTTTTTTTAAGTTTGGCCCTTAGTTTGAATGACAAAGAAGTAATGTGCTTTGTGGAGTTTGAGAACAGATTTGTGTTTTTTCTGTATAATGTAAGAAAGACATTCTTACTGTGCTTGGAAGTTAGGTGAGGAACAATAATCTTTTAAAATGACATGCTTCTTTCCATTTCTGGATAGAACATTTGATTTATGTATTATAAATGTGTTCTAATTAGTCATATTGGTTATAGTTAATCACCAGAGACAAAGCTTAAGGCAGGTCAACCTATATAGGGCAGATATACCTTGATTGTTCTTGGTGGAAGATGTGATTTGATTTTAATGGTTCCTATTTTGTTAATACCCATAGAGTTGATGAAGGTATTTTAAGAATTTGTCTCAAACAACTTGGGACAAATCCTTTTCTTAAATGTCAGGTGTTAACAGCTCTGAAACTAGCCTAATAATTCAGGATTTTAATTGCCAGCAAGCAAAATGAGCCAAATCTGTTTACCTAGATGTAAGTAGACCTCAGACCACTCTGTTCCCTAAGATATTTACTGCTTTGAGACTTAGGAATAAGAAATGTTTCTCTGCTGTATATACTGAATTTGTATTGATCACCATATGTGATGGGAATATCTTAAGAATGATCCCAGTTGCTGTGAACAGCGTGTAGAAAATCTTACCTGATGGCATTCAATATCCTTTTTTTTTTTTTTTTTTTTTACTTTTTAGGAGCTACTCTGCACGAGTGCATTTTCTGAGTTTAATGTATTTGTTTTGTTGTATTGATGGAACTGATAGTGGTACTTTTTAAGTTATTAAACAGCTTTGCATTTTCTATCTTGTTTTTATTCAACCCCAAAGATTGAGAAGAGATCATGTAGTGTGGTTATCAGAAGTGCCATTTTGTAGAATGGTCACTTTCCAAGATAACCCCCTTCTATAAATGTTCATAGTTGAACTGCAAAAATATGTTGGTTTGCATAGTACTGAGTCAGGAAGTCCTTAACATAGCTATTGAGGATCATAGTAGCTCTTAGTTGACTGTAGAGACCAACCTACACTTTGTTATCTTATCAGATATACATTGGGGCCATCATTCCTCTGGGCGCAGCTGAGAAAGATGGCCGGCTCCGTGCAGCTGATGAACTGATGTGCATCGATGGGATTCCTGTTAAAGGGAAGTCACACAAACAAGTCTTAGACCTCATGACGACGGCTGCTCGAAATGGCCACGTGCTATTAACCGTCAGAAGAAAGATCTTCTATGGTGGTATGTGAACCTGTTCCTGCTCTGATGGGTTCAAAAAGAAACAAAGAGACTTAGCCCATTTGCTATGTAGTTTTGCAGGTTCCTTTATTAGGTTTAATACTGTCTGAGATAATCCATTTAGTATGATCCAGGGCCTCATTGTGGAAGGCCATGTAAGGTCAAAAGGATCCAGAAAGACTATTATCAAAAAACAAATAAATTTTGGGCCTCCGTATTGAGATTATGTTAATGTGTTGGCAGATTTTGCCAACGTGGTATTGTAGATGGGAGCACCGGGTTAAATCTGTTCTCTTAGATACAGTGTTTTAGTCATACCAAGATATCCCATTAGCTGAATGTCAAAAGATTTTGGATCCTGATGAATTCCTAAATATTCAGAGGCTAGAATGCTTCCACTTGAGAAGTTATAATATAATGTAATTTAACATTAAAAAACATTTATTGAGTTGCTTACTATATCTCAGACCTATGGATTCTTTTAATTAGTCTTTATAACACTGTGATATAAATACTGTCATTATTCAGTTTTAGAATTACCCACAGAAAGGTTGGGAGACACATAGCTGGTGAACAGTAGGGCCAGGATTAAGACAGGAGTTTAATTATAGAGTCTGGGGTCTAAACCATGATACAAGGCTCTAAGTGCATTTTTCTCATCAATAGCTTTGTGAATATCACATCGGAATGTTGAGAAGTGAATTCTTGCCACTTGTTAAAATTTTAAAAAGACTACCCGGTAGCATAAGAATGTAAGCCTCGTAGAGATAGGGATATTTATCCATTTAGTTAACTGCTGTATCCCCAGCACATAAAAGAGTGCCTTCCCGGCAGAGTAGACATCAGTGAATGATTGTTGACCTGATGAATATTTGCTTTACTCTTAAAAAATGAGGCACTGTGTTTTTGATTGCAACATCCAAGGTAAAGGCCTGTTTTCCTAAACATCGGACATTTAGAGAGGCATACAGGTTTTCATGCAGTGTTGCAGTGATGCTGGAGTCAGAACATAACCACATGTAGTAAAAAAAAAATGTGATGTTGTACGAGAGGTTGGCTCTGTCCTGGGAAGCCTCATGAAGACGTTTTCTAGTGGTTTGATATTACTGGAGGTGTTTAGCTAATTCATTGTAACCATACATTATGCAACAAAAACAAAAACAAACCAAAAGCCCCTTTATGTTTCATTAATGATTGGACGTTCGTGGCACTTTGCTGAAATTCTAAAACGTCATCTCTGAATCATGTAGATTTTGAGGCAGAAGAGCCCTTATAAATGGATATTCCTTAATGGCAATGTCTCGTGATGGTTAATGATGGTTTGTATCAAATTATGGCACAGAATTTGCCCTTTTTAAAATCAGGACTAAGTTATGTCATTCTTTCTTGAATTCTGATGACGTAATTGGGTAGGAGAGAAAGGTATACGTTAACTCTCCATTTGCTGGGGATTCGTATGACCTGTTCTCTGCCTTGGAGAATTGGCTGTTCGTGCGGACGGCCTGTTATCTGCTGGATGGGGGAGGAGTAGGGCTGCTGATGGTTAGCGCATCTGATCTCATCCATCAGGAAACTGAAGTTGAAGACACATTGCATAAGACAAATCCTATGTTGACAGCTCACTTCTCAGCTGATAACGGGGGGCACCTCTGCCCTGATGCACTGGCCTCCCCAACATCACAAGTGGTAGTCACAGCACGAAGTCATATTTACAGTTGATTTTATTTAAAAAAGAAAATTTTTTTAATGTTTATTTATTTTTGAGACAGAGAATGAACGGGGGCGGGTCAGAGAGAGAGGGAGACACAGAATCTGAAACAGGCTCCAGGCTCTGAGCGGTCAGCACAGAGCCCGACGTGGGGCTTGAACTCACGGACTGCGAGATCATGACCTGAGCTCAAGTCGGACGCTTAACCGACTGAGCCACCCAGGCGCCCCTACAGTTGATTTTAAAAGGAAGTTTACTATGTCAGTTTTCATTACCAACTTTTGTTAAAATTACTGGTCAAAATCTTGCTGGAATGAAAACAGTTTCAAGAAGAATTGGTTTACCAGGAACTTTGATGAAAGCTTTGAAAAGCTTCCTTTGAAATGAGAAAACATATAATTCTTCTGGGTACACACTTTAAAAGTGTTTAAGATGTCAGACAGACTCAATCTGAGTCTCATCTAAGATGGCCAGAGCTCACATGGGAAGGTTGCTTTTCTATCCTAGATGTATTTGAAACCACATTTTCCTGTGAGAATCCTAGTACAAAAACACTTAAGTTAACAAAAATTATGATGTTCTAGAAATACTTGGTCATGTTTATTATAGAGAAACAACCTGAGGATGACAGCTCTCAAGCCTTCCTTTCAACCCAGAATGGCTCTCCCCGCCTGAACCGAGCAGAGGTCCCAGCCAGGCCTGCTCCACAGGAGGCCTACGATGTAGTCTTGCACCGAAAAGAAAATGAAGGATTTGGCTTCGTCATCCTCACCTCCAAAAACAAACCCCCTCCAGGAGGTAAGGGCTGCTATCTCCGATTGTCCCTCCCTGCAATTGCGGTGTTCTGAGTCTCCCTGTGGGCTTTGTGAAACTAATTAGGAATCATGTATGAATTGCCTTAGAGACTTACCTTTTTAAGAACGATGAATATTTTATTTTCAACACCGGCTAGTCCGAACCAAACTTTCAGGCTGCAGGTGAATCTGTCATCTCAGATTCCATAAAATAAGTCTTAGCAGCACACTTTGCGCCAAGATTATATTGTGGCAGTATATTAGGGGCGTGCCCTAGTAGATTCAGTGAAAGGACAATGCTGAGTTTTTTAAAATAAGGAGGCATAGGGTTTTTTTAAATCAGGAGAAACTGTGTTTGCAGAAGTGAATTAAATGCTAGAAGCAGTTGAGAAGAAGCAAAATAGATTAATAGAAGAATCTTGACCCAAATATGTCTTAAATGGTCCTTTTGTATTATTTAATAACATGGCCATATTCCAGCTATAAAGGAACCTTCTTGAGTGACAAGAGGCATGCTTATCTTTTATATATGCTTCACTGAAAAGTAAAAATTTTGTCAGAACTTTAAAAATTAATCTAAATATCCTGAACCCGGTTTAACAGAATATTGTCATCCGGGAAGGGTGCATGTATATACTAATTCCTTCAACAAAGGAGGAATTACCTCTAATATGTTCAGGGTTGTTAAGACTCAGCATATTAAATGTTGTTTCTAAGAAATAATCATCTTTCAATACAGTTAGAAGATCCAAATGAATATAAGATGAGAACCAGACACTTGAGATTTTTTTCTGTCAGACTTGTCTGGGTAACTATTTTTCCAAGTCAAATGATAAAAACCTTTGAGCACAGGAAAATGTGCTCCTCTCTCTGCCAGTGGATTTGAGTATATCTTGAGTAGTGAGATCCTCTTAGACTAGACGGCCACGAAAATCGATGAAAAAGAAGGAAACCCTTTCAGCGGTGTTGTGGGCCAAACCAATTTGCAAAAATCTTGCTAAAATTAATGCAAGTGTGTAAAGGAAGAAGATTCTGTGGCATGGATGAGTTATTACTATAGTATCAGGTCACTGCTCACTGATACTAGTTTCCATTTTCCACAAGCAGTTGCCATGGTAACACTCGGAACTGTCACTGATGCTCTGAGGATGATTATGTGGCCTGTGTTAGAAAAATGAAAGAAAGCAGGTTTGGGGGGATTTTATGTTGCATCACTGGAAACCAGTATTTCCCAAACCAAATAACCATTTCAGAGAACCATATTCTTATTCCAATGCCATACGATGATCCCACGCATTCAGATGAACAAAAATAGTGCAAGATTGCTGCTCGGTGTCATAGCTGCTAACTGCTTTTTCTACCGAACATACTCCTTTTCTAGGACTGCAGAAATTCGGGGAAGGGGAGGAGGCTAGTGTCCACCATGAAACAAAGCGATACAGAAGAAATCAGTAAAATAGGTCGCATTCCTTAAATATGTTTAACATTTTTATTTAGTTTGTATTTAAAATTTATATTGCATTTTAATGTACATTAAGTAATTCTTTTTATTTGTGTGTATCTGTTTACATTTAAATTTTTCAACTATTTTTACACCTATTCATTTTAGTTGTTTCTTACTATCTTGATGGTTTTGTGTCTCACAGAGGGAGATATCTGTGTAAGACAGGGTCGGTAAGTGTTGGGCTCTGTAATCAGGCAAACTTGGATTCAGATTCCGCTGTGTCTTTTAATAGCTGTCTGATCTTGGGCAAATTACTTACCCTCCAAGAGCTCCAATTTCCTCTGTTACGATGAGGATGACGGTAACACTTCTCGTCTCGTGGGGGTTTGAGGATCAAAGGAGGTAATGCGTGCGATGTCCTTAGCCCAGACCGTCAAGAAATGTTAGCTGCTGTTGCTTGTTGTAGCTTCTGCTGCTGTTGTCACTGTCGCGTTATTCATAAAGTTGTTAGTCTACTGTCTTTTGATTTTTTTTTTAAAGAAATTTTAAAAAGTTTATCAATACTTGAGTAATGAGATGGGAAAGAAAGCCCAATTAAAATGTAAGATTGAGGCAGCAGCTCGTGTAGGAAATGAGTGTTTGCAGCTCATTAATTATCAACCTGAATGGTAAATTAGGCTTCGGGTGTCCATGAACTTTATGTAAAGTACTTGAGATGTTCAGTCATTGGCACAAAACCCGATTTGGTAATTTCATTGAAATGCTAGTTAATAATCCCACAGAATGCTGAGCCCTGCAAGCATTCTTCCTGGACTCCCATTCATCTCTTATAGATGGAAGGGGAGCCTGGGGGGAGGCTTGGGTGAGGAGCTTTCACTCACAAAGACTGAGCAGTGGCTGCAGACTGCATCACAGAGAAAAAGGTGTGTTGAGACCAGAGTTAGCACAGGTGAAAAGGCAGGAAACCTGTCAGAACGGATCATTCTTTATGGACCTTGTCTTGGTATAGATTGGTATTCTGTTCAGGAAAGATTATTTCTTCCTTCTGATTAAATGTGTTTTCTGGTGACATTTATCACAAGTAGAGTTCCCGGTAGCATTTCTGACACCAGTTATGAAATTCTGAGATTCTCTGCCGATGACTTTTTCGAAGATCAGAGATCTGGGTCTGGCACCCTTGCTGCCCTGGATCCAGCTTGTGTAAATGCTAAATGAATGGAGCACCGAGAAAAGACATCTATTTAAGATGAAAAGGACTTGGCTAGTTTCTGCTTCGCCAGTAGTTCACAGGTTTTAGTGTTTGTCTTTCTTATCGTATACTTTTCAGTTCCGGTCGCAAAGGATTCTTTGAGAGGGGACATTTCCAGCTACTGTCCTTTCTTTTCCTGAAAGGAGTGTTTTAAGAGCACCCAAGTGATCTCCACAGCTGGACAAGGCAGTTCGGGAGTCAGATTTAGGCCAAAGATGAATGAAGATGATTAAATTGGTCTTATGGCAAATGCCTATGGACTTTGTATACCAACAAAAGCAGGGCAGGACTCAAGATGTGTACTCTGCGGGGTTACCTTGAAAATTTCCCAGTCCGTTCAGAGAGTGTTCAGAAGTGACCTATCAGTCTCTTTGCTATTTTTAACTGTTTTGATAGTACTGCTGTAAATGCCAAGACTAGAACAATCTTACCGACCGATCTTACCTTCCCTCATCCAGATAACTAACCTTTCAGGAAATTCTGTACCAAGATTTTTCAATTCCCTTTGAGCACATTGCTTACACGGTGAGAAAGGAGTCACTGAGACTTCAGAGATTCATTCCGTTGGATGTTTTGCCAAGGGGCTGAATGATTTTCTTCTCGGGGCATCTAGAATGAACAGTGTGTACAAGTAGGTCTTTTCTAAGGAGGAGGATAACTAAGGTATTGAGTTGGAAGGTCACCACGGGGCCACTGTCTGGTTCACCGGGCGTTTCTGAAGTGCCACCTGTGTTCTCAGTGAATCGCTCACATGGCCTGGCACAGGACGTGGGCACAGGACGTGGCCCACACTGCCCTGGCACTTTTCTAGTTACTTTAAGGCAAATGGTGTAAGTGCTTGATAATAATTCAGAGCTGAAAGGCGGTTGCTTCCAACATTGCCTTCCTCTGTTTTGGGATAAAATCTCTCCCTGTATGTAATCCTAGAAGAGTTGAGGAGTGAACAGCACTGTCCATGGGGACAGAAATCATGGCTAAGAATAACTTCTAGTTCAAATGAACGGCTCTTAACATGTCCCTGACATACACCTACCCGTGACTCAAATACTGGTAAGGAGCCCATTTTACTATGGAAATGAAACATACTCAGAGTGCCCTTTTAAATATTAATTCTCCTTCATAATAGTCCGTAGTCAGCAGGAGGCAAATGGCCGACAGATTTACTGACCCCAGTGAGGAAATTCTCAAGGAACATGGAAGGAACATCTGTTTCTTTTTTTTTTTTTTTTTTTTTTTTTTTTTTTTTTTTTTTTTTAATATATTTTTTTTTCAACGTTTATTTATTTTTGGGACAGAGAGAGACAGAGCATGAACGGGGGAGGGGCAGAGAGAGAGGGAGACACAGAATCGGAAACAGGCTCCAGGCTCTGAGCCATCAGCCCAGAGCCCGACGCGGGGCTCGAACTCACGGACCGCGAGATCGTGACCTGGCTGAAGTCGGACGCTTAACCGACTGCGCCACCCAGGCGCCCCGGAACATCTGTTTCTTAATACAAATGCCTCTTATTAAGAGGGGCGAAAGATATTTTGACAAGATTTCCTGAACGTCTGAGAACTTGTTTTAAGCCCTAATAACAGCAAAGTGTCTTAATCATCTAGGAAAGCCTTCAGCATCATGAGCTAATAGAACTGCACGGCATGTCTTTGCAAATGTCTTAGACTCTGCTTTGTACACTGAGGGTAGGATTTTATCCATGAACCAAATAATCTTAATGTTAAACATTTCATGTTATGATTCCCCTCGGCTTTTCTAATTAAAAAAAAAAAAATCTAAAGGTATAAACAAAAGAAACTAATTTTGCTGTAGAACTAGGTAGGATTCGTTTTAACAGGCAGTCATTTCACTGTGCCTGGATTTCTGAGCAGTAACTTCGGAGTCCTAAACTTGAATTTGAACTGCATTTATTCACACGGGTCCCTGTGGGAGTAAATGCCCCTTCCACAGAATCAAAGATGGTCTCACCGTGGCCGTTTCTGAGATGGCCTGAATGTGGCCAACATGAGGCAAGGAACGTCAGATTCACGAGATAGTACCAGTGAGGTCAGTAGCCTTTACACAGGATTATTAGGATGGCAATATGAAAATTGGAGACAAGGCTTATGGTAAGTGGAAAATAGCCTAGAGGTCTATACGCTTGGACTGCAGCTATGTAAGAGTATCTGTGCGTGTGCACC
Organism: Prionailurus bengalensis; assembly: GCF_016509475.1. Classification (NCBI taxonomy): domain Eukaryota; kingdom Metazoa; phylum Chordata; class Mammalia; order Carnivora; family Felidae; genus Prionailurus; species Prionailurus bengalensis. The sequence goes on from NC_057345.1 coordinate 97,440,303, forward strand.
AGAGGTGGAAGCTGATACGGAAGTAATTGCGGGTGCATAGGATGATCATGTGATACCTTTTTGCTCTACTTTTAAAGAATGTTGTTGGTTTTTGAGTTTTTTTTAACGTTTCTTTATTTTTGAGAGAGAGAGAGAGAGAGAGAGAGAGAGCACAAGTGGAGGAGGGGCAGAGAGAGAGGGAGACACAGAATCTGAAACAGACTCCAGGCTCTGAGCCGTCAGCACAGAGCCAGATGTGGGGCTCGAACTCACAGACCGTGAGATCATGACCTGAGCCAGTCGGGTGCTTCACCGACCGAGCCACCCAGGCACCCCTTAAAGAATGTTTTTGATGTTATTATGTTGACTTTTTAAATGATGGTGATAAATCCAACACTAAACTAATTGAAAAACCTGGACATTTTTTCCCATAGTAATTCCTCATAAAATTGGCCGAGTCATAGAAGGAAGTCCAGCCGATCGCTGTGGAAAACTGAAAATTGGAGATCACATCTCTGCGGTGAACGGGCAGTCCATTGTTGAACTGTCCCATGATAGCATCGTTCAGCTGATCAAAGATGCTGGTGTCACCGTCACACTAACGGTCATTGCTGAGGAGGGTAAGGAACCGGTAAATTTGCTTCCGGCAAACTCTCTGAGCAGCACAGAGCCTGCTGAAGGCAGTGGCTTCTTCGAGCATTGCCAGACTCACTGCAGTGATAGAACCATTTATATACCCCGGAGTCTCCTATTTTGCCTCTTCCATTTAATGAATTTAAAAGACAGTTTATTAAAAAGTTGTCAGTAGCTCAGGAAAAATAACCCAGCTAGCTAGTGAGCGGCGGCCGTCTATTTGTGTGCCGGAGAAGCAAGCACCCAGAAGTGAAAGAGATCGGGAATACTTTTCAGATCTCATTTTCTTAAAATGATGTCTTAAGTTTCTGCTTGCTTGAGCGAGAGGAAATCCTCTAAAGATTCAAAGAAAGTCGCTGTTGCTATCAAGCCTTTCATGTGAGGTCCGTGCCGTAGAGTGCCTGTCCTCGGGGCCGGGCTTTGTTCTGGGCAGCTGCCGTCTAAATGGGAAGTGGGCTACGTCGGAACAGCCAGTAAATAGGGCAGAAAATGCATTCAGTGTCTTGCCTCCCTTTAAAGCTGCCTTCTGGTCATTAAGAGTTCCTAATTAGGAACCATTTTGAATAGCACCAGTTCATGGGCTCTGTTTATGAATTACAAGGTAACACAGTTACGTAACGCACATCTCATTTTTCCTGAGTTTGCAAAACTCACGAGGAGAAGCCCAAAGTAGCAGAATTAGGAAGGGTTAGTCTTTCACGTTAAGATCCCTCGTAGTGTAATGTGTATTCATGCCCTGCTGTCCCCCATGATCCTCTACTGTAGTCAGTCTTGGGGTCTGTCTTGTCATTCTTGATTCTTCTGTTCTTCTCTCTTCCTGCTGCCCCCTCTCTCGTACATTCATTCATAGTGGAGGCAGTACTCGAATCTCCTCCTGCCCCAGATCCCAGAGGGGCCTTTCCCCGTGGACGTGAGCTCTCCAAGCTGCTCTCAGAAGCCTTTTCTAGTCCTCGGACCCCGCAACATCCCCGCCCCTGCCCATTTCCCTTTTCTGTAGCGTTCCACGCTCTGCCCAGCCTCTGTCCCAGAGTCTGCTGCTCCTTTTCCCTAAAAACCTCTTCTGTGGAAGCCCGAGTGCTTCCCTGGTCTCTGCACAGAAAGTGTTTTATGATTTTGCTCCCAGCTTGCCTTTTCAATTTACCCCCCAGTGTTCTTTCCAGATCCACTCTTGAGCGAGGCCTCTTTGGCCTCTGTGCATGTGGGCTTCCTTCCGTGAATCCCACGGCACTCCGTATCCCTGCAGTTCATTGAGCGTCGTTCCCTGTGACTGTCTCCCTGTGGAAATGCTCTGCTCTTTGAAGACAAAACATCGTCAGTTGACTATGATACTTAGTAGGCGCTCAGTAAATGTTTTTTGAGTGAAGAAACAAGTTAAATGGATGAGTGAACGGATGATTCAGTGAATGAACAGAGTAAAAGTCAGGAGATTTTCCCTTCTTTGCCAGGATCTAGCAGAGGCAATATAAACCCAATAGAAGAAGTAAGGCCTTTGACAGACACCTATTAGGTAGTTGTATGATCTTAAACAAGCCACTTAACAGTTCTACCCTGCAGTTTTGTTTTTCTTTTTTTAATCTATAGAATGGGATGATAATATCTATTTCAGGATCATTGTGAAAATCTGAGGTGAAAATGTACCTAGTCTGCGTAAGTACCCTAAGGTGCTCATCTAATGGTAACTGTGCCATTTCACCCCATCTTGGCCTGACTGACCCCCACATCCAGGTCTCTGCTCAGACCTTCCCACCTAAGTAATAATTTAGTAAGCACTTAATGATGTGGTAGGTGTTACCCTAAATACTTTACGTCTGTTAACTCATTCAGTACACTAATCCTAGGTAGGCACGATTATTTTCCGGTTCCATGGCTGAGGAAACTGAGCCCCTGAGCACTTGGATCACTTGCCCACGGTCACAACACCAGTGACAGAAGCAGTGTTTGAGTCAGTAGACTGGCCCCAGCTCTGTGCTGTCAGCCGCTGTGCCTTCCCTAACCACAGGATCCAAAATAACCCTGCCCCGCCCGCCCCAGGCCCCTCACCCCTCGCCCTGCTCCCTCTGCTTCGCCACACTTTTCTCTGAGATTATTGAACCCGTGGTCTGTTTGTTCATTGTCCTCTCCCCCACCAGAATGTAAAGTCATAAATTCCCAAAGCTAGAGATTTTGTCATATTCAGTGCTGAGCCCCAAGGGCCTAAAACGATGTTAGGCACGTCATAAGTGCTCAATAAAAATTTTTTTGAAGGCCTTTTGTTACTTAATGTGATTTGGGTCAGATTTCTTTATCTCTGTGCCTTCGCTCTGGTATCTTTACTGCGATCTCGAGAGCCCGCTTTTTAGCCTTAAATGTGTTCCGTGACCCACAAAGAAAAGCAAGCCTCGGTGTCACAAGAAAATTACATTTTAGGCTTGTTTGGAGAACGACGTGTGTAGTATGCTTCTATCAGCACACATGGCGTGCAGCAGTGAGAGAAGCACCTAGAAGTAATGGAGCTCGCGGTACTGCGGTCACTGTTTCTCTAACCATCTGTAAAAAGGACCAGTGACTTGTCTCTAAGGCCAACACAGAAGGCATTGGTGTGAAATACATACAAATTAAATGAAAAATAAAAACAAAAACAGGGCGCCCGGGTGGCTCAGTCGGTTGAGTGTCCGACTTTGGCTCAGGTCAAGATCTTACAGTTTGTGGGTTCGAGCCCCGCGTTGGGCTCTGTGCTGACAGCTCAGAGCCTGGAGCCTGCTTCAGATTCTGTGTCTCCCTCTCTCTCTGCCTCTGCCCCGCTCCACGCTCTGTCTCTCTCAAAAATAAATAAACATTAAGAAAAATTTTTTAATAAAAAATAATTTTAAAAAAACAGGCATAAAATTATTGGGTCCAGTCATTATAACCTTTTCTAAATGCTGACTCTCAGTGTCTATCGGCATCTTATTGCGACTGACCCAGGAACCACACGTTGACGAGCCTTGAAATAGATGACTTGGGAACAGACCGCTTCTTTCTCTTAGTTTAATTTTTTTTTGTTTTCCAAAATTACCCTTGACTGTTGATAGTGTTTCCTTAGAGAGGTTATCCACAATTGCTCAGTCATTTTTCTTAAAAATTAACTTTGACACTGGTCCAAATGCTTGGGGACGTACCCAAGATTTTCTATATAATGCTGATCAGTGTTTAGGAAAAATAGAAAGGAAAAAATAGAAAGGACACTCCTTAGCAGTGTATACTTTAAAGTCTATTTCATGTGTCAGCAAAGCCTGTTAAAGACAATCACGTTTGACAGATAAAATCACATTTCAGTGGTTACACCTTATTTTATTGTATACTCAAGTTTTATTAAACTATGGAAGTATTCAAAATCCCTTCTTTTTCGGGGCGCCTGGGTGGCGCGGTCGGTTAAGCGTCTGACTTCAGCCAGGTCACGATCTCGCGGTCCATGAGTTCGAGCCCCGCGTCGGGCTCTGGGCTGATGGCTCGGAGCCTGGAGGCTCTTTCCGATTCTGTGTCTCCCTCTCTCTCTGCCCCTCCCCCATTCATGCTCTGTCTCTCTCTGTCCCCCCAAAAAAATAAGTAAACGTTGAAAAAAAAAATTCAAAATCTCTTCTTTTTCTAAGGAAAAAAAAGTAGAAACTGTCTCTTCTGTCCATAAAAATCCCATCCATGGAGTTTGTTAGTCTTCCAAGTTTCTCGTTGTGTTCAGTATAAGATCTATCAACTGCACCAAAGAGTCAAATGAGTATTTATAGCCCTAAAGCTGTTTTCAGAGATCACACGTTTGGATCAGCACCTACAGCTACATTACTTCCTCTCTGATACCGCTCCCCTGCTGTCTCCTGCTGTCCCCTACTGTCCATAAGCCATTCACTGTTAATAGATAAGACAGTTACCAAAAAAGACAGTTCCTTCCATTCTTTTTGTCCCCTCTTACCAGATACCATTTGATGTTTAAGCTTATTTTGCCAAGGAAATGGTTACCTAAGTTCCCAAGCCATGTGTCATGTCTGGTGTGACACGCCCCAGCGTATTCGTAGCTCAAGAGTCCTGCTCTAGCCCACAGTTCCACCACCTCGGCCCCTACCGTGCTGACTTGTGCTCAAGGACGGGACATAAACGCCTTGTACCTGGCTGTCCTTGCTCATTTTAAAGAAATCTTTAAGTTGTGTTATTCCTCAACATTGATTTCTACTTCTGTGTCACGTCTTGTCTGTTCCATTTTTTTTTTAATTTTTTTTCTTTAACGTTTATTTATTTTTGAGACAGGGAGAGACAGAGCATGAACTGGGGAGGGTCAGAGAGAGGGAGACACAGAATCCAAAGCAGGCTCCAGGCTGTGAGCTGTCAGCACAGAGCCCGACGCGGGGCTCGAACCCACGGACCGCGAGATCATGACCCGAGCCGAAGTCAGCCGCTTAACCGACTGAGCCACCCAGGCGCCCCTGTCTGTTCCATTTTTAAGAGTGACCCAAGTTACCAAAGGCTACCGAGGACTCTGTTAGGATGGCCCTGGTAGTGTCGCCACGAATACTTGGTTTTGTTTTCCATTTAGTTATCTGTTTGGTCCCATGCGTCTCCATTTTCCGTGTCATTTCTCTCCCTACTCCCACTGGCCAACCATTCCATTGTGCTGTATGTGCCTCGTTTTATTTTTAAAATACATATCTGTGTGTGTGTGTTGGCATTCATTCATTCATTCATTTTAAAGAGAGTGTGCAAGTAGGGGAGGGGCAGAGAGAGAGAGAGAGAGAGAGAATATCTTAAGCAGGCTCCATACTCAGCACAGAGCCCAACGCAGGGCTTGACCCTGGAATTATGACCTGATCCAAAATCAAGCGTCGAATGCTTAACCAACTGAGCCACCCAGGTGCCCCGGCATTTATTTTTCAGTCACATAGATAGCATCATGTTACAGATTTTATGTTGGTTTTCTTCTCCAAATTCTCAAAAAATTCTCACTTTATTGTTCCAGGATCCAATCCAGATCCTGTGGCATTTAGCTGCCATATCTTTTTTCCTGAGTGACGTAGTATCTCATTATAGTCTTGATTTTTGTTTCCCTGATGCCTAACGATGTTGAGCATCTTTTCGTGTGCTCTTGGCCATTCATATATCTTTTTTGGAGAAGTGTCTCTTCAAATCTCTTCCTCAGTTTTGAATTGTCTTCTTTGTTGTTGAATTAGAAGACTTCTTTATATATTCTGATATTAGATCCTTAACAGATAGATGCTTGCAAGTCTTGTCTCCCATTTTGCAGGTTGTCTTTCCACTTTCTTCATACCATCCTTTGATGCCCAGAAGTTCAATGTCGATGATGTCTAAATTATCTATGTTTGGTCTGGTTGCTTAGGCTTCTGGTATCACAGCACCGTGTGATTTTAAGATTTATCCATGTTGCTGGATGAACATAATCCATTGCTTTTAACTACCTGACCATTTTCCATAATGTATATTTACCACATATCACCTGCCCCTCCCTCACAGACAACCACTTTGTCTCCGGTCCTCATTATCACAAACTCTCTGGATACACCCGCATATACGTACCTAATACGTGCCTAATGTGACCAGGTACTGACCGACTGTCCTCCATAATTGTTGCACCTTCACCCCCACCAGCAGGCCATGGAAGCTTCCTACACCTTTATGTGTCCGTCAGTGCCTGGCGTGAGCCTGCTTTCAAACCAGCCGCAGTGTGGGAAGTGTCCTCTCATTCGTGTTTAATTTGCATTTCTTTCATTACCCATTAATTTAAGCATCTCCTCAAATGCTTGTTTTGGGGCTTTTTTTTCTTATGAGTTACCTCTTCATATCTGTTACTCATTTTTCTTTTTTTTTTTTAATATTTATTTATTTTGAGAGAGAGAGAGTGCAAGCAGGGGAGGGGCAGAGAGAGAGAGAGAGAGAGAGAGAGAGAGAGAGAGAGGGAATCCCAAGCGGGCTCCATGCCATCAGTGCAGAACCCAACGAAGGGCTCGTTCTCATGAACCATGAGATCACGACTGGAGCCGAAATCAAGGGTCAGATGCGTAACCGACTGAGCCACCCAGCTGCCCCTCCTTTACTCCTTTTTCTTGTGCGATTTCAGTCTTTTTCTTATTGATATTTAGAGATTCCTTGGGATAGGTATTAGTCCAATTTAGTTTAAAAAATTTTTTTGAGAGGCTGCATGCTCAAATGAGGGAGGGACAGAGAAAGAGAGAGAGAGAGAGAATCCTAAGCAGTCTCCTTGCTTGGTGCAGAGCCCAAGGTGGGGCTTGATCTCACGACCGTGAGATCATGACCTGAACTGAAATCAAGAGTCCGACACTTAACCAGCTGAGCCACCCAGGCATCCCAGTGCAATTTAATTTTAGAAAGTACAAAGATCTTTTCCTGTCATCTGTATGTTAACTTTACCATCGTGCCCTCCACTGTACAGAGATTCTTAATTTAGATATAATCACATTGGCCAATTTTTTCCTTATGACTTAGGCTTTTGAAGTTTCATTTAAGACGTGTTCTCCTTACCCACCCCATGTCACAGAGATTTTCTCTTATATCATCGTCTGCTAGATTTATAATTTTACATTCAGTTCTTTAATGCATCTGGTGCCTCCCTTTTATTTGTAGTTTTAGGAAGGATCCAGCTTTATTTTTTTATTCTTACACTGAGCGGGCTTTTATAGCACCAGCTATCAGATAACACTTCTTTTCCTCATTGATCTATGCAGCCACCGTTCCTGTGTGTTTGCATCCCCTTCCAACATGAGTCTCCTAGCTGTTCTGTGCTATTGATTTATCTGTTCTTGGGTCAATTTACATATGTATTTCCTGACAGTAATATACATAATACGTGTTTTAATGTGTGTGTGTGTGTGTGCACGTATGTATATCCACACACACTTTTTAACAAATCTGTAGCTTTGTGGTAGGTCCCAATATCTTGTCTGTTAAGGCAAGCTTTTATCCACCCGCCCCCTACACACACTCCAAATGGACGAGATATTCATGAAACTCTTCCCTGTAAAATTTTAGAGCAAATTATTAAGAAACCCAACTGCGTGTTTTATTCGGATATATTGGATATATATTAACTTCGGGGGAATTTATACCTTTAACTATTAAGTTACCCCACCTAAGAGCCTAGGATGTCTCCATCATTTGTGCCCCTTACTGGAGTTTGAGGAGGTACTCTTACACAGTTCTCATTTATTCTTGCAGAGGATGAGTCACGATCCATTGTAATGTCTGTATCCATAGTTTAACTACGGGATTTTGTGTTTCTTCGTCTGATAATACACTTTCTCCTTAAATAATTACATACAGAGACTCCCGCAAAAATTTAATCCTCACTGAGGGAGTGATCTGCTTAACCCATTGCTTTACTATCTGAAGAACTTTCAGATAAAATGGAGAGAGAACATAAGCCTGTTTGGCATCATGGAATAAATATTTAACTTTGTGAAGTGGAACGGCTCTTACCACGGAAGTAAATCGGAGAAGCCATGCAACATGGGTTGAAGGACTAACACTGGAAAAAATACCAGTGATGGAAAGTTTTATTTAACCAGGAAGAGGACAAGGAAAGAACACGTGACTGAAAGAGGAAGCACCAGTGTGTGGTTCCTTGTGCTGCAGTGACATCTCTCACCAAAGGGAAGGGTAGAGGAAAGGCTGAAATTGATCAGCTTATTTGTACTGTCCTGAACTTAAACACCTGTCATTCTGGCCAAGCTAGCGAAGCCAAAAAGTTATCTAAATTGGACTTCTACTAAGGTACAAGCATCTCCCAGTCATCCTGTCCATAGAAGTAATTTCTCCCATCAGTTTCCGTTCCCTTTAAAATGGTGGCCACGAATGTACAATGACAGACAAGAATTCAGCTACAGAATGGGCACTCAAGGTTAGAGGCACGTAACTTGACATTGATGGTACCCTGTAAGCCAAAGTGGACGGACATCTGGGGATTTCTTGTGGGTGCAGGAATATAAACATACATGAGGTGTGATCCCTGCGCTCGAGGAGTGCATGCTCTAGCAAGAGAGGCCGGTATCGGGCTCGCTCTGAAAGGATGCGGTAAATGCTATGAAGACAGTGTGCTGAAGGGAACCACAGGTGAGATTTCACAGAGAAGGTGACACTTTGAAGAGGAGCTTCAGTGGGAAGGCAGATGTGCCCAGGTGATAAGTTTGGACAGTATCTTATGAGCAATAAATAGTTACCACAGGTTTTTAAGTAAGGCAGAGGCGGGTTTCAATTTATATGTTAGGGCTGGGATCCAGGATGTGGATTGCAGGTAGGATTGGTAGCAAGGAGGCCAGCAAGGAGGGCCAGCATAAGTAACTTGTTAAGCTAAAGAGGAAAATTAAATTCATGATAGTAATTTCTATAATTTTTTTTTTTAATGTCTATTCATTTTTGAGAGACAGAGAGGGACAGACTGTGAGTGGGGGAGGGACAGGGAGAGAGGGAAACACAGAATCCGAAGCAGGCTCCAGGCTCTGAGCTGTCAGCACAGAGCCCGATGCGGGGCTCGAACTCATGGACTGTGAGATCATGACCTGAGCCAAAGTCGGATGCTTAACCGACTGAGCCACCCAGGCGCCCCCATGATAGCAATTTAAAAGAGCAACCAGGGGCGCCTGGGTGGCGCAGTCGGTTAAGCGTCCGACTTCAGCCAGGTCACGATCTCGCGGCCCGTGAGTTCGAGCCCCGCGTCGGGCTCTGGGCTGATGGCTCAGAGCCTGGAGCCTGTTTCCAATTCTGTGTCTCCCTCTCTCTCTGCCCCTCCCCCATTCATGCTCTGTCTCTCTCTGTCCCAAAAATAAATAAACGTTAAAAAAAAAAAAAAAAAAAAGAGCAACCAGTGGCACCTGGGTGGCTCAGTTAGTTAAGCATCTGATTTTGGCTGAGATCATGATCTTACAGTTCATGAGTTTAAGTCCTGAATCAGGTGAGCTCAAGCCCTGCTTTGGGTGAGCACTCCTTTCTTTTCTTTTCTTTTCTTCTTTTCTTTTCTTTTTTCTTTTCTTTTCTTTTCTTTCTCTTTCTTTCTCTCTCTTTCTCTCTCTCTCTTTCTCTCTCTCTCTCTCTCTTTCTTTCTCTCTCTCTCTTTCTCTCTCTCTTTCTCTCTCTCTCTCCCTCCCTCCCTCCTCCCTTCCCTTCCCTTCCCTTCCCTTCCCTTCCCTCTCTCAAATGAAAATAAAGTAAGAGCAACAGATTTCCATTTCTCTCTCTCTCTCTCTTTCTCTCTCAAATAAAAATAAAAGAGCAACAGATTTCCATTTCCCCCCACCTTCCCCCCAAAAAGTTCACACACCACTCTTCCTTTCTGGAGCACTTGACTTTAGAGTGTTGAACATTTTTAACAAGTAAGGTAAAATTTCAGAATGTGCACTTTAAGAAAAATATAACCTCAAATAAGATTTCATCATTTTGAGGATTATGATAATGTTAACCATAATAGAAACATGTACATAATGGGTAGATGCCAGGCACTGTCTGAAGCATGAACATTTATAAGCTTGTTGGATAACAATAACCCCATGAGGTAGCTATAATTCCTTTTATGGGTGAGGTGATTAGAAGCACAGGGAATGTGAATAATTTCCTCAAGAACACACAGCTAGTAAATAATAAGAGGCTTAACCCCTGTCAGTCGTGCTGCAGAGTTCATGGCTATGCTATTCACTAAGCTATGCTCCCTCTCTCTCGTATTTTCAATATCCTATGTTTAGGGGAGCCTGGGTGTCTCAGTTAAGCATGCGACTTTGGCTCAGGTCATGATCTCACAGTCTGTGAGTTCGAGCCCCGCGTCGGGCTCTGTGCTGACAGCTCAGAGCCTGGAGCCTGTTTCAGATTCTGTGTCTCCCTCTTTCTCTCTCCTCCCCCACTCATGCTCTGTCTCTCTCTTCTCAAAAATAAATAAACGTTAAAAAAATTTTTTTAATATCCTATGTTTAACATATGGACAAGATAAGCATTCGGAAATTTCAGCTTGACGGATTAGGAGTGTGACAGCCTTAAGAGTCTCCCCTACCTGTCATCTCCCATGACCTGCCACCCGGAGGCAGGTGGTTCCCACGCTTGGTCATGAGACCTGCCTTCAAGGAACAGCAGCAGGTGTGGAGCCACTGGCGATGATACAGAAAGAAATGTTCAGTTTTGTCCCCTGTATTTGTGCTTTCAGAAAACAGAAGCAGTGAAGCCTTTGTCGACATTTGTCGACACTCGGGATGATTCTATAAGTGTGTCTTTGGTATTTGTGCCAGGCAGAGCAGTTGCTCCTCTGTGAACGATGTGGGTTAGAGGCGTGTGTGCGGTTCGCAGACTGGCTGCTGTGTCCAGCACTCCTGAGACCTGGCGTTTGCTGGGTGCGGGGCGTGCGCTCCAGAAGCCCATAGAATGGGGCTGCCGGATGGCTCCTGGAGCTCCGTCTTCTCGATGCTGTTGTTGAGTATGTACACTTCCGATTTCCTTGTTGTGCGGATGACCAAAACAAGGCAGAAGAGGCAAGTGTGTGCGGTAAGAATAGGGCTCCTGTTCTCTTCACACCTAAGCAGTGATCACAGCCACAGGGAGGAAATGGTAACATCCGAGTTCCAGACAGCCGGCCACAGTGCTGCTCGTGCCGAAGTCACTAGGGTCGGGAACCCTCTGTGACGGTCTCACTCCCGTAGAGCACTTGGCCTCCACGTCTTTATGTACAAAGGGTCATGTTTCCTGTTTCCTCATTTGAACAGAGCATCATGGCCCGCCGTCAGGAACAAACTCCGCCCGGCAAAGCCCCGCCCTGCAGCACAGACCCATGGGACAGTCACAGGCCAACCACGTACCTGGGGACAGGTGAGGCTGCTCTCCCCAGGTGCGGGCTCTTCCCTCTCATTTCCCCCTTCTTCCGTACGCACCCCCATTCCCGCCCCCCCCCCCCCCCCCCCGTGAGGTCAGAATGAGAACTCTCGTGTTTTCCACCCTCAGATACCTTCCCAGTTCCCCCCGCTCCCTCGGTACCTCATCCCTCCTCCAGCCTCATCCCAGGGCTCAACACAGTCATCCCATCATGTCCGACAAGTGGGGACTGGAGAGAAAGAAGCGACAGCTGCCTCTGGCTCCGCCACGCTCGGTCCCCCTGATTTTGGCAGGGAACCCCAGACCCACACGCATTGCTGTCTTCTCAGCCTGCCCGAGTGGTACCTGTAGGCACTTCCTCACCTCTTTTGTTGAAAATATTAGCCACGAAACAAAAGCGAGGTTGTCACAAATTCAGCATCTCCGCGGGCATCGGCGCTGGGGAGAGCTATTTCTCCCCGGCAGGGTCAGCTCCTCTGCCCTCTGGTTCAGCTGCTTGAGCGCAGCTTTCCTTGACAAAAACTGCACCGAGACGCCCTCAAAATAAAAACCAGACCAAACCAACGTGGGATGTGGACAGAGCTGACGCGGCTGTTGACCGCCAGACGCACCTAGCGTCTCTGGCTCTCGATGCAGTCTGCCTTTCCGGCGGCCGCTCGGGAGAGTGGCAAGCTCAGCTTTGAAAAGAGACTAACCTGCCTTGGCTTTCAGAGTGTTTTCATTCTCTCTGTCCTGGGAGTGACTGGATTTCTCTGTTCGTAGAGGTGCCGTAGAAGGCGAAATCGGGAAAGACGTCTCCGCCTCTTACCGACACTCATGGTCTGACCACAAGCACCTTGCCCAGCCTGACGCCGCCATGATTTCCGTCGTAGGCAGCCGGCACAATCAGGTAAGCAGCTACCCCCCAGGTGCAAACTGTTCTTTTCAGTGGCTAAACCGCTGACACTGGTGAGTTTTTCTTTTTAAAGAACCTAGGGAAAGCCTTTTATTGTTTTTATTTATTTTGAGAGAGAGAGCGCGCATGTGAGCACATGCAGGGCAGAGAGAGAGAGAGAGAGAGAGAGAGAGAACCCCAAGCAGGCTCAGTGCTGTCAGCGCAGAGCCCGACATGAGGGCCGATCTCACGAACCGTGAGATCACGACCTAGGGCAAAAATCAAGAGTCGGACGCTCAACCGATTGAGCCACCAGGCGGCCCAACACTGGTGAATTTGTCTTGCAAATTAGTTCGGATACATTCGTCCCCCAAATGTCTTGCTGTGTGTTTGGCATTCCCTTAGCTTCCCTGAGAGAGTGTAAAGGGTAAAAAAGCTTACCCTGACGTTGGAGAAATAAGCACCCCCAGTCAGGTACTTAGAAATAGCAGGGTTTGAGTTCATCAAAGTAGGGTTTGGGTTGGGGTTTTCTTTTTCTTTTTTCAGGAAAATTAGTCATAATCTCCTTAAAGGAAGCATTTCTCCAAACTCTTTTCTCTGATAGTTCTGTTGCCCATTGACCAAATAGTGGGGAAAAAAACATATAATCTTCACATTAACTTGGGCTGCATTTGTAAAAAATTAGGCAGCTCTTCGACCCAAACTCCCATTCCTTTCTTATGATCTAGAAATGCACACAGACTGTATAAATGCTGTCTTCCAGCGACAAAGGTAGCCTTTCTTCAAACTGTCAGTAAAGCAGTCCACGAAAACTTGTTTTCCTTACGCTCTTTCTCTCCCAGAGCCTCGGCTGTTACCCAGTGGAGCTAGAGCGAGGCCCCCGGGGATTTGGGTTCAGCCTCCGCGGGGGGAAGGAGTACAACATGGGGCTGTTCATCCTGCGTCTGGCTGAGGAGGGCCCCGCCATCAAAGACGGCAGAATCCACGTGAGTTCGCTTCTGTCCACAGCCTTTGCTTCTGGCTCCAGACCGGGAACTACTGAAAACGGTTGATCAAAGGGAGTGCGGAAACCCCCCCGAGCTAAGCAGCCAGGTTTTTCCATCACAGAACCTGAGAGCAGCCGCTCCTGGTTTAGACGTTCTGACCCCCGGTGATTCCGTGTCCTCCCTCGAGAGTGCTAGGCTGTAGCTCGGTGACGCTGTCCTCACCGTCTTGACTTTGCTCCATAAGGAAATTTACTTTTTACTGACATCATCCACATTTGAGGGCAAATGGACTCATAAATAAAATATCCTTTTCATCTTATTAAAAGTCTTGGAAATGCCAGGATAAAACAGAATCTTCAACTTCTTTCCAGAAATAATAGGCCCAGGATTTTTTTTTTTTTCCTCCTAGCTACCCTACAGAGGTAGCCAGAGATCAAAAAGCATGACTCTCCGAACCTTGACTATGATCTGAAAGACTAGAATTCGCATGGGTCGTGATCCATCATAGTTGCCCTCAATTCTGAAACACTAGCTTTGGACAGGGCAACTGCAGACCAGATTGTTTATGGGTCTGCACATAAGGTATTTTCCTCTTTCTCTGAACATTACTTAAAGAGGAATCTTATAGAGGGGACGTGTGCTGGCTTCGATTTTTTTAAAAAAATAGCCCACTAGCATCCCATTAGTTTATACATTAGATTTTACATTTAATGTACATTGAATTTTAAATTCCAGACAGCCTCCCCCCTACTACTCAAGAGAACTTTGGACTTGCTCCCTCTGCCACCAGTTGGCATCTGGGAAGATAATTTTTTTTTAATCAGATGGTATATTCTAATAATGATTGCAGTTCTGAATTTTCCACATCACTGCCCCGTTCCCATGACTCATTTTGTAAACATGTGTCAAGTGTCTGCTTTACCCAAAGCTTTATGAGTGAGAACTGAATGAACTGGGAGAAGGGGTAGCCCTAAACCAAATAAGACCCCACCCCTCTTCAAATGACCAGACCTGTGCACAAGGTCAAAAGGCGGGGAGTATGAGTGGCTATGAGTGGAGATTTCATATGAGTGGAGAATGGGTGGCATTAGAAAGTGGGTTAGGATTTCAGTAGAGAGAGCTTGGTCTTTTTTCTTCCCTCTCTCTCTCTTTTTTTTTTTTTTTTTTTTTAAATCTGGGTATACTTTAAATCTGCCAGTTTTTATTTTAAATTTTTTTTTCAACGTTTATTTTTTTGGGGACAGAGAGAGACAGAGCATGAACGGGGGAGGGGCAGAGAGAGAGGGAGACACAGAATCGGAAACAGGCTCCAGGCTCTGAGCCATCAGCCCAGAGCCTGACGCGGGGCTCGAACTCACAGACCGCGAGATCGTGACCTGGCTGAAGTCGGACGCTTAACCGACTGCGCCACCCAGGCGCCCCTAAATCTGCCAGTTTTTAAAAAAAATCTCCCATTGTATTGTCACAAAAAAACCAAACAAAAAACTAGGATATAATTTTTAAAGTTTTTTAAAAATTTTTTTTAATGTTTGTTTATTTTTGAGACAGAGAGAGACAGAGCATGAGCAGGGAAGGGGTAGAGAGAGAGGGAGACACAGAATCTGAAACAGGCTCCAGGCTCTGAGCTGTCAGCACAGAGCCCGATGTGGGGCTCGAACTCGCCAACTGCGAGATCATGACTGAGCCACCCAGGAGCCCCAAAAACTAAGATATAATTTTCAAAAGTTGGTTCCAAATATAACCCTCAGATGCACTAATCTCACAAAACAAATAAAAGGCAAACAGGCCTTAACGCAGACAAAGTCTGTTTCTAAAACATGTCATTCTTTACAAATGAATGGGAGCTTCGGACTTTCAGGGTTAAATCAACTCTCATTTCAAAAGTAAGATCTGATGTTTGAAAGGGAGCTATTACTACCATGCCCAGGTTTGTTGCAAACTCTAAGAAATCAGCTTTTCAGAGAAGAATTCTTTCTCTGGCTACTAAATTATCAAAATCTTGACTTGCTAAGGATCATGGCTGCTTTGTACTAATGACAACTTACTCTGGTGCCACCGCCCAAATGATGAGAGTTTATCTCCAGCAGACTCACACTGCAAGGCGACCTGGGCATCCCTTTCTGCCCCATCCTCCTGCCTCCCTTCTCTCCTCCCTCTTTGTTAGGCTGATATCTGTACTTTGTGTCCTGTGCCTAGTATTTATTTCAGTATCTTCAGTCCTTTTATTTTTAGAGAGAGAGAGTGCAAGCAGGAGAGCGGGGCAGAGACAGAGAGAGAGAGAAAGGGGGGTGGGGGGAGGGAGAATCTCAAGCAGGCTCCTTGCCCAGTGAAGAGCCTGACGCGGGGCTTGATCCCACGATCCTGGGATCATGACCTGAGCCGAAATCAAGAGACAGACACTCAACCAAATGAGCCACCCAGGCACCCCTCCAGTATCTTCAGTCCTGATCTGGGGCCTGAATATTCATACTAGATGCTCTGTAGACATTTGTTGGAAGTGTAGAATGGATGACAAACACTAATGAGAGAATTGGGTTTTTTTTCAAAATCAGCTCCCAAAACTTATTACTGGGTAGACAGGACATGAGATAGATGAAGTTAGCAGGCAATGTAATAGTGTCATTCAGGAAAAAAAGAAAATGGGAGCCTGTGATATAGATGGAAAAACGCTGAGAGTCAGGGGCATCTGTACGTTTAGTGAGTCCTAAGCCATCCGTAAATCTGGTCGAGATCTGAGGAGGACAGAAAAAGGTGTTCTGGGCAAAGGCAATGAGATCAGCTGAGTGGGAAAGTCTCACATTCGGGAATAGTGTCAGATTTAGTTAGATCTTTACTGCAGGACAGAATCAGATTTAGAGAATGTCGTCTGTCGTCTTCCAGGTAACATGTGTTTTCACTTAGTTTTAGCCCCACAAAAACCCTTTAAGGTAGGTGGCATTTTCCCCACTTATAGATGTAAAACTGAGGCTCTGGGAGACTAAAAGTCCCTTGCTGGCCTCACTCAGCCTGTGATGGCCGTGGTGTGGCCCAGATCTTTGGTCCTGTGAGCCCAGCCCGGGTGTTTTCACGTCAGGCCACGGCTCATGCCTGTCTGGATTAGATTGTTCCAGAGAAGTATAGAGGTTCTCAGCGCCTTCTAAGAGAATGTAAGCAATGTGCTGGAAACATTGTGTAATTTTAATATACACTGTAGTGGCTGTGGTTGACAGAGTAACTTTTTTGAGGAGCCTAATTTTTCTCTGTCCCCTCTTCCTACTTCTTCCTTTGGTTCTCCTATTCTCCTTTGTTCCTTTCTTTGCTTTCTCTCTCCTCTCCTCTGTCCCCCATAATTTCATTTTTCAGTAACACAAACTTGAACTGTTATTTGTTCTATTTATCAAAAGATGCATTCTTCATTTTAAACAACAGAATTTTCAAAGAATGTTCACGTTTCCCTCTCACAAGTGCCATTTTTTGTCTGCGGCTTTGTATAGACCAGTCGAGGACTCTTCCCTGCTCTGAGGGCCTGTCTGCCACAGATTTGAGAGCCATGGGGTTCTAGTCTCCTTCCTGCAATGTAGTTTTAAAGTTAAACAAAAATGACACCTGGTGGCAAATCTGTTCAATTACAAGCTTTATTGCAATTTATTCGTTGTACCGAAAGAATCAGAAATATGCAGCTTAGGACACTGAAGTTAAGCCAAAGAATGTGACTGCAATTAAGGGAAACCTCAGTCATGTTTTACAAGATACGCCCAAAGCACACTCCAAATACCGTCTACCTTAATTTCCATTTGTCTCTATCAGCAGGACTGATTTGTCACTTGTCATTTGTATTTATTTCAAATTATTTTTCTTCAATCACTTATTATTAAGGGAAATCTGGGTATTAGCTTTTATCTCACTCATATATTCTGGATATAAGTATTTTTATTCTGTTTATTACTTTTTTCCATCCTATTATGTTTATTATCTTATTTTGGTTAGTTTTTTTTTTAAGTTTTTTCTCCTATGTTAAGTCCACTTATCTTGTCATACCCTCCAATTATTCAAGAGATTCCTTTTTTTTTTTTCATAAATATGCAACAAAACCTTTTAATCTGTTTTCTTTTTCATAGTTGACATGTTTTGCGGTGTATACAGTGGGGGACGGGCTCGGGTAAATCTTCCTCCTGATGCACTTGAAGTCCTTTGGGGGAAAACCAGGAAGTAGATAACTTGAAAAGGAACATCTGCTTGTGTTTGGTGTGTCACCAGGTTTTATCTCATTAAATCCCCGCCCGGACCCCAGGAGGTGGGTACTAATATTGTCCCCATTTCACAGAGAGGAAAATGAGACCCTCCGCCGGCTGGAGGTGGAGCCAGGGGTGAACCACAGACATGACTCCAAGGCCCTGCTTCCTGGCCACTGGGCTTCGCTGTATCTGTGGCTACAGCCTTTCCTACCAGCTTCTGTTAAATAATTATTGAGTCACCTTCTGTTATTTCTGGATTGTTTTCGTAAGCTCTTAGAAATTTTTGAGCTGTTTGGAATGTCAGTTTTCCATTGTTCGCTGTTTTGATTTTTTTAATGTCTATTTTTGAGAGAGAGACAGGGTCGGGGTAGGGGAGCGGCAGAGAGAGAGAGGGAGACACAGAATGCGAAGCAGGCTCCAGGCTCTGAGCTGTCAATATGGAGCCTGATGTGGGGCTCGAACTCACAAACCACGAGATCATGACCTGAACTGAAACTGGACACTTAACCGAGTCACCCAGGCACCCCTCGGTTTATCTCTTTTAAAGCCAAACAAGCCTCTGCTTGTCACCTTGAAACATTTTTTTATTTTGAGAGAGAGCACGTGCACATGAGTTGGGGAGGGGCAGAGTGAGAAAATCCCAAGCAGGCTCCATGCTGTCAGCACAGACCCCAACTTGGGGCTCGATCTTACCAACTATGAGCTGAAATCAGGAGTCAGACACTTGACTAAGCCACCCGGGTGCTGCTGAAATATATTTTAAAATCACTACCATCGTTGTCTTTTATCAGGTCCTTTTGCAAAAGTGACACTTGATGTATCCATGTTTCCCCCTTTTCTTTTGAAATACCTAGACAGCATTTCTAGTAAATAGCAGAGGTACTGAGGCATCTCATTCTGGTCCTTGGTTTTATGTTACCTAGGGAAGTTATTTTACACTGACGTCACGAGCATACGCCCGTTACTGGTTTTAAATCAGTATTCATATGGATATATTCTCCAAGCTGAAGTTTTTATCTCCGAACATTTCATTCATCTAGTGCCTCATACATCTACAGGCTGTGCTGGCAACATGAAGGGGAGGGGGCAGTTCTCCGTGGAGGCCAGGAAAGGCTTCCACGATGAGGAGCCACCAGCCCGGGTTTTAGAAAATAAATTCCAGATTCAACTCCTCTTGGAAAGTACTCTTCCTAGTGGGTCATTCAGACCCAGCCCTGTGGCATCATGTGGATCATAGAGACCTCACCTCTTCTGGCACTTACTTCTCTTTTGGTTGAAAACTCCAGATCTCATTTGTGATTTCAAGGTGCCCAGATCCTGTTTCCTCCTCACATGCGACTTTCTCCTGTAGGATTTCTACAGAGCAAATAAAGCTGGACGCTGTCTCTTCCCACTGCGGCCATCCATCCGCCCATCAGCTTTAGCAATGACACAGCACCGTGTACAAGTTAGACAGTTTGCAAATGAGTCAGTAAGGTTGAGCAGCTGTCGAGTGGACGGAGCAGAATCGAAGGAGGATGCATAGTTTCATGTTGTTCCTGTGAATGTTCCCTCTCTAGGTTGGTGACCAGATCGTTGAAATCAATGGGGAACCTACACAAGGCATCACGCATACTCGAGCGATTGAACTCATTCAGGCTGGTGGGAATAAAGTTCTTCTACTTTTGAGGCCAGGGACTGGCCTGATACCTGACCACGGTAAGGAAAGGCTCTCACCTGGAGCTGAAAAGTTATGGAGGGGGTGATGACAGAAAAAGAATGTCTGTTTGAAGGGGCTATTTTGCTGGCTAGTTCAAAGGTAAACACCAGAACCATCGAAAGCTACTTACACAGCAGGGTTATTAGAATATTACCAAGTGGCTTCAGGCGTGATTTGTGTTGGGATGGAATATGTTAAGCAATTTCAATAGAAAACTTGTAAGTTGCTTTTATAGAGAAACGTGCTTGTAAAAAAAACAAGGACGTCAGAGGCAAGTGATTTAAATGTCATGAAAAACGTTTGAAATCTCTTCAAATGCCACTTACTTCCTCATTATAAGATCTACTCCCTTAATGGAAGAGAAGTTTCTCTCAATGAAGAGTAGAAGGACTTTAGGCTTCTCTGGTCCCTTGTGGAGAACAAGTTGCTCTGACCCTACCTGGCGTCAGGGACGTGGATGGGACTGTCTGTTCTCCTGCACTGGGCTTCAGGTTCCTTGGTTTCGTTGTAGGTTTTTGAAACAACACAGGATTTGAACATCATGTTTTAACTGAGAGCACTAGCCTAGAGTACCACACCGCCAGGACTTGTCCCTTCTAGTTTCTGCACCCCCGCCCGACCCCGTAGAGCTTCTGAGGGACAAGTATAGACGTGACCTCCTGCGGTCCCCTTCCAGCCTATAATTCTCTGTTATTACCTTCCACCATCTGCTTGTAAACCATACGTTCCCAATGACATCTTTGCTAACTGCGCTGTGATTTTTTTTTTTTTTTTTTTACATAGTCCTAGGCCTTTTCTCTTCCTTCTTCAGGTTTGGCTCCTTCCGGTCTGTGCTCCTACGTGAAACCTGAGCAACATTAAGGCTTTCAGGGCTTTTCTTGGTCTTTCCTTAAAAAGACTTGGTAAATTTGCATGTCTTGTAAATCACTTCCTTCTTTTTTTTTTTCTTTTTAATTAAAAATGATGCTATTAAATACATCTCTTTCTATCTTCTGCACTTTTCAGTTTCCTTTTGACATTAAATTTGACAGCTTAATGCAAGAAAATTATTTGTAAATGCCCACGAACCTCATTCCGGTTACCTCAGTCGGGTGTCCTTGATTAGTGATTTTGGCATATCCATAAGCTCTGTCCTTTGATGACAGCCAAATTAGTAAGCTTCTTGGACCAAGTAATTCGGTCCAATTTTATTATTTATTTCTTCTAAGTTTTTTATTGGGCTTTACTACTTAGGAAGACTTTATATTTCATATATTATGTAATTAATTATAAACTGGAAAAATGACTACTGTTATTTTGGGTACATTTAAACAACCCACCCTTCGTGCACAAGTACAGCTGTCTATGTAATCTAACTTTATAGAGATGGTAACATACATAAATTTTATTTACGAAATATTCATACTCAGGCTATTTAAGCAGTCAGTACAATTCGAATGGCTGTCAAAGTTCAAAACTTGCTGTCCCTATTTGTTGTAATTCTAAAATTTAATAATGTTCCCCTCAAATCACTTTTTGTAGGTGATTGGGATATTAATAATAATCCTTCGTCTTCAAATGTGATTTATGATGAGCAGTCACCATTTCCCCCAGCGTCACATTCTGCTTCCATATTTGAGGGGTCCCCCATGCCAGTAACTGAAGAATCTTTAATGAGAGCTCAGATATGTGAAAAGACAGAGGAATTAAAGGGCGGTGTGCCTGAAAAGAAAAGCACTTTAAATGAAAATCAGCCTGATAAAAAGCAGCACTCTTTTCTCCAGAAAAATGTGAATAAAAGGGATCCACCCGGCAGTCATGGGCATGGTGACAAGAAAAATCTCTTAAAAGTAGAAACTGGCGTTACACAAAGAGGTAGATCTGCTAGTCCCAGGAAGCCGGCCAGCCGACATGCAGAAGAACGTTCGGACAAGATTCCCAGTCCTCCCACCACTGACCCCAAGAGAAGACCCAGAGATCGGTCCCTCAGCCCCAGGAAAGGGGACAGTAAAAGTGGTCAGACCGGCACCAGGGCAGGTTCTGGGCAGGATCACTCTGGAAAAAGCAGAGGACGATCTTCAAGCCCAAAGAAGCAGCAAAAGACTGAAGGCAGCAAAAGCCGACCAAATACTGAAGCCAGAGGACTAGAGTCTGAGAGTCAGAGAGGAGGGGGCCGCGCTAGGGATGGTGCTGAGCAGATCTCGGACGGCAGGGAAGGATCAGGTGCTGCCAGGAAAGACACAAAGCAGAGCCAGTCTGGGAAAAACAGGACAAGGTCCCCAGAGAAAAGAAGCAAGAGAATGGATGAAAAGTCTCTTCTGCCCAAAAAGACTAGTAACACTGCTAGTAGACCAGAGTCTGAGCAGGAAGAAGGAAAGAAGGCCACCGTGGGAGAGACAAGTTCTAGCAAGGAGAAAACAGGAGAAAATGTCAAAAAATCAGAAAAGCTGAAGCAGGACCCTGAAGAAAGGATGGTTTTAAACAAAATGGAAGACCCCCGAGGAAAAGAACAAGAGGCAGCCGACAAAAACAGAGAGGGTGGAGGGTTCCAACCTGAGAGCGCTTCTCCCGTTAGGAAAACACCAATCACTCCAGGGCCCTGGAAGGTGCCAAGTGCAAATAAAGCCACAGGCACTACTGGTGTGGCCGAGAAACGGCTGTGACCTTTGGTATAAAACAAAGAAAAACAAGTCGTAATTTTTCCTTTCTAAAAAGCAGCATTTTTCAAAAACAAAAGTCATTTTTTTTTTCCAGAAATTCTGAAACACACACATTTTACTTTGAACATCAAGTTACCCAGGCTGCATGAAGGGCCTTCAGGACTGCTAAGAACCAACCGTCCCCCGGCTGGCTGCCCTCCCGCGCGCTCATCCGACATGCCCGGCTCGGGTGCCCCGGCCCGTCGCCGTGAGTGTCCATGCTGATGTGCACACAGTGTGGTCACAACTCACTTTATATCTGTGCCAAGTTATCTACTGTATCACGTGTGTTGTATCCGTCTCACTCAGATAATTCCACAGTAATGAAAAAACTAGGTTTGGCTTGGAAGTTGATATCCTCAATAGCATGCTGCATGTTTACAGAGAGAAATATTTGAGTCCTTGCAGAAGAAGGGATTGTTAGCTCGTCATTAAAGATGGCGGTTGCCTCTTCTAACAGCTACTGGTGATGGCCCAGGCCCGGTTTAAAAATGAAACTCCAAAACATCACTACTGAAAAGAAAAACAAAATGTAGTCAAATATCGACACTTTCTTCTGGATTTTAATTCGGCTGCATAAGGTATTCTGAGTAACTTTCAAGATGCCACTTAACAATTGAATGTTCAAAATGAGACCGTACTTTCAGCACTGGAGAGCTCACCTGCTGTGTGACCCAGCCCTGATGCAGTCTTAGCGTCTCAGGTCACCCCTTTCCTTCAGTTATTTCGTTATGAAACCAGAAAGCAGCCTGTGGAAATAGTGCTCACGGCTGTTCAGAGAAGAGCCACCACATTTCTGTTTCTGGATATTTGGGTTGGACCTACTACTAATTCATTAATTGTTAATACATAGTACATATCTGGAGAGTCCAAAAACCAGACAGATTGTGAGGGACTCCACCACGAAACAATCTGGTGGCAGCCATACAAGTTCAGGTGTTCAGAGGCGGAACCTGCGTGAGCCCTGCTCGGCAAGAGGATAGACATGGCGGTAGACAGAACGTGCTAGATCGTATTTTAATTTCTAGCTACATTAACTTATTTAAAAAGCAAGAAAGGGAGACTAAACATTTGCTTAGCTTGTACACATTTTCAGAGTTCTTTCTAAAAGTCTAGTGAAAGATGTTTGTCGGGAGGTAGAGACCGTTCTTAACTCCGTAAGACAGACCCAGGTTTTTCAGTCCCCTGAAGCAGCATTCAGTAGCGACTATAAATAAAGGAACAATCTCAGAACAAAACAATTTTATGGGGTATTTGAACACCCCTGTTCTGTCACCTGGGTTCATCTTGTTATTGTGAAACACGTTATGTCCAGGTCGTTTCCTCTTAGAGTTCGACTGTGAAAGTCTTTAATGTAACAACAGAATCTGCCCCTGTAGCTGAGACACGCTTCCCAGAGTGAGAGTTTGAAATCCCCTTTCATCCAGAACTATATTTACCCATCTATTGTAACTACTTGAATAGAGAAAAATTAGGAGGCTTGATAAATGCTAAGAATTTAGTACCACAGAAATGATTTATTTTCCCAATAGTCCACAATTAGTGATAAAGATCCTATTTTTATTGTTAACTGTGACATAACTTTGATGTCCTCTGTTGTCAGTCTGACGTGGCTCTTTCCTTCCTAAGTAACCTGTCACTGTACTGATTATATACTGACTTAGCAATGTGGCCTTGGAATGCTAAGCAAAATATGGATGTACTGGTTGTAAATGTTTATATATTGTACAGTACCTTTATATATACACTTGAGGTTCTGATTAGAGAAAGAGATCTGTAAATCGCTCGTTATTTTTTATATAGATATTAAAAAAAAAAACCAAAAAACTGTTTATGGCCTGCATTTCTTTTACTGTCAGATTTAATATTGCTTTCTCTTTGTGGAGTGGATTCCCATCACAGTCTGAGTCCTCAAATAGATTGTGTTCCCCCCGAGTAATGAACATTCAAAATGCTACAAATCAGGACGACTCATAATGATGATTTTACCTGTATGGCTGCCTTTTATCCGTATGTAAACCTTGAAATGGGCTTGAGGTAAATATCACTGTGCCTCGTCATTGTAAAGAAAATAGCTTTGCATAAATAATTTGCTGTCTATCCCCCAAAATCTTTTATACCGTCAGGGAGAGAAAAAGACTGGTCTTTTTCTGTGCACTTTAGTATGACCAGCATTCAGAGAATATGGTTTTATGAAAGCAAGGAATATTCAAATTGAACTGTGTAACAATTTGACTAATCACCTCCACAAAGATGTGTTTAAGCTGAAGTTTAATCCATAGTGTGCCCCCAGAACTACAGAACACTGGTAGAAATGGGGACTTTTGTCCCCAAAACAAAATGTGATGGTTCAGTCTGGTGCGGATACATGAGAGCAACTTCTGACATTATCCTAGCATGCTCCGATTCCTAGGAACGCTCTAGGTTTTTTAAACAATAACAGATTTATTTATTTAGACAGCTCTTCACTGGTCGTGTTATTAAGGTTTACCAGCAGTACAGTGATCTGTTTAAAGCATGCCGTGGTTATTACATGAACTCTGCAATCTTTGCTGTAGTTAACTGAATTCGTTCAAGAGATCCAATGACTTGGATCTGTTTTCATTGTTGCTGTGCAAGCGAGCCAGCCTTCTGTGAAGAGTGGGATTCTGACCACTCGAGAACTCTGAATCTTTCTCTCAGATACATTAAAAATATGAAAACATAGCCAAGTGCTTTAGCCTAAACCTATAATTTTGACAGAGAATCCTTTGGGAATTTGTCTATTTTACAGTGTTTGCATTAAAGTCAGGCAGCACTATTATTAGCAAATACACAAGAGGCTTATTTTGTCCTGAATAAACAACCATTTGTTACCTTGAGTAATACCTTATCACAGTTTATAAGCTCAGGCATGCTGCCGGAAAGGTATAGAATTACTGCACATTTGTGAAATTCAAACTTCATTATTCAAATGGGCACCAAGAACTGCAAGAAGCAAAGGATGACTTTAGATGAGTAAACTAGTCAGTACGTGTGCACATGAGATTCAGTTGAATGAATTTACTTCTCAATAATCCCAGATCACACACCATGTTGGGAATGAGACCCATTTGGCCCACTAGGAAGGTGTAGCTCTAAAACATTTCAAAATAAGTAATTTGGAAGGGTGTTATTTTTACTGTGCACAAGTCCACTTGCCTCTAAATACAAAGACATATAAGCTTATACTTTGTGGGACCCTGTGGTATTTACAATTTTTGTATCTCTCTGACAGTAAAGAAAACCATACACCAATTAGGCAAGAATTTGGTTATTCAACTATACAAAGAGTTTAGCTCATATTAAACATTAGCTATAACGTGCATTTAGGAAATTTCAGGTTATACCTCCATAGCAATTTTAAAAAGGATAGTTTTTCCCGATACAGGTTACTAAGGGAACAGGTTTTTCTCAACCTTACTATGGTTACTGCTATTCCTATTAAATGTATAAATGGCCTAATCTAGTCCTGTTTTTACATCTCGGTTTCTCGGTAACAGCCAAATATTACCAAAGTGTATTAGATCTCTCTCCTTTTTTGGGATCAAAACAAAAGCCCAAGTTTCTAGAAATTATACACAGATCAGTGAATCCCTGAGGGTAGGAGAGCCATGAAGTTACAACTCTTCCACCCTAATGGGAGAAAAGCTGCATGAAGGTGAAGTTACTTGAGGTCTACTCCTTCGGTCTAAACATTTATATGGAGCACCTAATTATGGCAGCAGGTACTGGTTTGCATTCTGGGGACCTAGGAGTGGACAAAAAATAAAGCCCCTGCCTTAAGAGGTTTACACTCTAGTGGGAAGGGACAAGTAGGCAAAAAATGAGAGCAGGAGAGAGGGAATGCCGTGGACTGGGAAGATCCTCCCTTCCTCCCATGAACACACCAAGGCTGCAACTACATATGGTGCAACTCACTCTGAAAATGACCCGACGACTCACAAAATCTCTCTTCCACAGCTAGAGAGAGAAAGAAAAAACTACATCGAGAAGGGTAAGAGGGGAAGAGATGCCCCATCAGGAACCAAACCCCGGCGGGGTGACCCACAGGTGGGGGAGGGAGAGCACGGGCACAGATGTCTTCAAGGAAAGGGAGGGGTTCAAGCCCCACATCAGGCACCCCTGCCCCAGGCCTGGGAATCTGTCCTGGGAAGATGAGCCTCCCATAACTTCTGGCTTTGAAACTCTAGGAACTTTGAAAATCAGCAGGCCTTAACTAGGGGACAGCTAAAGGGCTACAGGAAACAAAGACTCTGCTCCTAAAGGGCCCTTACAATTTCATTTGCTCAGAACCAGCACAGAGGCAGCAGTTTGTAAAGCGTCTAGGTTATACTTAAAGATTTACTGCCCAATTTTAAAGCATGTGCTAGAGGAGCAGGGATCTGTAGGAAACTTCTCTGGAATGGAAGTACTGGCAGACACCATTTTTTTTTTTTTGCCCTCTTCAGCCTAGCTGGCCCAGCACTGGCAGGCACCAGCCCTGACGCACTCCATCTGCCTGGTTGGCATCACCAGCCCCACGCGAGCATTCACCTGCAGACCTGCCCCACCCAACATGTGCATCCTGGCTGGCACCCCGCCAAAGCAAATACAGCCCTGCCACACCCAGCAGGGAGTCCCAGCCAGTACCGGCACTCATCCAAAGCAAATCTTGTCCTAGGGAGGAAGGAGGTGCCAGTCCCACCCACTAGCACACCCACAATCGTTGCCTGCAGCCAGCCTGGAAGGAGAGGGCAGCCCCACCCACCCGCATGCCTGCAGCCACTGCAACCTCATCACAGTAAGAGGGCACACGCAGCCCACACTGGAAACACCCTTGGAGCACCTGGTTCTGGCAACCAGGGGGATTGAGCTACTAGGCCTCAGAGGATACGTTCTATGTAAGGCCACTACCTTCAAGATCAGGATACAAAGCTGGACTACCTAATACATAGAAACAAATAGACAAAATGAGATAGGAATACGTTCGAAAAGAATGAACAAGACAAAACCTTAGGAAAAAGGCTAAATGAAAACCAGGTAAGCAATCTAACTGATAAAGAGTCCAAAGTAATGGTCATAAAGATGATCTCTGGATTTGAGTGAAGAGTGGATGAAATCAGAACTTCAACAAAGAGATAGAAAATATAAAAAGGAACCAATCAGAGCTGAAGAATATAACAAATGAAAAATATAATAGAGGGAATCAACAGATTAGAGGGTGCAGAAGAACGTATCAGCAATCTGGACAATAGAGTAGTGGAAATCAAGTTGAACAGCATAAAAAAATTTTAAAAATGAGGATAGGTTAAGAGACTTCTACGACAACATCAAGCACATTAACATTCACATTATAGGAATCCCAGAAGAGAGAGAAAGGAGCAGAAACATTTAAAGAAATAATACCTGAAAACTCCCTAACTTGGAGAAGGAAATGGATGTCCTGGTCCAGGAACCACAGAGAGGCCCCAAACTGATGAACACAAAGAAGTCCACGCCAAGACAAATAATACTTAAAATATCAAAAATTAAAGAGGGAACCTTAAAAGCAACAAGAGAGGAAAGGAAGATGGTGGTGGAGCAGGAGGACCCCACTCCCGACCCTGATGAGGCTCGGTTCACCTCATCCCACAAATACAACGAGATAACTATCATATTATCCTAAATACCCCAGAAATCAATCTGAAGACTGGAAGAACAAACCACAACTAAAGGTAGAGAAGAGACCACACTGAAGAAGGCAGGAAGAACAGAGAGGTGGCTTGGGAGAAAAACAGATTGTGGCTGCCATGGTCATGAAGAAGGACAAGAGACAAACTAGCACACAGGGGAGTGCATGGGGAAAACAAATCCCCATAGCTATTAGCTTGGAAAGTGAGAGGGCCCAAATTTCATGAATTCTTGCAACCAGCAGGGCTTAAAGCTGGGAATTTTAAAGGTTGTGTGCTTGGCTTGGGAAGAGTTCAGAGGACATTGGGACTGCTCTTGGAAAAAAGCCAGAGCAAACAGCCAGTGGACAGGCAGTGTGGAAACAGCGATCTGAAAAGCATCTGAGGCACACAGTGGGGAAGTTACTCACTCATCTCAGAGAGGCAGCATTCATGGAGAGATCCCTCCGGGAACAAAGGAACTGGCAGATGCCATTTCCCTCCTCCACACCTGCATAGGGCAAGAACCAGTAGAGCTATAACACTCACTACCTGACTTACTTAGTCCAAGCCCCTCAAGCTTTTGTGGAATCGCTCCGACTTGTCACATGTGCCTCAGTCACAGCACAGCAGCCCCCTCCCTCAGAATGCTGGCCCAAACCCCTGCCCACACCATGTCTCCCCAACTGGGAGGTTTGTGGAGTCTTGGTTCTGGTGGTGGCGGCAACAGCTCTCATTTCACAAGCAGGCCAGAGTACACCTAGTTAAAACTTGCCACATTAAGGCCAGGGGTCAAACACTGCCCACAAAAGCCTAAGACAGCCTTTGCAGACAATTGGCCTGAAGGATAAAGTGGCAAGAACACAGTAACAGAGCACACACAGTACACGTTAGAGATACTCACAGAAGCACCAGGTCTTGGGGTACAGGATACAATACAATGCAAGGTACTATAGGACCTCTTCCTCATTAAGCCTTTACTCTCAAGAACATGAGATGTAGCTGGGGCGCCTGGGTGGCTCAGTCAGTTGAGCATCCAACTTCGACTAAAGGTCATGATCTCATGGTTTATGAGTTTCAGCCCCGCATTGGGCTCTATGCTGATGGCTTGGAGCCTGGAGCCTGCTTCAGATTCTGTGTCCCCCTCTCTCTGGCCCTCCTCTACTCATGCTCTGTCTCTCAAAAATAAATAAAAACATTAAAAAGAAAAAAGAACATGAGATGTAGCTGACATTGCTAACATGCAGAAATAGGCACAGAGACTCACATAAAATGAGAAGACACAGTAATCTGTCCCAAATGAAAGAAGAGCACAATTGGGGCGCCTGGGTGGCGCAGTCGGTTAAGCGTCCGATTTCAGCCAGGTCACGATCTCGCGGTCCGTGAGTTCGAGCCCCGCGTCGGGCTCTGAGCTGATGGCTCAGAGCCTGGAGCCTGTTTCCGATTCTGTGTCTCCCTCTCTCTCTGCCCCTCCCCCGTTCATGCTCTGTCTCTCTCTGTCCCAAAAATAAATAAACGTTGAAAGAAGAGCACAAGATCATGGCCTGAGATATAAGTGAAACATACATAAAACATGCCTGATAGAGAATTTAAAGCAGTGATCATAAAGATACTCTCTGGACTTGAGAAAAGAGTGGTGGGCATCAGTCAGACTATTAACAGAGATAAGGAATATAACAGATACAGAGCTCAAAAAACAAAGAAAAATGCATGATGGAATGAACAGGATGGAAGAAACAGGAACAAATTAATGACCTAGAAGACAGAGTAATGGAAAGTAATCAAACTGAACAAAAATGAGAGAAAAAGAATTACACAAATATACAAAGTGAGTCACTCAGTGACTTCATCAAACATAATAACATTCATATTATAAGAGTCTTAGAAGAAGAGAGAAAATAAGGGGGGGGGAGGGGGGCAAAGAATTTATTTGAAGAAATAATTGCTGAAAACTCACCTAATCTAAAGAAGGAAACAGATATCCTGATCTAGGATGCACAGAGAACGCCCAACAAAATTTTTAAAAAGATCCACACCAAGACATGATGTAATTAAAATGACAAAATAATAAAGAAAAAAATATTAAAAGCAATAAGACAAAAGAAGTTAATAACTTACAAGTGAAGTCCCAAAAGATTCAGTGGATTTTTTTTAGCAGAAACTTTCCAAACCAGAAAGGAGTGGCATGATTACAGGCAAAGTGCTGAATTGGAAAAACTGGAAGCCAAGAATACTCTATCCAACAAGGCACCATTCAGAAGGAGACATAAAAAGTTTCCTGGATAGACAAAAATCTTAAGGAGTTCATGACTAGTAAACCAGTTCTGCAACAAATACTAAAGGGTACTCTTTGAGTGGAAGGACCAGAAATGACAGTATGAGGTTGAAAACACAAAATTAGTAAAAATGAGTATTTCAGTAAAAAAAAAAAAAAAAACCCGTCAAGTAACTACAAAATAAAAGGATGTAAAATATGGCATCATATACCTAACATGTGGGGAGAGAAGAATGCATTCAAACTTAAATGACCAGCAACTTAATATAGAAGATATTACATACAAACCTAATGGTAACCATATATGAAAACCCAGTAATAAACATGCAATGAATAAAGAGAAAGAAATCCAAATATATCTATCACTAAAGAAAACCAGCAAAACATAAAAGAAACATAAGAAAGGATCAGTGAAAACCTTCAGAAACAACCAAAAAACAAAATGACAACAAATACATACTTATCAATAATTACATTGAATGTAAATGGACCAAATGCTGCAACCAAAGACACAGGGTGACAGAATGAATAAAAAAAACAAGACTGATCTATATGCTGCCCATAAGACACATTTTAGACCTACAGACACCTATAGATTGAAAGTGAGGTGATGGAGAAATCTTTATCATCCTAATGGATATCAGAAGAAAGCTGGAGTAGCAATACTTATATTGGACAAAATAGACTGTTTTAAATGTTTTATTTTTGAGAGAAAAGAGAGAGCGGGAGAGGGAGTGAATATGAGTGGGAGAGGGGCAGAGAGAGGAGGGAACAGAGGATCCAAAGTAGGCTCTGTGCTGATAGCAGTGAGCCCAATGCAGGGCTCAAACCCACAAACTGTAAGATCATGACATAAGCCAGTCAGATGCTTAACCTACTGAGCCACCCAGGCACCCCTTAAAATTTTTTTTAATGTTTATTTTTGAGAGAGAGAGTGTGAGCATGTGGGGAAGGAGCAGAGAGAGGGAGACAGAGGATCTCGAGCAGGATCCACGCAGACAGCAAACAGCCCAATGTGGGGCTTGAACTCACGACCCGTGAGTACATGACCTGAGCCAAAGTTGGATGCTTAACCAAATGAGCCACCCAGGTGACCTACGGACAAAATAGACTTTAAAACAAAGACTATAAGAGACAAAGACAGCACTATATAATAATAAAGGGGACAATCCAACAAGATAAAACAATTGTAAATACTTATGCACCCAACATGAAAGCACCCAAATACATAAAATAGTTACTAAGAAACATAAAGGAACTAATCAATAATAACACAATAATAGTAGGGAAGTTTAATACCCCACCTACAACAATGGACATGATGTAAACAGAAAACAATGGCTTTGAATGACACCTTGAACCAGATGGATTTAACAGATATATTCAGAACATTCCATCCTAAAACAGCAACATACACATCCTTCTCAAGTACACATGGAACATTCTCCACAACAGGTCACATATTAGGCCACAAAACCTCAAAAATTCAAAAAGATCAAAGTCATACCATGTTAGCTACACACACACACACACACACACACACACACACACACAGTGAAATATTACTCGGCAATAAAAAAGAATGAAATCTTGCCATTTGCAACAACATGGATGGAACTAGAGTGTATTATGCTAAGCAAAACCAGTCACAAAAAGACAACTATCATATGATTTCACTCTTATGTGAAATTTAAGATACAAAACTGAGCAAAAATAATATAAAAACAGAAAGAAAGACAAACCATAAGAGACTCTTAAATACAAGAGAATAAACTGAGGGTTGCTACAGGGCTGTTGTGGGGGGGCGGGGGATGGACTAAATGGGCAAGGGGCATTAAGGAGGATACTTGCTAGGATGAGCACTGGGTGTTATATGTAAGTGATGAATCACTAAATTCTATTCCTGAAATCATTATTACACTGTGTGTTAACTTGGATTTAAACGAATGAATGAATGAAACAAAGTCATACCATGCATCTTTTCTGACCACAGTGCTAAGAAACTAGAAGCCAACCACAAGAAAAATCTGGAAAGACCACAAATACATGGAGATTAAATAACATGCTACTAAACAAATGAATGGGTCAACTAGGAAAAGAAGAAATTAAAAAGTATAGGGGCGCCTGGGTGGCGCAGTCGGTTAAGCGTCCGACTTCAGCCAGGTCACGATCTCGCGGTCCGTGAGTTCGAGCCCCGCATCGGGCTCTGGGCTGATGGCTCAGAGCCTGGAGCCTGTTTCCGATTCTGTGTCTCCCTCTCTCTCTGCCCCTCCCCCGTTCATGCTCTGTCTCTCTCTGTCGCAAAAATAAATAAACGTTGAAAAAAAAAATTAAAAAAAAAAAAAGTACAAAGGATGGGAATGCAAGCTAGTGCAGTCACTCTGGAAAACAGTATGGAGGTTCCTCAAAAAACTAAAAACTACCCTACAACCCAGCATTTGCACTACTAGGTATTTATCCAAGGGATACATGTGTGCTATTTCAAAGGGACACATACACCCCAATGTTTATAGCAGCACTATCAACAATAGCCAAAGTATGGAAAGAGCCCAAATGTTCATTGATGGATGAATGGATAAAGAAGATGTGGTGTATATATACAATGGAGTATTACTCGGCAAAAAGAATGAAATCTTGCCATTTGCAACTATGTAGATGGAACTGGAGGGTATTATACTAAGTGAAATTAGTCAGAGAAAGACAACAATCATGTGACTTCACTCATATGAGCATATGAGGACTTTAAGAGACAAAACAGATGAACAGAAGGGAAGGGAAACAAAAATAATATAAAAACAGGGAGGGGGACAAAACAGAAGAGACTCATAAATATGGAGAACTGAGGGTTACGGGAGGGGGTGTGGGAGGGGGGGTGGGCTAAACGAGTAAGGGGCACTAAGGAATCTACTCCTGAAATCATTGTTGCACTATATGCTAACTAATTTGGATGTAAATTAAAACATAAATTAATTACTTTTTTTAAAAAGTACATGGGAAACAAATGAAAATGAAAACACAATGGTTCAAAACCTTTGGGATGTAGCAAAAGCAGAAGTTTATAGAAATCCAGGCCTGCCACAAGAAGAGCAACAAACAAAGCCTAAAACAGTAAGGAAATAATAAAGATCAGAACAGGAATAAATGGTACAGAAACTACAGAAACAATAGAACAAATCAATGAAACCAGGAACTGATTCTTTGGGGGAAAAAAATCAGTAAAATTGATAAACTTCTAGCCAGACTTACCAAGAAAAACAAAGAAAGGACCGAAATAAAATCATAACTGAGAGCAGAAATAACAAAACAAACACAGAAATATAAATAATTTTGAGAGAATATTATCAAAAACTATATGCCAACAAATTAGATAACCTAGAAGAAATTGATAAATTCCTAGAAACATATAGCCTACCAAAACTGAAACAGGAAAAAAATAGGAAATTTGAGCAGACCAATTACTAGCAAAGAAATTGAATCAGTCATCAAAAACCTCCCAGCTGAACAAAAGTCCAAGACTAGATGGCTTCACAGGCTAATTCTACCGTACATTTAAAGAGGTAAGACCCATTCTTTTCAAACTATTCCAAAAAGTAGAAAAAGAAGGAAAACTTCCAAATTCATTCTATGAGGCCAGCATGACTCTGATACCAAAGCCAAACAAAGACACCACAAAAAAAGAACACTACAGGCCAATATCTATGATGAACACAAATGTAAAAATCCTTAACAAAATACTAGCAAACCAAATCCAACAATACGTTAAAAAAATTATTCACCACGATCAAGGGAGATAGATTCTTGGGTTGCAAGAGTGGTCCAATATTTGCATATCAATCACTGTTACATGTCATATCAGTAAGAGAAAGGATAAGAACCATATGATCATTTCAATAAATGCAGAAGAAGCATTTGACAAAATATAACATTCATTCATGATAAAAAGCCTCCACAAAATAGTTTCGAGGGAACATACCTCAACATGATAAAGGCCATCTATGAAAAACCCACAGCTAACATCACCCTCAATGAGGACAAACTGACAGCCTTTACCCTCAGGTCAGGAACAAGACAGGGATATCCACTTTCACCACTTTTATTTAATATAGTACTGGAAGTCCTAGCCATAGCAATTAGACAACAAAAAGAAATAAAAGGCATCCAAATCGGTAAGGAACAAGTAAAACTTCCACTATCTGCAGATGATATGATAATCTATGTAGAAAACCCAAAAGACTCCACAAAAAATGCTAGAACTGATCAGTGAATTCAGTAAAGTCACAGGATACAAAAATCAATGTACAGAAATATGTTTTTTTCTGTACACTACTAATGAAGCAGCAGGAAGAGAAATTAGGAAAACAATCACATTTACAACTGCACCAAATCAGATAACTAGGAATAAACCTAAACAAAGAGGTGAAAGACTTATACTCTGAAAACTATAAAACACTGATGAAAGAAATTGAAGATACAAAAAAATGGAAAGACATTCCATGCTCATAAACTGGAAGAAGAAATATTGTTAAAATCTACACTACCCAGAGCAATCTACACATTTAATGCAACCCCTATCAAAACACCAACAGCATTTTTCACAGAACTAGAACAAACAATCCTAAAATTTGTATGGAACCACAAAAGACCCCAAATAGCCTAAGCAATCTTGAAAGAGAAAAGCAAAGCTGGAGGCATCACAAATCCAGGATTCAATTATATTACAAAGCTACAGTGATCAAAGTATGGTACTGACACAAAAACAAACACATAAATCAATAGAACAGAATAGAAAACCCAGAAATAAACCCAAAGTCATATGGTGAATTAATCTTTGACAAAGCAGGAAACAATATCCAATGAGAAAAAGAAAGGCTCTTCAACAAATGGTGTTGGGAAACTGGACAGTACATGCAAAAGAATAAAACTGGACCACTTTATTATACCATACACAAAAATTAATTCAAAATGGATTAAAGACTTAAACATGAGACCTGAAACCATAAAAATCCTAGAAGAAAACACAGGGAGTAAATTCTTTGACATCAGCTATAGCAGCATCTTTCTAGATATATCTCCTGAGACAAGGGAAACAAAAGCAAAAAAAAAAAAGAAGCCATTGGGACTATATCAAAATAAAAAGCTTCTGTACAGTGAAGGAAACAATCAATAAATCTAAAAGACAATCTACAGATGAGAGAAAATATTTGTAAATAAGAGGCAATTAAAGGTTAGTATACAAAATATATAAAGAACTTATAAAACCCAACACCCAAAACACAAATAATCCAATTAAAAATGTGAAGACATGAACAGACATTCTTCAAAGAAGACACACAGATAGCCAACACACACATGAAAAGATCATCATCACTTATCATCAGGGAAATGTAAATCAAAACCACAATGAGATAACACCTCACACCTGTCAGAATGGCAAAAATCAACAACGCAAGAAACAAGAGGTTTTGGTGAGGATGTGGAGAAAAAGGAACCCTTCTGCACTGTTGGGAGGAATGTTGGACCCAAGTGTCCAACGATCAATGAATGGATAAAAAAAAATATGCTATACACGAACAGTGGAATATTATTCAACCATAAAAAAGAATGAAATCTTGCCATTTGCAATGACATGGATGAGCTAGAGAGTACATATAATGCCAGATGAAATAAATCAGCCAGGGAAAGATAAAGATCATATGATTTCATTCATATGGTGGAATTTAAGAAACAAAAAAAACAAGCAAAGGGAGGAAAAAGGGAGACAAACCAAGAAACAGTCTCTTAACTATAGAGAACAAACTGATGGTTACCAAAGGGGAAGGGGTGGAGGATGGGTATACTTGCTGTGATGAGCATTGGGTGACTAAAATAAAACCTTAAAAAAAAAAAAAAGCAGCAAAAGAAAAGCAACCAGTTATCTACAAGGGAAACCCCACCAGGTTATCAGCTGATCTTTTCAGCAGAAACTTTGCAGGCCAAAAGGTGGTAGCATGATATATTCAAAGTGCTGAAAGGTAAAAAATGCCAACCATATTCTACCCAGAAAGGTCATCATTCAGAATTGGAGAGAGTTTCCCAGACACACAAAAGTCAAGGGAGTTTATTGCCACCAACTGGCCTTACAAGAAATGTTAAAAGGACTTCTTTAAGTGGAAAAGGCCAAAACATTAGTAAACATTTATGAAAAAAATATTAACCGGTAAAAGCAAACATATAGTAAAGGTAGTAGATCAATCACTTATAAAGCCAAAATGAGAATAAAAGACAAAAGTAGTGAAATCAATTATGTCAATAATTAGTTCAGGGATACACAAAATTAAAAGATGTAAAATGTAACACAAAATATGTAAAACATGGAGAAGGGGAGTAAAAATGCAGTACTTTTATGTTTTTTTTAATATTGCAGTTATTTTTTTAAATTTTTTAGAGAGAGAGAGAGCAGGAGTGGGGAGAGCAGCAGAAAGAAAGAGAGAGAGAGACTCTTAAGCGGGCTCCACACTCAGCATGGAGGCCAATGCAGGGCTCAATCTCACAACCCTGGGATCATGACTTGAGCTGAAATGGAGTCAGACACTCGACCAATTGAGCCACCCAGGTGCTCCAAAATGTAGTACTTGTAGGATATATTTGAACTTAAGCAAACATCAACTTAAAATAGGCTGCTGTATACATAGGATGTTATATATGAACCCCATGGCAACCACAAACCAAAAACCTATAGTAAATACAAAAAAAAAAAAAAGAGAGAGAGAGAAAGAAATCCAAGCCTAACACTAAAGAAAATCATCAAATCACAAGGAACGAGAGCAAAAAAAGAACAGAGATAAACTAAAAAACAACCATGAAACAAGTAATAAAATGGCAGTAAGTACATAGCTATCAATAATTACTTTAAGTATAAATGGACTAAATGTTCTAATCAAAAGACATTGGGTGACTGAATAGATTTTAAAAAGAAAAGACCCATCTATATGTTGCCTAGAAGATAGTCACTTCAGACCTAAGGACACACATGATCTAAGGACACACACAGACTAAAAGTGAACAGGTGAAAAAAGATACTCCATGCAAATGAAATGAAAAAAAGCTGGGTAGCAATACTCATATTAGACAAAATAAACTTTAAAACAAAGACTAATACAAGAGACAAAGAAGGATATTACATAATGTAAAAAGATATCAATCCTACAAGAGGATGTAACAATTGTAAATATCTATGCACCCAATATAGCAGCACCTAAATATATAAAGCAAATGATAACATATATAAAGCGACAAACTAACAGTAATACAATAATAGTAGGGGACACCCCACTTACATTTAAGAAGATAGTTTATAGCGATATAGGCCTATCTCAAGAAATAAGAAAAATCCCAATCTAATCTTTTACTTAAAGAGAAACAGAAGAACAAAGCTCAAAGTCAGGAGAAGGAAGGAAATGATAAAGATCGGAGCAGGAGAGAAGATGGCGGTATAGGAGGACGCTGGGCTCACCGGGTCCTGCTGATCACTTAGATTCCACCCACACCTGCCTAAATAACCAGGAAAACCACCAGAAAACTAGCAGAACAGATTCTCTGGAGCCAAGCGTAGACAGACGAGAGGCCCACACAAGAGGGTAGGAAGGGTGGAGAGGCGGGGTGTGCTACACGGACAGGCGGGAGGGAGCCGGGGCGGAGGGGCAGCCCACCGGCAAAGCAGAGCCCCCGAGTCTGGCTTGGAAAAGCGGAGGGGCTGGACGGAGTGTGTTCCGACAGCAAGCAGGACTTAACATCTGGAAGGTTATAAGCTAACAGCTCTCCTTGGAGAGCGGGAGGGCTGGAGGACAACGGGAGGGAGAGTTGTTGAGCCCCGGACGACAGAGCTCAGCTTGGCAGGGAACAAAGGTGCTTGCCAGCACCATCTCCCTCGCCCATCCGCCAGCCAAAATCCCAAAGGGAACCGGTTCCTGTCAGGGAACTTGCTTGCACCGCACAAACACCCAACGCTGTGCTTCTGCAGATCCATCCCTCTGGCAGGTCTGACTCCCTCCCGGTGCCGCGGGGCCCCTCCCGAAGCAGATCTCCGAAGGAAAAGCGAGTGAGACTGCCCCTCCCACCCCTGTGCACCTTGCCAATCCACCTCAGCTAATAGGCCAGGACCCTAGCACCACAAGCCTGGCAGTGTGCAAGTAGCCCGGACGGGCCACACCACCCCACAGTGAATTCCGCTCCTAGAAGAGGGGAAGAGAAGGCACACACCAGTCTGACTGTGGCCCCAGCGGTGGGCTGGGGGCAGACATCAGGTCGGGCTGGGGGCAGACATCAGGTCAGACTGCGCACCCGCCCACCAACACAAGTTATTCAAGAGAGCACAGGGGAAGTGCCCTGCAATTCTGCACCACTCCAGGGACTATCCAAAATGATGAAACGGAAGAATTCCCCTCAAAAGAAACTCCAGGAAGTAGCGACAGCTAACAAACTGATCAAATACGATTTAAACAATATAACAGAAACGTGAATTTAAAATAAGAGTCATAAAATTAATCGCTGGCCTTGAAAACAGTATAGAGGACAGCAGAGACTCTATTGCTACAGAGATCAAGGGACTAAGAAACAGCCAGGAGGAGCTAAAAAATGCTATAAATGAGCTGCAAAATAAAATGGAGGCGACCACACCTCGGATTGAAGAGGCAGAGGAGAGAATAGGTGAACTAGAAGATAAAATTATGGAAAAAGAGGAAGCTGAAAAAAAGAGAGATAAAAAAATCCAGGACCATAAGGGGAAAATTAGAGAACTAAGTGATGCACTAAAGAGAAATAATCTACGCATAATTGATATTCCAGAGGAGGAAGACAGAGGGAAAGGTGCTGAAGGTGTACTTGAAAAAATCATAGCTGAGAACTTCCCTGATCTGGGGAAGGAAAAAGGCATTGAAATACAAGAGGCACAGAGAACTCCCTTCAGACGTAACTTGAATCGATCTTCTGCACAACATATCATAGCGAAACTGGCAAAATACAAGGATAAAGAGAAAATTCTGAAAGCAGCTAGGGATAAACATGCTCTAACATATAAAGGGAGATCGATAAGACTCGTGACAGATCTCTCTACTGAAACTTGGCAGGCCAGAAAGGAAAGGCAGGAAATCTTCAAGGGGATGAACATAAAAAATATGCAGCTGAGAATCCTTTATCCAGCAAATCTGTCATTTAGAATAGAAAGAGAGATACAGGTCTTCCCAAACAAATAAAAACTGAAGGAAATCATCACCACTAAACCAGCCCTACAAGAGATCCTAAGGGGGATCCTGTGAGACAAAGTACCAGAGACATCACTACAAGCATGAAACCTACAGACATCACAATGATTCTAAACCCAAAACTTACTATAATAACACTGAATGTAAATGGACTAAATGCACCAACCAAAAGACATAGGGTATCAGAATGGATAAAAAAAAACAAGACCCATCTATTTTCTGTCTACAAGAGACTCATTTTACACCTGAGGACACCATGAGATTGAAAGTGAGGGGATGGAGAACTATTTATCATGCTACTGGAAATCAAAAGAAAGCTGGAGTAGCCACACTTAGATCAGACAACTAGACTTTAAATTAAAGGCTGTAACAAGAGATGAAGAAGGGCATTACATGATAATTACAGGGTCCATCCATCAAGAAGAAATAACGATTATAAATGGTTATGCTCTGAATATGGGAGCCCCCAAATATATAAAACAATTACTCACAAACATAAGCAACCTTATTGATAAGAATGTGGTAATTACAGGGGACTTTAATACTCCACTTACAGTAATGGATAGATCATCTAGACACAGGATCAATAAAGAAACAAGGGCCCTGAATGATACATTGGAACAGATGGTCCTGACAGATATATTTAGAACTCTGCATCCCAAAGCAACAGAATATACTTTCTTCTCGAGTGCACATGGAACATTCTCCAAGATAGATCACATACTGGGTCACAAAACAGCCCTTCATAAGTATAAAAGAATTGAGATTGTATCATGCACACTTTCAGACCACAATGCTATGAAGCTTGAAATCAACCACAGGAAAAAGTCTGGAAAACCTCCAAAAGCATGGAGGTTAAAGAACACCCTACTAAAGAATAACTGGGTCAACCAGGCAATTAGAGAAGAAATTTTAAAATATATGGAAACAAGTGAAAATGAACACACAACAATCCAAATGCTTTGGTATGTAGCGAAGGCAGTCCTGAGAGGAAAATACACTGCAATCCAGGCCTATCTCAAGAAACAAGAAAAATCCCAAATACAAAATCTAACAGCACACCTAAAGGAACTGAAGCAGAACAGCAAAGACACCCTAAACCCAGCAGAAGAGAGAAATCATAAAGATCAGAGCAGAAATGAACAATATAGAATCTAAAAAAACTGTAGAGCAGATCAATGAAACCAAGAGTTGGTTTTCTGAAAAATTAAACAAAATTGATAAACCTCTAGCCAGGCTTCTCAAAAAGAAAAGGGAGATAACCCAAATACATAAAATCATGAATGAAAATGGAATTATTACAACCAATGCCTCAGAAATACAAGCAATTATCAGGGAATACTATGAAAAATTATATGCCAACACACTGGACAACCTGGAAGAAATGGACAAATTCCTAAACACCCACACACTTCCAAAACTCAAACAGGAAGAAATAGAAAACTTGAACAGACCCATAACCAGCGAAAAAATTGAATCAGTTATCAATAATCTCCCAACAAATAACAGTCCAGGACCAGATAGCTTCCCTGGGGAGTTCTACCAAACATTTAAAGCAGAGATAATACCTATCCTTCTCAAGCCATTCCAAAAAATAGAAAGGGAAGGAAAACTTCCAGACTCATTCTATGAAGCCAGTATTACTTTGATTCCTAAACCAGACAGAGACCCAGTAAAAAAAAAAAGAGAACTACAGGCCAGTATCTCTGATGAATATGGATGCAAAAATTCTCAATAAGATACTAGCAAATCGAATTCAACAGCATATAAAAAGAATTATTCACCATGATCAAGTGGGATTCATTCCTGGGCTGCAGGGCTGGTTCAACATTTGCAAATCAATCATTGTGATACATCACATTAATAAAAGAAAAGATAAGAACCATATGATCCTGTCAATCGATGCAGAAAAAGCATTTGACAAAATTCAGCATCCTTTCTTAATAAAAACCCTCGAGAAAGTCGGGATAGAAGGAACATACTTAAACATCATAAAAGCCATTTATGAAATGCCTACAGCTAACATCATCCTCAGTGGGGATCCATGAGATCAGGAACACGACAGGGATGTCCACTCTCACCGCTGTTGTTTAACATAGTGTTGGAAGTGCTAGCATCAGCAATCAGACAACAAAAGGAAACCGAAGGCATCAATACTGGCAAAGATGAAGGTAAGCTTTCACTTTTCGCAGATGACATGATATTATACATGGGAAATCCGATAGACTCCACCAAAAGTCTGCTAGAACTGATACATGTATTTGTATTCAGCAAAGTTGCATGATACAAAATCAATGTACAGAAATCATACACTAATAATGAAGCAACAGAAAGACAAATAAAGAAACTGATCCCATTCACAATCGCACCAAGAAGCATAAAAAATCTAGGAATAAATCTGACTAAAGATGTAAAAGATCTGTATGCTGAAAACTATAGAAAGCTTATGAAGGGAATGAAGAAGATATAAAGAAATGGAAAAACATTCTGTGCTCATGGATTGGAAGAATAAATATTGTTAAAATGTCAATACTACCCAAAGCTATCTACACATTCAATGCAATTCCAATCAAAATTGCACCAGCATTCTTCTCGAAGCTAGAACAAGCAATCCTAAAATTCATATGGAACCACAAAAAGCCCCGAATAGCCAAAGTAATTTTGAAGAAGAAGACCAAAGCAAGAGGCATCACAATCCCAGACTTTATCATCTACTACAAAGCTGTAATCGTCAAGACAGCATGGTATTGGCACCAAAACAGACACATAGACCAATGGAATAGAATAGAAACCCCAGAACTAGACCCACAAAAGTATGGCCAACTAATCTG
Source organism: Prionailurus bengalensis (assembly GCF_016509475.1). Lineage (NCBI taxonomy): Eukaryota > Metazoa > Chordata > Mammalia > Carnivora > Felidae > Prionailurus > Prionailurus bengalensis. The sequence goes on from NC_057345.1 coordinate 97,482,177, forward strand.
AGAAAACAGGAAAGAATAGCCGATGGAAAAAAGACAGTCTCTTTAACAAATGGTGCTGGGAGAACTGGACAGCAACATGCAGAAGAATGAAACTAGACCTCTTTCTTACACCATTCACAAAAATAAACTCAAAATGGATAAAGGACCTGAATGTGAGACAGGAAACCATCAAAACCCTAGAGGAGAAAGCAGGAAAAAAACCTCTCTGACCTTAGCCACAGCAATTTCTTACTTGACACATCCCCAAAGGCAAGGGAATTAAAAGCAAAAATGAACATTGGGACCTCATGAAGATAAAAAGCTTCTGCACAGTAGAGGAAACACAATAACAAAACTAAAAGGCAACCAACGGAATGGGAAAAGGTATTTGCAAATGACATATCAGACAAAGGGCTAGTATCAAAAATCTATAGAGCTCACCAAACTCCACACCCAAAAAACAAATAATCCAGTGAAGAAATGGGCAAAAGACATGAATAGACACTTCTTTAAAGAAGACATCCAGAATGCCAACAGGCACATGAAAAGATGCTCAATGTCACTCCTCATCAGGGAAATACAAATCAAAACCACACTCAGATATCACCTCACGCCAGTCAGACTGGCCAAAATGAACAAATCAGGAAACTATAGATGCTGGAGAGGATGTGGAGAAATGGGAGCCCTCTTGCACTGTTGGTGGGAATGCAAACTGGTGCAGCCGCTCTGAAAAACAGTGTGGAGGTTCCTCAAAAAATTAAAAATAGACCTACCCTATGACCCAGCAGTAGCACTGCTAGGAATTTACCCAAGGGATACAGGAGTGCTGATGCATAGGGGCACTTGTACCCCAATGTTTATAGCAGCACTCTCAACAATAGCCAAATTATGGCAAGAGCCTAAATGTCCATCAACTGATGAATGGATAAAGAAATTGTGGTTTATATACACAATGGAGTACTATGTGGCAATGAGAAAAAATGAGATACGGCCCTTTGTAGCAACGTGGATAGCACTGGAGAGTGTGATGCTAAGTGAAATAAGCCATACAGAGAAAGACAGATACCATATGGTTTCACTCTTATGTGGATCCTGAGAAACTTAACAGAAACCCATGGGAGAGGGGAAGGGGGGAAAAAAAAAAGAGGTTAGAGTGGGAGAGAGCCAAAGCATAAGAGACTCTTAAAAACTGAGAACTGAGGTTGATGGGGGGTGGGAGGGAGGAGACGGTGGGTGATGGGTATTGAAGAGGGCATCTTTTGGGATGAGCACTGGGTGTTGTATGGAAACCAATTTGACAATAAATTTCATATATTAAATAAATAAATATTTTAAAAAACCTAAAAAAACAAAAAGATCGGAGCAGAAAAAATAGAAACTAAAAAAAGGAATAGAAAAGATCAATGAAGCTAAAAGCTAGTTCTTTGGAAAGATAAACAAAATTGATAAAACGTTAGACACTCATAAAGAAAAAAAGACTCAAAATCAGAAATGAAAAGGTTACAACTGACACCACAGAAATACAAAGCATTATAAGAGACTACTACAAAAAATTATATTCCAACAAATTGAACAACCTATAAGAAATAGGTAAATACCTAGAAACATACAACCTTACAGTTTTTTTTAACTTAAAAAAATGTTTATTTATGAGAGAGAGAGACAGAGCACAAGTGGGGGAGGAACAGAGACAGAGGGAGACACAGAATCTGAAGCAGGCTCCAGGCTCTGAGCTGTCAGAGGCTTGAACTCACGAACCACAAGATCATTACCTGAGGTGAAGTTGGACACTTAACCGACTGAGCCAGCACCCAGGAGCCCCAAAGCACATAATCTTCCAAAACTAAAAAGGAAAGAAAAAGATAATCTGAACAGACCAATTTCTAGTAATGAATTTGAATCAGTTATCAAAAATATTCCTAACAAATGTAAGTTTAGGACCAGCTAGCTTCACAAATGAATTCTACCAAACATATAAAGAAAAGTTAATACATATCTTCAAACTCTCCCAAAAAAATTGAAGAGGAAGGAATGCTACCAAATTCATTCTACAAGGCTAGCATTAACCTGATACCAAAACAAAGACACTATGAAAAAAGAAAATTACAGGCCAATATCCTTGATGAACAAGATGCAAAAAGTCATGAACAAAATAGAGTAAAACCTTGGACTGCGAATAACTTGTTCTGTGAGTATTCCACAAGATGAGTAAACAGTTCTAATAAATTTTAGCTTGATAAACGAGCGATATCTTGCAATATGAGTAGTACATAATACCAAACATCACATGATCACACCTGAGCCAATGGTTTCTCTCTATCAGATTGTGGGTGATCATCTCCCATACTCGGATGCTTGGTCTCAGGCCATGGTGTCTGGCAGAAATCAGTGATTTTTCAGAACATTGGAAAGTGCCCACAACTGGCACTAGTGTATTTTCTTGTCACTTCAGAGCACCTATGGACAGTCCTTTGCTTTCCCATACAAGAATAAGCTTACAAATGCTTTGCTTCATTCTAGGTTAGGCTGCCTGCAGACACAGACCCTAATGTAATTGCCAGTTACATTAAATGCAGTATATGACAAGAGTTTATACTGTACTGTAGTTAATATCTGTGTGAACATATACAATGGCCCCCATGCAGAAAAAGATTCCATTGAGCCAAAAGATAGCAATGATTCATTAATGCTAGTGAAAGTCATCCTACACAATAACCCTCCTCTCTTGTCTACTTCATACCAGCCATGAAGGTTTTCAAAGGTAACTGCAGGTTAATTTGTTCATTTTTCTTTGTGTGTTGTATTTTATTATTTTGTATTACATTACAGTATTGAAATAATTTTTATATGAATATTTTGGGATTATAGAACAAATCATCTGAGTTTTCATTAATTATTATGGGGAAACTTGCTTTGATATATGAGTGCTTTGGATTACAAGTATGTTTCCAGAATGAATTATGCTGGCAAACCAAGGTTTTACTGTAATAGAAAATTGAATTCAACAACACCATTAAAAAGATCATTCACCATGATCAAGTGAGATTTATTCCAAGTATGCAAGGATGGTTCGATATCCACAAATCAGTCAACATGAAACACCAAATCAACAAAAAATGATAAAAATCATATAACCATCTCAACAGATGGTAGAAAAAGCATGACAAAATTCAGCATCCATTCATGATAAAAACTCTCAACAACATGGGGATAAAGGGAACATACCTCAACATAATAAATGCCATATATTGAAAAAAAAAAAAAAAACACAGCTAATATCACACTCAAAGGTAAAAAGCTAAAAGCTTTTCCTCTAATATCAGGAAAAAGACCAGGATGTCCACTCTTACCACTTTTATTTAACATAGTACTAGAAGTCCTATCCACAGCAATCTGACAAGAAAAAGAAATAAAAGTCATCCTAATTGGTAAGAAAAAAGTAAAACTGTCACTTGCAGATGACATGATACTAGATATAGAAAACCCTAAAGATTCCACTAAAAATTATTAGAACTAATAAATGAGTCAAGTTGTAAGATGCAAAGTTATACAGAAATCTGTTGCATTTCTATACACTATTAGTGAACCATCAGAAAAAGAAATTAAGAAAACGATGTCATTTACAATTGTATCAAAAAGAATAAAATACCCAGGAATAAATTTAACCAAGGAGGTGAAAGACCTGTACTCTGAAAACTGTAAGATATTAAAGAAGTTGAAGACGACACAAATTAAAAAAAATACACCATGCTCATGTACTAAAGAATATTGTTAAAATGTCCATCCACACTACCCAAAAAATCTACAAATTTAATGCAATCCCTATCAAAATACCAATAGCAGTTTTCACAGAAGACCAAAGCCGGAGGTATCAGAATACCAGATTTCAAACTATACCTCAGAGCTATAGTCATGAAAACACTTTGGAACTGGAACAAATATTGACACACAAATCAATGGAACAGAATAGAGAGCCCCAAAATAAACCAGCACTTATATGGTCAATTAATCTAAGACAAAGTAGGCAAAAACACACAATGGGGAAAAGACCATCTCTTCAACAAATGGTGTTGGGCTGGGGGGCCTGGATGGCTCAGTCAGTTAAGTGTCTGTCTTCAACTCAGGTCATGATCTCGCAGTTCATGGGTTCAAGCCCCGTGCCCTCAGAGCCTGGAGCCTGCTTCAGATTTTGTGTTCCCTCTCTCTCTGCCCCTCCCCCACTCACACTCTGTGTCTGTCTCTCAAAAATGAATAAACATTTTAAAAAATGGTGTTGGGAAAACTGGACAGCCACATGCAAAAGAATGAAACTGGACCATTTTCTACACTATATACAAAAATAAACGTGAGACCCCAAATTGTAAAACGCCTAAAAAAAAAATACAGGCAGTAATACTCTTGGACATTGGTCTTAGCAGTATTTAACCTATCTCCTCAGACAAGGGCAAAAAAAGCAAAACTAAACAAGTAGGACTCTATCAAAATAAAAAGCATTTTCACAGCTAAGAAAACCATCAACAACAAAAAAAGAGACATACAGAATGGGAGAAGATATTTGCAAAAATATATTTAGTAAGGATTAATATCCAAAATATATTTAAAAACTCATACAACCCAATGCCAAGAAAACAAACAATGCAATTTCAAAATGGACAGAGGATCTGAATACACATTTTTCCAAAGACGACATACAGATGGCTAACAGACACGTGAAAAGATGTTAATTGTCAATAATCATCAGGGAAATTAAAAAAAAAAAAAAAAGCACAGTGAGATATCACCTCACACCTGTCAGAATGGCCAGTATCAAAAACACAAGAAATAACAAGTGTTGGTGAGGATGCAGATAAAAGGGGACCCTCATGCACTATTGGTCTATTGTCAGGATTGTAAATTTGATACAGCCACTATGGAAAAGAGCATGGAGGTTCCTCAAAAAATTAGAAATACATAGCAGCACTTTCAACAATAGCCAAATTATGGAAAAAGCCTAAATGTCCATCAACTGATGAATGGATAAAGAAGATGTGGTTTATATATACAATGGAATACTACTTGGCAATGAGAAAGAATGAAATATGGCCTTTTGTAGCAATGTGGATGGAACTAAAGAGTGTTATGCTAAGTGAAATAAGTCATACAGAGAAAGACAGATTCCATATGTTTTCACTCTTATGTGGATCCTGAGAAACTTAACAGAAGACCATCATGGAGGGGAAGGATAAAAAAAAAAAAAAAAAAGAGAGAGAGAGAGAGGGAGGGAGCCAAACCATAAGAGACTCTTTAAAAACTGAGAATAAACTTTGGGTTGATGGAGGGTGGGAGGGAGGGGAAAGTGGATGATGGGCATTGAGGAGGGCACCTGTTGGGATGAGCACTGGGTGTTGAATGGAAACCGATTTGACAACAAATTTCATGTTAAAAAATGAATGAATGAATGAATGAATTAGAAATACAAATATCATACAATCCAGTAATTCTACTACTGGGTATTTACCCAAAGAAAACAAAAACACTAATTTGACAAGATACATGCTCCCATCTTTTTACTGAAGCATTATTTACAATAGCCAAGATATGGAAGCAACCTAAGTACCCAATAACAGATGAATGAATAAGGAAGATATTGTGTGCACACGTGCATGCGCGCGTGCACGCACACACACACACACAAACTGGAATATTACTCAGCTATAAAAAATGGGGGGAAAAGAATGAAATCCTGCCATTTGTGACATGGATAGACCTCAAGGGGGTTATGCTAAGTGAAATAAGATGAACACAAATACATGATTTCATTTAGGTATGGAATCTAAAAGATAAAACAAACAGAACAGAAACAGACTCATAAATACAGAGAACAAAGTGGTGGTTGCCAGAAAGGAGGGTAATAAGAAGATAAGTGAAATAGGCAAAGGGGATTAAGACATACAAACTCCCAGTTATAAAATAAATAAGTCACAGCAATGTAAAGTACAGCATAGGGAATAGTCAATAATACTATAATATATAGTATATATATAATAATAATAACGCTATATATATATAATAAGAGCACAAAGTCAGTAACTTTTTATGGTGACAGATGGCAACTACACTTATGGTGAGCATCTGTAATATATGTAAATGCTAAATCACTATCTGGAACTAATATATCTGGAACTAATATAATATTGTATATCAACTATACTTCAATTAAAAGCAAATAATTTTTTAAAAAGAAATAAAGGACTTCTCTGCAGTTGCAATAAACAAGATAATCAGATTGTAACAAGCACCCTGAAGTAAATGAATAGGGCCATATAACTGATAACAAGGAAAGACAGGGAGCTACATTAGGGTCATCAGAGGAACAGACAGCTGGGCAGCCATTCAGGGGAGAACATAAGAAAATGTATTCTGGGCACAAATGTGATAGAAGAAAGAACTTGGTATAATGGAGGAACAGAAGGAGGCCAGTGTGATTGTACAGTATTGAGGAGTGAAGTTGCAAAAGGAGGCAAGCCTGATAATGAAGGACCTTGGAGGCCACCATAGGGAAAGCCAGGAAGGGCTTACGTAGGAATAACCTAAGTATATAGTTTCCATATTTTTAAACATATTCATGTGGCTACGGAGAACCAACTGTATGAGACAAGAGTGGAAAGGGTTAGCATGTCAACTCAAGTGAAAGTGAAGGAGGCTTAACCTACTAGCAGTGGAAAGGTAGAACTGACACAGTTTGGTGGTGGATTGATTAGATATGGAGGCAAAGAGAGGAACCCCAAGAATAAACCCTGAGAAACTGAGTAAATTTTGTTCCATTTACTAAGATGGAAACAACTTAAAAAACTGGGGGGGAAAAAAGGAAAAAAATATATATATATATTTCATATATATGCACATATATATTTTTCATACACATATATATGAAATACGGGTTTTTGATGTTAGACAACAGATAAAACAGGATAGAGGAATTAAATGAGTTGAGCCCCATGAATGCCCCAGATTCCTCCTTAGAGGCAGTTTCTAGGTTGTGGGGCAGGAAGGGGGAACCTAAACCAAATCAAGCAGCCTCGTTATGTTCAGGAGACACAGTCAAGAATTTGCAAAAGCCAAGACGGCTGGAATTTGCAGGGCAGAGTACCAGAGGAAAGACAGCTGCATCGAGAGGAGAATACCAAAATAATGTGCAGAGAGTTCTTTTCAAGTCTTTAGGTAAGTATTGACCAGCACAATACTTGTTGGGAAATACTGAACAACAGGGAAAGAACTACCAAAAGAAACAGGCAGGCAAATTTTGATCTGGGAAGAGTTTGTGTTCTCACAGTCAAACTGGAAAAATCTCACCTAATAAACAGGGAACTGGGTAGAATACTCAGGAGGATACTGCTTCCATAGGGGAAAATGTAGCCTTGGATTAAAGGCTGCTCTGGCCCAACTCACAAAGCTTAAAAGCCTTGAAATGATCAAACGGTTTCCAAGTAACTTAACCATATTCCAAAACAAGCTCAAGAATATTTAAAAGAATGTAAAAACAACACACACATATACACAAAAATCCAACACCCAACAGTATAAAATTCACTCCCAATAAAAAATTAGCAGGCATGCAAAGAAGAGGAAAATATGACCCAAAATAAGAAAAATCAATCATTGAAAACAAACCCCAAAATGACACAGATAACTCTTTTAATGTCCTTATTTACTATTTCTATTATAAATATATTATATTAAACAAGGTAGAGAAAAGAAATAGCATATTAAGAAGAGGCATCAAAGATAAAAAAAAAAAAAAAAACCAAATTTCCATAGGCAAAAATACATTAGGTAAGATTAACAGCAAATTAGTGAAGAATAAATTAGTGAACTTGAAGGCAAGGCAACAGAAACTATCCAAAATTAAAGACAGAGAAAAAAGACTGGGAAACGTATAAAACATTAGTAAGCTGTGGGTCAACTTCAAGCATAGTATTATGCTTATAAACTGGGAGTCCCAGAAGGAGGTAGGAGAGCATGGAGTATAGAAAATTTAAGAAATAATAGCGGAAATTAAACTATATAAATATACACACATCCAATAAGTGCAACAAACCCCAAGCACAAAAATCATGAAGACCACCACACCAATGCATATTGTAATGAAACTGCACAAATTTGATGATGAAAACCTTAAATTAAAAGCAGCAGAGGTTTTAAAAAATTACATACAGAGGAACAAAGATAAGAATGACAAGAGTTCTTTTCAGAAACAACACAATCCAGAGAGTAGAGCAACAACACTTTTAAAACCAGAATTTTAGGGGCACTGGGTGGCTCAGTCAGTTAAGCATCTGAGTCTTGATCTCCTCTCAGTTCATGATCTCATGGTTTCATAGGTTTGAGCCCCATGTCGGGATCTGCACTGATGGCACAGAGCCTGCTTGAGATTCTTCCCCTCTCTCTGCTCCACCGCCCCCACCCCCTACTCACACTCTCCGTCTTTCTCAAAATACATAAATAAACTTTTAAAAAAACTAGAATTTTATACCCAGCCAAAATATCTTTCGAACATAGAGTCAAAAATCTTTCTCAACAAGGTGGGGCTGTACACATTGCCGAAAGTATTTTGGATTTTTGTCTTCAAAGTACTACTAAAGCCACTAATAGACTCTAAATGGTGAGACTTGCATTTTAGGAAAAACACATTAACTTCTGTTAAGAACAGATTGAGCTTGGGGGCCAGGGGGCCACACATATGTAAGAGCAAAGGAGCATAAAGTTGTTCAAAAAACAGGATAACATCGATTGGGCTGATAGAAGTGGGTATGAAGAATGGTAGACTGATTAGGAAAATATCTAGAAGATAATTATTTGAAGACTTGGTGCCTGGATGTGAGGTGTGAGGAAGAGGAAGGAATCAAGAATGATTCCTGTTCCTGACATGAGCGACTATACTTACATATAATTTTATCTACCTGAAAAATAATGTAAATCAATTATACACTATCAAAACTGTAACTGAAATCCAGGAGTAAACTATTCTAAATACTGCATTTAAACTAAAGAATTCACTGTGTAAAAATGCAAATAAAAACCAAACAGCACTTTTTTGTAGGAGAGTAAGATACAGGCATAAGCATTCTTCATCTGAAATTCGCACTGAGCTCAATCTCGCATTGACACAGTTGCTATTGTTCCTTACAGAAAATAGTAAAAGAATGACTTCTACGAGCCATCTGATGAAACACTGAAGTGCCTTTACAAAACAGTTCCTTCTACAGGCAAATCACTATTATGGGGGGGGGGGGGGTACCTTTAAAAGTAATTATAACTCTCATGAGGCATTTAAAATGGCTGCAAATTTTTGGTAATCCCTCCTAGTTCAGCAACCTCGCTTCCTATGTTTCTATCTTCACAGGAATCTATTGGTGAAAGATTTTTAAAAGGTTTTAAATAGTAACAACAAAGGTTTGTCATGGATTTATAAAGTGCTGCGTACTATTATGTTGTACTAAGTACCTTACATGATAATCTCATACAACCTTAAAAACTCTATTAGGTGGTAGTTATCCCCATTCAACAGATAAATTGAGATGCAAAGAGGTTAAGGAATTTGTCTTACATTATGAAGCTAATAAGTGGCAGAGCTAAGGATATAAAACCAGAGAGCTCTGACCTCAATCCCTGGGAACTCTTGAGAAATTCATCTTTAAACTTCAAAAATCTTCCTGCACATTAGAATATGTGTAACTGGTATACTGATTTTGTGTGGGTACATTCTTTACATGTAATAAGTTTCTAAATTATTTCCTTTTAAAAATTCACAAAAGGGATTAAAAGTATACTTATCATGTGGTGAGCACTGAATAATGTCTAAAATTGTTGAAACATTATAATGCATGCCTGCAAATAACACTGTATGTTAACTGTATTTCAATTAAAAATAAGATAAAATTGGGGTGCTGGGTGGCTCAGTCAGGTAAGCGGCTGACTTCAGCTCAGGTCATGATCTCGCGGTTTGTGAGTTCGAGCTCCACACTGGGCTCTGTGCTGACAGCTCAGAGCCTGGAGCCAGCTTCCAATTCTGTGTCTGCCTCTCTCTGCCCCTTCCCAGCTGGCACCCTGTCTCTGTCTCTCTCAAAAATAAATAAACGTTAAAAAAATAATTTAAAAAAAGATAAAAGAAAAATTAATAAATTCTCATCCTTAAAATGTTCAGACTTTCAATTTGCCTCAAGAAATTCTTCAAAGCAGATAAACTTAAAAAGCAAGAATTATATGTAGACTATGAGAATTTTCATGAACATATGTAGACACGTGTGTGTAACAGGGGACGCTGATAGAGAATCCAAATCATCAAAGGCATAGCTTGGCTGAGTACAGACACCACGGACCTGAAAGTGTGCTGAGGGTTGGCTATGTTAAGTTGTACAACAGGGGCGCCTGGATGGCTCAGTCAGTTGAGCGTCTGACTCTTGACTTTGGCTCAGGTCATGATCTCACAGTTGATGAGTTCAAGCCCCACACTGGGCTCTGCGCTGACACTGCAGAGCCTGCTGGGAATTCTGTCTCCCTCTTTCTCTGCCCCTCCCCTGCTGGCTCTCTGTCTCACAAAATAAATAAAAATAAACTTTAAAAAAGAAGAAGAAAGCTGTACAACAAACCATTAATGCTATCACATAGTACTGTGATAGGAACAGCTCAGACGATTTGTGTGGAAACCATGTTGTATGATGGACATGAAGGACTGCACACACTTAAACTTTCTCGTGCTCAATTACATGGCATGTTATATGCATGACTCATCAACAACTACGCAGTTACTAGGATTAACTTCAGAATTGTTAAATTTTTTTTTTTTTTCAACGTTTATTTATTTTTGGGACAGAGAGAGACAGAGCATGAACGGGGGAGGGGCAGAGAGAGAGGGAGACACAGAATCGGAAGCAGGCTCCAGGCTCTGAGCCATCAGCCCAGAGCCTGACGCGGGGCTCGAACTCGCGGACCGCAAGATCGTGACCTGGCTGAAGTCGGACGCTTAACCGACTGCGCCACCCAGGCGCCCCAGAATTGTGAACTCATTAAAATTTCTCTGTAGCTGAGCAGAAACTCACAATTTAAAAGGTTTTTTTTTTCTCTGCCACAACAAAAAAAGCCTAGAAACTGAAATTCTCCAATAAAGTTATTTTATTTGGGTTCAACCTAAAATAGTTTAAATTTGATCTTTGTTAGAGAAAAGAAATCTCCAATTGTATAGACTTAATAAAAAGTACTGAATTTGCCACTTCCAATAGAGGATAGTTTCTTCATGCTTTGGGCATCTACCATTAGTAACCCAAAAGACTACTTGTAGTAAATATGTCACAGCACTGAAATGCCCAAAATCAATTTCCTAGCTTAGAAAGTTGCCCTTATGTTACCATAACACACAATAGTCTCCTGACTATTCATATTGTTTGAAAACCATGAAAACACAGTTTTTGGCATGCATGCCCAGTTGGAAAAGGATTTGTTCCTCTGAAAACACCATTCATAAGACTAGGCAGAGCTGAGGGCACCTCTGTGTGTGAACAAGCAGGTAGGTATCTCAGGGTTTCTGCAGCCGTCTCCTTCCTTAATGGGTAAGTACCGGTGCCAACAAGGGGAGAGTCCAGGCACATGACTCAGCTTATGACTTAATTTTCCACAGCTAAGAAAAGAAAATCACCAAAATAAGTTAGTTTTAAGACAAACAGTTGGGGTTTACAGGTCCACTTACATGACTATGAACCAAGAACCCTTTACATAAGAACAGCAGCAACTCTAGAACACCATAGAGGAAAAACCATCTAACAATTTCTAGGGTCAAAAATGACATACTGCAGTTCATGGGTTTTGGGTATGCACTCATTCTGCCTCTCAGAGGCAGACCCTTCCTCAGCCCGTGCTGTTAGATTAACATGAGATTCAAACTTGATTTTTCGTTCAAGAGCAGTCTATTGTACTTGTGTCAAATGAGAAAACTTAAGCTAAGAACTTAGCCCGTGCACCGCCATCAAAACGTGTATTTCTTTACCTGAAGAGTTATTTCCACACCAGTCCCCTAGTCTGTCTGTCTCTCTCTCAATCACAGATGCGCACACACATGCGTACACACACACACACACACACACACACACACACACACTCACAGGGTGAAGAGCAAGGATTATTATATTTAGTAAGACTAAAGCAGATGCCACAGAGTACTAGTCACACTTACTCTTATATTAAATCCTAGAAGATCACTTATAACACCTGAGACAGCAGAAAGGATAACTACTCGTGTGATATTGTAGATTAAGGGATTCATTGTCAGTCCATAGAGTCTAAACGGTGTGTCCAGCTCCTACAAAAAACATGAAAGAATGGAGATGAAATACATGGCCTATCGATGGCCACCAGTGATTTCTGGGCTGGTTTTTAGGTCTTGGGTACGGATGAGTGTGTAAGGCCTTCCTTCATGTTCAACAGCTGCTTTCAAAAGACCTATAATGGACTCTCACCTACTTTCCACTAGCTAAGTGTTTAAAGGTGGGTTCAAGCAGTATGTTGTGAATTTTTTTTTTAAATATAATTTGAAAAATGTGACAGACATCAGCAATCATCAGAACCTGGATAACAAGATGGGAAATTTTTTCTTACATAGTCAGGAACCCAAAACTATCAACTTGACATTGTGAATGTACACAGCCCAGCAGCCATCTGTTACGAGGGTCTTCTCCAATAAGTACAGCATTGATTTAAGTGCTAGTGAAAGTAGATCACAGGATATTACTTACTTTCAATAACTTGGTGGACAGTTTTAATACATTATTTACTAGAGTGAGCTGTTCTTTCTTATTAGGCTTTTTTTCCATCTTAAGATATAAATTAATCTAAGGAGAAAAAGAGAGATCAAGGCAAATGTCACAGAAAAAGATACACTGCACTAAGTTTGGCAGATTCGAAAGTAATATTTTCAAATAAAATAAATTTGAAAATTCCTGCAGTTATTTCTACAAAACACATATGTCACATACCCTACTCTCCAGACCACGCAGTCACATCTGACAAAGAAAAGCCAGTTCGTGAATAAAAAAAAAGTAGGGGCGCGTGGTGGCTCAGTCGGTTAAGCGTCCGACTTCGGCTCAGGTCATGATCTCACAGTCCGTGAGTTCGAGCCCTGCGTCGGGCTCTGTGCTGACAGTTCAGAGCCTGGAGCCTGCTTCGGATTCTGTGTCTCCCTCTCTCTCTGACCCTCCCCCGTTCATGCTCTGTCTCTCTCTGTCTCAAAAATAAATAAACATTAAAAAAAATTTTTTTAAGTAAATATGAAGCAATTTAACTATCAAAACAATGAAAAGTGTAATGTTAATTATAACTTAACAGTTAACATGTGAACTTTTTAAGTTCAAAAGCTCTACCTACTCATTTTGGTGACACCCACATAATATAACATCCTCATTAAATATTAATGAAACATAAGAAGAAAGCTGCTTTTAACTTGTTAATTCTTTATTTTTTTCTCCTATAGGAAATATTCTCCCACTATAATTCTCAGGCAAAAGAAGAAAATCTAATGATACCAAATGTATTTATGTAAAACTTATGGATAACCATGAAATCAAAACCAAAACAAACAAACAAAAAAAAACCTTTATACTACTCTATCTTTATAAGAAACATTTCCCAGTCTTAATATCTATTCCCATACTAAAGAGAAAGTATTTTCTAAACTTTGAATGTATGGCTGATACAGAAGAAATTCAAGAGCTTATTAAAAACATGCTTAAATGACAAGTACTATAAAGATCTAATACTTGATGCAGAATATGAGACTTAAAGCATGCTCCATTATCAGGAATAAAGATACCTTTATAATATACAAACTACTTTCAATCCATTAGATCTTAATTCTTACAATCCTGGGAGCTGGTGGGGAAGATTATAAACCCTCATTTTATAAGGAGGAAATAATTATATAGTAGCAAAGTCACCTGTAAGGTCATATAGCTAGAAAGTGCTAAATCTAGACTCAACCCTGAATCTTCTGCACAAATCTTATGCCATCTCTAACCACAGAACTAAATTAACAAGGACCAATCATTACCTGTTCCGTAAGTAATATTGAAACATTGCTGTATTTCTTATTGGTTTCAGACCCCAATGAGGCCAGACGCAGTAAGAAAAGTAGTAAAGCTGTTTCCCAGATCAAAAACTCCCAATTATAAGCATCATTCAGGAAAGTTTTATGCCCTTGCAGAACCTATACAAAGAACCGACAAAAAGTTAGGTTTTTCATTTGTCTCAAAATCTATAATTACTCCTTTACTCTAGCAACTTAAAAAGATTTACAAGTTACTAATATTTTATACTCAAAGCAGAATTTTAATACTCATATAAAGCCTTATCTATTTAACTAATCCCTACCTATTTCTCTAGGTTTCCTAGACTTTTTCCAGACAGCAAAGGAGGAAGTAGCAAAGGAGGAAAACATAGAAGTAAAATCAGACAAACACATTTCCAGCCTTTTAACCACTCATGTGCCCACTCACAATTATATGGTGACCATTTTTCAAAGTGTTAAATTCGCATTATCACTAGTCGGCCTTCGTAAGACATGTGGCCCATCCTACTGGTATGACTTGAAAACCCTGAGGATCAATTCTTTACTCCATTTTAGGATCCAAGTAACAACAGCAGCAGCAGCTACCATTTATCAAATGCCTATTATTACATGTCAAGTTTGCTAGTAAAAGTTGTGTTTTTTGTTTGCTTCAACATTTACTCAAGCCAGCCTGAGGTAAAATGGAACACACTGGAAAATATACAGAGAATCCTCACAGAAACCAAATGCTGGCCTTTTGAAACCAGGGAGTCACAGCGCAGCTCCCCTGTCTGTCTCTCTTCCTCAAGGGCCATTTGGGCTCCCATCTCCACTCCTCTTAGTTAATTCTGTTGCTTTGCATGACCCTTGTTTACTGCTCCCTGCAAGTTTGGCTTGCTCCAGCTTTGGTTTCCCATAACACCCTACTGGCCCCACTGACCCCTACTGACCCGCTCTTCTCCAAAGGCCACCAGTGATATCTCAGGTTTTCAGTCCCAATTTCTAAAATTTCTAAATTCTAATTTCTAAATTTCTAAATACGTTTGGCTTAGTCTGGGTCAGGTGTTCACCCCTGCCAATGAGTTATAACTAGAGTAGGAAAGTAACAGTTAGTAGCAACCTGGCCCACCTCTTCAGCAGGGTGGTTTGTTGTGCGGCAATATACAACACACAAACCACAGCCAAGCGGCTATAAAATCAAACACAAAGAAAAACTCTTAAAACCAGCCAGAGAATGGGTGCATGGGTGTCTCCGCTGGTTAATCGTCCAGTTCTTGGTTTCAGTTCAGCTCGTGATCTCATGGTTCATGAGTTCGAGCCCCACATCGGGCTCTGCACTGATGGTGCGGGGCATGCTTGGGATTCTCTCACTCTGCCACTCCCACACATGTTCTCTGTCTTTCAGAATAAGTAAATTTTAAAAATTGAAAGAAAAAAAAATAAAAAAAAACACCAGAGAAAAAGGACATTACCTTTAAAAGAGCAGCAAATAAAACTAACAGCTGACTTCTCAAGATAAAACATGGAAATCAAAAGGTAACAGAATCCCAAAAGTATTGAAAGTAACTGGCAACCTAGAAATGCATACTCAGTGAAAACATCCTTTAAACAAGAAAGCGATAAAAGACATTTTCAAACATACTAGAACAGAATTCATAACCAGATTCTTCAAACAGGAAGAAAAAAATCCCAGAAAAAAACACAGAAATGCAAGAACTAATGAAAAGCAATGAAAAGGGTAAATGTGTAGGTAAATATAAATGAATAACTGAATACAAAAAATAATCATTATATCTTGTGGGTTTAAAACATATGTAAAATTTGGGGTGCCTGGCTAGCTCAGTCAGTAGAGCATGCAACTCTTGATTTCAGGGTTGTAATTTGAGCCTCACATTGGGTGCGGAGCCTACTTAAAGAAATAAGTCAAATAAATACAAGAAAATATATGTAAAATTTTAAGTAAGGATACTAATAATGGGCGAATGGATAAATGAGATAAAGTGTTCTAAGGTCCTAGCATTATCAAGGAAGCAGAAATTAATAATTTATTAGACTATAATAAGCTAAGGATGTATGTTGCAATCTCTGAGGTAAAAGCACATATAACAAGTAGTGAAAGAACATATAACACATTAACAAAGAGGATTAAATGGAATATTACAGAATACTTGATTCATAAAAGATGCCAGAAAGGAGAGAGAAAGAAAATTTAACAGGTAGACCAAATAATAAATAAACAGTATTTGTATCTGTGGTAATTACATTAAATGTAAATGAGCCAGACAATCTAAAACACTAAGACTGTGAAGCTGGATTAAGGAACAAACAACCAAAAAAAGGATATGCTGATTACAGAAGCCATGACTCAAATATGAAGACAAAATAAATGAAAGGGTGGACAAAGATATAATGTGCAAAAACGAATCAAAAGACAGTTGGTGTGGTTAAATTAATATCAAATAGAGCAGACTTTAAGTTAAGAAACATTAGAATCAGAGACATTTCAAAAGGTCATGAAAGATTAAGCCTGACACTTTTCCAGGTTAAAAAAGACTAAAGAGGGGTGCCTGGGTGGCTCAGTTGGGTAAGCATCTGACTCTTGATCTCAGCTCAGGTCTTGGATCCACCATCACAGTAGACGTGAACACACCTCTGTCAATGGTCGACAGAATAAGCAGACGAAAAAAACATGAGTAAGGATATAGAAGATGCCGCAATGGAACAAATAAACTTGGACTAATTTACCTAGCGAGGACATTGCTCCCCAAGACAACAGAATACAAGTTCTTTCAAAGTGCTGATGGAGATTTAATGAAACTGACCATATGCCAGATAATAAAGCAAGCCTCTACAAATTTCAAAGGAGTAAAGACATTCAGAATACGTTCTCTGAACACAGTAGAATTAAGTTAGAACTCAATAAATGGAACATTACAAGCTACGGCTATAACTTCTTGTAATGAAGAAAGCACAGAAGTACCCCCTTACCCCCAAAAAAAGGTACAGGGACCCATCAAAAGTATGCAGGAAGGGGCTTCAAGGGTCTCCCACTGGCCAAATCTGGGACAATTTAGACATCAGAACAAATAGAGTAAATAGATTATACCCAATAGATTTACCCAAATAGGCTATAATCTATTGGGTAAAAATCAGAATATATGAGTCCATAATGAAACCAAGAAGAAACAAAGGAAAGGTCAACCACAGAGTGACAACTAACAGATGTGGAAGCAAAGATGGTGTTAGAAAAATCACTATTTTGTAACCCTCGTGGTATGGTAGCTTTATTATCAAAAAATGCCAACTAAAATTAGAGTCATCTTAGAATCTTAAAGGATTCAGAATTATTTTATTCTAATTTCAAAAGTAAGTAAAATTAAGTATTCAAAATAGCATGCTGGTGCCTTGATCCTGAGAAATAAATTTCTGTCATACACACACACGCATGCACACACATGCACACACACACACACACACACACACACACACACCTAAAACAGATAGTGAACCTTATTAGAATTTCCGCTTTTCATTACAACAGATATGAAATGTTTACCTGGGCACAACAAATGAAAGCAATGGAAAGCGTCAGTAAGAAGACTGAAGATACGACGACATCAACTGAGCGCTGTGGACCCCGTCTCTGTGGAGTGAGACATATAGGTTAATATTTAAGATTACACTTAGAGACAACAGTGGCCCTCAAATCATTCACATTCTGAGTTTTACAACATTAATGTGAAAATAAATGTTTATAAGAAGTTTCTAGCCCAGTATTTTAACATAGTTCGGACACGTTTAATTTTAAGCATTGAAATTCATGCTGTTCCAAGTTAAGGCTGTGAGTTATTCACGAATGTATTTTCAGCTAAAATATTTTCCAAAAAGTCAGAAAAAGATGAAATTTTCAACTTATCGCTCTGCCCTAGGAATTTAGATTTTCTTTTCCCTTCCTAAGCTCTCATTTACTCACCTCTAACAGCTTAGCAGATAGATCATTTTCAACTTGCTGTCCAGCACGTCTGTCTGTCAGCCACTGATATGATCTGTCTGGTTCACAGAACTACACTACCCATTGAGTATCTGCTGCCAGAAATTTCAGTGAGCATGCTTTCTGCATATTCCTGCACATATTCCATCGTCAAATGAAACTCACCTTGAGAAAGGAGCGCAGTGATAACCATATCTTAATATTCTCCACCTTTTTAAGTCTGAAATGAGGTATTTCATATTTCCTAGCCTTCCTGGCAGAAGTAATATGGCTGAAGAGTTTTGCAAATAAAAATCTCTAGAGGAGGTTTAAAAAAATCACAAAGTAAAATATACATGTTTGTCTCTGAGTATATGTTTATATAATTGTAAATAATATTCCCATATATTGGAAGCATATAAAAAATAATAAACAGATGAAATTCTAATCACTGATCACTTAGACTAAGCTAATAGCTCATTATCCTGTTACTTCCAAATCATATTCTATAGTAATGTCTTTGTATATATGCCTTTGTAATATGGTACACTTGACATTCTCAAGGAATATTCTTTGGAGACCTTTGTGAATCCCCGACCTCATAAACAAAATTGTTTATCTGAATTCTGGTTTAGTTCCAAATTAAATTTCCATTCAAAATCACATTCTTTTGGACATGAAGACATATCAAGTCTCCAATTCTTCATTCTTACCGAAATTCAATGCATTTATTTCTCACTTAACCATTGCCTACAGAAACATTTTCACTTTGAGAATTACTACATATGTTATGGGCAAACAAGTGCAGTATTGAGACACAGGTGCTGTGCAGTCAGCTAGGCTCACTCTCTGCCTAAGCCACTTATTCCTACCCGTGAGCTCACCGAAATCTCAGATTACAACATGTTATTTGTGATTAATCGATATCACAAGTGTTAAACCCACAAACACCAAAAGTTTGCTCATCAATCCTTCATTGTCCACATTAACTTCTGGAGAGAGAACAAATCAATAGAACAAAAACAACTCGGTGGAATATCATATACAAAGGCAGAGGCGAGAAACTTAATTTTCTACTGACCTGTTTATATGTTCTTTCCGCCACACACATCATGAAAAAAAAAATCCAAGTAAGACACAATCGTTCAAAAAAATTAATCATAGACAAAATAATAATAGGTGTAACAGGTGGTGCCCCACAAAAGAGAGTCATGATCTCCTCAGCTGAAATAGACTTTAGCTGGTCAAAACTCTTCTCACGGAAAAGTCGATGTAAAAAAGGGAAAAATGCTAATCCAATGGTGACGACATTTCCCAGCATCTGATAACCTACTCCTTGCTGATACGCATTAACCTGGGAATTAATTTAAAACGTCGCATCGTTATTACACAGTTAAATGGAGTTATGAAGCAGTTTTTATCGACTACTATTTAGATTATTAAAAACGAAATCTGTTTCGAATCTAAAAGAAGTACAAAGAAAAATGACGTATAGATTTATGACTCTTAGATTTTATTAAAAATTAGGCTTAGATAAGGAACATTCATAGAGTATACTTGAATAACTGATCACGTTCAGAGAACTTTGTAACAAAAAAAATATATACTACCAAGTAAAGACACTAACCACAAAAATTAAAAATATATATATAGATTCGTGTTTCAAAAGCAGAGTCAGTGCTTTGATCACTGAATAGAGCCAATGAACAGCTGATCATAAACAGGTTTTTCAAAAAATCTGAAAACTTATGAAACCTTACCCTGCTCATGATGATGCCACTTATTTCCAACACAGACATATCCATCTTTTTGCACTCATTCCCTTCCCAGATTATTGCACTAACTCGATCAGAGGCAGGACTTGAGTTCTGAAGCCAGAATAAGTGGTTCTAAAAAGAAAAATATAAAACTATTTTCATCCACCCTTCTTTCTTCCCTCAGTTAGATTTTCTCCCCATTGTCCAGCTCCCAGGCCACATTTGCCAGTGTTAGACCTCATCATTCTATTCTCTCCTTCACAGAGCTCAATACCAATGACAAACCTCCACCATGCTGATCTCTGGTCCTTTTTGATTCACTAATACATTTTCTTACCTAGAGAGAGGCTAAATGTCTTCTGTAATGATGGAAAGTAGGATTCCATGATCTCCAAGGTGGCCTGGCTTCCCTCTCTAAATGTGTGGAAGTGAGGATAAGCTTGGTGTATTCATGGCATGTTAAGAAGGAAAGTATTTCTAGAGCAGCATGACTATACTGGAGGTAGCAGGAAATTAGCTAGGAGAGCTGCTAATAGGCCTTACAAGTTGCATGAATAACTGAGGAGTTAAGCCTTTCTCTGGTCTAATCAGGACACAGAAAAGCATAAAAAACTCAAGAGGACAGGGGTGCCTGGTGGCTCAGTAGGTTAAGTGTCCGACTCTTGGTTTTGGCTCAGGTCACGATCTCACGGTTCATGGGTTTGAGCCCCAGGTCGGGCTCTGCGCTGATGGTGTGGAGCCCGCTCGGGATACTCTTTCTCTCCCTCTCTCTCTGCCCCTCCCTTGCTCATGCTCTCAATCTCAAAATAAATAAACAAACTTAAGAAAGAAACAAACAAACAAACAAGCAAATAATCCCAATGGAGGAGGGAAAGCACTTAAAGGATTTTAAAGGGAATGGCATCATTCCAGCTGCAGCATGGAAAAGCAAAGGGAGCAGGCCCACACAAGCTGCTATAATGATCCAGATAGCAGCCAATGACGGTCCACCCCAAGCAGGGGAGACACAAGTAGACAGACACAGATATTCAGTGGAGTCAAGAGGACATATTAGAAACACACTAGAGAGGGTGGGGTCAAGAACCACTCCAAGGACGGGGCACCTGGGTGGTTGAGTCGGTTAGGCATCCAACTCTTGGTTTTGGCTCAGGTCATGATTTCATGGGTCCGTGAGTTTGAGCCCCACATTGGGTTCTGTGCTGGTGGCACAGAGCCTGCTTGGGATTCTTTCTCTCTCCCTCTCTCTCTGCTCCTCCCTGACTCACGCTGTCTCTGTCTCTCTCAAAAGTAAATAAACTTAAAAAAAAAAACAAAAAAAAGTAAATAAACTTAAAAAAAAAAAAAAAAAGAACTACTCCAAGATTTCTGCCTTAGGCGGTTAGTGGTGGCATTCAAAAATATGGGGATAAAGGAAGAACAGGATGGATAGGGTAATTGGGAAATGATGAATTCCTTTTGATATGGTTTCATGTTACCTAATTATGCTTATATATGCCCTAAAATTATACTGAAAATCCCAAAAGTGCAAAGGAGGTCAAGATTATCAGGATGTCATGTATAACTACTGACGGCTAATGTAATTTAGATGAATCTTCAGACTAAATGTAAAGAATATTTAGATTCAAACTTTGACAGCAAAATTGAAAGAAGCTTAAAGCTTTAACAAGAAAATGTATGTTGTTTCTGGTTAGTTTTAAAAAATTGTATACATTTAATGAAGCAGGATTTTTTTATGAAAAATGTGTAACCTAAATCAATGGTATCCTAGAATCAAGAAAATTCAATGATTAAACAAATGAATATCCAGAATCCAGTATTTGTAGATCACTGTGGAAATATTTAGCCTAAAGAACAACAAAAAAAGGAAGAATCATGATCATTGTCACCAAACATCTGAAATGTTGATTTGAGAATCACTTCTTAACCATTCAATCTATCCAGCAGTGGAGAAAGCTCTCTCATGAAGTTAACAATCACTCTGGCTCCAGAAGTACTTACACAGAGGCCACTGATAATCTGATGGCAATACTAATAATAATGCTAACATTTATTAGGTGCTTACCCTTTGCCAGACATTGTGCTAAGCACTTTAAATTTTCTCATTAGATATATCACAATAGTCCCAAGAAGGAGTCACGATGATTACCATGTAAGAATTCCTACATTGGTTGGAAGGTTCAAATACCTTCTAAGGAATCTCCCAATTCCAGGTTCTCTGATTTTATGATATTAATATAAGACCTAAAATTAAAAGCACCACTTGGTTTATACATTACTAGAGAAGCAAGTAATGCCATTTCTTAGTAATTCACACATAACGCTGCGATGTCGCTGAAAATATGAGGTTGATATACCATTCAAACAACACTCTGCTCACATAAAATGAACATTAAGGATCATTCTAAGGAAAATAATGAGAAAAAGTGTTATGAAGAACAATTCATGTTAGGGCAATTCCAGAGTACCTGCCCCTGAGTTCTAATTCCAACGTCTTCACTTACAAATTATGCTCGATTTCCTCATCTCTACATTAGAGATAATAATAGTATCTACCTCATTCAATTATTGTAAAGCCAAATGAGATAATACGGCCCCTGGCATGTGTAAGTATACAGTAAATATTGGCTACCGTCACCTTTACAGACCTGCTGAAAAACATCTTCTTTGGGATCACGTTTGGTCCCTGAATGGAGGGTGTTCACATGGGCCCCCTCACTGTCACTGGTGACAGATGACCGGCACTCTGGGCCATGCAGCAGGTCGTCCCATAGCATATCCTCAGTCTCTGAGTCATGGCGGGTGCTTTCTGAGTCTCTTCTGGACATGGTCAGGCTTCGAGAGCCACCACTCATGCCAGACCTAGAGCCCTTTAAAGGGAAACAGAAAAACAAAACTATTTTTTCATTCATTTTTAAAAACAATCATATATCTGAAACAAAATTAAAGCAAGTTATCTGTGGTGATGGCTGGCAAGCTCCCGTAAACTTACCCCCAAATATTCACCTGTTCATAAGGCTTCACATAACAATAATACATTTTAAGATATAAATGTTGAACCCTGTGTGACTCTCTAACAAGCAGGGCTGTAAAAGGAATCCCTCTAAGAACTGACTGCCAAATCATAAGGCTGTTTGACTGGAATGCCCTGGATGACAGTGACCTCTGCAAGCCCCTCCGGAGGGCCTACCCTGGAAAGGTGTGGCAGAGCCTTCTGACATTCCCAAAGTGCCCCCTACTCTAAATACGGTGAGCGTGACTGCAGATCTAGTCGTGTCCCGGGGCCTGGCCAACCACGGAAAGGACAGTCAGGCTGAGCAGAGGCTGCGCGGTGCAGCTCGCCTGCAGCATAAACAGAAACACGAATGTTTTCCCACGCCCCCAACTGCCTTGTCAATCAAAATAAAAACCACCTACCACCATCTGCCCCGTCCCCCTCTGAATTATAATATTCCAAATATACAATATCCTATTAGCTGCATGATGAGATTTGCTGCTCGTCTCTCAGGGGTCCTTTCTCAAAAATTTATCTTCATCAGCATCAGTGCCACTTACAAAGGAATGATACTTAAGAATAAACTCTATATTCCAAGTAAATATGAGGGAGCCTTCTTGTCATCTGGGGATTGAGGAAGCTCTTGCCTGCAAAGCATCAGATCATCTATGATACTTTCAAGATCAGAGTCAAAGTGAAACAGAGCTCCTTCTCTTCGTGGGGGTGAGCAGCCAGAGAGGTAGACAG
The DNA here is from genome assembly GCF_016509475.1 of Prionailurus bengalensis. NCBI lineage: Eukaryota > Metazoa > Chordata > Mammalia > Carnivora > Felidae > Prionailurus > Prionailurus bengalensis. The sequence continues at coordinate 97,505,693 of NC_057345.1, forward strand.
ACAACTGACGGCAGGGGAGGCCAGGAAAATAGAACCACTACGTCAGGACAATCAATAAAAAAAGCAGTGGGTAAACTTATCACACTCAGGAATACACCCTGAACAATGAACTCTCAGAAGGATACATTACCTGACTGAAGGCTGCCGATTCAAACTCTGATTCAGCCAGACTATCTGAATCCCGTGCAATGTGACACCACTTGGTGGTGGTTTTCTTTACCTGCCAAAAATCAAGCCAATAAACAGTAGGAAAACATGTCAAATATCCTGTTAGTATTCAGTGATTTAGGAGTTAATGCCTACACTTTTACAAACTAAAAATTACCTGAGTGTTTAGGTGCCTATAAAGTATTGACTTTCTATTCTTAACTTCACAGCCGTTGTCACTTGAGGCCCCTTCCACACTCCGGCGCAACATCATCATCTGTGTCCGGGCTTCACCGTCCTCCTCGCTTGACAGATCATCTGAAATCCCATTACCCAGATGCCTAAAAGCCTCCTACAAAGAGAACAGCAATTTCTCCCCAGGGGACAGCCCAAAATACTCTAGTAAGCGGCATGTGTAAAAACAAAAAAACAGGTAAAAACTAAGAAATGGTAAAGGTAACCCAAAACTGAACAAACTTATATCTTACTTGGTGTCAATAAAGAAAACTCTCTTGGCACTAAGCAGCCTAAACGGTGAGGCAGTATTATGTAGAGAGGTTGGAAGCGCAGGCGTGAGTCTGAATCGGAGCCCTTCGACTTCCTGGCCACATAACCTGAGGCAAGTAACTGAATCTCTGGGGCTCCTTTTCCTCAGAGGAAAAGGGATGATGATAAAAGCACCTATCTCACAGAGCTACCGAAACAATTAGATGACTTACTACACGTAAAGCACTTAGAATAGTGTCTGGTTGCAGTAATGACTCAAACAGATTAGCTATTTTTGTAATTACTAAATGCCACAGTCTAACAAGTGAGAAGATATTTCAAGACTATAAAATGTAGTTTTAGAGATAAAACATCTGTGCTAAAGCTAGAAAATAGCTTCCCAAACCCTACTATATTATCATTGCATCTCTGGAATATGACACAGGAGCCTCTACACACAGATCCGTTGATGAAATCGACCAGCCTACTCCTAAGGCTGGGTCAGTAGCCTATCAAATAACAAGGTCTAGTCCCAGAAATTAAAAGAATAAACTACAGTCTTCGCGTGTTACTCTCCTTTTCATGTCCTGTGGTTTTACATTTCACTTATTTGTTAAGACAAATTACACAAACCTGTTAGTATCTATTTGATACCTCTAGCAGAGTCTAAGAATAGGAACATTTTATGCAGGAAAGAAAAGATTTTGCTATATATATTCATCTAAATCTTACCCTATGGCACTTTTCTCCATCTGAAAATTTTGCTTTCTCTTTTGTTTGCCACATTCTAATCTCTGGTCGACATTGTCTCTTCTTAATGATAGGATGCAGACAACTTGGGTCATTATCAGTTTCAGTTCCTTTGTTACATATTAATTTCACTCTTTTAATCCTAATTTTAGAAAAGGAAAACAAAGATTACTAACATGAACTATCTTTCATGAAATCACTTTCTTCTGAAGAATGTTAATACACCTGACCCTTGAACAACACAGGTTTAAACTACAGGTTCCACTTATTCATGGACTTTTCAAAAAATACAGTACAGTATTATAAATGTATTTTCCTTATCATTTTCTTAATAACATTACTTTTTCTTTACCTTACTTTATTGTAAGAATACAGTATATAATGCATACAACACACACAATATATGCTTATTAACTATGTTATTAGTAAGGCTTCTAGTCAACAGGTACCTTTAACCACAGGCCAACTGTGTGTTATTCTGGAAATCAAGAAAATGCAGAAATCCTATTTTTCAGGCTTCTAGCTTGCCTAAGGGTGTAGGAAGCCAGAATACAGGTATCGCTAGTCACCAAAGACTCATCACAATTAATTTTGAGAGTAAGCCTCCTCTTTTCAGTTTTGCAAGCAGGTAGCTTCAGTCTTCTCCACTTTCCCTCTCAAATACAGTGCCAATGCCTACCCTCACATCACCCGTTTATGCCACTTCCTAGAATGTCTTCCCCTCACCTGTCCCTCAAAGCCCAGCAATTCTTGGCTCTTCATGACTCCTGCTGATTACTTCACCCCTGAATTACTCTGTCTGCTCAACTACATGGCCTTTCATCAGCACGTAATCACTTATAGTATTTTTACATTGCTGTGACTGTATCATACTCGTATCTTCCTATTTAGACAATAAAATCACTGAGAAAGGGGATGCCCAGTGCCCAGCACAATGTTCAACACAAAGAACCCAACACTTCAACTGAAGAGTGTAACCTGTCTTTAGCAAAGTAGGGGAATATACAAGCATCCCCCTGCTTTTCTACAGTCCACATTGTGCCACTTAGCTTTTATGGAAGACTTACATTAACACCTGTAGTGTTAACCAAAAGAAACCTGAGGAGGATTTTTGCTTTTGCGAACAAAGGCGTAAAGTGAAACTAGCACTCAGTATTTGTTTCACCGCGAGCCATTATGGGAGCAGCACGCCTACAAGCTGCCGGCCAGCCGCAAGAGTGGCCCCTGAGGGCCCCGTCCCTGGGAACTACACTCAGCATCTCAGCACCAAGGCGCCAGAGCTTCGAACTGTGTCTGTGAGCATCTGTGCTTCATCTCAATCCACTAGCAAGATGTGTCCTAAGGTATCAGAAAAGCCTAAGAGAGGCTATTTTGGGGGGGGGGGGGAGGTCTGAGAAGGCTCAAAAGTTTTTCTGCAGAAATTAATGGTAATTGCTTCTTCACTTTATTCCATTTTGACCCATGAAAGGTTTCAAAGAACACTCTGCTTTCGGAAAGTGGGGGAAATGTGTACTTCATCTTCAAAAAAAGGAACCGCAAGGGGCATCTGGATGGCTCAGTCAGTTAAGTGTCCGATTTTGGCTCAGGTCATGATCTCATGGTCCATGAGTTCGAGCCCTGCATCGGGCTCAGTGCTGACAGCTCAGAGCCTGGAAGCTGCTTCGGATTCTGTGTCTCCCTCTCTGCCCTTCCCCTACCCACACTGTGTGTGTGTCTCTCTCTGAAAGATAAATAAACATTTAAAAAAAAAAAAAAGGAACTGCAAAAGAACTTTGTTTTTGAGTCATAATCATTAATATATGACAAAATAGTATTTCTTCAAGTCATACTAATGTTGTCCTGACCTGCAAAATCATGAAGAAGATAGAATATGTTTTGGATCCACTTCTCTTTCTGTCCTATAGCCCATCAACACCAGCCTCCTGCATCCCATTTCTAAAGAGGTATCAGCTTCCACACTGAAAAATAGCTGATCTTTTTAAAATTCTTTTTTTCCCCTCAAGCTGTCAGCTGATACGGCTTAAAATATTTACCCTTTCCAAGTATTTATATTTCTATAATCTTGTGGTCTATAATTCTGTTAAAAATCAAACAGAATGAACTTTTATGGTAGAATACTGGACTTATGGGTAACATGACAGTGGGGACACCTGGAGTAAACAAATCCTTCCAGAATCCTTAAAAATCATACCACAATTATAATATGCTTACACTATACTCCCAATCAGATAATATACTATGTTAACACTAATGTGAATACAAAATCAAATAAAAATTCCAACATAAGCCTTCTCACCTGTTGCCAAAGAGACTGTCCCAAAATCCACCAATAAAGGGTATAGATTCCAAAGTTTCTACTCCTCTGACTTTATCAGAGGAGTTATTTCCATTTTCTCGGCTCCCGTCACCATTTACAGTTTTTCGTAATTTTCTACAAAAAAAAAAAAAAAAGGTATTTCAACAACTTCAGATTATTCAAGAACTTGTATGTTTCTACCCAAAATATCCCTACAGAAAATGATAGCAATGGGTTACTACCTGAAATTAAGTATAGTGAACTTCTTGTAATGAGGATAAAATCATGCAAGAATGTTTCTGACTTAAGGGCAAAACCAGGTTCCAAACCAAAGTCCTATGCTATCATTTTGTTTAATATTTAACGAAATTGAACTGATATCAAAAATATTACTAGAAAAAAATTTTTCACGTGTATGACCAAGAGTCTTTCCATGTACATTCAACACCACTAGCACAAAGAACAATGCCTTTAAATATGGATGTCAGAAATCTATCCATCTGACACATTTAATCAGAGAACACAAAATAACAGCAATTGATCACTTTGTATTGATACCCTAAGCAGTTAAAATACATATCTAAATCACCAAGATACACCACGAGATTTCCTTAGAAATCATTAATTGCAAGGAATCCTCTCTTTGAAAACAAAAATGGCTTGAAAATAACATTCAAAAATAAGAATAAATATGTTCAAATTCATTGCACCAAATGAAAAAAAAAATCTTATTTGGTAATTGCTTAGGAAAACAAAAATTTACAGATATTCTGAGAAAAGATAATGTAACTTTTGGAAGGTAATATACCTAACATTTACCTTAAAAGCCTTTATAACAGTTCCAAAACTCACAGATGGCATATAACCAATAAAAACAAAGTGAATTCAATGTATAGAAAAGAGAAATTAATCTCTGTTAAAAGGTTAGAGCACTTAGAAATCCATTCTTTACATACAACTGGAAAAAAGTACAAATTTTACTAGCACTAGCCCAATGTACTAACATCCTTGTTTACATAGTGAATTTTCGCCAAATTTTGATTGAGACTGAATGTCAAAAATTGTTTTTTCAAAATCACTGAAGTAAATTTTAAGAGTATACCTATTGCAGTATCAAATTTTTCCTTTTAAACAACTTTACTGAATGACAAAATCCCACCTGGGATTAAATAGGTCATGACAAGGTTTCTTAGCATCTGGAAGAAGAACGAAAAGAAAAGCATTCTTTTTTTTTTTTAAGCCAAAAAATAATTTAAAAAAAATTGTAAACCAGAAGATTTTTTATTAATTTCATCAAAGATTTTCTAAGTCTGTTCAATGCCTCTCTCAGAAAACACAACTACAAGTGCAATTTCTTATCTTACCTTCTTCTCCGATTTCCATTGTTTCCCGATGGCCTTGTTATCTGAGTAGACACAATTTGACAGTGGACAGTTCCCATGAGTAACATAAGGCACAAGGGTCCAAGTACTTCGCTTACATTCACAATAGGCATCATAAAATATAACACGAGTGCTATAACTGAAAAGAAGAGGTTTCAAAATGTAAAACATCACGGCTCATTCTTTATGCCTAATCTTAGCAATTGTACAAACTATTGCTACAAAAATCTGCCAATTTAATTTTTTTGTTTTTGTAAATTTACATCCAAGTTAGTTAACATATAGGGTAATAATGATTTCAGGAATAGAATTTAGTGATTCATCTCTTACATGTAAACACCCAGTGCTCATCCCAACAAGTGTCCTCCTTAATGCCCCTTGCCCATTTAGCCCATCCCCCTACCCGACACCCCACCAGCTATCCTCAGTTTGTTCTCTGTATTTAAGAGTCTCTTATTTGTCTCCCTCTCTGTTTTTATATGTTTGCTTCTCTTCCTTTATGTTCATCTGTTTTGTATCTTAAATTCCATGAGTGAAGTCATATGATATTTATCTTTCTCTGACTTACTTCACTTAGCATAATACACTCTAGTTCCATCCATGTTATTGCAGATGGCAAGATTTCATTCTTTTTGATCACTGAGTAATATTTGATTGTGTGTATATACACATATATATACATACACACACCCCACATCTTCTTTATCCATTCATCAGTCGATGGATATGTGGGCTCTTTCCATACTTTGGCTATTGTCAATAGTGCTAATATTGGGGTGCATGTGCCCCCTTTGAATCAGCACTCCTATATCCCTTGGATAAATACCTAGTAGTGCAATTGCTGGGTCATAGGGTAGTTTTATTTTTAATTTTTTGAGGAACCTCCATACTCTTTTACAGAGTGGCTGCACCAGTTTGCATTCCCACCAGCAGTGCAAAAGAGTTCCTCTTTCTCCACATCCACACCAACATCTGTTGTTGCCTAAGTTGTTAATTTTAGCCACTCTGACTGGTGTGAGGTGGTATCTCAGTGTGGTTTTGATTTGTACTTCCCTGATGGTGAGTGATGTGGAACATTTTTTCATGTGTCTGTCAGCCATCCGGATGCCTTCTTTGGAAAAGCATCTATTCATGTCTTCATTTCTTCACTGGATTATTTGGTTTCTGGGTGTTGAGTTTGATTAGTTCTTAATAGATTATGGATACTAACCCTTTATCTGATATTTCATTTGCAACTATCTTCTCCATTCCATTGGTTGCCTTTTAGTTTTGCTGATTGTTTCCTTTCCTGTCCAGAAGCTTTTTATCTTGATGAGGTCCCAATAGTTCATTTTTGCTTTTGTTTCCCTTGGCTCTGGACACATGTCAAGTAAGAAGTTACTGTGGCTGAAGTCAAAGAGCCTGTTGTCTGTTTTTTCCTCTAGGATTTTGATGGCTTCCTGTCTTACGTTTAGGTCTTTCATTCATTTTGAATTTATTTATGTGTATGGTGTAAGAAAGTGGTCCAGTTTCATTCTTCTGCACAAAGAGCTTTCATGCTGTCCAGTTTTCCCAGTGCCATTTGCTGAAGAGACTGTCTTTTTCCATTGTATATGCTTTCTACCTTTGTCATGGATTGGTTCACCATATAAATATGGGTCTGTTTCTGGGCTATTTACCTGTTCCCTTGATCTATGTGTCTGTTTTTGTACCAGTACCATACTGTCTTGATGATTATAGCTTTGTAATACAGCTTGAAGTCCAGAATTGTGATGCCTCCAGCTTTGGTTTTCTTTTTCAGGATTGCTTTGGCTATTTGGGGTCTTTTCTGGTGCCATACAAATTTTAGGATTGTTTTAGCTCTGTGAAGAATGCTCATGTTATTTTGATAGGAATTGAATTGAATATGTAGATTGCTTTGGGCAATATTGACATTTTAGCAACATTTGTTCTTCCAATACATGAGCATGGAATGTTTTTCCATTGTGTGTGTGTGTGGGGGGGGGGGTTCTTCAATTTCTTTCATAAGCTTTCTATAGTTTTCAGTGTTTTCACCTCTTTGATTAGGTTTATTCTTATATATTTTATGGGTTTTGGTGCAATTGTAAATGGGATCAATTCTTGCATTTCTCCTTCTGCTGTTTCATTATTAGTGTATAGAAATGCAACCTATTTCTGTACACTGATTTTATATCCTGTGACTTTGAATTCATGGATCAGTTCTAGCAGTTTTTTGGTGGAGTCTTTTGGGTTTTCCACATAGATGATCATGTCATCTCTGAAGAGTGACAGTTTGACTTCCTCCTTGCTGATTTAGATGCCTTTTATTTCTTTGTGTTGTCTAATTGCTGAGGCTAGGACTTCCAGCACTATGTTGAATAACAGTGGCAACAGTGGACATCCGTGTCTCTTTCCTGACCTTAGGGGGAAAAGTCTCAGTTTTTCCCCATTAAAGATGATATTAGTGGTGGGTCTGTCGTATATGGCTTTTATGATCTTGAGGTCTGATCCTTCTATCCCTACTTTCTTGAGGGTTTTTATCAAGAAAGGATGCTATATTTTGTTAAATGCTTTCTCTGCATCTATTGAGAGGATCATGTGGTTCTTATCCTTTCTGGTATTAATGTGATATATCACAGTGATTGACTTGCAGATATTGAACTAGCCCTGCATCCCAGGAATAAATCCCACTTGATCGTGGTGAATAATTCTTTTAATGTGTTGTTGGATCTGGTTGGCTAGTATCTTGTTCAGAATTTTTGCATCCATGTTCATTAGAGAAATTGGTCTATAGTTCTCCTTTTTAGTGGGGTCTTTGTTTTCAGAATCCAGGTAATGCTGACCTCATAGAATGAGTTTGGAAGATTCCCTTCCATTTCTATTTTTTGGAATAGTTTCAGAAGAATAGGCGTTAACTCTTCTTTAAATGTTTGGTAGAATTTCCCTGGAAAGCCATCCAGCCTTGGACTCTTGTTTGTTGGGAGATTTTTGATTACTGAATCAATTTCTTTACTGGTTATGGCTCTGTTCAAATTTTCTATTTCTTCCTGTTTCAGTTTTGGTAGTTTATGTTTCTAGGAATTTGTCCATTTCTTCCAGATTCCCCAAATTATTGGCATATAATTGCTCATAATATTCTCTTATTATTGTTTGTATTTCTGCAGGGTTGGCTGTGAGCCCTCCTCTCTCATATTTATTATTTCCCATTTCTGCTGGTTTTGGGCTCTCTTTGCTGTTCTTTTTCCAGCTCTTTAAGGTGTAAGGTTAGGTTGTTATTTGAGACCTTTCTTCCTTCTTTAGGAAGGTCTGGATTGCTGTATACTTCCCTCTTATGACTGCCTTTGCTGCATCCCAGAGGTTTTGGTCTGTCGTGTTTTCATTTTCAATGGCTTCCATGTATTTTTTTCATCTTCTCTTTAATTTCTTGGTTAACCCATTTATTCTTTAGTAGTATGTTCCTTAATCTCCAAGTATTCATGGTCTTTCCAAGTTTTTTCCTGTGATAGATTTCGAGTTTCATAGTGTTGTGGTAGGAAAATATGCAAGGTATGATCTCAATCTTTTTGTAGTTGCCGAGGGCCGATTTGTATCCCCCTATGTGATCTAGTCTGGAGAATTTTCCATGTGCACTAGAGAAGGATGTGTATTCTGCTGCTTTAGGATGAAATGTTCTGAATATATGTTAAGTCCATCCAGTCCAATGTATCATTCAAAGCCATTGATTCCTTGTTGATTTTCTGCTTAGATGGTCTGTCCATTGCTGTAAATGGGGTGTTGAAGTCCCCTACTATCATGGTGTTATTATTAATGAGTTTATGTTTGTGATTGATTTATATATTTGGGTGCTTTCTTGTTGAGGACATAAATATTTACAATTGTTAGATCTTCTTAGTGGATAGACCCCTTAATTTTGATATAATGCCCTTCTTCATCTCTTATTGCAGTCTTTATTTTAAAATCTAGTTCGTCTGATATAAGTATGGTTACTCTGGCTTTCTTTTGGCGACCATTAGCATGATAGATGGTTCTCTATCCCCTACTTTCAATCTGTAGATATCTTTAGGTCTAAAATGGGTCTCTTGTAAGCAGCATACAGATGGGGCTTGTTTTCTTACCCATCCTGATACCCTATGTCTTTTGATTGGAGCATTTAGTCCATTGACATTTAGAGTGAGTACTGAAAGATGAATTTAGTGCTATTGTGTTGCCTGTAGAATTGGAGTTTCTGGTAATGTTCTCTGGTCCTTTCTAATCTTTGTTGCTTTTGGTCTTTTTTGTTTTGTTTCATCTTTTCTCCACTCAAAGAGTCCAACTTAAAATTTCTTGCAGGGATGGTTTAGTGCTCACAAACTCCTTTAGTTTTTGTTTGTCTGAGAAACTCTTTATCTCTCCTTCCATTTTGAATGACAGCCTTGCTGGATAAAGAACTCTTGGCTGCATATTTTTCTGATTCAGCACGCTGAATATATCCTGCCACTCCTTTCTGGCCCGCAGAGTTTCTGTGGTCAGGTCTGCTGCGAACCTGATCTGTCTTCCCTTCTTCTTCTTTCCCTTGCTGCTTGTATTCAATATTTATGAGCACTATACATTTCTGGAACAAGGTGGATATTAAATCAAACAAACATGAAGCAAACAGTAAGCACTTACTATGTGCTAGGGAAGGAGGGAAGGAGGGAAGGAGGGAAGGAGGGAAGGAAGGAAGGAAGGAAGGAAGGAAGGAAGGACGGACGGACAGTCCCTGCCCTTATGGAGTTCAGGGTCTAGTTGAAGCAAACAATCATAAATACAATGGCAAAGCACCAGTGAGGCATTATGGAAGAAGGGGCTGGTTCTGCCTGATGAATGCAGGAGCAGGCTTTACAGAGGTGGAGACAACAGAGCTGGGCGTTGGAGGAGTAGGAGTCCACCAGATAGAGAGGAAGGGGGAAGCACATGCCATGGTGAAGTATTAGGAGTAGTCCAGCACAGCTAGAGCATAAAGGCGACACAATATACAATTTATTTTGATTGAGAGAATCATTCCACAGTCTCTGTTCATTCTTCTGTAATTTACCAGGCATCATCTTTCCAGTTCTGAAGTCAAAACTGCAGAGGTCAACAATATTTCCCAGGTACCTTGCCAACCGAGGTTTGCTTCTGAACTTCTTACCACTTGGACTGAACTAGTTGACATCAATCTTGCTGGCACTGAGTCCAGATTTTCGGATCACTTCCTCCTTCTTCCATGGGGTGGGGGGGAGGGCCGGGCAGTCCATCCTCTTCCTGCTCTCTGTGGCCCAGGGTCCCCTGGGCCCCAGCCCCACGCTCCCCAACAGGAAAGGAACCGGCTTTTGCTGGGGGGCACTGCCAAGGCTGTCGCTGCCACTCAGGGGACACCGCAGCCCCAGCCACAGTTGCCACCCTAAGAGCCTTCCCTGCACACGCCGCTCACCGGGGACAGAGTGAGCGTGTTGCCCTGGCCCTCCTGCTCTGTGGTGGAGTCACCACCAGGACCGCTGCCGCCCACCCCATGCTCTCCGCCCCCCCTGCTCCAGGTGGCAGCCAAAAACCTATCAATTTTAAAAGTACAAGGTAAAAGCACATAACTTCCGACAATACGATCCACCAACACATCAGCTGAGTGAAAACCTGAAGTCTCAGGTCACAGAGAAAGAGAATGATGTGTTTGAAGGATTTGCCTTTCTGACAATAATCTGGATATTTCAAAAGGCTTTCTACCAAGAAGTAGCTAGATGCTGTGTGACACATACCTTATGAAGTGCTGTTCTGCTCTGAGGATCAGTATTTTCTAATAATTTCCCACAATTATACAGGTAGCAATTAGCAAAGCTGGGATCTGAACCCAGCCAACTGGGCTCAAGTCCTTACTCTTAATTACTATGCTATGAACTGCTCTATGCAATATGAACTGTCCAAAGAAACAGATGGTGAAAGAAACAGAAAAATATCAAAAACTACACCCAAAATATTCCAGATACAATTTAATAGGTGAGTTCTTTCAGACTTTCATGTAAAATAATTCTTAGATGCGCCTATGTGGCTTAGTCAGTTGAGCATCCCACTCATGATTTTGACTCGGGTCACGATCCCAGGGTCATGAGATCAAGTCCCACATCGGCTCTGTGCTGAGCATGGAGCCTGCTTAAGATATTCTCTCTCTCTCTCTCTCTCTCTCTCTCTCTCTCTCTCTCTCTTCCTCCCTCCCTCCACCCCTCTCCCCCCTTGTGCATGCTTTCTCTCTCTCTCTCTCTCTCTCTCTCTCTCTCTCTCTCTCAAATAAAAAAATAATTAATTAAAATAGAGCACCAGGGTAGGTCAGTCAGCTAAGTGTCTGACTCTTGATTTTGGCTCAGGTCACGATCTCATGGTTTGTGAGTTTGAGCCCCACCATCAGGCTCTATGTGTACAGTGCATAGTCTGCTTGGGATTCTCTGTCTCCCTCTCTGTCTCTGCCCCTCCTCTGCTCACGCTCTCTCTCACTCCCTTTCTCAAAAATAAATAAATAAACATTAAAAAAAAAAAAAGATAATTCTTGTGCTATATAAACTATTCCTATGTGGAGAAAAAGCTACCAAATTCATTTCATGCTCCAACAGCCTATCACCCAAACATAAAAATGACAGCACCAAAACAATAAACTACAGATCTTGCTGGCTTATGAATATGGATATAAATTTACTACTAAAAAGCAGGCACCATGAATGAAGGGATTTTTTTGTCTCTTGGGTTCACTGCTATAGCTAGATCAGTATGCAGCACATAAGAGGCACTTATTATCTGTTGAATGAATAACTGAAATACTATCAAAGTAAATTTGACAATAAAACAAAGAATAATTCACCAAGACCATGCAGGGTTTATGCTGGAGCAAAAAAATGTATCTCAGAGCCCAGACAGAACACTACTTGTGCACACATCGTAGGCACTTACATGTTTGTTTACTGAACTGATTTAATCCAATAATTTAATAACATAATTTGGGTTATATATATATACAAATCATCTCAACTGACAATTATGTAAAAGGCCTTTGTCCCTGATTCCTGGGAGGTAACCTCTAAATCCCTGGAATTTTTCAAGTGATGGAAGTACCTTGGTTATTCACAGTGGGCCCCTTGGACCATACCTGATAGTTTACGCCAATGAGGTGACTGCAGATGGGGTAGCCATGCCAGAAAGACCAACCATGTGACTAGAGGGTTGAGGCTCTGAGGCACGTTGTATCAGCCTGACCTCTGGGAAGGGGTGGGGAGGGAACAAAGGCTGAAGACTGAGTTGGCCACTTGATCAATTACTCAATCAGTTATACCTACATAATAAATCCCCAATAAAAATTATGGATACCAAAGCTTGGGTGAGCATCCCTGATCGACACTAGTCTGTCAGCTTTGCTACCCATCATGGCAGAATGGGTACCATAACCCTGAGGAAAACTTCCTGTTTTGAGTCCTCTCACACTATGCATCTCTTCTAATTTGTATAATAATATACTCTTAATATTACAAAACTGTAATTGTAAGTATAACACCTTCCTGAGTTCTGGGAGTGAATTATCAAACATGCAGGAATGAGTGGGGGACCCTCAAAACTGTAGCCCGGGGGTCAGAAGTTAGGGTAGCACTGGGGACTCCCAAAGTGAGGCTGGTGTCTGAGGTGAGGACAGTCTTGTGAAGGACTGTACCTTTAACCACTGAGTTTGGCCAATTCCTATAGTGAAAAAGCATTCCACAAAAATTAACATTTGTTCCTGATTTGTAATTAACCTTAAATGCCAATCTCTTCTGAAATTACAGGAATATAAAAATATGTCCCTTATATACTAAAGAGTAAGTGAACACACATCATACTAATGAAGACATTCTGAATCAAGACCAAAACAAGGATGACCATTCTTACTGTTATCACCTAAACGCTGCTCTGAAAATGTTGACTAATTCAATAATAGTAAATTAAATGCATGCAAAATGAGACCAGATTTTCATTATTTGCCAAAAACATGGTTGTATAATAAGAAAATCTGAGAGGAGCACTGAAAAACTGTTCAAATTAATGAGCGGTTAATAAAGAGGCCGGTTATAACAATTTTAAACCTAAATAGCCTTCAAATGTAACAGCACTAACCAGTTGAAATTTATAAAATAAAAAGTATCATATCTGCAGCAGCAAAAACAAAAATAAACACATAAATATTTTACTTTAATGTAGAAGTACCCAGTGTCCATTGATGGTGAATATTTAAATGAAATATGGGATGTACACACAATGGATTCTTACTTACCCTTCAAAAGGAAGGAAATACATGTGCTACATATGGATGAACCTTGAAAACATTATGCTAAGTGAAATAAGCCAGGCTCAAGAGGACAAATACTGCAATGTTCTACTTACATGAGGTACCGAGACTACTCCAGGTAGTCACAGAGGAACTGTAAAAGTAGAGTTCAGAGAGAAAGTAGAATGGTTGCCCGGAGCCCAAGAGGGGAGGAATTGGGGAATTATTGTTCTATGTCTCAGTTTGGAAAGATGAAAAAAGTTCTGGAGATGGACGGCAGTGACGGTTGCCTAACAATGTAAATGGACTTAATGCCACCGACTGTATATGTAAAAACGGTGAAGATGGTAAAGTATATGTTATATATATTTTACTGGATTAAAAAATCTTCCCAAAAAACTTTAGGAAGGGGCGCCTGGGTGGCTCAGTTGGTTAAGCGGCCGACTTCGGCTCAGGTCACGATCTCGCGGTCCGTGAGTTAGAGCCCCGCGTCGGGCTCTGTGCTGACGGCTCAGAGCCTGGAGCCTGTTTCCGATTCTGTGTCTCCCTCTCTCTCTGACCCTCCCCCGTTCATGCTCTGTCTCTCTCTGTCTCAAAAACAAATAAACGTTAAAAAAAAATAAATAAAAAAAAAACTTTAGGAAGATCTAAGAACTAAAAATCCTACAAAGCTTTAATAAATAGAGATGTAACAGAAGACTTGATTAAAAGGTGAAATATATCAATTTTCTCCCCATTCCCCCTAAATATATCAAAATCTTCATGGGAAGGGGGAAGTTACAGTCTAATTCCAAATTAGTTTTTCGTTTTGATTAGGATAAAATAATTCTAAATTATTTGGAAAAAGCAAGTAAAAACATCTGAGAAATGCTGAAAAGGAATACTATTCAATGTTACTACATATTAAACAACGATAATAATTAAAGAAATGTGGTACAGATACGAGAATAACCAGATAAGCTGATGGGGCAGAATATGTAGTTTAGAAATAGACCATGGCATATATGAAAATTAATATATATATAATTTAAATTCTTCAATAACTAACATGTGGAAAAACATTTACAAGTTCATTTTTACAAGCAACCAAAAAAATGCAAACTATATGAGTAACACACAATTTTCTTTGTACATTCAATTAGGCAACATTTTTTTAAATTATAAAATAATGACAGATTGTGCTAAGACAGGCACTCTCATCCACTACTTTCCAAAAAGAAGTGTGCCCCCAGCAATTTCATTTTATGTACTAAAAGCCTTAAAATGTTTACATTCTTCAATCTCTTAATTCTATTTCAGAGAATAAATTCTAAGGAAATAATATAAAATATGGAAAATTTTGTTCATGATGGCATTATTAATAGGGATAAAAACCCAGGAATAATCTAAATGTTCATAATATGGAAACAGTTATTTAAATTATGATACTTTTATATAATGGAATACTAAGTAGCTATAAAAAGTATTTATGGTAAATCCATATGAGAGACTCACATAGACATGAAAATGATCATTTTAAATGACAGTGTATTCGTATGATGGAATATTACGCAGCCATTAAAATGACAGCTATTTATTTACAATTAAATAAAATTAAAATTCAGTTCCTCAGTCACACTAACCACATTGCGAGTACTCACAAAAACCACACATGACTAACAGCTACTGCACTGGGTAGTGAGACATAGAACACTTCTAGCATCATCGAAATTCTATTGGACAGCATTGTTACAACTTTAGAAAACTGAACTTACAGATCTATAAATTCATAGATTTATCTTTCCCACTATAAGTTAATTCAAAAAAACTGACACAGATAAAATAAAAATCACCCCAAATCCTTCCACCCTAACCCAACCTTCACCTACTCTGTTCTAATTCATGTCTTTTTTGCTTAGGTATAACCATAGTATATACATGGTCCCCTTTCAGAAAGTATTCCTGGTAGGCAGTGGCCATATAGTGGTAAAGAGAATGTGCTGGGTCCCTGAATGTAGAAGAGAAACGTCAACATCAGGTAGTTGTGGAATACAGAAATTAAAATAGAGGGGCGCCTGGGTGGCTCAGTCGGTTAAGCGTCTGACTTCAGCTCAGGTCGTGATCTCGGTGAGTACTGACAGTTCAGACCCTGGAGCCTGCTTCGGATTCTGTGTCTTCCTCTCTCTCTCTCTGCCCCTCCCCTGCTCATGCTCTGTCTCTCTCTGTCTCAAAAATAAATAAAAACATTAAAAAATAAAAATAAATAAAAATAAAAAGAAATTCAAATAGATTCCTGGGGAATGGTAGGACTATTTAGAAGGTACATGGGGCACCTCCGTGGCTCAGTTGGTTGAGCGTCCGAGAATATGATCTCGAGGTTTGTGGGTTCTAGCCCCACGTCGGGCTTGGTGCTGACAGCTTGGAGCCTGAAGCCTGCTTCAGATTCTGTCTCCTTCTCTCTCTGCCCTCCCCCCTTGCACTTGTCTCTCTCAAAAATGAATAAGCATTAAAAAAAAAAAAAATTAGGGGCGCCTGGGTGGCTCAGTCGGTTAAGCGTCCGACTTCGGCTCAGGTCATGATCTCATGGTTTGTGAGTTCGAGCCCCACGTCAGGCTCTGTGCTGACAGCTCAGAGCCTGGAGCCCATTTCAGATTCTGTGTCTCCCTCTCTCTCTGCCCCTCCCCTGTTCATGCTCTGTCTCTCTGTCTCAAAAATAAATAAACGTTAAAAAAAAAAAAAAATTAGAAGGTACAGATAGGGCTGCCCTCTCTATGAAAGTTCCATCTGAGTTCAGATCCTAAAGATGAGAAAAAAGATAGCCTTCAAACAGAATGCAGAGTTCTGTATGAAGCACAGAAAAAGGGCCAGTATGCCTAGAGCAAGCAAGGAGGAGAGCAGTAAGACACACCTCTAAGAAGTCAGCAGGGTACAGACTACGTAGGGCACTGAAGCCGTGGTGAGGAGTCTGGATTTTTACTCCAAGGGCAATGAGAAATCTCAAAAGAGTTTTAGCCAGAAAAATGACATGATATGAATTCTACTGTAAATGATTTGTCTAGTTGCTGTAAAAATAATGGTTGGTAGAAAGAAGGCTCAGAGTAGACATTATTCCAGTGGTCTAGGCAAAGTAATGCTAGCGTCATGGACTATGATGAAAAAAAAAAAAAAATCCAGAGGTCCATTTTGGATAGGATTAGGTTCAAGATACCTGTTAAATCTCTATACAGAAATGCCTAAAAGCAGGCAGTTGGATTTATAAGTCTGAAGTTCAGCAGAGAGATCTGGCCTGGAGATATAAATTTGAGAATCACCAGTTGATCAGCTATTTTAAAGCAATGGGGCTTGACAAGAGTATCTAGAGAAGAGAATCCAGGATCCAATCTTGAGGTAATCCAATATTCAAAGGTCACACAGAAGAAAAGATTGAAAAGGCCTGGCCAGCAAGAAATTCAAGAGAAGAAAGAAATTCAAGAGAAGAGAGTTAGACAATCATGCTTGCTCTCTGTGAGCTAATAAATCGAAGACGATCCCCAAATGGTGTACATTCCTTCATTTCTTGGTACTTGAACTCTTGAAGGAAGGGTAAAACTAAAAACAGTAAGGTCTGCATTATCTAATAGCAAAAGCAGCAAAAAAACAAAACAAAACAAAAAAACCTGTCATAATTTATTCCCCCCCTCCAATTACCTTGCATGAGGTAAAGCAGTAGCAGCCAAACAAAGATTCTTAAAGAGGTAACCTGAATCCACCAATTGCTGAACAACGGGAAAAAGACAACTCGAACAAGCCCCTTTCGAGTCAGAGATGTCCATGGAATTTCAGGTTTGGCTTTGGCAAATGTTGAGCCTTTAAATATACAATAAAACAAAACATCAAACATTTACATATACTATAGTAATGCTTCCTTGTAACACTATATTAAAAACAGCTGAGAGTAAAAATCAACACATAACCAGTTCAGTTAAAAAGAATCCTCTCGGGGCACCTGGGTGGCTCAGTCGGTTGAGCGTCCGACTTCGGCTCAGGTCATGATCTCACGGTCTGTGAGTTCAAGCCCCGCGTCGGGCTCTGTGCTGACAGCTCAGAGCCTGGAGCCTGCTTCAGATTCTGTGTCTCCCTCTCTCTCTTCCCCTCCCCTGCTCATCCTCTGTCTCTGTCTCAAAAATAAATAAAAACATTTAAAAAAAACAATAATAAAAAAAATAAAAAGAATCCTCTCAGATGTTCATTAAATATAACTCCTTGCCTCAATCACTAGGACAGGAGCTCAAAATAAATCAGGCTTACATGAATGTTATACAGTATATTTTTCTCAATTACACAACAGCAATTTCCAAGTTCATCCCTTTTTTACCCTTATGGACACCATGTAATTTATATAGCTACACAGTACCAAAGCAAAGGGGAAAAAATCCTAAGGCCTGAATGAGGGAAGAATATTCCTTTTGGAGATTAAAGTACCATCACAAAGGGAAGAGAATATCTAGCACCACTATGAAATAATATAATAATATACATAAGAAATGAGCCAAAGTTGGAACTCACCTCTGATTAAGTCCACATCAATCAAGTCTGGTTTTATGTGACCCATCTTTTTTGGTTTGTTTTTGAAGCCCTAGAATAAAACAAAACAAAACAAAACCAGAGATAAGGCTAAAAAGCTCTTTTAAATACAAAAGGTAAACTCACATTTTTTTTTCTTTATATCTGACTCCCTTTTAACGGGGACACTTTAATCCTAATGTTCCTCAAAAGAACTTATCATTAATGTTTTAGTTTTTAGTTTATCAAGTAATGCAAAAAATATACTTTTACTACTTTTTAAAATGATCCAACAATAGGGCCACCTGGCTGGCTCAGGCGTACAGCATGTGACTCTTAATCTTGAGGTCTCAAGTTCAGGGCGCCTGGGTGGCGCAGTCGGTTAAGTGTCCGACTTCAGCCAGGTCACGATCTCGCGGTCCGTGAGTTCGAGCCCCGCGTCGGGCTCTGGGCTGATGGCTCGGAGCCTGGAGCCTGTTTCCGATTCTGTGTCTCCCTCTCTCTCTGCCCCTCCCCCGTTCATGCTCTGTCTCTCTCTGTCCCAAAAATAAATAAACGTTGAGGTCGCAAGTTCAAGCCCCACATTGGGTGTGGAGCCTAGTAATGTTTTTGTTTTTTTTTTTTTTTTAAAAAAAAAAAAAAAAAAGAAGAAAAGAAATTTTTTTAAATAAATAAAAAAAAAATCCAAAAATGCCAAAGGATCAGTAAGTACAAAATAGCAGCCCCCTCATTACCCCCTGCCCCTCGTCTCATCAAAAACAAATAACTTTCATCCTTTTTTTTTTTTTTAACTTTCTCTTGGTATTTACTTCCATACTTCTAAATAATATGTTTATACTGCCATTATTTCATTTATTGATTTGAAAAATATTTTACCAATTCCTAATACAGCATGTAAGAATTTAGTTCTCTTATACAGCTAATCCTCACATCCTAACTTCCACCCCTGAAACATATATTCTTACAATATAGTTATATTCATTTTTGATAAATCAGTAATCAATAGTTATAATATGCTCATCATGAAATACTATTCCCTGTAAGCCATATTTTATATTTTTATTCATGGTCGGTTAAAATATTTATCATTTTCAAATACTCAAATGCCAGAAAATTAATCAAAGTCTTTTATTTCTTAAAAAAAAAAAAAAAAAATTTTTTTTTTGGAAACACCCTTCCCAGAACCTTCTATCTTCATGTTGTAATCAGATTAGTTGCTCTCCAGGCCTGCTGCACAGCTGACTGTAATGCAGGACTTCTCACTCTCACTGACAACCCCCTTCACCTCTGCGGTGAATCTCTAGCTCCTACACCTGTCTTCCTGAAGCACATCCTTCACAAGCTTCCTGAGAAAGGGGTCACAGAAGATAACTTTTTTAATCCTTACATGTCTGAAAATGAATTCAGTCTATCCTTATGCCTAATTAAAGGTTACACTAGGTGTAGAATTAAAAGTTGTTAACAATTTTCCTTCAGGAATTAAGACATTGTTCTGTTTTCTAGCTTCCAGTGTTGCTATTGCAAACTCCAGTGCATTTCTGATTCCTGATCCTTTGAGCATGAATTGTTTCTTTCCTCTGAATCTCCACTTTATTCATGGTGTTCAGAAATTTCAGAATGATGTGCCTTGATAGGAGTCTTTTACATCTATTGTGCTGAAAATCCCTTCTATACGGAAATCAATGTCTTTCGGCTTTAAGGAAGTTTTCCTATAATTTATTTTTATATTTCTTCCCTCTAAGACTTAACTTTCTCTTCTATTTTCTACCTCTTTTGTCTTTTTATTCTGCTTTCCGGAAATTTCCTCAAATTTCTCTATTAAATTTTTCATTTTGACTCTTTGGGTTCATTCCTTTCTATTCTCTTTTACTTTGGGGATTTAGTCAAATATCTAATAATCATTGGCTGTTTCCTTATATACTAGAATGAGGTGCTGAAAACCTGATGGACTAAGTATTCTACTTCAAGGTTTATACCCAAGACAAATGTGTATGTATTTCACCAAATAATGTGTATAAAATGTTCATAGAAGAATTATTTGTAAGAGCCCCAAATTGGAAACTACCCATCAACAATCATATGTTGCCCATCAATAGCAGAATGGGTAATTGTAGTGTTGTGCTAAAGAAACTATAATTATACAACGACATGAATGAATCTCACAAACATAACACTGAACAGAACACATTAGATTAAAAAATGTATGTACTGTATAATTTCATTTATATAAAGTTCAAAAAGGTAAAATTAATCTATAGCACTAGCAGTTGGGATACTGGTCTACCTCTGCTGGTAGCAGTGACTGGAACAGTATGTGAGGGAAGCTTCTATGGTACTGCTAATTAACCATCTCTTGATCTTAGTGCTTGTTACACGGTTATGTTCAGTTTGTGGAAATTCCTCAATCTGTACATTGAAAATTCTGTTATATACATATAAGTATATCCATATTTCCTGAACACGTTTTACTTCAACAGAAATTTTTTTTAAATATAATTTATTGTCAAGTTAGCTAATATACGGTGTATACAGTGTGCTCTTGGCTTTGGGAACAGATTCCCATGATTCATTGCTTACATACAACACCCAGTGCTCATCCCAACAAGTGCCCTCCTCAATGCCCATCAACCGTTTTCCCCTCTCCCCAGCACCCCCAATCAACCCTCAGTTTGTTCTCTTATGTTCTCTTTGTTCTCTTATAAGAGTCTCTTGTGATTTGCTTCCCTCTCTGTTTGAAACTATTTTTTCCCTTTCCCTTCCCCCATGGTCTTCTGTTAAGTTTCTCCAGTTCCACATATGAGTGAATATATATGATATCTTTCTCTGCCTAATTTATTTCACTTAGCCTAATACCCTCCAGTTCCATCCACATTTCTGCAAATGGCAAGATTTCATTCTTTCTCATTGCCATGTAGTATTCCACTATATATATAAACCACATCTTCTTTATCCATTCATCAGTTGATGGACATTTAGGCTCTTTCCATAATTTGGCTATTGTTGACAGTGCTGCTGTAAACATTAGGGTACATGTGCCCCTATGAATCAGCATTCCTGTATCCTTTGGATAAATTCCTAGTACTGCTATTGTTGGGTCATAAGGTAGTTCTATTTTTAATTCTTTGAGGAACCTCCATTCTGTTTTCCAGAGCAGTTGCACCAGTTTGCATTCCCACCAACAGTGCAAGAGGGTTCCCGTTTCTCCACATCCTCGCCAACATCTGTTGTTTCCTGGGTTGTTAATTTTAGCCACTCTGACCGGTGTGAAGTGGTATCTCAATGTGGTTTTGATTTGTATTTCCCTGATGAGCAATGTTGAGCATCTTTTCATGTATCTGTTGGGCATCTGGATGTCTTCTTTGGAAAGTGTCTATACATGTCGTCTGCCCATTTCTTCACCGGATTGTTTTTCAGGTACTGAGTTTGGTAAACTCTTTATAGATTTTGGATACTAACTCTTTATCCGATATGTCTAGAAATTCTTTAAAACTTATTGGAAGCTCTGTGTATATGAGCATAGCTTATAGATTTGGGGTTTCACTTCAGTGTAATCAACCAGCTAGAGGGAATCACCAAATGTCCATATCTGGAGGGATAGGAAGGCTACAGATTTCTGTGGTGGAAGTTCTGAGATTAAACCAAGGTTGGGGGGTGGGGGTCACAATTCTGGTTTTAGTATGATTCTTCCCTGCTCTTCGCTGTCCACAGACCCTCTCCAATGAATTTTCTCAGAATACCAGTGGTCTCCTTCATAAGGGGCACTGTTGCCTGTCTTTAAGGGATTCATGAGAAGACTGGAGGTCCAACCTCTCTGTATTCAAAGGTCATTTAATCCCCTATTTTTAGCCCTGTGGCTCACCTCTGCCTCACATAGAACCTTGGTGCATTCAAGTCCTAAGCCTCTCTGGGGAGTTTTGCAGGCCAACTGGCATTCTCCTATGCTCTCCTGACACTCTCTTCCATTCATTTTTTATCTTCCAAATATGTGTAGATTTCTCATTTGCTGAGACATTCCTCCTCAATCTTTTTCCTTGACTTTGGGGAGGTACCCATTCTATACAACCCCTTTATGGATTCCTTTCATGTAACTTAGTGGTGATTCAGAAGGGAGAGATTATAAATGTGTATGGCTAATCTACCACATTTAACCAAAAATCTAGTCCTAAACTTTTTTTCAGGGCATGAAGAAAGAATCCTCTCAGGGCCTTTATCATCTACCACCTCAAATTAAAGCAGCTTAATTTGTGATGTTATTAGACATATATTCATTTCTCCTAAAACATAAAAATGCATGGACTTTTATAGAGTACTTGCTACATCTCCAAGTTTCTAATGTTTCTTAAATTAATCATTATTGCTCCAAAGGGATGGCATTTACTCAATTTTATTAACATATATAGACAACAGTTTTTTACAGGAAAAACTCAGGGCTTAAAAATCCTAATAACCTTGCTGTATATTATGAATCAAAAGTAAGTTTGTGAATTATCTTTTGTGTTTTAAACTCCTGGTTTGCCTAAAAGTTTTATTTCACTACTTCAAAACTTTTAAAAGATGGATTTTAATTTTATAATCATCATATATAAATGCTAAACAAGTTTTAAAAATTAGGTATTTAACCTTTAAAATTAAAGTAAAAATTAAAGGTTACAGCCATTTGCTATTTCCCAATTTTAGACACTGAGCCAGTATTGATCTTCAGCTCTGTTTAACCAAATAAATGTAGTCATCTTTTGGGGGGGGATGCAATGTTTCTAGCTTTTTTAAATTAATTAATTTATTTTTTTTTCTCCGTTTTTATTTATTTTGGGGACAGAGAGAGACAGAGCATGAACAGGGGAGGGGCAGAGAGAGAGGGAGACACAGAATTGGAAACAGGCTCCAGGCTCCGAGCCATCAGCCCAGAGCCTGACGCGGGGCTCGAACTCACGGACCACGAGATCGTGACCTGGCTGAAGTCGGACGCTTAACCGACGGCGCCACCCAGGCGCCCCTATTTATTTATTTTTAATTTACATCCAAGCTAGTTAGCATATGGTGCAATAATGATTTCGGGAGTAGAATCCAGTGATTCATCCCCTACATTTAACACCCAGTGTTCATCCCAACAAGTGTCCTCCTTAATGCCCCTTGCCCATTTAGCCCATGCCCCCACCCACAACCCCTCTAGCAACCCTCAGTTTGTTCTCCATATTTAAGAGTCTCTCATGTTTTGTCCCCCTCCTGTTTTTGTATTATTTTTGCTTCCCTTCCCTATGTTCATCTGTTTTGTACCTTTAATTCCACATGAGTGAAATCACATGGTATCTGCCTTTCTCTGACTTATTATGGTTAGGTTAATACCCTCTAGTTCCATCCACCCAAACAAGTGGATCCTATGTTTCTATATAGTTCAACTACAAACTATAGATTTTACAGAAGAATGTTCTAAAACCTTAAATGTAATGAAATTAAATCTTGGAAGAAATCAAATTTTGAAAATTAGACATTTCAGAGAAACAATCCTTTAAAAAACACATGCACTAATTTTTGAAATCTACATAATGTCCATGGGAATAATAATTATCTTGGCTATATTCAAAAGCAGAGATTAAAATTTCAAAAGTAAAAACATCACTGCATTGTATTCTAACGGCCAAAGACCCTGTGGACATTTGCATCAGTACAATTACAACTAAAGAAGCTTTAAGTGCCTTAACTTTAGAGGCAAATTAATTTTTCTGCTTCCTTTGCTTTTTAGACTTTTCACCTTTAACATTATAGAATTAGAGTTAATATTAACTGGAGGCAATTACCAAACTACGAAAACCTCCCTTAGCAACAGAAATACATTCATTCGTTCACTTAGTCAACAAATATTCAACATGTGCCTTTATGTGCCAGATACTCCACCTGAGCTAGCTATACAGCAACAAGTCAAAACACAGCTCTATCTTCAAAAAGTGTACACTATAGAATTAGACGATAAAGCCAACGTATGAGGGTTGCTCAGGAAGATGCCCCCTGAACCTCCCTTACCATTTTTTCTGTCCTAAAGGGAGAGAAGTCATTAATAAACTTATGACCCCTGTTCTTGAGAGACATGAGAAAGCCACCACAATCCTCTGTACTTGTTTATGCAGAGGAAGAATAAAAAAACACATGCCATGCTTTTAGGATTTTTCTGCTTTATCCTACACATTCCATAGTATAGGATTTTTCTGCTTTATCCTACACATTCCATAGTATAATACAGTGAGAGGAAACATGCACCAAGCTCTATTCTAAGCACTTTACATATACTTACATTAACTTGTTTAACTCATTTAATCCTCAGAACTGTCTGAGATAGGTACCTCTGATTACCCTTGCTTTACTGAGGAGGAGACCAGGCACAGAGATTCTACCCCAGTCATTTTCCTTCCAAACCACTACATATCCTGCCCCTCATTAACTGGTACAAAATGCATTCCAAATCAATGTAGGGAGAGGATCTTTTGAGATCAAGCGAGGCTGCTTGCCTCTGGAAGGTTCAGTGGGATTAAGCTCTGGGAGATGTGAGTGAATTTCCTTAGTGGACACCATCTCTACCCTAAGAACCTGGGAGAAAGATCGCAGGAGAGAAGGAGTCAGCCCTGCCCTAGTTGCCAGAAAGGTGCTCTGGAAATTCTCTGCCCAGCCCCTGCTACAGCCTCTCCACCCGCTGCCCCCGACATAACTGTGCAACCCCGCCAAGGATCAGAACCACCTGACCAGTGGAGCTCCTCCTTTTAGGCAGAGGGACAGAAGTACTGGAGGCATTGCTGCAATATTGTTGGACCATAATGTATTCAACAGGAAAAAAAAGACAAGTGGAAACCCGATAACACATCTCCATCTTTTAGTGTGTTAAAATTTCCATCTTGTTGCCCGTGAGAGAATCAAATTACTTTATAGTCAGGCACAGAAGGAAGTCCCCCGATTTAAGGGCAGATGATGAACAACGAAACAACGACAAGGGCCGCTCAGTCAGATTTAGAAGTCAAAGAAAGATTTCCAAAAGAAAGTAATATCTGACCTGAGACCTAAGGATGTGTGAGACTTTGGAAAGACAGACAAGGGGCATAGCACAAGGGAGAATAAAGGTAAGCATAAGAGAAGACCCAGAAATAAGAGATAGCATGACAAAAACTTAGGAAAGTTCAAGAAAGCCAAAGGAGAGTGGAAGTGAAAAGGGGTAAAGGTAAGGTGAGACAGAAGCAGGAAAGGTAAGAACCCAGGCTGTGAAGATTATAACTTGTTAAGAGTGTGTATGTATTTTATAAGGGTACCAGGAAGTCAGGAAACAGCTTTAAATAGGAGAAAAACAATACCATTTATGTTAAAAACAGGAACAAAGTAACCAGATGGTTTCAGTGATGTGAGGGCTGAGGAGACACTGGGCAGAGAGAACAGTTTAAAAAAAAAAAAAAAAAAAAAAAAGCTGTTCCAGTAATTGAGATGAAGAGTGGATAAACTATCTGTAAAAGGCCAGACTGCATTGTAGGCCTTGCAGACTCCACCATTTCTGTGGCGACTACTGACCTCAGCCACAATTGCACTACAGCTGACCAAGGCACAGACAATAAATATGTAAAACACAGAGGTCCGCAGTGCAGTGCTCCCGCGGATTTGGCCTGCAGGCAGCAGCGTGCAGACAGAGGAGTGCAAACAGATCAGTCCAGGGAATTAGAAACATAAATT
The DNA here is from genome assembly GCF_016509475.1 of Prionailurus bengalensis. Taxonomy (NCBI): domain Eukaryota; kingdom Metazoa; phylum Chordata; class Mammalia; order Carnivora; family Felidae; genus Prionailurus; species Prionailurus bengalensis. Next base: position 97,531,227 of record NC_057345.1, read on the forward strand.
GGGAAAAGTATTCATCGTCAAAAGTTTTAGAAGACAGAATCCAGAGGTCTTGGTAATCGAAAATGTGGGGTCAGTGGGAAGACGAAGCCACAGAAGAATTCAAACCCCAGCTTTGGCACTCCGGCTTCTCACAGGATGGAGAAGGCATGAGAAAGGACAGGACTGGGTCAAAGGAAGGAAGGTCACATTCTGCTCACACCCCACTCGCCAAGCTGGAAATCTGTGGGGCAGGGAAGGATTCTCCTCCCACAGGAAGGCACTGCAAGTCCCATGACAATAGGTGGAGACATAACAATGTTCTTACAGGTAGGGAACTGAATAATTAGGAAAACAAAGATAAGATAATACACATTTAAGTCTAGTGAACTCCAAAGTTCATGCCTAAATGTTGATGAGATTTGAGGGGTTTTGCTACTGGTATAAATAAAAGACAATGGCATATTCATAACCATTCATATACCTCTATGTCTATCAAACTATCCATTTATCTTAAATGTATTACATATATACAGCTATCTTATTACCCAAGGAAGTTCATTTTCTCTTTTTTGGACAGGAAATTCTTCTAAATTAAATCTTTACTGCAATACTTATATGACGAGGCTAATAACAAAAAAATACCCTTCCTTACCCCTAAGTCCTAATTCCTCATTATTCTTTCTTATTTCTAAATAAGATGTGTACAGCGCTTTCATCGACTTTAGGTACTATCCATTCATTTCTTACCATTGTAGATGAGGGGACAGCTTTCTTAGCCTGTAAAGCGAGAATAATACATCTACTTCTATAGGATTGCAGTAAGGAAAGATTAGGAGTGTGTAGGTGCTTAGGATAATGCCAGGCACATACTACACGCTAGGTATTAATGATGATTATTGTACCTCCGAACACACATACCCATGCCCTCGCAAACTATAGTTTCCCCCCAGATACAGTTTTACCCCAGTTTTAATTAAATCAGTGATTGATGTTTAGAGTGATATGATTACATAAATATTGTTACCGGCTAAGCCAAGTAATCAATGATGACATCTCTTTTCTTAGAAATTTTGTTTGTCCTATAATTGTAACTGCCTCATTTTTTTTCTTTTTCCCCCTACTTTAACTGAGGTATAATGGACAAAAATTGTATATATTTAAGGTGTACAATGTGACATTTCCATATACATTGACATTGTGAATCAAGCTAATCAACATATCCAATCACCTCACATAGTTGCCATTTTTTTTTTGTATGCTAGGAATGCTTGATTTCCAATTCAAGTATATAATACAGTATTATTAACTATAGTCATCATGCTGTACGTTAGCTCTCTGGAACTTATTTACCTTATGAGTAAAAGTTTGTACCTTCTGACCAACATCTCTCCATTTCCTCTATCTCTTAACACCTGGTGACTATTCTACTCTGTTTCTATGAGTCTAACTTGTTTACATTCCACATGTGAGATTGTGCAGTATTTGCTTTCTGTGTTTGGCCTGTTTCGCTTTGCATAATGCTTTTCAGGTTCATCCATGTTACTGCAAATGGCAGGATTTCCTTTTTTTTTTTTTTTTTAAGATTGAGTAATATTCCATTATACACACACATACAAATACATAACACATTTTCCTTATCAATTCATCCATCAATGAACACTTAGGTTGTTTTCATAGCTTGGCTACTATGAATAATACAATGAACATGGGGGTGCAGAGATCTCTTCAAGATAGTGATTTTATTTCCTGTGGACAAATACCCTGAAAAGGGATATCTGGATCAAATGGTAGTTCTATTTTTAATTTTTTGAAAAGCCTCCATAACGTTTTCCATAATGGCTATACCAATTTACATTCCCACCAACAGTACATAAAAGTTACCTATTCTCTACATTCTCACCAACACTTAACTATTTTTTGACTTTATTTTTTTTTAAGGTTACTTATTTATTTTGAGAGATACAGAGAGGGGGGAGGGGCAGAGAGAGAGAGAGAGAGGGAGAGGGGGAAAGAATTCCAAGCAGGCTTTGTACTATCAGCGCAGAACCCGGTGCAGGGCTTGAACTCATGAACCATGCATGAGATCATGACCTGAACGAAAACCAAGAGTCAGATGCTTAACCGACTGAGCTACCCAGGCATCCCTTTTTTGACTTTCTGATAAGAGTCAACCTGGCAGGTAGGAGGTGATATCTCATTGTGGGTTTGATTTACATTTGCCTGATGACTCGTGATGCTAAACACCTTTTCATAAAGCCATTGGTAAATATATCTTCTTTGGAAAAATATCTGTTCAGGTCCTTTGTCTGTTTTTAATTGCATTACTTGTTTCTAACTATTGAGTTGTAGGAGTTCCTCTTATATTTTGAATATTAACCCCTTATCAGATACATGGTTTACAAATATTTTCTCCCATTCCACAGGTTGCCTTTATGCTTTGTTGATTGCTTCCTTTGCTAGGCAAAAACATTTTAGTTTGATGTAGTCCTACCTGTTACTTTTGCTTTTGTTGCCTGTATTTTTGTTGTCAAATCCAAAAAACTCATTGCCAAGACCAATGTCAAGGAAGTTTTCCCCTGCTTTCTTCTAGAAGTTATAAAGACTTACATTTAAGTCTCTAATTCATCTTGAGTTGATTTTTATATATGGTATAAAATAAAGGTCCAATATCATTCTTCTGCATTCTTCTGCATGGATATACCTATCCAGCATATCCAGCTGTTTCCCAACATCATTTATTGAAGAGACTCCTTTTCCCATTGTATATTTTTAGCACCTTCGCCAAAGATTAGTTGACTATGTACACATGGTTTTATTTCTGAGGTCTCTCTTTTGTCCCATTTATTCAGGTGTCTTTTATGCCAGTATCATAGTGTTTTGATTACTACAGCTTTGTAATAAAACTTGAAATCAGAAAGTGTGATGCCTCCAGCTTTGCTCTTAATTAATGCCTGTTTTAGCTATTTGGAGTTCCATATGAATCTTAGGCTTGTTTTTTCTGCATCTGCAAAAAACGCCATGAGAATTTTGATAGATTGTTTTTAATCGGTAGATCCCTTTGGGTAATACGGACATTTTAACAATATTAATTCTTCCAATCCATGAACATGAGATATCTTTCCATTTATTTGTGTCTTCTTCAGTGTCTTTCATCAATGTTTCATAGTTTTCAGTGTATAGATCTTTCACCTCTATGGTTAAATGTATTCCTAAATATTTTATTCTTTTGATGCTATTGTAAATGGAATTGTTTTCTTAATTTCTTTTTGAATACTTCACTGTTAATTTATAAAATTTTTCATTTTCATTGTTTCATTTCATTTGATTTCTTCTTTGACCTATCAGTTGATCAAGAGTACACTGTTTAATTTCCACATATTTGTGAATCTTCTAGTTTTCCTCCTGTTATTGATTTCTAATTTAATACCACTGTGGTCAGAAAAGGTACTTGAAATATATTCAATCTTCTTAAATTTGTTAAGACTTGTTTTATGACCTAATGTATGATCTATCCTGGGGAAGTTTCCATGTGTGCTTGAGGAGAATGTGCACTGCTGCTGCTGTTGGACAGAATGTTCTTTCGACGTCTATTAGTTCTATACGGTCTATTCAAGTCCGATGTTTCCTTGCTGATTTTTTTCTCTGGATGATATATCCATTGCTGAAAGTAGGGTACTGAAGCTCCCAATGATCACTGTATCATTGTCTATTTCTCCCTTTCAGTCTATTTATATTTGCTTTATATATATGGGTGCTCCTACATTGGGTGCATCAATATTTACAAATGGTATATTCTCATTGTGTTTTTTTCGTTTTGATTGTTCTTAGTATAGAGAAATGCAACAGATTTCTATGTATTGATTTTGTATCCTGCAACTTTATTGAATTCATTTATTATCATTGTCTTTGGTGGAATCTTTAGGGTTTTCTAAATATGATATAATATCATCAGCAAAAAGTAACAGTTTTACTTCTTCCTTTCTGATTTGGATGCCTTGTATTTCTTTTTCTTGCCTAATTGTTCCGGCTGGGACTTCCAATACTATGTTGAGTAAAAGTGAAAAAAATGGGCATCCGGTCTTGTTCCTTTTTTTTTTTTTTTTTTTTTTTTTTAATTTTTTTTTTTTTTTTTTCTTTTTCAACGTTTATTTATTTTTGGGACAGAGAGAGACAGAGCATGAAAGGGGGAGGGGCAGAGAGAGAGGGAGACACAGAATCGGAAACAGGCTCCAGGCTCTGAGCCATCAGCCCAGAGCCTGATGCGGGGCTCGAACTCACGGACCGCGAGATCGTGACCTGGCTGAAGTCGGACGCTTAACCGACTGCGCCACCCAGGCGCCCCTCTTGTTCCTGATCTTAGAGGAAAAGCTTCCAGCTCTTCACCATTGAGAATAATGTTAGCTGTGGGCTGTGAGATCTTGCCTTTTGCAACAACACGGATGGACCTTAGGGCATTATGCTAAGTGAAATAAGTCAGAGAAAGACAAATAACTTATGATCTATCTTAAATGTGGAATCTAAAAAAAACAAAACATGGGCGCCTGGGTGGCTCAGTTGGTTAAGCGTCCGACTTCAGCTCAGGTCATGATCTCATGGGGGTTTGTGAGTTTAAGCCCCACGTCAGGCTCTGTGCTGACAGCTCAGAGCCTGGAGGCTGCTTTAGATTCTGTCTCCCTTTCTGCCCATCCCTGGCTTGCACTCTCCCAAAAACAATTAAACATTTTTTTTTAATTTTTTTAAATAAAAATAAGTAAATACAAATGAATAAATAAACAAAACAATACAAACAAACCAAGCTCATAGATACACAAAACAGATTGGTGGTTGCAAGAGCTGGGGGTAAGGATGAGAGAAATGGGTTAACTGGATTTTTCTATTAGTTTAAATAAATGGAATAAAAATTAAAGGTAATGAGGAAACACTGGCCTCAAAAGACACATTAGATACGATGGACTTAACAGATATGTGCAGGACATCCCATCCACAAGCAACAAAATACACATTATCCAGTGTACATAAAAAATTCTCCAGGATAGATCATATTAGGCCACAAGACAAGTCTAATAAAATTTAAGAAGAATGAAATTATGTATGTGGAGATTAAACAACGTGCTAATAACCAATGAGTCAAAGAAGAAGTCAAAAGAGATATTTAAAACTTTGAGAACAAATGAAAATAAAAATACAACATACCAAAACTTAGGGGATGAAACAAAAGCAATCCTAAGAGGGAAGTTCATAGTAATAAATGCCAGTCTATATTAGTAAAGAACCCTAACAAATTAACAACACTTTAACTTTACATCTCAAGAAACTAGAAAAGAGGAACAAGCAAGCTCAAAGTTAGTAGAAGGAAACAGCAAATATCAGAGCAGAAATAAATGAAATAGAGACTAAAATGATAACAGAGAAGATCAATAAACACAGAGCTAGTTTCTTTTAAAAGATAAACAAAATAAACCTTCAGCTAAGCTAGACTTACCAAGGTGGGGGCAGGGGTGAGAGGACTCAAATAAACAGAACCAGAAATGAAAGAGGAGATGTTACAACAGATACCATAAGAAAAAAGGATCAAAAACAAAAACAAACAAACAAAAAAAACATGAACAATTATATGCCAACAAATTGGGCAGCCTAAAAGGATAAACTCCTAGAAACACAACCTCCCAAAACTGAATCAGGAAGAAATAGAAAATTTGAACAGACTGATTAACAGTAAGGAGACTGAATCAGTAATCAAAATCCTCCCAGTCAAAAAAAATTCCTGTAGGGGCACCGGGGTGGCTTGGTCAGTTGAGCATCCGACTCTTGGTTTCGGCTCAAGTCATGATCTCACAGTTCATGAGTTCAAGCCCCACATCAGGCTCTACGCTGATGGCATGGAGCCTGCTTGGGATTCTCTCTCTCTCCCTCTCTCTGCCCTTCCCCTACTCATGCTCTCTCTCTCTCTCAAAATAAATAAACTTAAAAAATATTATACATTAAAAAAAAATTTCTGTACCAGATGGCTTCACTAGTAAATTCTACCTACCAAACATTCAAAGAATTAATACCAATCCTTCTCAAACTCTTTCAAAAATTAGAAGAGGTGGGAATGCTTCCAAACTCATTTTATGAGGCCAGCATTACCGTAATACTAACACCAGACAAGGACACTACAAGAAAATAATAGGCCAATATCCCTGATAAACACAGATACAAAAATTCTCAGAAAAAATATTAGCAAACTGAATTCAACAATAAATCAAAAGGATCATACACCACAACCAAGTGGGATTTATTCCAGGGATGCAAGGATGGTTCAACATCCACAAATCAATGTAATATAGGACATTGACAAAATTAAAGATCAAAATGATACTATCACCTCAACAGATGCAAAAAAAAAAAAAGCATCTGACAAAATTCAACATCCATTTATGATAAAAACTCTCAACAAAGTGGGTATAGAGGGAATGAACCTCAACATAATAAAGGCCATATATGGCAAGCCTCATTTTCTCACTCACTTTATTTTCTGCATACACATTACTAATTCATCTTGAAACTCCCTATAAGTGTTACAAATCTGCTCCAAATATGCTAAAACACAACAAATACCAGTTTCTTTCTTTCCCCCTCGAAGATGTATCACAGTTTTCTGTCCTCTTGCTTCTTTCTGGTCTCATTGCTTTCTAGGCCTGATATAAACTGCCATCCTGGGACACCTCTTAATTATCCTGGAATTCCCTTAACCTCTCTCTGTGCTGGCTATCCTGTTTCCTGGTACTATGGATTCCCCTTTTATGGGTTACTCATTTCATTCTAATACACTACATGTCTTCCCATGCTTTCTGAAAGGGGACATAAGGTTTTGAAACTCTGAAGACCTGAATATATCTTCATGTGGTGCCTTATACTTGGTTAATAAACTGAGCATAAAAACCCCCATAGTATGGGGTTCAAAGCGCATCCAGGTTGTTGTACACATCCACACCAGGAAGGTGATGCACCCCAACTCCACAGGGACAGAAGCTCCTATGCTCTGGATCCTCCCAGACCTTGCCCTCTGTATCTCTTTATCTGGCTGTTCATCTGCATCCGTTATGATATCCTTTAGTAAACTTGTGAATCTAAGTAAGTGTTTCTGAGTTCTGTAAGCCACCCTAGCAAATTAATCAAACCTGAGGAGCAGATCATGGGAACCTGATTTGTAGCCAAGTAGGACAGAAAGTTGTGGGGAACCTGGGGACCTACTACTTACGACTGGTATCCAAAGTGGGACTGAGCCTTTAATGTGTGGGAGCTGACACTATCTCTAAGTAGACAGTGTCAGAGCTGAGTTAAATTGTAGGACTCCTGGGTGGTTTCAGGGAGAAGTGCATGGTGTTGGGGAAAACTTCCACATGGTTGGTGACACAGCAAAGTGTTTGGTGTGAGAATAGTAAAAGGGACTCACAGGAGAAACAAGGTAGACTTTAATTAAGTTCTGAAATATGATACTGCTCCTTAGTAAAGGTGTTAATCACTCAAAAGATCCTTTCAGCAACATAAGAAAGTCCATCTATGACAAACCCACAGCTCATATCATATCAGCAGTAAAAAGCTGAAAGCTTTCCTTCTAAGATCAGGAACAAGACAAGGATGTCCCCTCTCACCACTTTTATTCAACACTGTACTGACTGGACCCCCTAGCTGTGGCAATCAGACAAGAAAAAGAAATAAAAGGCATCCAAATTGGTAAGGAAGGAGTAAAACCATCCTTATTTGAAGATTACATAATAGGGGCGCCTGGGTGGCGCCGTCGGTTAAGCGTCCGACTTCAGCCAGGTCACGATCTCGCGGTCCATGAGTTCGAGCCCCGCGTCAGGCTTTGGGCTGATGGCTCAGAGCCTGGAGCCTGTTTCCGATTCTGTGTCTCCCTCTCTCTCTGCCCCTCCCCTGTTCATGCTCTGTCTCTCTCTGTCCCAAAAATAAATAAACGTTGAAAAAAAAAATTTTTTTTTAATTAAAAAAAAAAATGAAGATTACATAATATTATATCTAGAAAATCCTAGACTCTGCCCAAAACTATTAGAATAAATGAATTCAGTAAAGTTGTAGGGCATAAAGTTAACATACAAAAATTTGTTGCATTTCTCTCTACCAATAACTGCTACAGAAAGAGAAATTTTAAAACAAACTCACTGTTGATTTCATCAAAAAGAATAAAATACCTAGGAACAAATTTAACCAAGGAGGTGAAAGACCTGTATTCAAAAACTTTTAAGCCACTGATTAAAGAAACTGAGGATGACACAAATAAATGAACAGATATGCCATGGCTCACGAATTGGGATAGTACTGTTAAGATGTCCGTACTATCCAAAGCAATCTATGGATTCAGGGCAATCCCAATCAAAATAGCAATAGCAGGGGCGCCTGGTGGCGCAGTCGGTTAAGCGTCCGACTTCAGCCAGGTCACGATCTCACGGTCCGGGAGTTCGAGCCCCGCGTCAGGCTCTGGGCTGATGGCTCAGAGCCTGGAGCCTGTTTCCGATTCTGTGTCTCCCTCTCTCTCTGCCCCTCCCCCGTTCATGCTCTGTCTCTCTCTGTCCCAAAAATAAATAAACGTTGGAAAAAAAAAAATTTCAAAATAGCAATAGGATTTTTCACAGAACCTGAAAAAACTAATCCTAAAATTTGTATGGAGCCCCAAAAGACCTCAAATAGCCTAAGCAACCTTGAGAAGAAAACCAAAGCTGGAGGTATCAGAATACCAGATTTCAAAGTATACTACAGAGCTATAGTCATGAAAACAGTATGGTTCTGGCACAAAAACAAACCATAGATCAATGGAACAGAATAGAGGGCCTAGAAATAAACCCACACTTGTATGGTCAATTCATCTACAACAAAGGAAGCAAGACTACACAATGAGAAAAAGAGTCTCTTCAATAAATGGTTAGGGAAAACTGGACAGCTACAGGAAAAAGAATTTAACTCGACCACTTTCTTCCACCACATCCAAAGATAAACTCAAAATGCATTAAAGGCCTAAATATACGACCTGAAACCATAAAACTCGTAAAAGAAAACATAAGCGGTAAACTCTTAGACACTGGTCTTAGCAACATACTTATTAATATGTCTCCTTGAGCATGGACAACAAAAGCAAAAATAAACAGGGGGACTACACCAAAATAAAAAGCTTTTGCTCAGTGAAGGAAACCATCAACAAAATGAAAAAGCAACTTACTGAATGGGAGACAATATCTGCAAATAATATATTCAATAAGGGAATAATATCCAAAATATATAAATAACTCACAGAATTCAATACCAAAAAATTAATAAAATCCAATTAAAAAATGGGCAGAGAAACTAAATAGGCATTTTTCCAAATACATATACAGATGGCCAATAGACACATGAAAAGATGTTCAAAATCACTGATTACCGGGGAAGCAAATCAGAACCACAATGAGATGTCATGTCACACCCGTCAGAATGGCTAGTATCAAAAAGACGAAATAATAGGTGTTGGCAGTGTTGTGGAGAATAGGGAACCCTTGTGCAATGTTTGTGGGAATGCAAACTGGTGCGGTCACTACTACTACAGAAAACAGTATAGAGGCTCCTCAGAAACTTAGGAGACATTCCATCCAATCCAGCAATTCTATTTCTGGGTGTATACCTGAAGAAAACAAAAACACTAATTCAAAAAAAGATATATGCAACCCTATGTTTGCTACAGTGTTACTGAGAATAGCCTAGATATGGAAGCAACCTAAGTGTCCACTGATAGCTGCATGAATAAAGATATGGTAAATACATACAATGGAATATTAGTGAGCCATAAAAAAAAAGAGAATGAAATACTGCCATTTAGGGCAACATGGATGGACCTAGAGCTAAGTGCAGTTAAGTCAGACAAAGAGAAATACATGACTTCACTTATGTGTAGAATCTAAAGAACAAATGGACAAATTACAGAAAGAGACTTACAAATACAGAGGATAAATGGGGGTTGCCAGAGGAAAGGAGGATTGGGGCTGGGCAAAACAGGTGAGGGGGATTAAAAGGTACAAACTTCAAGGGACGCCTGGGTGGCTCAGTCGGTTAAGCGGCCGACTTCGGCTCAGGTCATGATCTCGCGGTCCATGAGTTCGAGCCCCGCGTCGGGCTCTGTGCTGACAGCCCGGAGCCTGGAGCCTGTTTCAGATTCTGTGTCTCCCTCTCTCTGACCCTCCCTTGTTCATGCTCTGTCTCTCTCTGTCCCAAAAATAAATAAAAACGTTGAAAAAAAATTAAAAAAAAAAAAAAAAAAAAGGTACAAACTTCCAGTTATAAAATGAGTAAGTCACGGGGATGTCAAGTACAGCATAGTGAATACAGTCAAGAATATCATACTTTTATGGTGACAAATGCTAACTGCACTTATCATGGTGCATTTTATAATGTATACAAATGTCAAATCAGTGTGTAATATACCTATAACTAATATAGATATTTTTAAAAATCCTTCCAATTTGGAAATGTGTGTATTTAAGTTCTGGGAAAGGTATGCTGCCAGGCTTCCATTATGAACTGTACTCACTTTCCTATTTTCTTTTCTTTTTTTTTTTTTTAATTTTTTTAACATTTATTTATTTTAGAGATAGAGAGAGAAAGAGTATGAGTGGGAGAGGGGCAGAGAGAGAGGGAGACACAGAATCTGAAGTAGGTTCCAGGTTCCAAGTTGTCAGCAAAGAGCCTGATGTGGGGCTCAAACTCACAAACTGCTAGATCATGATGTGAGATGAAGTCAGATGCTTAACTAAGCCACCCAGGCTCCCCTCTATTGTCTTTTTCCTTGTTTTTTGTTGTTTTTTTTTTTTTTTTTTTGTATAATTTTTCAGAGAAATAGCTGCAACTTTACCTTCCAACTTTTCTACTAAGCTTATTGGTTACTTTTGCTTTCTGGTTCTCTTACTTTTTCATCCTCAGTCCATTTTTTTTCTTTTTTTTTTTTTTAAGTATATAGTTCTTTATATATATTAATTATATCTTTAAAAATAGCATTCTTATGATTCCTTTGTCATTTCTTTTATCTCTTTCCTTCTTTTTCTTTAGGTCTCAAATATTTGATGATCTTCAACTATCCATTTACATTTAAAAGTAACGGACGCCTGGGGGGCTCAGTCAGTTAAGCATCCAACTTCAGTTCAGGTCATGATCTTGAGGTTTGTGGGTTCAAGTCCTGCATCAGGCTGTCCACTCTCAGCACAGAGCCTGCTTTGGATCTTCTGTCTCCCTCTGTCTCTACCCCTCCTGTTCTCTTTCTCTTTCTCTCTCTCTCTCAAAAATAAATAAACATTAAAAAAAAAAAAAGGCACTAACATGCTGAATGTGAGCTCAGTGTGCAAAGAGTGAAGCTTGTTAAACAGCAGGCCTCACCATAAACAGCCATTTCATTTCCAGTATGTTTAGGTCTTCTTAGCTGGCCAGTTTCTGCAAAAGGCAATCCCAGTCTTCTGTTGGGAGATTATAAACCTGGCCACCAGATTTCTACTTAATCTCCATTATTAGTGCAGTATTTCACACCACTCTAACTTTGTGTCTGGTGTTCCAGAATCCAGAACTTCTCTGGCTCAGCCTCTCCAGAAAGCAAGCTTCAATCCAACCTTCTGTCAGGGGAAGATAAGGGTATCTACGTGACCATGCGGAATAAGGAAAATGATCTGGGGACAGATCGACTGACACTTATAAATAAGCTCAAACAATCCAGTTCCACCTAATTCCTAAGTCTTTTAGAAATTAAATAGAGGAGTTTTCAACAGAAAGCTCACTCATTTCCTACTGGCATTCCCTATTACAGACACTTACATTTTTACTTTCTTCACTTTCCAACTTTCAAAATTGTGTTAATAGCTCTGACTTACAGTCTTCTCTCCCATTCTTTTTTTTTTTTTAATTAAAAAAAAATTTTTTTTATTTTAATGTTTATTTATTTTTGAGACGGAGACAGAGCATGAAAGGGGCAGGGTCAGAGAGAGAGAGGGAGACACAGAATCCAAAGCAGGCTCCAGGCTCTGAGCTGTCAGCACAGAGCCCGACGCGGGGCTCGAATTCACGGACCGTGAGATCATGACGTGAGCCGAAGTCCGACACTTAACCGACTGAGCCACCCAGGCACCCCTCTCCCATTCTTTTAAACCTTGAGGGCCGATATCTTTTTCTTATTCATTATAATTAAAAAAAAAATTTTTTTTAATGTTTGTTTATTTTTGAGAGAGAGAATACAAGCAGGGGAGAGGCAGAGAACCTCTGAAGGAGGCTCCAGGCTCCGCGCTGTCAGCACAGAGCCCGACGCAGAGCTCGAACCCATGAACCATGAGATCATGACCTGAGCTGAAGTTGGGCACTTAACTGACTGAGCCACCCAGGTGCCCCTTATTCATTGTAATTTTAGAGGGATTACAGAATAAATCAGATGGGGATCAAGGCACATATTTAAATCATCATCTTCAATGAGGAATCTCATCTGTCATGTCCCTACCATCCAGCTTAACAAACTAAAACATTACAAACACAGTTGAAGTCACTTTTGTGTTTATGATTATTAACCTTTTAAAATTTTGTAGGCATAAAAACAAAAATATTCTAGGTATAAAATCATATCATTTTCAAACACTGAGTTTCATTATTCTAATATTAATTAGAAAAAAAATCAAAGGATAAAAAAATAACGCAGGGGCACCTGGGTGGCTCAGTCGGTTAAAGCATCCGACTTCGGCTCAGGTCACGATCTCACAGTTCACAGGTTCGTGCCCCGTGTCAGGCTCTGTGCTGACAGCTCAGAGCCTGGAGCCTGCTTCAGATTCTGTGTCTCCCTCTCTCTCTGCCCCTCTCCTGTTTGCACTCTGTCTCTCTCTGTCTCAAAAATAAACATTAAAAAAATTTTTTTAGGGGCGCCTGGGTGGCGCAGTCGGTTAAGCGTCCGACTTCAGCCAGGTCACGATCTCGCGGTCCGTGAGTTCGAGCCCCGCGTTGGGCTCTGGGCTGATGGCTCAGAGCCTGGAGCCTGTTTCTGATTCTGTGTTTCCCTCTCTCTCTGCCCCTCCCCCGTTCATGCTCTGTCTCTCTCTGTCCCAAAAATAAATAAACGTTGAAAAAAAAAAATTTTTTTTTAATTTTTTTAAATAAAAAAAAATAATGCAAAGAGATAGATGCACCCTGATATTTATAGTAGCATTACATACAATAGCCAAATCATGGAAACAGCCCGTGTCCATCAAATGATGAATGGATAAAGAAGATGTGGCATATGTGTATAAATATACAATGGAATATTACTCAGCCCTATAAAAGAATGAAATCTTGCTATTTGCAACAACATTGATGGAGCTAGAGAATATTATGCTAAGTGAAATATGTCAAAGAAAGACAAATACCATATGATTTCATGGTAGTCATGAAGTCATGTGGACTTTAAGAAAACAAAACAGATGAACAAAGGGGAAAAGAAAGAAAGATAAACCAAGAAATAGATAAAATAAAAAAAATAGATAAAACAAGAAATAGACTATACAGAACAAACTGATGGTTACCAGTGGGGAGGTGGGTGAAGGGATGGGTTAAATCAGGGATTAAGGAGGGTGCTTGTGATGAGCACTGGATGATGTATGAAAGTGTTGAGTCACTATATTGTACACCTGAAACTAATATTATATGTTAACTAAATAGAATTTAAATTAAAACTTAAAAAAATTTTTAAATAAGTGCACCTGGGGGTGCCTGGGTGGCTCAGTCGGTTGAGTGTCCGACTTCGGCTCAGGTCATGATCTCGTGGTCGGTGAGTTCGAGCCCCGCGTCAGGCTCTGTGCTGACAGCTCAGAGGCTGGAGCCTGTTTCGGATTCTGTGTCTCCCTCTCTTTCTGCCCCTCCCCCACTCATGCTCTGTCTCTCTCTCTCTCTCTGTCAAAAATAAATAAACATTAAAAAAAAAAATAAGTGCACCTGGGTGGCTCAGTCAGTTAAGCGCCCAACTTCAGCTCAGGTCATGACCTCACAGTTCATGGGTTCAAGCCCCTTGTGGGGCTCTGTGCTGACAGCTCAGAGACTGGAGCCTATTTCGAATTGCATCTCCCTTTCTCTCTGCCCCTCCCCCACTTGTATGCACGTATGCACTCTCTCTCTCTCTCAGAAATAAACATTAATTTTTTTTTAATTTTTAAATAAAAAATAAATAAAAAGAAAAAACAATATTAATTAGAATGCTCATCTTAGCAAATATATCCCAAGGGATATGGGAGTGACTAAGGTGAGCTTCATCACTGAAAATAATGTTAGACCTTAAATTCAATATATTCTCCCAATTAAGAAATTTTAGAAGACAATTGTCATTGGGAATATGTATGAAATTCTTGTGTATAACATTATGATTTCTCCTATTTTTTTCTATTGGTGTGACTTAAGAAAATAGCTATATTGAGATATAATTCACATATTATAAAACTCACCCATTTTTAGGTGTGTAGTTTTAGTAATTAACGAACTTAGATTTCTAGTGTATTTATATAGCTGTGCAACTATCATCACATTCAAGCTTAAGAACATTTCCATCAACTCAAAAGCAAGAATGGCAATAAGTCTCTGTTCCTATCCCCCAGCCACAGGAAACTACTAATCTGCTTTCTAATCTATAGATTTGCCTTTTGTAGAAATTTCACATAAACTGAATTACACAATATATAGTCTTTTGTGTCTGGTTCCTTTCACATAGCATAACATTTTTGAGGTTCATCTATGTTGTAACATGCATTAATAGTTTTGGGGGGTTATTTTGAGAGAGAGAGAAAGAACACACATGCACGCGTGAGTGTGTGAGCAGGGGAGAGGCACTGAGAGAGAGGGAGAGAGAGAATCCTAAGGAGGCTCTGCACTGATAGCACAGAACCCTACGCTGGGCTCGATCTCACAAACCATGACACTTAACCAACTGAGCCACCCAGGCTTCCCTATATTAATAGTTTTAACTGAGTTGTATCCCATTGCATAGATAAAACACATTTGTTTATCCACCTACCAAGTGATAGACATTTGAAATTTTTTCTAGTTTTTGGCGATTATGAACAGTACTGCTATGAACATTTGCATGTGCTTGTATGTTTTTATTTTTCCTGGATAGATCCCCAGGAGTGGAAATGGAAATGCTAGGTCATATGTGAAGTACAGGTTTAATTTTTTAAGAAACCACCAAACTATTTTCCACTTTCCATTTCCACCAGCATTGTACAAGCATTCTAATTCCTGCACGCCAGTCTAACAAGTTAATGGTAGTATCTCCCTATGGTTTTAATTTGTACTTCCCTAATGACTAATAATGTTGAGCATCTTTTCTTGTGCTCATTAACCATTCATATGCTTTCTTTGGTGAAATATCTACTCAAGTGTTTTGCCCATTTTTGTATTGGGTTTTTTGTTGAGTTGTTTTCTTCCTGAGTTGTAAGAGTTCTTTATATAATTATACAAACACTGTATTATATATACACACACACACACATTATATATATGTATAAATTTTCTCCCAGCATATGGCTCACTTTTATTTTTCAGTGGGATATTCTGAAGATAAATTTAAAATTTTTATGAAGCCCAACTTATCAATCTTTCCTTTATAGATATGTTTTTAAGAAATCTGTCCTATTGCAAGGTCACAAAGATCTTCTATCTTTTCTTCTAGAAAATCTATACTTTAGATTTTACAGTAAAGTGTATGGTCCATTTTAATTGGTTTTTGTGTGTGATGTGAGGTAAAAATCAAAGCTCATTTTTATACATGTGCATATCCAATTGTTCCAGTGCAATTTGTCGACAACACTATCATTTCTCCCTTGAAATGCTTTGGCATCTTTGTCAAAAACCAACTTATCAAAACCATAAGGATTTATTTCTAGATACTCTATCCTGTTGCATTGATCTATTACTCGTGCCAATACTATATTTCCTGGATTACTATAGCTTTATAGTAAATTTTGAGATCCAGTAATGTAAGTACTCCAAGTCTTTCTTATTTTTAAACTTGTTTTGAATATTCTAAGACCTCTGCATTCTTTATCGATTTTAGACTTAGCTCATCAATTTCTACCAAAAAGAAAAAAAGGCTATTGGAATTTTGAAAGGATTATATTGAATCTGTAGACGCATTTGCAGAGAATTGCCACCTTAACAATAAACTTAACAATATTGAGTCTTTCAGATCATGAACGTGAAATGTTACTCTATTTATTTAGATCTTTAATTTCTCTTAGCAATGTTTTGTAGTTTTCAGTGGACAGGTCTTACACTTTCTATGTTAAACTTATTCCTAAGTACTGTATTCTTTTTTAGCTATTTGAATGAATCCTTTTCTTAATTTCACTTTTGGATTAGTCATTGCTGGTTTTTAAAAATACATATGACTTCTGTTTATTGACCTGGATTCTGAAGACCTTGCTATACTCATTTGCTAATGTTAGTAATTTTTTGTAGGTGCCTTAGGATTTTCTAAATATGGGAACATATCAGGAATGAAGGCAATTTTCTTTTTCTTTTCTATCTCAATGCTTTTTATTTCTTTTCCTTCCCTTACAGCACTGGTTAGCAATGTTAAATAGCTGTGGTGAGAGACTTCCTTGCTTTGTTCCTGATTTTAGGAGCAAATTACTTTTTTTTTTTTTTTTTTTAAGAGGAAATTACTTTTTATTTCTAGTTTATTGTTAATGGGCATTAAATTCTGTCCAATGCTTTTTCTGTCTCTAATGAGATCATGCAGTTTTGTCC
Organism: Prionailurus bengalensis; assembly: GCF_016509475.1. Classification (NCBI taxonomy): domain Eukaryota; kingdom Metazoa; phylum Chordata; class Mammalia; order Carnivora; family Felidae; genus Prionailurus; species Prionailurus bengalensis. The sequence goes on from NC_057345.1 coordinate 97,547,970, forward strand.
TTTATTCAATTCATATGGTATATTAATTTATTTTCAAATGTTAAACCAATGTTCATTCCTAGGATAAACCCCACTTGGTCCCAGTAGACAGTCCATTTTATATGTTGTTGAATTTGGTTTGCTAATCTTTTCTTAAATATTTCACACCTACGTTCACAATGAATTCTCTTGTGATGTCTTTGTCTGGCTTTAGAATCAGGATAATACCGGGCTCATAAAATGAGTTGGGAAGTGTACTTCTTCCTGTTTTCTGAAAGAGTTTCTGTAGGTTTCTGTAGTATATCTCTTCTTGACTAAATTGTTATTCATCCTTCAGATCTCATTTGAAGTATCAATTCCTTAACGAAGGCTTCTCTGACCACCTTGACTAAGTCCATTTCCCTTGTCGTAAGTATAATAGTTTGTAAAGAACAGCTGTCCTTAGCATTTATTACGAATTTTTATTCACTAAGAGGATTTTTATTGTTCCTCTCCCACTTTAAGCTCCATGCAAAGAAAAACATTGAGTGTTTTTGCTCATTATATAGACATTAGTACCTAGTCTACTACCTGACATATGGTAGGTAGGTGCTCAACAAATATTTAGCAATTGAAGAATACATAATGACTGCCTTAGTTTTATTTTTGGTATTTCTTTCCCTCCTTGGAATTACTGTTTTGTGTCTCTAGATTCTTCATATTTTAACTTGAATCTCTATAAGTCTTCCTAGTCAATCTAGACATTTTTTTGTTCATCTGTACATTTTTAGAGTGATATAATTTTATCAAGTATTACTTCAGAAACATTCCATAGATTTTGTTGTAATGTCTATTCTTCAAAAACACAAACACGATGTGGCTCCTCTATTCGAAAACCATGAAAAATTTTCTGTTTTCTACAGGATAGTATGAAAATTTCTTAGTAAAGCATTCAAGTCAGCTCCAAACTGATTTATGGCCTATCATCTCATCTATATACCTTATACTCCAATCAGATAGGGCTACTTGCTCTTCTCTTAAACAAATACTATACTTCTGTTCATAAGTACTTTTCCTCTTATGCTCAGCACCTAGCAAAATCCTTAAACACAGTAGCTCAGAAAACGTTTGTGGAAGAGTTCATACACTTTTCATAACCCAAGTTAAGATTTTTTTTAATTTACATCTTATATGATTTTGAAGTTTTTTTAACTGAAATAATCACTATTTTTATTGCCATGTTCCCACATTTGCAAAGTTTTCTCTTTTCAGTGGTAATAACCTTTTAATCTGTTTTACTACTTTTTTATTGAGGTATAATTAACATACAGTTTCAGGTTACAATGTAATGATTCAACAATTCTGTATGTTACTTATCACACTAAGCATCCTCTTAATCCCCTTGATCTATTTCGCCCATCTGCCACCCACCTCCCCTCTGGCAACTACCAGTTTGTTCTCTGTATTTAAGAGTCTCTTTGGTCTCCTTTTTTGTTTCCTAAAATCCCCATGAGTGAAATCATGTGGTATTTGTCTTTCTTTTTCTGACTCATTTCACTTAGCATTATACTCTCCAGGTCCATCCACCTTGGACCATCCACTATATATATATATATATATATATATATATATATATATATATATATAATCCATTCATCTATTGATGGACATTTAGGTTGCTTCTATATCTTGGCTATTGTCAGTGGTGCTTCAATAAACACAAGGGTGCATGCAATTTTTCAAATTAATGTTTTTGTTTTCTTTGGGTAAATACCCAGTAGTGAAATTACTGGATTATGTAGTGATTGTATTTTTAATTTTTTGAGCAACCTGCATACTGTTTTCCACAGTGGCCACACCAATTTACATTCCTATCAACAGTGAACGAGGTTCCTTTTTCTCCATATCTTCATCAGTACTTGCTGGGTCTTGTGTTTTTTATTTTAGCCATTCTGACTGGTGTAAGGTGGTATCTCACTGTGGCTTGGATTTGCATTTTCCTGGTGAAATGTTAAGCTTCTGTTCATGCTTCTGTTGGCCACTTTTATGTCCTCTTTGGAAAAGTGTCTTTTCAGATCCTCTGCCCATTTTTAATCAATTACTTGCTTCTTTGGTCTTGACTTGTAAGAGTTCTTTGGACGTTAACCCCTATTGGATAGATCATTTGCAAATATCTTCTGCCCTTGAGCAGATTGCCTTTGTGTTTTGTTGATGGTTTCCTTTGCTGTGTAAAAGTCTTTTATTTTGATGTTGATTCAATCGTTTAAATTTGTTTTTGTTTCCCTTGTCTGAGGAGACTGGTCTAGAATTTCTAAGGGCAATGCCAAAGAAATTACTGGCTATGTTTTCTTCTAGGAGTCTTACGTTCTCAGGTCTCACATTCAGGTCTTTAATGCATTTTGAGTTCATTTTTGTGTATAAGAAAATAGTCCAATTTCATTCTTTTGCATGTAGCTGTTCAGTTTTCCCAGACCATTTGTTGAAGAGACTGCCTTTTCCCTATTGTACATTCTTGCCTCTTGAATTATACTTGTATTGTGTAATTTCTAATTTTATTGTACTGTGATCTGATGTTAATATTATTTAATTTTCTTTTTTGAATTTTTTTTGTCAAAAATATTTATATTTGTGTAATCTATTTTTAAATTGCATTAAATACTTTGTGTCCTATATTTTGGTCCATTTTTGTCTGAGACTAAAACATACTTGAAAAGATACCTTGGCTCTTCTCCCACCACCACTAGACTGTGAAATTCATATATGTCTTGTTGACTGTACTCTCAAAGCCTAGAACATGTTGGCACATTAGCTTAGTAAATGTTTAGAGTTGTCTTTAATTTGATCCTTTCCACTGCTGCTAAATTAAAAGTATACATTAAGGAGTTGTTAGGTAGATTACCTTGTGACAGAACAATGAATAAAAACATATATAATAGATAGCGTTAATTAGACTGAGCAACAGATACTGAGGTCCTAGTAAGAATCAAGAGGTTCTAAAAATGGGACGCAAACAAAATTCCTGCTTTGAGGCCTATGAAGATGCACAGGTTAACAAATACTTTTGATTTGGTATACTAAAAGGAAGGTCTGCATAAAATGGCACGGGAATGAGAGTTGAGAAAATCTTTAGTTGGGTAGGGGAAGGCAGTCAATAAAATCTTTTTAATGATACAGAAACCAAAACCCAGAGAAGACACTACAGCGCTGTTCAAGATCACAAGGCTAGAGATCACTAAAAGAGGATCTCGCTCCCAGTTCCGTGCTCTTTTCATTACATCTTACTATCAGTACTTTACAGCAACTCACAAAAGACTAACAGGCCAGGATTTTAGAGAGTTACAAAATATGATGCGGGAGTTTATGCATCCTTTCCCCGTGTCCCTTTAATATAAAAAAAATCAAGGACAGCACAAAACTGTAAAAGTTTGCCATGTACCATGTAGTTCTAACAGCTTTGTAGTTGACTAGCCTGTTATGCACCCTACAAGAGTTGGTTAAATGTATTTCACCAGAGATTTAAACATCCCAGGCCAATCAATGTGACTTATAAACAAAACTATTAAATTGTATTACACCCACGCATACATGTATTTTTTTTAAGTGTTAATAAAGGATCTGCAACACATGTTTAAAATAGCAAGGTCCAAAAAGAAGAATCTGCCAGCCATTATTCAGCACTTTCCAAGGAAGTAAGACCCTGAATCTGTAGATCTAAGTATTAAAGTCAATAGGGAGAGACATTCTTTTAGGGGATGGGATGCTCTTTAGGCTTTTCCACATCTCTCAAGACTATTCAATAACATTTGGCTACCAAGCAACCCTCCCGTGACTAATTTGCACCAACCTCCCACCTGTCCCAGTACATACTGACACCACAACCCTGACTCTGGAGCATTAGATTATTTAACCCTCCCCTCCCCTATTATAAGTTAATAAACTGGCATTCTGAATCACACATCAGTTTTTGGTTGGTTAACATGAAATAACCCCATGAATCTGCTCGGTTCTAAGAGCAGGGTAGAAAAAAGTTTAAGAACCTGAAAAACTTAAGACCACACTCTAAACCGGTAATTGAAAAAGTGATTCAGGCCACAAATGGATGTGATGTGGCTTGCACGGGAAGAGAAAAAGGAGAAAGAAAGGAAAAGAAGACGGGAGAAGGCAGTGGAAGAGGAAGTGGAGGAGGAGGCAGAAAGGCAGGGGGGAGGGAAGATGCTCTGAAAAAAGTCTGGATATTTCGCATAAAAAAGCATCTTCCTGAGGCTCTGGCAGTCCTTGGCCTGCATTGCCACAGAATAAAACTGACCAGAGTTAAGCAGCCACAGCCCCCTTTGTAGGGGACATTTGCTTTCTAATTCATCACAGACCAACCACACTCCTATTTCCCTGATATTGAGGTCAAATGTCAACTGTCATTTATCATTCTGCTTGCAGTGTTTTGTCTTCCTTCTAGACTTCAGAGAATAAAGAATGCCAGACTTGGTGGATAAGTGCAGATTTTATAAAAAGTGCAAACCACTCTCCACATTAATTCAGTAAAACAAAGCTAGAATCAAAGAAATCAATTTACCTTAATCTGAGTCTGTTCGATTGACTTTTCCCATATCTGCTGATCATATGCTCCAATCTGAAATAGGGAGCAGGCTATTTGAATGATGCAAAGGAAATCCTGTTATTTAGGTCAAATGTCACAAAAGTCACGAAACTACTAAGCATCAATACAGTCTCTGGGGAATGTTTATGCTTCTCAGAGGTTAGAGTAAGTTATTTAAAGGACTGTTGCACTTAAAAGTCTAAAGTAGCTGGATCGAAAAGTAAGTTAAAAAGTACTGTCCAAAATATTTCAAATTAAGCATTACCTTACAAGATATTTCCACTTCTTAAGGAAAACATCAGTAGGAAAACTAGAGAGGAATAAAAAGGTAACGGACAGCTCAGTAAGACTGTTGCCAGTACCAATCTGAGCTGTGAAGATACAAGTTTCACGTCTAAAAAAAACACAGCAGTTTGATCAGAAGCAAACTTTCAGAGCGTTGCTGGGGCACGGTGTATGCGGCCTGGAGAAGGGAGGGGACTTGAGAGTCCTATTCGGGGACCGGGAACAGAGCCTAAAAGACCTAATGACCTTGCGCCTCGGTTTGTCCGTTGATGCTGGGAGAGAGACGCCGTGCAGGAACTGCCGGCACTACCGAGCTTAGGGAAAGCTAACGGGGGATTCTTTGCGGGGGCATTTTGCAGGAAGTCTGCTTTACAAATTAAAAAAAAAAAAAAAAAAAAAGGTTGATACTACCTTCTTTTGGTACCACGATATAGCATCTCTCTCATTTGAGGCCATCTGTGTCTCCAGCCAGAGAATGGGATTTCACTGAAAACGAAGGAAAAGCAGTCGGTGAGTCCGGTTGCTGAAAGGTACTCTCCCAGTTTGGGTAGAACTCAAAAATCGCTTCTCTCGGCGTCTCCATGAGCTGCTGACTGTCTCCTTCTCCGGCTGGTTGCCAGGAAAAAAAGACAAAAACAGAAGCAAACCAAAAACCTCTGGTGCAGTGGCGCCGGGAGAAGCGTCTCTGCGATATTTGGTGCGAGTGTGTTCAAGGCTGCAGGGGAGGGGAGGGGAGGGGAGGGCAGGTGGCTGGAGTTGGCCCGCACCCCCTCCTCCGCTCCCCGGCGTCCGGCTCTCACCTGGTGCCCGCTGCCCCGCAGTCCGGCGGCCGGGACCTTCCTCCTCAGTGGCCCCGGGCCCGCCATGAGGCCGGGGGAGAGGCGGCGGGCGCCGCAGGCCGCATCTTCCCCCCGGGGCGCAGACGCCGGCGCGGCCGTTACCATGGAGACCGCGGCGGCCGCGCGGGCCTCGGGGGCAGCCGGCCGCCCGCGCCGGGAGGAGGGCAGTCCGCTGCCGCAGCCCCGGCGCCCTCCAAGCGCGACCTTCAGGGCCACCGGACCGACCCCCAAATAAGCCAGGAATCAACTGGGAAAGGACGGGGATGAGACGTGGAGGAGGGCTTCGCTGGCCGCCAGGGGCTGCGGCAACGGCCGGAGGCTCGGCGGCCGGCTCTTCGGGTGCGGAGCGGAGGGCCCCCCCCACCCCGGCGCGGGAGGCAGCCGCTGCGGGGCGAAGGGCGGGCGGGCGTCCTGCGAGGCCCGGCTGGCGGGCGGGCCGTGACTCAGCCGGCCGCGAGCTGGGCGAGGGCAGCGCCGCAGCCCACGGTGCGGCCCCGCTGCGGCTTCCGCTTTCCGGGTTTTGCACGAAAGTGGCTCCGCCCCCGCCCGGGCCTGGCCCCGGGGGCCTCCGCCGGGCTCCCGGACGCAGGGACTGGGGAGCCACACGACCCTCAGATCACGCTTCAGGTCACTTCCTGAGAAACGACTTGCCCAGACGTCGACCTGAAGGAGGTCGGTCCAAATGTCCTAAGAGCTGCCCGTTCATTCCTTTGTAACACTTCTCTTTGTCTTACAGGTTTCTTTGTGCTCCATTATTTACTGTCGGTCTTCCCTAAAGGGCTGTGGGCTCAGTGCGGTTGGAGCCTGGCAGGAGCCTGGCACATAGGTTCTCAGTCTGGGCTGGATGAACGCAGTCTTCTTGCATTTACGCCGTCCCCGGACGAAGGGCGCGGTGGGCTGCTTGTCACCCTTAACTCTCAGCAGCTCTGAGATTTAAACTTTGCGGGTGCTCGAGACTGAGGGAAGAGGAGGGCCAAGGCTTGGCGCAGTTCCAGGGCACGTTTCCCAAATTAGGGTAGGGGAGGGTGGCGGCGGGAAGAACTGTCTCTAGGCTAAGAGTTCGAGCAGGCTGATAGGGGTCAGGAGAAAGGAATGGCTGCGCGCTAAAAGGAGTATCTCAGGATACCTTCCTAAGGTTTTGAGCTGCTTTCCTCCTCTATAGTGCAGGGCTTTTTGGCCATTAGTGGAACACTGACCCCTAACGGCCGTTCCCACCCCACTTGAAGCAGTGTCCTTGCTTGCCCCAGCAGAGTCAGTCAGGTAAAGCTAATGACAGGTAATGGTCACATCGGCTCCCACTTCAGAAAGCCTGAGAAGTGAGGTTCTAAATGTTTTACAAACATTTCTTGCCTATTAAATCGGGGTAAGGTGAAGTTATCCCATGCTACTGCTAAGGAAAATCCACTAAAAAGTAGAAGTAACTCCTACAGAACTAATTAAAAATTATTTCATCCAGGCTTGATTTTTTATATGGCACGCATAGGCTGTGGTTCCCTTTCTGGTTTGTTTCCTGACAGCTTTCCCCCTTTCTTAAACATAATTCTGCTGGGTTTCGGAACAAACGGCCAACTTTAAAAAAAAAAAAAAAGTGACAAATGAGAAAGTCATCTTTATCTAAATATTTAAGTCCTAAATTACATTAATAACGAAAACATTTTACTTCGTTGCTTAGCGCACAGAGACTTTTTGGGGAATTCGTGAAAGAACTGAGGTTGCATTAGGGAATAGTAGGAAGGGGCAAATCATCTTACAAACTTTTCAGTGCTAAGACTGCCACTGAACACTGCATAGGCTTTAAACCAAGAACTGCATTCAAATCCCTGTTCCAATTAAAGCACTGTGTGATCTTCGGCAATTTACTCAACCTAACAAGCCTGTTTTCTCACCTGTATTTGTTATCTACCTAGTAAATACTAAAGGCTGTGAATATTAAATGGCCCACAGCACTTACTGAAAAACCATTAGTTCCCTTCCCAACCAAGGTCTATCAGGGCTTAGGACAAGTATTTCAAAAAGAAGTTCACACAAAATCTGGAGGAAGAAGATCCACTGCATTGTATCACTTAATACATCAACGATGTTCAAAGTGTCTGCTCACCATCTTCATTAACACTGCACGCATGTACTTTAAAAAATACGGGCACAGCCAGATGAACAATTTGGCTGTCCTCAAGTAGATAAAAACCCAATTTAAGCATCAGAAGGCACAACTACCACAAATGCCAAGTGTAGCTTTTCTTCCCCCAAACTAGCTGCACCTCAATGTGACGGCATTTTCTCATTATCTATGACCTTTTCTTTTAGGAAGGTCACAAGATTTTTTCTAAAATACTAGAAACTAATGGGGACATAACAAGGTGGGAGGATTAATACTTTAAAAACAGGTTTCAGGTATCTAGAATTCACACGTACTATTCATTTTCTCATGAAACATAAGTAAAGGACAAATCAGACTTTTGTTTATTAAAAAAATACTTTACAGGGAAAAAAAAAACCTCTATGCATTCCATTGTCCTATTTTACAAAGAAATAGCTTAACAATTTAACACACTTAGACAGCTACAAAAAAGCACTGTGTTAAAAGGATTATTATTCACACAAATTTAGATTTAAGACTATTCATTAAAAACCTTTTTAAAACACTCGTTAATGTCAATAAACAAACTAAGGCCACACAACGCAAATAGTCCGCCAGGCAAATTATACATTTCATCTATATGCAAAGACCTCTTAGATAAATTAAAGCCACAGGAAAAAAAGTCTTAGCTGCCAATCAAAATGGAGTTTAGTCACAGAAAACACTATTACATGAAAATTTACAACATGTGATAGAAGTAGTACATAAGTATTTCTTTAGAGAATTGAAAAGTGCTATATTAAGAGACAGTGGTCTCAACTACATGCACAAGTGGATCATAAAAAATTTATGAAGAAAATGGAAGGCCATAATATTTATGGAGATACTTGCTTTTAAAGCAACAAACTTTCAGGATGAGCATAGGTCCCTTATGTGGTAAAGAAAAACATTTGTCTTGTACATTTCCTCTACTTACTGCATGACCAATAAATACAGCTACACTTGTTTAAAAAAAAAAAAAACAACGTAGCAGAAATATGAACTTCTGCCATGTACTAGTGAAAGGCTCTTTTTTTTAACCTGTAGCAATGATAAAATAGATTTATTAGAAAGACACAAACTCAATTATCCTAAAAGTATAAATGCAAATAAATTTTTAATGGCAAATACAGATTGAAAATATAATGGGCTAATATTAATGATCAAGAATATATTCACTAAGGGTTTTCTTGAATCTTTGAGTCTTGTTTCTAAATTAGTTTTCATTCTAGACACTATTTATAGAGGGAAAGGCAATAAGCAAAAGTTTCTCCAGGCATTAAGTGTGAACTTTATGCCTATTAAGACTGATGCAAGATGTTGCAAGACATCTTTTCCTAAGGTTTGGTAAAGGATTTTATTTAACAAGCTCCCTTTTCCCCCTACAAGAGCTTGTAATGTTAGTCAACTGATATTCCAACTGTCTCCAAGGGGAAAGGGCACCTTTCAAGATTTTAATTAAAAATAATAAAGTTAAGTGAAACAAATCCTAAGTACTGAATAAGCAAATTGAAAGTACAATTAAGCTTAGGGATTCATTTTTAAAGAGTTAAAAATTTGGAGGGGAAAACTAATATGTAGGTTTTTATTATTATTGCTTTATGAATTTGGGATACCTCTTTGAATCATAATCCTACTCCTAACATATATTGGTAATTACAGAATGACTTCTGGGGCAGGGGGAAGACTTTTATCCTTATTTATGAATACCATAAAATCATTCTAGTTACTAAGTTAGGAATATTCATTTATCGGGTCCTTTCCATAAGCACATTTTTAAAATATCCCTCTGCTCCACAAAATACTCAAACTTACAGCCACGTTCTGCAAGTAATCTCAAAGAGTTGGCACAACAGATAATATACCAAAAAGGAAGATCAGCTTAAATTTCAGTTACAACTTCACTGCCATCACTACTTTACAAATCAGAAGACGCCAGATTGCTCCATGCCTCACTCCACCAAACCAAATAATTTCAAGATTTAGAAAAGTTGCAATCATTTGTATCACTAAACTAGGATACAACTTTGAAAGCAGTAATAAACTCAAAACTTGAGCTTTTATATTCATCAGTCTTTAAAGCATGCTATTAAATCTAATACTCACATAGGACATTCAGTTTCCAGATACATGACTAGCTAAATGTTTCTCTCTCCATTCTATTGCAATTCTAACATACAATGAATTTATTAGTACATGATTTTAAACATTTGTATACTCTTTTCACGTGTTTATATTGGAGGTGAGGGTAGAATGTTTTGGAAAAGGAAAATGGGGATTTGCTTTTGATTGTAGGTCTTTGCAGATCCGCTGGTTCCTGAGTGATTATACACAGTGCTGGCTGTCAGGAGACAGTCTCCTTGTTTATTAGTAATGACCAGCTTAGATGACAGATGGCATCTGCTGGATGGCAAGTGGGAGATGGGGAAATCGGATCTTGGAAGACAAGAAAAATTAAAAAAAAAAAAAAAAAAAAAAGTTTTTGCTTTAACAACCTTGTTCTTCATGATTATTTTAAAAAGCAAATGTTGCCTGAGAAGAATTCTACTTTGCACAGCCTAGTAAAGCTCTATGAAATTCTTCTGGACAGAAAAACAAAAACAGAGAAAACCTAAATCCACATACTTTTGTGATTAACCCCTCCCCCCTCCAAAATAACAAAAACACCCTCAAAGGCAGGTCCCTTTAAAAACTAGTCTGGATAAACTAGAATTCACCCTAGAATTTATACCCAAGATTTTAAAACACCCCTGCAATAATCACATTACTTTTCATACCATTCTAATTACCTTATTTACAAAGATAACTAAAACCAACATCACTTCCAATTCATAAATGGTTTACATTGAAATGTTTCTCTATTTGTCTTCATCCTTTGTAACAGAGAATACATACATATACATATATATAAGGAATAATACAGATTCTAACTAATCACTGCAGTATTTGCTGATGGTTACTTTTCTATCGGTTTACACAGTGACCTCTATACTTTGCTAATATGCATTTAAACTACACAACAATATTGCACAAAGTAATATTTATATAAGATTTAGCCTATTTCAGAATATTTTAGAGAAAATTCATATTTGATATTTCAAAAGATGCAGCTAAGTTTTCATGGTGACAGACATAATAAAGCAGCATCTTTTTTTTTTTTTTTTTTGCCTATGTTAATGTAAATATTCCAAATCTCACCCTCCAGGAAAAAAATCTCCAAATTGCACTATAACCAGGTAGATACAAGAATCTGGTCTTAGGTGTGGGGAATACTCTTCCTTTAATGAACAAAAGGCCTATTGTATTATTAACTAAGAGAAAGTGAAATGTGTATCATGTTAACATTCTAAAATAATAGAAAGTTAAGACTACACTAGCTATATGAACTGTGCCTGTTTGAAAAAAAAAATTTTAAATACTCAGGCACTAAGCATTAGGTTACCTGAAACTCTAGGATGAAGTCTAGTGCCATAATCGTTATTAGACCGTAGCAACACACAGTAATAGTAAATAAACCCAAGTATTCACCAGTTAAAACTGTGAATCAAAGTGTCTCAACAGATCTTTATCATGAAAAGATTGAAGCCAAGTGACAAAAAAAGTTTTTCCTAAGTTTCATGCACAAAATATGGCAGCCTCATCAGAAAGATTGATATCATTCTCTAGGTTTGATACTCATGATCAGTTTAAGAAGCAAAAGTATCCACACAAAGTGTGAGGATGCTAGGTAGCAGAACGATAGAGTATCATGTCAACATTATCTCTTTTACCCAATTATCTTCCATAGTTACCATGTTTCTAGAAGAGATTAATGAACCATGGATAATGAATGACCAAGGACTATTCATCTTTAGATATTTTTAATTGAAATATCCACTGGGCTTTAAATAACAGATACAAAAAAAAAGACAGTTTGGATCAGAAAGTGCTGTGCTTTCTCTTTTGTTAAGAAACCAGAGAGCCACTGGATTTTCCTTAGAAACTACCTGTTCTTTATGGTTGGAACTTACTTGCCCACGTACAAGATGCAGGAACACTTTCCTGCAACCTATGCCATTTTTACTGTAGAAAATTGAAGCTGTGCCATAAAGACACAAGTACTAAAGCATAAATCTGACCTTCTATCATAAAAACAGCAAATATGGCAAGAGACGAGGCAAGATAAAATTAAGGGAAGTGAATAATTTACCAAATAAGAATCTGTTATTCCAGAGAATTCTCAGTTTGATTTGAAGAAGAGATTGAATTGTTACCTCACACCTTAAAACAGAAAGTAGCAGCAGACCCACTATTACATACTGTACTAACGGGATAAGATACAACTCTTAACTTTGCATAATCTGTGTAAAAAAGATATGCTTGACATTTGTGGAATGTCATTTCTCTTTATAGAATTATAGGCAAGATTTCTCCAATAAAACTTAACTTAAGCCAGTTATAAAACTATAACTTCACATCAAAATTTAAAAAAGTTAAAAAATGTGTTTGAATATGTACATATCACACAGGAGTGCTCGAATGTTCCTGTAGATTGTGTTGCTGGTCAGAGTCCAGTCTACTTTCCACCTTTAAAACTGGAATAGGCGGAGTCATCTGATCTTGCTGTAGATTAAGTTCTGATGAAGGGAAGGACGATGAAGCAGTCGTCAAAAGCTGCATCTCTCTGCATGTCTCTTCAGATTCAGTTTTTACCCTCACACACTGGGAGTCAACTTCTAATTCTCGCTTTCCAGTTAAATCACAGTCCATGTTAGAACCGCTTTCTGTGTTTTGAGTGGCTTCCACAACAGGGTGGTACTGTTTAAGCCTTATATGCCAAGCTAAGCTGCACACTGCTGACACTGTTTTGAACTGATGAATGACATTTCTAGGGATGAAGTAAATATCATTGTCACACAGCTGAATTCTAGCATAACGAATGCCTTCCCGCCTCATTTGGTTTAGTTTAGCTTCATCCACCCACTGTACACACTGCAGAAAAAAGAAAAGTTGCATGAGACTTCAAAATACGTAGTGTAGTAATTCAGTCAAACAAAGTATTAGAATTAGCACAGGAAAACAGTAGTAGGGCCAAATTAAAGGCAGGCAATACTAAGTACCAGACAACTTTCTAAAATTTCCTGTAATGCTTGGGAAACATTTTTCCTCATATTTTACTACCTCTCTGATAACAAAGTACAGGTTCAAGTCAGGATAGCCTAAGGAATCATTTAAACAACTATTTCAAAGTGCAGCTAAGTATCAATAACATATTCTTTGCCACAACTAAGGACAACATTTATATGTTGCCTTTTATAGATGAGGGCACACAGTACTCCAGGGGGTCCTCAGCTGAGACTCTTTACAGCCAGAACTGAGCAGTCTGGACCCTCTGGCCATCTGGGCCAACCGGGTATCCCAAAGATTAAAGGGATCTCAAGCATTCTATTTGGGAAGCTCTGTGTTAATGATTTTTGACACTCTCCACACACAGCTTTTAATAGCACTTGAAATTAAATTTACCATCCCATGTATCCAACTATAAGATCAAATGCAAAATAAACTGGGTACAGATCCTTATTTCTGTTATCTCACTCAAAAGATAATAAAAAAGCAAAAGTTTCACCTGGGAAACTGGAGGTTCATGAAGGTCTAACTGAAGTCTCTGTACAACATCAGTAAAATCCTCAGCATGAAAACAAATCACATCTTTGGTTATGCGAGGCTGGTCACTCCTAAGATTAACAAAATTAAGTTTTAGAAACCTGCATCTCATAACGGAAAATGATGACAAATTTCAGTTCTCCTATTCCTGGAAATGCTCCTACTAGCACAGAAATAGACACACAGGAATATACATTTGCTTCTTTAACCAACATTTAAAAAATAAATAAAACACCAATAAAGCTGTTTAAAAAAATGAAAATTAGATTAGTTGTTACAAAAAACAGCAGTGACTAAAAACAGTTTCATTCTAAACTAGTTGCAACTGCATCCTTTTACCACCCTGTAATGTCGTCATCAGGATGGAACACAGTGGAGAGAAAACATAGCAGCCACATAACTATCACACCTTCCAGTTTTCAAACTGGGGGGGGGGGGGGGGTGGGGGGTGGGGGGGGGGGGGGGTGACAGAATGATCTTTAACTTGAAATACTTACTGTCAAGCTGTGATTGAACTATGCTTCCAAAAAAGGTCAAACTCTATAGTAATACTGAAGGCCCTGAAGTTATAAATATGAAAAAAAAAACAAAACAGTTTTTAGACAAACTAAATTCCATGCTCTGAGCTTTGGATTCCAACTGAATGTAAAAGGGTGCAGCCACTGTGGAAAATAGTATAGCAGTTCCTCCAAAAATTAAAAATAGAATTATCAAATGATCCAGCAATTCCACTTCCGGGGATATACCCAAAAGACTGAAAGCAGAGAAATGAAGAGATGTTTTTTCAGAGCAGCCAAAAGGTGGAAGCAACCCAAGTGTCCGCTGATGAGTGAAACCAGATAAACAAAATGTGCCATATACATATAATGTAATACTACTCAGCGTTAAAAAGGAAGGAAATTACGACACATGATATAATATGGATGAACCTTGAAGATATTATGCTAACTAAAATAAGCCAGTCACAAAAGAACTACTGTGTGATTCCACTTATACGAGGTATTTAAAGTAGTCAAATTCATAGAAACAGTAAGTACAATGAAGGCTACCAGGAGCTGGGGACAGAGGAGAAAAGGGGTTAAGGTTTACTGGTTTCAGAGTTACAGTTTCGCAAGACAAAAAAGCTCTCAAAATCTGCTTTGCAACAATGTAAATATACTTAACACCACTGAAATGTACACTTAAAATGGCAAAGATTTTTCATTTCAATTTCATGTTATGGGTATTTTACCACAATTTCTAAAAAAAAATTAGTCCCTAAACTTTTAAATGGAGTCCACATTTTCTCAGACAGCATTAACCAACCTTATAGCTGAGTTTCATTAACTTACCATTCACCAAACTGTACAGCTTTCAAAACCCCAACAGCAGCCGTACTCTGCCAGTCAAACCCCTGACCTACATGGTCAGCATGAGCTCTTGTCCTATCTTCAAAGAGGACTTCACGGGGTTCACTGGTCCGAGGTAGGTACTGGAGATTTTTAATTTCATTCATTGATCTGGAGTTGATTTGGTTGTGAAGTAAAGGGGGGAGGGGAGGAAAGTATTAATAGCAGTAAGGTGAAAAAGTCTGCTAAAATATCAAATTTTAAATAAGGTCAGAACTGATAAGGGTTCCATGATTTTGATCATTAACATTTAACACACTATACCATAATGCTCAATGTCATTACCTTCTTCTCTTGGGATGTCATGATAATGTAGAGGCTATATTTTTTATTTGGCTCAAATGTAGTGTTACAATTTACAAAATTTAGTTTTCAAGCAATAGGAAACACAATTCAAAGTTCAAGGCTGTATGTTTCTTCACCCTCAATCATCTTAATTCTCAAAACAGACTTGATTCAAGATGGAAAACTGAGCATGTACATGATCTCCTTCCACATTAAAATGAAAGTAAAAGGCTTCAAACTAATATGGTAGGGGTGGGAGAAAGGAGATGGGCGAATGGATAAGAATACAGATGAAACATAACTGGCTGTGAGTTGATAACTGCTGACATTGACTACATGAGACTTTAGTATATTATCTTCTGCTTTTTCATGTGCTCAAGAATTTCTAAATAATCTAAAGGTGATAGTAAAGGAATGAATAAGAACCAACAAAGGAAATGAATTAGTGCATGAACAATATCAACAAATTTCTGGAAGATGGAAAATGATTAAAAGTGTCTAGTAAAACTGAGCAGAGAAAGCCACAGGCCTGGAATACACTAGAAGGGAATAGCAACTAAAAAGGCAGCTGGCCTGCCCAAAAGACCTTGAAGACTAATAGGTGCAAAAAAGAAAAAAAAAAAAAAGCCCATTATCATGATGTTGACAGACAGAAATGTAGTAAGACTGAGAAAGGGGGAATTAAAGTGAAATTCTGCAAATAAACCAGTCACCCACCACCCCTGTGAGTAGAAATGAGGTCAGGCATCTACCCCCATGCTATGGTTGATCCACTCAGCATCCATCTATCCTATTTATTTCCCTGACAGAACTCTGATTCTCATTAGGTATCTGCTCCTGCCTCATAAGTGACCTCATTTACAAGTTTCAAAGGTAGATCCTGATGAATCCTGACAAACTGTGGCAAACGCATTCCCCTTGCCAGTAACTGATTTAAAAATGGACACAAACACACATGAAAAGATGCTCAACATCGCTCCTCATCAGGGAAATACAAATCAAAACCACACTCAGATATCACCTCACGCCAGTCAGAGTGGCCAAAATGAACAAATCAGGAGACTATAGATGCTGGAGAGGATGTGGAGAAACGGGAACCCTCTTGCACTGTTGGTGGGAATGCAAACTGGTGCAGCCGCTCTGGAAAGCAGTGTGGAGGTTCCTCAGAAAATTAAAAATAGACCTACCCTATGACCCAGCAGTAGCACTGCTAGGAATTTACCCAAGGGATACAGGAGTGCTGATGCATAGGGGCACTTGTACCCCAGTGTTTATAGCAGCACTCTCAACGATAGCCAAATTATGGAAAGAGCCTAAATGTCCATCAACTGACGAATGGATAAAGAAATTGTGGTTTATATACACAATGGAGTACTACATGGCAATGTGAAAGAATGAAATATGGCCCTTTGTAGCAACGTGGATGGAACTGGAGAGTGTGATGCTAAGCGAAATAAGCCATACAGAGAAAGACAGATACCATATGTTTTCACTCTTATGTGGATCCTGAGAAACTTAACAGAAACCCATGGGGGAGGGGAAGGAAAAAAAAAAAAAAGAGGTTAGAGCGGGAGAGAGCCAAACCACAAGAGACTATTAAATACAGAGAACAAACTAAGGGTGGATGGGGGGGGGGGGGGGGGGGGGGGGGGGGGGAAAGTGGGTGATGGGCATTGAGGAGGGCAACTGTTGGGATGAGCACTGGGTGTTGTATGGAAACCAATTTGACAATAAATTCCATATATTGAAAAAAAAAAAAAATGGACACAAACTGACTCTGGCCAGCAGTAAGAGAGGAAATTTGCTAAGGAGACTTCTGGGAAGTTTCCTAGCTTGTATGACAGAAGAAAAGATGCTTTTTTTCTTCTATTGCATATAACTAGATCCATATGTGATACCTAGACCACAATAATCATCCAGCAACCATAAAGAAAGCCACTGTGAGTACAAAGCCCAGGCAAAGAATATGACAGCAGAGAAAAAGAGCCAATTCCTTGATGAAAGTACTGAATCACTGACCATATATATATATTTGGTGCCAAGAGCCAAGCTCTCTAGACTTCTTAATACATAAGATAATATTTTATGAACCAGTTTGAATCAAATTTTTGCTGCTTGTAGCCAAAAGCATCCTGATAAACTTTCAGAAAAACAGAAACAAAAAAACCCTTCATGTTCTCTAAACACACTAAACTTACCACATTCACAGAACTAATGTAATCCTCTGGTGTGTGGCCATACCCTTTCATGTCCAATTCTATGCCTATTAACTCTGAAGTGAAGCCTACCTAGTGATAAGCCTCACTGAAGTATAAATAGAACGTCGGGTAAGCCCAATGCTTTATTTCTAAATATGAATGTGTCAACCACAAATCACCAAATATGTGAAGACAGCCTGTAGCAGCCTGACAAAGACCAAAATAAACAATGCTAAAATGTAAGAATTCCAAAGAAAAAAGTCGAGTGAATGTCCCCAAATCAAAAGCAAACAGATAATAAGAAATATGAGGATAGGGGCGCCTGGGTGGCGCAGTCGGTTAAGCGGCCGACTTCAGCCAGGTCACGATCTCGCGGTCCGTGAGTTCGAGCCCCGCATCAGGCTCTGGGCTGATGGCTCAGAGCCTGGAGCTTGTTTCCGATTCTGTGTCTCCCTCTCTCTCTGCCCCTCCCCCATTCATGCTCTGTCTCTCTCTGTCCCAAAAATAAATAAACGTTGAAAAAAAAAAATTTAAAAAAAAAAAAAAAAAAAAAAAAGAAATATGAGGATAATCAAACTGGGAGATCGGTTACTCCGTCAACAGTAGTTTCAGAAAGAAATAACAGAAAATGAAGAGATTGCCAAAGCAGTTAAGCAAGAAAAATTCCCAGAAATGAAAGGAGAATCTTTCTAGGACCTATCAAATCACAACAAAGATTAAATATAATAATAAGAATGAAAGACCCAAAGATGTGTCATTGTGAAATTAAGCTTTCAGAGAGGAAAATAGGTTACCTATAAAAAAAAAAAATTACATTGGCATTAAGACTTCTCATAAACAATATTAGATACCAGAAAACACTGTGGTAAGCTACAAGTTTTAAGGGAAAATACATCCTCTGGAATCCAGTTAAGCTATCAATCCTATTTCATGAGAAAAAAAGGAATTTTCAGACATATCATGACTCAGAATATTTCTGAGAATATTCCTTTTCTTCCTTTTCTTAGAATGTTACTTGAGAATGTGCTAAATCAAAAGAAGGAAATAAACCCAAGAAGACAACTGTAGGTTAATACATAAATGCATTAAGTGGGAGGTCCTACGTTGATAACTGTGAAAAAAGCTTTTCGCATTGAAGAGAACACAGAGCTCCAAAAGATTTCCAGGTAAAAAAGTTATGTGTTAGAGCATACAGTATGATTAAAGTTTTGGATTCTTGAGGATATGATAAAAGCACAGAAAGCAAGGTAACTATCAACATTCTCAAAAAAACAAAAAACAAAAACAACTATATTAAAAAAAAAAAACCATAGCCAAAGTCAAAGCCATAGAGAAAGGGTGATTCTAGAAGAAAGAAATGTATTTGGAGCAAAAAAGAGAATAGAATAGGGATATGATCAAGAAAAGTGTATGTCCCCCTTCAAAAGAGGGGCAATCAGAAACTGCAGGGAAAACAGATTAAAAACCAAAACAAGGGGCGCCTGGGTGGCGCAGTCGGTTAAACGTCCGACTTCAGCCAGGTCACGATCTCGCGGTCTGTGAGTTCGAGCCCCGCGTCAGGCTCTGGGCTGATGGCTCAGAGCCTGGAGCCTGTTTCAGATTCTGTGTCTCCCTCTCTCTCTGCCCCTCCCCCGTTCATGCTCTGTCTCTCTCTGTCCCAAAAATAAATAAATGTTGAAAAAAAAAAAATTAAAAAAAAAAAAAAAAAAAAACCAAAACAAAACAAAACAAAAAAAAAAAAGCACAGTCCAAACATGAAACTATTTAAAATGTAGCATGATTTTCAGTATCTAGGTGAAATATAGGAAAGATTCTTTTGTATATTACCCCTTTGAGTAATAAGCAACATTGGAACTTTAGAATGTAACTTTTTAGCCTATTGGTTGGGTCTGCATAAACTTACCTTCCCATAATATAAATGGCATTTACTGGTTTTCAAATCCTAGAATACACCTATTGATAAAGCATATAAAACCTAATTATGGCTTTAAAGCACAATATGAATTAACCTCAACAATGCATAAGCACAGCTGACAAAAAGTAGAAAAGAGGAGGAAGAAAGTAGAGAGTCATTTAACTATTGGGAGACAAAGTGAAGGGAAGGAGTCCTAATCTATCATACCAAGAAATTGGCAAACTTCCTGCCAAAGTCTTAAAACAAAGGACATTAAAAACAGAAATGGTTTTTGCTTCTGGTAAAAAGGTATCTGCATCTGGAGGGAAAGGTGGCCACGATTTTTCATTACAAACCCTACCGTACTATTTGATTTTTTAAAACCCTGTGCATGTATTTCTTCAAAGTCCATAAATTCAAAGGCCATCTTCATTACCAGTGCCCTTGATCACCCGACACTTCTCACAGTGATTTCACTATTTTCAGCAATAGAGCATTCTCATTAACACAAAAAGATGACAGCGTTTTAAGTTCTGATTTATTCACTCTAGTTCAAAGTGCCTTTGGATACTTTGCTTAAGAATATTTAACCCCAATAAAAATAAAATTTGATAGCCCCTCATATTAGTGGAGAAAAAATAAATTATTAAGCAAATGATGTTGGTACAGGTGCCTAACTACTTGGAAAAATTGATCAATCTCTCCCTCTGTCCTGAAATCAATACCATGTAAGTAAAACATGTAAATACTGAAATCACAAAAGTACTAGGAGAAAACATAGATGAATATTTTATAATAATGAGAAAAGGTATTTCTAAGCCTGCCAGTAGGATAGAAACCTCAGAGGAAAAGACAGATCTGACAACATATAAAAATCTCTGTAAGGAAAAATAAATGGGAGGGTTGGGGGGGAGGGGTTGAGTAAAGATAAAACTGAAGCTAAAAAAGAATGAGGAAAATGTGCAACATTAAAAAAAAATAGTTAATAGTCCTATAGAGAATTTTAAATAAAAAACAGCCTAGTAGAAATATGGGTAAAATGAAAAAGGAATCGCAAAAGAAACACAAACCCTCAAAGAAAAACTAATTAAAATGAGACATTTCTGCCCAATCAGATCAACAAAATTTTAAAAAATGTTAATGGGGCACCTGGGTGGCTCAGTCAGTTAAGTGTCCGACTTCAGTTCAGGTCATGATCTCACGGTCTGTGAGTTTGAGCCCCTCGTCAGGCTCTGTGCTGACAGCTCAGAGCCTGGAGCCTGTTTTGGATTCTGTGTCTCCCTACCAACCAGCCATCCATGTAGTCAGCCAACAAGCCAGCCAGCAGGTACCCCACAATCAGTGATGTGTTTATACACTTCCAAACAACCGGTTTGGGGGGAAGATGGCTGACTGTAGCTGATTTGCTTATTTCTGTGGTATAAATACTCCCAACATGGCCAATTTCAAGCAACTAATGTGACCTCATTCTATGTGGAACAGGGAGGCTAATAATGGCCCTGTGAGCTGGCTCCAGCATACCACTGTCATGTTTGTCAAAAAATTTACACTAAAAAAGAACTGGTTAAATAAATCCTGATACAACCACTCAGTGAGAACAAAGTAGTCATTTAGAAATGATGATGTAAGTGCATCTAATAGAACACATAAACTTAAGGGATTAAAAAAACCAAGTTTAAAAGTAAACATCACATAAAGAATAAGCTCATTTGTGTATGAAGTTTATAAGTGTAACACTAAAATCTGAAAGGCCGATATGCCTCAATGGGTGGGATTATGGGTATATTTTGCCTTTGTTTTACTATTATCTGATTTTTCTAAAAGTTTATCATAATCAAGAAACAAACAGTGGTCGCTTCCTTTTTGGAAAGATCACAGTACTGTATACATACAGTACTTAAGAATTTAGAATTTCAAGACTCATCATCATGATGTACAAAACCTGCTGTGGTCTAGCAACGTGCAGAAGTTTTAGTTTACTCCACGTTCTACCATTTCATCACCTTGCATTCACATATAGTTTTTACAAAGTACTTTTGCACAGTATCTCAAGTACCTAAGGTTATTCCATACTTAGCTTTAGCATCATTCCCCTGGGAGCTTTAAGGTAAGGTCTACACTAGTCTATTAAAATGCACTTCTGGGTACTTATCTGGGGTTGCTATTTCCATAGTCGAAACAAATATGAATCATTTTCAGTCTCATTAGATTTTTCACAGTACCAGAATAAGTTAATCTACATTTGTTTTAAGTGTCTGAAACACAAAATATGTTAGCCCAGTATGAATTACTATAGGAGATATACATTACTGGTTTCATTCAGCAAAGACTGATCACCGGCTCATGTGCCATGGAGATTGAGAAGAATAAAACACAGTCACTGTCCTCAGAGCTCAAAATTTAGTAAAAACCAAAAGCATGTAAACAGATCATTAATGAAGAATGATGTGTGAGCACAGAGAAGGGAACAATTAATTGTCTATGCTTCACAAAGGAAGTGACATCTAAGTTTAGTTTTGAAAACTTATTAAGCGCCTGTCAGGGAGAAAGGAAAATGGGGGAGAAGCCATTCCAAATAAAAAGAACAGTGCAAAAGCACAGAGTTGTCAAAGACCACGGTTTGAAAAGTGAACTCTGCATGGCTGGAGTAACTATAAACTGATCTAGCTAGAAGAACTTTTGGGGCCAGATTATGAAAGATCCTTGTAGACCACACAAAGAAGTTTGGACTTTCACCTTGTAGGCAGTTAGGACCCAGGTTTTAAGAAAACAGGCAAAAATTAGAGTTGTTTTTTTAGAAAGATGCCTCACTCTGGTGACTAATGAGAAGGCTGGACTAAGAAACTGACCACTAAAGATTTATTTAAGATAGCTCTTAAAATGGTTTTCAAACTGTGTTCAGGTCTCAATCATTTTTATTAGCAACCAAATTTTTAAAAAGTGCTTTTGCTTATTTGGGAAAAATAAATGTTTACCGTCGTCTTTTGAAGGGTGACTTTGGCATATCTGCTGTAGGGATCATCTGCTCTCCTGGCCTAACCCACATGATAGGCCCATCATCACTCTGGGACCTACACTGGAGTCGGAGGCTGGAAAGTGTACCCCAGGGCAAAGTCATCTAGAAGTCAGATAAATGAGTCACGTTAAAAAAAATCTTTTTGACTATTTACAAGTTAATCCCACTACCACCCAAAATAAAGCTCTAGGAAGTTGATTTTATATATGAATAAATGCTATATTAGATAGTAATTTATATGTAAAAAAGAATCATTGAAGTTAATTATTCTGAACCAATTTTTTAAACATTCCTATTCAAAACACCAGATAAAATGTAATTGTACTAGACAAAATTAACATTTTTTTCACAGAAAGTGTCCACTTAAATAATGATCAGAACTCTAATAATTGGAATTAACACTCACTTTCAGAAATGGTGATTCTTCTAACATATCAAGGAACTCTGGGAAATAATCACCAACTTCTTCATCTACTGCTCCAACAAGACTTATCTGCCGCATGGGACCTGCTCGGTAGGTGCCACAGCAGTATGTCCTGTTGACCTGAGATAAAACGAAAGAGGGAGGATAAAGGACTGAAGTACACTATAATATAATTAAAGAATTATAAAACAGTATTGTTTCCAATGTTGCTATTTCTTTTACATACTATGAACTCAACAGTCTGTACCTTGGATAAAGCCCATAGTTACAGAAAGATGCTCTCGCACACTGACAAACACATTAATATGGTAAGTGCCACAAACAGAAATTTCAAAGAGCAAGTTAGTCTATGATCCCAACATCTCAAAGAAACATTGAAGACATTAAGATACACTTAAACTTCTCTGAGAATGATTTTTTATACTTTGAAAACACTCTAAACTGATCTTTATTTTGGAAAAAAAAATTGGCAAATAAAAAGTAAAACTGGCAGGGCAGAGAAAATTAAAAAAAAAAAAAAAAGAGAGAGACCACGGTCAGATTAATCTTCCATATCCATTTTGTATTCCCTAGTGAAAACCCTCATATCAGGCAAGATACCAGGCTGTTATCAAACCCAATCTCCCTCCCAGTTACTTGCATGTAAGATCCTCTACCCTAGGCAAACTGATCTTTTTGTCTACCCAACTTATGCCAAACTTACTTCTACCTACAATGATTTCTCTCTTAAATATGCC
The DNA here is from genome assembly GCF_016509475.1 of Prionailurus bengalensis. Classification (NCBI taxonomy): domain Eukaryota; kingdom Metazoa; phylum Chordata; class Mammalia; order Carnivora; family Felidae; genus Prionailurus; species Prionailurus bengalensis. Next base: position 97,571,347 of record NC_057345.1, read on the forward strand.
CTACTTGGAATGTCCTCTTTTCTGTCAACCCAAATCTTGTCTTTCAAAGATCAGTTCTTTTTTTCTGGAAGCCTTCCTGATCACCCTTCATGATCTTTTCCTTTTCTGAAACACAGAGACATTTTCTTTACATCAACTCTCTAGTGAATTTAGGGCATATTTTATACCAATTTGTAGCCCAGAGAATCCAAGCATTCAAATGGAATCTACTAGTACACCTGAAACTAGTATTACACTGTATGATAACTAATTGGAATTTAAACTTAAAAAAAATTTTAACGGAATCTACCAATTGATTCGATACAATCTGATATTATTCTTCTATGTCACTTCTTGTATTTTCTTAGGCAGAGAGAGAGGAAGACACAGAATCCAAAGCAGGCTCCAGGCTCTGACCTGTCAGCACAGAGCCCAGTGTGGGGCTCGAACCCACTAACTATGAGATCATGACCTGAGGTGAAACCAAGTCAGACACTTAACCGACTAAGGCCACCCAGGTGCCCCTTCCCACCTCCAATTTAAAATGAATGTTTCTCAGGGCACCTAGGTGGCTCAGTTGGTTAAGTGTCCAACCTGGTTTCAGCTCAGGTCATGATCTCACAGTTCATGGATTCGAGCCCACTAATAGTGCAGAGCCTGCTTGGGATTCTCTCTCTCTGCCCCTTCCCTGCACCCTCTCTCTCAAAATAAACAAACTTAAAAATAAACAAAGAAATAAATAAGTAAAATGTTTCTCAAGGATAAAGACAGATCCATGCATACAAATGACTAAACGAAAAATCGTTGAATTCTAAGCAGAATTTCCACCTTGGATCAGTAACCAAACATTCACTATCTTAGTTATGGTGCAGATTAGATTGAAAGGCCTAATATACAGTTGTACCTTTATAAGGCAGGTCACTATTGAACATTAAAAAAAAAAAACTAAGAATCAATTGGGATTGTTTTAAATATCCTTTTGCCTCAATACAAGGCATAAATGACCATCCAGTTTTGTTTTGGTTTTTTTTTTTACTTTTTTAATGTTTGTTTATTTTTGAGAGAGACAGTGTGAGTGGGGGAGGGGCAGAGAGAGAGGGAGACACAGATTTGAAGCAGGTTCCAGGCTCTGAGCTGTCAGCACAGAATCCAACATGGGGCTCGAACCCTTGTACTGTGAGATCATGACCTGAGCTGAAGTTGGATGCTCAACCAACTGAGCCACCCAGGCGCCCAGATCATCTAGCATTTTTTACACAGTTCTTTACTATTAGTTCTTTAGCAACATTTTCAGAACCCACTATTTTTTTCTGTGGACAATTTAATAGCACCCCTATACATACACAATACAAACAACAACAACAAAAAAGGGCTTAGATCCTATTCTCAAATATCAGGGATTTCTTAACTCCTTACAAATCTTTCCGAAAATCACCTTATATGATCATTAAGCAGCAACTGCCCAGGACAAAATTACTTTCCATATGTATTTGTATGAGTTACCTTCCCATCATTTGTATGAATGATCATCATGCTATGAAAAGTCAGAGGGGGCAGATTGGGAAAGAAGATGATCACAGGATGCAGATAAAGGAGAAGTAGGGAAGCTTTCTAAGCATTATTCTAACTTTTCTTAGCCAAGCATCCTAAAACAACTAACGGAGATTTACTAACCTTCAGTACCACTTCTAGGAATCGCATGCTTTCAGGAGTAATAAATATCAGTCTCCCTACAACACCCCCACCAACTATTCCCAATTATCAGAAATTCCTTTACCAAGAAAGGCTTTCAAATATACAGAATAGGGGCATTTTATGTTAAGAACTACGCTAAAGACACATTACAATTTAAAGCTTACAGAACTCAAGACTAATCCTGAAAAAGCACACTGCTATGTGCCACTTTTGCTAGCTTGGAGATTATGCAACTCTTAATGCATTATTAATTGAAGGAATTCACATTACACACAAAGTAAGACTGAATATTTTTATATCACAGTGTTTGAAGTTTACCTAATTTAATCCCATTAAATCAATAGCAATGAACTTGAAGACAACTTAAAATGCAAACACCTAGGATAATTAATATGTGACATTAATAAATATAAGCATCCTTTCCTATTTGGAAATAGGGATTTGAATTATTTTTTATATAAAAAATGTAGTATTCTAAACTTATAATTTATCCTGTGGCTAGAAAGGATGTAAAAACCAGCCATTAAACTGTGGCAAAAAAAAAAAAAAAAAGTAGTAAAGCTGAAGAATGGTGTATCACTGATGTAAAAATGTTCATAAATGCTAATGTTTATAAAGCATTTAAATAATTAAGTGCACAAGTTAGAAGATGGACAGCATTTATGACCAGAAATTCAACATATACCAACTGTGTGACACCTATGCCAAACAAACTACTAATTCTACCCTTCTTCTTTTTGGAAAAAGAACTTCCTGGGCATATAGCCAATGAGCTAGGCTCCTCGGCAGCCAAGTGTGGCCTGGAACTAAGTTCTGGCCAATGAGATCTTAGTACAAGTTACATATATAATTTCCAGAGCATGCCTTTATAAGTAAGCAGCTCTCTACTTCCTCTTTCTGTCTTGAGAGCCAGGTTCAACTATGCAGACAACACAACCAAAGGGACTGGCAAAACTTAAAAGGAAAGGAGAATCCTGGATGACATATGTAACAGAACAGAGTTGCTTAACCTCTGGATATATTACTCCAGAGAAACTTTTATTTTGTTCCAGCCACTGTATGTGACATCTCTTTGTTATGGTGGTTTAGCCTATGTCTCAGATCTTGTATACTAGCACACATCACTTTATTGCACTTCACTTTACTGCACTTCACAGATATTATGCTTCATAGATAATTGGCTTTTTACAAATTGAAGGTCTGAGGCAACCCTGCCAAGAGTAAGCCTATCAGCACCACTTTTCTAACATTTGCTCACTTTGTAAGCAAATTTTTTGTAATTCTCACAGTATTTCAAACTTTTTCATTATTATTTTTATTTGTTATGATGATCTGTGATCAATGCTCTTTGATGTCATTACTATAATTGTTTTGAGGCACTATGAACCACACCACACAAGACAGTGAACAATCTATATTGTGTCCGTTCTGCTTTACTGATCAGCTATTGCCCCCATCCCTCTCTCTTCTCCTCAGGCTTAGGCCTTATTCCCTGAGACACAACAAAACTACAATTAGTTCATTTAATGACTCTACAATGGCCTTTAAGTGTTTAAGTGAAAGGAAGGGTCACAGGTCTCTCATTTTAAATCAAGAGCAAGAGATTATTATTACTTTAATGTTTTTTTTTGAGAGAGAGAGACCGTGTTGAGCAGGGAAGGGGCAGAGAGAGAGAGGGGACAGAATTCGAAGCAGGCTCCATGCTGTCAGCACAGAGCCCGACAGCTCAAACCCACAGAACTGTGAGTTCATGACCTGAGCCAGAGTCGGACACTCAACCGACTGAGCCACCTAAGCACCCTCAAGAGCTAGACATTATTAAGCTCAGTTAGGAAGGCAGGTCAAAAACCAAGACAGGCCAAAAATTAGTCCTCTTATACCAAACAGCCAAGTTGTCAATAAAGGAAAATTTTTGGAAGGAAATTAAAAGTGCTGCTACAGTGCAACACACAAATGATAAGGAAGAGAGCTTTACTGCTGATACAGTGGAAGTTGTAGTGGTCTGGATAAAAGATCAAACCAGACAACATTCCTTTAAGCCACAGCCTAACTCAGAGCAAAGGCCAACTCTTATCAATTCTGTGAAGGATAAGAGACTTAAGGAAGCTGCAGGAGGAGGCTGGTTCATGAGATTTAAGGAAAAAGGTCATCTCCGTAATAGAAAAGCATATGGTGAAGCAGCAAGTGCTGATGTAGAAGATGCAGCAAGTTTATCCAGAAGATCCAGCAAAGACAATTAATGAAGGTGGCTACAGTAAATAACAGATTTTCTATGTAGACAAAATAGCCTTATATTGAAAGAAGATGCCATCTAGGACTCTCATAGCTAGAGAAGTCAGTGACTGGCTTCTAAGCTTCAAGGGATAGGCTGACTCTCTTATGAGAGGGTAATGCAGCTGGTGACTCTTAAGTTGAAACCAAAACTCATTTACCATTCCAAAAATCGTAGGGCCCTTGAAAACTACCCTAAATCTATTCTGCCTGTGCTCTATAAATGAAACACAAAGCCTGGATGACAGCACATCTGCTTACAATGGTTTACACTGTTGAGACCTACTGCTCAGAAAAAAAGATACCTTTCAAAATATTACTGCTGACAATGTACCTGGCTACCCAAGAGTTCTCTAATGGAGATGTACAATGAGATAAATATTGTTTTCATGCCTTCTAACACAACATCTATTCCGCAGTCCATGGATCAAGGAGTCATTTCAATTTTTAAGTCTTATTATTTAAAAAAAAAAACATTTTGTAAGGCTATGTAGCCACCACAGATAGTGATTCCTCTGATGGACCTGGGCAAAGTAAATGGAAAGCCTGGAAAAGCCTCACCATTGCTAGATGCCATTAAGAACATTCATGAGGTGTCTGGGTGGCTCAGTCAGTTAAGCATCTGACTCTTGATTTCAGCTCAGGTCATGATCTCAAGATTCATGAGATCAAGCCCCCCGTCATGCTCTACACTGACAGCGTGGAGCCTGATTGGGCTTCTCTGTCTCTTTGCCCCTCCCCTGCTTGCTCACGTGCATATGCTCTCTCTCAAAATAAATTTAAAAAAAAGGAAGATTAGTGATTCATACGAAAAGGTAAAAACACAATATTAACAGGAATTTGGAATAAGTTGAATCCAGTCCTCATGGATGATTTTGAGGGGTTCCAGATTTCGGTGGAGGAAGTAGCTGTGGATGTGGTGGAAACAGCAAGTGAACTAGAATAAGAAACGGAGCCTGAAGATGGGACTGAATGGCTGCAATCTCATGATCAAACTTGAACGGATGAGGAGCTGCTTTTGATGGATGAGCAAAGACAGTGGTTTCTTAAGATGGAATCTGCTACTGGTGAAGATGCTGTGCGGACTGTCAAAATGACGACAAGGATTTAGAATGCTCCAGAAACTTAGTTGATAAAGCAGCAGCAGGGTTTGAGAAGTTAGACTCCAATTTTGACAGAAGTTCTACTGTGGGTAAAATGCTATCAAACAGCATCACATGGCACAAAGATATTGTTTGTGAAAGAGAGAGTCAATCAATGTGGCAAACTTCACTGCTGTCTCAAGAAATTGCCAGCCACCCAACCTTCAGCAACTACTACTCTGATCAATCAGCAGCCATCCACATCAAGACCCATTGCCAGCAAAAAGATTACGACTTGCTGAAAGCACAGATGACAGCAGTTAGCATTTTTTGGCAATAGAGTATTTTTAAATTAATGTACATTGTTTCTTTAGACATATTGCTATTACATACTTAATAGACTACAGTACAGTGCAAACATAACTTTTATATACACTGGGAAATCAAAACATTAATTTCCCTTGCTTTATTATGGTGGTCTGGAACCAAACCCACAACATACGCCCTTACTTTGCATACTAAGGGAGACAATACTCTGTACTAAACAGATGACATCCAGAGTATTAGCTCCTGCTCTGAGCTTTTAAAAATCTGTAATTAGGACGCCTGGGTGGCTCAGTCGGTTAAGTGACTGACTTGGGCTCAGGTCATGATCTCGCGGTTTATGGGTTCAAGCACTGTGACAAGCTCTGTGCAGACAGCTCAGAGGCCGGAACCTGCTTCAGATTCTGTGTCTCCCTCTCTCTCTGCCCCTCCCCGACTTGCACGCACATGCACACATTCTCTCTCTCTCTCAAATAAACATTAAAAAAAGAAAAAGTATTTAACTTAAGAAGACTGAAGTAGAAGAGTGGACTCATATAAATAAAAACAGGACTTACAGGAAAATTGGTATCACTCATTGAATAAAAGTTTACTGTTTATTACATGTCAGACACTGTCCTAAATACAGATACAGCAAACCAGACCCACTCTTGGCCCCTGGAAGTTTACAGTCTAATAGGGAGAGGCAAACAGTAATCTAAACAAATATCTAATTATAAACTGTGACAAGTCCTCAGAATAGAACGAATAAATACACTGAGAAAGAGAACAAAGGATCCTGATCTAGAGAACAAAGTGTTCCTCAAAGTCACATTGAGCTAAAATCTGTAAAACAAGTTTAAAGGCAACAAAATCCCTTAAGAGTCGCCCTTTCCAATGAAGAAAGCTAATAATGCTAAACACAGAAAGGAAAAGAAAAAAATAAAGATGAGACTGGACAAATGAGCTATAGCTGGATTATGCAGAGCCTTGAAGCCTACACTAAAGGCTCTGGGAAATCACTGAAGGATCTAAAGTAGTAACAGGAAAGTTATCGATTTATCTTTTCAGGGCAGAGGGGGCTTGGCGTTTTTGTTTCTGTTTCATTTTCTCAGAGGCTTACTGAAAGAAACCAGTTACGCTTCTGTACTATCCCAAATAAACAATAAACTAAACTAGTAACAGTGGAGCTGATTAGAAAAAAGTAAAGAAAAAGGATCTGAAAAAATATTCAGGACATAAAATTGTCAGAACTTGGAGACACACTAGATATGACACAGCAAAGAAGTGACTGTCAAAGATGTCTCCCCAGCTCTGCCCTTTGCAACCCAATAGAGAAACCACTCTTTGGGTGGGAAGGTGAGGTCTTCAGTCTTGAACATGAGGAGCTTCAAATGTGTGGTGGGCTGAATAATGGGTTCCAAAGATATCCAGGTCCTAATCCCTGGAATCTGTGAACGTTACCTTATATGGCAAAAGAACTTTGCAGCTGTAAATAAATTAAGAATCCTGAAATGGGGAGAGTAGCCTAGTCTACCCAGGTGAGCCCTAAACATAACCACAGGCGTCCTTATTTCTTATAAGGAAGCACAGGGAGAATTGACTGCAGAGAAAAGAAGACAATGCGATGATGGAACCTGAGAGTGGAATGATGCACTTTGAAGATGGAGGAAGAGGCCACGAACCAGGTAATACAGAAGACTACTAGAAGCTAAAATAAGCAAAAAACAAACAAACAAAACCCAGATTCTCCTTCAGAGCCCTCAGAACTGTAAAAAGGTATAAATTTGTACTGTTTTAAGGCATTATGTTTATGGTAATTTGTTACAGGAGCAATAGGAACTAATACCAAATACCTCTAAAATGCCCAAGTGGGTATGTCAAGAGGGAAGCTGGGTCTGAAATCAAGTGATGTAGACTGAGGATATAAATCTTATCACTGGCACAGAAAACATAAAGAATTCAAAGAGTAGGGGTCTTGGAAAGATACAATAAAAAAAAAAAAAAGCTGACAAAAAAAGAACATAAAGGAGTTGTCAAATGGTCAGAGAAGAAGAAAACCAAGACAGCACAAAATAATGAAAGTCAAAATAAGAAAATATTTGAAGAGGTTTGGTCAAAATGTTGCTGAGACTTCAGTAAGATGAAGATGAAAAATGGAGGGGCACACGGGTTAAGCGTCCAACTTCAGCTCAGGTCATGATCTCACAGTTCATGAGCTCAGCCCCGCGTCGGGTTCTGTGCTGACAGCTCAGAGCCTGGAGCCTGCTTTGGATTCTGTGTCTCCTTCTCTCTCTGCCCCTCCCTTGCTTGCTCTCTGTCTCCCTCTAAAAAATAAATAAAACATTAAAAAAAAATTGTTTTTAAATGCCCATTGGTGACCTTAACACGAGAGGTTTTTCAGATAAATTATGAGGGCAGAAACAAAACCCAGTAGCCTGAGGAGAGATGAGAAAATGAGGACAGCAAGTGTAAACAACTCAAGAAGTTAGGCTGTGAAAATAAAAAAGGCTGGTAGAGAGGAGGAAATAAGATCAAGAGAGAATTTTTTAAACGGAAACACCATGCAAACCTCAATAGGAGCATATAAACTTTCATTCCCCCTAGCACTCTAAGAAAGTATGTGTTGCTCTACGACCTCACTATTAAAAATGTTATCAAGCTTTTGGATTTTTATTAATTTGGTAAGAACTACCATCTTAGTAGTGTTAATTTCACTCTCTTAGGAATGAAGCTATAGATCTTTTAAAACAAGAGATTAAAGGGCCCTTTGTAGGGGGTGCCTGGGTGGCTCAGTCGGTTGAGCGACCGACTTCGGCTCAGGTCATGATCTCACGGTTTGTGAGTTTGAGCCCTGCGTCGGGCTCTGTGCTGCCAGCTCAGAGCCTGGAGCCTGCTTCTGATTCTGTGTCTGCCTCTCTCTCTGACACTCCCCCACTCATGCTCTGTCTCTCTCTGCCTCAGAAATAAACATTAAAAAAAATTAAAAAAAAAATAATAAAGGGCCCTTTGTATTTCTTTTTCTGTGAACTACCCATTGACAAGGCTTGCTTATTTTTAAATTGGGTTGCTAGTATTTATTTCTCTTACCTATTTCTAAAACTCTTAATGGTTTAGGAAGGTTAATCTTCTATCAGTGATATGAACTGTATACAACTTTTCATAACTTGTCTTTTGACTGTGTCTACAGTGATTTTTGTTTTGTTTTGGTCATAGTTAGAAAGACCTTTTGAACTCCAAAGTTATGAAAGAATTCTTCCATGTTTTCTTCTATTACATTTAGGTCTACATTTTCTACATTTAAATCTTTGATCCCATTTGGAATTTATCTTGGTACCAGTGATATGGATACTAAGATGAATTCTAAATAAATACCCTGATGTCCCCACATGATCATCTTTCTGCCATCAGTGATTTGAGATACTGTCACTTTTATATATCAGAAGCCTGTATATACCTGGGCCTATTTCTAGACTTACTTTTCTGTTTCACCAAATAATGTTCATAAACTAATACTTATTTAATCATTAAATCTTTACTTAAGTTTATTTTTTGAGAGAGAGAGAGATAGAGAGCGAGCGAGCACACGTGCACGCACATGCACAGAGGAGGAGCAGAAAGAGAATCCCAAGCAGGCTCCACACTGGCAGTGCAGACCCTGATGCAGCTCAAACTCACAAACTGTGAGATCATGACCTGAGCCAAAATCAAGAGTCGAATGCTTAGACTGAGCACCCAAGCACCCCATAATCATTACATCTCTAGAACGTATTGGTATCTGGTAGAGCACTCCTCCATCACTGCTTTTCTTTTTCGTAATTTTGAGGTTGGCTCTTCTTAATCTAAGAACATAATATATCTTTCTATTTAAGTTTTCTTTTGTGTGATGGTTTGATGTTAATGGGAAGAATCTGGTAAAGGTGAAAAGGTGAAGAGGACTGCTATTCAAACATGGCACACAAAACAAAAGATTTATGTCTATTCCTTATTAAAACCCACTGAAGTGAGAATAAAAGCTAAGGGCTGTAAATCCCAGAAGCTCAAAGAGAACACAAGTAAAAACTGACAGATACATTAGCACATCATTTTTTATAAGGGGAAAAGTATACAGGGGAATTAGCAGACTGAGAACTTTCAATACCGAGTACCTACATAGAAGACAACCAAAAAGTCAGTTTATGCTAAAGAATCATGGAAAGCCTAAGTAGAAGGTGGGAAACAAAGCAGGGAGCTAAATGGGTTTAATATTTGTAAAAGAATTAGTTAGATCCCTCCACTCCACCTATGTTCCCTGCTCCTCACCCCATCCCATATTCTTTTCTTATCTTATTTTGTGGAGAAAGTGAACCAAAGAGACTATGGAAACAAAGATACCAGGCACAAGCATGGAACTGGACCATTATACTGACAACAGACAATTAAGTTAAATTCCATATATTAAACAATGAACTCACCTACCCATTTCCATAGTTCAGCTCCAAAAATTCTGGCAAACAGGTATAAACTACTCTACTCCACTGGTAAGTAATCCCCTGGATTCTTAGCTGTACAAATTAAAAGCCCCAGAGAAAAGATCTCTAAATATTGACATTTGGAGCTTTTCTTATAATGATATGGCCAGATTCTCTACCCAGTCATCAGCGGCAAATCCCACCTATGTGTTCACAGTTTCTAACTAGTTTTGTACTGACTCATGTTTAAACATCAACAGATCACCAGACATTTAAAGAAAATATCTAACATAAACAGAAGATTAAAACAAACAAAAAAGAACTTGATGAAACAAACTACAAGAAAATTTCAAAACAAGCATGATTAATACCATTGAATAGATGAAAGACGATACTGGATCCATGAAACAAAAAGTTATTCAAATTAAAAAAAGGACAAGGTCTTAAATTCAAAACATCACAGCTGAAATAAATCAATAGGAGGAAAAGAAGATAGTTAAATCTCCCCAGAAAATAGACAAAAATGACGAAGAAAAATAAAAGGAGTGATAGGAAAAATTTAGAGATTCAATCAAGAGGCCTAACGTTCAACTAATAAAAGTTTCAGGAAAAAAGAACAGCGAAGACTGAGGTAAGGAAAGTAACAAAAATAATACAAGAAAACTTACCCAAACAAAAAGATACATATTTCCATATTGAGAAGGCCTAAATACTCAACAGAGTGAATACAAAAAGGCTCACACACAATGAAATCTGAGAAAATCACGTGGGTTGGAAGTGGCCTTCGATTGTATTGGTAACATTTTATTTCTGGGCCAAGTGGTAAGAGCACAGGTGTTTATTATTCTTTACACCTCTATGTATGTCTGAAATAGTTCACAATAAATTAAAACACAAAACCCAATATGAAAATAAAAACCATCTTATGGCACATTATCCTCCATATTCTGAAACTCTGCAGTAAAGAGGTTTTAAAATGTTTCCAAAGAGAAAAAAACAAGACACCTAAAAATATCAGGAATCATTACAATACTGGATTTCTCAATAGCAGCACCAGAAGCTTAAAGACATTGGAGTTATGCCTTTGTAAATCTCAAGAAAATGATCTCCAACCTAGAATTCCATACCTATCTGAACTACCAAAAAATGTAATGGTATAATAAAGACTTCAGACATGTGAGATCTTATTGGAGTCACTAAATTCAGTCAACAGAATAGTCATGGAATCCCAGGACGGGAGAAAAAGGCAAACAAATTTCAGGGCATACACGTATAGGACACATCAGATGTATACAGGACACCTACCTCTACATATATTCTTACTGCAACATGATAATATTACAAAACCGTAAACAACCTAAATGTACAAAACAGGAGAATAAATAGTGATAAAATCATACAACAAAATAGCAAATATAGTGGTTAAAATGAATTAGAGTTAGATGTATCAACATAATTCTCTAAAGCAATATTTAACCAAAACAATGCAAAATACTAAGTGTTAAATCACAAAAAATAGTTATATGTAGTTTATATGTTCATACATGCATAGCAAAATATTACAAGATGCAGAGAAATAATAAACCACAAATTCAGAAGGATTTATTTTTCAGGAGAAAGAAAGCTTAGTATTTTATTATAAATGAAGGAAACAAAGAATTCACCTAATATAACTCACACATTATATGAGAATGGAGGGGGAGAAGATTAAGGGGGTGGAGGTGGGTAAACATCCTAAGCAAATGAGTAGTCTCTATTTGGGATGATGAATAAGTTCTAGAAATGAATAATGGCGATGGTTGTATACCACTGTGAAAGCACTTAATGCCAATGAATTACATACTTAAAAGTAGTTAAATATTAATTTTATTATATATATTTTGTGACAATCCTAAGCAAAGTGAGGAATCGAATCTAGAACACAGGTGAAAGATTAGCTTTTGATAAGGTGGGATATCTCTTCTATTTTAATAGGAGGGAAAGGGAAAGCAGAAAAGATGTATGCAGATAAAAAGTCTGAATAGTCTTCATGAACTAGTAAGCAAGTGGACCAAAGAAAATAAGCAAGCTTTCCAGACAATGATGATGGTCCACTGGCAGGCTTATGAAACCTTAAGAAGAGACAAGCTCATAAATAATTATCAACCCCAAAATGATTTTCTAAAATATCTGCACTATGTAGTGGTTAGACAAGATTATCTCTAACAGTCCTTGGTTTATGATTTCTCTGAAATTCTAAAAGGATGACATCTACATGTCAAATGAAGGAAAACAGAGTAATTAATGGTAGATGGTATATAGTTTAAACGTTTCTTAAACTTGCCTGTTCATAGGAATTGAATCACTTGAAGTATTTATCTCAGGCCTCACTCCAGACCTAATGAATCAGAATTTCCAGGAGAGGAACCTGACATTCTAAATATGTATCTGGAACTAGCAACTCCAGATTATTCCTAGGATCTGGCATGTTTGAAAAACTCTAGCCTGGAAATGGCACTCGAAAGCAAAGAACAAGTTGAGTAGAGGAGTAGTAGGAGGGTTGGAGGGAGATAAATAGAGACCAAAGAACAGTAAAAAGTAAGACTACTTTTGGAAGCAAGAGACATAATGCCAGAGAAAACTCAACCTTTAGTAAAAATCAGAAGGCAAAGTGGGGAGGGGAGAAGGATTGTGTAATCAAGGGAGAAAATGCCTGTAAGAAAAGTTCGCTTCTCATGCATTAAAAAAAAGATTTATATAATATCTATAAAAGTTTAAGCAATTATATTTGATATACATATTGTTCTGTCAATAGATTATATAGTCCTTTAGATTAAAAACTTAACTTCACAAAGTTATCCTCTATCAATTGCTGAGAGTGACATAAGCTCAACTGTGCTCCAAATACATATACTTTTTAAGACAGTCATAAATCAGTTAAAAACTTGGAAGATAGCAGCATTATTCATAATTGCCAAAACTTGAAAGCAACCAAGATGTCCTTTAATAGGTGAATGGATACACTATAGTATACTCAGGAGAATATTATTCAAAAAAAAAAAAAGCTATCAATCCATGAAAAAGACATGGAGGAGCCTTAAATGCATATTATTAAGTGAAAAAAAAGCCAATCTGAAAAGGCTACACACCAGGATCCCAATTATATAACATTCTGGAAAAGGCAAAACTATGGAGACCGTAAATGGTAAGTGCTTGCCAGAGGTTGGGAGAGGAAGGAAAAGAACGAAGAGGCAGAGCACAGAAGATTTTTAGGATGCAAAAATACTCTGTATGCTAACATAATGATGGATACATGTCATTATACATTTGTCCAAACCCACAGAATGTACAACACCAAGAGTTAACTATAATGTAAACTATGGACTTTGAGTGATTATGATCAGTCAATGTAGGTTCAACACCTGCTAACTAATATACCACGGGGATGGGGAGGTGGATGTTGACAGTGGAGCAGGCTGTGCATATATGGGGGCAGAGAGTATATGGGACATCTCTGTACCTTGTCCTCAATTTTGCAGTGAACCTAAAACTGATCTAAAAATTAAATTCTTCAGGGGCGTCTGGGTGGCTCAGTCGGTTCTGCATCCAACTTCAGCTCACCATTCATGGGTCGAGCCCCGCATCAGGCTCTGTGGTGACAGCTCTGAGCCTGGAGCCTGTTCTGGATTCTGTGTCTCCTTCTCTCTCTGCCCCTCCCCTACTTGTGCTCTGTCTCTTTCTCTCTCTCTCAAAAGTAAATAAACATTAAAAAATTTTTAAAAAAGAAAAAAGAAATTCTTTAAAAACAAAAGAAAACAAAACAAAACTTGGGGTGCCTGGGTGGCTCAGTCTTTTAAGTGTCTGACTCTTGATTTCAGCTCAGGTCACAATCTCGCAGTTTAGGAGTTCCAGCCCTGCGTTGGGCTCTATGCTGACGGTGAGGAGCCTGCTTGGGATTCTCTGTCTCCCTCTCTCTCTCTCAAAATAAATAAACAAACTTTTAAAAAATTTTTAAAAACTTTTTTAAATTACCCAAACCTCAGAAGAACACCAAGCTAGAAATACACTATATGGACCTCCCCCATCATCCCACCAGGCACTGAGGGCAGGGGTTAATTACTCTACAAAACTCCTGTTTTAGGAAGAAGCCTGTTTAAGCTGATTGTTTAAAAAACAGAAAGGAAAAAGCTAGCCGGCAATCTTCCTAACCTTGTGACCTGTGAATGGAAAGGCATTCCCACTTTAAAACATACAGTGAAAAAGCAGTGTGAGTCAAAATGAGTTAATTATAAGCTGTACTTAGAATGAGAGGGGAAAAAAAGAACCAAACCTACCATTCCTATGCTGGTTTATTTTATAAAGCCAGCTACTTAAAATATTTATTTCTCCTTTTATATAACACACTGATGTGTAGATCGTAAAGAGTTTCTCAGTTTATTTACCAAACTACAAAGCACTCTACTAGTTTGACTCTATTAATTAGTACTACCAATTCACCGTAAAATGTTAACTATAGTAATCAAAGATGAGGAGCACCTAAAAAGCCCATTTTAGGCCTTGCAACAACCCACAATGGAGAAATAACATTTGTTGATTTTCTCTGGGAAAGAGACATTACCGTTTTATAGTAACAAAGGTAATATTTATAAGAACTTCTACCACCACCTAAATAAAGAGCTATGATCCTCAATAACAGACTTCAATATTGTATGTATACAGAAAAAAAATTTTAAGTAGAACTGAACATATGCACATTTGCCAGATAAAACAAAATCTTACTATGGAAGATATGTTGCTTTTTAAATCAAGTGCCTCTCTCCTCCACACATACATATACACATCCTCCTTCGTATACACCCTTCGATTACTTAGTTGATCTAAGATGAAAATAGTCTCAGATGGCGATATTTAAAACAACTCCTGATTTAACTTCACTATATTTTTAGTGTTTTGTTGTTGCTGCTTTGGCTTGCAATTCATGTACAGAATTTACAATCTATAGCCTTGCTGGTCTGTGACCAGCAAAATCAGAAACATCTGGAAACCCATCAGAAATGCAGACTATAAAGCCCCACCCAGACCTACAAAATCAAAATCTGCATTTTATATACACATAAAACTTGCTTACCCTCACCTGTAGGATTTAATTCCATTCAGTGACAGAAGAAAAAACAATTCTTCTTTGAAGATCTACCACTATTCATCCTTGGGAAAGGTCACAATCAAAATGTGACCTTCCTCATCTATAAAATGAATGCTCGGAAATGGTGCCCACCTACTCTACAATCCTGTTGGTCCATAAGATGACTAGAAGACTATTCTAATTTTCAATCAGTTTATCAACTGCCATAGGATTTTTATAAGGAGGGGAGCCAAGGATTATATACTTATTACAGAACCAAAACACTTCAAAGTTTAAAACCTTAAAAAAGTTTTTAAAGGGGTGCCTAGGTGGCTCAGTCGGTTGAGCGTCCAAACTTCAGCGTGGGTCATGATCTCACAGTTCGTGGGTTTGAGCCCTGCATCAGGACTCTGTGCTGACAGCTCGGAGTCTGGAACCTGCTTCGGATTCTGTGTCTCCCTCTCTCTCCGCCCCTCCCCTGCTTGCACTGTCTCTCAAAAATGAATAAACACTAAAAAAAAATTTTTTTAAGTTTTTTAAAAAGGCAATAATTATAAGATATAACACCAAAGCAAAAAAATCATAAATTATACTTATTCCTAAAACATATATATTTTAGGGAGAAACATATTCTAAGTGGACACTAATTTTTCTCCATTCACTAAAAGATTCCACAAACTTTTTGATCAAATTGTTATTTAGCCAATGACTAAAACTTAATTAGATCTGGGGCACCTGGGTGGCTCAGTTTGTTAAGTGTCCAACTCTTGATTTTGGCTCAGGTCATCATCTCACGGTTCAGGAGTTCAAGTCCTGTGTCGGGTTCTGTGTCAGCACAGAGCCCACTTGGGATTCTCTCTCCCTCGCTCTTCTGTGCACACACACACATGCTCTCTCTCTCAAAATAAACTTAAAAAAAAAAAAAAAAACTTAATTAGATCTGAATAATCCTACAGAATTATAAAAATACCATGCTGTGTCAATACACATGTAGTTCTTCAGATTAGAAACAAATTTACAAAGTTATCCTGTATCAACTGCTGAGAGTTAAGTAATCAAATTTGAGGATCAGTTTGGTGTTGCACTAGGTACTTATCATGAACTTACCTCCTTTGGTGTTAGAATATGAGTTTTATAGAATATGAAAAGAAAAAACACCTTTATGTGCATCCTCACTTTGCCACTACAATAATTTAAAAATATAAAAATAACAGGAGCTAGAATTATTCTTGCACAAAACAAACCTACATTTTACTTCCTCAAACTAGTGCAGATAAGTTCTAAAGTAGTGCTTCCCAAACCTTAATGGGTCTATAAATCACCTGCAAAAATGCAGATTCTGATTCAGAAGATGCGGGCAGGAATCTGAGAGTCTGTAGTTCTAGAAAGCTCCCTGGTGATGCCAAATTCATACACAGAGCAAAAAGCCCCATCATTTACAATATTAGGCCATGGTTTGCAAAGCATTGGTCTTGACAAGCACTGGTTTCCAAGAAGATTCCTAATTGAGCAACTTGACATTTTCTCATCCTTATCTCACGATACTTAATTCTCCATCATTCTTGAAACCCAGAAAACTTGTATCCTAAATCTTCCTTCTACCGCTCCTTCTTTTTGACCTCTTTTCCACGTTCCTCATACTTACATGTGGGTGCATCACAGGATTTCATTCTCAGCTTCATCTCTTTTCCATTCTAAGGCTGTCCCTGGATCAGCTATATGCTAACGGATCCAACCGCTCCATCCCCAGCCTACACACGTCTCCCAATCTTAGATCCATATATTCAACTACCTAATAGACATCTATAACCTTTAGTCTTCCCAGGTACCTCCAACACAAAATATCTCAACCTGAACTCATCAACTGCTTGCACCCCTAAAAACTAGCTTTTTCAAGTCTGTATTAACTTTGTGACCAGAACCACCATCTGCCCACTTATCCAAACCATATTTAAGACTCTATCCTCCCTCACCAAATGCAATTCATCTCATCTTCTAATTATTTCTCAAATTGCATTTCTTCCTCTCAATGTCAATATCAGTTTAGACATCAATCATTTCTGATCTGGTTATCATAGTCATCTAACAAGTCTTCTAGCTTCCAATCTCATTCTCTTCCTCAATCCCCTGTGAAGACATTACTGTGTAATCTTGGCAAACATAACTCGATAGCATTCCCCTATTAAAATTCACCAGTGATTCACCATTACCTTTAGAAAAAAGTGCTAACTTTCTTTAGGCATATCACATAAAACTCCTCACAATCCTGATCTTGTCTCTCTTGTCTTAACTCCCACCACCCCCCCTCAACGGTCAACATGTGTTCTTGCCATGTCAAGCTCCCTGAAAGTACCACATTCTCTAATGCCTCTGTGTGTTTGCCTAGGCTGTTTTTCTCTTTGCTTAAAATGCCCTTATTAAGCTAAGTACTAATCTTCTTTCAAGACTCTACTCAAGCATCACATGCTTTAAAATGCCTTTTCTAATCACCTTAAGTCTGTTAGGTAATACCACAAACTGTGCTCCCCGTATCACAAGGTTTCCCCTATGCATACCTCTATTCTAGTACTTAGCAAACTGTATTATAATTTTGGTCTGTACATCTCCTCCACTAGAATGAGCTCATCAATTAGTCCTTTTAAGAACAGAATGTCCAGTAGTACATGGTATGCTCTCAATAAATGCTTGATGAATAAACTATCTTGAAATAATAGTCATAAATAATTATTATGGCTACATATTTAAACTATATAACTTCCAAAAACTGTCTAAGATAACAAAAAAGTATCTTCAATTTAAGAGGCTTCACAGAACTTCTCAAGACTTTATTAAACAAAGAAGTCCAAAATATTTAAGGTATTCACTTAATTCCCAACAACCTAAAGGTACTGATTAAAAATTAATAGCTTTTTGAATATTGTGTTAAACTGGGATATTTTAGTTTCACTAACTACAGTGTTAGACAAATAAAAGCACTCGTCTCTTCTCCAACGGCTGAAATAAAGAATTATGGTAAAATGATAGGCATATTTTTCAAGTGGCCTAGGTTAGTACCCTCACTTCTACTTACTAGCTACATGAACTTGGGTAACAAAGCCTCAGTTTCTTCAGAGGAAAACAGAGATTAAACTGCTTACCTATACCATAGGTCATTTCAAATATTCACGTGTGAATGTGAAAAGATTTCTATAAACCATGAACTGCTGGATTCATTTCAACTACTGGGTTAGCTGCCATCCTAACATCTGCCAAAGATTTGACAGGTGCAAATTTCAAGTTTCATGGACTACTTCAGTCTCCCATACCCACCCCATTATTTCTCCTGCAATGACTGAAAATTCACAAACAGAATTAAGTTCCAGGATTACCACTGCACAAGACTTATTCAGTAGTCCTCAATATTCTTATGTGGTTGAAGTGCTTAATGATACCTAATTTAATAATAATCTGGTATGTTCTTAAGAAGTTGTTATTTTATAAGTCCAAAGTAAATCTCAAGGTAAGTTGTTGGTACAGTCATTTAAATTTCAGCTCCATTTTTAAAAAATTGGAGGACAAAAATCAGCAGGGAATGTTTAGAGATACTTTTTTTCATTAACTATTTAGACTGGGTACTACTGACAAGCTTGATCCACTATAAACTAACATGAAAGTTAAAAAGTTACCATTACAAAGCCAAGACTTTTTCACCCAAATTTCTGGCCTCTTTCTCAAATATGCTTGTTGGTCTATCAGTAAGAGAAAATTTGCTGCATTTTCTAAACTAAAAAAGTGATGAAGCATGTTAATTCTGCTCTCAGCAGTATCTTTCTTTGTTAAATAGGGACTTATGGGGATTATGGCCTATATCAGGAAAACGGTTTTCAGTCCCTTCTCTACAATATTTATAAAAATAGGATTCTTAACCTTCAAAGGGCAAAACTCCTTAAAAAAAAAAAAAAAAAGTAAAAGTAAAAAGAAAATCTACTACAAAAGTCAGCACTTCGGTACCTGATTGTGGTAACAAGGCCAAAATCCAAGACGAAGCCCTTTATTGCACATCGTGTTCCAACATCTTGGGCAGCCCCATCTTGCGACCTCTCCAGATTGGCTGCTCCTGCTCTCTCTACTGCAGAGAGAACTTCAATTAGAGAAATTCTGAAGCTCATGAATCTAAACTGGATACTCCCCTCACTGGAGGCAAGGATGGGAAGAATCATTAAAAAGATTCAAGTTAGAGGAGGTTTCAAATAAATCCAAGTGGCTTGAAACCACTCTAATGCAGGCAGGCAGCTGAGAGTCTTATTATGCAACAGTCTATTTACCTAAAAAAAAAGTCTTAAGGAAAAGAATGGCCGCAAATTATTAGATAACCTGAGAAAACAGGTTATATAATCATAAATCTCTAAAAAGCCAAATATTCTCCACTAAACTTGCATAGAATTTACATCTATGATACGAACTTATAGCTGACCATTCATATTCACAATTCTTATGAGAAAAGGAAGTTAAGAAAATAACTAGGACATGTTATTTACTTCTTTCTATACCCTAAAATAACTTCATTCAAAAAAATGTTCAGTTAAAAACCACTGTTAGGAAGGAGAGATTTCCCTGCTGACTTAAGCCTAGCTGCCCAAGCAAGGCTTTAGAAAATGTCTTCACCTACAACAGTGCATAGGCAGAAGGAGCAGAGGCTATGGCGGTCTTCCTAGTGACACTTCCAAGTCATATAAATGGGATATGTTTCTGGGATAGACTGCCAACAAGTTACTGAAAGAAGAGAAACAAAAACAGCAAAAACCTGGCAAATAAATAGGTCAATGCCCTCATGTGTTGTATCATGCCGTAAGCCAGTCTTAACTAAAGTTACCTAGATGCTACCAGCTCTAAATCACATCCTCCACGCTAACATTACCTGGTTTGTGAAAGACTGGATTCACAAATTCAAGCTGGTTTTCCATAAAGACTCGTAATTATGTACAACATATATAAAGCATTTCTTAGACCCAGTAACAAGCCACATCCCCAAGAACTTCAGCAATTAAGACTTTTCGATGAAAGCAATAAACTAACAATGTGAATCCCCTTTACCACCGTGAATTTTTATCAAGTGTGCTGGTATGTGCAAACAAAACAGAATGAGGTTAATACTGTCAAGATACTGTATTTACTAAATAATTTAACAGCGATTTTATCTTACCTGAGTGTGAAAATTTGAAATGGTGGTTGTTTCGATATCTTTCTTGCCCAGAATCTCCATTTTCACAGGAGTGTTGGGGAAATTAAAAGCAAAGTAGTCCAGGAAGTCTGGGAGATAAGCAGCCGCTCCATGCACTATTGCTAAAGCATAGTAAGCAGCATTTTTCTCATTTTCACTGAATGTCAAAGCAAGAAACTCCTCAGAAAATCTCTCCATCTCCATTGGAGACAAAAATGAGAGTTCATCCATGTAAGCATGAAGGACAAGTGCACCACCATTGGACTGGTGTTCCTCATGAATAAAGTTGCTAAATTTAGTACCTGTTTTTAAGAAATTTCTACGAATAGAATGTTCCTGGTGAGTCATAAAAGGTGTTTGTACTCCCTGGGGTACCCGATATTCTTGCATGCCCAAATTTAATCGGCACAGCTGTTCATCTTTCAGATACCTGAAGGACTCCTTATTTACTCCTGAAGTGCTATTTATTTGTCCTTGGGTGAGGATTTCCTTACTGATGCGGGTCAGGCCAGCACAGACGGTTTGTACTTCCTTATTGTACATTTTAAGGCGTCTTCCTCGCATATCTTCTCGGTGTTTCTTTTTCTTTTTCTTCTTTATTTTCTTCAAGACAAAATCATCAGCTCTCTGGGTTTTACCATTTTCATCTGGTGTTTCTGGCCACAATAATTAAAAAGAAGTTAGTTGCTAGGCCTAGTGTTAACATACAAACTTCTTAAGGTACTTGATCTCAAATTAAATGGCCTATTCTGTTTCTCTGAATTTGCCACGTTTGTAAAATGAATGAGACAAAGATCTTAAAACACAATTATATTCTGGGTTGAAAACTATGCTAAAAAGTAGATAATGGGAATGTAAGCATATAATTTGACTTGCAATCAAAAGTAAAGGAAATATCCAAGTAATTTCACATATGCCATACTATATGGAATATCCGTTCAGTAACCACTGTAAAATCTAAACTGAAGCCTGTCATATTTTGCCATGACACATACAGGCAAATCAAACAAAGGCAAATTAAGCTGTAAGACACCATTCTGCCTACCAAACTGGCATAAACTTTTCTTTTTTCAGCATTTTCATATACTGTTGCTGGAAGGATAAACCAGTACAAATTTCACGAAGGGCAATTTGGCACCCACCAAAATGGGTACATACACCAAAAGCCTTGAAAATGTTTTAATTCTCAGACCCAGAAATTCCACTCCCAAGGAAAAATTACCTGAGAAAATAACTGAAGATACACAAAAATATCCACGGCAGTTATTTAGGGACTCCCCTAAATATCTATTCTAAGTACTAGGATATTGATTAAACTCTGGTAATTACATACTGACAAAATACTACCCACCCATTGTAAGTTATATTATAGATGAAATAACTGATGGATTACAAGGTTATAAAATGCTTACACTGCCAATCTTCCAGGAAGCATTCTCTAACAAATTCATCTCTACCCAATCTGGACAGCTACTCCTACCAAGTGCTTCGTTAGTGCTGTACTTCCCTATCACAGCTCTTAACCGCATTCTGTGTTATCACATATCTAATCTTCTACCTCTCCTCTAGACTATAAACAATCTAAGAAATATAGATCTTACCTTTCTTTCCAGAGCATCTAACATGTGTATAATCTGACTCCATGTTTATAGTAAACATACATTAAGTACCCACTAAGTGCCAGGGACATTTCTGGGCACTGGGGATATGGTGCTAAGACAGACACAATCTAATCTCCACTCTCTTCAACTTTACAATCTAGTTTGACAAGAAAAACAAAGTATCAGTAAGCTACTCTAGATGCAGAGGAAACTTCTCTTTGGGAGGTGACATTTAGGGTGAGTCCTAAAGTAATAAAACAAGCCAGGCATGTTTTCTAGGGGAAAATACACCAGGGAGAGGCAAAGGACCTAAAGACAGGAAAAAATCTGTATGTTTTGCACATATACAACACAGAAGAATATCTGAAGAAATACATACCAAAGTGTTAATGGTAGTTATCTAGACTGGAAGAATTATAAATATCTGTCTTTTTTGCTTATCTGTATTTTCTAATTTCCTACTATAAACATATATTACTTTTAAAACTAAAAATTCATCTTTAATTTTTAAGGGATCATCATGGATTGACAAAGCCAAAATAAAATAGCATCGCTCATTTACTAGACGTTAAAGATATCTAGCAAGAAATCTTTAGGATTAAATAGTCCTGACCAACCTTTCAAGCTCGATGTGGTATTTACTATAGAATTTGTCCACCCAACAACAATATTTCTGACACAATTCAAGTAATTCAGTGTTAAGACAGATACTCCAATTAATCCTATCGCTACACCTGGGAAGAAAAAGTTCAACAAAATTTACAGTAAATAATTTATTTGGTATAATATGCAAATATGATAGTTGCAGTACTCTATACAAAATTATTCCAAATCGCCAACTATTACAAGTTATAAAAACTTCTAAAGAAAATATAAGTCAAAAACTTTAGTGTATAGATACCAAATGACTTGCATTCTGTTTAATATCTGTTTTTAAACAAAAAGAAAATCCTTCATTTGCAAACATCACTTGTAATGAAACTGAGATCATACACCAAAATTATACATGTAATCGGATTGCTTAAATTGCCAAGAGAAAAAGCAGTCCATCTTTTACTCTATATACAACTAAATATTTGACAATTTGTTAAAACACTTAGTCATTTCTATTTCTTACAAATAAAATTAATCTAAACACTTTTCCTGCATTAAAAATTGGTAATTTAGGCAATTCTCCCAAGCAACTAAATGTTAATGCCATTAAATATATAGGTTAGACCAATTTTCAAAGAGTCCTCTAATTACCCTCTGCTAAATGTTTTAGCAGTTTCATGGGGGAAAAAAAGAAAAGAAAAGAAAAGAAAAGAAAAGAAAAGAAAAGAAAAGAAAAGAAAAGAAAAGAAAAGAAAAGAAAATATCTTTGAATAGATCCTATTATTTTAAGCTTCAGAGGAGGTATTTGGTATGCAGGAAATGAATTGTGACCTAGATCTGCCACTGAAATTAACACCAAGAAGGTGCTGCCTTGATTGTAACACATTTTCTATATTACTATCAGCTTACCAATGGTATTTCTAACATGGCCAAGTCTCTGTGGGTTTTATTCCAAACACATTTCAACATGGCCCATCAAAAAAACCACTGTACAGGGAAATGAAAAGGACCTTAAATTGATCGTAATCTCATATTTCAACATAATATAAGTTTAAATATAAAATAAATTTCAATCCTTCTCCTCGCTAATCCTGTTTTTCAAAGTTTTATTCTTAATCTAAGGCTGCATATAGAGAGCTCACCTTTGCTTATGGAGAAATGGAAGCCTACTTGTGTCATACTAGGTAATGAATTTCAATGAATAAACAAAATTTACTTTTGAATAATTGTGATGACAACTAATTGAAAATGACATACATATACAAACTTGTTAAAGGTTATTACAGTAAGATAGCCCTTGCTGCACTGTAAGAATGTCACGGTTGTCCTGCCTTGAAATAAAAACATTAAAATTCAATGTCTTTGCAATATAAATGTATCAAATCAATATGCTGTACACCTTACACAATGTTACATGTCAGTTATATCTCAATTTTAAAAAGTACCAATGTCTAAAGTTTTCACAATCTTTCCATTCCTGAGTTGATTGCTTTAGCTTTCCAACAGAGAACATATTCAGGAAATAACATTTTGAGTATTCCCCTCTAGTGCAAAAGCTCAAATTTATCAACAGTTCTTTTACAGAAAAAGAGCCAAGCTACTCTATTATCTGTGATTAAGGAAAGCTTTCATATATCAGACTATGAGAGTAAATATAAAGAGAAGCATGTAAGTCTACAAAGGAAGATACATTTATCTGAGAGACAAACTGCTGCCTTAAAAAATGTCATTATAACTATAACTAGATTAATACATGACACTATCAATAAAATCCTCATAGGTGCTAAAATTATCAACTATCAAATAGCCTCATTTAACATCACTATTGAAAAAGTTCATTAATGCAAAAATATTTAGCTTTCCAAATATTACAAAACTTAAACTACTATCACCTTGAATTATACCTAGAACTGAAAAAAATGTAATATCCTCAATTCTTAAAAATCATGGTGGATATACATTTTCAAAGCAAGTACAATTTTTTAGATTTTATTACTCATAATAAAAAAAAAAAGGCTAAAGTTTTCTGTCTTATTAGGGGTCCTTCCCATTTCATATAAAAACCTGACTAAAAAGATCATTGTATGTTTATAACACTGCCTTACTTTACCACCACCACCCCCATCCCTTTACATTATGCTGCTTAAGAGTGGCTGGCTGGATTTGAATCCCTGCCCCTAGACCTTCCGCTCAAAATATTACCTTTCGCAACTTCATTTCTTTGCACCTTGTTCCTCATTGGTAAAATGGGGGAAGGTAACAGTACCTCCTCATAAAATCAGTGTGCACAGTAAATGAAACAAAGTACATAAAGTACTTAGAATAGTCCTGGAACATAACAAATACTCAATACATGTTAACTATTATTACCCCCAAAATAGCTGAACGACAGAGGCAGTACACAGTGCTAGAAGAGCAGGTGCTTTACAGTTAGAGACCTAGCTTAATGTCCCAGCCCTAGTGCTTCCTGCTTAAGGGCTCTGGACAAGCTCTTAAGTCTCTTTAAACTTCAATTTTCTCATCTTAAGATGTTAATTCTAGTATCTACCTCACAGAGCTATTGTAAGGATTAAAAAAGACAATAAATATAAGACCATCATCACACTACTGAAAACACAGTAAGTGTCACCATCATTATTATCATTTTCCCAATGATATTTGATAACATTCCTTGAAATAATTGGCAATTATCTCTGGGATATCAAAATTAGAGGTAGAAATTACCGACCTACAATACAATGTAGTGTATTCTAAGAGAACCCAATAAAAGGACAAAAACCTCTGAAAGAGGGAAGAAAATAATTATTCACCAAGGATCTATTAGGTATCATATATGCGATCTCATTTTAATCCTCACACAAAATCAGCGAAGTAGATATTAAGTCCATTTTATGGAGAAGAAAACAGCTTGATATAAGATGTTCTGTTATCGTAGGTCCCAGAACTAGTGGGTGACAACCAACATTCAAACGCTCATCTTGTCGGATTCCAAAACTCAAACTTTTCCCATACACTACTACACTACACTCTTCCTTTATGCCTTCTCAATCAACCCCTCTCTACAACACCTCCTGTGAGATGATCAACTAAAATTACCTGGTTACAATTAATGGAACTTGAGAAGGACAAGGACCTAAAAGAATCTCCAATAAAGGGAGCATTATGTCATTCAACAAATATTTTACTGAGTGCCCATTACATGATAATTCTGCATGATCACAAAGATGGCATTATTTATGTTATGCAAAAATGTCATGCCTTATAGACTTTCCCCATCCCCTCTCTAGGTGGGTGAGGAAGATATCAGTCCTTGAAGTTGTTGCTCTGATAAATGAGACTATCTATTTATTTCACTTCTCTGTATAATCAATCCCCAAATAATTCCTCACTCCTATCACCAAACAGAACTTGGATTTTAAATTCCTGCCAACAGCTTTCTGACATCACAGAAAATTTCAATTAGTTGTCTGACTTGGGGACACTCCCTGTGATAGAAATTGGGCAATTGGTCAAAGATGAAAAAAACGTGAGAAAGGAAGGCTGACTCACAAGTGAATACAAAAGAGCAATCCTGTCATTTAATGACACTAAAGAAAAGAGCCAGGGGGATGGACTCCCCCCTTGCCTTTTTTTTTTAACAAAATATTGAAATATTATTAAAATCATAAATTTACTAAGCAAGAATTTAAAATAATCTTTGAGCAAGTTTGTTCTATGTTTTATGAGCGATAAAAGAAGAAAAAAAATTCAGGTTTCAAAATACCAAGATAACTATCAGTTGAAACGAAACTTGAACCTGTTGTTTACAAGAAATAAAAAAACATTTTAATATCTCTTTATTAACTTAACAATCCAAATGGGCTTAGTGAAAAGCGAAGTGGACCACAAATCAAAAAAAAAAAAAAAAAAAAGGGTCCTAGGGGCACCTGGGAGGCTCAGTTAAGGGTCCACTCTTAATTTCAGCTCAGGTCATGGTCCCAGAGTTGTGGGATCGAGCCCAATAGGGCTCCGAGCTCAGCACGATGCCTGCTTGAGAATCTCTCTCTCCCTCCGCCCCTCTCTTCTGCTTGCATGCCCTCTAAAATAAAAAACTTAAACAAAAAGAAAACAAAAAAGGGGGTCCTAGATTCAGTTCTATCACTTACTAACTAGAAAATCTTAAGCATGTCACTTCACCTCTTCAAATCTCACTTTAGTTCCCATCTTAGAGACGAGAAATTGTTGTTTCAACTATTTATAAGCAGCTCCAAACATCTGGAATCTGAAATTTGTGATTAACTTATACATGAAGTTGGATTCAATACAGTTGGGCTGGTGTGAAGGAACGTCTTTCAGCTGAATGATCTATCTCTGAGATTGGCAAACTGTAGTGCAAAAACTACCACAGATGATACATTTGAACGAGTGGAGTAATGTCACAAAAAAGCTTTATTTCTGGACACTGAATTTAAATTTCTCATGATTTCCACATCAGGGATTTTCTTCAACCATTTTAAATGTAAAAACCAGGGGCATCTGGGTGACTCAGTCAGTTAAGCAAGCGACTCTTGATGTGGCTCAGATCACCATCTTCTGGTTCATGGGTTTGAGCCCCATGTCACACTCCATGCTGACAGCTCAGAGCCTGCTGAGGATTCTCTGTCTCCTTCTCTCTCTGCCCCTTTTGCGTGTGTGCTCGCTCTTGCACTCTCTCAAAATGAATAAACATTTAAAAAATAAATAAAAATAAAATGTAAAAACCATCTTTATTTGACAAGTCATACAAAAACAGGTAGTAGAACTGATATTTTAAAAATGTGTAAAAGCCATCCAATAGAAGAATAGTCTTCAACAAAGGTGCTGGAAAAAGTCAATATCCATAGGCAAAAAATATGAACCTGGACCTAAACACCTCACACCTTACACAAAACTAACTTAAATGAATCAGAGATGCACATTAAAAATTGCAATTGTAAGAGGAAAAAAAAATAGAAGCATATCTTTGAGACCTGAGTTTTGAGACCAAGACATGACACCAAAAGCATGATCCATAAAAGGGAAAAAAAAAAATCAGTAAATTAGACCTCACAAAATTTACTTTAGCTCTAACTACTAACCTCCCTGTTAAAGGAGGGAAAGACAAGCAACAAAAGTGGGAGGAAATATTTGCAAACCATATATCTGACAAAGGACTCATACCTGTAATATACAAAGAATTCTCAAAAAAATTCTGTAAAAAACAATTCAATTAGAAAATGAGCAAAAGACAAAAGACATCTTACTGATGAAGATATATGGCCAGCAAATGATGACAAAAAAAGATGTTAAATATCACTAGCCACTAGGGAAATGCAGCTTAAGTCCATGATGAAGTATTACTACACATCTATTAGAATAAATAAAAGAAAAATAGTAACAAAACCAGATACTGGCAAGGATGTGAACAAAGTGGAATTTTCATACGCTGCTGGTAGGAATGTAAAATTGTACAGATATTTTAGAAAATAGTTTGGTAATAGCTTAAAAAAAAAAAACAAAACTAAACATACATTTACCACATGACCTAGCAATTGCATTCCCCGAGAAATGAAAATTTACATCCACACAAAAACCTGAATGTGAACATTCACAGAAGCTTTATTCTAATACACAAACTGGAAACGATCAAAATGTCATTTTAGTAGGTGAATGGTTAAACTGTGGTATATCCATAACATAGAATACGACTGGGCAATGAAAAGGACTGAGCTATTGATACATAAAACTTGAATGGATCTGAAGAACACCATGCTAAGTGGGGGGGAAAAAAGCTTCAAAATATCACACACTGTATTATTCCCTTTATAACATTCTCAAAATGATGAAATTATTGAGAACAGACTGGTGGTTGCTAGGAGTTAGGGAAGGGAGAGAAACATAGGTGTCTAAGACTTTCAAGAGATTACCACAAGGGGGGGATCTTTGTGGTGATGGAATAGTTGTGGATCTTGATTGCAGTAGTGGTTAAACTAATCTACAGGTGATAAAATGGCACAATTATGCACACACCATTGCACCACTGTCAATTTCCTGGTGTTGATATTATACAATAGTTATGTAACACATAACCATTTGGAAAAACTAATGAAGGGTAAAAACTTCTCTGTACTATTTTTGCAATTTCTGGTGAATATATAATTACCTCAAAATAAAAAGTTAGGAGAGTTTCTGAAAATCTGAGAATAAGGGAGGGAAGACCTAGCTCTGTGAATAGCCAGGGTCTAGCCACTCTTCTTATTAATCTTAGACTTGTTTCAAGGACCAAGTATGATAAAAGGCAGTTTTAAAAGTGTCTAATATCAGCCAGATACTGTTTTAAGTACTTTCCACATATTGCCCCATTTAATCTACATAACCTTGTAAAAAGAAGTACTACAACCCCTTTGTACAGACAGGAAACTGAAAGAGGTTAAAGTAATTTGCCCAGGATCAAACAGTAAGTAATAGAGCCACAAGTTAAACTTAGATTGACTCCAGAGGCATGCCTCCTCCACACCACTGTAACAAATATAAAGATGTTCAGCCAAAAAAAAAGGTATCGATCAAAGTGTGTGCAAAAGCCTGGATTAAACAAGGGTAAATCAGGTTGTTTTCTGTAAGGTTCTCAGAACTTTTAAAATGCCAGTGTATATCTTGTATCTAGAAGGCTACAAGATATACTTTTTCCTACATTCCAGTGTATATGGCCACACAGCCCTTTCCCTGCAGAATATATAATCCAACAGTCCCTCATTCAAAAGCTAAAACGTTTAGGGGCGTCTGGGTGGCTCAGTCGGTTAAGCATCCCACTCTTGATTTCGGCTCAGGTCATGATCTTACCGTTTCTGAGTTCAAGCCCCAAGCCAGGCTCTGCCCAGACAGGGTGGAGCCTGCTTGGAATTCTCTCTCCCTCTCTCTCTCTCTCTCTCTCTCTCTTTCTCTCTCTATGCCCCTCCCTGTGCCCTTGCATGGCACTTTCTCTCAAAAATAAACATTTTTTTTAGAAAGTTAAAATGTTTAAACTAGACTTATTATGGTGATCCTTCTGCAATATATACAAATAGGGAATCGTGTTGTACACCTGAAACTAATATAACATTACATGCCTACTGTGTTTCAATTAACAAAAAAAGATAAGATGTTTAAATTACCCGATCCTAACCTTAACCCACCTCTTCACATATTGGCAAACTACAAATTACAAATGCTTCAAGCTACATTGTCCAATAAGTTAATCAGAATTAAATAAAATTTAAAATGAGATTCCTCAATCATACCAGCCACATAAAAGCCTTCAAAACTTGTTTCAAGAGCCGCATATGCCCAGTGGCTACCATACTGTACAGCAAGCACAAATACAGAACATTTCCATCACTAGAGAAAGTTCTGTCAGACAACACTGAGTTAAAGGTTTGTTTTTGTCTGTTTTTTAAAGAACACTGGGCCTGTGAGTCCTCAGAGAAGCGCCCTGTTGTTTATTATACATGTAATTACCACCATCCCTCCATAAAAAGGGGCTAGGTCAGAAACTTTTGATGGTGCTGGCTACTGTCATTCTGATTCCAAGGCAAAGGGAAGGAGTAAGCAAGGAAAGGGGAAAAGTAAATAGCATAAAAAAAGAAAGGAACAACATGCAGCTAGGGGAAGACGCTTGAACTGGGATTCAAGAGATCCGGGTTCTACTTCCTGTGGTGCCAATGATTCATTAAAAGAAAAAATTTTTAATGTTTGTACTTGGTACTAATTAACTGTAACTTAATTAGACAAGTCACCTCACTACTTTGGGCCACAGTTTCCTCTTCCACAATACAAATTTAAATTGGATGATCTCTAAGATTCCCTCCAAATCTGTGTGGTTAAAACACACACATAGAAGAAATGAGGTGAGAAATAAAAGAGAACAAGATCATCACATATTGGTGGTGGAAACTGGCACTCCTCTCAGCTTGGCACAAGTTTTATTCCTGATAATAACACCTGGATACCACCAAAGTTAGAAAGATTTAATTCAGTAAGTATTTTTTGAGCAATTATTTGCAAAACACTGCACTATTTGTACGTAGAACCACAAAAAACTGGAGTCAAGACCAAGTACGTGGAAGAAATCCAAGACTCAGAAAACTTTACATTGAAAGACTTGTTCATTAACATGTAATACCCCATCTGGCCCAATGCGACTATATAAGCATCTTAAAATCTTCTTGAGGAAATACAACTAACAAGCTATATGAAATCATATACAAACACACGGTATACTCAAACTTCATACCCCCTCCTTTCTGCGGAGAATACAAATAAATGTTCCATGTACTTGGGAACAGGAAGACACCAATATTAGTAAACCTAATTTCTCTAGCTTCCACATTTAATTAGGTAGTCCTACATTTCCTGGGTTCGGTATTCTTGACTTTAGTGTGGGCTCTTGGAATTAAATAAATTGTCAATTTTTTTGTGTACCAGAAAGAATAAATCGCAACGGGAATTCTTCCTTCTAACGATCCATTACAGCACGTTTCTCACTTTTCTCACTTTTCAGAGGCACGGTTGGTCCTATTTCCTAGGATCATAAAAGACAGAAAACCTTCCCCATCCCTCTATCGAGAAGTATTAACATAAAATTAAAAATTATTTCACCTCCGGATAAAAAAGAACCACTATAAACTACGTTTGATATTTTACCTTGCAGAAACTAAAGCAACCTGAGTCGAGGAACCTGTGTTAAGAATTCAAACTCATTAAAGCCCCACACCATACCCGTGAATATTTTGGAGCCGAGGAGAGTTTATATTAAAGATTTCCACAAAAGAAAACAAGAAGAAAGGATTTTAGCGACAAGCCTTTACTTTAGAAAAGCAGTTTTTAATACCCCAGCTACTAATCCCACGCCAAGGACCGCGCGGCGCGGAAACCCTGGCGAATTTGAAAACAAACGTTGGTAAAGGCTGGGGGTGAAGGGCGGGGGTGGGGAAGGGAGAGCCGGGTAAGGGGGTTAGTAACTGACAGCTCGGCCTCGAAACGAGAAGCCTCAAGTAGGTCAGGCTGTGTCAACGGTTTGAAATCCAGGGTCCACCCCAGTGGGCTTAAGGGAGTAGAGCAGCAGGAGGTAAGCAGGGGTTTGGCGTCTTTCAGTGCTAAAGGGGCGGGATATCGGACCTAAGGGAGACCTAGAACCCGAGCTCGGGGTAGTTCGCCTGCTCTCACCTCTCTTGGGGGCCTTGATCAGAGGCACCCCTCCAGTTCTCTCCCCGTTTTCCTGCTTGTCCTTGTGCTTGAGATCGCCCGGAACGCAGGAGCTGGGGTCACCATCGGAGCCGCGGTGGTGATGGTGCTTGTGCCGCTCCTTGTGGCCCTTATGCTTGGGCCCGGCCGCGCTCACCGTCAAAGGAGAGAAGGTGAAGAGGGCCGATGTGCCTGGGGCCGGGAGCGGGGCAGCGACAGCGGGCCCGGCGGGTGCCAGCGAAGGTGGCGGCGGAGGCGGCAGGAGCAGAGGCTCAACAGGGCCTGGGACGGTTGGGGCTGCATTCGTTGGCGGCAGCGGCCCGGGATGTTGGCGGCTGCGACGCCGCCGGTGAGGGGGAGCGAGAGGGGGGTCCTGGCTCGGCCGCCCCCGCTTCTCCTGAGAACCCCCACTGCTCGCTCGGCGCTGCCGCTTCACTCCCCGCGGCGAGACCCCAGCATGGGGTTTCTCCTTCCCTTCTTTGTCCGGCTCCTCCTGCGCCGCCACCGCCCGTACTACGCGCACCGCTCCGACCTGCGCAGCCATTTCACCCACAAACACACATTTAAATGGCCCGACCGCCCCCCCGTCCGCGTATCGCGCAAGCGCCGCCCGCGCACGGCCCGCTGGGCATTGGAGTCTCTTCCCCGCCCTCCACTTCTCGGCCGTTCTTCCTCCGGAGCTGAACATGCCGGAAGCGACAGTTCCCAGCGCTTCTCCGCAGGCCTCTCCGAGTGAGCTCTATTTTAAAGCACCCAGGGCCTCGCAGAGCCTCATGGGAGCGGTAGTTCCCCCGCGCTCCCGCCGCGTCCCTGGCTCTGGGAGTGGAGGAGCGGAAAGAGAGCGTGCGCCGAGTCACGCTTCGGGCTGCGACGCAACCGCCGCTGGGCGGAGAGTTGCCGCCAACCGCCTTAACGGCCGAGACAATGTTAGTGGCTTTCAAGTCTGTCTGCGCGTTCCCATTATCGTCTGTGTGTGCCCCCTTGGTCATTATACACGGAGTCGGTGGGCTCCATAGGTACTTATCAATTTCATATTCGTTCCTCTCAAAACCTTTGTGAGGAATCCCCGGCCTCTTATCCTTGGACAAGCGACGAAATGAAGAGGAAAGGGGAACTTGGTCATACGTAAAACGAGGGCGATTTGGGTTTAGAATCTAACCGGGCTGCAGTGAAGACATGTTTTAACCTCTTCGTGGGCATTGCCATGGTTACAGGTACCCGCGTAACAAGGCAGGTGCGAGAACTGCCCGGGAGCCTGGTGAGCGCCGCCGCACCTCGCCTTAGAGCCACATCTCCTCTAATGCCTGGAAAGTAGAGGCCGTCATTTATTTTGAATCCGTCCCTAGGTAGAAAACCCATGTTTTTAAACTTCTTGAAGATTTTTTTTTTCATGTCCCACGTATAAGGTTGCATAAATTTGAGAAATGTGTCTACCGCAGACCTGTCCAAAAATCGTCACTGTGCACCAATGTTGCTGCCCAGAAATTCATCCACAACTTCATCGGCGCTTTAGATTTTCCCTAAGATTCTCTTCCTATATTTGGTCCTTGATAAAGATATTTGGAAATAATTGATTACAATGAAGTACTCAGAAATGCCAGTAGTGCCTGGAGGATTCAGCTAAATGAACACTGCAGTAAAGTTAGCTTAAAGACAAAACAGTTTATTGTGCACCTATTGCGTGCAATGTACTTCAATAGACAGTTAACATTTCATCAATTTGCGCTATCATCTGGCTTTGTAATGAAAGACATTAAAGAACAAATGCTGTTTGAGTATTTTAGGTTCTGAAAGTTAAACTTTTCTAAGTTTCAAAAAAAAAGTTCAATCATGAGGGGAACTCGGGAATCTTTACATAAAATTAGATTTGAAAAATCAGATTTTCTTAAAATATTTTGTAGAAGAATTTTTAGGGGCCCTGGATAGCTCAATTGGTTAAGCGTGGGACCCTTGATTTCCTCTCAGGTCCTGATCTCAGTGTTGTGAGACAGAGCCCGGTGACAGCAGGAGCCTACTTAAATATTCTCTCCCTCTCTCTCCCTCTCTCTCTCTCTCTCTCTCTCTCTCTCTCTCCCTCCCTCCCACCCTCTCCCTCTCCGTCTTTCTCCCTGCCCCTCCCTCACCTTCCCCCCCCCCAATAAAATTTTTTAAACTAGTAGTACCTCTGATTGGTTGGATGTAAGTTGCACATGTTTATACAGGACCTTTGAAATGAAGAAAATGCTACCGAAAGATAACGATTTTGTTGATTATTCTTCTAGATTTGGTAATTGAAGAACTTTGGTTAAAATTTACCAGAGATGTAGTTGAACATCCTGTTAGTTGGTATATCCAAATACAAAAATGATTTTCATTCTTTTATTTTCATTATTGAAATATATTATGAAATTATTTTCATTATTATTTATTCTCTTAATTATAACGTTTCCTTTTCTTACTACTCTGGTTTTCCACCTTTGGGAAGATGTGCAAGGTATACTCCATTTAGGGAAAAATAACTCCCAGGGAATAGTCATTGTCACAAGCAGTCATTTTGTATCATTTTGTGCCACAACCACAAATCAGATTTGTGAAACACTTGCTATTGTAAAATCTGGCAATGTAGACATTCAGTTGAGATCCAATTCTTACAAATATTTTGAAGTTTCTACTTAAGTAGAATAAAAATAACTCCCAAAATGAAAAATAAGTCCATTCTAAAACTTTCTCATCCAGCATTCTCTACATAATCCCAAGTGACAAACTTATTTCCAGTTTCCAACCCAATGCAAATGAGATGAAAATGTAAAACTTCTGGCACTTCTTTGAATATGGCTTTTCTAATATTGCTATTAAACATTACAGTGTCTTCATTGTTGAAATTATAAATATGGAACACTTATTTTAGCTAGCAGTATTCCAGTAGTTTTATTTCTAGATGCACTTGCAGCTATATTCCAAAGTTGTGTTAAATATTCCAAGTCGCTGGTGGTTTCCTTGGTCCTTTGGGTTTTGAAAAACGATTTGCAAACCCTGGGAACAAAAATAAAATGGAAAAGTCTTTTAGTATATAGAAATGAATACTTAGATTTTAGAGCATGTTATAATGTATGCAAGTACATGGATTTTTTTTCAAAACGTTAGGCAGCATCTTTGATCAATTAATAATAGATTATAAAGGCACAGTAATTAAGTTAGTGCATAAATGATAACAATACTAATAACATTTTAAATTTGTACAACACTTATAAATTTACTAATGGTAATAATTAGATGAAGAACCCTGGTTATAACAATCTTTAGTAACTCAGCATATACAGTTGACCCTTGAACATTTTCTTTAGCTTACTGTAAGAATACAGCATATGATATCTAGATAGATAGATAGATATAAGATAAGCATAAGACTTCAGGTCAACAGTAGGCTATTAGTTGTTAAGTTTTGGGAAATTTTAACTTTTGCAGATTTTCAACTACATGGGGGTCAGGGGGGCATACCTATTCCCCAAATTGTTCAAGGATCGATTGTAATATCCTTTTCTTCCAAGTTTCTTTTTAATGTGTGTTTATTTTTGAGAGAGAGAGAGAGAGAGGGCGGAGGAGGGGCAGAGAGGGTGACAGACGATCCAAAGTGGGCTCCACGCTGACAGCAGAGAACCCCATGCGGGGCTTAAACCCACAAACCATGAGATCATGACCTGAGCCGAAGTCAGATACTTAACCGACTGAGCCACCAGGCTCCCTTTTTTTCCCCCAGTTTTACTGACATATTATTGACATGTAACATGTTAAATTTAAGGTATACAACATGATAATTTGGTACATGTATATATTATGAAATGATTAGCACATTAAGGCTGGGTAAGACCTCCATCTCATATAAGTACCATTTTTTGTGGTGATTACATTTATGATTTACTCTTAACTTTCAAGTATAGAATATAGTACTGTTAAATATATAATTACCATGCTGTATGTTAGACCCCCAGAACTTACTCATCTTACAGCTGGAAGTTTGTACCTTTTGGCCAACATCTCTTCATTTCCCCCAGCCCCTGGCAACCACCATTCTACTGTATATTTCTGTGAGTTTAGCTTTTTTAGATTCCACATATAAGTGATACATACAGTATTTGTCTTTCTCTGACTTATCTCATTTCGTGTAATACCCCCAAGTTTCATTCATGTTGTCTCAAACAGTAGGATTTCCTTCTTTTTTATGGCTGAATAATATGCATATATATATATATATATATATGAAATGTATATATAACATATGTTCCTTATCCATTCATCTGTCAAGTGGAAACTTAGGTTGTTTCCATGTCTTGTGTATTGTAAATAATGGTGCAATGAACATGAGGTGCAGATACCTCTTCTGAGGTAAGGATCTCACTTGTTTTAGATAGATACCCAGAAGTAGGATTACCAGATCATGTAATAGATCTATTTTCAATGTTTTGAGGAACTTCCATACTGTTTTCCGTAATGGCTACGCCAGTTCACATCCATACAACAATGTATGGGATTCTCCTTTCTCCACAGCCTAGCAAACATTTGTCTGTTGTCTCTTTGACAATGGCCATTCTGACACATGTGAAGTGATATCTCACTATGGTTTTGCTCTGCATTTCCCTGATGATCCATGATATCTAGCATCTTTGCACACACCTGTTGGCCATTCATCTGTCTTTTTCCAGAAGTATGTCTTTTCAAGTCATTTGCCCATTTTTGAATTGTTTAGTTTTTTTAAGTAATATCCTATGTCTACATCTTTTCACCTACCACACATAAAAAAAAAAAACTGGGAAATTTCAATTTCAGAAAAATAAGCACTATTGCTTTACAAAATTATATTAAACTCACTCATATTTCAGGTACCTTTGTGGCTCAGTCATTAAGCATCTGACTTCAGCTGAGGTCATGATCTCACAGTTCGTGAGTTCAAGTCCCACATCTGGTGAGCACGAACCCCCGTTCAGGTGAGCACAAGCCCCACTTTTCTCTCTCTCTTTCTCTCTCTCTCTGCCCCTTGTGGGATTCTCTCTCTCTCTGCTCCTCGCTCACTTGTGCCCCCCCCCCAAAAAAAACAAAAAACAAAAAAACTCAGGTATGTTTCTACTTCGGCCCAGAAAGCCCTCAATTTACTAAGATATTGTTTGAAGAGCTTAGGGAAATAAACTAATAAACAATCGTGAAAAGCTAAAGTAATCACTTTTATTTATCTGTCTCCTTCAAACATTCCTCTCTGCCCCCTCTCTCTCCTCAAAAGAAGGAGGACAAGGAAATTGTGCAGAACCAATGAAAATTGTTTCTGGATCCTTTCAAAAAGATTTGCAGGTTGATAACATCGGCTCTTTATCACTTTAGCAACATAGGACTTTTCTGTGATGAAGGTATATTTTCAAGGCACTCTGAAAATTAACAACTTTAGGCACTCAAATTGAACAATGAAACCTTTGAAATGCAAGGGGAGAACAGAACATGGAAAACTAAAAATATTCCTAAACCTTTAATTCCATCATCTTCCAAAATTGTGGGTATTGTACACCTTACAGAACTGATGAAAAGGTCAGATGAGATATTTCTTAAAGCATCCAGCACAATGCATGGCACATCATAAACACTCAAGTGTTGCTTCAATCAGAAACCCCCCCAAAAAAAAAAAAAAAAAAAAACCATACCAGAACTAGAAGAAAAGGTGAGTATGGAAAAGAAGAAGATAAAAACAAGAAAACTACCAATATTAAATTTAATAATGGTGATGATAAAAAAATTGGGGGAGAGGCACACAGCCAAGTGCATATACATTTTACTCCTCTGAGTGATAAAAAAGAAAATAGAAGGAAGAATATTTCAGGTTAAATAGCTTCACACAAATAGTCACAAACTCATCCATTCAGTCCAGGTAGCTTGACTGCAACCCAAGTAAACTGAGAATAGAAGTAAGAACGTAATATGTAAGTACCAAGTATCGGAAACCTGAAAGAAATACCTGCATTCAGTCTTTTTCACTGATCAATTCTGAATAGTTTAGAACAATAGCAAGTTACCTTTTTTTTCTTTTACTGTTTATTTTATTTTTGAGAGACAGAGCATGAGCGGGGGAAGGGCAGAGAGCGAGAGAGAGAGATACACACACACACAGAATCCCAAGCAGGCTCCAGGCTCTGAGCTGTCAGCACAGAGCCCAACATGGGGCTTGAACTCAGAAATGGCGAGATCATGACCTGAGCCAAAGTTGGACACTTAACCAACTGAGCCACCCAGGTGCCCCAGCAAGCTACCTTTTTTTGCATGTAGGCCAATTCAGAAAAAATAAAAATGTTTATAAACAGAATTTTTATTCAAAATTAAAAACTTTTGTATGTAAATTATTACTACAATTTATATTGCTTCATTAAAAAGAAAAAAGGGGGCACCTGGGTGGCTTAGTCAGTTAAGTAAGCATCTAACTTCGGCTCAGGTCATGATCTCGCGGTTCGTGGGTTTGAGCCCCGCGTTGCGCTCTGTGCTGACAGCTCAGAGCCTGGAGCCTGCTTTGGATTCTGTGTCTCCTTCTCTCTCTGCCCCTCCCCAACTTGTGCTCTGTCTCTCTATGTCTCTCAAAACAATAAATAAACGTTAAAAAACACACAAAAAAGAGCCAGTGAAAGAGTTGTGCTTTTTAAGTAAGTAAATATTCAAATCTAAGCATATCTGAGAAGAAATATATTATGGAGGCAGCTCTTCAATATTTTATCTTCATATTAGATCACAGATTGTTGTAAAGTTAGATGGGTCATGAGTTACTCAAGTGGTATCACTGATGGAGAGAAAGGAAGGAAGGAAGGGAACATTTGTGTTCCAGACAAAGTTTTGTGTGTTTTTTTCATGGGGTATATGATAATCTGTATGGATTTTTTAACTAAATGATTTCATAAGAATAGTAACTTCTTTGGGGCGCCTGGGTGGCTTGGTCAGTTAAGCGTCTGACTTCGCCTCAGGTCATGATCTCATGGTCCGTGAGTTCAAGCCCCGCGTCGGGCTCTGTGCTGACAGCTCAGTGCCTGGAGCCTGTTTCAGATTCTGTGTCTCCCTCTCTCTCTGCCACTCCCCTGTTCATGCTCTGTCTCTCTCTGTCTCAAAAATAAACGTTAAAAAAAAAATTAAACAAAAAAAGAATAGTAACTTCTTTTTCTCTAACATTGTAAACCTTAGACAATATAATCTAGATAAAGATTTTTAATGTTTATTTTTGAAAGAGAGAGAGGGCGCTAGTGGGGGAGGCGGTAGAGAGAGGGAGAGAGAGGATCCCAAGCAGGCTCCAAGCTGTCAGTACAGAACCCGATGTAGGGCTCAAACCTCAAACTGTGAGATCATGACCTGAGCTGAAACCAAGAGTCAAACCAACTGAGCCACCCAGGTGCCCCCAAATAAAATTTTTCAGCCCAAAAAATGTATCCAGAGATTCTAGTTGATATTTTGCCAAGGTGAAATGGAGACCATAATCCAGGTGTGGCCAGGGATTGCTACCTGTCCACCAGAACCTTTCCTTGGTTCTTCAGGAATAGAATTGTATTTCAGCAACTGCCCACCCAGTGTTACTACTTTTCCCAGCTACTCTTGCAATTTAGATGTAGCATATGTCCAAATTCTCAAGCTAATGTGAGCTGACGCGATGTTGCCACTTCCAGGCCGATACCTCAAGACCAGAAGAGGAGATCTCACCTCTTACATATTTTTCTCTTATCTTCTTGCTACCTGCAATCTGGATGTGGCAGCAACCCAATTCTGACCATACAAATAAGGACAATACCACACAGCAACAGTTCTCAAGGTCTTGTCCCAGGGTACCATGGGGGCTCCCAGATCCTTTCCTGGGGGAGGGGGAGGGAGGTCTGCTTTTTGGGTAAAAATTTTTAGTAATTATAGCCTACACTAATTACTACATTCCTTACAAATATTTATAGTATATGTGATACTATCTTACATAGTATCATGAATTTATGTCATATAGAATAATAGGATGCTTAAAATAATATAAAATTATCATTTTTTTCTTTTTTTTTTTTTAATGTTTATTTTTAAGAGACAGAGGAGTGCAAGCTGGGGAGGGGCAGAGAGAGAGGGAGACACAGAATCCAAGCAGGCTCCAGGCTCTGAGCTGTCAGCGCAGAGCCTGATGTGGGGCTCAAACCCATGAACCATGAGATCATGACCTGAGCCGAAGTCAGACACTTAACCGTCTGAGCCACCCAGGCACCCCATAAAATTATCATTTTAGGTTTATAGTTTATAGTTAGGGACAGTGGGGCAAACAATTCCTTTAAACTGCCAGGATTATGCTTCAGCCCCTACTATAGAACGAGTTCTATAAAATTAGATGGCAAGTGTTGTTCTTATGACCACACATGTATTTTTTATAACTTTGATTAGATATGAACTAGAGTCTCACAGCATCTCAGAATTTCTTCATTTGGCTAGTCACATTCATTTACTACATGGCAACATAGTCATGTGGTTACCTAGCTTTATTTTTTGCTATCCTAGGCAATTCCATCCTAGGTAAGATGTTAAGAGGTAGCTAAGGTCAAAAATAAAAAGATAAATTGCATGGAAAAAATATAGATATAAGGACCTATATATCAACCTTGAATCCTATTTAAAGTTCATACTACAAGATAAACATTTTTTTTTAAACTGTGCTGGAAAATAACACACATACCAAAATTCAGAAAGGAGCTGGAATGATTTGACTGAACAGAGTCTGCAGGCTTGTTTGCTGGAGAAGAATTAGAGACACCTAGAATCAAAAGAAAAAATGTAAGGGAAAAGATGAAGACAAACTCTGATTACTGTTTATCAGAACACGTAACTTGAAATATTTCCTCCAAAGTAATTAAGACTCCCAAATTAACATATTACTATAAAATACCACAAAATACAGATGCTTACTTACAAATGGGTTAACTCTTCTGTGTGTGGGGGAGGGGGTATCTTTTCTTTGCAAACAGATTGTATAGTAAAGCCCAACACTAAAGAAAATCACCAGAGTATTCAGGAATAACATCCATTACATTGTGAAACAGCTTTGGGGGGGATTCAAATTGTGGCTTTTGATTTCATTTTACTTTGCACTCATCACTCTTAAGACACTTTTAAATCATTTGTTTTCCACATGACTTCATCTGTGGTTTTTCTTATAGCATCCTTTACTCCTGGAATATCTTCACTCTCCAGCCTACCTTTTTCCCATTATAGAGGCCCAGAATCTCCCCAAAACATTATTATATCGCTTTGTTTTGCTACGTTAGCTACTAATAGATAGGCTTAAAAATATGTTTCTCGGGGCACCTGGGTGGCTCAGTCAGTCAAGCGTCCGACTTTGGCTCAGGTCATGATTTCACGTTCCATGAGTTCGGGCCCGCTTTGGGCTCTGTGCTGACAGCTCAGAGCCTGGAGCCTGCTTTGGATTCTGTGTCTCCCTCTCTCTCTGCCCCTCCCCTGCTTGTGCTCTGTCTCTCAAGAATAAATAAAACACTAAAAAAAATAAAATAAAAAATGTTTCTCTTCCCAGCACCCTAATATATTCATGTATCAATTTCTGCCCAATTTTAAAAACACTCCAGTTTTCACATCGTCCACATTTTGCACGTGCACTATCTAGCAGTGAAAAAAAATAATAATTTCAGGTTTGTATAAACTTTCTATAAAACTTTGTGTAAAAACAGCATATGATTAGGGAGAAATTATTAAAGAGTCACCCTTTTTTGGTTTTCAACATTTTCAGTATGCAGCGTGAGGACTGCATCTATGTTTGTAAACACATGGCTAATGTTACAATTTGAGAAAAACCTCCCTCTCCGTGGGAGTACTTGAGTATGAAGCCCTGTGGGACATAATGAATTTCAATCAGATTCTATTAAAATATGTATTTATTGAATATCTTTTATGTGCCAAGCATTGGGCTAGGCGCTGAGGATAGAGACATGCATAAGATGTGCATGAAGGTAAGAAAGTTGAGGACATATCAATCATCACCATAATGCATATGAGCTGAGAGCTGTATACATCCTTCAGAAAGAAAACAATTACACCAAAAGGAGGGAGTATTGTCTTTTTTTATAACAGGAGACGAAAGATTCTGCAAATAGATATATCAAAGGGAATTGCTGCTTTGCATACTGGCTTGCCACAATTTGTTTTTTTTGTTTGTTTGTTTGCTTTTTGTTTTTGGAAAATGGCATGCCATGTGGTTGAACTTGATATACTTGTAAGTACATAGTTTTGTTATTAGGCTATTATATAAACAAGACTGATTATCCTATAATTTACTTTTTTCTTTTGTTTTAAATTTTTTTTCATGTTTCTTTATTTTTGAGAGAGAGAGAGACAGAGCGTGTGCAGGGGAGGGGCAGAGAGAGAGGGAGACACAGAATGCGAAGCAGGCTCCAGCCTCTGAGCTGTCAGCACAGAGCCCGACGCGGGGCTGGAACTCACGAACCGTGAGATCATGACCTTAGCTGAAGTCAGACACTCAGCGGACTGAGCCACCCAGGTGCCCCAATTTACTTTTTTCATTTAATGAAATATCTTGTTTTTTTCCTATGGCAGCTTCAGTAGAATTGTATCATGTCACAGATATATTTATGCTGGCCTGCCCAGCGTTAATTCTTCCTTCTTCTGATAACAGAGCTTGAGTTTTTCTTTAGGAAACCACCCCAGCCCAATTTTCAGCTTCCATACTTCTGGTGAAGTTGATTCTACCATTAGATCAAGGAACTGACCTATGACTAGGGCTAATTTTCAGTTGGTACATTGCCATGATCATAGCAGTTAGGTCTGACCTCATTCCTTACTGGTCAGTGTCCATTCTGATTCTGCTTAATCAGAATATACTGGCAATAATTGGTTCAAGGTTGGACAAATGAACCAAACCAACACAGTCAGGCCCAATCAGCAGCACTAGTCATCGGACTATTGCTTGAGCAACCAGGAAACAGCTCATTTTTTCCATCATAAGCCTGAAACCACATGGTAAAAGCCTGCCTATGAATGAGCTAACACAGAGTAAAACAAAGGTGGAGATATGGAATGAGATTGGGTCCTGATTATATCATTTGAGCTCTTGGTTACAGGCCAACGAATTCCCCTCTTCTGCTTCAGCTGGCTTAAGTTGGGTTTTCTATCACTTGCAATTGAAGGGTATCTGAGGAATTAAAAGTTTCCCACCAAAAGTAGGCATCAGGCATCATGGTTGATAGCTTTAATTTTTGTCACCCTATGATTCACTCTCCACACAGCAGCCAGAAAGATCTTTTTAAAAAACAG
Source organism: Prionailurus bengalensis (assembly GCF_016509475.1). Taxonomy (NCBI): domain Eukaryota; kingdom Metazoa; phylum Chordata; class Mammalia; order Carnivora; family Felidae; genus Prionailurus; species Prionailurus bengalensis. Next base: position 97,614,132 of record NC_057345.1, read on the forward strand.
ATCATGTGGGGCACCTGGGTGGCTCAGTCGGTTGGGGGTGGGAGTCTTGATCTCGGCTCAGGTCATGATCTCACAGTTGGTGGGTTTGACCTCCGCAATGGTGGCACCAAGCCTGCTTGGGATTCTGTTTCTCCCCCGATCTCTCTGCCCTTCCCCTACTTGTGCTCGCCCGTGCACACACACGCCTATGCTCTCTCTCTCTCTCTCAAAATAAATAAACTTTATAAAAAAGAGAAAAAAAACAGCTCATGTAACATCTCCGCTTAAAGCTCTTCAACCATTGCACTTACAATAAACTCTAAACTACTTAACATGACCCATAAGGGTTTAACTACCTTCTCCCCCACCACCACCATCTTATCAGTCACCACACTTTATTGCTCTCTCCTCATAATACCCTGCAGCTATGATGGCTTCCTCTCAGTTCCTACAACACACCAAACCCACGCTCGAGAGCTTCTACGTTTGCTACTCCCTCTATCTGGAGGGGTCCTTTCCCCACTTTTCTCCTGGCTGGCTGCTCCTTCATGTCTCAGGTTTAATCATTACTTAGAAAGGGCCTCCTGGACCACTCGTTCTAAAATAGATCCCCTTTGTTATTCTCTCTCATAATTACCCTCTTGGTTTCCTGCACAGCATCCATCACCATGCATTATTATGCATGTATCTGTGAATTTACTTGTTTAATGTCTGAATCCCTAACTGGACTTAAGTTCCACAGAGGGATAGCCCGATACCTATATACCATCATATACCCAGTGCCTTACAGAATGCCTAGCACTTAGTAGGCACTCAGTGAATATTCAGCCAATGAATGGATACTACGTTTAAATGCTAGCTTAAAACAATAGGTGAAGAATCGTTACTTTATCAAAATTAGGACCAGCTTTAACTACAGACCAGTTGGAGATCCAGGCCAAAGGGAGAACATCTGGAATTCAAGAGTCATAAACCATCTGGAAGGGGAAGAGGACATTTTTCCCAAGTACAGGCAGATACATCCCAAGCTTCAGGATCAGTTTTAAGGGTCAGATATTTTAAGGGCCAGTTCTTCATTTAAGGACAAAAGACCAGAGGATAAAGGCAGCTGAGAAACTGAAATTAGCCTAGACCTAGAGAATGATCTGGGAGGTCTTACTCAGAAATAATACTCAGAGTCTCTGAGTATCTCACCACATACTGAATCTATGCCAACCTAAATTTACCTGAAGTGTCTGTGTCTTTGTTTGATATCCCCAAGATAGGGTTGGAGCTATATAAAGAGTTTCTTTTCTTTTTTTTTTTTTTTCTTAAGAAAGAAAATTGGGTGTTTCGTAAGCTAAGCTCTTCAAACTGGCTAGCTATTCAAGTCCGTCACTTCTTTGCTTTGGGCTATTTTATTTCCCCTGTTTTATACTACAATTTCCTCCGAAATGTTTAAATTCTCTTTTGACTCACATTAGAGGAAAGAGTATATTTCCCAATCATATTTTAGCCATCGTAGGTGAGAAATCTGTTCACTTCCAAGATCAGGTGTGGTGTCAATGAAAGCAGGTGAGCACAAGTCTATTGACAGGGAAGTAGAGTAAAAACTCAGAAGAAATGAGTTAGATTCAGCTATAAGCCTTCTTATATAGGCGATACCATAAATCATGTTTTCTCAGTGCTCTTTGTCCCTCCCTCTAACACCAGTATAATACCAAATAGCTGTTGGGTCCTTGATGACTGACCAAGTGGATCAAATTTATAAAAAGTATATCACAATGCTTTATATGCTTTTAGTTGTAAATAAGGATTTCTAAGATAATCAGTTTCCCACAGTTTCAGGAGTTTTTCAGTTTTGTTTTCATTACAATATAGCAAAAAAAAAAAATAAGCAACAGACTTTTATTGCTAATAATACTTGGCAAAAATGGTAATGTGTCAATACTTTGCTTGTTTCGTTAAATCAACACATTTGTTTCACAATATGCTTTGCTGTGACTATTTTCAAAGAAAATACATCTGAGGTTAGACTGCTAGGAATTTTAAATAACACACTTGCATGACAGCATCTTAGGATGGGTAGAAAGTGCCAAATATCGTATTATTATTCCTGTCTGTTAAACAGAAACCCCTCCCCCCTCCTTACTCCCTTCCAATATTACCATTGTAGAGCCTAGCACAGTACAAGGCCTAGAGGTGATTGGTCTGATACGCAGGGCTCCAGCAAGGCCCTGTATAGGAACAATAATGTTAATTTTTTCCCAGAGTGGTTATATAAGGGGAAACTACACAATTGTGGAAGCGGTGTATGTATTCTAAAAAACAAGTATAAAGAAACTTACTCTTTTTCATGTTTCTCAAAATTTTCAAGCTCTACAAAAATGAAAAGGGAAACGTTAGTCTTCTCTTGTTTTCCTGTGAAATCCAAAATACTTTAATCAAGTAGAAATACAGACGGCAGTCAAAAGGATTAATTTCCTTAAAAATAGCCTTCAAAACACACAAAATTATTTTTCCACCTTGTTATTTGAATTCAGTGCAAAGCCTCCACTTGATTTTGTCTTGCCATTTTTCCCACCTCCATAAGAATCCCCCTATGTATTTCGAAAGAATGTTCTCAAAATATCAGAGGAAAAAGATGGGAGTTTCCACTTCTCTTCTTTATTAGGACCGTTCCAGAATCCTCAATGGCTTCTGAAGATAGCTGTGATACACAGCCATTCCCATTCTAGCCGAGAACTTTTGCTAAACGTATCCCCAACTAAATTTACTAAGGTCTACTCCATACTGTTACCATACCACTTCCTTCTCCCTCCACTCAGAAAACCCACTCAGCCTCCTTGAGGGTGAAGTCTCTAACTTATCTATTCCAGGAACCTGCCCAGATTTCTTCTTTTCTTCACATTGCCTCAGCATGTTTATTTTAATCTGTTCCATGGTATTTTGTTCTTTTTATATTTTCATGTTGTTTCTCAGATAGGAGATTACCTGTAGATTACCTGTAGTCTTTTCAATGGCAGGTAGATATCCTTTATGATATTTCTGTTTTCCTAATACATAATGAAACTGTATTCTTCTATATAATACATATTTAATACCTTATTTTTTGGACAATTTCTGTTTAAATTTTTGAAAATAAGTCATTTATTTATGATTCAAAATATGGTAGTAAAAATGCTCCCATCTTTGTTCTCCATCCACCCAGTTTCTAACACTCCCCCCACAGATAAACATTATTGTTAGTTCCTTATGTATCTTTCCAGAGTCTCTTATGAACACATATTACAAACATAGACCATATTTTCTACCTTTTAAAGAAAAGTTAATAAATTATATATAAATACACTGACAGAGTCCTCATTCTTTTTTTTAGCTATATAGTATTTCATTATATGCATATACTTTGATTTATGATTTATTTAATCAGTTCCCCTAATGATTATCAGTCTTGTCTTTCCAAATCAGCTGCTCTTATAAATAATCTAGTTTCCCTCTTGATTCTGGCAGCAGGGGAAAGCTGGAGGGTATGAACACCGTCAGAAATGGAAAGCCTTTGGCATGTTTCTTAAAACTCCCATCTTCTTTACCTTAGTCCTTGTGAAACTTTTTCCAGGAGTCTTCAATGTCTGCTTTGAAGATGTTGAATTTTCCATGGTGTTAGGACAGCTAGTAGAATAGGTCCGTATAGACTGAGCCTGCATACCTTAAAAAAAATGTTTTGTTACATAGCTTTTTAAGCCTTTGGCCTATGTATAGGTATATATTCGGTAATTCTTAGCTTTGCTTTTTTATGCATTATTTTTACAATACATTTTGGCGTTTTTTTTTTTTTAATGTATTATTTTTCTCTTGTTTAACCATTCTTTATGCCTTTTCAATTTAGGTCCTATTTTATTGTTAATCTGTTAGAAGTCTCATTTTTATAGCTTTTTTGAGAGGAATGTACTTCCACTTACAATCTTCGTCAGCAAGAAGGAAGGACTCCAGGGTTCTTTCAGGGAGTGGAGGTGGGGGAGGAGAAGACCGATCTTGATGTAGATCTGTGATAAGAGAATACGAACAAAACAAAACAAATCCATCAACCAAAAGTTATAAGTCAAAATCCCTTTTTGGTGTTGTATAACTTTTCCAACTTTTCAATATTAACCCACAACAAGCAAATAAAAAATGACCAAACAATAACTGGAACCTCAAGAATTTTGTTCTTCTAGTTTTTTAGCCAAGGAGACTATGATTCATGAAAAACTTTTAGCTCACGTAGAAAAGTATTTTTCCAGGGGCACCTGGATGGTTCAACTGGTTAAGCATCCAACTTAGGCTTAGGTCATGATCTCATCGTTCATGAGTTTGAGCTATGCATCAGGTTCTCTGCTGTCAGCACAGAGCCCTCTTCAGATACTCTGTCCCCCCCCTTCCCCTCCCTCCACCTTCTGCCCTCCCCCCTCCCCTTTCTCTCCCCCCTCTTTCTTCCCCTCCCCCATGCTGTCTCTCTCTCTCAAAAATAATAAACATTTTTTAAAAAGGGGGGGGGGGAAGAGAACAGTATTCTTCCAAAGAAATTGAACTTAAAATTAATCAAGCTTCTAGTTCTAACTACCATTTTACATAGAATCCTGGGGATAGAGTAGCATGCTATATAAAACCATGAGAATACAAACAGGGAAATCTGGAATATCTGCAGTCTTTGACAAATGACCCATGAATGGCATGAGAAAATATAAAAAGGAAGGAAAACTGTTACAGATTTTAAAAGACTTAACAAATCTATAAACCAAATGCAGTGTGTAGTCTTTGAATCCATATTCAAATGAACCAACTGTAAAAAAACATTTTTGAGACAATTTGAGAAAATTGAATAAAATCTGGATATTAGATTAATATTAACGAATTATTGTTCATTCCATTGGTGTGATAATGCTATTATGGTATGTTTAAAATGTGTTTGAGATTTTCCATGCTGTAAAGAATTTTAAATAATAGAGCTATTTTCCCACAAAGTGAGGCTTAAAGATACAAATGGTGTATAATATCATACAGTACTGAGTATAATTATAGTAGTGTCTTTTTTTTTTTAATTTTTTTAACGTTTATATATTTTTGAGACAGAGAGAGACAGAGCATGAACGGGGGAGGGTCAGAGAGAGAGAGGGAGACACAGAATCTGAAACAGGCTCCAGGCTCTGAGCAGTCAGCACAGAGCCCAACGCGGGGCTCCAACTCACAGACCGCAAGATCATGACCTGAGCCAAGGTCGGCCGCTTAACCGACTGAGCCACCCAGGCGCCCCGTATAGTAGTGTCTTTTGAAAATGAAAATGTGGGGGCTCCTGGGTGGCGCAGTCGGTTAAGCGTCTGACTTCAGCCAGGTCACGATCTTGCGGTCCGTGAGTTCGAGCCCCGCGTCAGGCTCTGGGCTGATGGCTCGGAGCCTGGAGCCTGTTTCTGATTCTGTGTCTCCCTCTCTCTCTGCCCCTCCCCCGTTCATGCTCTGTCTCTCTCTGTCCCCCCCCCCCAAAAAAATAAATAAATATACGTTGAAAAAAAAAAAAAAAGAAAGAAAATGAAAATGTGGTTCAAGGCTAGAGTTTTACCTGTCTCTAGTCTTTGGGTTCTTTAGCCTTAGGATTTGTCTCTAAATCAAGTTCTCTTGTTTATTTCTTATACGCTGGATGATATGCAAAATAAAGTACACTGCTTATTTCCAGCTCCTAGTGCAATCCCTGGCATATAGTAGGCACTTAATAAATATTTGATAACTACCCTGAAATCGCTTATCATCTTCCAGCTTGCCATTAGGGAACACACTGAGAACTAAAACTAACTTTCAGTGAATGATATCCTGCCATATATCTTCCTAAAATACCATTTTCATCTTATTTCTACCCTGATGAAGAACCTACAATGCTTATTACTTGTCGCATTAAACTGAAATTCTTCTGCCTAGCTCTATGTGTGTATGATAGAATACACATAACAAAATTTGCCATTAATGACAGTGCATTTACAGTGCTATGCAATCATTACCACTACCTATTTCCAGACCACTTTCATCACCCTAAAAAGAAACTCTGTACCCATTTAGCAGTCACTCCCCATTCTTCCTGGATTAGATTGGCTACCGTGAATCGGCTTTCCCTCTGTATAGGTTTCCTTGACTTGGATATTTCATCTGTCTAACTTTAAAATCCTTCAAAACTGGGGGATGCCTGGGTGGCTCAGTCGGTTAAACATCCGACTTCGGCTCAGGTCATGATCTCATGGTTTGTGGGTTCGAGCCCTACGTCAGGCTCTGTGCCGACAGCTCAGAGCCTGGAGCCTATTTCAGATTCTGTGTCTCCCTCTCTCTCTGACCCTCCCCTGTCCATGCTCTATCTCTCTCTGTCTTAAAAATAAATAAACATTTAAAAAAAATCCTTCAGAATTGGAGCGCCTGGGTGGCTCAGTCGGTTGAGCAGCTGACTGTGGCTCAGGTCATGATCTCAAGGCCGGTGAGCCCACATCAGGCTCTGTGCAGACAGCTCAGAGCCTGGAGCCTGCTTCGGATTCTGTGTGTTCCTCTCTCTCTGCCCCTCCCCTGCTCGCACTCTGTCTCTCTCTCTCTCTCTCTCTCTCTCTCTCTCTCTCTCAAAAATAAATAAACATTAAAAAATTTTAATTAAAAAATTCCTTCAGAATTAAATAAAATCCTTTACAATCTTTCCACATTTTATCCATCCAAATTTATTTCCATATTTCCCAAATAGATCCTCTAGTGCAATTAAATTAACCTCACCATTTCTCTATGCTCATAATGCTTATTGCCACCTTTGAAATCAATGTTATCCCAATCCCTGCTCCTGGAATGTTACCCTGATCCCCTCCTTTTTCCTCTAACTATATTCTTAAGTTTCTTTTTTCTACTCAGTGAAGCCTTTCCTAACCACTCCAGTGATACCTCCCCTTTTTCCAGACTCCTGGTGATTATAATCAGTGCCACACAGATTATCAGTTAATGGTTCCAAGTATCAATTTTGTCTACCCAATTTGCATATAAACATTAAACAGTACCCTTTCTTATACATCCTGCCTATTCTAACACTGTATAAAGCATACTGAGCTTACTTAGGAATTGCTCATTTAGTAATTATCTAATAAAAATGATAATAGGTAACATTTAACGAGAGCTTACTATTTGACAACCACTGTTAAAAGCTCTTTCTGCATTATCTCACTTAACTCTTACAAAAATCCTCTAAGAAATGAGTCCTTTTATCCTCATTTTATACATGAGAAAAATCAATAAAGAAGTATATAATTTAACCAAGGTTATGCATCTTGATAACTACTGGTAGGCTAAGGATTTGAACTAAAGCCTCTCCGACTCCAAAGCCCGTGCTCATTAATCTCAATGTTAAACAACCTATGCATATTTAAATAATATGTTCATATGAATAAATATGTTAAGGGCAACTACCACGTCTTATAATGTATATAAACTACCTATCAATGCCCAGTAAATGTTAGCTGTGGATGTTGTTATTCGATGTATGAAACAAGCGAAGCTCAAGAAAGTACTGGAAAAGCACAGCAAGTTAAAGATCTAAAGAATCCCATTTCTAACAATGGTAAAGCCTATAAAACAGAAATGCTTCACAGCTTTAAGAGATTCTATCTGAAAGAGGTTTTGTTTTTTTTCTGAGGAATATATATGAAGGAACAGAATTCTAAAACCCTGTGTTTACCTTGCCCTTGACAAAACAAAACTCCTAGCCTGGGAAAATCAGAAATAAATCAATAAATAGTGGTAGCTATTATGGGAACTATGTCATCTCCTGAGGTGAATTACCCTAAACTTAATGAGTCATTCCTATAGTATAAATTCTTAGGGCTAAATGTCATCTAAAGCCAAGGGAAATTTTTTTACCTGACTGGGGACTCCGCAGTTTTACACTCTAAAAAAAAGAAAGAAAGGAAAAGTGAAAGAAGGATAGATACACAAATTTACAAACTCAAAGCCATAAAAGACATTTTTGAAATCATATTTCATATACCTCCAGAGACAGTTACGAAATGATCCTATTTTACAAATATATGAATGCACTCACTGAATTATGAAAAGGCATCCTTAACTCTTACAGTGCTCTATTTTCTTTTTGTAAATTTCTTTGTTCTTTTTCTTTTTTTTCAAAGCCAGCTTATGAATTTTTTAAAAATGTTTTATTCTTTTTTAAACCTCAGGTATAATTAACATACAGAGTTATAGTAGTCTCAGGTGCACAATATAATGATTCAACAGTTTACACATTACTCAGTGCTCATCAAGATAAGTATACTCTTAATTCCCTTCACTGATTTCACCCATCTCCCCACTTTCCTCCCCTCTGGCAACCACCAGTTTGTTCTCCATAGTTATGAGTCTGTTTTTCTGTTTGTCTCTTTTTTCCTTGTTTGTTTTGCTTCTTAAAGTCCACGTATAAGTGAAATCATATGTCTTTCTCTGTCTTATTTCACTGAGCATAATACCCTCTTTTTTGTCACAAATGGCAAGATCTCATTCTTTTTTATAGCTAAATAATATTCCTGTGTGTGTGTGTGTGTGTGTGATATCTTCTTTATCCATTCATCTATGGGTGGACACTTGGGTTGTTTCCATATCTTGGCTATTGTAAATAATGCTGCAGTAAACATATGGGTGCATATATCGTTTTGAATTAGCATTTTCATATTCTTTGGGTAAATACCCAGAAATACCCAGTAGATATCTTCTTTATCCATTCATCTATGGGTGGACACTTGGGTTGTTTCCATATCTTGGCTATTGTAAATAATGCTGCAGTAAACATATGGGTGCATATATCGTTTTGAATTAGCATTTTCATATTCTTTGGGTAAATACCCAGTAGTGGAATTACTAGATCATATGGAAATTCTATTTTTAACTTTTTGAGGAGCCTCCATATTGTCTTCCACAGTGGCTGCACCAGTTTGCATTTCCACCAGCAGTGCACGAGGGTTCCTTTTTTTCTATATCCTCACTAATACTTGTTTCTTGTGTTTTTTTATTTTAGCCAGTCTGACTAGTGTGAGGTGATAGCTCATTGCGATTTTGATTTGCATTTCCCTGCTGGTTAGTGATGTTGGGCATCTTTTCATGTGTCTGTTGGCCATCTCTATGTTTCTTTGGGAAAATGTCTATTCATGTCTTCTGCCCATTTTTAAATTAGATTATTTGAGGTTTTTTTGGTGTTGAATTGTGTAAGTTTTTTATATATTTTGGATATTAACCCCTGATCAAATATATCGTTTGCAAGTATCCCCTTCCAAACCTTACAGTGATTTTTATATGTCACAGTAATTGGTCTTAAATTGATCCTTTTTTTAAATTTAGTTCCTTCCTATTCAGCACATTTCCCAGGAAATTTAACGGGAGGTAAATTGTTGAAATTGAAACTACTTCATGACATTAGAAAAGGAGTGATTGTTTTGGCTCTAGGAGTTGTTAAGATAAAGACTATTTATTACATGTGGACAGATTATTAACAATAATAATTACTAATAAATTCAAAGTGTAATTAAAAAGATAGAGAATATTTGCCTGCCAGCATTGCAGTTGTAGGCACTTTGAAATGTTTGTTTAGTTAATTACTTCTCTGATCTCTGAAATTTTAAGGTAGTTGGTTCATAGAATATATAAATGCACAACAGATTACTGAAGTGTAGGTTTTTCTTCCAGAAGTGGGGAGCATTATTCCAAAAACTTTATCTTAAGTAATATGGACGTGTCATTCAAAAAATTATTCTCTACCCTATGATATCACAGCTAACATAATACAGCCTACCAAATGACTACTAGGAACAAGCTACCTACTTACAAAACATTTATTTTTGCTTTAACTGTCCTTCGGGAACCAGCTCAAATATTTCCTCTTTCACTAAGTCATCCTTAGTCACTTCCAACCTGTAAGTTTCTTAAGGGCAATAATTGTGTCTTTGTTTTAATGCTAATTTATTTATTTGTGGGGGTGGGCAGAGACAGAGGGAGAGAGAATCCCAAATAGGCTCCGTGCTGTCAGCATGGATCCCAACATGGGGCTCGAACAAACCCGTGAGATCATGGCTTGAGCCGAAATCAAGAGTTGGACACTTAACTGAGCCACCCAGGCGCCCCAATAATTGTGTCTCATACATCTTTTTATTCCCACATCCTCTAGCACGTTGCTTTACAAGTAGTACTGCTTAGTGCTTACTGAGTGGATAGGTGCTAAAAATACAGGAAGTAGGACTACAGTCTGTTGAATCCAAATGAGTAGGAAAAAAAAAAAACTTATCGACCTTAGTTGGTCTAAGTCTCACAGAGTCATCAGATTTCTTTGACTCAGATGTTCCACTGCATTCTAATGATGTTCCAATTATTACCTTCACAGCTGAAGATAAGGATTTGGGAACAGTCTGTGGAAATTCTCCTGAAAGAAAGTAAATATGGTCCAATTCTTAGGAGTGTTGTCATTCTTTTAGAAAGCAAATGTTACTTAGCAATAGCACACAGACCATCAACAGGACCTGAGAGGTAATCCAGTTAATCCACACTTTAATTTACACTTAACTCAACCGTACTCACCGGCTTCATCCACCACAATAAAAGATTCAGGTGTCCGTTCCGGAAGTGGAGGGGGAATGTCATCATCTATCCTTGGAGAAGTTGCTATCCAAAATGTCAGAAATATAATCATAATTTTTAATTAGAAAAATCCAAAGGAAATTCTTACGTTCTAATCGCAATGTAAATTCCATCAAACATCGCTACAACAGTTGAGCTGGTATGTGTTTACTCAAGGGGATAGCAAGATAAATTCTCCCATTTTATTTAAGTTGCAAACCCAGGAGGTTTTGCTGTTGCTTCAAAATTTACAATTTTTTTAAAAGCCCAAAAATATTTTGATTGAGTCACTGAGTACCAGTCAAGAAAATATAAAACGTTATATTGATTCAGGAAGTTTTGAACTGTTTTCCATACAACCCTTTTGTTTTACATAGAATATACAATAAAGGATGATCTAGCACTTTGAAACATGCCAAGGATTCAGTGACAGAGTAGGTAGAGTTATAAATGTGTTAGTATCCGTTCTTTATTCTACAATAAAGAATAAGTATTTCTTTTCCTTTTTACAAAACGATGGTGTAACATCGTTTTCTATTTTTCTGTAGAAAAATTCAGAATTGGTATAGAAAAATTCAAATGCTATTACAAGAAACTGCCGCCAGGTGGCACACATGTCAATGCCACTACAATCCCTAAAGCTAAGATTTGTTTTTACTGATGGTACTCAGAGAAGTCTAAGATGCTGTGGGTATCTTTAAAAAAAAAAAAAAAAAAAAAATCCTTTAAATTATAAAACAAGATCAAAGTATATAAAATAATCAGAGAAGGAACTAAATCCAGATAAAACATTTTTGTTACAAAGCTACATATACCATATACACACATCTATTAAAAACTATATAATAAATAACGTTATAGGAAAAAAAGCTTTCTCTACTTCCTATTCACATAAAATGTTATTTATAAATTTCTGATAATATACCTGTAGAGTCACACTTGCTCTTTTCTTCACATTCTTTCATATCAAGCTATTCTAGTCATCTCTAACAGGATATTTACTTCTACTTTCAAACCACTCAATAAAACAAAAATAATACGAATTTGCAAAAATCTAGAATTAAAAAAGTGAGAAAGTATGAACGTAAAGGTGTATATAAGATTAAAGGCCCACACAGGATACTAACTACACATTCTCATCTACTAAGTTATTACACAAGAACAGCAAGAAATCAGGTCCTCCTCTTCCAACTCCTACGTAAGAGAATTCAGTTCTTAGCTATCTGTTTAACTCAGTGTAGCCACATGATTGTGCAATAAATATCCCAAGTGGGGGCACCTGGCTGGCTCAGCCAGTGGAACATGAGACTCTTGATCTCGGGGTTGTGCGTTCAAGCCCCATGTTGGGTGTAGAGATTACTTAAAAAAAATAAAATCTTTTTTAAAAAAATGAAAACGTTTGGGGTGCCTGGGTGTCCGATTCTTGGTTTCAGCTCAGGTCATGACCTCACAGTTTGTGAGTTGGAGCCCCACCAAAGAGTCCACGCTGTCAGTGCCGAACCTGCTTGGGATTCTCTGTCTCTCTGTCTCTCTCTCTCTCTCTTTGCCCCACCCAACTTGCACTCTCTCTCAAAACAAATAAATATACTAAAAAAAAAGAAAAAAAAAAGAGGGGCGCCTGGGTGGCTCAGTTGGTTAAGTGACCGACTTCGGCTCAGGTCATGATCTTGCAGTTTGTGAGTTCGAGCCCCGCGTCGGGCTCTGTGCTGACAGCTCAGAACCTGGAGCCTGCTTCAGATTCTATGTCTCCCCCTCTCTCTGCGCCTCACCTGCTCATGCTCTGTGTCTGTCTCAAAATTTTTTTTTTTAAAAAGAAAGACAGAAAAAGAAAAAGTGTAATAAGAATCCCCAGTGACCACGTGGTACTGTTGATCAAATCCTTTCTGCTGTTCCTTTGGAAGTTGTTTCTGCATATTAAGGGTAAATTGTGGACCTCTCACACACATTTCAAGAAATAAGGATTGCCTTCTTTGCAGGCACTCTGACTGGCATAGATCCGACTGCCTCCTCTGCTGCCTGTTTCATCAACCATTACATGTTTGTTATTGCCTTTTTTTTAACTTACCGCATCATTAAAACACTTCTGGAATGGATGTCAATGGATGCCAAATTTCCTTCTTTGAGGAGGAGAAGGAAGAAGGAGAAAGAAGCAGAGAAAAACGAGGGGAGGGGTGTGCAGGGATGAGAAGAAACCAAATCTTCTATAGAAACAAAGTGAAATCTAAAATGTTATACACACTTTCAGAAATACTTTACCGACTACTGCTGTCTCTTGGTCCAGGGGTGGAGGGTGACCAGTTGGAGAACTCAGTGCTAAAGAATCATGTGAATTGTAGCAAGAGAAGAGGGTTGTGGAGGACGCGGGCAGTGGAGAACGAGGTATAGCGGTTCCATCTGGCCTCTCAGGTAAATCAAGAGACATCTTAGAACCAGTGCTACTTGGTGACAATGATGAAAAAAAAGGATCTTCCAAGGACATGTAAGAATGCACCTGAACAGCACTAGAGTCCTGCTGCTTTGCATTAGAGGCATTGCCCGTTTGGCGCCGAGAGTCAGATGGCAGTGAATAATTCAGTTCTGCTGAAGAAACGTGCATCGCTTTTCGAGCCCGCCCAAGAGGAGAATTGTGCGGTTGAGGTTCCAAACACAAAACATTCTCCTTGATATCCAGCTCCTTGGTGTCTCTTTGCTGCATCAGTTCAAAGGAAGTTGATTTGGTCCGCGTTATCCGCCCCTTTGAGTTGAAATATCCCCCTGCTACATTTGCAGGTTTGGAATTAAACAAAATGGGGCTCCAGTCTAGACTCTGATGTTTCTGAAGAGGCTCCCCAACTATTGGAAATGCCTTTGGCTCCCATTTCACGGTTGTGTCAGCATTTTTGTTACAACCACAATTTAGCTCCAAAATGTCAAATGAACTGCTCTGTTCAGCAGGGTGTAAAACTAACCCTTCCTTTTCACTTATTTCAGGAGTCCTGGGGCCAAAGGAAGAAGCGTCTGCACTTTTCAGCCTTATCTTTTGTTTATTCTGTTGCTTCACCATGTTTGCTTCTTTTATGCCACTGAAACAAAAAGAAAGCAATGATGGTACCGCAGCACCCCAAAGAGGCCTCTTCCCAGCATCACAATGAGTTCTAAGCATGAGATTTGCACTCCCCCAAACAATTAGATAACGCTGAGGTGTGTAAAATTGTACTCACCTTTTTGGTAAATTAGAATAAGACTCTGCTTCTAGGGTGGGATTTTGCTCAAGAACTGAATACTTTGCTTGAATCTTCAAGAAAAACAAGACATTGGTTGTTGGTGAAGAAATGGCAATGAGATATTTTATTTTTTTAAGTTTTATTTTTGAGAGAGTGAGTATGCGAGTGGGGGAGGGGCACACAGAGAGGGGGACCGAGGATCCGAAGAGGGCTCTGCACGGACAGCAGTGAACCCTATATGGGGTTCAAACTCACCAACCCATCAGGCTCAAATTCATGAACCGCCAAGATCATGACCTGAGCCGAAGACGGACGTTTAACCAACAGAGCCACCCAGGCACCTCAGCAATGAGGTATTTTAAATTCATAAAGTTGAGAAGTTAGTTTTCAGAAAGCATAAAGTATTTATAATTCACATAAGAGATTTCCAAAATATTGAGTTTCTAAAATATTGAACCTAACAAGAACTTGTTCACATACTGAGGTCAAAGGGATCCAAAAAAAGGGAATAATAGTGTTATAGAAACTAGAAAGGGTTTCTTATAGCATCAAATACGGGAGTTTTAAGATGTCTTTGGGAGTAATTTCACTCTCAAGAACACCCTATCTTCAGAAATTACATCATCTTAACTCTTAATGTTAATAAGTGCTCATTAGGCCCTCAGACTTATTTTTACCTCTTTCTTCCTTACTATTCTCCAGCTATACTGGTTTTCTTGCCATTCTTTAAGTGTACCAAACTTGTTTCCAATTCAAGGCTTTTCCACTTACTATTCCCTCTAATTGAAATACTCTTGGCTCCAGATTTTGCATGTCTGGCTCTTTCTAAGTAATGATTCTCTACTTAAATGTCACCTGCATAAGAAAGTCTTCTCTGACCACTCAACCCCAAATCATACTCCCACACACTCGTCATCCTCTCTCGATCTTTTTTCCTTCATAGCCATTATCACATTATGAAATGTGTCACACAGAATCTTAGATACCATCAATTTGTGAAATATATCCTGATTTTAGAGATGTTTAAATATATTTTTAAATGTCATTGGCAATCATCAGATTCCACCTGTTATGGGCTTAATTATGACTCCCAAAAAGAGATGTTGAAGTCCAACCCCTGACATCTGTGAATGTGACCTTATTTGGAAATAGAGTCTTTGCAGATATTATTAGTCAAGATGGATTAGGGTGAGCCCTATCATAATGACTTGTGCCCTTATAAAAACATATAGCAGAGACTCAGAGACATACAGGGAGAATGTCATGTGATGATGGAGACAGAGACTGGAGCAATGTACCCACAAGCCAATGGATGCCAAAGATTGCTGGCAAACTCCAGAAACTAAAAAGAAACAAGGAAAGCTCTCTAGAGCTATGAGAGAAAGCAGGGCCTTGCTGACACCTTGATTTTGGACTTCCTCCTCCAGAACCATGAGAAAATAAATTTGTTTTAAGCCCTCCTCAGTTTGTGATACTTGTTACAGCAAGCCTAGTAAACTGATTAGAGACATTAATACCCCACTTTCAGTAATGGATACATCAGACAGAGGATCAATAAGGAAATAGAGGGCAGATGTGAATAACACCATAAGTCAATTAGATCTAACAGCACATATATAACAGTCCACCTAACAACATACATATTCTTCCCAAATTTATATGGAACACTTTCCAGGATATACCATATGGTAGGCCACAAAACAAGTCTTAATACGTTTTAAAAGATTGCCATCATACAAAGTACCTTTTCCAATTATAATGGATTGAAACTAGAAATTAATAGCAGAAGGAAAACTGGAAAATTCACAAATGTCTATAAATTAAACAACTAATGGGTCAAAAAAGAAATTACAACAGAAATTAGAAAATGCTTAGAAATGAATGAAAACACAGCATACCAAAATGTATAAGATACAGTGAAAGTGATATTAGAGGGAATTTATAGCTATAGACACCCATTCTTAAAAAGAAGAAAGATCTTGAGGTACTTGGGTGGCTCAGTCAGTTAAGTGTCTGACTCTTGATTTCTGCTCAGGTCATGTAGGATCTCACAGTTGTGAAATCGAGCCCCACATTGGGCTCTGTGCTGGGTGTGGATCCTACTTAAGATTCTCTCTCTCCCTCTGCCCTTCCCTCTTTCAAAAAAGGAGAAGAAGAAGGAGGAGGAGGAGGAGGAGAGGGAGGAGAAAGAACTCAAATCAATAACTTCATACCTAAGGAACTAGAAAAAAAACAAACTAAACCCAAAGAAAGCAGAAGGAAAGAAATATTAAAGATTAGAGCAGAGATAAATGAAATAGAGACTAAGAAAACAGTGGATACAATCAACAAAACCAAAAATTGATCCTTTGAAAAGATCAATAAGAGGGGCAAACCTTAGTTAGACTAAGGAAAAAATGAGGGAAGACTCAAATTACTAAAATCTCAAATTACAGAAATATAACTAGATACATTCTACCAATTTTACAGAAATAAAAAATATCACAAGACAATAGTATGAACAATTGTACACTGACAAATTGTATAACCTGGATGAAATGGACAAATTCCTCAAAACACATGATCCACCAAAACTGACTCCAGAAGAAATAGAGACATC
Source organism: Prionailurus bengalensis (assembly GCF_016509475.1). Lineage (NCBI taxonomy): Eukaryota > Metazoa > Chordata > Mammalia > Carnivora > Felidae > Prionailurus > Prionailurus bengalensis. Next base: position 97,630,533 of record NC_057345.1, read on the forward strand.
TAAATAGACCTACAACTGGTAAAAGTAGATTGAATCAGTAATCAATCAAAAGACCTTCTGACAAAGAAAAGTCCAAGACCAGATGGTTTCATTATTGAATTCCACCAAACATTTAATGAAGAATTAATGCAAACTCCTCCAAAAAACTGAACAGGTGAGAACACTTGCTAAGTCATTCTATGAGGCTAGCATTTACCTAGCCTTTGGCTAATACCAAAGCCACACAAAGATACTACAAGAAAAAGAAAACTACAGATCAATATCTTTTATGATTATTGATGCAAAGTCCTCAACCAAATACTAGCAAGCTGAATTCAGCATCATATTAAAAGGATTATATAGCATGACCAAGTGGGATTTAGTCCCAGAATGCAAGGATTGTTCAACATACAAAAATCAACCCAGATAATACACCAAATTAATAAAATAAAGGGGAAAACCCCCATCTGATCACGTCAGTTGATGCAGAAGAAAAGCATTTGACAAAATTCATGATAAAAACACTCAACAATCTAGGAATAATAGAGAGTGTCCTCAACATGATAAAGACCATATATGAAAAACCCAATGGTGAAAAACTAAAAGCTTTTCCCTAAGTTGAGGAATAAGACAAGGATGCCAATTTTTACCACTTCTATTCAACTTAGTACTTAAAATTCTAGCCAGAACAATTAGGCAAGAGAAAAACAAAAGGTGCCAAAATGGAAAGTAGGAAGTAACATTATTTTCATTTGCAGATGATATGATCTCATATGTTGAAAGATTCCACGCATGCACACAGAAACCTAGAAATAATAAACAAATTCAGTAAGGTTGAATCATCACACCCAAACCACTTGCCTTTCTATACACTAGTAATAAACAATCTGAAAAGAAAATTCAGAACACAGTTCTGATTATATTAGCATCATAAAAGGCTTAGGAATAAATTTAATCAAGGAGATGAAAGACTTGTATACTAAAAACTACAAAACATTGCTGACAGAAACTAAATAAGACATAAATAAATGAAAGACATCCCTTGTTCATAGGAAGACATAATATTGCTACAATAATAATATTACCCAAGATGAGCTACAGATTCCATTAGATTCCTATAAAAATCCCAATGGTGTTTTGCAAAAAATAGAAAAATCCAGGCGAAAATTCATATGGAATCTCAAGGGACCCTGAATCGCCAAACCAATCTTGAAAAGGAAGAGCAAATTCAGAGGACGCCTATTTCCTGATTTCAGAATATACTACAGGAGCACCTGGCTGGCTTAGTCAGTAGAGTATGTAACTCTTCATCTTGGGGTCATGAGTTCAAGCCCCACGTTGAGCATTGAGCTTACTTTTTTTAAATGTACTATAAAGACGGGCGCCTGGGTGGCTCAGTATGTTGAGCACCCGACTTCAGCTCAGGTCATGATCTCATGGTTTGTGGGTTTGAGCTCCCCATCGAGCTCAGTGTTGATAGCTCAGAGCCTGGAGCCTGCTTCGGATTCTGTGTCTCCCTCTCTATCTGCCCCTCCCCGCTTGCACTGTCTCTGTCTCAAAAATAAATTAAAATGTTAAAATTTTTTTTAATATACTACAAAGGTACAGTAATAAAACAGCATGGTACTGGCATAGAACAGTCATAAAGACCAATGTAATAAAATAGAAAGCATAGCAATAAATTCACATATGTGGGAAACTGGTTTTTGGTGAGGGTGCCAAGACCATTCAATGGAGAAAAGACTCTATTCAACAAATGGCTCTGGGACAACTGGATATCCACATGCAAAAGAATGAAGTTTTTAAACATTTTTTAATTAATTTTTTCATGTTTATTTTTGAGAGAGAGAGAAAGAGAGACAGAGCGTGAGTGGGGGAGGGGCGGAGAGAGATGGAAACACAGAATTTGCAGCAGGCTCCAGGCTCAGAGCTGTCAACACAGAGCCCAACGCAGGGCTCGAATCCACAAACCATGAGATCATGACCTGAGCTGAAGTCAATGCTTAACTGATTGAGCCACCCAGGCACCCCTAAACATTTTTTTAACATTTATTTATTTTTGAGAGACAGATTGTGAGTGGGGGAGGGACAGAGAGAGAGGGAGACACAGAATCCAAAGCAGGCTCCAGGCTCTGAGCTGTCAGTGCAGATCCCAGTGTGGGGCTCAAATCCATGAACCGTGAGATCATGATCTGAGCCCAAGTCGGACACTTAACTGACTGAGCCACCCAAGTGCCCCCAAAAGAATGAAGTTTGACTCTTACCTTACAACATAATATAAAAATTAACTCAGAATGGATCAAATACTTGAACATAAGAACAAAAACTATAAAACTCTTAGAAGAAAACACAGAAAGCTTCGTGACATTAGATTTGGTAGTGATTTCTGGACATGACACCAAAGGTACTAGCAGTAATAATAAATAGAAAGATTGAACTTTATGAACAGATTAAGAACATTTATGCATCAAAGTACATAATCAACGGTGTAAAAGGGCAGCACACAGAATGAGAGACAATATTTGCAAGTCACATATCTGGCATGGGATTACTATCCAGAATATATAGAGAACTCCTAAAACTCAACAGCAACAAAAACCCAATTCAAAAGTTGGCAAAGGACTTGACAGACATTTTTCCGAAGACAGTATACAAATGGCCAGTGAGCACATGAAGCAATATTCAGCATCGCTAATCAGGAAAATTGAAACCAGAACAACAATGAGATATTACTTTATACCCATTAGAATGGCTACCATAAACAAAATAACAAGTATTGGTGAGGATGTGGAGAAATTGGAACCCTTGGACATTGCTGGTGGGAATGTAAAATGGTGCACTGCTGTAAAAATTAGTATGGCAAAAAATTAAACTAGAATTATATGAAAAAATTAAATTAGAATTATATGATCCAGCATTTCCATTTCTGCATATATACCCCAAAGAACTGAAAACAGGGCACAAAACGATCTGTATACACTCATACTTTTAGCAGCATTATTTACAATAGTCAAAAGGTGGAAGTAAACCACCTGTTCACCAATGGATGAATGGAGAAACAAAACGTGGCATACAATGGAATATTATTCAGCCTTAAAAAGGCAGGAAATTCTGACACGTTATGATAGTGATGAACCTCGAGGACATTATGCTAAGTGAAATAAGCCAAACCCAAAGGGCGAATATCGTGTGATCTCACTGATAAGCGGTACCTAGTGGTAAAATTCACAGATATGGTAGAATAGTGGTTACTAAGGGCAGTGGAGAGGGTAGGGGGGAGGAAGGAATGGAGAGCTATTATTTAATAGGTATAAAGTTTCAGTTTTTCAAGATAAAAAGAGTTCGGGGAAGAGATGATGGTCATAACTGCACAACAAAATGAATGTTCATAGTATTACTCAATTATACACCTACAATGAGTTCAGGTGGTGAATTTATGTGTATTTTACCACAATTTGACAAATTTGAAAAAAAAAAGTAGGCAAAGGATTTGGATATACATTTGTACAAAAAAGATATACCAATGACCGATAAGAACACAAGATGATGCTCAACATCACTAGTCATGAGGGAAATGCAAATCAAACCATAAGATACTATTTCACATCCATTAGGATGGCTATTATCTAAACAAAACAAAACAAAACAGAAAATACCAAGTGTTGGCAAAGATGTAGAGAAATTGGGACTCTTGTGCATTGCTAGTGGGGATATAAAATTTGCAACCACTGTAAAAAATTAGTTTGGTAGTACCTTTAAAAACAAAACCTAAAATTATTGTAGAATCCAGCAATTCCTGGATTCTTCTGGGTATATACCCCAAATAATTTAAATTAGGGACTTCAACACATATTGGCACATCAATTTTTATAGCAGCATTATTCCCAGTAGCCAAAAGGGGGAAACAATCCAAATGTCAATTGGTGGATGAATGAATAAGCAAAATGTGGAATGTACACACAATTGAATATTGTACACCCATAAAAAGGAATGAAAGCCTGATGCATGCTAAAAAAAAAACCAGATGAACCTTAAGAACTTGCCACATGAAATAAGCCAGATATAAAAGAATAAATACACAATTCCACTTATCTGATATACCTAGAATAAGCAAGTTTATAGAAACAAAAAGTAGAATAGAGTTGCTAGGGGTTGGGGTAGGGACCGTGGAGAGTTTCTGTTTAGGATGATGAAAAAGTTCTGGCAATAAATAGGAGTGATGGTCACACATATAGGGAGGATACTTAAAGCCACTGCATTGTACGCTTAAAAATGGTTACAATGGGGGCGCCTGGGTGGCTCAGTCGGTTAAGCGTCCGACTTCAGCTCAGGTCACGATCTCGCGGTCCGTGAGTTCGAGCCCCACGTCGGGCTATGGGCTGATGGCTGGGAGCCTGGAGCCTGTTTCCGATTCTGTGTCTCCCTCTCTCTCTCTGCCCCTCCCCCGTTCATGCTCTGTCTCTCTCTGTCCCCAAAATAAATAAACGTTAAAAAAAAAATTTTTTTTTAAATGGTTAAAATGGTAATTTTTCCCATAGTGATAAAATGATATATCTTACCACCATAGAAAATATGAATGGGGAAAGTGTTTCCTTCTCTTCTATTTTCTGGTACAGATTGTGTAAAATTGGTGGTAATTCTTCCCTAAACATTTGGTAGAATACTCAAGTGAAATTATGTGGGCCTGGAGATTTCTTTTTTGGGAGTTTTAAAATTATGACTTCAGGTTCCTTAACTGTGATGGGGCTATTCAAATGATCTATTTCATGTTGAGTAGGCTGTGATAGTTTGGTTTTTCTTTTTGAGGAAGTAATCCATTTTGTCTAAGTGGTCAGGTTCATTTGTATTTATTATCCTTTATTATCCTTCTGATGTCTGCAGAGCCTGTAGGCCTATCCCATTTCACTCCTGATATTGGTCATTTTTATTTTCTTCTTAAAAAAAAAAATCAGCCATCATAGAGGTTTGTCAATTTTATTGATCATTTCAGCTCTTTTCTCCACTATTTTTCTGTTTTCACTTCATCAATTTCCACTCATTATTTCTTTCCTTCTGTTTTCTTTGGGTTTTTTTTTTTTTTACTCTTCCTGCCCCCCACCCCCCTTTAGATTCTTAAAGTGGGAAGTCAGATTATTGATTTGAGACTTTTACTGTCTTCAAATGTTTGTATTCAGAGTGCTATAAGCTTCCCTCTTAATACTGCTGTAGCTCTGTCCCACCAATTTCAATATGTTGTATTTTCATTTTTATTCAGTTCAATGTGTTTTTTTTTAATTTCCCCTGAAACTTCCTCTTTCACTCAATGGATAATTTAGAAAAATGTAGTTTAGTTTATAAGTGTTTGAATCTTCTCCTGTTATCTTTCTGTTAATTGACTTCTAGCTTGATTCCACTGTGGACAGAGAATACATTCTGTATGATTTCAATTCTTTTAAATGTTTGAGCTTGTTTTATGGCCCATAATATGATTGATCTTGGTATATGTTCCATCAGCACTTGAAAAAAGTGTATATTCTTGTGTTGTTGATTCGAGTGCTCTATCAATATCAATTTGATCCCATTGACTGATGGCGTTGTTAAGTTATCCTGTATTCTTGCTGATTTTCTATTGAGTTTTTCTATCAATTCTTAAGAGAAGGGTACTGTAGTCCTCTACTGTTGTCAGACTTGTCTATTTCTCCTTTCAGTTCTGTCAATTTTTGCTTCACAAATTTTGTAGCTCTGTTTGGTCCGTACACACTTAGGACTGCTATGTATGTATGACTTATTGGTGGATTGATTTTTTTACCATTATATATTGTCCCTTCCTGCCTGTGATAATTTTCTTGCTCTGAAGTCTACTTTATCTGGTATTAATATAGTTAATCTACTGATTTCCTTCATTCCTGTTTATATGAATACATGATGTATCTTTTTTTTCCAGTCTTTAAACCAACTTGTATCTTTGCAGCATGTTTCTTATAGACACATATAGTCGTTATGCTTTCAATACACTCTGCCAATCTGTCTCTCTCTCCTTTTTTTTTTTTTTTAAAGAGAGAGAGAGTGCACAAGCAGGGAAGAGGGGCACAGGGGGAGGGGGAGAGAGAGAGAGAGAGAGAGAGAGAGAGAGAGAGAGAGAGAGAGGAAGAGAGAGAATCCTAAGCAGGCTCCATGCTCAGCACGAAGTCTGACACCAGGCTTGATCCCATGACCCTGGGATCATGACCTGAGCCGAAATCAAGAGTCGGATGCTTAATCAACTGAGCCACCCAGGCACCCCCCAATCTTTCTCTTAATTGGTATACTTATGCCATTTACATTTAGCATAATTATTGACATGTTAGGGCTTAAGTCCGCCATTTTATTTCTTGTTTTCTGTTCTGTTTTTCATTTCTCTTTTCTTTTTCCTGCATTTTTTAGAATTTCATTTGATTTACCTATAGTGTTTTTTAAGGTATGTCTTTGTATAGCTTCTGTAGTGGTGGCTCTAGGTATTACATTATATACACATAACCTATCACAGACTACAGGTGTTATCATTTCACTAGTTCAAGTACAGAAACCTCACCTCCTTTACGTCCGTAACCTTTCCCTGTTTATATTGGCTTAAATACTTCCTCTAATACATTTGGAACCACATAAGACTGTATAATTTTTGCATCAATCATCCAACAATTTAGAAAGCTCAAGAAGAGAAATTAAACCTATTACATCTACTCATGATTTTGCATATCATGTCCTTCCTTCTTTCATCATTTCCTTTCTGTTTAGAAAACTTCCTTTGCCATTTTTTTTTTATATGCAAGGTCTCCCAGACAAATTCTCTTAGTTTTTTGGTGGTTGTTGTTTATTTTTCCATCTGAGAATGTCTTGATTTCTTCTTCATTCCTGAGGGGTATTTTCACTGGGTGTGAGTTTCTGAGTTGCCAATTATTTTCTTTCTGCACTGGAGAAATATATGTCGCTTCCATCTGGCCTCTATGGTTTGTGATGACAAATTTGCTATCATTATAATTGTTTTCCCCCTATAGTGAAGATCATTTTTCTCTGGCTGCTTCATAGAAGTTTTCTTTTTAGCTTTCAGCAGCTTCATTATGATGCATCTTTTGTTGTTGTTGTTGTTTTGATAGGGAGAGAGAGTATGAGCAGGGGAGAGGGGCAGAGGGAGAGAAAGAGAGAATCCCAAGCAGGCTCTGTACTCAGTGCAGAGCCCAGCACGGGACTTGATCCCATGACACTTGGGATCATGACCTGAGCCGAAATCAAGAGTCAGACGCTCAACCAACTGAGCCACCCAGGCAGCCCAAATGTGATGAGTCTTTAAGTTCTTTTTTTGACTTGACTTTTTTCCCCTCTCCTTCTTGAACTCTGCTGACACAAGTGCTAGTTTTTTTGTTATAGTCCCTTAATTCCCTAAGGCTCTGTTTGTTCTCTTTTCCAGTCTATTTTATTTCTGATGTTGAGACTGGGAAATTCCTATTGTTCTATTTTCTAGTTCATTAGTTCTTTTTTTCTGTAGGTACCCTGAATTCTGCTTTTGAGCCTATCTACTAAGCTATTTTGTTTCAGTTACTACCTTTCTCAGTTCTAAAATTCCCATTTGGTTCCTCTTTATATCTTCTGTTTCTTTGCTGAACCCTTTTATTAATTCTTTGCTGAGACTTTCCTTTTTTTTTTTCAAAAATTTTTAATGTTTATTATTTTTTTTAATGTTTGTTTTTGAGAGAGAGAGAGAGAGCAAACAGGGGAGGGACAGAGAGAGGGAGACACAGAATCTGAACCAGGCTCCAGGCTCCTTGCTATCAGCACAGAGCCCAATGTGGGGCTTGACCACACAGTGAGATCATGACCTGAGTCAAAGTCAGACGCTTAACCAAAAGGTCACCGAGGCGCCCCAAGATTTTCCATTTTTAAAATCTTTTCAAGCATGTTTGTAATTGCTCATTGAAGCATTTTTACAGTGGCTGCTCTAAAATCTTTGTCAGATAATTCTAACATCTCTATCATCTCAGTATTGTCATCTATTGATTGTCTTTCATTCATTTGGTTTGAGGTCTTCCTAGATTCTTGGTATGACATGTAATTTTCAATCGAACCCTAGACATTTCTGTATCGTTATGAGGCTCCGGATCTTAGTTAAGCCTCTTTTAACTGGGTTCTTCTATTTTTAACTCCATTCTGACAGGGGAAAGGAAAGGTGCTGCCTCATTACTGCCTTGTTATTGCCACATAGAATCGACCTCCCCTAGTCTGCTCGCTGAGCCTCTGTTGACACCCAAGCAGAGACACATCAGGAGAGGCTCCCCATGTGGTCTCCACTGACACTGCAGGAAGCTCTCATGGAGGCCAATGGGGATGAAAGTCTTCGCTCTTTACCTGACCTTCTCTGACACCACTTCAGCACTTTACTACGGTTTTAGAAAGGTGAGAATCTAGGGGGCGCCTTGGTGGCTTAGTCGGTTAAGCATCTGACTCTTGATCTCAGCTCGGGTCACGATCTCATGGTTCCTGAGTTCAAGCCCCGCATGGCGCTCTGCGCTGACAGTGTGGAACCTCCTTGGGATTCTGTCTCTCCTTCTCTCTGCCCCTCACCTGCTTGTGCTTGCTCTTTTCTCAAAATAAATAAACAAACCTGAAAGGAAGGAAGGAAGGAAGGAAGGAAGGAAGGAAGGAAGGAAGGAAGAAAGAAAGAAAGATGGGAATCTAGTACCCCACTCAGCCTTTGCTGACATGGGTGGGGTTAGGGGCCATTATTTTCTGTGGTGTTGACTAAAGGAGAGTAATGATTATCTAAAAGTTTTCTATCTTGCTGGACTGCCCCTTTACTGATCCTTTGCCTAGACAGAACAGGCTTTTGTTGTTGTTTTGTTTTGTTTTGTTTTGTTTGTCTGTACCATTGGCATTTCCAGGTTGTTGACTTTCAGTTCCAAGTCTGCAAAAATGAGGCAAAAGAAAACCCAAGGAACTTATCATCATGTCTTTCCTCAGGTCCCAAAGTCCCTAGCTAGTCTGACTTCTTTCTATCTTTCAGAACCTTCTTAGAGTTGTTTTATTTATAATGTCAGTTGTTTCCAGTTGCACTTAGTGGGAGGAACAGGGGGGAAAAGGTATGTCCACTTGATCTTCCCAGAAACAGAAATCCTCTTTAGTGAACTTTAACCAATTCCCTCTATGGGAGTTTGAGCTGTGTTCCTATGTTCCCATCTACTGACTAAAGGCCCACTTCAGGCAACTCACCTGCTACTGGGCTAAATTTGAGTATTGTCATTTTCTGGAACCTAAATAAAATATTAGTCCACATACTCTAGCAACACATTAAAAGAATATCTTTTGTTCAAGAAGGGTCAATTCTAAGAGTACAGGGATGGTTTGATACCACCAAATCCAATGATATGACTGTACTAATAGGTTGAAGGAGAAAATCCATGTGATCATTCCATGAATGCAAAAATATGCAATTGACAGACTTCAACATTCTTTCTCTAAAAATTTCCTAGTAAAATAGAAATTAATAAATACTCTCTTTAAAACTATTAAAAAACAACAGTCAAATGTATAATTGCACCAAAAAAGGATAAAATGCCTAGGAATAAATTTAACCAACGAGGTAAAAGACCTATACCGATAAGACATTAGTTAAAGGAATTGAAGATGTCAACAACAAATGGAAAGATATACCATGCTCATGAATTGGAAGAGTTTATACTGTTAACACTTGGGTTCATACAACCCAAAACAATCTACAGATTCAATGCAGCCCCTATCAAAATACCAGTAGCAATTGGTAGAACTAGAACAAATAATCCTAAAATTTGTATGGAACTACAAAAGACCTCAAATAGTCAAAGCCAACTTTGAGAAAGAAGGAAAAAGCTAGAGGTGTCACAATCCCAGATTTTAAGATATATTACAAACTATATTCATCAAAACAGTATGGTACTGACACAAAAATAGACGCATAGATCAATGGAACAGACAGAGATCCCCAAAACAGACCCACACTTATATAGTCAACTAATCCATGACAAAGGTGAAAAGAATATACAATGGGGAATGACAGTCTTTGCAGTAAATGGTGTTGGGAAAACTGGACAGCTACATGCAAAAGAATTAAACCGGACCACTCTCTTATACCATATAAGAAAATAAAGTAAAAATGGATTAAAGACCTAAATGCGAGTCTTGAAATCATAAAACTCCTAAAAGAAAACATAGGTAATCTCTTACAGTAATCTCTTGGACATTGGCCTTAGCAAAATATTTATGGATATGTCTCCTCAGGCAAGGGAAACAAAAGTAAAAAAAAAACTACTGGGACTACACTACAATGAAAAGCTTTTGCACAGCAAAGGAAATCATCAACAAAATAAAAAGTCAACCTACTGAAAGGGAAAAGATATTTGTACATGATATATCCATAAGGGGTTAATATCCAAAATATATAAAGAATTTATACACTCAATACCAAAAAAAAAAAATCAGATTAGAAAATGGGCAGAGGACGTGAATACACATTTTCCCAAAGAAGACATGCAGATGGTCAACAGGCATGTGAAAGATGCTCAACATCACTAATCATCAGGGAGATGCAAATCAAAACCACAATGAGATGTCACCTCACACCTGTCAGAATGGCTACTATCAAAAACACAAGAAACAACATGTGTTGGAGAGGTTGTGGCAAAAAGGGAACCCTTGTGCATTGTTGGTGGGAATATAAATTGGTGTGGCCACTATGGAAAACAGTATGAAGGTTCCTTAAAAAATTAAAAACAGAACTACCATTTGATCGCATAATCACACTACTGGGTATTTACCCAAAGAATATAAAAACGCTAATTCGAAGGGATATATGCATGCCTATGTTTATGACAGCTTTATTTACAATAGCCAAATTACGGAAGCAGCCCAAGTGTCTATCCATAGCTGAATAAAGAAGTGATATATATATATATATATATATATATATATATATATATATGTGTGTGTGTGTGTGTGTGTGTGTGTGTAAGTGTGTGTGTAAACTGGACAGCTACATGCAATAATACATATATTACTATATATATATAATGGAATATTAGCCACAAAAAAGAATGAAATCTTGCCATTTGCAACAACATGGATGGATCTAGAGAGTATTATGCTAAGTGAAATAATTCATGCAGAGAAAGACAGATACCTTATGCTTTCACTGATATGGGGAATCTAAAAGGCAAAATAAACAAGCAAAAAACAGACTCTTAACTATAGAGAAGAAACTGGTGGTTGCCAGAAGGGAGGCTTGTGGCAGAAAGGGTGAAATAGATTAAGAGGTATAAACAAGCAAACAAATGTCTCCAAGTCAGCATCACACTTTATAGTGAAACATGAGAATCTTTTCCATTAAAATTCGGTTGTCCATAATCGCCTCTATCATTTAACCTGGGAATACTAGCCAATGAAGTAGACATAAACAGGATACAAGTAGCAATTTCTAACAAAACTATATTCTTATTTCCATGTCCTTCTACCACATTGTTTTTCCTTGAAGTTGACACTAACAATAGGATTACTTAGTCCATTTCAAGCCTCAACAGTTTTTCTGGCTTTCTTTCCTTTCCCCTTTCAGCATTCAACTGACAGGAGTTACCATCAGAATCATGTCTTACATACTTTGTATTCTTAATACTGTGATAACAGTAGGTCCTCAGTGAATATTTTCAGATTAAGAATCCAGGGGTGTCTGGGTGGTTCAATTGGTTAAGCTTCCAACTTTGGCACAAGTCATGATCTCACGGTTCGTGGGTTTGAGCCCCACATCAGGCTGTATGCAAACACCTCAGAGCCTGGAGCTGGCTTCAGACTCTGTGTCTCCTCTCTGTGCCCCTCCCCCACTTGTGTGTACACGTGCTCTCTCTCTCAAAAATAAATAAATGTTGAAAAAATTTTTAATATTAAAAATTAAGTTAATATGTATATGTAACTAAATATACCCTTGCAAGGTAAAACAGTAATTTTGTCTTCCTAAAGTTTGTTCAGAACCTAATACTTTGTGACTATATAGAACAAGTACTTGACTTCTCAGTTTTCATGATGAGATCAAAATAGCATATCCTAGAATGCTCAATATTTCTTAACTGGAATTTGGTTAAATCATAATTGTTTTTATACCTAATACCTTCAGTTGAAAATCCTCTACATGCTCTAAAATATTGACAAAATTTGATGAGGCATACACAATCAAAACGCAGCTAGAAGAACCTGAAAATTCACATCAGTACTCAACTCTGAATTCACTTTAGGGTTGTCACTCTCACTTTTAACTGGCCACACAGCTATTTACGTGGAAAGAGAATATACACTTGCCCTGTCACTCACTCCTATGGTTTCTAAATTTCGCTGAAAATCGTATACCATAGGTGAACCAAGAGATTCATTTTCTACATTGGAGTACTTCAATTAATTTGTCCTTCTCCACAGGAGATCGGCAGCGTAGCCCCATTTACTTGTGACAATGGATCATTAGGTAAGGTCGACAACTGATCTGAGATCCCTTGACCAAAATCAAATATGAAAAAAAAAGAGAGACAAAATATCAAGTTTAATGTTTACCTCTGTTCCTGACGTTTCACCCCTGATGACATCCATCTGTCTCTTAAATAGTTCTAATACAGCCTTGTAGACCAGTTCATACTGTTCCTGCAGAGCATCACAAACCAGAACAAGGGAAAACAAACAAAAAACTTGGTGAAATACAGAACCAGAGTTTGGGAGTATGCACATCAGTCAAATCTTAGTGTAGCAGATCTGAAGATCATTAACAGTAGTTTAATTGTAGTGCCCTTATATTTGTGTGGCCCATTTCAGATTGCAAAGCGCTTTTAGGCTGCTAAATGCAGCTAAATATTTGATCGTCTACCTCTAAATATACAAGGAAGGGCCTTCCAGCATGTTTTATGTTCTACTCCACCTTCTCACTTATCTTTCTCTCCACCATCATCCCTCCAGTTCTATTTTCCTTGCTTACATTTTAAAAGTTGTATTGGATCCTGGATGCATTTTTTTTTTTGTCAGTTACCTTCATCTTTTCCAGAAAAAGTTAGATAGAATTGTGGTTGATGGGTAGATAGATGGCTTCAATATGTATTCTCAAACTTGACCCTCACAATTGATCTGTAAAGTAGGTAGCCTGTTATTCCTGTTCACACTGTGCAAGGTCATTCAGAAGTAAGGTCCAGACTTGAATTAGAACTTGAATCTTCTGACTCTTAGTTAATGCACTTGGATCAAGCTGCTGAAACGGTCTCCTAGCAGAGATACTGAAGCGACGTAGAGCACTGAAGGATTTGGAAATTTGTGCTTGTAAAAGGATTTCACCATAGAAAATGAGACCACCACAATTACAAGGTTTGTGGGGAGTTTTCTGCCGCCATACTTGATCAAGCACTTGATTTTGTATCTACTTTTCATCTGAAAGAGCCTAAACAGGGTTTCCCCTGACACTTTACACAACTCTATACAAATAAAGCACAACCTTTGCCAATTACAATTTTAGCAGGAGAACAATAGAGTCTATCACCCAACACATCCATTGGTACACTCTTCTATTTTTTTAAGAAGAGAGAAAAATCAGACAGGAAGCACCCAGCTGGTTACAGTGGTTATTTCCTGGTTAGCGTGGTGTCAGAAAAAGCAGCTACAACTGGTAAGGTATTTGTTCAGGTAGTTGCTGATAGTGCCAGCATGGGAAGGCTAACTTAAAATCGTTTCGGCTGTCTTCCGACTGTTACAAGTAGGCCTGAAATGAACTTTCTCTGAAATGGGGTATGGTTGTATTTCTTGATGCAGTTTCACAGTGTGATATTAGACAACTAGGATGCAACCTCCTGGAATCTTTATACATTTACAGGGATCAGCCTTCTTTGAAGTCTGGTAGCACTAAACCAGCCAATGCTTACATTTCACAGAAACTTTTTCCCTTACAAGCTGAATATAGAAACACCTACAGTCAACACATGAAAAAAAAAAAGTTTTTTTCCACTAGCTATTAGTGGAAAACCTGTGTGGGCCAAACAGAAGGCTTATATTATAATAGCTCTTCATTTTTTCCCTCCCATTCACAAATGCTAGATGAAAATATCTAAACTGTTGCTGTCAATTATTTTACCTCCAAATCTACGTGCAAGTTCACTCTGTAAGTGCTTTAAACACTTGAAGGTCTTGCTATTTAAGCAGCAAAAATTAGTTGTAACAAATTGTGTGAAAGTGTCTGTTGCTTAATAAATATCAGTAAACACTTGGTGAATAAGGAATGAGGAATGCCAAACTCCATCTTAAAGGTGGAGACCATTTATTTAGAAATGTGGGTAAAACGATTGGCGTGGAAATCTGGGTGAAATTAACATCGTAGAGAGTGAGAGATCTGTGCTGGGAATGTTTCATCGAGGAGGCGGAGCTTGAGTGGGAGAGGAGAGGACAAAACCGAGGAAGAGCATCTGAATGGAATGAAGGGGCATGAGTAATTTGGGGTGGATTAAAATATCGTGATACATATATACATATGTACACACATACATATATATACATATAATGTATTGTGATGCATATAATATTGTGATCATATACATGTGATCCGTATATATGTGATCCGTATATATAATACATGTATCTTGTGATACATATATAATCATATGTATAGTATGATTGTAATTATGTTTTTTAAGTTTGCACACAATAAGGATCAGGAGAGACTATAGAACAATAATAATCGTGGCTACCTCTAGGTGATAGGATTATGGTTGATTTTATTTTTATTTTTAATTAAATCAAAAAATGAGTATATAAAATGCATTCCCCAGATTCTGTTACCACTTCCTGAAGTAGAAATTACAAGTCTCTGATTTTCTCGGGTTTCAGAAATGAATCACTACTACAAACCAGCAAGTTAACCTGACCCAGGTATTATATCTTGAGTATGTCAAAGAGCTTGTTGAATTTTTTCAACATCCCTTGTAAGAAACATAAAATTACTGAGTTTCTTCATATTTTTTGCACAGACAGTAGAATACAAGGAATGAGAGGAATGTGACCCAAGCCAGGGATGTAGGAAAAATATTGATATATTCAGAGTTTGAGGAAATGCAAATGGACTCATGCACGTAGTAGAAATTGGTGTTATAGCTAAAAATCAGCTATTTGGGGATGCCTTACTATGAAACCGAGAGAGGTAGGAAGACCCAGACACATGTTACCATCCATTCACAATAGTTGCATACCTGAGTTTGAACAAATGAAGGCCTTTGTGTTCGCATTTCCTGGATCAAACTAAAAATACTGAAGTTCTCAGGAATGATCTATCAAATAAAGAGAAATAATATCTTATTCCTTTGTTCCTAGCTTTGCTAATAAATTATTTCTCACGGTCTTGTTACCCCCATGGCATCTGTTGTCCTAACACAAGATCATATCAGAAAAAGAATGCGTCTTTAAAATGAATGAGATTTCTCTTCACTTGTGTCATGATTTAGAGCCTGGTGTTTTCCCCAGAAAAGACTGAAGAAACGCTTGAGAATGATTTCACATGGGGTGACCAGATGTCTGAAGTTAAACATATAATGAAGGTGGAGCCTGGGTAGGTGAGCAAATATGAGAATTTTATGAAATAAAAGAAGTTGGCAGATAGGTTTAAAGCCGATATTTCACACTTCTCACTTCCTATTATTAGACTTTAAGAAAATGATTTCTAGGGGCACCTAGGTGGCTCAGTCCATTAGGCACTGACTTCAGCTCAGGTCATGATCTCACAGTTTGTGAGTTCGAGCCCCACGTCAGGCTCTGTGCTGACAGGGCCTGGAGCCTGCTTAGGATTCTGTGTCTCCCTCTCTCTGCCCCTCCTCCACGTGTTCTCTCTCTCTCTTTCAAAAATAAACAAAACATTTAAAAAAAATTTTTTTAAATGATTTATAGATTGGAACACAAGGCTTGATTGGGGTAGATTGAGTCCATCCATTACAGCCATTTGGATAAAGGAAGAGTACCTGTGTAATTTGGGGCTGTGATTCTCAAACGCTTCAGAAGCATCAGAAGCACCTGGAGAGCTTGCTGGGCCCCCACCTCCAGTTTCTGCTTCCGTTCACCCAAGGTAGGGCCCAAGATTTTGCATTTCTAACAAGTTCTCAGGTGATGCTGATGCTGCTTCTCTGGGAACCACACTTCGAGGACCACCAACTTAGGGACTGAATTAATCATCTGACAAAGTGAGTCTACAAGTGAATATTCTAGACAATAGGAGTCATGGAAATAGGTGTTTGGAAGAACCAAACAATTCCTAAGTCTGCATGTAACAGGGTAGGCAAACGGGAAGCGCCTGCGGAGAGAAACTCACCCCGTCTTTTAGCAACATCCAGGTATAATCGATAGCGCAGATAACACCAGTCCTCCCACAACCGGCACTGAAAGGAAAGATCGCAGTGGCACATACAGTTGCAGAGACTGGATTGTTGACAGTAGCTGGGAAATTTCACCAGCATATTGAGGAAGAAGTAACCGAGAGGCAACAAAACGTTCTAAACCCCCCATTTCCCAGAGCACGTCTCTTGGTTGCCACATGCACACACTGAGCCTCGGGACAGATCCTCGGCCACTTCTCACCTGCAAGGGTGTCTGGAGCGGCACTGTTCTCGAGTAACTTGTCAGAAAATACTACTTTAATGCTCAGGTTGACTGTATTATGGTCTGTTTCTGCTACTGACCTTTCTCTTCCTATCACTTTCATGTCTCAGCTTCATTCCTTTCTAATCAACTGGAGAAAGTGAGACTAGTATCAAGAGCCTATATGCTACATGCCTGTACCAGCATAAATTCCAACAGTCAGTCTTCCTTCAGTTTCAGCAGGAGTCCTGGCCAGGCTATGACATTTGGTTGGTTTTGGGTAGAAAGTTCAAAGAACAGCATCATACCTGCAATGAATGCACACGGGAACATGGTCATCCTCTTGGTAAGAACGCATATCCCAGATGAGCTCAAGAATAGGGTCTATGGATGAAGGCACATCATGGTCTGGCCAATTCCTGTAATGAAACTGGTAGAGAGTTCGAGTTTCCTATAAAAAAAAAAATAGCCAGAATAAAAGGAGGGTTCAGCGTTAGGACCCCACCTCATTCTAGCACAAGATTACTCTGACCTCCTAAGTAGCATCTCTGTCCTGTTGGCAATTTATGCTGCTTCCTTTCCTATAGGCCTCTGGTGCCCACATGCCTTCTGAGAACAATTAAAAGTGATTTCAGGTCACTGACTATAGGTCTGTCCCTATCTGCCCCACTCACACACAAGAGGAGATCGATATTACGACTGGTGTATTTCAGGTGGGTCACAGGCATGCTGGTATATTAAACCCCTTTGCCTTAGAGAGACTGGGCAGCGTGAGCTCTCAATTCCCAGTCTCTACTCACTGCACAGCCTCTATTCATCCTACAGATATTATCATTTTATATGTGTGCCATTGTGTGTAATAGATTGGGGAGCAGAGATTACACCAAAGGTCTCTTTTGCGTATACATCAAAGGCCCAACTACTCCCCATTGTCTTATGCCCAGCCTGAGACACATACGTATGTTTTTTTTAATTTATTTATTTATTTATTTATTTATTTATTTATTTAAATGTTTATTTTATTTTTGAGAGAGACAGACAGAACATGAGCAGGAGAGGGGCAGAAAGAGAGGGAGACACAGAATCCAAAGCAGGCTCCAGGCTCTGAGCTGTCAGCACAGAGCCCGATGTGGGGCTTGAACCCATGAACCATGAGATCATGACCCTGGCCGAAGTCGGATGTTCAACCGACTAAGCCACCCAGGCACCCCTCATATGTTTTTTTTTAATTTACTTATTATTTTTTTTAGTGATTATTTATTTTTGAGAGATAGAGAGAGACAGAGCATGAGCAGGGGAAGGGCAGAGAGAGAGGGGGACACAGAATCCAAAGCAGGCTTCAGGCTCTGAGCTGTCAGCACAGAGACCCATTTGGGGCTTGAATACACCAGCTGTGAGATCATGACCTGAGGCAAAGTCAGATGCTTAACCCACTGAGCCACCCCAAGCGCCCCACATACATGTTTTTACCTCTGTCTCTGTAGGCTCTTGAGTTTACCACTCCTGTTCTATACTTACACTATTGAACTTGGCTTTTAGAGTCCTGATTATGTAATCAGATTTTCTATTTTCAGCTTCCTGAGAAGTAAATTAAAATAGTAGTTACTTCAAAGACTAATATTCAAAAACTAGTCTCTATAAAGTAGATCCTGGAGCATTTGCTCAGCCGCAATGGAAGCAGCCATCATACTTACACAGGATATGGAGAAAGGACCAACTTGCAGTTGTAGCTCTCCTGGCTCAGTCCAGTAGCGCTCACACTTTTTCTGTTACACAAAACAGAATGTAATGATTTCCCTCCATATATTCTAGTCTCTCCTAGGTAACAAAACCCACTCTCAATGAGGGAGACACAGGTTCTGTGTCCTTCACCTTATGTTAGCAATGTCCTACCCCCTTGGGCTTCACCCCCAACATCATGGTGGTCTGGAATCTCCAAGGACAGGGAAAACACTAAAGGATATATAAATTACAGACTTCCTAGAAGTCTGAAAAAATAGAAATAGGGATCTGGCATTTTCAGCACAGTAGTCCCCCCCCTCGTTCACAGCTTTGCTTTCCATGGTTACAGTTACCAGTTTCAGCCTTTCGGGTACCTACCGTCTGGGACGTATTGTTGGCAATACTAAGTATTGTAGTAGCCTAACCCTACATCACAAACACCTACATCATTTCCTTTGTGTCAGCATCTGATCGTCTCACATCATCATCAGAAGAAGCGTGAGTACAGTACAATAAGATATTTTGAGAAAGAAAGAGACCACATTCACACAACTTATAGTATATTGCTTCAATTGTCCTATTTTATTATTGTTGTTGTTAATCTCCTAACATGCCTAGTTTACAAGTTAAACTTCACCATAGGTATGTACGTATAGGCAAAAATATGGTGCGTGTACAGTTCGTTACTGTTGTTGGTGTCAGGCATTCACCGGGGGTCTTGGAGCACATCCCAAGCAAATAAGGAGGGGACTGCTCTATTTCGAAAGGATTAACAGAAATCACCTCTACTAAAACAAAGCTGCACGAGTGAAGTGAAACCCCAAATTCCTTGTTTTTTTTTTAAATTTTTTTTTTCAACGTTTATTTATTTTTTTGGGACAGAGAGAGACAGAGCATGAACGGGGGAGGGGCAGAGAGAGAGGGAGACACAGAATCGGAAACAGGCTCCAGGCTCTGAGCCATCAGCCCAGAGCCCGACGCGGGGCTCGAACTCACAGACCGCAAGATCGTGACCTGGCTGAAATCGGACGCTTAACCGACTGTGCCACCCAGGCGCCCCCCAAATTCCTTGGTTTTAACTGAACTGTGAATGTCAACAGTAGGTAAGATAGGTGCTCTCCAATGGAAACAAGATGTGAGCTACACACTCAATTTTAAGTTTTCTAATAGCCACGTTCAAAAGTCAAAAATGAAATTGATTTTAATAATATATCTTAGCCCGATCAAAACACATGTAATCTGGATAAAACAGATATTAGATATTTGACATTTCTTATCTCAGTCTTCAGACCCCGGTGTGCATTTTATATTTACAGTATATCTCAATTAATCCACTGAATTTTCATCGGAACATTTAATTTCCATTTAGAGTTCATAAAATTTATAGGTGAAAAAGATTCACGTACCTAAGTTGTTCAAATCATGCTTAAAGTTCTCCAATCACTGAATTGGAACACTGAGTTTTTAAATTTAAACTCATTAAAATAATAAAATAAGTTAAATTAAATTAAATAGTTCCTTGGGTACGTTAGCTATGTTTCAACTGCTCGATAGCCACAAGCAGCTAGTGGATGTCATGTTGTTGGACAGCACAGGGTTAGAAGTGCTGACTGCCATTTAAGATGCTTGATTAATAAAAATGGGAAGATGAATTGTTACTTTAAAAGCATACCTTCTTTTTACTTAAAGATATAGAGCCTGGGCAAATGGACAAAAGGAGTTCTTAGAGGTAAATAAAAAATACTTGAGAGTCATTTGGCATTCCCAAACTGAAAGCTAGCAAGATGAGAATAATTTTTTTTAAATGTTTATTTATTTTTGAGAGAGAGAGAGACAGAGTGCAAGCGAGGGAGGGGCGGAGAGAGAGGGAGACACAGAATCTGAAGCAGGTTCCAGGCTCTGAGCTGTCAGCACAGAGCCTGACTCAGGGCTCAAACTCACGGACCGTGAGATCATGACCTGAGCCGAAGTCGGACACTTAACTGACTGAGCCACGGAGGCATCCCAGAATAATTTTTACGTAGGCACACTTAAGGCAAGTTCTGCAACCAAGTTTCCCCCTTCTCTTTCCTTTAACTCACCTTCCCCATCTCAAACTCCATGCACGCCATAACAATGATCTGAGGGGATGAAATAAATAGAAACCTGAGTGTTGATACAGTTAGAAAAAGCAGTTAACACACGGGTCCCAGAGTCATTGTTTTTTCTGTTTTTTTTTTTTTTCTTGTTATTGAACAAAAAAGAAAACAGAAATCTTGATAAATTTTAAAATATTGCTCCTACCCTTCTTTCTGTCCTTACTTCCCTTTTCTCTATTCAAATCGGTAAATTCTTGTTAACAAATGAGCCTGTCAAGATGAGAACTTTCATTTCCTTGAGTAAAGGTGACTTTGTGATTTTGACAAAAATGTGCCTGAACACTGAAATTCTAGCGACTGACCCAAAAAGGCACTGATTTTAATACAAAGGAAACCTCAGTCACATACCCTGATACCCTCCTCCCTCCATCTCTAAAAACTAGAGAATATAGTAACAAAAGCATTTCTGCCCTTACCAGGACACTGTATTCCCAAATCATCCTCCAGAAGTCCAGGAGAGTTGTAGACAAAGGTCCCTGGGTGGCTATATAAGCTTTGGGTCCATAAACTCCCTAAAGGGGAACAGAAATTATATGGGATGACTACAGATAATATCCTTTTCTTCTTGTTTAGAATCCCCTCCACCTCTTTCTTAGGTACCTAAAGAAATATGGTCTAGTATCCCGACCCCTTTTAAGGTACCTAGAAAACTATAGAATATGGGGTGTACCTTAATGAAGTTGGCATTGATGTAGTTGGAATCTTCATCTGAGGTTATCAGAGACAGCTCTACTAAGCTATGATCATCTATAATACAAAAGATGGACATATTAGAACTAAAAGGACTTAGTCAGAGGACTTACCATAAGTCAGAAACTAGCACTGTGAATAGTGGCTGTGCAAAAGTGTTTGATGAGTGAGTGAGTGAGTGAATGTTCTTTTGTGGTTGTATATAGTACAAACTCATGTGTCAAAGCATTGTACCAGGATTGGGAACAGCAGGCAATGGGTAAAAATAGGAATGACTGGATTTGGGAGAAGATACAAATTTATAGGGAGAAACAAAAACTTACAGGGCAAGATATCCTTGTATCTGTTTTTCTTGATATTCTTGGGTCTCTCAGCCACAGTTGTAGGATAGGTTTTGTCTGCCTTGTACTTAGTGGATTGTCTTTTCAGCCACTGTAATAAAATTCCAAAAATTAAATCTTCCTAGAGAAAAGAGGTAAGAAGCTCTCTCTGTAGAGACCTTTCCTTCTCTTTTGCCCAAACAGTCCGCTTTTGCCCTTGTAGCATCTTCTAGAACTACCTCCAATTCAGGACAGAGCCCCTGAGCATAAGGTCAGCAGACTTCAGTTTGGAGAAGTGAAAAGATCACACTTAACTGCAGCTGAGCCACAAATAGCTAAAACCTAGAGGTGAAACTAGTGAATATTTTAAAAGCCAATGTCTTTTTGAAAACAAACTATATGCTCCACACAAACGTCAAACATTAAAAGTTTACCTTCTCTACGGCTACTACAGGGCTATTTTAAGTAGAAATGGAGCTTAAGCCAAATAAAATCTCTCGATATATAGCAAAATTTCAAAAGTTTCAGTCCCAGAAGCAGTCTTTTTTTTTTTTTTATATGACCCAAACTGCAAGCTGACCCCTCAAACAAACAACAATCTTACAACAACTGTGAGATCATGAGCTGAGCTGAAATCAAGAGTCGGACGCTTAACTGACTGAGCCACCCAGGCACCCTGAGTGGAAATCTTTTATAGTCTCCCATGTGCCTGTGGCATGTCCTTAGTTAAATTCACAGTCATGAGATCAAGCCCTGCAGAGCCCTCCACACCCTGCGGGGAGCCTGCTTAAGATTCTCTCCCTCTCCTTCTGCCCCTCCACCCCACACGTGCAAGCTCTCAAAAAAAAAATTTTTTTTTAATTTCCACTCAAGTTACACCAACTTTTTCAGCTGTCTCTGTTCTTATCCACTAAAGAATGCTCACTTTTGGGGCGCCTGGGTGGCGCAGTCGGTTGAGCATCCGACTTCAGCTCAGGTCACGATCTCGCGGTCCATGAGTTCGAGCCCCGCGTCAGGCTCTGGGCTGATGGCTCAGAGCCTGGACCCTGCTTCCGATTCTGTGTCTCCTTCTCTCTCTGCCCCTCCCCCCTTCATGCTCCGTCTCTCTCTCTGTCTCAAAAATAAATAAACGTTAAAAAAAAAAATTTAAAAAAAGAATGCTCACTTTCAGGCTGCCACTGATTCCAGAGCTGCTGAAAAGATGTCAAGTCCCAGAACTGCTCCTTTTCGAAATCTCCAGAACTGAGCCTGTGCATCCACAGGGCCTGTTACACTGTTTCTACTTGTTTGTTTTGTTTTGCCTGCTTGTGGAATGTTTTCTAGGGAGAATGCTATAAGCAAAAAGCCCTTTTCTTGGTAAGATGCGCCTCTGTTAATTGGGTGAAATGTCACAGATAAAGATTGTTTGTGTGAGACATTGTGTATTTGCGTGCACACATGCGCACGTGCGCTCATCAGCCTGTGCTAGCTTCCCTCCTTTGAGTGCCGCCTTCAACAATAGAACAGGATGACTTTTTCTTCCCACCCGTTCCTCCTCCTCCGGTGGTCATCCTGCTGGATGACTTAAGGAGACCATGCTGTTTTAGCAAAACATCACATAGGAAATGCCTATGGAATGGCTAATTTGGTAAGTGTGAAAGTTGGGTTTTGTCGTTGTTGTTTTTTGTTTGTTTTTTGTTTCGTTTTGTTTTTAGATATCTTACCTTGAGCTCAGATCACTGTGAAGGCCTTTTTTAATTCCCCTACTCTCCCTACCAGACCCAGGGGCTCAAAACCCCCAACAGAGAACAAAACAGAGCGGAAGTAGGATGGAAGAACTGATCCACCTCACCAGAAAAGGAGGAGCCTTGAGAGTAGACAGCAAAAGGGTATAAAAGAGAAAGTATGGCCATGGGGGTGGGTTGGAGTTGAGGGAGAAAGGGTTGGTCAAAGGCAGAAGGCATTTCTCTGCCAACCGCAACGCTGGGATATGCATTCACAGTACTAACAAGAGAAATCGGGGGAATGTTGCTGAGAGAACAAGAAACAGGGCCAGCATCCCTCCTGGGCCCTGATTGGTTGAAACACATGACCAACCAGATTCTGTGTAAGCTTGATAAGCTTATAGTAAGTGCATTTGGTTTATGGTCTATACTATCCTTTTCCTTTCAAGACAGGAAAACTGAGGTCCTGGCCGTAAAAGTAGAAATCAGGACAGAGCCATTTTCAGGTACTTCTCATCGACTAGTAAGTTAATTACTAATAAATGGATTAGGGTCACTCCCAAAAGAGAACAGAAAGAAAAAGAAAAAGAAAGCACAAGACCAGAATATCTTTGCCTTGGAGGACTTCCTCATGGTATAGAAGACATAGCATAAGTTACATTTCAGAGCCGGATAAATCAAATCTGCCCCCCCACCCCCCGCTGTGCTAGATGAGAGAGGGGGAATCAGGTTGGGCTGTCTCTCAAGGTAGTTCCCCAATGCCTACAACTACAAGTCAGTATGATCTATTCCAAGCCTCCAATCCACTCCAGTTCGCCAGCCAAACATGTGGGGATTTGGCTGCTGTCCAATAGTCAAGTAAGTGAGCAGGTAGATAAGCAATAGCCAAAGTGGGGTGAGTAAACCAAGGAGATCAACTTTAGATACTTAAAATGTGAGGCTATGACAAAAAGTGTGATTAAAAAAAATCCTGGGAATAACTGAAAATGTGGAGTGAGAGGCTGGGTATAGAGTTGAGAGAAATTAGAAGTGATGCGATATATTTATTCTGGTGGTAGTGATGTGGGAAACAAAGACAGAAGGAAATGGTGAATAAAATTAAATTTCCTTATTACCAGCAGCCCATGGACAAATACTTGAGGTGGGCACAGTGGAACATTTCTCTAGAAGCCTCCTACCGTCTTAATGTGCATGCTTTGCTAGAGGGAGAAACAATCTTAACCTGACAACACCAAAGCCTCCGGGATCCTAGCAGATGAAAACACCTTTGGAAACTTCCCCTTGCCTTTACCTCCCCCAACTCCCAAGTATATAATCAGTCACTCCTCACAATCCCTGGGTAGCTCTTTCTGTCCACAGGCCCTGTCCCCATGCTTTAATAAAATCACTTTTTTGCACCAAAGACATCTCAAGAATTCTTTCTTGGTCATCGGCTCTGGACCCCTACCACCACTCCAAAACCACATCAGTAGTAGCAAAAAAACAAAACAAAACAAAAAAAAAACTCAACTTAATGTGCACAAAAGTGAAAAAATGCTGATAAGTGTGTTCAAGGGATAGGCTGTTTCACATGAATCATTTTGATGAGGGAGCAGGGGGCGGGCTGAGGACAAAGTGCAAACTAGTGCACCCCCCCCCCCCCCAGGTGGAACGTGTGTGATATTCCTCAGGCACTCCTGGCTGCCCAAGGACAAAGGAAAGGAAAGACAAATGGCCAACTGATATAGGTCCCAGTCATACAGGACATGGGTCTCCACCAGTTTACAAATATCTTAGTAAATTACAAGAAAAAAGCAATCTTGTCAATAGCTTAATCTCCAGAAGACTGTAGACTGTTTCCCGGAGCCCCAACATCACCCTCCCCCCCATAGTGATGTGGGGAACGAAGGCAAGAAGGAAACGGCAAGTAAAATTCAGTGTCCTTATAACCTGCAGCCCATTGGCAAATACTTGAGGCAAATACAGAGCAGAACTTTTCTGCAGGAACCCCCTACCGTCCTAATGTTAATGCCTTAGTGGAGGGAAAACAACCTTAGCGTGACAGTAGCAAGGCCTCAGGTATCTTAGGAAAGTCCTTCTTTAGCTTATGAAAGTCCTTCTGGAGGCTTCCCTTGTGACTTCACCTCCCCCAGCTCCATAGTGTAAAACCAGTCATGCTTCACAGCCCCAGCACAGCTCTTTCTGCCCACGGATCCTGTCCCCATGCTTTAATAAAATCACCTTTTTGTCCCAAAGACATCTCAAGAATTCTTTCTTGACTTCGGCTCCAGACCCCAAGAACCCCCCATCACCCCAAAACCTCATCAATTTCAATTCAACACATGTTTGTGCACTGGCTCCTACAGGAGGAACTATGTTCATGAGTGTATTTATTTATACACAAGTAAATATAGAAGTAGGATATATTCAGTTCTAATGTATCCATGCCTTCTCTAGTCTATGATCAGTCTCCAGAAGTTGCTACTATATCAGTCTGACTTCTAGTGTATTCCAAACCAACATTGTCGTGGCCTTTAGAACTGGGTATGTTCTTTCTGTTAGGACTCATTGAATCCTTCATATTTAATAAATACGTCTTTGTATTTGATGAACATAGTATTTACCTTTTCTGCAAATATACCTTATCCCTAAGAGACATAAAATTCACCCCCCCCTTTTTTTTCTTTTTATGTTTCAAATGGAATCAAGCACTAAAGCAAAATTTTAAATACAGATTTCTTAAATAAAAAAGTAATGGCATATTCATTGAAGAAATTTTAGAATACAGAGAAGTAAAAAAAATTCTAAAAATCACCTAATATCCCGCTCTACCCAGACTTAATCATTCTTAAGATTTTATATTACATTCCAATGTTTTATCTACCTGTGTAATAAAGACAGGATCACACTGTATATGGGGGTTTTCAACTTGCTCTTTTTACTTATGAATTTGTGTTATACGTTTTAAATGATGGCAGAGTATTCCATACTATGGAGTGTAATATAAATTACTTAACCTGTTCTTTTATATTATTGCACCTTTAAGTTGCTTCCGATCTTCCTAAACCATCGTTCTAAACAATGTTTTTATAGGTAGCCAAAACCTGTAAAAATATCTTTCCTTATTTCCTTCAGATGAATTCTCAGGAGTGGTCAAAGAATTTTCCCACTTAAAATTTTTTTAAACGTTTAATTATTTTTGAGAGACAGAGAGAGAGAGTGCGAGTGGGAGGGGGGCAGAGCGAGAAGGAGACACAGAATCCGAAGCAGGCTCCAGGCTCCAAACTGTCAGCACAGAGCCTGACGTGGGGCTTGAACCCACGAACTGCAAGATCATGACCTGAGCTGAAGCCGGATGCTTAGCTGACTGAGCCACCCAGGTGCACCCAGAATTTGCCCACTTTAAAGGCTTTTGATCCATATTATCAAATATATACGAGATATGGTATACAAATTTTGCCTCCAGAAAGGTTACAACACCAATGCATATTTCTGAACTCTGACCAACATTAGGACTATAATGTTTTAAGTATAGATCCATCTGATAGGTTAAATGTTATTGGTTGTATTTTTTTTAATGTTTATTTATTTATTTTTGAAAGAGAGAAAGAGGGGTGAGGAGAGACAGAGAGGGAGACAGAATCCCAAGCAGGCTCCACGCTATCGGCACAGAGCCCAATGTGGGACTCAAACTCACCAACTGTGAGATCATGACCTGAACCAAAATCAAGAGTCAGACATCAACCGACTGAGCCACCCAGATGCCCCTTTACACATGCTTTCTAAATGAAGATGCTTCAACTACCTCCAATGCAGTAAAGGAAAGGTACATCAAAGGAGTTTTAAACAAAGACATGCAGCAAATTGACCAGCATGTGATATATATAACCAAGCCTTGACCCATATTTAATACAATGGCTGGAGTGTACATATCATAAAACCACAATCAGTTGCAGTAACTGGCCAAAGGAAATGCCTATTAACTGTAAGCTATCTGATAAAGAATGGGCTAATGGAAGTGGATGATCCTCATTAAGCCTAAAAGACCAGTAAGATGCCCAACACTGTCACTGTTGTCCCTAGAATTGTCCAGGAAAGAGTGGTGGCCACTCCTGCGGGTTCAGACAAGGAGGTGGAGACCACACCATCGCAGCTGAGGCCACCAAAATCATTCTGCTCGGCAGGCAACTTTCTGATTATGGTTGGCTTCTCACATAAGTTTTTCTCCAAACTATAGGATATGCTGTCAGTCAATGCAAACTTCTATTCTCACAGTGATTTGTCTCCTTGAAAAATTAATACATTGGCAATCTTGTTTCTGGTGGATTTCTTATGTATGCCTAATCCTGATGATCAACTCTGGGCATAGTAACAAAATTGAATTTTCAGACTTGCAAAACTAAAGCCAAGACACTGGATGGTGGTGATCCAAGGCAGTTATTAAGTGAGTATGTGACCTCGCTCAATGCATTCTGTGATCCCAACAGTTTGGTAATTGCATTTATTCGACCTTGATGGAATTCATAAAAAGTACTAGAAAAAAAAATCAAGACCTGGCTACATCCAACAAAACGGATAGATTTTATAAATATAATGTAGAGTGAAAGAAAAAAAGGCCTTTAAAAAAGCCAAATACAGGGGCGCCTGGGTGGCGCAGTCGGTTAAGCGTCCGACTTCAGCTCAGGTCACGATCTCGCAGTCCGTGAGTTCGAGCCCCGCATTAGGCTCTGGGCTGATGGCTCAGAGCCTGGAGCCTGCTTCCGATTCTGTGTGTCTCCCTCTCTCTCTGCCCCTCCCCCGTTCATGCTCTGTCTCTCTCTGTCCCAAAAATAAATAAACGTTAAAAAAAAAAAAAAGCCAAATACATATAACATGATTTCATTACATAGAGTTCCAAAACAGGTAAAATTAATCCCTACTGTTCAGTTTATATATATGTGTGTGTGTATATATATATATATATATATATATATATATATCTTAAAGCTATTAATAAAAACAAAATAATTCCACAGAGAAAGGTAAATATGATTTCACTTAGATGTGGAATCGTTTTTTTTTTTTTTTTAATTTTTTTTTTCAACTTTTATTTATTTTTGGGACAGAGAGAGACAGAGCATGAACGGGGGAGGGGCAGAGAGAGAGGGAGACACAGAATCGGAAACAGGCTCCAGGCTCTGAGCCATCAGCCCAGAGCCTGACGCGGGGCTCGAACTCACGGACCGCGAGATCGTGACCTGGCTGAAGTCGGACGCTTAACCGACTGTGCCACCCAGGCGCCCCTAGATGTGGAATCTTAAAAGACAAAACAACAAACAGCAACGAAAAGAGAAACAGACTCGTAAATAGAAAGAGAAACTCATGGTTGCCAGAGGGGAGGGGAGGAGGGGGATAGGCGAAATAGGTGAAGGGGATAAAAAATAAATAAAAATCATCACCATTTCAGGGCAACACCTACCTCCACTCTGGCAGGGGTTGGCAGTGGGGGGTGAGGGAGATGTGGTCCAGGACACCCAAGGGATTTCTGAGGTATAGGCAATGTTCTGTTTCTCTATTTGAGTAGAGCTTGTATGGATGCCTGCTTTATCACTAGTTGTTAAATTGCATGTGTGTTTAAAGTACTTTTCTGTGTATATGTGATAGTCTATCATTTTTTTAAGTTTAAAAGGTTAAGACTAATGCACAAATTGGGGGCACTAGAGTCAGGGATCGGAGGAAGGGCTACTAGCACAGGCTCAACAGTTAGATAGCTTTATTTCAAATTCAAGTTCCACCACTTAATGCAGGGCATGACCTGAGGCAAGTTGTTTAACTTCTCTGTTCCTCAGGGTCTACTACTTGCCAAACGTGTGCCAGTGCCGGTCACTGAGGACACCAAGACAAGCGGAACCAAATGTGAGCCTCGCCTTTGTAGAGCTTCAGTCTAATGGGAGAGCAGACATTAATCGAATAAACACACTAGATGTCAAATTGAACTATGAAAAATGCTATGAGGCTGGGGGCAAAAAAAGGAACTTAAAAAAAATGACGGTGCTAATGAGAACGTGTTATGTATTTGATCTATTGGGAAGGTCAAGAGAGGCTTCTCTGAGGAAATGGTTGCCAAATTGCGATCTGAAAAATTATGAAGTGTTAATTAACTAGGTAAAGAGGAATACGGGGGAATATTTAAGGAGAGGCAACAGCATGTGTGCAAAGGCCCTGTGGCAGAAGAAGCATGACAAGGACAAGAAACTCAATATGCTGTAAGAACTGGAGAAGCACTTGAGGGCTGGTCCACGCAGGACTTTGTTAGCCATTGTAAAGGATTCTTCGGGAAGTAAATGAGGTTTTGTTTGTGAAACACATCAGCACAGAAGCTGGAACACAGTTCCGTGTGTTAGCTATTGTTGAAAGTGGATGAACAGAAAAGTTGTATGAGAAAATGCAGGTTGAAAATAACTGTGGAGTATGGAGCTGTGGAATCAGTACATTGTTCACCTAAAACTAATGTAACACCGTGTGTTCGCAATACTTCAATTAAAAAGAAAGAAAGAAAATGAAAAGAATGCTGAATATTTTTGAGGCTCTGAAAATTAACATAACAAAGTCTTATTTTACACTAATTAAATCAGAAGAAAAAAAAGGATGCTATGATGCAGTGTACAGGTTAAGAGGTTTTGGAATCACACAAGTTTCAATCCTGGCCTTGCCATTTTATGGGTTAAATGAAGATAATATTTTCCTCTTGGGGTTGTTGTAGTGATTAAGATCATATATGGGAAACCACTTATTGCCTAACATACACTAGGCAGTCAAAAAGATTTATTTATTTTCTTTTATAGTTACTAAGACTAGGAAGGTGGTAGAGAAGATGATAAATTCAGACTTTGCAAATTAGAAGGGCTCTTTGAAAAATACATTTGGCTATACTTAGCCAACTAGGTGCTAATACTCTTTGACACAGTAATGACACCTTTGTGGATCTAGCCCAGGATATAAACCAAAAGAAGGGGAAAATCACACGGACAAACATACTTGTTGCATGTTATGTCAATAATTATGACAAATTAGGGGCGCCTGGGTGGCTCAGTCGGTTAAGCGTCCGACTTCAGCTCAGGTCATGATCTCGCGGCTCGTGAGCTCTAACCCCGCGTCGGGCTCTGTGCTGACAGCTCAGAGCCTGGAGCCTGTTTCAGATTCTGTGTCTCCCTCTCTCTCTCTGATCCTCCCCCGTTCATGCTCTGTCTCTCTCTGTCTCAAAAGTAAATAAACATTAAAAAAAGTAATAATAATTATGACAAATTAGAAATAATCTAAATGTCCAGTGTATGAAAAAATTAAATTACTTGGGTGCCTACTACATGTCAGGCATTTCATATATTTTCTCCATTTTCTTCACAGCAATTCTGCAATGTGACTATTTATTTGTTCCCACTTTTTAATGACTTTGTTCAAGGTCACACAGCTAAGGATAGAACCTGAATTCAAACTAAGGTGTATATGATTCCACAGTTGTTACAAATATAGATGGTGGAGCAGGCCACTTGAACTTGAATCTCTGTTCCACCACTTACTAGCTACATGGCCCTCAGCAAGTCAGTTGACCTGTCTCAGTTTCCTCCTCTATGAAATGGAAATAATAACAGTACCTTCCTCAATGGTTTAAATGAGGTGATACATAAAAGTGTTTACAACAATTTCTTTAAGAGCTACAGAAGTATTAGCTATTATTCAGAGTATTATGCTTCCATTACACCATGCTGCATCAGAAGCTGTAAATATAGGTTTTAATTAACAATGATAGTTTTTGTGTAACGTTATGTGAAAATATGAGAATACAAAATTGTATCTATGCTATAATTACAACAATGTAAAAGGCAGTATATAAGTGGACAAGAACTAGGATTTCTACACCAAAAAGACTGTATTTGTTGGGATATTGGTACTATGGTGAATTTATTTTCTTTTAACTTGCAATAATATTGTTTCATAAGAGTAACAACAATAAGGTGTTTTTTTTTTAATTATGCTTAAGAAATTTTTTAGGGGCGCACACGTGGGTCAGTCGGTTAAGCGTCTGACTCTTGATTTTGGCTCAGGTCATGATCTCACGGTTCATGGAATCGAGCCTTGCGTCCAGCTCTCCGCTAACAGTGCCCGAGCCTGCTTGGGATTCTCTCCGTCCCTCGCTCTCTGCCCCTCCCCCATTCACACACAGCTGGCCCCCTCTCCCTTTCTCTCTCTCTCTCATTCTCTCCTTCTCTCGAAATAAATAAACATTTACAAATATAGAGGAATTATTAAGAATTAAAAAAAAAAGAAACTTTCAGTAGTGTGGCTGCATACTTCTGTCTCTGCTGTGTAGAAACTCTACTAACTGGGGACTTACCCTCAGGCTAGACCCTTTGAGGGGTTCGGTGTTATTGGCTGAAGCAAGACACTTATTGCGCAAGGATTAATTTCCCAGTCTCTGAAATGATAGATCTGGATTCAGTTTCATGTCTATGGCTGAACAGCTGAGTGAGCTTAGGCCAATCACTTAACCTCTCAGAGCCTCAGTTTCCTCCTCTGAGAGGACATTCCTCATCATAGAGAACATAACTATGTCATGGGTTATGTTTTCTTTTTAATGAGTAGTAAATATGATAATGAATATGATGCTTCTTTGACACCCCACCAAGATTATCACAATTAAATATTTCCTAGAGTAATCAGCTGTTTAATGTTTGCCTCTCTAAGACATCCTCTGATGTCTTAGGAGATAAACCCCACCAAAGCATGGAGCACTGCATTGCATAGTGCAGCATCTAGCATAATGCTTTGCACATAGTAAGCGCTCAGTAAACACGTGGATGAATGCATGAAACCCTTATAGGAATGGTCTTGGCAGTTTCCACTACAGAAATGTGATCGGATTTAGTGTTGGCTCAGGAAAAGACTCACACAGCATGGTGTTGTCTTCAGCTGTCATAGCAAGGCTATGTGCTCTGCCCAGAGATACACAGCCAAGGGGGAAGTGTGGACCGAAATCCGAGCCACTGACCTGGCAGGGGGCAGGGGGCACAGATTGTCTACCCGGAACCAGAGATGACTTCCGATAATTCGCACAAAGGAACCACCATTTAGGCTAGCAGTGGCCTTGGGTCACAGAATCAGGGATCCAACCTCAAAAACATCCAATCCTGGGAAAATACATTAAGGGGCTTAAGGTAGGAAGGGGGAAATGACCAGATGAAAAGCCCTTCAATTTAAAGACAGTATTTACCTTGTCCAAGCAAGCAAATAACCCATTCACCACTACCCAACTCCCCCCAAAATGAATGTCTCTGGTATCTCAGCTGAACCTTTAGGTGGGGCTGAGGGCAAGACTCTGTTTTTCCACTGGAGGACATGAGTCAGTGAACAGTGAGGTTCTACTTAATCACCACCCAAAAACAAGGTCCTTAAAACCAAGAGCTAGAAAAGCAAGGAAGTGATTAATATAAAAGTCAGGATAGTGATTATTCCTTGGTCAGGGCAGGGCGGGGGTGGGGGTGGGGATGGGGGTGGAGGTGGGGGTGGGGGTAAGGAACCTGATGGAGAAGCCATATATAGAGGTTTTCCGGGGTCCGAAAATGTTCCATTCCTTGACCTCTGTGGTGGTTGCTTCATAATTATACTGACACATGCTCTATGTAATTTTCTAAATGTGTCTTATATTTTACAATTTCAAACAGCTGGAAAAAAACACAAACTATACAGTGTTTTTAAGCAGGGAAAAATGACCAGATTTGTATTATTAGAAGATCACTTGGCTGCTGAATGGAACATTGATTGAAGGTGGGGCAAGGCTAGAGACAGAGAAAACAGGAGGTGATGTGGCTGCTATAACTTGGTGGGAGATTATAAAGACAGGCCAGGACCTCCCCCTTAACCTCCCTCCCTGGTGGCTCCACTTAGAGGGACTCACACTGCCTGGCCAGTGGCACCGAGAGCACATTTTTCACAATGCCACAATATTATCCAAGCTGAGTTGACACAGGGGCTTCTGTCTTAACATAGAATCACTGTCATGATATCTAA
This sequence comes from Prionailurus bengalensis, assembly GCF_016509475.1. NCBI lineage: Eukaryota > Metazoa > Chordata > Mammalia > Carnivora > Felidae > Prionailurus > Prionailurus bengalensis. The sequence goes on from NC_057345.1 coordinate 97,663,719, forward strand.
TCACTCCAAACTTTACAGAGTATTTTCACATCTGCCCTCCGGGACCAGAATGTTAGCTCCATGAGCACAGAGGCTTTGTCTTGTTCACGGCTATACCCTCAGTGCCCAGAACTGAACTTGATACACGGTGGGTGCTCACTACATATTACGGAATGAAGGAGCGCATTTAATTATCATTCATATTTAATCATCACGACAACCTGTGAGGACAGGTAGGCCACGAATGATCATCCCCATTTTGGAAGTTAGGAAACAAAGACTTGGGGAAACGAAGGAACAGATCAAAGAGCTGATAATTTGGTGGACAAGAGAATCGTGATTTGATTTCAGGTTTTCTGCTTCAACTCCCTTGTTCTTCCCACTCCTTCACAGCTGAAGAGCCAAGGCTTCAAGTACTTAAAGCCCTGAAACACCAGCTGGAAGGAAGTATTCCAAAATACATAATGCTATCAGATATCCTATGTCATCGGACGTGCTGGGTACAGGATGAGCGAGGCCTGCCCAGGGCTCAACACCCATCACCACAGTCCCCTCAGAGGAGATGCAGGGTTCCCCTGGCAGATCAGATCCAGTCGGCCCTAGGCCAGCTGGCACCTGTATTTCCCCACATCCCTGACTTGTCTCTGCTCCTCATCCCATTCTACCCCTCCACGCAAGAGAAGCTTCCAAAGACCCTGTTATTTCACAGCAAAAACACGCGTTCTCATCTTTCTCCTTAGAAGAAAAGGAAAAGAAACAATAAAGAAATATGGCAGCAGGCAGTTTCGGTGCTCCTCAAGAGCCTTTGTCACCCGAGTGGGATTCCGTGGGGAGGCTAAACACATAATGCTCCATGAGAAGTTAATCTTGGTTTCTTTCCTCTTAATGTTAATTAAAAGTAGTCATTTGAAGCAAAAACCACAACTCGGATACCTAGGGACTCCAGATGTTCAATTAATAGGAATGTTTATACACCTGGAATTATGTATGTCCTCCGTGGGAATCTTGGTCAAACTCCAAGAACCAGCAAACACAGTATTTAAAACAGGGTTTTGGACAGAATACTTGAAACACACAAACCGCTCAAAAAAGTCAAACTTTTAGGTCACCTTCCTCCCTTCTTCCCCTGCTGCAAGGCCTGATACTCACTTTATCCCAAGAGCAGTGTGGTCTAGGAGAGTTGGACCATCCTAGTCAGTTAAACAGTCTGTGTAACCACCCTGAGAGTGTCACACGTAGGACTCACCAGAAATTCATTGGCAAACTCCTCTTTGTTAGATTTCTTGTTTTGGGCCTCATCCAGGAACTTCTGCAGAATTTCTCTTTGGTCCATGCTGCAGGGCAAGAGAAACTGTCTACCAGTGGGTTAAGAGAGGGCATGTCAAGTGGATGTCATGGCCGAGATACCACCAAGAAGCCACTGCTGCCTCCAGAGCAGAGCATGTTGAAGGCTGTGGTTAACTGACTTCATCACAAGCCCTAGAGGAAATTAGTACGCAACCAGCCTCTGTGGTCACACAACAAAGCCATCATCACTCCAGGGCCCTAGCGCCTTCCTTCTCGAGGAAGGAACCTGGTTACAGTTCAAGTGCTAACAAACAAGAGGCTAACCAGAGCATAACACATGGCCTGCTTAGCTCTGACACCGTTCCACTCCATCATCTTTAAGTCAAATTCACCCTTTTTCTTGCTTCCTAGAGAAAAGGCAGAATTACAGGTCTTAGGAATGGGGTCTGCCTCTCCCCATTTCCTCAATGAACACAAAGGCCCTGTCGATCCTTTCTGTTTCCTCCTGTCCCAAATGAACTCAGCCAAGTTCAGTTAGGGTCCGAAAGGGAGACAGACACCGTTTGGAATTAAGACACCTTCTGCCTGCACTATTCTCCCCCAAAGTTTCTTGTCCATGCGATCTGTGGAAAATTACTGTTCATCAGAGAAGGCTTTTTTATTCAGCAATCTTATGTCTGCCATATACACCTCAAACTCTCTTTTGGATGAAGCAAAGTCAGCTGCTTCTGACAGTCTGTGTCTCTCCGTGGGCTGGGGAAGTGCTGACCTCCACTAAGGGAAGTGCTGTTGATTTTAGGACTGAGTATTGGTCTGTATAAGATCCAGGAGGACAGTGGCCCCCATGAGGAGCACCTGACCAGGAAGTTGGCACAATATCCCCTGTAGGCAGTGCTAGTAAACTATAAGGAACAGAAAAAGAGTAAAATCAGCCACCTTGCTGGCAGCAGTATAACTTTCAGGGCCGAAAGGCTGAAGAACCATTTCTAGAGAAGGCATTCTACTATCCAACTAGTGCCTTGGAAAAGGCCATTGCTTCAGGAAGCCACGCTGTGCGTGTGGCATTTTGTCCCTGACAGACAAGCTGTTCGAGAGAAAGCTTCCACATCTCAGCTTGCGTAAATCCTCTCCTCAGTGGGTACAAACCTACCTAAGACTGTCTCATGCGGAGTGAGAGCAACTCAAAATCAGTATATCATCTCTGTTTGAAGACAGAAGTTCCATAAAAAATTGTTAACAAAATTAGTCTGAAATAATCCTGAAGAAAACCGGGAAATGTGCCATTAGAACTTCCTCTATTAGCAATCTTTTCTGTTTTGGATTATTTAAACTCCCTTTAGGAAATTCGAGGCACTATTAAGCTACATCCACTTTATTGAGCCTCGCAACAGGAAAAGAAAGGTCTTTGAGGGATTCTGCATGTGAAACAGTAGTTGTTGAGAACAGGATAGTATTCCTCAGTCCCCATCTAGCATTAAAGGAGACTTTTTTGTTGTACTAAATAATGCAATGTTTGATTTGGCTATCTTAAGACTTACAGGGGAAAAACTTTAAATGTACAAAATTGAAAATTCACAATAACTAAAACCATGTGAAAGTATGTACATGATTAAATGAAGACTAAATGGCACCGAAAAGAATGAACTGTGTGAGTGCTAGAATTAAGGATTTTTTTTTTTTTTAAGTAGGCTTCATGGCCAACGGAGTCCAATGCAGGGCTTGAACTCACAACCCTGATCAAGACCTGAGCTTAGATCAAGAGTCAGACACTTGGGGCGCCTGGGTGGCGCAGTCGGTTAAGCGTCCGACTTCAGCCAGGTCACGATCTCCTGGTCCGTGAGTTCGAGCCCCGCGTCGGGCTCTGGGCTGATGGCTCAGAGCCTGGAGCCTGTTTCCGATTCTGTGTCTCCCTCTCTCTCTGCCCCTCCCCCATTCATGCTCTGTCTCTCTCTGTCCCAAAAATAAATAAAAAACATTGAAAAAAAAAAATTTAAGAAGAGTCAGACACTTAACCGACTGAGCCACCCAGGTGCCCCTAAGGATGCTTTGTAAAATTCTTTAAACATTATTATACCATTTTTTAAATTAGAAAAAAGCAAAAATCCATTAATTTGTTCAACAAATTTATTGAGTACCCACTAAATGCTAAGTATTATGGTAGGGCTGGATATACGAGAGCAAACAAGCCAGAATAGAGTGAAAAAACACCCTTAAACTGGTTAATAAAGCATCTCAGGACTAAGACATGGCTGTAATTACTCATTAAAATAAAAACGTTCCAAACTAACCGGTTAATTTGCAGAGTAGCAAAGCATAACCCTAAAAGAAAAATGATTTTGTGTATTTTAACAAGTAAAAGAGATAGTTTCACAATCCCTCCGTCCCCTTAGAATGTAACTACTTGCAACAAAACTAGAACTTTACTAATTAATAAACAAAAAGATACCTAATAAAATAAGTTTTAGGGGCGCCTGGGTGGCGCAGTCGGTTAAGCGTCCGACTTCAGCCAGGTCACCATCTCGCGGCCCGTGAGTTCGAGCCCCGCGTCGGGCTCTGGGCTGATGGCTCAGAGCCTGGAGCCTGTTTCTGATTCTGTGTCTCCCTCTCTCTCTGCCCCTCCCCCGTTCATGCTCTGTCTCTCTCTGTCCCAAAAATAAATAAATGTTGAAAAAAAATTTTTTTTTAAAAATAAATAAAAAATAAAATAAGTTTTAAATCTATGTTTCTCAAACTCATATTTCAGAACGATCTCTAACTTTATTCTCTTCTTAGGGAGAGCTAACATAGTGATGGCTACGAGATAAAGAAAAACTCGCTGAGTTGCCCCTCCTTTTACCCCAAATATAAAAATCTAAAAATAGCGTCTGAGCTGAACTGCAGATTTCTTTTCAAAAGCAAGCAGCAATTCTTAGGAGTCTGTTCCACACTAAAACCAAAAGATACAGAAACATCGTGAAATAACCAAACCTCAAAAACCCACTTCGCTGAAAGACCATTTCCTGAGTAGACCACTCAAGCAAACGACACACACAACCGAAGGAGAAAACAAAAAAAAAACTTTTATTAACAGTTTTAACAAATCTAAGCTGCTACTTAATTTTTCACACTTCCTTCTGTCGATACGGGAAGGCGACAGGAGCATCATGCTTTTTGATATAGATTCTGATGACTCATTTATATCTTGTGGGAAGATCAACAACTGGGGAGGGGGAACATGTTCTACAGCAAAGACTGGCAAATACGTAAAAGAATTGACGAATTTATGGTGAAACATTTAAACCGATCCGGCCTAAGCCCTAAGTGAACACAACAATTCCATGAAGTGAAAGACCCATGAGCACTTTGTCAGGACCCGCCGGGGTGAGTTCTAGTGGAAAGTAAAAGTGAATGAGCACCTGAAGAAGAGCCAGGAAGGAACACCTCACTGCTGCCTCCTGTGGTTCTGCTGTTTATTCAGAAGGTGGATGACAGCATAGAGGAGTGCCCCTCGTAGTCACCTGCACCAGCAAGAGGGGAGCGTGCCTGTATAATGTCCGACATCAGCGTCACGGAGGTTGGAATTCGATGACAAAAAAAAAAAAGAAAAAAAGAAAAAAAAGAAACTTTAACCAAAGAGAATATCAGGGGAGATCATTAGGACAAGTATTATCAGTTAATAGGAAATACACTCAAGTTTCTCACAACATCCTTCTCTCTCTATGGGGAGGCCTGTTTTACCCTGGGGAAGCCACTTAACAATCTTTGCTTCGGTTTCACTAGGGTCATTGATTTGATACGGGCTCCGTGTAGTATCCGTGAAACACGCAGTTCTTTGTGAGCATCCTGGTGGTCACCAAGGCCTGCTTGTCATTTCTCCTCAATGTCTTGTAGATTCAACCAGTCTCTTCCATTCCCATGCTGACCCCCGCCCCCCTTTCTGCACATGTGAATTCCATCAGCAACAGGCTCTTAGTTGTACCCCATGCTCGCGTCTCCTAGGAACCAAGCGTGGGTGAAAGCTCTTAAAACTCCACTTAAATGCTAAAGAACCGAAGTAGTTACCGATGGTCTACTGCACGCACGTCCAGATTCCTCAGCTTGTCACCAAGCCCCTCCTGGGCTTGGGTGGGTCCCAACTATCTAGCCACATCAACCACAGGCCTTACTCATTTTACTGCCACCTCTTTTGCTACTTCTCACCTTTCCCCTAATGTTCGCCAAGATGAAAATGAAGCTGTAAAGCCTAGTTACTCTTTTCTTCACAACGCCCGCCCCTAACTCCATCTCAGCACGACTTTCTTAGTCTGCCTCCTTTCGGTCGAAGCCTTTATTTTCAGCTGTGGAAGTTTGCTTTGTTTCTCCACAGGTTTCTTGCCTCCCACAAGTTTATCGGAAAGAGTTTATTCGAAAGAAGACACATAAGCCACCCCCTGTAGTTTTAAATGTATCAAAGGCCACGGTAGCGCCTTCCATATACATTTGCGGGACCCACAGTGCTTAACGTGCTCTTAAGCACACCTAAATTACACCTGTTGTGATCAAGCACACTACGTAATGTGGTTAGGTGTTGGTGAGGGGTCCACCCTGACTTGGTTACTCTCTCGGTCAAGTACTCCAGGTCTCCTGCCTGGCATAGAACATGCCTGTCTCTGGCCAGGCACTTTTCGCTGTGCCAGGAGCAGATGGGCCTTCCCTACAGGGAGGTCCCGGAACCTGGAAAAGAGCATGTACCTGAGAGCTGCTGCCTGAGCAGCCAGGCCACTGTTATGGAAGGAATGATGCTGCCACCACTGAGGCAGAGCCCAGCTCTGTGCTGCTACAATGGCCAGGAAAAAAATGACCCCTTTATCTCCCAAAATAGACCCATTTCCCCTTCTATAAATGGACATAGTAGAGGCTGATAAAACGCCTCTGACGAGGCTTGTTGCACACATCACCCACAGCAGGAAAGTCCCCCATGCATCTCCTGGCCATGATGGCTTCTCATCGCTACAGCTTTCTGAGACCTCATCAGTCTCTTCGGTTCACCCGCTGTGAACTTCATAGTCAGCTTCCAGCCATCCACAGGGAATCACACTCTGCCTTTGGTTTCGGAAGTACAACCCTCAGGAGGCTAACGACAAGTGATAATTTGCAATTGACCCAATTTTCCTTCTATTAAAACAGAGTTGGGACTCTTGGTGAGACCTGGCATCGTGTTCAAAACGTAATGAAACTTGAAATCTTATCTTTCATTTGTTGACTCAGTATTGAGTCTATTCATTTCTTTTTTTTTATTCATTTATTCTTTTAATGAATATTTATGAGATCCATAGGTATGCAAGAGAATGGGGAGGAGGGGTGCTACAGATGTGTACAACAAGTTGTCTTCATTCAAGGATCTTTTTCTAGTAGGGGAGGGAAGTACACAAATAACTATAACTTAAGGCCATTTGTGGGAATATGCAAACAGAATGTTGAGAAGGCAAAGATCACTTTGTATTTGGGTTTTCTGGGTAGCCTTCATCGAGGAAGCGATCTTTGAGCTGGGTCTTAAATATGTCGAAGAGCCTGAGGAGAAGCAATATAAAACAGAGAACAGCAGGAGGAGGATGGCTTAGTGAGTGGCTCTCAGTCCGACTGGATGATTGGTCATGTAGAGAAGAGTCTTGATCCACAAGGCTAGAAAGGGCAGTTGGAGACAGACCCTGAGGGAATTTGAATGCCAGGCTAAAAAGTCAGGCTTTATTTGATGGGCGATGGAAAACTGGGGAAGGTTTTATATTTTTTTTAATAACAACTTTATTGAGGGGGCGCCTGAGTGGCTCAGTCGGTTAAGCATCCGACTTCGGCTCAGGTCATGATCTCATGGTCTGTGGGTTTGAGCCCTGTGTGGGGCTTTGTGCTGACAGCTCAGAGCCTGGAGCCTGCTTCGGATTCTGTGTCTCCCTCCCTCTCTTCCCCTCCTCCACTCGTGCTCTGTCTCCCTCTCTCTCAAAAAATAATTAATAAACATTAAAAAAATTAAAAATATAACGACTTTACTGAGGTAGTACTGACATACAACAAACTACACACTTCAGAGTGTGTGGCTTGAGAAGTTTGAAATGTATATACACCCAAGAAGCCATCAGTACAATCAAAACAATGAACATATCCAATCACCTTCAAAAGTTCTGCTGGAAGATCTTAAGAAAATGGCAATCAAAGCAATGTTTCTTTCTTTCTTTCTTTTTTTTTTTTTTTTTTGAAGAAATGGCCCCTCTGATAAATTTTTTTAAAAGTCTCATAATCTACTTCAGTAGTATGTAAATTTTCAAAACGATTATATCTGAAAATGACTCAGAAGACTAGACAAGGAAACCACAGCTTTGGTCAATCTGGTGGCCGTATTAGGACAGATGGGAATGGGCAAGCCTGGAACAGGACAATCAGTTAATAGCCTAAGAGACTTTACCAAAAGTCCAGGCATGGGGTAACAAACTCTCATAGAAAGAATCCGGACAAAAAGCAAGGAATAAGTGAGAAAGACTAGGTGAGTAGGGCTGGAGGCAGGGAAAAGGGGAAACATGACTGAGGTTTTGAGCTAGCTGGACAGCAATCTGAGGCAGTATAGGGATAAAAAAGGTATATAGATACAAAGAATTGGAGCTCGTGGATATGGATTTAGGAAGAAGGGAAATAAGTCCGTCAGACTTAGGAATCTTAGGAATCACACTGAGGCGAGAGGTAAAGCCAGAAGATTGGCTTAAGCCAAAACTTTATGAACTGTGACAGCAGCCCCAAACTGTTCATGGTGCAGTGTTTAAAATAGTCCAGGGGTGCCTGGGTGGCTCAGTCGGTTAAGCGTCCGACTTCGGCTCAGGTCATGATCTCACAGTCCATGAGTTGGAGCCCTGCGTCGGGCTTGGTGCTGACAGCTCGGAGCCTGCAGCCTGCTCCGCATTCTGTGTCTCCCTCTCTCTCTGTCCCTCCCCTGCTCATGCTCTGTCTCTCTATCTCTCAAAAATAAATAAATGTTTTAAAAAAATTTATATAAAAAAAAAAAAGGTGTGGAAACAACGGCTCAGGGGAATTTGGATTACTTGCCCAATGTCACATGATTAGTCTTGGTGAAACTACATTGTGAACATGAGAGAGCCTGAATGTATTCTTCATCTCTGGGCTATAGTGCCTTCTTCCTGCCACCCAAACACTTCAGCTCTCCCAGGAGAGGGTGCCTAGGAACGAACACAACACCTAAGCCAGAGCTGCTTCATCCATTTACTTGGTATAATCCCCAGGAGCACTGTATCCTCAGCCTCCAGATACTGCTGTATACTTGGCAACAGATTCCTATTCGGATGTCTTGCTGACAGTATAGGATAAAATGGGGAGCTAGCGAAGCTAAGAGGGAAGAGAAAAGACAAAGAGGAGGCTACTGGCCTCTGACCTTTATCGTGTATTTTTCAGCTTTACTGAGAGAGAATTGACGTTGTAACATTGTATACGTTTAAGGTGTACAGGGCAATGATTTGATACATGTATGTATTTCAAAATGATTACCACAGTAAGGTTAGTTAACACATCTGTCATCTCACCTAGTTAAACAATGTGTGTTTTGGGGCACCTGGCTGGCTCAGTTAGTGGAACATACAACTCTCAGTCTCAGGGTTGTGAGTTCAAGCCCCATGCTGGGTGTAGAAAAAAAATTTTTTTTAAATAAATACATAAACATAGGACAGATAAATAAATAAAGTGTTTTGTGTGCATGGGTGTGGTAAGAACTTTAAAAATCTACTCTTTAGCAACTTCTAAATGCAGGATATGGTATTGTTAACTATAGTCACCATGATGTACATTATTCTCCCAGACCTTTCTCATCTTATAACTGGAAATTTATACCCTTTGACCACCTTCACCCATTTCCCCCACCTCCTACCCCCTGCCCAGGGCAACCCCCAATCTGTTTCTGTATCAATCAATTAAATTGGATTTGCTGAGAATTAGTTCAAATACATAGACACAATTTTATTTCATGAACAAAACAGCATTGGTCAATGTGAAAATAGTGATTTCACCTAAGAAGTAAAATACCACCAAACCCACCCTGTTGAATTTACAGTAATGTAAGGGACAAAGAAGTACATCAAGTGTCTTCAATTGGTAGCAAAAAAAAAGCTAATTGCTACTTAAAAGAAACATGAAATCTCATTTGGGATTACAAACCTACTGTGATTTCTCCAAGAATTGAGGAAATCACACAACTTGAAAAAGTCAAGATATAGTCCCAGCGCTACATCTTTAATTCTATGCATTGAGGGGAAACAGATAGCTGGCTGGCTGAAAGGAGAGGATGTGGTTACACTTTAGCCAAACTGTAACCAAACCATTAATGCCTCTTTTCAAAATAGATATAGCAAAAAAAAAAAAAAAAAAAAGAAAAGAAAAAAAAAAAAAAAACCCAAAAAACAAAATAGATATAGCAATGCTTTTCTTCTTGACAGTCAGGTAAGTAGTCTGGTTTTGGGACTTAAGGAGTCTTGATGCTTGCCTATGAATCTATGAGATTATTAAGGACTATTTCAAGATATTCATAACATGGATACTGTATGCCTCATTTCCAATCCCTTCCAATCACTTATGGTAGGGCCAGGGAAAATATATACCCTCTACTGACTGACTACTCAGGAGTCACAGAGCTTTCTGATTTGCTAAAGTTCTCAAGAAAGTGTGGACTATGCCAGAACCAACAGAACACTCGAAAATCTAAAAAAACAGAGTAATCCTATGTACAATTGTGTTTGGCGGGAATTATCAGGATTGCCACAGAATTTAAATTATTCAAGGAGAGATGTTCATTTAGCTTCAAAGCAAGGGTCTACACACTTTTCTGTCAAGAGCCAGATAGTAAATATATTTTACAGGCCATATGGTATCTGCTGTCACTTCTCAACTCTGACGCTGTGGTACTAAAACAGTCATAGACAATATGTAAACAAGTGAGTGTAGCTGCAATCCAATAAAAGGATTTACAGAAAAAGGAGCAGGCAGGATATGGCCAATCCTTGCTCTAAAATGATGGGTCTCAATTCTGTATGTACGTAAGAATCCCCTGTGGAACTGGTAGCATCCTAGGTCCCAGCCCACCCCTACAGAATCAGAATCTCTAGGGATGGGGCCTGGAAATCAGCAATTTATAAGGTCCACAAGTGGTATGTAGGCCCCTTTTTGGTTTGAAAAACACTGTGGTATGCAGCTAGTTTCATCTAAGCTGGGATGGCCCCTCTGTCCTAGATGTGGGCCAGCACTTCCTGCATCCTGTGGCAGTAAAAATGCACTCACTGTTTTATCTTTTGTCGGCCTTTCTGGTAGGAGGGCAGATGCAGAAACTGCTATTTTTTGCTTTCAACCGAAAAATGCATAAAATAATTCTGCTTTGGTGAAATTAACACAAGACTCAGGTTATGCATTCAAAAGAAATTCTCAACTTAAAGAATTGAAATCTCCCTGAAGTGCTTTAGATTACAAAATGAGCAGACAAGATCCTTCCCAAAGGACAAGAGGAAATCTGAAGGAAGTTTACTGTGTGCTCCCTTTCCCAAAAGATCTCCAGCCAAGCCCGGCTCTGATGCTTCCAATTCCGCTCCTAACAAGTCGTTACTTTGCGTCTAGAGGTCTTTGCTTAAATGGTACCTCATTAAAACTCACATAAAAACACAAAGCACAAAATCTCTGTAGACCTCCAAGGGCTTCTCCCAACTGTAGCAATCAGTAGAAAAGAAATTATTCAGCTAAATTCGGTTCTGTTCAAAAGAAAGCAGTTTTGGATTTGGTTGTCTGCTTTAACTGCCAGAAATCAATCACCTGAGCAGTCACAGGGGCAGTGATGGTCAGGCTGGCAAACAGCTCCCACCTCTTCTTCAGCTCTCCAGATTCTCCTAGGAAGAACAATGGATAGCCTACAGTCAAAGGGATGGTTTTCAGGAGCTTCCCAAAGAAACCACGAATAATCTGCAGATACCTTCAAGAAATGCGGCTCTCACTAAGGCTTCTGCTGATGCTGGAAATGAAGAGGAGTGCTCTATGAGAGCAGATGGTCTAATGATTCCTAAGACATGACCTTAGAATGCCTCCTCTAGACATCGTTTTTGTTAGACAATAGGGGGATGGTTCTGAATTTCTTCAACATACATCCAAAGATGTTAGGGAGAGGAGACCCAGAAATTCACCAGGGGGCAGAGTGAAGCCAGGCTGAGATTAGCATTCTATCACCAGTACACTTGCTAGGCAGTTATATATAGAAAGTGGGATTTAGCTCTGTAGAGTTAGTAGTCAACATTTTAGGCAAAGTGTCTCTGGAGTCCAACACCCATAGTCCTGAGCTTCTGACTGTTCCCCTTTTTACTGCTCTTTTCAGCAAAGTAGGGAGATCTGTTTTTCTACCTGGTTTCCAACTTACAAAGAATCAGGAATTGGGAGTCCCAGGTATGAGTACAAAAACAATGCAAATGCCTATCAGAGCCAGGGCCCCAACATACTTACCCAACCTCCCTGGCCCTGGACAAACTCCCGGACGGCACTGTTCCTATTGATCAGGTTTACTATGGGGATAGCCACCTGTCTTGCTATTCCAGGAGCCATGCGGGCCACACATTCAAGAAGCTTCACGGACACTGCCAGAAAGGCTCTCTCATAAACTAAGCTGGAATCCTGAGCACACCAGGCCTGGCTGAGAGATTTTACTGTGTCCTGCAGTATAGTTCCTGCCTGGGGAGAGACATGGGATATCAGCGAAGTATCGAAAAAAAAAGTCTACAAGGAGCTGTAGGTGCAGGAATCCAGTAAAGCAAGTGTTTCCTATAGGAGAGAATAGCAAATGCACCACTGGTTGTATCTAAGATAATCTAAGGAGTAGAAGGCCAAACTTTTCCTATTTTATGATTTTGTTATTTATTGTAATGGGTATAGAGAAAACATAAGTAGCCCATCAAACCCATGATTTCAGGTGTCATTATTTAGGATGAGCAAAATGATTGAAAGAACAACAAAATGATTTGAAAGGACAATATTAAGTACGTGATAGTACTTAATAGTCAAATTGTGAAGGTACTGCTTGAATGACTGAAGTCTGGAAAATTCTGAAGTAAAAAAAAAAAAAAAAAAGATTTGTTTTTTTCTCTCCCTCTTTCCTTCCCCCCCAAAATTGATCCAAAAGTCATTAGGTGGGATGGGGCGCGTGGGTGGCTTAGTCGGTTAAGCGTCGGACTTCAGCTCAGGTCATGATCTTGTAGTTTGTGAGTTCGAGCCCCATGTCCGGCTCTGTGCTGACAGCTCAGAGCCTGAGGCCTGCTTTGGATTCTGTATCTCCCTCTCTCTCTGCCCCTCTCCAGCTCGTGATCTGTCTCTCAAAAATAAATAAACGTTACAAAAAAATTAAAAAACAAAAAAACAAAAGTCATTAGATGGGGTCAAGCAAGATGTACTGTGGTGTAGTGTAGGGGGGCCCATGGGAGTCAGAGCAGGGTGTCAGAGTCCAAACAAGTTGGGAGGGCCATCCACATGAGAACCTAGATCTTGGTTTCCAAATACCATTCTCCATTAAAACCAACCAGAGCTCCCTGGACAATGGCTGATTTCAGGCTAGGGCCTGGAAATACAAGAGATATGTCAGAAATTAAGGAAGTACTCACAGAGCGACAGGACATGCCAAAAAGACACAGTCCAGATTGAAAGGACTCCCACTGGCCAAAACTAGGACAATTTGAACATCCAAATAAATAATGGTGGTAACAGATTACTAGTAACAGATAGGAATTCATGAGTCCATGTTGATATAAAAAATAAATACATGAAAGAGTAAAAAAAAAAAATACATGAATAGATTGAAATGTTGATGAGATACTAGATATCTACATGGTTTCAAAATACCTCCCTATGCAAATTTAACCATATTAACTGCAGTAGATATAACTGCTGTAGAGAAGCCTTGCAGACACCATCTTAAGTGATTAAGTTAACATCAGTAATGGGACAAAGTGAAATTTGTGCCACTTAATAGGTATGACGAGAACACTGCAAAGGTACATATCCTGAATCTACGCAAGAGGAAACATTGAAAAACCCCAAATTTAGGGACCGTCTACAAAATTACTGACTCATAATCTTCAAGTGTCATGGTCATGAAAAATCACGGAAAGATTGAGGAACTATTTCAGATTAAAGGATACTAAAGAGACATCACAACTAAAGGCAATATCTGATTCTGGCCTAGATCTTTTTGTTGTAAGTGACATCATTGGGACAACTGGAACAATTTGAATGGAATCTGAGGATAAGATGAAAATGTGTCAGTACTAGTTTCCTGGTTTTGATGGTTTAGATCATGGTTATATATAAAAGCACAGCCTTGTTTGAAGGAAACATAGAAGTATTAGCGGATGATGGAACATCCTATCAGCCACCTACTCGCAAATGATTCAAGAGGGAAATTCTTTGTACAATATGCACAACTTTCCTATGAGTTTGGGACTGTTACAAAAAACTTTTTTTTAATTAAAAAAAAAAGTAAATTCATCTCTTAGCTACCTTAGGAAAGCTTTAGTGCAAGCAATTAGGAGTAACAAGTCTGGTTCTGCCTGAATAGGCGTACCATCCAAGCTATATTCAGTAAGAAGAATAAAGCATAATGGTGAAGAGTGTGGTTCAAATCCTAACTTCAACACTCACGGAGTAACCTAATTTCTTGTTTCCCTATCTCTCAGTTCCCGTATCTGCTTAAATGGATATCAAGTCAGAAAATACTTATCGGGGATCTCCTGCATACAAGGTGCTATTCTAGGTTGTGTGAATACTGCAGTGAACAAAGAGGTGAGATGTTTGCTCTCACAGCATTACATGCACATGAGGAGAGGTTGCACTTATGGATAATAGTTTCTACACGACCTCATAGAGTGGTATCAGGCTTAAATGAGATAAGTGCAAAGCATTTAGAATACTGTCTGGCACGTGTTAAGTGATGAGTTAATATTACCTGCCATTATAGACATTAATCAGCAACATCTTCCAGAACATTGCCGATGGTCTTTACATCCGATACAGAATCCAAGTGCTATTGCCAATAATCATCATTCTGATGAAAAGCCAGATATGCCCTAGTGGGTTGCTGTAAGTACTTACCCCTCAGTGCAGCATACTTGTTGACTCTCATTCCTGTACATAGTTTTGTTGCTGGGCCTTCTGGGGGTGGGGGAGGGGAAGACACCCACTCTCAACAAAATAAATACTAAAACAAGTATATTAGAGACTAAAGTGCTTTACCAGGGACAAAATGCTACAGATGTGCTCTATGCCACTTAAGCACAGCTCTGATGAAAACAAATGGAAACAATGTCACTACCACTTGGGCTTTGATGAACTCCTAAAGAACTAGCAGCTGGAGAATTCCTGCTGTATCTCCTTGGATGAAGATAAGCCCCCAAATCTTTCACTCGGATATTTCTAGTCACAGTCATATAAGAGAAGTAAGAAAAGAGCATCTGAAATAGAAAAAAGCAGCAACTTCACCTGTCCCTGAATGGTTTCTGAAATGATGTTTTTGACAGAATCTTCCATTTCTCCATTGAACTGGTCACCCAACATCCGAAGGCGACCAGCAATGATGGCCACGTCAAAAGAGCTCGACTCTCCTAAGACAGAGGGAACACATTCACATTTGTTACAGAGCTTGAAGGAATGGCAACTCCCAGGAATCTGGGCAGTGGAGAAAGTTCTTGACTTTTAAACAACATTGGGCACTGATCTCTCCCAAGAGCACCTTCAATATTCTGTCAACACCAAGAATCAGAAAATCTCCCTTCACTGAGAATATCTTTCTCTTCCATGGAGACTACTGATTTTCAGGTATTGCTGAAAGCTTAGTTTGCCTTTTGAAACTTCAGAGGAAATAAGGAAGTCTACCCAGATTCTCTCATTGACCTACAATCACCACCTCAGGCCAGGAGCCTTACCTGAATCTGTTTCATCTGCACAACGTAGGTCCCGGTTAGCAACCTGCACTGTGGGGCTCAAGAAGTCTGTGAGTAAAGAGTCCACAATGCATTGCGTTTGCTCCTCAAAAGTTCGGGGGCTCTTCATTTTAGATGGTTGCTGCAGAGTTTTGCTTCTCCACAAAACAAGCAGTTTTCAGCTCAGCAGTAAGTCAGAAATACTGGTAAGCCAGGTGTGTCCACCTCTTGTAAAGTTTCCTAAGGGGACGTAATCCGAGAGCCTGCCCTACCAATTTCCTTCAAAACTCGCTGCTCAGAAATGTGGGACTCTTCCGGATGGCTCATACAGAACTCAGGAGACTTTTCAAAGGCTTTCAGTTCCTTTTGTCAGAACCACACCCTAGCCAGTATCTAAGATTAATTAATAACTTGTATTGTTAGCCAATTTAGGACTGAAATAGAGTTGAGGAAGAGCTTTCTTGGGCAATTTCATTTAGAAATACTTCCTGTTAGGTTCTGTGTATGGCATAAGTTAAAGAAAGAAGGTTCTCAAGTTATAATAGATAAGCATTCAACGCCTGACATATGGCATTTGTTTGCCATAATCATACATTTAACTTACTGAGTATCTTTTTTTACACGTTTATTTTAAGAGAGAGAGCACACTCTCACAGGCACATGATCAGGGGTGGGGCAGAGAGAGAGGGAGAGAGAGGATCTGAAGCAGGCTCAGAAAGGGCTCTGCACTGACAGCAAAGAGCCCGGTGAGGGTCTCGAACTCACAAACCGTGAGAGCACAGCCTGAGCCAAAGTCAGTCGCTTAAACAACTGAGCCACCCAGGCACCCCAAATTGCTGAGTATCTAAGGGTAGGGAACCATACCTAGCACTAGAAATAACAGAAAAATGACAGACACAGTTCCTGTCCTCAAGGAGCTTACACTTTAGCATGTATGACAGATATTACGTGACTGATCACATAATTTCTTGTGCTTATTGAGATACAGTGTGTGATTACAATGTGCAATAGGGAATCGAACCTAGGGGGTTAGAAAGGCTTCCTTGAAGTAGTAACATCTGAGATGAGCTCTGAGGGACAAGTAGGGATTATGAGGCAAAGAAGAAAAATAAGACCATTCCAGGAGGAAATAGGATACATAAAAACTGAGAAGGTGGAAAAAAAACTTGGGCGTTTGAGAAATTATGAATGGAGACAATACAAAGTATTTCACAGAGAAACTATGAGGATTAAATAAGATAATGTTACATGGGATGAACCAGCAGTTTCTGAAATGTAGTAAATGTTAAAGGTCTTCCTGTTAGCCCAAGGCCTAAGGACTAGGGTAAAAGGGATCTGAGATTCACTCTCTAACAGAATTAAGTAGGATTTTCCTAACAGGGTTAGATTCCATCACTGTTTTAGGAGATCTCATGATTAGACACTTACCCACAGTGACCTGCCTTCTTAATGTAGCCACACCTAGTTTTGGGCTGTGGGTGTCAGCACTCAAACCTATCAGCCCTTCAAGGGTATTCTGATTGGTAGACTGATAGGAGATTCAAGCATAAACAGTGAGTCAGTTGTTCAGAATGAAAGTTCTCCTTGCAAAATACTAAGAGCCAGTCATCTGTTTTCTTTTCTTTTCTTTTAATGTTTATTTATTTATTTTGAGAGGGGGTGGAGCAGAGAGGGAGGAGAGAGAGAGAATCCCAAGCAGGCTCTCGGCTGTCAGCACTGAGCCCTACTTGGGGCTCAAACCCATGAGCCCACGAGATCATGACCTGAGTTGAAATCAAGAGTTGGACACTCAGCCGACAGAGTCACCCAGGAGGCCCTGGACTAGAAACACAAATTATGTTTTTGTCCTCTATCGCTAGGGCTGAAACTTCAGTTTCTACTAAGTAAGACTAAGACTTCTAAGAAAGTCCTTCAGAGAGAATCCTGAGCCAACCTCCTTTCACACTAGAGCCAGCCACTGAAAATTTAAGGATTCCAACAAATTAATTTGGCATACTTCCAAAATAACATAAAGAAAACAAAAAAAGGATTTATAAGATACCATCCAGCTGGGGTTAAATAGCTTACCCAAGGTAAGTGGCATCAGTAGGTGGCAGAATAGAAATTTAAAACCAAGTCCTGTCTTACCTCAAATAATAAACCTTTCCCACAGTAGTTCATTTCACAACGGATATGCTTATGGGCAAATACCATCTTTGGAATCGAATCTTTGCATGATCTTATCTATCCTTTGCATTATCTTGCATAATCAATGTCATAAGGCTACAGAAATGGAGAATATCCTCTCCTGGACAAGGGTGTGGTGAAGTTTCCTGCTTTGTGCATTTCTCCTTGAGCCTTTATTGTAGCACCTTCCCAAAGAATCATCCCATCCCTTCTCCCACTGCCCATCTACCCTTGACTGTTGCACTTCAAATACTGTACTCCCAGTTAGTACTGAAAAATGAGGCCAGAAATTTTTCACATCACTTGCTTCTTTTGTGCTCTGGCCACAACATTTTACATCCCTCTCTCAAAAGCCTCATCACCTTTTATCATGGGCTCAAGTCCAGGATCTTGTCATCTGTACCAGGTCTGCGTGTGAATGAGGATCCTTGAGTGCAGCTCCTCTCAACGTGTAAATCTATTAACTGAGAAAGTCCGTTATTTGCCTCCCCTCCCCCAAACACCCAATATATGAGAAAGGGATAGAATTATTGTACCAGAACTCCCATTCGAAAAGGGGGTTGGGGGAAATGGGGGCATTTAAGAGCCACTAATCCATGGCAATAAAATTATGGTCAGGAACTACACAAATGATTGCCTCTGCAATGTTCTAAAGCACCATGGTCATCAGAGGGCACCCATTCCATGCGTTACATACTACTTCCCAACCAAGGCAGACATCAGACGGCCATTTTTCTAAAAGCACAATATCAACTACCCTCAAGGATTTAAAAAATATGCATCTACTTATGTATCACATCATCACATGTGTCACATATGTCTGCCAAGGCTAGAGAGAGCTCCTAGGGAGAAGAAATATAATTAACTCCATGGTATATTTAAGCTTTAGTCATTTTGCTTGTAAATTAGCAAACCTAGGCTACAGTTAGACATCGTTTCTTCACTGAGATTTTAAAATTACACTTTCTCAAAAACAAGTTTCATCTTCTGTTCTGCCCCACACATTACAGAGAAGCAACCAAGTAGGACTTAACCTTTTATTTATTTTCTAAATTAAATATTTATTTATTTATTTGGGGGGGGGGAGAGAGAGAGAGAATGCATGTGTGCACAGCGGAGGGGCAGAGAGAGGGAGAGAGAGAATTCCAAGCAGGCTCTGCACTGAAAGCACAGAGCTCAACGCAGGGCTCAAACTCACGATCCCATGAGATCGTGACCTGAGTCCAAGTCAGACACTTAACCAACTGAGCCACCCAGGCACCCCAGGACTTAATTTTTTAAAAGCTCCAATATCTGGGATCGTTTTAGTTAACATTTACTCAATTGCTGAGCCATACCTACTTTTCTTTAGATCAGTATTTCAATTATAGTCTGTAATTTTTTAAAAAGTCAATTTATCCAATCTCTACATCCTGTTCCCTTGCACTTTAAATGGGCAACACTTTACACTTTGATTCGATTTCTTTCAGTACCCAAAGAACATTCACATTTTATGTATTTTTTTAAATTTTAGTGTTTTATTGATTAAAAAAATTTTTTTAATGTGTATTTTTGAGACAGAGGGAGACAGAGCACGAGTGGGGGAGGGGCAGAGAGAGAGAGGGAGAAACAGAATCCAAAGCAGGCTCCAGACTCTGAGCTGTCAGCACAGAGCCCAGCGCAGGGCTCAAACTCACAAACCATGAGATCATGACCTGAGCTGAAGTCAGACACCTAACTGACTGAGCCACCCAGGGGCTCCTGTTTATTTATTTATTTTAAAGTTTATTTATTTTGAGAGAGAGTGCACGTGAGCTGGGGAGGGGCAGAGTGAGAGAACAGGAGAGAATCCCAAGCAGGCTCTGCACTGTCAGCATGGCAGAGCCTGACACAGGGCTCAAGCCCATAAACCGTGAGATCATGACCTGAGCCAAAGTCAAGAGTCTGACGCTTAACTCACTGAGCCACCCAGGCGCCCCAAACATTCATGTTTTAACCAAACAAGTCAAACTATGGAAAATGCAATTCTGAAGCTGTTCTGATCACTCTACATCTAATCCCTGGGGACCCATGATCTAGATCAGTCATTCTCAATGGGGGGTGATTTTGTCCGCCCAAGGCACCTTTGGCAATGTCTGCAGATATTTTTGTTACAACTGGGGGTTCTATTGGCATCTAGTGGGTATAGACCAAAGATGCTGCTAACAATCATCCTACAGGACACGGGAAAACCCTCCACAATAAAGAATTATCTGGCCCCAAATGTCAATTTTGAGAAATCCCAGTCTAGATAGGCTTCCATTATGATTGTGTTTGATTGATACAATATAACAAAACACACTTCAAACACCAATCCCAAAATATCATCAGAATCTAATTACTTACAGCCACTCATTCAATAAACATTTATTGAGTAATCACCATGTGGCCAACTATGGAGACAGAAGGAAAGAAAATCACTGTCCTGGGAAATTTTCCAGGGGGAAACAATGCACAAACCCCAGGCCCTTGCCAGAAAATTCAACGCTGTCTGTTATATACTCTTCTTATTAAGAGCCTAGTTGAGAGAAGTGAGGGGTGAAAAAAAATTTTTTAAGGTATGCAGTCCATTTATGTATCTAGGTTGAAGAAGTCATTGAATTAAGCTAGATGATATTTGGATCATGTTATCTTACGTCCTTGAAGAAATGTCCTAAGTTCCATGTTAAAGTTACATTCTCTTTCACTGAAGAACACTGCTAAGTCATGACAAACCCATTGCTAACTTCCCATAACAATTTTGTACCTACCACTCAGTGCTACCCATGTGAAACTATGTGTAAATTTCTTTTAGAAATTAATATTGGAGGGTTTCTTCTTCTCTGATGACAACTATATAACTACTTCTCTTCAGCCTGACTGCTAAATCACTTACAGAGCTACATTGGAGACTCCTCTCTACCAAGTATGCAGGCCCTCAAGCCTGAACATTTGTGTACCTCCCAATCTCTAACCAAGCCGGGCTTAAGAGGTATTTCTACTTTCCCTGTTGTGGATCCTCTGGTTGTCTATAATTTACTGGTTATTTGTACTTTAAATCATTTTATTACATCTGCTCTTGCCATAAGTTGCCTCAATTAATGTATAAAATGTGGGTAGGTATGAATAAAATTAAAAGCAAGGAAGAGTGACAGAAAACAGTTACAACAGTAGCAGGGGGACACATGCACTGGAAGCCTTGACAGCTTGAACAGGATCCATAACGAAGGCAGTGAGGGTCACAGAACACTTCCTGAAAGAGCTCATGACTGAGCAGAACACTGACAGACAGACTAGATTTCACTTAAAGAAAGAAGATAGGAGGGTAAGGAAATGTTCTAGCTAAGAAATAAAAGCAAGTACCAAAGCACAGAGGTGAGAGAGCGCCTTGTGCATTCAAGGAATGCAAGTGGTTTGCTTTGGCAAGAACAGCGTCTGGGCAAGCAGTGAGATGTGACACGGCAGAGGTACTCTGGATACTGCACTAAGGACTTTGAACTCTGGCCTTAAAAAGCACGATTAGGAATATGAGGCCAGTGAGGAATTTATTGCACTAACACAGGGAAGAAAAGATGACCTCCACGAACGATGACTTCACCAGTTTCATAGACTTCAGACATCTTTAATGAGTACGACAATCCCTAAAATGGATTAGAAAAGAATCCAAATCCTATCCTTAGCCTGTTCCCATCCCCTTACCAACATTAACCTTTTCAAATCACCTGGAAAAATGGGGTCATCCACCAATAGGTATGAGAGGAATAAGCCAACAGTCTTTGGACAAAACCATAAGAATCCTGATTCTGAGATTACTCATTCTCCATTGCATTGGATATCATCTGGACTTACAGGCAACTCTAATAAGAAAAACTAGGAACTCTGATAGCTGTTCATCTCACTTAGGACAGGCAGCAAGAATCTGTTAGGATTTTATGTCTCCAATTGTTCCAAACACAGTTTCTAATACAGAAATAAAACTATTCAGTGTCTCGGTCCTCGGCTCATTTTGTTTCACAGAGATCTGCATTTCCGAGTTCTCAGACTCCAACAGCAGTTCCGTTAGGAACAGACACCCAGTGTCATCCTGAGCACTGAGATAGGCTTTCCACGGGTGAGCCCCAGCCCTGCTCATTGCGATGGTCTGGATGTTCACTACTTGTAGGGCCATCTGGAGAGTGTCAGGATGGACTGCTCCCCGCCAAGGGAACACCTGCTGATGAGCAACTTTCAGGCTAAACCAAGTTTTCTCAAAATACTCAGCAGTAAGCTGGCAATTGGGGACTAGCACGAGGGCTCCAGAATCAGGGAGTTCTTGTACCCTCTCCTTGTTCTCTTCAGGAATCAGGGGACCTAAAAGAGTCAGAAAGCTTCTGTAAGAGATCTTCTTAATCTATAGGAACTATGTTTTCTATCTAGATTTCCAAAAATACACAATGTGACTTTTATCTTTGGATACATCGTTAAAATCACCAACTAGGAACTTCTTTCTTGCTCACAAAGACTTCAATTCAGGCAACAGTCTGAGATATAGCTAGGATACCCTACTTTCTACCAGTCATTACAAAAGATAAAGAGTTTTCATGATAAGATCTAAAGTAAGGACTATTTTTACCTGAGGTGGCAAAGGACGCAGTGTCAGGAAGCTCTGGGCCCCGACGCTCTGCCCCCTGGTATTTAGAGATGGTTGCCCAGCGGGCTTTGCCATAGACTGGCACCAGCGTGTTGAAGTCCGAGGCCCAGCTATTCACAGGTCTTTCTGCCTGATCCTCCAAAAGTCCAAGAGAAGGGTCAGATTTAGGGCTACAGAGGATCCGCTTCACTTCATCAATGCCGGCTAAGAGAAGGCGGTAATAGAAGAGACCTCGGTCTCGTACTGCCATATTCTTTTCTTCCTCTGAGGTAAGACAAGAGACTGAGTTAGTTACAAACAAACACCAAACACTCTTTCTACCCTGTGCCAACCACAACAGGGAAAACAAAAGGAAGGAGGGAGGAAGCCCCAGAAAATCATGAACATTGTCTTCTTGGGCACCAGACATGACTCACCCAACAGTGTAAGCTGCGAGGGTATTTACCATCTGACACGGCAAGCGCGACTCCCTCGGAAGAGCCTACCTATGCAGTAATGTAATAGGCGCCCCAGCGTGTCCTGGCACTCGGCGGGCCGGGAGAGGAAAAGGCGCAGCAGCGCAGTGAGCAGCTCCATCGTCACAGCTGGAAACGTCTCTGACTTCACATTCTCCACGAAGTCTTCCAACACATAGGGAGCATTGGGAATTCTCTCCCCATGGACACCAAGGAGCCAAATGAGGGCCTGTTTCCCCTAGGGAATGAAGGGGTAAGAGCAGGTGCTCAACATTCGGCTGTCTGAAACATGGTGGCAGGTTCGACTTCCCACCCCCGCCCAATGGCAGCGGAAAAAGCATAATCCTACATTTACTTCAACTCGCACTGCATCGATCCTCCACCCAACACCACTCTTTACAACAAATACGAACAAAATGCTACCACACGAAAGGAGACTCAAGACTCTCATAGCCCGTGTTGGTTAGGTAATAAGGCTTTTTCAGTTAGGGGGCCTCTGCCCCAGTCTAGGGTTTAATGCATCGGTGGAAGCAACTGAAACACTCCTCTAACCCACTTCATGAAAGTGGTAATTGACCTAGAGTGCAAATCAAAGTAGGTAGGCCTGTGGTGAAGCCCAAATATCTGTTAATTCCACAAATGATTCTGATTCTCATTCCAGCTGAAAACTCCATTGTCTAAGCCTCTGACTCAAAACTGTTCAAGAGAACGATGAATTAAAGCATCTGTAATAAAAACCATAGATCAATCTCCTGTTTTTATCTCTTCTATCCTATCTATACCCAAAAGAGAATCTGAGGTGGCAGTCAATTCTAAGGATAGCCACATTCAGACTGGGTAGAAAGAAGAATTAGATTCCATTTCACAGAGCAGGGTCCCAAGCATTCCCCTTCTGCCTGTTAGTAAAGGAGAATTACCATCTACCTCGCTATCTTGAATGTTCTCCTCACAGCCGGGCAGGGCCTGACACACAGCTTCCGTACACTGAGGACACAACCAAACCAGGTCTCGGAAAGTTTGCACCACCACTACAACACAGCTCAGGATACAAGAGCACAGGATTAGAGGCTCCACGCAGGAAGGAATCTTAAGAGAAGTCACATATTCAGACTAGTTTGCTAGATGAAGTTCGGTAAAATGGGTGTTGGAGGGGTGGTCAACGATTATCTGAGAAATGTCTGACACGGGCAATAATTTCTTACATGAATGCTGCTCCTTTTGGATCGCTAGGACGCTAAATGAGCTAACATGTGCAAAAGCGCTTGGTAAAATGTAAAGCAAACGTGGGGTCATGTTCAATGATATTCTAAAGACGGTGTAAATGGAGCCACCAGTGTTGGAACTAGGGTGAGGCAAACAAGGTGCTGGGGGTGTAAAATTTAAGAAAACATGCAGGGTTAGCACTTGCACGAACCTGAGAGCGAGTGCCTCTTTAAATGTTTGCATCCTGGGTACCTTGCTTGCCTCACCCCAGTCCCAGCCCTGGAAGCCACTGCTGCCATAAAGCAGTAAGAGGGTAAAGCTGGGGAATTAACAAGCACAGCATCCTAGAACCCTTCATTATGTACGGAACAGCCTTGTAGAGTCATGGCAACCTGAAAACCCCCTACCTGTTAGATCTATGGACCCTATGCTTCTCTGATGGCAACGGACGATAACGCAAAGAAAAGTTTAAACCTCTATGTTACTGAACAACAAGCATTTTTGGGGGGCAACTACTACAGGGCAAGCAATTGACAAAAAAAAGCAAAACAAAAAAATGCTCAAAGGGTAGCCAGCCATTACCTGTGGTGATGTGCTCTTGTCGAAGCCCCAGCAACTCTGTTAGAATCTGCACACACTGATCTGTGTAGGTCCTGGCGATACCACCTACAGAGGAACAGAAAGCACAGAAAAGTGGTAAGTCACATACCAGCACCTCGTTCTAAAATAATATCCCACCAGCCAAACATAAGAGGACCAAAGATACCTTAAAAAAAAAAAAAAAAAATCACACCTTGCTTGATCTTCCCAAGTTTGGTAAAAATGATTTTTCCATTGAACAACGTTGAAAACTTTCAGTAACAGAGGTATTCACGTGGCAGCCAGACACGAGGCCACGGCTTGGTACAGCACAGCTGCACAGGAGTGTCCCTGCTGGGAACCCTCGACAGTAGTCTCCTGACTGCAGGAGTTCTACGCTCTCCTCTTTGTTCCCTCCTCTTGCCCCTAAAAATAACCAATCTTTATTCTCATAGGACGGTTCCTTCTCCTCTTCCGCTTGAAGCCCTCCAACAAAACGTAGCTCCCCAGCTGCTTTCATTTTGTGAGTCATTCTGGCGTTTTGAATTCCACACAGAGTAGTATGAAAAAGCCTGTGATATTTAGGATTCATTCTGCGCCGCTCTGCACTGAGCACGATACACAGCCCATAGTAGAAGCTCAATAGACAACTGGTCAATTGACACAGGACGTTGAGTCTGGAGAGCTGGGTTCCAGTCGCACTTCAGGAACTACGTGACCTTCTGGCAATAACCTTCTTGTGCCTGAGTTTCTTCATTTCTAAAATGAAGCGCTAACCCTTGTCCACTTTTCCTGACTGCCTCCCAAGACCGTGCTAAGATGATATATGGGAAAGCATTCTGGACAGCAATGTAAATTTTAGGTACCATAGTCTGAGTTACCTGTAGCCTCTATCCTGGCAGATACGGCAACACCAGTGTTGACGAAAACACCTCCCCCCCCCCCGCCACTTCTTCTGTGGTCACTGACTCCCAGTTCTTTGGTGCATGGTACTTTGTCTCTGCCGCAAGATTCGTTCCTGTTTATTCCCTATGGTTCCACAGCTTTCGGGCTGGCCTGAGCGCTCAAAAAGGAAAAGGGGCAGATACCTACCTATGGCAAAGATGGCAGCCTGGGCAAAGTCGGCTGACACATCGGTACAGTAGCCCCGGAGCTCCTCTAGCACCTGCTGCACGTTCTCATCGTTCACCAGCTCACACAGCACCTCCACCTTCTGCAGCTTGATGTAGTGCGGCTCCGAGTAAGAGCAAAAAAACTTTTTGTAATGGCTGCTAAAGTGACCCGGCAGACTATGCAATATCTGACGCACGTGACAGAGGGCAGCAAAGCAGAGCTCGCGGCTCTCTGAAGAACAGGCGGCCAGCAAAGGTCCCTTGACTTGCACAAGCACGTCGGTTTGTACGTGGGGGAATCTTTTTGCCAAGATCAGAAAGAGTTTCGTGGCTCCCATCACCACACCTGGGCTACTGCTCTTGAGAAAGCTATCCAACAGATTGAGAATGTCAAACAGCTCCTCCTCACTGCGGGGTTCGTAGCGTAGCAGAAAGTTCAATACTTCAGCCTGGCCCCATTGGTCCAGTTTTGGCATTCTGTCCAAAAAAGGAAAGCATTATTTTAGCAACCAAATGAGGACCATCTCCGTGCAACTGTCACCTGTTCATCAAAACAAGGAGAGAATTCTTGAAAACAGATTGTGCCATAACAGAATTATTCTTTTTAGGTACTATTTAAAGTGGACACAAAACAGGCTTTAAATTCCAAGAGGAGTTCACAGTACACATTCTCACTCATCTGAGGCCAAAGACCGTGATTGCTATACCTAGATCCAGATTCTTTAAGACAACACAAATGGCTTAGTTTGGGGGACATAATGATCGTAGAGGAGGACAGAACCTATTTCCACAGGATATTTCTGCCATCTCTCTATATGACCAAAAGAAACTAAGACAAATAAAAGAATATTCTCTCAATAAAATATGAGGAAACTAATAGCTACTGTTAATTTTACTACTCTATAGAAGTTGTTCAAGACGTCCCCTTAATCCAACATATCAAGACCCCACTAGGATGCAGATCTCATCATAACAAAAAGAGGACTGAGGCATCCAAACCGATTTAAGAGATGGTGGGCGATGGGCTTGTTGATGACAACACCTCCTTCCTGTCTCAGAATTTCCTCTAGAGACCTCAGGCAGTTCACAACCACAATTGGATCCTGGTCACGCAGCAAACTGTATAATTCATTTACCAGAGCACCATCTATAAAAGAGCATAAAGTTCTCATATAAAGAACAGTTTAAGAGTCACAGGAATAGAACCAGGACAATAGCTCCAGGCAGATAAAGCTGAACTTCTCTGCTACAAAAATAACAAAGGCAATAATAAAATGCAAAGCACAAAAAAAAGCCATCCCCAGACTGTTCTAAGTAGCTAATGCAAAGGATCTCACCTGGGCTCCAAAGAAAAGACTTCTCCAATCTCAGAAAATACGAAGCCAGCCTTTCTACTTAGAGACACATACAGGGGTGCCTGCATGGCTCAGTCGGTTAGGCATCTGACTGACTCTTGATCTCGGCTTAGGCTGTGATCCCATGGTTTATGGGATTGAGCCCTGAGTTGGTGCAGAGCCTGCTTAGCATTCTTTCTCCCTCGCTCTCTGCCCCTCCCCCACTCATTCTCCCTCTGTCTCTCACTCTCTCACAATAAATAAATAAACCTTAAAGAAAAAAAGAGAAACAAGTACACAGCCACATTACTATTTCCTACCAAAGCCACGTGACCTTTTCCAAAGTCAAACATATAACGGAGACACAAAAAAATATAAATCATGATGGATTACACTGAAACTTACCCACTTCCGAGTCTCCGTGAAGATTATGCATCTTGGCACAACCAAGGACTGCCACCCTCCTGACATATGAAGCCTTATCTCGCAGACCATTGAGAATAGGCTGTTGGATGTATTCCTGCACACCAGGCATCCTAAGCAACACATCCTGGAGTCAGCCAGATCCTAAAACACTAGTTTTGACATAATTCAGGCCCTATGCCCTTAACACAGAAGGTTTTGTAGATGTTTGAATGTACATCTATCAAGTCATAAAAAAATTAGAGAAAGCCACTGGCCAAACTTAAAAAGTCATACTTGACTTTTCATTTGGACTAACACTGCATGGGCAACAAAACTATATGTCTACATAACTGTTTAGAAATCTTTAACCAAAAGCACGAACTATATCAGCAAGAGTGAGGATGGAAAACTCCCTTTAAGGAAACCATAGGACATAGTTTTTCAAGCCTAAGCAATGGCTGAAAACCTGAGTTCAGGTTACAACTGCATGTTCCCCATGATTAAGAAGCTCAGATAAATTATCATCATTAAAAACCTGCCCCATGATCTCCCGAATACATCAACCACTGATAAACAGTCCTGGAAGAGGGTACTCACCTGAGACTACACATGCTCCGTAATGCCAGCCCCCGCACCATTGGATTGGGATCCGAACAGTCTTTGCACAGCGTATTAATGGCCAAGAGAGCCAGATCTGGTTTCAGGGGGGCATAGGTACACATGTACAGGTAAACCAACTTCTTCTGAACAATATCTACGGTGGCACTGGCCTTCACCATTTCCATGAAAACACCAGACATGTCCAAGCCCTGAGTCATGTGCCTAAAACCAACACACATAGCAGGAAGAAGTAAAATACATAATCCCCAGCCTATAACAAAAGGTGTTTTACCTATACACATCCCGGTTATCCAACTAGATTATGAGGAAAGCAACCAGGTCTACCTTGTCTATCACATTGCACAATACTTCACACGATAGGCCTACAATAAAATAAATTTTCTTCTATTCATTCAAGAAATAGTTATTGAATCCCTGGAACATTCCAGTGAAATTCAGCTTCTACATTCCAGGGATATGCTCTGGGGTCATAATTTTGAAAAAAGCATGGTCTCAGATCTCTAGCAACTCAAACCGTATTAAGGAGCAAGACAAAAACACCACTAATTACAATATGATCGGTAAGTATTAAAACAGAAGTAACAGGGGCGCCTGGGTGGCTCAGTCGGTTGAGCGGCCGACTTCGGCTCAGGTCATGATCTCACGGTCCGTGGGTTCGAGCCCCGAGTCGGGCTCTGTGCTGACAGCTCAGAGCCTGGAGCCTGCTTCGGATTCTGTGTCTCCCTCTCTCTGACCCTCCCCCGTTCATGCTTTGTCTCTCTCTGTCTCAAAAATAAATGTTAAAAAAAAAACAACAACAAACAACAGAAGTAACAGACAAGGTGCAGTGGGGGATCAGAGGTCTCATACTGCCAAGAAACCATAAAATGTTTCCACAGAAGTAACACTTTAGTTGAATGAGCTGGAATTTGTCAGGCAGGTGTAGTAGACAGGCAATGATAGATGCTATAAGGCACATAGGCATCAGCAAGAATGCTACATTCTTTTGAGAGTCTGCAAGTAGTTGTGTTAGGGTGCTCTTTGGGTACTATAAGAAATTTGGACTTTATTCTGTAGATCAGTTTCTCAAACTATGGTTTCCTACAGGAGTCAGATGGGGTGTCTGTTTAAAACGCATATTCCTGGGTTCCATCCCACCCTACTGAAAGCAGCATTACTGGACTGGATGAAAACTTTGATTTTTCTTTTTCTTTCTTTTTTTTTTTTTTTAAAAGCACTGCAAGGGACTGTTGTGCATACTAAGTTTGTGAACCACAATTGCAGGCCAAGAGTTATATACATTCAAATTCATGTTAGAAAAATTCTACTTGAAATGAGGCAAGGTAACCTATTAGCAAGCTACTGCAATTGCTTTGGTAATAAAACCAGAAGAACAGGACCAATAAAAAATAAATACACAAAAATTCGTTAAAAAGAGGATGGATGGGGAGCTTGGGGGGCTCAGTCGATTCAGCTTCGACTTCATCTCAGGTCATGATCTCAACGGTTTGAGTTCCAGCTCCAGCTCCGCGTGGGGCTCTGTGCTGAGCGTGGGGCTCTGTGCTGACGGCTCAGAGCCAGGAGCCTGCTTCGGATTCTGTGTTTCCCCCTCTCTCTTCCCCTCCCCCGCTCACGCTCTGTTTCTCCCTCTCCCAAAAATAAACACTAAAATTTTTTTTTTTAAATAAAAATAAAAGAGGATGGATATTTAGAACTGTATATCCATACCATCTGACTTGAGAAGTGAAAATCGGGCGTCATCAAGACTGAGTCCCTCCCTTGGTCAGCTGGATGGTGACATTCATCAACCCAAACATAAGTGGAAGAGCAGGTTTGGGGAGAGGGGAAGGATGTAAGGTGCTATTTTGCAGGTCTTTGAAGAAATGTCCAAGTGGGAATGCCAAGCAGCAGGATATGTGGGTCTGAAGATACAAAGGGGTTTCTGTACTGGATTCTATAGATCTGGGGGAGGGGGGGAGGCAGCAGTGTAAGTTCAAGACATGGGCGTAACCACCCCGCTGAGTAAAAGAAGTCAAGGAAGTCCCACAAAGGGAGGCTGCGACGGCCATGCAGAGAAGCAGGAAGCCCAAATCCTAGCCTGCCCTGAGTTCATTCACTCTTTGGGAGCGGCCGGGGGTGGAGGGCCGGGATGGGGGCTGCCACGGGGAGTTCGGGCGGTAGGGGATACCTAATCACTCGCTGGATGACATTCCGGTAGCGCAGCCTATCCGCCTGAATGTGAGGGTTACACAGAGCTTTCTTCAGCTCCTTCACCACGTCCTCGGAGCCAAGGTACGGCATCGTCCACAGTCGCGGGGCAGTCCCCGCACACCCCTAGGTAACTCGCCGGCTCCTCCCAGCCCTGACGTGGGAACCTGGGTAAAGCAAAGGTCAGTCAGCGGCGACGCGAAAGGCGTGATCTCGCCCCAGCCTCGGCTTCCCCGGGGCCGGAGCCCAGGCCCCAGCACACTCTCACCAAGCCTCTCCGCGCCCCGGCGAGCGCCGAACAAGGCTCTGTGGTTCCTGCCCGGGACCTGCAGGCCGGATCGCGGCGCCCCGACACCTCTCCCGCTACCTCGAGGCCCTCCGCCCCATTTCCAGCCGGGCCGCCGACAGTCTGCAGACCCCTCCCTCTCCAGTTCCAGCCCTTCTTGCGCCTCCGCGCGGTTGCCGCCAAGGATAGGCCCAGTCAAGCTTTCTGCGGAAGTCCCGCCTCCTTGAGGCCGACCGCGCACAGCAGCTGCCACTCACCTTCTCGCGGCCAGCGCCTAGCGTCCCCCGGACGCCGACCTTAGGGCGCCCTTCCCCCCACCTCTCACCTCCAGGCGCAGCCGCGCGGCTCCCTCTGGTGGAGGCGCTGCGGGCCGTCGGAAATCGGCTGCTTCGGCCTGTCTCCGCCCAGCAGCGCGCGCTTTGAGCGCCCGGCCTTGGCCCCGGCTCCCGCGCGCGGGTAGGAGTGGCGCTCGGCCGAGAGTCTTTGGCGGTTTGCGATTCCACCCAGGACTCGCAAGAGCACGGCCACTTCCTTTTTCTCCCCACGCTAGGGACTTATTCCTCTACTGGGCTGGCTTCCCGTTAGGGGTTCTGTCCGCGTTCTTGCCCCAGCGTGACTTTCTTCAGGGCGTGGTTGCAGGAGCCTCACGCGGCAGCTCCGTGCCCATGAAGATCTCGCTGGTGACCCTCCAGCCCCGCCACCATGAACGGGACCCTGATCCCCCATACGCCCATCGCGGTGGACTTTTGGAGCCTGCGCCGGGCTGGTTCCGCACGGCTCTTCTTTTTGTCCCACATGCACTCGGACCACACCGTGGGTTTGTCTAGCACCTGGGCCCGGCCCCTCTACTGCTCCCCAATCACTGCTTACCTCGTGCATCGTCACTTACAGGTACGGGGGTGGGGGGGTGCTGGAGTCCTCTGAGAGGTGGGCCGAGCATCTGGGTGGGGATTTCCTATCTGTCACAGCCTCAGACTCGTAGGTTAGGGACCAGGAGGACCGATTTTTACCAGTGCGGGAGTTGTTTGAACCCAGAAATACGTCCTTAAGCCCAGAATGGGAGTGTGGTTTCTTGTCTGGCTGACCTGCGATGTTTCAGCTATAAGTTGGGGAGATCTTTTGGTCCAGCCAAGGAAACTGTACCTGTATTTTCATATTAGCTAGGCCAGTGTTTCCTAAACTTGTCTCAGAAGAATCCACCTAATATGCTGGGTGAGTATACACATTCTCCAGTACCCCCTCCCCCATTATCTCCCCCCCCCCCCCCCCCCGTCTGATCCAGTAGATATAGCTGGTGCAGGTCCTGGAAATCTGGTTAGAATTTTAACAGGTGCCCCCAAGAGATTATTATGATCAGATAGTTTGAGAGACGCTGCCTAGAGTGTTTTCTGGACTCTTTCATTTAAACTGTAGAAAGGGCGGGAGGGAAGAGTGGGGGATTTGGGAGAATCTCTATTACAGCTTCTGCTACAGGGTAGTTTAGGATGTGGTCAGCTTTCCCTCACTTGGGTAAAGGGGTGATTCCTAACCCAAGACAGTATCGAGGAGAGTTTGTGTTCAGTAGAATGACCAACTTTCCCCCCAGGTATCCAAGAAGTGGATCCGAGCCCTGGAGGTTGGTGAGAGCCATGTCCTGCCTCTAGATGAAATTGGGCGAGAGACCATGACTGTAACCCTCCTGGATGCCAATCACTGCCCCGGCTCTGTCATGTTTCTCTTTGAAGGATACTTTGGAACCATCCTCTACACAGGTGGGCCTCCCAAGGGGTCTCTCCCACCTTCCCAGACTAGATACTACTTTTCTTGAGCAGCCTTAAGTCAGAAGTCTGGAGGCCTCCTAGCTTCATCCCATGTGAGCACAGTGACCTTTCTCAACTGATTTCCCACACTTTATGGGTCCAGACCTTGTAAAGAATAATAAAAACAGAAGCAGAATGGAGACATTTCTAAAAAGAAGCTATACTGTATTAGTGCCAGACTCCCTGACAGTTTTTCCACAGGCTGGTAAGCAAATGTCCATCAGCTGTTGAAAGTGAGAGAGGCTTGGGGCACTTGGGTGGCTCAGCTGGTTAAGTGTCCGACTCTTGGTTTTGGCTCAGGTCATGATCTCACGGTCCGTGGGTTTGAACCCTGTGTTGGGCTTGGTGCTGACAGTGTGGAGCCTGCTTGGGCTTCTCTGTCTTCCTCTCTTTCTGCCCCTCCTCTGCTGCTCTCTCTCCCTCTCTTTCTTTCAAAATAAATAAATAAACATTTTTTTTAAGTGGGAGGGGCTCGTCTTCTATACTTTTGTCTCTGACTCTCTGCCCCCCATATATTCTTCCAGGTGACTTTCGGTATACACCATCCATGCTAAAGGAGCCAGCCCTGAAACTAGGGAAACAGATCCATACCTTATACCTAGATAACACCAATTGCAACCCAGCCCGGGTTCTTCCCTCCCGACAAGAAGCTGCCCGCCAGATTATCGAGCTCATTCGAAAGCATCCACAGCATAACATAAAGATTGGTGAGTGGTTTCCTTTCCTTTTTCTCTCACCGAAAGCTAGCGAATCTTGGGTTTTGGGAGGGTTTCACGTGTCTTTTAGGTCTTCGTAGATGTCCCCTTCTCCGTGAAACCTACCCTGACCACCTTATTTAAATTGCAATCTTCCAACCATCTCTACTCTCATACTCTCACATGCCCAACTCCTGATCTTCTGTAACCAACTGTTTTATTTTTTCATAGCACTCATCACCTTACTCTTATCCATGCTTCAATCCAAGCTATTACTTATTGTTTGTTCTCTACTTCTCTTGACACACACACACACACACACACACACACACACACACACTCCTTGAGAGCATGGATGGAGGTAGGAAGAAGTCTTGTTTGTGGAACAGAGAGGCAGCAGCCGGTATGGTGGACACGTAGTGGGTGAGGAGGCTGGCTGGAAAGGCAGGAGGGGCTGAAGTGCTTGCTTGTAAGCTTCAACTTGATCCTAAATGTAATCCCAAATGTAACTTCATCCAAATGGTTACATTTGGACAAAAAGCTGTTGAAGGTTTTTAAATAGGAGAGGGCCAATATTGCACTCATCACCTTATAATGTATTCCACAATTTACATGCTATTGTATTTGCTTTCTGTCTCCCCCTGCTAGAATTCCACAATGGCAGGGCTCTTTGCTTTCCTTATGGATATATCTCAGATGCTTAGATTAATGCCTGAGGAGGCAGTCAATAAACCTTTGTTATCTGAGCAAGTGAAATTTATCAGAACGTAGATATTCAAGTGAATGCCGAGCTTCAAATCAGACACATCGAGAAACCAACTGTGTGTTTGTTCTAGCGATTCCACAACAGCATAAAACATTTTGGGGCCTTCTAACTGGTACTTACGCTTTCAGCATCTCCTCATGGAGGCGATCCAGTAACACTGCTGTCATTTTTTTTCCCTAAAGCCCTCCTCAGATCATAATATTCCTGTGATTAAAATTAGCCATTTTCCTGGTGCAAACTCTTTAATAGCTCTCTTTCACTTACAGAATTAAGTTCAAGCTCCTTAGCAGTATATACAGGCTCTCTATCATACAAGCCTTGCTTACCTCTCCTGTGTCATTTCCTACCAGTTTCTTGTCTGCACTTTAGTGACACCGAACCACCCCCTTCCCCTGCCAGGTAAACTTACACCTGTCCTTTAGGACCGCTCGGTGGCCATTTTCAGGAAACCTTCCCTGTAATCAACTGGTAGATACTTTCCTATGCTCTCATATTAATAGTGTGTGAATGCTTCTAACATCGCTCTTGACCACACTGTGTCTGGGTCCCCATGTAGATTACACTCCTTGAGGACTGAGGCTTGTGCTTGTTTTCATAGTGCCTAACACCAGGTAGATGCTGTCCTTTGTTGAACTGAATGAGTGAGTGGATCCTGTGTGAAGCCCTCCCCCATCCTCTATGTATCTCCGCTCAAATGCCACCTCCTCCCTGATAACACTCCCTGATTGCCCTGTTAGTTTTGTGTGTTTTTGTTAAACATTTGGTTGATTTATTAGGATTCTCCAGTATCTTCTTTCTCTTTCATCCCTTGCTTTTCCCATTCCCTTTGACATCGTTCAGGACTCTATAGCCTGGGAAAAGAGTCGCTGCTGGAGCAGCTGGCCCTGGAGTTTCAGACCTGGGTGGTATTGAGTCCTCGGCGCCTGGAGTTGGTGCAGCTTCTGGGCCTGGCAGACGTGTTCACGGTGGAGGAGAAGGCCGGCCGCATCCATGCCGTGGACCACATGGAGGTCTGCCGTTCTGCCATGCTACATTGGAACCAGACCCACCCTACCATTGCCATCCTTCCCACAAGCCGGAAAACCCACAGCTCCCACCCCGACATCCACATCATCCCTTACTCGGACCACTCCTCCTACTCGGAGCTCCGGGCCTTTGTGGCAGCACTGAAGCCTTGCCAGGTGGTGCCCATTGTCGGTCGGCAGCCCTGCAGGGACTACTTTCAGGACAGCCTGAGCCCCGGGCTCTCTGTGCCCCTGGTCCCGCACTCTGTGCAGCAGTATATGAATTCCTCCTCAAGAAAACCAAGCTTGCTCTGCCTGTTGTTAGAAAGGAGACTAAAGAGGCCGAGAACCCAGGGTGTCGTGTTTGACTCCTTTCCGGAAACTGCTGATCAATCTCAAGGTGACATGGACTCGCAGGAGGCCAAGAATGACAACCTTTCTGGGCACCTCGAGAAGCAGGCTTCCCACCGTCCTTTGCAGATCAAAAAACCGTTGCTTCCGGACCTCTGCAGCAAAGAGTGGGATGGGGCAGTCCCTTTCTCAGAGTCCCAGAAGATGGTGACTGTACTGACTGCCCCCTTGAATGTGTCAGTGCACTTACGGTCTACAGATGAGGAATTTATGTCTCTAGAAACTGGGGAGGAAATTGGTGTGTGGCCCCACTCGGTCCCCAGGGGAAACCATGATGGCTTAGCAGCCACAGGGAACCAGAGCACTTGGACGGGCCCGGATTGTCCCCTGACTCACGGCAGCGAGGCAGCCCCTCTCCTGGCTCCTGAGTTCAGGGGCCTGGCACTGAAATACCTTCTGACTCCAGTGAACTTTTTCCAGGCCCAGTTCTCTTCCAGGGGCTTTGACCAGCAAGTGGAAAAATACCATAAACACTTGCTGAGGTACAGGGAGGAGAATGACACCTTCGTTTGATCCAACACCGTGGTTGTAAAGATAGTGACCCATGGCTGCTGGAGAGACTTTGTTTTGGGCCTTACTTTTCTAAAAATATTTTTTTTACATTTATTCATTTTTGAGAGATAGATGGAGCACGAGCGGGGGAGGGACAGAGAGAGCCAGGGAGACAGAATCCGAAACAGGCTCCAGGCTCCGAGCTGTCAGCACAGAGCCCGACACGGGGCTCGAACTCACAGATCACGAGATCGTGACCTGAGCGGAAGTCAGACGCTTAACCAACTGAGCCACCCAGGCACCCCTAGGCCTTACTTTTCCATCTTCACAGGATCCCCGTGGGCTCACCCTGGAGCAGTAGCTCACAAAGTGTGTTCATTGGAATCCTAGTGCCCATGGAGCCATTAGTTTCATGGTTGGCTATGTTTAAGAAACTCTTTTCAGGGGCGCCTAGGTGGCTAAGTCGATTGAGCATCTAACTCTATTTCAGCTCAGGTCATAGTCTCACAGTTTCGTGGGCTCCAGCCCCACACGGGGCTCTGTGCTAATGGCATGGAGCCTGCTTGAAAATCTCTCTCTCCCTTCTCTCTGCCCCTCCCCTGTTCACATTCTCTGTCTCTGAAAGTAAAACAACGCTTTTCTAAATTTTTTTTTTTCAACGTTTATTTATTTTTGGGACAGAGAGAGACAGAGCATGAACGGGGGAGGGGCAG
Source organism: Prionailurus bengalensis (assembly GCF_016509475.1). Classification (NCBI taxonomy): domain Eukaryota; kingdom Metazoa; phylum Chordata; class Mammalia; order Carnivora; family Felidae; genus Prionailurus; species Prionailurus bengalensis. Next base: position 97,699,783 of record NC_057345.1, read on the forward strand.
AGAGAGAGGGAGACACAATCGGAAACAGGCTCCAGGCTCTGAGCCATCAGCCCAGAGCCTGACGCGGGGCTCGAACTCACAGACGGCGAGATCGTGACCTGGCCGAAGTCGGACGCTCAACCGACTGCGCCACCCAGGTGCCCCAAAACAACGCTTTTCAATATACCCTCTGCACAGCATACATGAGCATACTAAAGGTTCTGAGAAGTCTTACAGTAACTTAATCTGTTGAACTCAGTATTTCTGCAACATTTTTGAACATGCAGTCCTCTGACATGGGTGCAGTAAGAGATGCACTCTGAATCAGAAAGGACCGGGTCACTCCCATTATTATTTTGTGCACCATGTGCCATTCCCAAGTCTTCTTACCCTTCTCCCCAGATAAAAGTCCCAGATAAAAATTCCATTTTTAAGTTAGGAACTGTTGGAGGGTAAAGTGGTGATCCAAGCAGCATGATACAATCTCGAATGTCACTAACTTGCTGTGACCCTGTCCAAGTGACTTCCTGTCTTTGCCTCTGGGAGGGAACAGGAAGCAGTGAAGAACCCTGGAATGGTAGAGAAAAACTCGCCCCTGCCTCTATAAGAGTCTGCAGTTAGTGTCACTAGAGACTTCTCTGGAACAGAGCCAGCTGGCGTAGTGGGCACCCTTCGCCAAGGCCATACCTGGAACCCAGCTGAACGGTGCATGTAGGGTATGATGGCCTCCCAGCCTCCTGGAGGCCCTGACTATTTAGCCAAAATAAAGTTACAAAAGATCAAATGTGCTGCCAGATATTCCTGATTGTTCACATAGCTGGGATATTTGCTGCTCTCCCCGCCCCCCCGCCCCCTTGGGTTGAGTAGGGAGCCAGAGCACACAGCCTGTTTGTTTTAGTATCCAGGGCAGAGACCAAGGAGCCAGCTGGTGGAAGGGCTGGGGGTGTGCAGCTCTGCCCTGTCCTTCTGCTCCCAGCCTGACAATGTGCCAAACCAATAAGCAGGACAGCAGACACCATAGGCTCTGAGACTGGGTACAGGCATGTAGAGCTGGGCACACGAATAAAAACTACTTCAGAACGAAGCCTCGCAATAAAGGTTGTTTCTTGCCCAGGAATAAAAAGGGTTTCTACTTTGGGAAGAAGATATGAAGTGTTTATAAAGTAAAATAAGGCCTTGCTCTTGGGCAAGCTGTACACAGCCCTGTTTTGTCACTATAAGCCTCCGGTGCGCCCACTAGGAGCTGCAGCAGGTGAGGCTTGTGGGGCAGCAGGAAACAAGGCATTGTCCTTGGCTTGAATCCAGGCACCCCGGGGTAAAAAGAAACCAGGCCTAAATAGTGGAGCCTCAGTTCCTCATCTGTAAAGCAAGGACTGAGATGCCTCCCTCTCCTGATGGCTCCGGAGGTTAGATAATTGGCAAAATTCTTTTTTTTTTTTTTTTATGTTTATTCATTTTTGGGAGACAGAGCATGGGGGCTGGGGGGGGCTGGCGAGGGCAGAGAGAGAGAGAGAGAGAGAGGGAGACACAGAATCCGAAGCAGGCTCTAGGCTCTGAGCTGTCAGCACAGAGCCTGATGCAGAGCTCGAACCCAAAAAATATAAGTGGTAAAATTCTTAGCTCAGTGTCTACCACATATGGGTATTTCAGATGTTGGTTCTCTTAGCCTCTGGTTCTCTAGAGAAATTGTTCCGTGTATAAAATGAAATTTTGGAAGTCACTGAAAAACATAAAAAGTCAATTGTAATTCCTCCACGTACATCAATTGTTCTAGTCCTTTTTTGTATGTATAAATATATTAAATATATACTATTTTTCAAAATTGGGGTAACAGTGGATATAGTTTTAATCCCACATTTTACTTTAATCTCACATTTAACTTTCTTAATCTTAAACGTTTCTTTGTATCATTAAGTACTATTCAAAATGTACTTATGAGTAGTTGTATAATGCCTTACATGGGTAAGTAAACCATTTCCATATTATTCAACATGCTGTGTGCCCTTTTTTCACAATTAGACATATTACAGTGAACATCTTTGCTGTGCATGTATCATGGCATATTTTGTTTATTTCCTTAAATTACTGGCAGTGGGGAGCGCCTGGGTGGCTCAGTCGGTTGAGCGTCTGACTTTGGCTCGGGTCATGATCTCACAGTCTGTGAGTTCGAGCCCCGCATCGGGCTCTGTGCTGACAGCTCAGAGCCTGAAGCCTGCTTTGGATTCTGTGTCTCCCTCTCTCTCTGCTCCTCCCCCGCTTGCGATCTGTCTCTGTCTCAAAAACAAAAACATTAAAAAAAAAAATTTTAAAGAAAAAAAATTACTGGCAGTGGGGTTACAATTTTAAGTTCTTAATATAAATTGTGCCCAGTTGCCCACCAGAAAGGTTTCCTTACTATCCTTTCTGCAGAGGAGGAGGGTATTAGAATACCTTGAAGATTCCTTAAGTTCAAATGAATGTAAACATGTACGTTCAGGTACATGTAAACACGTGGCAAATCATCTTGTGTTAAGTTCATAAATATTTACTACAGCTGTGTGGGTAAGGCTTCGCTTGAGTTCCTCCAGGAGCCTCTAGCTGCCTCACTTCTCTGCTCCCCAAAGGTGACTGGGAGAGATAAGGTAGTCTTCAGTATCAGGGCCCCCAGATTGGCACTATCTTCTAGCAACAAGGGAGCCAGTCCATTCTTGGCGTGTGATGTATTGCACACATTCCTTGAAATGGAATGTATATGAATTCAGATGGGGGAGTAGAAGCAAATGGCTTTGAGGAATTTAGATGTTGATGGCATGTTTGTGTTTTAATAACGGGGAAATTCCATACTATTCTCAAGTAAATTTGTCCGGCTTATAATAGAGATTGGCAGTTGCCTTATTCATTCAGTATCTCCATAGTCTCATGTAAAAGTGCTGCATTGCATATACCTAGAAGTAGGCAATTTATTTTTAGAATCTAAGGATGACCCCACAGATCTTAGATCTTACAGTTGGGCTTGAAGATACCGGGAGAAAGGAAGTTCCCTAGAGATCAATTAGCTGTTTCATGATCTGTGGGAAAACACGTACTTTTCCACAAGGAAACTGACGCTAGCTTAAGTCCCTTTGGAGAAAAAAAAATCTGCCTGGCTGGCTTTGAGGGACCATCTCTCACTCCTGATACAGACTCCCCTTTGTGGTTGGAAATGGGAGATAAGTGAGTCTGCTTATTCAAGTAAAGGGATCTGGACTTGGGTTCTCCATGTCAAGACAATTCCCAGGGAGACTGGTTCTCTGTATTCTTGGAGTGCTCCTTAAGCAGGAGAAATTCCATCTGGGGGTCCATGCTACCACTAGTGAATTGCTGTCAGTTTGTTACCTGCCTTCCACCCTTTACCCTCCCCAATCACTACCACAACAGGCTGTTTTGTCTTGAGTTCATGGTGCTTCCCACTTCCTCCTCCATGGAACACCCCACTACATTGATACAGAATAATTCTGCTTGCCATTATAATCTTCTAAATTTACAACTCCCTGTGGAAATTCTCAGAATGGTTAAGCTTATCTTTATTTTTTTAACATTTTATTTTTAAAGTTTGTTTTGAGAGAGAGAGAGAGAGAATGAGAATGACGAGCAGAGGAAGGGTAGACAGAGAGGGAGAGAGGATCCCAAGTAGGGATACCCCTGACTCAGGAATTGAGCCACCAACACATCCCAAGCTTGTCTTTATTTTGATCACAGTGCTTTCATTTAACTATGGCCTTCCACCTTGACCATCTCATTCCTGGGTGATTTGTCTACTTTGAACACATCCTTAACCCACTGGATCACAGAAAGCTCCCAGAGTCTTGGGCTTGGTTCTTTTCCCGGCCAGATGGCTCGCTGAATCATCTTTCAATCACACAAAACTTCTGGCTAGGCTTGGGTTCGTCTTTCCCTTATAATATTCACTTATTTGATTTATATTGATCTTATTTGACTTATATTGATTTTAATATTCACATATTTACGACACAATTGTATTATGGCTATTTTACCAATTCTGAATCTTCCCATCAATTTTCAATAATTTGGGGGAATGGAGAATGAAAAGTTTGTTCCCAGTGCTACAGTCCCATTCTTAATGTGCTTACTATAAAGTGTGCTTTTGGGCAACAAAGAACATTGGGGAAAGCTCACTCACCCTACTAACCAGGCTCTATAGAAACAAAGCATCAGGGAGGGACTAGACTCCTGTACATAGGGAGTCAGGGATAGAAGGTTTGGAGAAAACCTGCTAAAAGGTTCTGAGCACCCAATTCCTAAACTGGGGAGGAGGGGTGCGCCGTCCTTCACCAACCAACAATTCTCCAATACCTGCTGGGTGTCCTGTAATTCAACTCAATTCTGACCCTCTCCACGTGAAAATAGCCTTCAATCCCACAGGTTAAGGGTTCAAGACTACAAGACTGCTCTCCTCCCTCTCAGACACCAGTTGCAAGCCCAGGTTGTCACCTGTGCTTCTGGCCACTGGCTGTCAATCGGAGGTTCCGACGACTCCTCCTTGGATTTGGATAATTTGCTGGAGCAGCTTGCAGAACTCAGAAAAACGTTTTACTTACCAGACTTTGTTACAAAAGACTATAACTTAGATGGGAGAGATGTTTAGGGCAAGGTATGAGGGAAAGGCAGGGAGTGCCCATGCTCTCTGAGCACACCAGTCTCCCCAAATTCCCACGTGTTCACTTTCTCCTTCACAAGTATGTCTTCACTCTGGATGACTTCGACATTCCAGCCTCTCAAGCTCTTTGACCTCCTCATCTCCAAAGACCTTATTTCCTTCTTCCTCACCACCCTGTCATTAACCAGAAATTGTACTACATCTGAAATCTCGATTTTATAAATTTTTTTTTCAACGTTTATTTATTTTTGGGACAGAGAGAGACAGAGCATGAACGGGGGAGGGGCAGAGAGAGAGGGAGACACAGAATCGGAAACAGGCTCCAGGCTCTGAGCCATCAGCCCAGAGCCTGACGCGGGGCTCGAACTCCCGGACCACGAGATCGTGACCTGGCTGAAGTCGGACGCTTAACCGACTGCGCCACCCAGGCGCCCCTGAAATCTCGATTTTAAACCTGCTTTTTGCCCACGTTATTTGCTCAAGTACCTCCATTGTCAATGCCAGCCCTCTCTCAGCTTCACACCCCACCTTGACCTGACTGTATCCCATGGTCCATCGATACAACTCCCTTTATCTCTCTCCCACCCAGGCAGACTTGCCTTGAAAAACTCCAATTCTGAATAAATTATACTATCTGCTCTTTATCTGCACTAGAGCAGCTAGATTTTGTTGAAGCAAGCCCTCAACCAGGCTGGCTGGTTTCATTTTAAATTCATGACATCATACATCAAAATGGACTTCCATTCTACTGAGCAATCCTATTGTTTCTTTAGTGGGCTTGGTTTCCTATTTTCCCTTTCTCTTTGCTTTCCCTCCCACCCACACTACCAACAGGATTTACCAGTGGTAAATCCTGTTGACTCTGCCTTGAAACATATCCCAAATCTTTCTTTTCCTCATCTTCACCTCTACCATCTTTGTCCAAGCAGACTCTGTTTCATGTCTGAGTTATTGCAAGAGCCTCTTCAACGTTCTCCTTGCTTCCAACATCTGCCTCTTCCCCTGCAGATACACGGTCTCGTACCCACAGCAGGCCTGATATAAGTCATCCCGTGTCACTTCTCTGTTCAAATCCTCAAATGTCTTTCCAGTTCACTCAGAATAGAAATGGAAGTTCTTACAGGGGTCTCCCTGGTCCACATGACCTGCCACCTTCTCTCCTCTCCTAGGACTCTCTCACCCTTCGCTTATCCTGCTCCAAGCCTGCTGACCTCCTTGCAGTCCCTCCAGTGTACCAGGTAAGCGCTCACCTCACTCGTTTCCTCTCCTTACGGTGTTTTACATCCAGATACCATCCAGATGGTTCCCTTACCTCATTCACGGTCTTGCTCAGTGAGACTATTCTCGGTCATTCTGTTTAAAATTGCAACCACCTGGTCAGCCACTCCCTCTCTCCCTTCCTCATTTTTTCTCCATAGAGCCCTTACCACTTTCTAACACTCTAACAAATGTTGAGATCTTATTGAGGTCACTGTGTACTGTACTAGAATGTAAACTCCAGGAGTGGTTTTTTGTTTGTTTCTTTTGTTCACTGTTGCATCCATAATGTCTAGAACACATAGCAGGTTCTTTTTTTTTTTTTTAATTTTATTTTGAGAGAGAGAGAGAGCATGCACTGTGGGCAGGGAAGAGCAGGGGAGGTGCAGGGAGAAAGAGGGAGAGAATTCCAGGCAGGCTCTGTGCTGTGGCTCCATCCCATGAACTGTGAGATCATGACCTGAGCGGAAATCAAGAGTTGGACGCTTCATCAACTGAGCATTGCCCCAGCCTGTTCTTAATAACAAACATTGGTTGAATGAATAAATTAATGAATCCAGTCAGGTTAATGGGATTTTAAGGTGATGGTGGGGTTCAGAGCTGATGGCCAAGAAAGAATTCTTGAAGATGTCTTTGGTGCAAAAAGGTGATTTTATTAAGGCATGGGAACAGGACCCGTGGGCAGAAAAGAGCTGCACTGGGGTTGTGACTGATAGCTGATTATACACCTTGAGGTTGGGAGATGGTTACGGACAGCCTAAGTCTCTAAGAAATTCTGGAAGCAAGGTTTCCAGGACCTTGAGGGGCTAGGTGTTGTTAGGAAAATGCCATTTATTACCGTTTAGTAAAACCTGTTATGAGATCCTTCAGATGTATATCAGGGGACCATAAGCTTGGAGTATGACTGCAGCATATCTTGGGGGAGTTGAGATAAAGGAAGTTTCCAAAAGAATTTTTATATGTTAAAGTAGACTTACAGGATCTTGAGGGGTCAGGGTAATGTTAAGCCAAGATTCCCTTTTGCCCCCAGCAAAGTGTCATCATCGAGGCAGCTGAGCTCCTAGAGGAAGGTCACTCTGCCTGTTTCAAGGACTTGTCAATGGGCTGTAGGCAGTCAAGGAATTTAATTTTTCATTTGCCTTTGTTTCCCACATCACCACGGCAAGCACTTAAGCCCCCTTTACATCATGATGAGGGTGATATTAGGGCTCCAGGAAACGGAGTCTATAGGTTTCTGGAGATTAGGCTATGGAGAAGATTGCCTTTTTCTTGCAGTTTACTGAGTTATCCATAACTTGAAGGAGACTCCTGTCCTGCATGACTGTGATCTCTATCAGTCAACCATCTGCTTTCTTTCCTTTCCCCTGTTCTGGGCAGCCAGCTGAGAGTGTCCAAGGAATATCACACATATCCCAGCCGGGGGGGGGGGGGGGGGGCGGGGGTTGGGTGCTGTTAGCCTGTACTTTGCCCTCATCTTGCCCCCACCCTCCCTCATCAAGGTGAAGACCTGGAGGGTAGCATCAGTGCAAAGACCATGTGATGGGAATGAGTTTTGTGTCTAAGGAACATTAAGAAGAGCGTGGGTCGGGGTGCCTGGGTTGGCTGAGTCAGTTAAGCATCTGACTTCGGCTCAGGTCATGATCTCGTGGTTCATGAGTTTGAGCCCTGAGTGGGGGCTCTGCGTGCAGAGCCTGCCTGGGATTCTCTCTCTCTCCCTCTCTCTCTCTGCCCCTCCCATGCATGCGCACATGCTCTCTCTCTCTCTCAAAATAAATACATAAATTTAAAAAAAAAAAAAAAGAAAAGAGCATGTGTCAGAGGGGGAGAAGAGGAGTTCAGAGAGGAAGGCAGAAGTGGGGTCAGAAGTGACTTATGGGTTAAAGTAAGAAGTTTAGGCTTTAGTCTAAGTGTAAGCTACTGGAGTGCTTTAAAGTAGGGGGGAGATATTATCTGATATATATTTTTAGAAGCAACAGATGGAAAATGGGGCAAGAACGAAAGCAGGCATGCGAGTTACGAAGGGCTTGCGGCTGTAAGAGATACTGGTGAGCTGAACTGGGGTTTCTGGAAGAAATGGGATTTGCATTGTGTCTGAACATAAATTTATTAGGGAAACCACTTTAGCACAAGCAGCTACAGAAAGAAAGACATACCTTTGCCTCCACCAAAGCTTTCACAAAGGAGAAGTATATATATATATAACTATATATATACCAATGAATATATACAGATATTTGGGGGGAATAAAGAGGGAGAAAAAAAATGAGTTTATTTTACAAGTAACTGGAGTATTTTTTGAATCAACACTATTTCCTATAATAGACATGTTTTGTAACTATGTACTTAAGAGAAAGAAACATGTTTTACTTGCTTTGGAGTCAACACAAGCCTTGGGATTAAAGGTTATATTTTCTGAGAGACTAGGGCTCTTCAGTTGAAAAAAAAAATCATTTTGTAGAGAATAGTCACTTTCTAAATTATTTAAATTATTATAAAGCTTAATAAAATTTTAGCGGGAATAACATTAGTCCTGATCTTTGAATATCTGCATCTATGAGATCTAGAAGATATAATGGAGGATAGACTATAGTCAAATTTAGTCTGAATTGAACCTTTTTGATTAATTCACCAAGTTGTAATATTCTACCTCCTTACAGAGGAGCACCAGAATGAACGGGTAATTTTTGGTTCATGAGAGTACATTCTCTCTCTGTAAGGCTCCTAGTCAATATATTCATAACTAAAACCTGCACTCCCTTTTTATCAAGATAGGACTGAAAAATCTGTATTTATTATATTCTATATAATATTTATATTATATAGTCTAGATTTCACTTCTGTCTGTGAGATCAGAAAGTCTGTATCCGTGGAGATGAATAGTAGTGGGTTCGGGATGTTTTTTGAAAGTAACATTGAAGAAACTTTCTGATGGAGGGAATGAGGGAGGTAAGGAGAAGGTGTTTATCATCTCCATTTAAGAACGAGGAGCACCTGGGGCGCCTGGGTGGCGCAGTTGGTTAAGCGTCCGACTTCAGCCAGGTCACGATCTCACGGTCCGTGAGTTCGAGCCCCGTGTCGGGCTCTGGGCTGATGGCTCAGAGCCTGGAGCTTGTTTCTGATTCTGTGTCTCCCTCTCTCTCTGACCCTCCCCCGTTCATGCTCTGTCTCTCTCTGTCTCAAAAATAAATAAATGAAAAAAAAAATTTAAAAAAAAAAAAAAAAAAAAAAAGAACGAGGAGCACCTGGGTGGTTCAGTCAGTTAAGCGTCAGACTTCGGCCCAGGTCATGATCTCGTGGTTCATAAGTTCGAGCCCCGCGTCAGGCTCTGTGCTGACAGCTCAGAGTCTGGATCCTGGTTTAGATTCTGTGTCTCCCTCTCTCTCTGCCCCTGCCCTGCTCACGCTCTGTCTCTCTTGCTCTTAAAAATTAATAAAGATTAGAACAGAAAGAGGAAGGTAACCTTTATAAACATGCCTACTATCACACCCTAGTTACTGGGAGACTCTGGATTCCTACTGACATCAAGGCTCCAAAGCCCATGATTTTCTTCTGTACTGGCCATTCTGGGAGCACTGAGGTTGGTCAGGCAGAAGGCTATTTCATATCAGAGAATTTACCCTTTCGGGTTTTGACAGGGCCCCTCCTCCTGTCCCACCTCCAATGGACAGAAGCACTTACTGATCCCTTGATGACAGCTTATAGATTTTATAAAAGTGAGTTTCCCAAAGTAATAATAAAAAAATAAATTCACAGCCAAAGATGAAGATTGTTATTTTGAGATTTCCAAAACTCCATTGTATAGTTAACTGAATTCTGATGCTTTGACACTGTGAATAAACACTCAGTAATTTACTCAGCCAAATAGTTACTGGTACTGACCACATATCAGGAACTGTGTTAGGCAAGGGATACTTCATTGGGGCGTTTTTGATTTCTGAGTCTGTAGGAAGTGCAAAATGACTTAGCACAAATTATATTCAGTGATTGAATTTCAAGTTCCTGTCCTGATTCATAGCCTTCTCCCTTGTGGGTCTCTGTGTCCCTTCCCAGAGCATTTGTTTTGGCTTTGGCTTTGACTTAGAATCGAGAATACAGAAAGAAATATGGAGTGCAGGTGCTAAAAGCTTGTGTAACAGTTGGTCGAAGGTGAGAAGCTACAGAATTTTGGGGGCAGGATAATGAGAAATGACAATGACTCAGGGAAAGCGACAGAAAAGCACTATCCCTTGGTCTTGCCGAATAAAGTGTTGGTATATGGAGAAAGTGAGGGAGTAAGATGGTCATGTGTAGATAAAGGGGGAACCAGAAATCATTAGGGGGGAAGGAGGGTCTGAGGAGGAGTAGACACAGTTGTATGAGTATTTAAGGCACGGCTCTTCTCCCAGAAGTCTCTGGATTGACCCTTGAAAATTAGGAAAACGAGGGATCAAGTCTCTTGCTCATTGTCTCTGAATCCTGCAAATCTCCCACCCCCTCCTTTTTTTTGAAGTGAAGGTCATATAACACACAATTAACCATTAAAAAAAATTTTTTTTTTTAATTTTAGAGAGAGAGAGTGAGGGAAGGGGGGAAGGGCAGGGGGATAGAGAGCCCTAAGCAGGCTCCATGCTCAGCACGGATCCCGATGCAGGGCTCAATCCCAGGACTCTTGGATCATGACCTAAGCTGAAATCAAGAGCTGGACGCTCAACTGACTGAGCCACCCAGGCGCCCCACAATTAACAATTTGAGAGTGTACAACTCAGTGGCATTTCAGGCATTCACAATGTGGTGTAAGCACTACCTCTCTCTAGTTTCACCTTCCCTTTCTTTCCATTGGTTGTATTGGACTCTTTCTCTTTAATCCCACAGCTATGGCCTTCTTCCAAACTCCTCTTCCACCAAAGCCATCATTTCTGCTGGGACCCAGTCCCCAAAATGTCCTCTTTTGATACAAAAAGAAAATAAGATTAGCAAGACTTACACCTGAGAGCAGGGAAGCCAGGTCCTACCTGCCATTGCATTATTCAGCCCGGCAACCAACCCAGCTTTAGTGGGGGAGACGCTGGGGAAGTTGAGAAGTGTGGGGGGCTGTGAGGGCACCAGGCCTTCTAACAATATAGAGGAGGGACTTTCTCTATAAAAGGAGGGTACTCACCTGATTATCCTAGGCGGATTGCTAACACAGGTGGGTACTTGACTTCTCAGCTTTGTACACGACACTCATCTTCTCTGGTTTTAGTCTCTAACCCCATGGCTCTCAGGCAGCCTAGTAAATACCAATAACTTCTTTCCAAGGAGTACCTGTCATACTTAAGAGCTCGTGCCTCCTGTATATGATAATATAATGGCATATTTATTCTTCTGTTCACATTTTGCATGAAAAAGGTAGAGAGTTACTAAAAACAAAAAACATCTGGGCACCTGGGTGGCTCAGTCAGTTGAGCATCTGACTTCATTTCAGGTCATGATCTCATGGTTCATGAGTTGGAGACCCACACCAGGCTCGTAGCTGTCAGTATGGAGCCTGCTTGGGATCTCTCTCTGCTCCTCCCCCACTCACACTCTCTCTCTCAAAAATAAATATTAAGGGGCGCCTGGGTGGCGCAGTCGGTTAAGCGTCCGACTTCAGCCAGGTCACGATCTCGCCGTCTGGGAGTTCGAGCCCCGCGTCGGGCTCTGGGCTGATGGCTCAGAGCCTGGAGCCTGTTTCCGATTCTGTGTCTCCCTCTCTCTCTGCCCTTCCCCTGTTCATGCTCTGTCTCTCTCTGTCCCAAAAATAAATAAACGTTGAAAAAAAAATTAAAAAAAAAATAAATATTAAAATAATAAATTAAAAAAAACCCAAGTAACATCTCACTGATGGCCTAACCAAAATAGTGCTGCTATCTTCTTTTAAGTCCCTGCTCAGTCAATAGTGATACTTCTAGAAGCTTCTGCAGTGATCTCCAGACAGTTAACTGCTATATTCCTCAGCACTTGTAATGCCACTTTGAGGACCAATCTTGAACTTGTTATAATTGTTCCTAATTTATCTCCTTAATTACGTTGAGGACCCAGAGGTCATGGGATGTGCTTTATGCCCCTTTTTATTCTGTCTAGCTCAATGCCTGGTACTTATATGCAGTCAATAAATCCTGGAAGGAAATGTTTTAAAAAGGTCCTGTTTAGTCTCCATCATACATGCTGGATTTGCCTTCTATGAAACCAGTTAAGGGGCCAGAACAACCTTTCCTGGCTCCTTCCTGTGGGGAGTAGCAAAGAGAGCAATGAAAATGATTCAGTTCATGATTTCCCAGATGTAGCCAAAGTAGACGGCATGGACCCAAGCAGCTTCCTTGGATATTAAGAACTGAATATGGAAAGTGACTACAGTAGATTTTATCACCCAGTTGGACCAAACCATCCTTCCTCATTTGTTAGTCACCACTCATATTAGGAAAAATCCCTTGTAGAAATCACATCATTTCTGTCCCCACCATGCCACTAAAATTGCTCTTACCAAGATCAGCAGTGACTTTCTAATTGCAAATCCACTGGCCACTCTTACATCCTTATTCTCCTTTACTTCTCAGATTGGACACCACCAATTAGCTCCTTCTTCTAGAAAATCTCTCCTAGTTCTCTCCTATATTGCTTAAGACTGATTTTTTTTTGACTGCAAAGAATAGAAAACTTGTCTAATAGTGTTGTTGATACACAAGAACATTTATTTACTTAAAAAAAGAAGTCCAGAAGCAGTGGGCAGTTCCAGGTTCATTCAGAAGCTTACCTATGTCATCAAGGACCCGTTCTTTCTATCTGTCTCCTTTGCTGTCCTCAGCATGCTGACTGTGTCCATCTTTGTTTGCTATCACATTTATGGTCACAAGATGGCCATGGCAGCTCCAGGCCTGGTGTCTTTGTTCCTTTGTCTCAGCAAAAAGAGAGGCAGGAGCAAAAGAATTTCTTCTGTGAAGTTCCTGTCTTTTTATACAAAAAGAAAAACTTTCCTAGGAGCCTCCCAGTAGGCTTCCCTTCCTGTTTATTGACCAGAACTGAGTCCTATACTCACCCCTAGATTAGTCATTGGTAAAGAGAAATGGAATTACCAGGACTGGTTTGGTCCGCTGTGATTTATCTCCTGATTTGGTGAAAGGAAGCCACCTTTCTTGAAATCAAAGGATCTTCCTTCTATCTGTATAAAACTGGAATTCTATTAATATGGAAGATGTAACATAGGGAATGGCTTTTGGACAAGTGTGACAGAGACTGGCCTAATTTTTCTGAGTCATGTCTCCTTTCCTCTTGGCCACACAGAGAGATTTTGTCATCTCCTAATCTCTCTAGCAGCATCCACGTTCCTGAGTTCCCACCAATGTAATGTGTGCAGAGTAGATCTATGTGTTTGCTACCTGCAGGCCTGGCCTATAAAAACTTCCCATACAAATAATCCATATTTTCTGCCCCCCCCCCCCGCCCTTTTTTTTTCCCGGCCAGATACAAGGCATCCAGTGCAGAAATCCAAGCCTCCCAGAAATGGTGAATCTGCAAGGATCAAGACTAACCCAGAACATCTCACATTCAGACATGCTAAAAAAAAAAAACACAGTTTGAAAAGGTACCCATTGACTAGATCTGGAAAATTTTAGCACCCAAATAAAGTACATAAGGAATTATAAATTATTGAAAAACATAGTAATCCATGAACCCATGTAGCATTAATAGACAATTAATTAATTAATTAATGAGAGATAAAGGAGGATTGCTACGAACAAGAATCATCAATAGACGTTAAATGTAGGGGAATCTGTTTAACAAGAAGCAGGACATTTGCATGGTCTAAGATTCTCCCCACAGATTGCTTATTACTAGGAACAAAATAGTATCCTGTGGGGGAACCAGACACCTCAACTACCAAAATTATTATCGCCCAGTGAGGGACAGTGACATCAGCTGACTTTGGGTTTCATATCCTGGGAAGGACACAATATCAATTATGTAGTATTCTGGCCAGGAATGGATAACCGGGATCTAATAATGAATAAATGTGAGACAAACTATAAAAATAACCATTGTAAAATGAGGAACATTCTATTGTCCAAACACAGGGGACAGGCTGTACTCTTCAAAAATATCAAAGACAGAGAAAAGCTAGGGAATGGGTGCAGATTGAAGGAGATTACAGAGACAGGCGATGTATGATCTTAAACTGGATCCTATATGGGAAGGGGGAAAATGGTAAGAATGATGTTATTGGATTAAGTGACAAAACTGCGAATATGAATGGTAGATTAAAGTATTATATCAATGTTAAGTCTCCTGGAATTGACAACTCTATATATGGTGTATGTAAAAAAATGTACTTATTCTTAGGACATTCAAGTATTAAGGGAGAAAGGAGCATGGTGTATGCAATTTACTTTCCTTTTTTTTTAATAAATTTTTTAAAGTTTATTTATTTTTGAGAGATACAGAGACAGAGTGCGAGTGGGGGAGGGGCAGAGAGAGGGGGAACCACAGAACTCAAAGCAGGCTCCAGGCTCTAAGCTGTCAGCACAGAGCCCGATGTGGGGCTCAAACTCACAAACTGTGAGATCATGAACTGAGCTGAAGTCGGAGGCTCAACCGACTGAGCCACCCAGGCGCCCCTGCAATGTACTTTCCAATGGTCAGAAAAAAACAATGTGTATGTATATTGTCTATCTGAGACTGCAATTGTTAAAGCAAAAGGGGCAAAATATTAATAAACAAATCCAAGTAAAGGATAAAGGATATAGGAGTACTCTTTTTACTATTCTTTAACTTTTCTGTGTGTTTGGAATTATTCCCAAATAAAAAGCTTTCTGGAGACTAGATTTTAAAAGTCATTGAGGATTCCCTCTCGTTTCAAAGGATTTTTGCATGTTTTGCCCCCCATCCTTTCCTTTGGGCCTTTACTCTCATATGGTTTTTTCCCTGTTTTAGAACTGTTGGCTTCTGCTTGAATTCTCTTTTCTTCCTGGCCCCTTGGGTTCACTACTTGTTCTGATAGTTTGACTAGCTTTTTGATTAAACTTTTCTCATGACACAGCCTTTTGGTCAGCTTCTCCTAGTTGGCCTTAAGCTCTGCAGCTCCTGAGCAAGTGACTTCTTGCCTGCAACACTGAATCTAGGCTCTAGGCCCAAGGGGAATGTTATACCCTAGGTGAGATTTAATGCTTCCAACTGGCATTGGCTCCGTCTACTTCTGTGGCTGCACTGATTCTGTCTGGGAGGAAATAGTTCTCAATCTGCCCCCTTTCTCTCCATGTTCTCTGCTTGACCAAACCCTCATCATAGCTTATTTTTATTTTTTATTTTAGAGAGAGCAAGAGAGTGAGCAGGGGAGGCCGGCAGAGGGAGAGAGAGAATCCCAAGCACAAGTCCAACACAGGGCTCCATCCCACGACCCTGGGATCATGACCTGAGCCAAAGTCAAAAGTAAGTAGGACGGACACTCAACCAACTGAGCCACCCAGGCCCCATCATCGTAGCTTTCTAATTAGGATTTCTCTAGTGTTACACATTCTACAAGGCCAGTGCTCTAACCCCTGAGCTATGGAGCCTTATCCTTACTTAGTGTTACACATTCTAGTCAGCCATCCTCCAGCCACTAGCTCTCTCTTTAAAGCACAGATTCCTTCATATTACCTGTCTGATTAAACCTCTAATTACCTGTCTGATTAAACCTTCATTGCCTTTTTTTTTTTTTTTTAATTTTTTTTTTCAACGTTTATTTATTTTTGGGACAGAGAGAGACAGAGCATGAACGGGGGAGGGGCAGAGAGAGAGGGAGACACAGAATCGGAAACAGGCTCCAGGCTCTGAGCCATCAGCCCAGAGCCCGACGCGGGGCTCGAACTCACGGACCGCGAGATCGTGACCTGGCTGAAGTCGGACGCCCAACCGACTGCGCCACCCAGGCGCCCCAACCTTCATTGCCTTTAAAACCTGATTCAGGGGGCACCTCGGTGGCTCAGCAGACTCTTGAGTTCAGCTCAGGTCATGATCTCACGATTTGTGGTTTCAAGCCCTGCGCTGGGCTCTGCACTGGCAGTGTGGAGCCTGATTGGGCTTCTCTCTCTCTCTCTCTCTCTCTCTCTCTGCCCTTCCCCTCTCTAAATAAATAAATAAATAAACTTAAAAATCTGATTCAGTTGAGGCACCTGGGTGGCTCAGTCGGATTAAGAGTCTTGATTTTGACTCAGGTCATGATCTCACAATTCGTTAGATTGAAACGGCTCCCCTCCCCCAACCCTGGGAGGTGGGGGGAGTCTCTGCTCTTACAGGGAGGAGCCTGCTTGTGATTCTCTCCCTCTCTCTCTCAAAATAAATAAATATTAAAACAATAAAATCCAATTCAATCTACCTTACTAATTCCACATCATGCCACTTCTCTGCCAAACTGTAAGCCCTTTCAGAGCATGGACCATGTCTTTCTTTTTTGTATCTTTAATTTCTAATACAGTCCCTGGCACACAGAAGATACTCTATTAATAGATATTTGCTGAATGGACAAATGAACCCTAACTACATTAAACTTTGACATTTCTTTGACCATTTTATGTTTAAATATCTCCTTCTCCAAAGTCTTCCCTGGCTCTGTCATTCAAGTCTTATATATGTCTCCATGCATTTTTTTCCCCCCTCACTAGACTGTAAGCTAAATGTATCCATTTGGCATCTGACCCAGTATCTAAGAGAGTTCCTGGAGTAAAGCAGGCATACAATTTGTTGGATGGATAAATGAATGATATTAGAGAGGGGAAAAAAGCAGATTTTGAGAAGGTCTCCATGCAGTGAGGCAGGCTGAGGAAATGGCCTGAGAACCATGGAAATAGACAAGAATAAACAAATAAGGCACAAGGAAGTCAATTAAGTAGACAGATGACGATGCAGAATCAAATGATTAGAATAAAGTGGGGGTCAATCAGGAAAGGCTCCTTAAAGCTGAATTTTGAGATGTGTTTGAAAAGAGGAAAGGGACATAACTTGAGCGAACAGGGGCCTAGAAGCGGGTCATGGAGTTTGGTTGAGCCAAGTCATGGTGAGCAATTAGTGTGTGTGTGAAGTCTGACTTTTGAGCACGATCAGTTTCTACACCAGAGCTCAAGTTCTGCCTTTTTCCTGGCTCCCCAAGCGGGCATACTTGCCCACTCTCTCTATTTTGATGTTTCCCAGGTCAGCCCAATGTAGAACTTTATGTTCTCTAAATTCCTTGTGAAAATAAGCAAACAAAACTGCCCTGTGAGATTGAACACTTGCTAACCTTGGTCCCCTAGGGAAGTAAACTTCCGGTTCCCAATATAATAGTATTGCTCCCTGTGTTGTTAAGCCAGAAAAGAAAGCCTAATGTAGGAACTTAGCATTATCACTTCTTCACAAAAGTATGCGCACATTTTCACAAAAATTCCCTTTTTTTTTGTTTTGTTTTTGGTGAGGAGATGGGGATCCAAAGAGGTCAAGAATGTATAAGTGAGATCTGAGAAGTACAGTGTAATGGGAAAATCTTAACGTAGCCACATCTGTCCACCTCTTCAAAGAGTATATGCAGACACCCCTTGTGCTGACCAGTCACTTTGTAGGGCTCAGATCATTGCTGCCTCCAGCACTTGCAGGATAGAAAAAAGTAGATTATATCACTGTCTCTCTAAAAATGGTCCCTACTTTAGGAATAAGAACATTTTACACAGCGGGAGGTACACCTGAAGTCCTGCAGTCTCTTGATTCTGGAAGACGGCAACTGTCTTTCTGTAAGGATAACCTAGTTTTCAGTGTCCATTTTTTCAGAATGCTCTGTGCCCAACGCACCTCGTTTCCTGAATACCCAGCCTTACCACCTCCTGGTAGAGGCAAGGACATTACCGTAGCATTTGCTCACAGTTCGTTTTGAGGTGCTGGGTCCAGAGCACAGCTGCTCTTTCTCACCTCCTAATGCAAACCCAGGTTCCTAAGGCGGCAGTGGAAGAGCCTTAGAGAGGGGCTCCTGATGTACGTGGAGGCTTCCAGATCCCGTACATGGAGGCCACTCTGCTAGAACGTCTCTAGACTGCAACGAAACGTTAAAGCCTAAACTGAGGTAATTCCTCACCAGCAGGGTGGCTTCCCGGGTAGGCAGTGCCTCCCTGCACGCTGCCCAATCTCTGGGGGTGTCACACTAGACTGTGGTGATGTCACACTGGCTGGGATGACATTTTACAGCTGGACCCCCCCACCGCCACCAAGCACCTTTAAATCACCGCGGAGTCTGCCGCGGGGAGGGAGGGGGCGGGGAATCCGGCCCCCGCACTCGATCCACGCTGGCTCCCCACGGAGGTCCTCCCGGTCCCACTCCCATCTGTACTATGTTGTCGTCCTAATCGGCCCGCTCCTCGGCACTTCCGCCTCAGTAGGTGTCATGGCGCGGGGCCGGTGAATGGTTCCCGCGGGGCGGGGCCGCCGGAGGGGGGGGGGGCGGTCGCTCGGCGCTCGACTCGTCGGGTCTGGCGACAACGGCGGCTGCGGAGCCAGGGGCCCGGCGGTGGCCCCGGACGGCAGCAGGAGGCCGAGGCGGGAGCGCGCGGGGCTGAGGCGGCGGCGGCGGCGGCCAGGGGCCGGGCGGCGGAGCGGGCGGGAGGCTGAGGGGGCGCCCCCCGCGGGACAGGCGCGGGGACGGCTCCGGGGGGCGGGGGCCGGGGCCCGGGCCGGCTCGCGCGGGGGGTATGATGACCCGGCGGCGGGGCCCCGGATCTCGTCTCCTCCGCCGCCTCCTCACGGCAGCCCCAGCTCGCGGCTGAGAACCCGACCCACCGGCGGTGAGTCGGGCCGGGCGGGAAGGGGCTTCGGCGGGAAGCGAGCTCCCATCCGCTCCCCGAGGCGGGGCCGGCCGGGCCGCGGGGCTCTTCGGGGCGCCCGGCCTGCGGGGGGCGCCTCCCTGGGCGCGCCCCCACCCGGGACCCGGCGCCCAGTCCTGCGGCCCGGTCGTTCGCGGCCGCGGAGGGGCTTGCGTCCTCGGGAAAGCGCGAAGGCTCCGGGTTTGTTTTCGGGGCAACTCCCCCAGCCTGCTGCCACTTCTCTTCGGGGCGTGTTGTTGTCCTCAGATGACAGGGGGCCGCCTTGCGCCTCCTCACCCGGCCGGTTCCCCCCACCCCCCACCCCCCACCCCCCGGCCGTCGTGGCAGGTTCCCAGCGTGTGACTTGTGCGTGTGCATTTCACAGCTCTGCTTATCTCCATGGTTTTGGGTTATTTGTGCTCTTTGCGACCAGAAAGCGGTGCCTGGAAAGGACGGCAGTGGTGGGGTGGGTGTGGAAGCTTTTTCTGTCCTCTCCGCTTCTGTTCTTTAATCGTTAGGTTTGTAATTTGTAATGATGGTGGAGACTACGTGGGACCAGCCCACCTAATGTGTGTCTGTGCAAGGCGGATCTAGAGGTCTGGCTCAGAGGGAAACTTTTGCTGTCGCCGCTTTCCCAAAGCTTTCGATAAAAAAAAGAGAGAGAGAGAGAGAGAGAAGGTGAGGAAACAACCAAAAACTCTTGGGTAAGGCCCGCACTTTCATAGGTCTGTGGGAAAGAGGCCCTTTTTGTGTTTAGCAACCAAGACTTGGGGCTCGGTCTCCAGGAGCGCTGGTCCAACCTCCAGTTTGTTGTGGTGACAAGTCGTGAGCCTTGGCCTGTGTTGATGCTGGGCGCGTTTTCTTTCCTGTTTAGGTGGGGGAAGGGGGGAGGGGCTCGAGAAGGGGAAAAAACAATCCCAGGCTCCAATTGTCTTTCCTCCGCTTAAGCCTCGACCTCAGTTGTCGATGGACTCGTTTTGAGGCCGCCCGAGGTGCTTTTCCTTAGTGACACTTTGGGAATTCTCAGTGATTGCATCAAAGTATTCATTTCAACTGTAAAAATTCTTCTGCCCGCTCTCTCCTTTATCTTATTTGTTCCTTAGTAACTGATGAAAACAGCAGCCTGGCTTCCTGCTCTTGATGAAGTGGGGTTAAATTAAGTGGCTGATGCCCTCAGCGAAACCTACAATTTTGTTCTTGTTTGTGTAAACCTATTTTAGATTCCTGGTCTGGTGTGTGTGTGTGTGTGTGTGTGTGTGTGTGAGATTTAGAGATTGTAGAGAATTCAGATCATTACCAGTTTTTATTTATGTAGGTCTAACGCTTTCTGTAAAACATTAAAAAATCTAACAAGTCCTATTACTTAATAATTGTTATTGAGCTGGTGATTTTGGACCTCCCCACGTAATGGGTTCTGGGTTCTGTGTTACAATACTGGTATCCTTCGCTTTAAGATACTGCTCCTTGCTTGAAAGATATTCTGGTAGAGTCACTTGTGGTTGGGACTGAAGGCAGCCAAGCCAGTAAAGCATCTGATGAGTAAAATGGTGATTGAGATCTTGTAAATGTGTCTACTGGTTCTAGTTGGTAAGTAGGACTTTTGCTGTGATTCTCATAAATAGTTTATACTATTTTTGGGCATTATAGGTTTATGGACTGTAGAGTAAGTTGATTGGTAACTTGAGATTGAAAACCAAACCAGAACTCCCTCCTAAAAGAAAAAGAAGATAATCTCAAAATTCACAGTTCTCTGGAAAATCGAATTTCTTCATTCTGTGGTTTTGTTTTCATAAGCTCAGCTTAGTCACTGGTTGTGTTGGGAGAAATCAGGGAGCCAGACCTGCCCTGTAAACTTCTTACACTTGGAACTTGTGCAACTTGTTGTTGGTTGTATATTGTAACCGGTCCTTTTGTAATTCGAACTAATTTTGCAAACATGAACTTCCTGATCTGTCCTTTTATTTTCATTTTCAAGACTGCATAAAGCAATCCATATTTTTTTAGTTTTTTTTTTTAAGTTACAGTTATTTATTTCTCCCCAGTCTCTTCCCTTACATTTCATGCCATTCTGAACACAAGTGATCAAAATCATTTTTCCTTCAAGTACTACCTCAACAGTCACTGATTTGCTTTTTGTTTCCTTTTTTGTTCCTAATTTCCCAGCTCCCTACATGACTTAAGCATTTTTGTAGAGCATAATTTGGCTCTTTAAAAAAACTTACATCCTGTTTTTATATTTCTCTTTCTCTCTCTCTCCCTCTCTCTTTGGTTATATCATCTGAGCAATATTCTAAGCTCTTTGAAGATAGGGAAACGTGTGTATTTCTTTTGGAATCTTTAAGGGCACCTGGTACAGTGCTTTCCCAGTGTTTAGTGGAAAAGAATCAGAAGACCTGAATTCTTTGCCAGCATGGCTACTCATTAGCTCTGTGTAAAACTTGTCTGCCTTTCTTGGGTCTCCTTTTTCTCATCTTGGAATGAGGGGGTTTTGGAAAGAATCTTGTAAGGTCCATTTTAGCTGTCAGACTCTGTACTTTTTGCTAGTGTCTTCTGCTTCTCAAATACATCTCCTTCCTAGAAACAGTTTTTCATTTTTCCACATTCCCTGGCATACTGGTAAAAGTTATCTCATCTGAAAGAACTTGTTCTACCTTCCATCTGCCAAACTGTTGTTACCTTATTTAAGTCCTGTTTTCCTTAGGCCTTTGCTGACGGATCTAAACAGGGTCATCCCAGCGTTTATGTTCCATATTCATCTACGCTGTTAATTTGACATTTTCCTTGTGCTTGAAACTCCTCGAGGTATAGCTTTCTTCATTCTAAACTTTATGGGACTTGTAGACTGTCCTGTCATACATCAAGATCGTACTTTTTTACCAAACACAAAAAAGACTTACTTTTCTTTGGTTCTGTTGCTATAGATTCATCATTTCAAATAAATAACAGACCTGTTGAAATTTAGGAGAAGATGTCCTGCTTAGAAGGAAAGTACCCATCAGCCAGTTTACCAAGATATTACAAAATATTGATTATATGGCTGTAAATTACATAGAATTGTAGAGTTAGTCTTTCATCAGCTAACACCACTTATACCACACCCTCTCTTTGCATACTGGTTGGGGAGCTGGCTTGTTGGTTGCTTCTGAAGGAAAGTGCTACAGGAAAGGGGTGGGGAACTTCCATTCAAATGGTGTCCTTAGGGTTTCAAGCTTATTTTTTCCTTTTGTATCACTACACTTAGAAAACTAATCTATATATTCTCTTGTAGGCAAGGGACTATAATTTCTGTCTCACTTGAACATTGCTCTAATTTAGAATGACACCTGAGATCCCCTTATGTTTACATATGGAGAAGTATGTGATCTCTTTCTAGTCATTCATCCTAGCAAACATTTGACACATACTATATGCTAACCATTGTGATAGATTCTGGTGAAAGAAAGAAAGAGAGAGAGAGAGAGAGAGAGAGAAAGAAAGAAAGAAAGAAAGAAAGAAAGAAAAAAAGAAAAAAGAAAGAAACCTGTGCTACTGAGAATTGTCCTCATGAAACTTGAAGTTTGGATGTCAACTTTGAAATAAATAGTCATACTTAGAATGAAATTTAGGGTGACCTCATGAGTTAATATGTGATCTGGCCCTTGTCTGCCTCTTTGGGCCCTGCTTCTATTATTTTCTTCCCTGTTCTATTCCATCCATACTGGATCTCTTCTTCAAATAGGCCAAGAATGTGCCTTGGCACCAACTGTTCTCTTTCACTGGGGTGGCTCCTTCTTGTCAATTAGGTCTTAGTGTAAGTACTACCACCTTACAAGGCCTTCCCTGACCACCAAATCTAGAGTATGTCTCCCCTTCCCACTGTCTCTATCATATTACTGTGTTTTCATCATAGCATTATCACTAGCTACTATTTTCTTGGGTGTGTGTGTGTGTATTTGTCTTCCCAGCACAAAGTAAATTCCAAGAGATAAGGGAACTTGTCCATCTGGAACACCACTTGTTATCCCTAGTGTCTAGAAAAGTGCCAGGCAGACATATTAGGTACTCAATACATGTTTGTTAAGTGAATAAATGAAATAAGTAAGCACAAGTGTGGTGAGTGGTAAGAAGTGGTAGAGAATGCTATGAGAGCCTTTACCAGGAAACGTAAGCTAGTATGAAGTGGTCTGGGCAAGGCTTTCCTGAGTGTATCTGTCAGCGTAAGGCTGACTAAAATGTACATAACCTAGGAAAATAGTTTTTCTCTCATGCAACAGCCTGAAGTAAATGTTCCGGGTTGAACTGAGCATTCGTGGTGGGCAGGCGGCTCTGCTCTGATCATCCAGAGACAGTTCTTTACATCTTACTGCTCTGCCTCCCTTGGACGTGGTCTCATGGTGGAACCTGGGTCTCCATAGGTTCTTGCTGCTGGAAATGGAAAGGAACACCAAGAGCTCACCCACACATCACTTTCTGTTGGTGAGAGGGACTGGTAAACAGCCATGTGCCTGGGGTGAATGAGAGAGTAGATTTTGATCCAAACCAACATTCTGTACCACACTGAAAGAAGTGAGGCTTAAGCAGAGAGACTAAAAGGATAAGCAGAAGTTAGAAAAAGAGAAGGCTAACAGGCAAAAACAAAGTTCAGAGAGGGAACGTTACGTGTGAAGGAACTAGGATAGGAGAAATTTAGCACTGCTGGAAATTTAGAGATTTTGGACTTTATCGTAAGGTTTTAAGCAGGGGACGGATTGGCGCTTTTTAAAACTTCAGTTGTAAAGAATGAATTGGGAGAAAGGAGCTTAAAAAGGAGGCTTGAGAGTACCATTTGGGGGAGGCAAGTTAGGCTTAGTCCAGGATTGTCAGCAGGGGTGGAGAGAAATGGGTAGAGTGGAGAGAGAGAGGATATTGCAGTGAAGGAGTTTTCTTCCCAAACCTGCTTGCTTTACTTTCACAGCTTGTGTTTTCTCACTTACCTACTTGAATGATATGAATATTCTTTACATATCAGCGTGCTTGAGAATATGTACATCTGTGTACATGTCAGCCAAGGACAAGTGCCTCAGAGGCGGCAGTCAACATGCAGTATTGATTTTAGGTTATTTTAGGTCACCAATTGTTAAATTGTATCAAAGAGGCAAAGATGATACTAAGTGAAAGCAGTAGGAATTTATTATTGGTGTGGAAGATGGAAGTTACCTGAAGGGTAAAGACAGAACTCTGACAAATGATTATCTTGGTTGTCATAACCAACTGTTCCATTCATAGTTATAATATTTGAATTCTTTACAGTAAGGGTACCTACCTGTGCTGCCCATAATAAATGTTGTTAAATAGATGGGACCATGTCAGGGAGTGAATGGGGAGGCTGTTAATTTTATTGCTTTTGAAAGCCTTGAGTTCTAGCAAGACTCAATTCTGTTTAGGAATTAATACAAGCATCAATAGCTTTTCGCCTATTAGTTCTAGTTCCCAGATTAATGCAGTGGCCTAATTTGTCATTATATTCAGATGGTTAAACACTTGAAAAGTCAGGTATGAAATGAAAAGACTAGTTTATTATTAGAGTCAAGAGGTAGGACATTTTCAAGAAGTCAGAAATAACTTTTATTGGCAGCTGTTCTCATGTGAATTGAGAATATTTGTAATTTAGCAGAGTCTGATACATAGTAAGTTTTCCACAGATGTTAATCCTGTTCCATATCTTCCTTTGGGAGGTCTCACCCTAGGAAAAAAATTGCTTCCCCACTTTGCAAAGGCAAATTTTATGGAACATAGTATCTTTATCTTATGTCTAAAAATGGCTGCTTGTAGCTGAATTATATAAATAAGAGTGTTGATTTTTCTAGGCAATTTTGATTTTGTATCTTCTCCTCACCTAGTGCTTGTTGAGCTCAGGATGAGTCTCAGCCACACTGGCATGATATTAATTACCATACACACATGCTGTGGGGAAGGCCAGTGAAATTCTGGATTGTTCTTTCCCTGTGGGTAGACATAGAAATTTGTCTTACTGAATAAGACTTATATTCATTTATTTATATACTTAAACTTTCAGAAAAATTTCCTAGAACTTGTGCTTTTTGCAGTGCTCAATGTGAAGATTTGAAACCACCAGTATCTATTATTTTGTGTATTGGGTGAAAGTTGTCCATAACATTACTCTGGTAAATGTAATATTTTAAAAAATATTTCGTTATTAATGTACTTTCAAAAATTTGGCATTAAACTTCATGAATTCTATTCAGTATTATTACTTTAGGCTTCCATATTCTTAGACATAGCTACAAACTACAAATTTTGTATTCAAATTCTTTCATTAAATATTTTTAGGTATATAAAATTTGTGCTCCTGTTTTTTTTTTTTAATTTTTTTAACATTTATTTTTGAGAGACAGAGACAGCATGAGTGGGGGAGGGGCAGAGAGAGAGGGAGACCCAGAATTTGAGCAGGCTCCAGGCTGTGAGCTCTCAGCATAGAGCCTGACGCAGGGCTCGAACTCAAAAACTGTGAGATCATGACCTGAGCTGCAGGTGGACGCTTAACCGACTGAGCCACCCAGGCACTCCTGTGCTCCTGTTTCTTCATAGATTATTAAAATTAGTAGCTCAACAGATACACAGTGGAAAACAAATTTCAAAAATTTGCTTCCTTTCATTGTTCAAAAATTGGCTCAGTTTTATGATAAATATTCTTGCATAAATTTTAATAGGTAAATTTTGTAAAGGTCTTACTTTGTTTAACATTTTTCTTCTATTATAATTTGGTATTATGTCAGTGATATAGGCAGAACAAGATGACTTATGAATTCCTAGCTGTGGAGTTAAATTGCACTGACTTTAACTTTTAATTTACACTTTTTTGTCTTCAAAGTTCATGTAAATTATGGCAACTCTTGTTTAAGGTAAATCCAGATCACATTTTAGAAATTGAAGGCTGAGAATTTGTTCTTCATTCCAGCTGTCTAGTCCAGTGCAGATGGTTTTTAGTTACATTCAGTCACAAAGAAATGTACACATTGCTTTTTTATGTCTGTAACATCCTTTGTCACGCTTCCTTCCTTTCTTGTGTGTGTTTATTCTCTTATGACTGGTAAAATTATGCTATGTGTTTCGGAGTGGAAACTTCCCCTGTATCTCAGAGACTGCACAGATAAAAGAGAGGGATATTTGAAAAATAAAACCAAGCATTTGAAAATCTTGCAGTTTAATGGGTGGTAGGGCGTAGATTGGAGGTTGGTAGGTAAGGGTCAGAATCATCCAATGAATACTGCCTGTTTGTATATTGCCAGAGTCTGGTAGTTTCTGGTGATGTAAGCAAACATCAAGACAGATATGGCACCTATCATGCAACTATCCTGTAGCTGGGAATGTAAGTAACATTAAATAAATAATTTCAAGTTGTAAGGGAGGAGCAGGATGCTATGGGTGTGCATGGTGGGAAGGATGGTGGTGTATGTGTGTGTGAGAGAGAATGAATGGTTTTCCCAGAAGAAAATCTTCAACATATCAGAAGGCCTTCCAAGAACTGGAAGGAGGGCAGCATGGCTGGAATGGGAGATTTTGGAACACAGGAACCAGATTTTTGTAGAGCTTGTTAAGGCAGATTGAGGATTTTGGATTTTATCCACAAAGCAATGGAAAACTTTGGAGGCAGGAGGAGGAAGGTGGTTAAGAAAGAGAGAGCAGTCATCTGATTTGCATAATTTAAAAACAAAGATCCCCAGAGTGCATTCAAGATTAGTTTGGAGGCTCCTGGCTGTTTGAACTAGAAAGGTCCCAATAGGGGTAGAAAAAAATGGCTGATCTGAAATATACTTAGGTGGTAGAATCGGTAGGATTTGGTTATAGATTAAAGATGAAGTAATAAAGGGAGAAGAATGAATTCCAGACACTAAGAACTTCATATGTATTAAATAATTTAATTCTCAGAGTAACCCCATGAAGTAGGTATTGCTGTCACCAATTTACAGATGAGGAAACTGAGACTCATTTCCTCTCTGATTTTTGGCTTGAGATGTTGTATATATGGTGGTGTCTCATAACTGAGACAGAAGACTGGGGGTGGGGTCGAGGCTCATAAATTTAATTTTGTACATATTAAATTTGAGGTATATTCAAGATACCCAAATTGCAGTGTGGGATTGTTATTTGGAAATAAGAATTTGAAGTTCAGGAGAGAGAAGTCTGAGTTAGAAATAAAGATTGGAGAATCTTTTGCAGATGACTAACCCTGGGAAGTAGTTACTGAAAACGGGGGAAGTGTGGACAAGAGAGGGAGGACTAATGTAGAACCTGAAGGCATCTGAGTGTTACATGGTCGAGAAGAGAGAAGATAAATACGAAATGGCTTATATGCTATGTCAGTGGTTTGGACTTTATTCTAAAAGTTTTAGCTTTGGGAGTCTTGGGGTTTATTGAGCTTGAGATATTTACGGATGTTCAGGGACAAAAAGCTGGGCTTTCTCACCCCCTTTCTCCATATTTTTTGTAAGAATTACTTCCTGTGGTTCTTCAGGAGATCCTCTCTATAGGTTTCACATCATTTGATTACTTTTTTCTGATCATTTTATCAGTGGTCCTCTTATACTGTAGTGGGCAGAGCTAAACACTATTAAAATAGTGTATGACCTGAGCAGAGTAGATAGCATTCACTTTGTCCAGCACATTCTGGACACTATTTCTATGAATGTAGCTGAAGATTGAAATAGCTTTTGAGGGGAGGGGAACATTATCACATAATGTTTCTCTTACCAACTGAAAGTGTTTTTCGTATACGTATGCTCCCGCTAAGCCTTGTATTTCTTATCCTTGTGCTTTGTGGTAGTCATATTTTTTGGACCTAAGTAGGATTCTGTATTTGTATTAAATTACATCTGCTAGATTTGTGTTGTGGTTTCTACCCTATTGTGATCTTTTTGGACCTGTTCCTTAGCAATATATTGAGTATCCTGCCCAAATTTGGTTCATCTGTAAATTTTATAAGCATGCCATCTATGTCTAAATTTAAAGAATTGATCAAAAAGCTAATCAGGGGGTGCCTGGGTGGCTCAGTTGGTTAAGTGTCCGACTTCAGCTCAGGTCATGATCTCATGGGTTTGTGGGTTTGAGTCCTGTGTTGGGCTCTGTGCTCAGTGCTCGGAGCCTGGAGCCTGCTTCAGATTCTGTGTCTCCTTCTTTCTCTCTGCCCCTCCCCTGCTTATGCACGCACGTTCTCTCTCTCAAGAATAAATAAATAAACATTAAAAAAAAAAATAGAAAGCTAATCAGGGCAGGAGTGAAGACAGCTGTGGAGTGAGCTCTGGGGCTGTAGAGTCTGGGTTTGAATACCTGTGCTGCCACTTAATGGTTGTGCTGTTTTGGGCAAGTTACTTTAAACACTCTGTGTCTTGGGGCGCCTGGGTGGCGCAGTCGGTTGAGCGTCCGACTTCGGCCAGGTCACGATCTCGCGGTTCGTGAGTTCGAGCCCCGCGTCAGGCTCTGGGCTGATGGCTCAGAGCCTGGAGCCTGTTTCCGATTCTGTGTCTCCCTCTCTCTCTGCTCCTCCCCCATTCATGCTCTGTCTCTCTCTGTCCCAAAAATAAATAAACGTTGAAAAAAAAATTAAAAAAAAAAAAAACACTCTGTGTCTTAGTTTCCTCATCTGTAAAGTGGAAATAGTGTTAGTATATTGTCCATAGGGTGAGAATTAAATAAGTAATGCATGTGAAGTGTTTAGACTACTACTTGACACATAGTAAGGGATCAGTCATCTAAGCTGTTGTTATTATTATCATGCTCATTATTTTATAAACCATCATAGATGTTCATGCTCTTTTAACAATATGACCGACTATTGCTGAGTCTCAAAGAGTGCTTACGGTTGTGTATTTAGACCAGAAGGTTGAACTTTCTGTGCTAGGAAACATGTTTTAGAAAATGTGTGAGATAAAATCTTAGCCAGATAGTTATATTTTACTTGTGGTTTTTCTAAACTAAAAGTTTTCTTATCTATTAATTGAGGAGTTGTATAAAATTGAGGATCTAATTCTTCCTGTCTCTCGATGTAGGTATGGCATCACAGCTGCAGGTGTTTTCCCCCCCATCAGTGTCGTCGAGTGCCTTCTGCAGTGCGAAGAAACTGAAAATAGAGCCCTCTGGCTGGGATGTTTCTGGACAGAGCAGCAACGACAAATATTATACCCACAGCAAAACCCTCCCAGCCACACAAGGGCAAGCCAGCTCCTCTCACCAGGTAGCAAATTTCAACATCCCTGCTTACGACCAGGGCCTTCTCCTCCCGGCTCCTGCAGCGGAGCGTATCGTCGTAACCGCTGCTGATAGCTCGGCCGGTGCTGCTACGGCAACCTTCCAAAGCAGCCAGACCCTGACTCACAGAAACAACGTTTCTTTGCTTGAGCCATATCAAAAATGTGGATTGAAAAGAAAAAGTGAGGAAGTTGACAGCAACGGTAGCGTGCAAATCATAGAAGAACATCCCCCTCTCATGCTGCAAAACAGGACTGTGGTGGGTGCTGCTGCCACGACCACCACTGTGACCACAAAGAGTAGCAGTTCCAGCGGAGAAGGGGATTACCAGCTGGTCCAGCATGAGATCCTTTGCTCTATGACCAATAGCTACGAAGTGTTGGAGTTCCTAGGCCGGGGAACATTTGGACAGGTGGCTAAGTGCTGGAAGCGGAGCACTAAGGAAATTGTGGCTATTAAAATCTTGAAGAACCACCCCTCCTATGCCAGACAAGGACAGATTGAAGTGAGCATCCTTTCCCGCCTAAGCAGTGAAAATGCCGATGAGTATAATTTTGTTCGTTCTTACGAGTGCTTTCAGCATAAGAATCACACCTGCCTTGTGTTTGAGATGCTGGAGCAGAACTTGTATGATTTTCTAAAGCAGAACAAGTTTAGCCCACTGCCACTCAAGTACATCAGACCAATCTTGCAGCAGGTGGCCACAGCCCTGATGAAGCTCAAGAGCCTTGGTCTGATTCACGCTGACCTTAAGCCTGAAAACATAATGCTGGTCGATCCAGTGCGCCAACCCTACCGAGTGAAGGTCATTGACTTTGGTTCTGCTAGTCACGTTTCCAAAGCTGTGTGCTCAACCTACTTACAGTCACGTTACTACAGGCAAGTGGCAAATGCTAAAAAGCGTATCTTAGACTAGAGATCTGTCTTTATACTTAAAGGTGTTACATAGGGCTACATGTAACAATGAATTTATTTACAGGGTCCAAGATAGAATACTATGTTTTACTTCATACCCCTGTGTGGCATTCCTATATGTAACATTATTTTATTTAACGCTGGAAAAATTCAGTTTGATTCTGAAGGTTGTTTCTAGTTGAATGAATACTAGCATCTGGTTCTTTTTTAGTAAGTGCCATTATACCCAGTTTTCCCATTCTAAAGAGTCTTTAAAAATATAAAGATGTTCACTTATTTGTAATGAATTTGGGCATATGCTGCTACTTTTTCCACATTCCTATCTTGGCAGGTAGGATGCCTTGGGAATAATTCCAGGTTTTTTCATTCTTATACATTTCCTATCTTGTGTAATTTAGAGAATTGAGTTTGTTGATTACCAAGGGCTCTTCCTGTTTTAACATTCTCTGTAATAGCTTGAACTTTTTTGGTTATGAGCTTATTTGGTTATCCTAGAATGTCCTTGACCCAAGTGCCTTATACTTCAGTGATTTATATTTCCAGATTGGTACTTCTAACAAAGCTACCTTTTTAATATATAGTAATTATTGGGACAGTACTTAAAGGGTGGTATATACAATGTTGTTTGTGCTGTTAACCAAGGAGAATTACTGAAAGGAAAGGGGGAAGTCTTTTGAAGTGAGCTTTTATTTCTCAGTACCTCATTTATTTGACTAGTTATTAATTTTAAGTAATCTGATAATTTTAGTGATCATTCATTAAATACAAATTTTCCACTCACCCAGTCAAGAAGTGAAACAATAAACAAAAAATAGGTAATCCACAAAACATGTTTATCAGGAGATATGTCCAACATGTCAAATGCCTATATGAAATTTTGAGTAAATAGAAAGTCTGAACTTAGAAGTTTATATTATGTATGAAAGTAATAGAAGGGTGTTTTAACCATACAGGGGCTCAGAAAATATGCCAGTGTAAAATCTACCTAACATGAAGTCTACCATTTTAACCATTTTTAAGTGTACCATTCAGTGTCATTAAGTACATTCACAATGTTGTGTAACCATCACCACTATTTCTAAATTTTTTTCGTCACCCAAAACAGAAATTCTGTAACCATTAAGCAATAACTCCACCTTCCCCCTTCCCCCTGGTAAGCTCTATCTGACTTTCTGTCTCTGTGAATTTGCCTCTTCTAGGTACTGCATGTAAGTGGAATCATGCAATATTTGTCCCTTTGTTTCTGGCTTATTTCACTTAGCATAATGTTTTCAAAGTTAATCCAGACTGTAGCATGTATCGGAATTCCATTCCTTTTCATGACTGAATAATATTCCAGTGCATGAATGTACTACATTTTGTTTATCCATTCCCTCGGGTTTCCACATTTTTGGCTATTGTGAATAATGCTGCAGTGAACATTAGCTCTCAAGTGTTTAAGACCCTGTTTTCAATTCTTTTGGGTATATAGCTAGAAGTAGAACTGCTGGATCATATGATAATTCTGTTTAATTTTTGAGGAATCACCAAACTGTTCTACAGCTACACTATTTTACATTCCCAGTAGCAATGCATGAGGATTCCAATCTCTCCACCTCCTCATCAACACTTGTTTTTGTTTTCTGGGGATGGGAGGGATAATGGCCATTCTTATGTGTGTGAAATGGTATTTGATTTGCATTTCCCTAAAGATTAGTGATCTTGAGCATCTTTTCATTTACTTATTGGACATCTGTGTATCTTCTCAGGAGAGATGTCTGTTCAAGTGCTTTGTCCATTTTTGAATTGGGTTGTTTTTTTGTTGAGTTGTAAGAGTTCTTTATATATTCTGGGTATTAATCCCTCTGCAGATAGATGACATGCATATATATTCTCTCATTCCGTGAGGTTGCCTTTTCACTTTGTTGATGGTGTTTGCACAAAGGTTTTAAACTTTGATGAAGTCCAGTTTGTGTGTTTTGTTTGTTTGTTTGTTTCTCATGCTTTTGGTATTATAGCTAAGAAATCATTGTCAAACCAGTGTCCTAAAGTTTTTTCCCTTTTGCTTTCTTCTGAGCGTTCTATAGTTTTTAGCTCTTATAAGAATATAATATAGACATAGATAGCTCTTATATTTTGTTCTTTGATCTATTTTAAGTTAATTTTTGTATACGGTGTAGGGTAAGGGTCCAGTTTCATTGTTTTGCATGTGGATATTCAGTTTTCCTAGCACCATTTGCTCAAAAGACTATTCTTTCTCCAGTGATCTTGACACTTATCAAAATTCATTGACCACAAACACAAGGGTTTATTTCTGGGCTCTTTTGTCCATTGGTCTGTATGTCTGTCTTTATGCCAGTAGCACATCATTTTGATTACTTGTAGCTTTGTAGTAACTTTTAAAATCAGGAGTGTAAGATCTCCAGCTTTATTCTCTTTTAATATTGTTTTGGCTATTTGGAGTCCCTTGAGATTTCCATATAAATTTTAGGATGAATTTTTCTATTTCTACAAAAAACCTCATTGGTTTTTGAAGGGTTGCACCGAATCTGTAAATCACTTTGGGTAGTAATGACATTTTCACATTACATCTTCGAATCCACGCTTCTCTATTTTTATCTTTTCCTTTTATAACTTTGTAAAACTATGGTATTTCTTACTTGAGAGAGATGGAGTAAAGAAATTCCTAGAGCATTGGTTTCTGGTTTCATATTGCTCTAGGCAGTTGGGCTAATTTTGAGAATCTCTCCTCCATTTACTGATTCACTACTTGGAAGATTTAGGTTCTGATTACTTTTTCTTTTAGTTTGCTCCTTTGAGTAATCCCACCACTACCCACTCGTGTGTATTTGCAGAAACACTCTACAGGTCCACTTACAAGCTCAGTTCTGCATCTTGTTGGGAGCCTTGGGGAATTAGGAGGGAGGGCACCGCTGTGGGGTGGGGGCTGATGGGCTCTTGCTTCTTGATCTCTTCTCTAATCAGGCCTGCAGGTGTTCTTTAACTACTTGCCTTGGCTTGTAACGAAAGCAATTTTAAGATAGAAGAAGAGTGATAGAAATAAGAATTATTTTGTGAAATAATTTTGATGGCATTTTCTCTTGAGGGGCAAAGATTTGAGGGGTACATAGTTCTGGCTGCTTAGCTTTCTCCAATAAGTAATTCGTTTGAATAATTTTCAGTGTTAGGTTGCTGTCTTTGCCCGTTTCCCTGTCCTTTTAAATTCAAGTTGCGATTTGAGTAATTTGGTTGTTTTGTTTTTGGAAACAAATAGGATTTTCAAATTTTTAAGTCCACTGGTGATTACTCTTCAACAAATCATCCTGCAAATCCATTGCATTTAATTGCTGAGTATAGGAGTAATTTAAATGGAGCTAAGTTTACCCCTTAAAAACAGGAGTTCTTTCTGTGTATTACTGAGTAATTAGTGTGCATACTGAAGTCCAATATCCAGGGCTTGACTGCATTTAGGATTTAGCAGTGGGACTCTTCTGTTTTATCGCAGCAATACTTGATAATGAACCCAAAGCCAATGGAATAGCAGCTCAGGCATTCCTTCTTTATCATTAATTTTATCCACAGTGGTATTCTTCATGTTGCTTTTAGAGGCTATTACGTCCTCACCCTGTTATCTTTCAGAAAACCTCTGTGAAATCCCTTTGGCCATTGAAGCATCCTGGCTCCAAAGCCAGCCTTTCCCTTCCCCTCCTTTTTAGTTTACATTGCTTCATCTTGCTGATAACATGCCAAAATATTATCAGTTGACAAACTTTTGCCACCATCCTGTCTCTGTTAGCAGTGGGCATGGCTAAATGCCTTAGGCAGTGGAAATAATATGCTTTATTTCCTGGGCACTTTAAACGTAAATGTAGACTAATTTCAAGAAAAGTTGCTGTCTTTGGGGCTTGAGTTTCAGGCACAAAGGTTTGCCATGCCTACAAGCTCAGTGCTTTTCCATTCTGAAAAATGGAAAACTGGCCTTTATTGAAAGTTGAGATCGCTGTATTTGTTATATATGGAAGGACAAAGTCTAGAGAAGGAAAGCGTATTTTCAGTTTATCCTAGACAAATAAACATACTACAGTTTCACTAAGCCACAGATGCAGGAAGTTAAGACTTTATGTAACATATCTGATCTGATAAGTAAGTTTGATGCCTCTGAGATGGGCAGGAAGAAACAAAGAGTGTTCATGAAAATGAGCAGAGAATAATTTCTGCTGTTAAGTGATCCTACCCACACCTTGCTCTGGGTTCTAGTAAAATAATGCTTTATAACTTTGGAGGAATTTTTTAGTTTAAAGAAGTTTGAAGTTGAGAAATCAAAAGACAGGGATTGCTATTTCTACAACCTGGTTACAGTAATCAGAGCCTGTTTAGTATTTGTTTTTTAAGGATGGGATGTATTTTCAAAGAAAAGACACTCACCATGTCTAAAGTACAATTAATGCCAATTTCCTACAAAAGTGAATATTGTCAGTTTGGATTTTTCCCTCTCTTCCCTGTGCTTCTATAGATAATCTTAAAAATTTAAAAAAAAATTTTTTTTAACATTTATTCAATTTTGAGAGACAGAGAGAGATAGTACAGTGGGGGAAAGACAGAGAGGGAGACACAGAATCCAAAGCAGGCTCCAGGCTCTGAGCTGTCAGCATAGAGCCCAACATAGGGTTTGGATTCACGAACAGAGAGATCATGACCTGAGCCGAAGTTGGACATTTAACCGACTGAGCCAGGCACCCCTAAAAAAATTTTTTTTAAGTTTATTTAATTTGAGAACGAGAGAGACAGCGTGAAAGGGGGAGGGGTAGAGAGAGAGGGAGAGAGAGAGAGAAAGAATCCCAAGCAGGCTTCACAGCACTGTCACTGCAGAGCCTGACTCGGGCTCGAACTCGTGAAACTGTGAGATCAGGACCTGCGACGAAACCAAGAGTTGGACGCTTAACCGACTGAGCCACCCGGGCGCCCCTCTATAGGTAATGTTTTTTACTGATCAGTTGTTAGAATGTCAGAACTAGAAAGGGACCTAGAGAAGTAATTATCTCAGTATCATTATACAGGTAAAGTAGAACCAGGATTTTACTGTCTAGAGTTCTTATTGAGGGATTGAAAAATAATGGAGGCCAACGGGAAAGATGATACAGTAATGAAGATAGTACCAAGAATTATAATCTGAATTCAGAATTTAAAACATTCAGTCTTTAGAGAAGTACCTGCTTTAAATGATGCTGTTCTGTTCAGTAAAAGAAAATAATTTCAATCTTTTTGCTTCTTAGAGTTTAGGTCAGCCAGCATTTCTAGTTTCGAATGGTAGTGAAAAGCTCTCTGTAGACTGAGCAGCCTTATTTTATTTTTTTGCTTTTTTTTTCTTTTGGTACTCATCTTTTTGTATGGTAGATGGGGTAGAATTACTCTTTTAGTGAGTTTTTGGTAAAAATCCTTAGCTGCTTTTGTTACTCCAGAAGCAGAGTGAGACTAAATGGAAAAACTGATTCCAGCCAGTCTTTAGGGTTTTTTTTTTTTTTTTTTTTTTTTTTGTCTAATGGAGCTTGGGGGCTGGAATTAGTATTTTTCTTAATTTCTCTGAAACTTTAAGCTTTGGAAGCCTAACAATTACCACGTATTATTGCTACTTTTTTAATGAAGTAAGTTATTGGGTAGCCTGCCCCTCCCTGTGACCTACCTTTGGATTTTAAAATGTCTTCCTGGTATAGTGAGAATGGCAGAATCAATCTGCTGCTCTTCAGTTGATGCTTAGGAATGTTCTAAGCCCAGTTTTTATTTTGGCACAAAGCCATTTGCACTTTCCCTGCCAGCTATTTTTGGCACTGTCATGAACTTGGAAATTAACGATTCTGCTCACTGAAAGTAAAAATTTTGTCCCTTTTCAATTTTAGAAAAGCTTTTATGTTTCTGGATAGTCTTACTCTCTAGTTTATTAATGCTGTTAAATTTGTGCCATCTTAAAAACATGCTATACTGGTTGGGGTTTAATTAAACTCTGAAACTCTGTCAGTAATATGTGGCTCTAGCCACCTGCAAAGAATATCCCCTTTGAAGGTTGTTTCTTTGGTTCGCAGAACCACAGTTCACCTCAAATAGCATAAAAACAGGTGATAGTAGTCGTTCTATCCGTAGCTGTTAAATAGTGGAAGTCTCAGCAGGCTCGGATCATCCTTCTGCTGTTTCTGTACAAGGGTCAGGAAAGCCTCTAGACCCTATGGAGTCCTCTACTTTACCTTATTTTCTAAGGGCTACTTACTTAGAAAAGTACTTGGGGAGGATATTCTTATTTTAGGAAATATCTTTATACTCTGCCTGCTCAATCCTCCCTGCTCCAGAGCAACAATAAGCACATATTACTTAAAAGTGAAGTTGGGGAAACCTATACATCCCATGAGGGTTCATAGCCTGTTAGATGGAGAGATCTGCTGAGGGGTCTGGAGCTGGTATTCCCTTACACATTCCAATTCTGTGACTTGTAAGAAGGAAAGGAAATTATTTGGAGATGATGATAAAATGTTTAAGAGCTCAAACCTTACATCCAGACTGCCTGGCCTCCATCATTTTGTAATTATGTGGCCTTCGGTGAGTTACTTATCTTCTCAATGCCTAGTTTCTTCATCTGTAAAATGGAAATGATACTTTATTACATAGAATCTGATACACCATTGATTAGAAAAAGAAACATTATTTAGGTCCCAATAAGAAAGTAAAAGCACTGCCAGTGAACTAAAATACATCATCATTTGCAAGAATCTTCTTGATTTCAGGGATGTTAAAATATGAAAAAAACAGGGATGCCTGGGTGGCTCAGTTGGTGAAGCGTCCGACTCTTGATTTCGGCTCAGGTCATAATGATCTTATGGTTTGTGAGTTCAAGCCCTGCATCGGGCTCCCGTGCTCCACGTGGACAATGCGGATGCTGCTTGGGATTCTCTCTCTCTTCTCTTTCTGCCCCTCCCCCACTCATGGTTGCTTGTGTGCTCATTGTCTCTCTCTCAAATAAATTAAAAAAAAAAAGTGAAACAAGCATTCCTCTTAGAATTGATGACTTAACATTAGTAATACCTACTTCCGTAGGATTGTTGTAAAGGAATAAGTGACCACATTTATGAAGGGCTTATTAGAACATTTCATGGCACAGAGTAAGCACTATATAAGTGTCATCTATAATTATTATTGATATTAGTGATACATATTATCATCACCCTCCCCTTGAAAACCCATTTATCTCATAATTTTAGTCGTGGTTGGAAAATGCCATGTATACCATCAAGCTAAATTGATTTATATAAGTGGGTATGTGCTTAACTCTGACTTATTTAGAGACAGTACAATATACTCAGTTCTGGGGCCAGATAGCCACGGTTCAGATTCTAGCTCTGCCACTTATTAACTGTGATTTTGGGCAAATTTTTTTTTGCCTCAGTTTCCTCTATAAATGGGGATAATAATTTTACCTTGAATGTATTCATACATATAAAGCTCTAGGCTTATGGTATTATCTTCATTTTCTCTTTAAGGTTCCCTAGCGTTAGGTTTTTCACTTGGAGCATTAATGGAAATGAATATTCTATAGTGCTGCCAACCACTATATTTCTGTAGAAGGCATTTCTGTTACCAAGGGGTATTTATTGATCAGGTCACTTAATTGATTTTTCCGTAATTAAAAAGGTGCTAAGAGTAAAAAGAATAAATCTGGGATCCCTTATCTGGGATCCCTTATCTGAAATCTGTGATTTCAAAATCCAGAAATCTCTCAAAATTAAAAAACTTTCTCTAAGTTTGGTGTATTGGCAAAATCTGACTTGAAACCATGTAAGGCCGGGGCGCCTGGGTGGCTCAGTCGGTTAAGCATCCGACTTTGGCTCGGGTCATGATCCTCGCGGTTTGTGAGTTTGAGTCCCGTGTCAGACTCTGTGCTGACAGCTCAGAGCCTGGAGCCTGCTTCGGATTCTGTGTCTCATTCTCTCTGCCCCTCCCCTGCTCATGCTCTGTCTCTCTCTGTCTCAAAAATAAATAAAACATTAAAAAAAAAATTAAAAAAAACCAACATAAGGCTACTTAAGGTCTTTATTCACCAACATGGTATGACTATTCATTGACTTCGGTACAGAAGTATTAACGTGTTTGATTTGAGGGTGCTTCCCTAAACTCCATTGGGATTATTATGCAATACGTAGTTTATGCATGGTAGTACCTTTCTGAAATTAAAAAAAAAAAAAAAAAAAGTGAATTCCAAAACACAGCTGGCCCCAGAGGTTTCAAATGATGGATTTTATATCAAAGATAGTTTTCAGTTTCTTTAAATCAATGTACCTTTAGCTGATACTAAAACGGGACTTAGTCAACATGATTTCCCCAGATAATGTTTACTTTTTAATTTGCTATTTTTGTTTTTGCTAGAGCCCCTGAAATTATTCTTGGATTACCATTTTGTGAAGCTATTGATATGTGGTCATTGGGCTGTGTGATAGCTGAGCTGTTCCTGGGATGGCCTCTTTATCCTGGTGCTTCAGAATATGATCAGGTAAGAGTGTATACTTGAATGGAAATAGAAATCAAGTATTTACTAATGAAATAGATTTTAGAGGAAGAGAAGTACTTACTAGTGAAGTTTTTAGATACGGAAAGAATAGTCTAATTAGAAAGGATTTTTTAAAGAATACAATTTTCTCTACCTGTTTTTTAGTCTGATGTTACATTCGCAATTCAACAATTAAGAAAGGTTCTTATTTCATATTACTTTAGATTGGTACCTTTCCAGATCTGTGATGATTTATTAGAGAGACTGACTTTGGTTAATAAATGTGTCTTGTGAGTTTTTAAGATATGAAAGTAAAGAAGAATGAGGAATAGGAATTTTAAGAGTGACCTTTGGCTCACTCAGAGCTGTTACTTCCTTTTATACATGCCATATGCTGAAGTACTCTCTACAAATTGAAATACATTGGGCCCCGGAAGCTGTGATATATACTGGGTCTCTGTAAAATACGAGGGAATACAAAGAGGGAAATCATAGGAGTTGAAAAGTATTGTAATAAATGGTCTATATCTCAAAACAAAGGAGCTTTAGAAAATATGCTGCAGTTTCCCAAGGAGCTGGTCCTAAGGGGAAATGAAGGGAAATAAATTGTAAATTCTTATTTCTTGTTCTTTTAATAAAAATGGTTCTAACCACTATGCTGTAAGCTCTTTGAGGGCATAGACTGTTTCATCCCACTAGTATATCCTCAGCTTCTGGTCTGTGTCTGGCACATAGTAAGTACATGAGGCTTTTTAATTTTTTGTTTTTAAATTTTTTTTTAATGTTTATTTATTTTTGAGAAAAGGAGAGAGAAACCGAGTGCGAGCAGGGGAGGGGCAGAGAGAGAGGGAGACACAGGATCTGAAGCAGGCTCCGGGCTCTGAGCTGTCAGCACAGAGCCCAACGCAGGGCCTGAACCCATGAACCGCGAGATCACGACCTGAGCCGAAGTCTGGTGCTTAACTGACTGAGCCATCCAGGCGCCCTTGTTTATTGTTTTTAAAGAAATAAACGGTTATCTGGAATTATTAAAAGGAAAAAAGAATAAAACAGTGTTTTTCCCTATTCAACCTAGAATTTTGATTCCTTGATCCATTTTAGATTCACCTTCCAAAAATTTGACACTCTGGGCACGTCTTTGATTGAAACATAAAAAATGAATTACTCATGTGATATGTAACTAGTTACATTGAACTTTGAAATTTAATCTCTCTTGTACCTTGTGAGAAAGAAGCCAGCTTTCTTATTTTACAATAAAAAAGTGTGAAGGAGATTGAGGCAAAAACACAGTTGGTTGAACTAAACTATTGATTCTCCTTTTTGCGAATCCGATGAAGTTAGGGATGTGAGTCTTCTCAGAAAAATTTGCGTATGGTATTTTGAGTACAAATTTAGGAGATTCATGGATCCCTAGTTAAGAAACCTTACTCTGAGCAATCACAGTCATGAAAGTGCCATCCCTAGGCCAGCCTTCAACTTTAGTAAACAGATTGGTACTGTAAATTTTCCTAGGAAGTAGAACCAACTAAAATTAGATTTAAAAGCTAAGGTATGCCTGAGGCTTTTTAAAATAAAGAGATGAACTGGTAGTTTTGAGGATTTTTGCCCAGTGTGCATAGATGTGAAACTGTGGGTGGTAGGAGGAAGTCATTTTTCCCATGTTGAATAAATGGGATATGCTGTTTTAGAGCAGGATTGGGGATAGGTTATCCTGATGCATCTCTGGTTATACAAAAAGATTTCTGTGGCAGGATCTCTGTTCTTCCAGCCAAGTTTCTTTAAAACAACTTTATTGAGATATACTTTGTATACCATGTAAGTCAGTCATTTAAAGTGTACAACTCAGTGATTTTTAGTATGTTCACAGGGTTGTGAACCATCCCCATAACCAGTTTTAGAACATTTTCATCCCTCTGTAATGAAACCCTGCACCTAATTAGCAGTCAATGCCCATTCTCCCCTAACCTGTACCCTCTCTTGCCCCTGGCCACCACTAATCTACTTTCTGTCTCTATAGACTTGCCTATTGTAATTTATCATATTTATTACACACAATGTGTAGTTTTTTTGTGATGGGCTTCTTTATTAACATGTTTTCATCCGTGCTGTAGTGTGTATCAGAATGCCGTTACTTTTTATGGCTGAATAATGTTCCGTTGTATATATGTTCATCACATTTTGTTTATCCATTTATGTTTTGATGGATATTGAGTTATCATCTTTTGGCTATTGTGAATAATGGTGCTATGAACACTGGCATACAGATGTTTAAGTTCCTATTTTCAGTTTTTGAGGGATATATAGCAAGAAGTGAATTACTGGGTTATCTGG
Organism: Prionailurus bengalensis; assembly: GCF_016509475.1. Taxonomy (NCBI): domain Eukaryota; kingdom Metazoa; phylum Chordata; class Mammalia; order Carnivora; family Felidae; genus Prionailurus; species Prionailurus bengalensis. The sequence goes on from NC_057345.1 coordinate 97,740,422, forward strand.
AAATTTTATGATTAAACAAACTGTTTTCCACAGCAGTCATATCATTTTGCATTCCTACCAGCAATACACAGGGGTTTCAATTTCTCTACATCCTTGCCAACACTGGTTATTTTACTTTTTTCTTTTCTTTTCTTTTCTTTTTTTTTTTTAAAGATAGCAGCCATCCTTATGGATGTGAAGTGACCGCACAGAGCCCACTGGGGATTGATTCTCTTCTCTCTTTGCCCTTCCCTCACTCAAGTGCGCCCCAGGGGATACCTGGTTTATCTCCTCTAGAGAAGTTTACTTAAGTCCATTGCCCATTTTTGAATTGGGCTGTTTATTGTTGTTGAGTTGTAGGAGTTTTTACATATTCTGGGTATTGATCCCTAATTAGATATATAATTTGCAAAACTTTTCTCTCATTCCTTGGAGTTGCCTTTTCACTAAGTTGATAGCATTGTTTGCACAAAAGTTTTTAATTTTGATGAAGACCAGTTTGTTCTTCCTTTTGTTACTTGTACTTGTGATATCATATCCAAGAAATTATTACTAAATTCAAAGTCATGAAGATTTCTCCTGTGTTTTCTTCTGAGAGGTATAGTTTTGTCTCTTGCATTTAGATGTTTGAGCCATTTTAAGTTGATTTTTCAACATAGAATAAAGCAAGGGTTCACTTTCAGTATTTTGCATGTGGATATTCAGTTTTTCCAGCACCATTTGCTACAAGACTTCTTTCTCTGCTAGATCTTAGCAGAGAAAGCTAAGATCTTAGCTAGGTCTTAGCATCCTTATCAAAACTCAGTTGACCATAAATACAATGATTTATTTCTGGACTGTCAATTCTGTTCCATTGATATGTATCTTATATCTGTCTTTATGCTGGTACCACGTTGTTTTGGTTACTATAGCTTTGTAGTCGGTTTTGAAACCAGGGAGTGTGAAGCCTCTAACTTTGTTCTTTTTTAAGATTGTTTTGGCTATTTGGGGTCCCTCGTGATTCCATATGAATTTTAGAAATTTTTTTCCTGCAAAAAAAGTCATTGGGTTTTTTCTTGTTTTTTATTTTTTCTTGTTTTTTTGTTTTTGTTTTTGTTTTTGTTTTAGTAGTGAGTGCATTGAATTTCTGGAAAGTATCAGCATCTTAACAATACTGTCTTCTGATCCATAAATGTGACCAGATTTTTTTTAGGTTTTCTTTGGCAGCTTTTTGTAATTTTCAGAATATAGGTTTTACATTTCTTTTTTTTTATGTTGATTTATTTTGAGAGAGAGAAAGTGCGCACACATCTGGGTGAGCAGGGGAGGGACAGAGAAAGAGAGAGGGAGAGAGAGAATCCCAGGCAGGCTCTTTGTTGTCAGCACACAGAGCCTGACTTGGGGCTTGATCCCACAAACTGTGAGATCATTTCCTGAGCCAAAATCAAGAGTTGGACACTTAACCAGCTAAGCCACCCAGGCACCCCTACATTTCTTTTATTTCTAAGTATTCTGGGGTTTTTTGTTGTTGTTTTGTTGGCTGTGGTGAATGGAATTATTTTCTTAATTTTATTTTCAGATTGTTTCTAACGTATAGAAATACAATGAGTTTTGTAATTGATCTTGTATTCTGCAACCTTGTTGAACTCTATTACTAGTAATTTTCTTTCTTTGTTTTTCTTTTTAAAGGTTATTTATTATTATTTTTATTAAGTAATCTCTATACCCAACATGTGGCTTGAACTCACGACCCCAAGATCAAGAACTGTATGCTCTACTGACTGAGTCAGCCAGGCACTCCTCTAGTAGTTTTCTGATAGAACTCTAGTTCTAATAGTTTTGATGGATTCCTTACAATTTTCTAACTATAGATCATGCCAACTACAAATAAAAGTAATTTTACATCTTCCTTTCCAATCTGGATTCCTTTTTTTCTTTTCTTGCCTAATTCCTTTGCAATGAACCACTAATATAGTGTTGAATAGAAGTGTAAGAGCTGACATCCTTGCCTTGTTCTAAGTTTTAGGGGGAAAGTAGTCTTTCACTATAAGTATGATATCCACTGTGGATTTTTCATAAATACTAGAGCTGAGATTATATAGCAAATGTTTGTGAGTCTTTAAATATTAATTAGTTAATAGCTTCAAATTTGTTGGAAACATTTTAATTAAGATAACAAATGACATGGGAATGCAAGCTGGTGCAGCCACTCTAATATGGAGGTTCCTCAAAAAACTAAAAATAGAACTACCCTACAACCCAGCAATTGCACTAATGGGTATTTGTCCAAGGGATACAGGTGTGCTGTTTTGAAGGGACATATGCACCCCATTGTTTATAGCAGCACTATTGACAATAGCCAAAGTATGAAAAGAGCCCAAATGTCCATCCATGGATAAAGAAGATGTGGTATATATATATACATACACACACACACACACACACACACACACACACACACACACACACACTGGAGTATTACTTGGCAATCAAAAAGAATGAAATCTTGCCATTTGCAACTATGTGGATGGAACTGGAGGGTATTGTGCTAAGTGAAATTAGCCAGTCAGAGAGAGACACAAATCATGACTTCACTCATGTGAGGACTTTAAGAGACAAAACAGATGAACATAAGGGAAGGGAAACAAAAATAATATAAAAACAGGGAGGGGGACAAAGCATAAGAGACTCATAAATATGGAGAACAAACTGAGGGTTACTGGAGGGGGTGTGGGAGGGGGGATGGGCTAAATGGGTAAGGAGCACTAAGGAATCTACTCCTGAAATAATTGTTGCACTATGTGCTAACTAATTTGGATGTAAATTAAAAAAAAAAAAAAATTAAAAATAAATAAATAAAAATAAAATAAAATAACAAATGACAGTAATACTTTTTGCTTGTATAAATGTAAGACTTGTTTTTGCTGTATTATAAGCTATATGAAAAGTAATATCTGGATGATAGCTTCCCATTCTACTTTCACTTAATTTAATTCTGTAATACTAACATTAAAATTTTTTTTTTTAATGTTTATTTATTTTTGAGAGAGAGAGAGAGACAGAGTGTGAGCAGGGGAGGGGCAGAGAGAGAGGGAGACACAGAATCCAAAACAGGCCTCAGGTTCTGAGCTGTCAGCACAAAGCCTGATGCCAGGCTCGAACCCACAGACCATGAGATTATGACCTGAGCCAAGGTCAGATGCTTAACCGACTGAGCCACCCAGCCTCCCCTGTAATATTAATGTTTTAAAATATTTTTAGTGTTTAAGTGCATTACTATAGAAAAAATAGAAAAGATGCGGTAGGCCAGGAGATAAAACTTTCAATCTCTAGTAGTTCCACCCTTCAGAGGTAACACTATTAGGATTTGGCATATTTTGTGTTTAAATGTATAATTTGTTGATTTTCATCATGTATTTATGGATTACCTACTTTGGACACTGGGGATACAGTGCTGCATAAAACATTGTCCTTGTCCTCATGGAAGCTATAATTTGATGATGAGAGATATTAAGTAAACAATTATATAATACTTTTAGGAGCACCTGGGTGACTCAGTCAGTTAAGCGTCCAACTTTGGCTCAGGTCATGATCTTGCAATCCATGAGTTCGAGGCCAGCGTTGGGCTCTGCTAACAGCTCAGAGCCTGGGGCCTGCTTTGGATTCTGTGTGTGCCTCTCTCTGCCCCTTACTCTCTCATGCTCTGTCTCTCTCTCTCTCAAAAGTAAATAAACATTAAAAATATTTTTAATGATTTTATATATACAATACATACATAAATGCATAATATGTAAATATATAATTGTATAATATGATTGAGATCCCTCCTCCCATTGCTACTACCCTACTCTAGGCTGTCTTGTTAACTTGCCTGGGTTACTAGACAATCTCCCTTTATTCTGACCTCTCTCCAGTTTTTTTACAAAGGATTTTTACAAAACACATTTGATCATGCTACCTCCCTGCTCTTCAGTGGGTTTTTATACTTTTAGAATAAAGGGCTGAATCCTTCATATGGCCTCTGAACCCCTACATGGGTTATCTTTCCCCTTTCTCTCTCCTTCTCTAGATTGATCTTACACCATTTCTCCTTGCTTTTCGTGCTCCAGCACCAGCGGCACCATTTCAGTACTGGTTAAGAATATGCTTTTTTCTAGCACATGCCCATGTACATACTGTTCTCATAGTCTGGAATTTCTGTGCCACCCATTCATTTCATCTAGTCAGTGTCTACTCATTTATTAGCTCAAGTGTTACTTTCTCAAGGAGCTTTTCCTCACCAGTCCTCCATCTAACTCAGGTTCCTTTGTGATGTTATTTTTATAGAAGTCTATTTCTTTTTTTCAGAATGCCAATTCAAACTGGAAGTTTGAATATTCGGTGTCTGTCTCCCTCACTTGACTGCAAGGTCTATGAGAGCAGGAACTGTCTGTTTTTAAAATCACCGATGCCTGGCTCAATAAGTACTTACTAAAAGAATGAATGAATATATGTGCTATATATAATTCTATTCTACATAATAAACTTATGGATATAGAGGAGCATATCTATTTGGTCATATCTAAGACACTGTTGATTGAAATATACACATTTTTCTGTACCTCTAAGAAAGAATGCTGCCAATTAAACCATGATAATTATCAGTTGTAAGATATATCTTCATTTCAGAGATGTTAGTGTAAAAAAATACGCCTCTTAGAATCAGTGAAATGTAATAATTTTTTTAAAAAGTGAGATTATTTCATTTGTAATCTGCTTTTTCTACTTACATTGTAAAATATCTTTATAGGTCAATAACTGTACTTCTTTGTTCGTTTTAAATGTCTGTGTAGTATTTTATTGCATAGATTTTATCCTGGATTTAAAAAAAAATTTTCATCCTTTTTGTATGCAAAAGAAGTTCACATTTAAAATGTCTTTGGGGCACCTGAGTGGCTCAGTCAGTTAAGCGTCTGACTTCAGCTCAGGTCATGATCTCACGGTCCATGAGTTCAAGCCCAGTGTCAGGCTCTGTGCTGATGGCTCAGAGCCTGGAGCCTGCTTCAGATTCTGTGTCTCCGTCTCTCTTTGCCCCTCCCCTGCTCGCACTCTGTCTCTCAAGAATAAATAAACATTAGGGGCGCCTGGGTGGCGCAGTCGGTTGAGCGTCCGACTTCAGCTCAGGTCACGATCTCACGGTCCGTGAGTTCGAGCCCCGCGTCGGGCTCTGTGCTGACAGCTCAGAGCCTGGAGCCTGCTTCTGATTCTGTGTCTCCTTCTCTCTCTGCCCCTCCCCCCTTCATGCTCTGTCTCTCTCTGTCTCAAAAATAAATAAAAACGTTAAAAAAAAAGAATAAATAAACATTAAAAAATTTTTTTAAATGTTCTTATCTACATTAAAAAGTTTTTTTTTCCTGTTTTGCTAATGCTGTATTAGCTTCCCATTACATAGTTCCCACAGATTTAAGAGTAGTATCCTGCTGTTTTCTGATAGGTAGGCCAGATTTGGCATATAGGCCATAGTTTGCTGACCTGTGCTTCACACTGTTAAAAAATTGGCGAGGATCTCCAAGAGCTCTGTGTAGTTTATATCTACTAGTATATAGTACAGTAGAAATTAAAACTGAAGAGTTTTAGAAGGAGTGGTGGGAAGTAAGATTTATTTCCTTGCTTACACTTTTCTAATTTCATCTTAAGTATAGCCATTCAAATATGGAAGAGGTGGTAAAAAAAAAAAATTGCCTGTTGTAACACTCTCAGTAGTGAAGAGAAAAGCAAATCATCTCTTCTGTTGCTTTCTTGAGTCATGACAATTGTGCAAGCAAACAAATATGAACAATAAAACTGGGAAATTTTAAAAACATAAGTATATACAAGCACGTTTCATTAACCATTGGAGCAATGACACATCCTTCTAGAAATCTCTATACCCGTAAGAAGGGAATGAAAGGCAGATAACTTCTTAGTATTATTTTAAAAATAGTTTTTGCTTCATGGACTCCCTGAAAGGATCTTAGGGACCCTCAGGGGTCTCCAGACAAGACTTTGAGAACTGCCAGCCTTGTTCATAGTAGGTGTTCAGTAAATGTTGATTGAGTGACCACAGTGCCTGCCCTCTAGTGATGTAGGGATAGACAAGCTAAATGAAGTATCTAAGTTTATGGTGTGAGAGAGAAGTTCTATGGCAGTTTAGAATAGGGACAATTGACAGGAGCTAGAGTAGCCAAGAAAGACATTTATAAAAATGTTTTCCAAATCTTTTAAATTTGATAATGTATCAACAAAGAAAACAAAAAAAACTCCTGGTGGGTGATCCATTGAATAGTTTGTTGAAAATTATTCTCTTCTGTCCTAGAAATCTCCTGATGTTTTCTGAACTTTGTATCAGAAGTCAACAAGGAAGCGAAAATGGTGGGGTACCTGGGTGGCTCAGTTAAGCATCTGACTCTTGGTTTTGGCTCAGGTCATGATCTCACAGTTTTGTGGGTTCGAGCCCCGCGTCGGGCTCTGCGCTGGCAGCACAGAGCCTGCTTGGGATTCTCTCTCCCTCACTCTCTGCCCCTCCCCCACTCGTGCTGTCTCTCTCAAAATAAATAAGTGAACTTAAAAAAAAAAAGCAAAAATGGTTACAAACAAAATTTTCAAAATGGAATTTTCCTGCTAAGTGACATATAGTAAGTAACGTGGCAATAACTGAATAAATATTTGGGAATTAACCTGTGAGTGGGTTAGCATATTTATGTATTTACAGATGAATTTCATTTGTATTGACTTGGCTAGAGCAGTAATGTCTTTGTGTAAAAGTTTTTAATATTTCCCCTTTCCACTCTAAATCAATGTTTTAATGATTTTGATGTTTCAGATTCGTTATATTTCACAAACACAAGGCCTGCCCGCTGAATATCTTCTCAGTGCTGGGACAAAAACAACCAGGTTTTTCAACAGAGATCCAAATTTGGGGTATCCGCTGTGGAGGCTGAAGGTCTGTCTCCTCTACTATACTACTCATTCCTGTACTCCTTACTCCCAACTTTTTAGTTATTAAATTCTTGAGGTGGAGGAGGGAAATGGGGTGGTGGTGGTCGTGATGGGAATGTATGTTTACAGGAGGAAGTACTTGGAAAAAATTATTTCACTGTACACATTTGATCCGATCCTTAGTTAAAAAATAAACTGAACGCCTGTTCACTTGTCTAAGGTTATTTTGCAAATGTGAACCAGCAGCTGAGAAGGGAGTATAGAGAATAGTGCTTCCTATTGAGTCACAGGAAGAGCTAGAGTAACCTAGCAATGACTGTTTTTTGGAGAATTCTCAATGGATGTGAGAAAACATAATTTTCTAACTCCCCACATTAAGGCCTTACATATTTTCTTGATCCAAATACCTGTTTTTTACTTCTGACCCTATTCCTTTAACTTGAGAGATCTCTTGAGTAATTTGTGTAACCCTGTGAGTCTCCCTCTGAGTCTGTTAAATAGTTAGCATTTGAAATAATTTCATTTGAATGTAGCTTTAAGGGAAAAATGATAATGTGGCTTCTATGACACCCCTCAGGAGCGGTGCTACGTCATTGTTTCCACATTTAATTTAGCACTGTTGAAGGGGTAGTCAGGTATCCAGGTGCCATCTGTCCACAAGAAGATTTTCTGGTTGTAAATTACTTCCATGTTTGCCATCTCTGGTTGGCAGGGTGACGATAGATACTTGTCTCTTTGTATTCTGGTTTTAATTTAGAACAAAATGTGAGAGTGGTATATGGATGGAATTAAAAAAAATCTATTTTATAGACACCGGAAGAACATGAATTGGAGACTGGAATCAAATCAAAAGAAGCTCGAAAGTACATTTTTAATTGTTTAGATGACATGGCTCAGGTGAGTATAGAAAATTTCAGGAAGCCAGACATTTATGTATCTCTTTAATCAGAGACACACTTCTGTTGATTAATTATATTAAAGATAGATTCAATCTGTTATCTTCTAGTATGTTTTCATTTTTTAGAGAAAAAAGTTCATTAATATTCTGCCATGTATTAAAAGAACATTGAATTTTAACCAAGGACACTTTTAAAATTATTTCTCCTTTGCTTTTGCTTTAACTGGTCTTGTTGCTTGTCAGTATTTTGAAATACCGTTTCTGAAGGTTTCTTTCCTATTTTCTCTGTTAAATACATACTTACATAAGAGCTAACATTTGTTGAGTGCTTCTTATGTTCCAAATTCTGTTTAAACACTTTATACTTACTGTGTTATTTAATTTTTTCAACAATAGAAACTTATATATTTAAGTAATAATAATTGCTTTTGTTAACTTGTCCAAATTTTGAATGAAAAGACTTCATTCAGCTTTATTCTACCAACAAACTCAAACGCTACCAAATTGAAGATTTTAATTAGACTGCATAAGAAGAGCTTCCACTTGTGAAAATGATTATACTATAATAAAAAGGATTTCCTCAGGTTTTTCTCCTAGATCTGTATCTGTCTATCTAATCTGTCATGCAGATGTTTAGTGTCAGCATTCAAGATTAAGTGATGAAGTATAATGTTTCTAAATTTTCCTTCGAAGGTGAATATGTCCACAGACCTAGAGGGAACAGACATGTTGGCAGAGAAGGCGGATCGAAGAGAATACATTGATCTGCTAAAAAAAATGCTAACAATTGATGCAGATAAGAGGATTACTCCTCTGAAAACTCTTAACCATCAGTTTGTGACAATGACTCACCTTCTGGATTTCCCACATAGCAATCAGTGAGTATGGTCTGGGGTACTTGCCATGATGTGGTTCTGTGTTGAGTTACCATCTTACAGCTTAAATGGAGTGGTCACATGTGAGTGGCACTCCTGGTACTTGCATGTTTGGCTCACTGATGCTTTCCTTTCTCATTGAAAAATCATGAGATTAAAAATAAGATGTATGGTTTTTTTCTCTTTATGGTTATAAAAACTCTTGATTCATTTTATCTAAATATACTTGGGTAAAAATGTTGATCCACATTCATCTTGAGTTGTTTGTTATCTGTTTAAATCTCAGCATTCATTTTACTGAATCTTTAATCTCTTTTTCAGTGTTAAGTCTTGTTTTCAGAACATGGAGATCTGCAAGCGGAGGGTTCACATGTATGATACAGTGAGTCAGATCAAGAGTCCCTTCACTACACACGTTGCCCCAAATACAAGCACAAATCTAACCATGAGCTTCAGCAACCAGCTTAACACAGTGCACAATCAGGTACTTAATAAATGATTTTGGAAACTCAAACCTAAGAAGGGTAGAAACTAGTAACAGTACAGGTTGAGATAAACCAATCTTTGCTTTGGTGATCTTGTTGCTTCTTACAAATTTCTACTTGGCAAAAGTGATGGAAGACAGGGTAGACTGATAATACCTACCAGTCATGCGTTGCCAAAAATTAGATACACAGGCCTAATCTAGGCCCTCATAGTCTCAGGTTGTCCCATAAATGGACCCTAGCTATTGTACTACTTACTGCTGTTAGTTGTACTGACTTTAGCCAGATGACACTCTTTCTCTCTGTTGGAAAGGTTTTATATGTCTTGTTACATGTATTGAAGGGTGTTTCCAATAATTTTTTGATGCTGTACATCAGATCCAGATCCTCAGAACTTAATCATCTTGTAATTGCAAGTTTTGTACCCTTTGACCTTTCACCCATTTTCTCTCCCACCTGCTACCCTGTTCCTAGCAATCACCAATCTACTCACTGTTTCTATGAGTTCAGTTTGGTGTTTCCAATAATTAACTTTAAGAGTGGTTTTGCATTCGTTTGCCAAACGGTGATACTTACATTTGTTTGTTATTGAAGGCGTAAGCTTCCTAATTTCTTAGCTAGATCTACTTTTAAAATGAGATTTGGTGGTATCTCACATCCAGCAACTTTTTGCACAGAAAGAAGAGATAAGGGTTTATACAACCTCAGTTGGTACAGGACCATTTTTTTAATCTTTGTTTTCTTCTTCAACCTTACAATATGCCTTAAATTTAGAGATTGGGAAATTTTCTTGAGCAGAGAGTTATTTCAAAGACAGTTAATATTACATTTAAAACTTTGTTTTAAGTTTTTCTGGGCAGATTCTGCACGTGTAAAAATATTGTTATTTCCATTTTATACCAGTATACAACTGTAATCCTTTTGTTTTCAGGCCAGTGTTCTAGCTTCCAGTTCTACTGCAGCAGCTGCTACTCTTTCTCTGGCTAACTCGGATGTCTCACTGCTAAACTACCAGTCGGCTTTGTACCCATCATCTGCAGCGCCAGTTCCTGGAGTTGCCCAGCAGGGTGTTTCCTTGCAGCCTGGAACCACCCAAATTTGCACTCAGACAGATCCGTTCCAACAAACATTTATAGTATGTCCACCTGCTTTTCAAAGTAAGTGGGGGAAACTGTTATATCAAACCCACAGATCTTGCTGTAGACAGTTCCTTATTGGGTATCTAGTTGTTTAGTTTTGATTTCTGACAGGTGTAAACTCTGACTGTGAAGATAACTGAAATTAACAAAGTGTATTTACCCTTTTTACATTGATTATTTATCTGACTTTGGTACTGTCTGACACATTACGGGAGTTCAGTTAACATTTTCTTATTTGAACTGCCCTGATATCAATTTCTTGCCCATTGAGACCTTCTACCAATGTCCTATATCTTGTATAAGCATGTATCTCTCAATATGCAGGAAATATTAAGCGTGAAGAAATTTGTTGTAAACAGAAGTTCTGTTGAATCTTGTTTCCTATATCATTCCATTGTTAAATAAAATTAGCCTTCCAAGTAAAATATAATTTTATTCTAAAATGTAAAAATTATGTTTAAGAATGCAGAAACCTTGTGAGTTACATTCAGAAATAAAGACCATTATTTACTGAACTGAAAAATTCTACAAGTTGAAGTACTTGTGTGGGGAATGCATTAAGATTATCTGCTTCAGCTTATGAATCATACTGTTCCTGCAAACTCCTACCAACAGAGGAACAGAATAGCTGAAGAGGGAGGCTCTGACCCCATGTGTTGCAATAAGATTTAAATTTTCACATTCCTATCCTTCCTCATTTTTTTCATTGTTCTGTAATTCAGTCTGTCCAGTTCCTTTTTTCCTGAAATATGGGAAATGTGTTTATTGATCTGCTGAACCATTTAAAAGGGCACATTATGTTAGGGATATTTTCTGACGACACACTTGATTTTCCCAACAGAAAGTCAGAAAGTCAGGTTTATACCCTGTGGAAATAAACCAGGATTCAGGCTTCTTATAGCACTTTACATAAAAGCATTTTTATCTTTTTACTTCACTTCCTTATTGACTGTGACTCTCTTGTTTGTTTGGTTTCTGACAGAGTCGGAGCAAGCAGAAGGAAAAGAGGGGATAGGGGAGACTGAGAGATTACCGGGAGGACAGGAGAGCGATAGCGATGTAAACCAGGGAGAAACCACAGGGAGAGCGGAGGAGCAGATTCAAAACCCGTAAATGCAAATTTAGCCTAACTTACCAAATTATTTTCTGTGTATGCTGCATAGTAGTAAATTCTATACTTTGGGTTGTCATATGTTGAGTGATTCTTCTACTGAATTTAGCAAACTAGCCACATTCCTCCCCCTCATCTTTTCCAAAGTGAATCTCATGGGAACAGTTTTCAGATGTGGGACTTTGAAGTTTTCTGCTGCTTCTCAGATGATATTTATGACATGAGGCAGAACTTCTTAGTTCCTTTAACAAAATGAAATATAAACTGGGTATGGAGGGGAGAAGTGGTATAACTACTTTTGATGTAATTAGGTAAGTATAAGCTTTGGAAATTTTTTTCTCCTTAGGAAGTCTAAATAATCTGAGGAGCTAGGTAGAGCAAATTGTAAAATTTCCAAATCAAAGGGTTTTTAAATTAAGGTAATGAGGATGATGATAGTTGATACATACTACTACATGCCACATAATGTTCTGACTGCTTCTACATGTATTTAATTCACCCTCACAAACAACCCTAGGAAGTGACCCAGTGTCATTATGTCCGATTATACATGAGCAAATTGAGCATGATTCTCTCATCTGCCTAAAGACTTAATAACTAGTTAGTGGTGGAATTGCAATTTGAACCCAGGCGGTGGGGTTATGCACCTGGGGTTTGAACCCAGGTGGTGGGGTAGCTTATGCATTTTGAAGTATTCTGTACCACCTCTCAGTATTTAAACTCTGCTGTTAAGAGTTGTCAGTTGATTTGCACCCACAGCCGTATGCTGGATTCTGCCCAGCAGTCCTATATTCCAGGTTGCCTCCTTTTCTTTTACCATCTGCTCTGTTAGAAGATGCTATACTTAGAGAAAAATAGACCCTCATCAATTAGACAGTTTTATTCTTCCTCCCATACTTTCCATGGATTTTTATTTAACAAGTTGTATTCATCAAAAACAAAACAAAACAAAACAAATCAAAACTTTAATCATTTCTTAGTTCAGGGTTCAGGGAGAACCTTCCAAAAGTGTTACTTTTAGTAATTGGTTGTTTCCACTTGTAGTTTCCTGAAGAAGCTAGTTTTAAACTAGCTTAACTGCTGTGGTTTAGCCTAAATTACAATAGCAATCTGTTACTTATTTAGTTACATTTGTAGGTCAGTACTATAAATATTACTTTCTGTACTATTCTGATTGCCCAAAATAGATCTACGTTTTGCTCAGTGGTAACTATTATTCTGTAATTTTGTCCCCTTTTACTTCATTATTCTGGGACTCCTTAGGTGAACTTCTGTCATGAACATTTCTTCCTAAATTTTACCTCCTTTGTTCCTGCCCAGTTGTAGGAGGTCTGTGACAATAATGTTGTCTTGTAGTGTTGTGGGAATTTAGACAAGAATTTTGATGTTGCTTAGTTTTCCTATTAGATAGCATAGCCTTATGAAGAATGGCTGGCAGATTTTTTTATGTGGGTATCTGGATTTGTTACCTTTTATTTTTATGTAAGAAGCACTTTTAAAAAAAAGTTATTGTTAAGAGTGTTTTAATTCTGATTTGACTTGTCTCTCTTACTTTGTGTATTCCTGGATTGTGTTTTCCAGAATGAGATCTTCTAAAATACTTGTAAGTCACTGAAATAGAAAATTAGAAGACTTGCTGAAAACCTACAGTGTTAGAGTTTAGGAGTTATGCTTATTTGGCATCTCCGTAACAATGTTGAGAGAAATTAGCGATGGGTTAGAAAATGTCACTGAAGAAGATCTCTAATTAAAATAACATGTTTGTGTCCCCACTTAACAAAAATGCAGGAATTAGTGAATTAGAGAAACTTCCATTAGTGGGTAATAGAAACTTAAATTCTCCACATTGAGGGTTTTGGTAGGGCAGGTTTAAAAAGCTTTTTTTTTTTTTAATTTGTATTTATTTTTGAAGGAGAGAGAGACAGAACGTGAGCTGGGAAGAACAGAGAGAGAGGGAGACACGGATTCCGAAGCAGGCTCCAGGCTCTGAGCTGTCAGCACAGAGCCCGACACTGCATGGGGCTGGAACTCACAAACTGTGAGATCATAACCAGAGCTGGAGTCAGACACTTAACCGACTGAGCCACCCAGGCAGATAGGGCAGGTTTAAAAGGAAGTTGAAGTGTCTCTTCTCAACGCTTGACAAGAAGGAGAAATATCTTTGCTTCTGAATGAGAAATTCTGATTTGTAGGAAAGATTTATTCAACATTTGTGCTCAGAGCATAATGAATAAAAAGATAGACACGGTCACTGTTTTAAAGGCAGCAAAAAGTTCTTAATTTTCTTACCTCTCCATAGTTAGTTGCAGAAGAGCCTTACTAAAAAGCTGTCAATAGCAAAAGTAGATTTCTAAAATAAGTAGAAAAAAGTGTTTCTGTAAACCAAAATGACTCCTTTTTAATATTTTTTATCCTGGGTTATAATTTCTTCAGTCCACATACCAGTTAAAGATAAAATGTGTAAGTAACTTGTTAACTGGGTTATATTTTCTGAGGAGTAAGGTAAAACATCTTCAAAGGGTAACTCATAACTCAGGTGATAAATTTTTGAGCTTTTTGTATTTTTTCTTAACTAAGAGTCATAATTAAGCAAAAGTTAAAATTATATTCAAGTCGTTGCTTTTAATAAATTACATTTAAAAAACCCAAGTTTTTTCCCTTCCCCAATGAATTAAAAGGTGAATGCAACTTAAGTATAGGTTTTTTGTTTGCTTTTGCCTATGCTGTTAATGGGAATAGGATGAGTATTATAAGTGTTGGAAGGTAAAAAATAATTTTAGAGTTCCGTTAAACCATCCGTTCTTGTATCAAACATTTTCCCATTAATTTAACCTGAAGGGAGCCAAAACAGTCTCCCTTTTCTTAACTCCCTAGACTTCTATGAAACTCCTTTGTCTTCAGTGTGTACAGCTAACCTGGGTGATGGATTCTTTGAACAGAAAAGCTAAAAACAAACAAACAAAAGCCCCTAAACAAACAACACCGCAGACCCAGCAAAGCAGTTTAACTGTGGTGGTGTTTTCTACAGCTGGACTACAAGCAACAACAAAGCATTCTGGGTTCCCTGTGAGGATGGATAACGCGGTGCCGATTGTACCCCAGGCGCCAGCTGCTCAGCCACTACAGATACAGTCGGGAGTTCTTACACAGGTAAAAGCCGTAGCAGCTTGGATACTCGATGTTGCTGAAGCACTACTGAGAATCAGATATTTTGTCCTGGAAGATGGTATTTGCTTTGACTGTAAGATCTTTCTTGGTCATGATTCAGTGGACTTCAAGTGAAACCTCTATAATAGAATGATGACTCATACCTAACACTATTGTAGCTCTACTGGTGTCTTCCTTAGATTTATGTGGATAAATACCCAGACCTTGAGAAATCATGTTCTGAGTGAATTGCCTCAGATTCTGTGGGATGAAGTTAATTTTTTGTACATACATAGCAACATCTCGATTCTAAATACGAAGCGTTCCCCTTTGGTTCCCTTTAGTGTCCCCTTCGCTCACTCTTTCAGAATTACATCATGGCGGAGAGGCTGGATCATCTCAGGATGCCTCTTCGAGTATTGCAGTTCCTTCATTCTGTGTGTTTAACTAGGCTGTAGAAAGCCTTATTAACACTTTCTACGTGCCATGGAACATGCAACTAAGACGGGCAAGAGAATCATGAAATATTCATATAAGCAACAGATACCACATTTTCAATTTTCTATGTGTAAATGTTTGTGGCCCATGACACACAGGAAATCTGGAGGTCCAAAACCCTTATTTTGTGAGGAGGAAGAAGGGGAATTCTTAATAGGTGCCTTTGTTGACGGAGTTTTAACTGATCCTCTGAATCTGGCCCAAGAAGGATTCCCGTACTTTATTGCTTTAGGCCACTGACATTTGACCCACTGGGCTGATGCTGTGCAGAGCTGAAGGGGAAGGCTGTGTTTGTACGTGCATTTTAGGTGATACGAAATTCCTACTTGTTGGTAATATCTTGGGGGGAGTGAGAAACCCTTCTGAATCCAGATGACCTGCCTCCGTGTTTGTTTCACTCACCTGCCTAATCTACATTTCAGGGAAGCTGTACACCACTAATGGTAGCAACTCTTCACCCTCAAGTAGCCACCATCACACCGCAGTACGCGGTGCCCTTTACTCTGAGCTGCGCAGCCGGCCGGCCGGCGCTGGTTGAACAGACTGCCGCTGTACTGGTAATTCCCCTCACTTGATTGTGTTACTAACGGAGTTTCTTTGGTTTCTTTCTTTCTTTTCTTTTCTTTTTTTTTCCTGTTTGTTTTTGTTCTGTTTTCTTCTGGTTTTTCTCATTTTTCAAACAAAAATTTTTTTAACTTAGTCTTTGCAGAGGGCATGGAAGCATGTGCCATCTTGTGGCTGTGTTCTTGCTACATCTTTAATGTCTCATTGTTTTCCTCCCCAACATTTCCTGAAGCACTGTTTGACTCTGATACTCAGTGTGGCTCTGTAAGGAGCCAGGTCCCTTTATTCTTCTTTGCCAGCCTAGTGTGATAAAAGCTCTTGGTGTAGCCTCAGAAGAGCTTCAAGACTTATCTGTTTTCTGCCCTTTTACCCTCTGATCCCTGAGAATGAAGGAAATGGCTTTTAGTTTGGCTCGGCTACAGGTATCCGGATGGCCAAAATTTGAACTCCTTGGCAAGTTAGCTTCCTTCTTTATTTGCTATTTTAAGCTTCTAAAACTTTTGTGCACGTAGAAATGTTTAAGATGCTCTTAATGTATTGCTTTACCAGTTCATGTTAACTTTCCTAATACGAACATATGAAGATAACTCTTTTTGCCACTTGTGATCTGTGTGGCAGCTTATATTTTCCATGTAAAGATATCCCCTTTAGAATCTTTTTAGATATTTCATTTGTTGGTTGAGATTAAAGGTGAGCTCATTTTTAGGAGTTTATGGAGAAATTAATTATCTTACAAATAGGTCTTTATACAAAGGCAAAAATATGGCTGAAAAACTTTATGCAAATACAAGACCTTTGTTACTAAAAGTCCTGGGGAAAAGTTATTAAATACAGCAGCAAATGTAGTAGTATGGGGCTTAGAGATAGGAAAAACAAGTAGGACTTTGAGGTGTATTTCAGGATTTGTAACCTTTAGAGTGATCTTTGGATGTGTTTTGGTTTATTTGGGGGAGTTAGAATTGTTTATTGGACATCCGGCATTTCATTATTTGAAATTGAAAAGTAGGAAAGCTTTTGAAAACCTTATCGATACTACTGAATACTGATATCTACATCTTTCAAAGTGGCTTTACATTTCTTTTGTTGTTTCTCAAGGATTCGTGTGAGTGTAAACACTTCCGGAGACACACTTTGGTTGTTGGAGTTTGTTTGGTTTTTAGTTTAAAAGTCTTTGTCCACTTCCACATGAATTATAGCATAAGCATAAAACCTGAGTGCAGGGAAGTTAGATATATTTCCAGCTTGATTGATCCAAGCCACTGGTTTTAACTTGCTCACCTATAGTTTTGAGAATGTCAGTTGATACTTCTCCTTTGCTGCTTCTCTTAAGTTTGCACTAGTCATTTGCTAAGCTTTGCATATTTTTGTTCTTCCTCTGTCAAAACAGTTCGTCGCTTGGAACGCCAGATTTCTGCCTCACGTTGGAATGTTATTTCTTGCTCTGTATTAAACTACATGCTTTGTCTTGTGCAGGTGTTGGCTTATGGAAAGACGCATGGTGTGACTTAACATACTTCTCTTATTTTTTGTTATGTTTTATTTTGTTTTAAATTCTGCTTGTGATAGCAGACGTGTTTGCAGTTTCTCTGCTTTGAAGGCTTCTTGTTTGGAACCGGTATTTGTAACAAGTGGATCTGTTACTTGCAGAAATATTTTTAAAACAGTGTGTTGATGGCCTTGCAGTTTGAAATTCAAGAAAAGAACCATATGTACCCAAGCATTGTAGGTGATTGTACTGTAGAATTTGAGTTTAAAAAGGAAACTTTCAAATCTGTTCCCCTTTTTTTCAGAAAATGCCAGAATTTCTGTAAGAAGTTCAGAAAACATATTTGTTGCTGTCTATGGCAAGTGCTTGTTAAAAACTAGAAATGATGTATTTTCTTATAGTGATTAGTTTTTATGTTGAAGTATGTTTCTGCAGATGATACCTTAAACAGTATATTTTAGGTAACTATTAAGAACAAAATATGGTGCTCTCTGCATCTGTTTCATAAATATTTTAATTGCTGCCTTATTTAATTTATCACGTGGCCGTATATGATGAAGTTAGCCTTCTTTTGCTGGCATAAGCTTATTGGCCAAAGGATTCTGGCCTTTGGTCATCCACATCTGGCTCCATTTTCCAAGTTCTACCTTTTTAAAAAGGCACAATTTTCCCCTCTGTTTTATGGGTTGAATTGACCTCATGTCTTAACTGATTGGCACGTAAAATTTTAAATTCTTATTTTTAATCTCAAGGGAGCTGTCTTAACTCTTTCTAGGGATATTGTTAGAATCGTTGCAAAAATGCTACTCCATCATTTAACCAGAGCTTACCTCTGAACTTTCGGACTCCTTTGCTCTATAGTATAATAGGAACTCTTAACCACAGGGATCCTCTTTTCTTTAATACCCTGGTGGTCATGTTATAGAGGTGGCTGAGAGAAAGCAACATGTTCTCTTTCCCTTTTCACAAGACTTGTAACCTTGAGCCCCTCTGACTTTTCTTTTTTGATCTCTGCAAGTTAACAATCTACAAGCAACTTCTTTAAAGATATGAATTTTTCTTTCATCTAAAAAACAAAAGAAAAAGCCAAGAATGAGTCAAGTCTGGATCTTTTTGTGTGTGTTTCCTTGCAGCAGGCTTGGCCTGGAGGAACCCAACAAATTCTCCTGCCTTCAACTTGGCAACAGTTGCCTGGGGTAGCTCTGCACAACTCTGTCCAGCCCACAGCAGTGATTCCAGAGGCCATGGGCAGTGGCCAGCAGCTCACAGACTGGAGGCAAGTATCCTGTGTTCCTCTCTGGGATATTTGCAAGCGTAGTTCCCTTAGGGTAGGAGTGCTTGATGATGACTGGGACGAAGATAAAAGAGAGATGTATCTCTGTTTCAGATT
Organism: Prionailurus bengalensis; assembly: GCF_016509475.1. Taxonomy (NCBI): domain Eukaryota; kingdom Metazoa; phylum Chordata; class Mammalia; order Carnivora; family Felidae; genus Prionailurus; species Prionailurus bengalensis. The sequence continues at coordinate 97,758,930 of NC_057345.1, forward strand.
CTTTAAGAAAAGAACCTTATCAGTCTCGGAGATGGGGTAATGAGAAAACTTTGAATACAGGAAGACAGTAGGCTCCGAGATCAGGAATCGTTTACTTCAGATTTAAAGACTTACGCAATAAGAAACCATATGGTGAAAACTTAGAGCCTTGTAGTCCAGGTGCCCAATTTTAAAAATAAAATGCAGCGCTGTTTGGTTGTTTTAATTGCTTTTAATGCCTGTTTGGTCCTCATGTCCCAGTGTTTTAGGCATTCAGTCTTCTGTGTGTGTTTCTGTTGATACAGGAATGCCCACTCTCATGGCAGCCAGTACAGCACTATCATGCAGCAGCCGTCCTTGCTGACGAACCATGTGACGCTGGCCACTGCTCAGCCCCTGAATGTTGGTGTTGCCCATGTTGTCAGACAACAGCAATCCGGTTCCCTCCCTTCAAAGAAGAATAAGCAGTCTGCTCCAGTCTCTTCTAAGTAAGTCTGTGTGAGAGCTGGTGGTCAAAATCGCCAGTACGAGAGAGATGCTGCCAGCATTTAAAGCGCTGTGGTACAGATGCTTGTGGTGTGAAGCAGCAGGTAGCTGCCATCTGTGCCGGAGCTAACCTTTCTGCCTGGACACGCGTATCAGGTGTGTCCTGAATATGCAGAGCCTCTCTCTGCTGCCCCTCTGAACCCAGGCCTTCTTTAGGCCAATGTGTCTGTTTTTCTGGCTGCTCCACAGGGTGAGATTTAACCATGGGCATACCCAAAATGTGTGTTGTATTTTAGGGTTTTTGTCCCCGGAAATCCTGACTAGAGCGGTTAGTTTATTTGTTATTGGAACTTCTGTAGTTAAGTGTATTGGCTTAATGATCAGGTAAAAAAGGAATCGAAAAGCAAGCTGGAAAGAGTTCTAGGGAAAGATGGATAGTTTTGGGGGTCAAGAACTGAGCGGTCTTTCTTGTGACCTTTTTCCACAGGTCCTCTCTGGATGTTCTGCCTTCTCAAGTCTATTCTCTGGTTGGGAGCAGTCCCCTCCGTACCACATCTTCTTATAACTCTCTAGTCCCTGTCTCAGATCAGCATCAGCCAATCATCATTCCAGATACTCCCAGCCCTCCTGTGAGTGTCATCACCATCCGCAGTGACACTGATGAGGAAGAGGACAACAAGTATAAGCCCAATAGGTAAGTAAGATAGGTAAATGGTTCCCTGGCTCAGTGGCTCCTACCCTTAAGTCTTAGACTCGTGGCTCCCGGCAGGTGTTTGGGCTATTGAAAGGAAGGACTGAAAAAAGGTATTCGGAAGCATGGCCTTGGACGCATGAGTCAGAACACTCAAGTTTCCATAACTGAGCATCATGTTGGCTGACATGTCGTTGACATGTTCCAAGACTGAGCGTCAGTCTTTCAGTTATGTTGGCTAGAAAGTGGATATTAAGTTGCTTCATATTCAGCTACTCTGGTTTGGAATGCACATTATACCATAGACATGATCCCCTGCTTTTAAGGACCTTTAGAGTCTGAAAATAGGTGCCATAGCAGAAGCATATAAACAACAGTGAAACAAACCAGTAGATAGGAAGTTATTTATAATTTCTTAATCTGCAAAGCCCTCTTTGGAAGAGGTGGAACTTTGAGTAGGGCTACCTTCTTTTTCTCCTTCTGCCGTATGGTCTGAAAATTGAAGAATATAAGTACCAGATAATTTCCTCTTATCTCAGCACCTTAATCCAAGTTCTTAACTGGGCAGTTAACCAAGAGACAGTGGATACGTTCAAGAACTGTTACATGCACCTCTCTCTTAGTGCCAGCATAGTTAACTGCTTTGATTGTTCTATGTTGCTTTCTTCATTGGTCCTTTAGTGTTAGAGGAGAGAAGAGAGAATAACCCTGTGTTTCCCTGAGGAAGTAGGATTCACACATGGCAGTAACTTATGAGACTTTACAAAGTTATATATAAATGAAGCTTAAATGAAATTAGAGAGCAAATTTAGAATGAAGTACTTCAAGAGAGCTGTTGACACATGGTATTTACAAATGGCAAGTGGACTTGAAGTTTTGAAAGCGGTTTCTGAACTGATCTGGGGAAGAAAACTAAACTTTCCAGTGAGGAAAAGTGGCCTTATAGTGGCAAAAATTATATAACCCAGCAGGATGGCTTTGACTGGAGCCAAGCCTATTGAAAAAAAATCAGGAAAATTAGGAAGGTGGGGTTCAGTTTGTGAAAGTACTTAAAAAAAAAAAGTGTGGTGAGAAGTTTGACTAGACATACTAAGGTACCATTTACAGCCTAGCAGGATGCTGCGGGGAAGAGTGGTGCCTGAAGAATACTGTGGAGACAATCAGGAGCGGAAATGGCTAAGGGGCCATGGAAGAGGTGTAGGAGACGTGTGTTGGCATCATTGTGTCCCAGCTCTGAATCCTGGCTCTACCGCTCATCACTGAGTGACCTTGGCCAAGTGTCTTAATCTCTCTGTGCTTCAGGTTCCTCATCTGCAAAACGGGGGTGATAGTACCAACTTCATAGAAGTGTTGTGAGGATTCGGTGAGACAGTATGTAGAGTGTAAGCATAGTGCCTGATGCATGATAAGCACTCAGAAGTTTGCTGCTGCTAGAATTATTCTACTGTCATAGTCGTCGTTATCATCATTGTCATCATGGGAGGACCGGAGATTATCAAAGAAACACTGCCAGAAATGGGTTGAATTTTTACGTATTTTCTTCTCCTCAGCTCTGGCCTGAAGGCAAGGTCTAATGTCATCAGTTATGTCACTGTCAATGATTCTCCAGACTCTGACTCTTCCTTGAGCAGCCCGTATTCCACTGATACCCTGAGTGCTCTCCGGGGCAATAGTGGACCCCTTGTGGAGGGGCCCGGCAGAGTTGTGGGGGATGGCGCTGGCACCCGCACCATCATTGTGCCTCCTCTGAAAACTCAGCTTGGTGACTGCACAGTAGCAACCCAGGCCTCAGGTGAGCATCTTCACAGCTACGGTTGAATTCTCCTTTGACGTGTGTACCCTTAATATGTTGCTATGACCTACTTATGCCAATAGTAGAGACCAGTTACTTAATTCAGAAATCAGTTGCTTGTCGTGTGAAATTGTTTTTGGCAATCAGTTTATCATACTATGTTTATTTTGTTTGGATTAGCATAAAAGTGAATTTTGTAGTCCCAGAAATATACTCACTGTTGGTGGGAGAAGGCAGACCAGAGCCATTGTATGGCCAGAAGAATTAGTAGGCAATTTTTTTTTTTTTTTTTTGCCACAGGTAATTTGAATTTGATAATCCAGTGTGACTAGGAACTGATAATATTAAAAATGACTGCAAAAGATTTTTTAAGAAAATGATATGTACTTAGATCTTTTCTTACCCAGTGTCATAGCAGTGATACTTTTGTGGTTTTTATTATCAACCTAATTTCCACCAGTTGTGTTTTTTTTTTTTTTTTTTTTTTTTTTTTTTTTCAGTTAGGTGCTGGGCTTAGGCTCTCTGGTCCAGTTATCAGGTAAAGCTAGTTGTAACAGCAAGCCCCACATTTCCCTTGGGGACATAATAGAAGTTCGCTTCTTCCTCACATGACTTCCCAGTGCTAGTGCTCCTTCTGGATGGGCCTGTGGTGAGTTAAGGATCAGAGCCCAAAAATCCTCAGCCTCCAATGAGAAGGAGAAAGAGTTTGGAGGAGGGACCCACATTTCTTTACCTCTTTAGCCCTGGAAAGAGTGGAAACTAATCACATGGCCCCACCTAGAGGCCAGGGGGCCCGGGAAGTGTAGTTCTTGTCTAGGCAGCTCTAGACAGGGGCAGCTCTCTACACCAAAGGAGGGGAGCTTCAGTTTTTGGTGCCAGTATAGCCATCAGCGCTGCACTTACATGAGTTGGTGACTTACTGTGAATTATGCTACTGCCGGAGACACAAACAGGATTCAGAAATAGGCAGCTGTCCCATTGCAGACAAGGCAGAACTTCCTGATGCCAGGCTACTGAACAACATTGTTAGGAGCTCTTTACACTGTTGGGTCCAAAGAATATAGGCTACTCCACAAATCCTTGAGTAAATGCTCCAGTGTTCCTGGTGGGACCGCAGAAGGAAGCAACGGGTTGACCTTGATCTTGCTTAAAGCTAACTGCCCTGCAGTTTCTTAGAATTTGAAGATAGTGAGTGCCCAAAAAGATCTAGCCTTGTTTCAAAGCCCCTTTGACACCTAAATGTCCTAAGTATTACCAGCATCTTACTCAGCTTCCGATTGTCATGTCTATACTTGTTTAACCCCTTCCTCCATAAGACTCTAGGCCCCTTGTGGGTAGGGACCATGTCCTACTGGTTTTTGTATTTCCAGTAGTGCCTTGCACATTACAGGAGATTAGATAATATTTACGAAAGTGAGCCTTTTGAAGACCCTTTATGGAGCTTTGTAGCAAGACAGAAAAGAAATGGGTTGTATAGTTTTTGTTTCTCTGGTGTAAATGTAATTGAGGAAATAAGATATACACGAAACCTTAACTCTTGCAAACTTTGTACAAACCTGAACTGATTAACGTGATGCCATCTGAGGTTTAACTCAACTCTGCCGAGCAGATGTCTACTCATAACTAAGTCAGGTCTGACCCATTTTTAGGTCTCCTGAGCAGTAAGTCCAAGCCAGTGGCCTCAGTGAGCGGGCAGTCATCTGGATGCTGTATCACTCCCACAGGGTATCGAGCTCAACGCGGGGGGACCAGTGCAGCACAGCCACTCAACCTTAGCCAGGTAAGCGCTAGGGGCTGCTGCTTTCTGTTCGGGGCCCTCCCTATTGTTACTCTCTGGAGAACCCTGCTTCTGGCTGGACTGCTGAATAAAGCCAGATGAAGCCCCTCTTGTGTCAGTCAGTTTGGTGTTCTGTGGCCTGCGTCATACCTGCGTGTGCTGTGTCTCTATTCCCTCTAGAAGTGTGTTGATGTACATTCCAGGATTTCTGTTGGATTTTGCCAGTCTATCCCGGAAGCTTAGAGAAATGTCTAGCATTCAGAAAGCTTCGGATACGTTAGTCCGTGCCTAGTTCTGTACTACCACATGCTTTGAGACCAAATTCTCTTCCTTTATCTCCCAGGTCATAAATAACCTGAGCCTCACACTGATTACTTGAGGCAAGAGACAGTGAAAAACTGGTTCTAGTCCTATGTGTTGGCTTGAGTCTGGGATTTGCGTCCTCCCCCCGCCGCCCCCCCTGCCCCCTACTATCCGATTCTCCGATGCAGCGGGGAAGGGCACTATTCACTCTTTCCTCAGCTAAAATTCCGGTGCTTGTATGATGTCTACCAGTGGTGAGACAGTGTGTATATGAGGGGGTAACTGTGAGTGAGTATGTGTTGTGTGTGTGAGAGAGAAAAGCACATGCAAGTGCAAATGTAAGTTCGAGTTAGTGCATGTGTTTTAGGCTCCACAAGCCAAGAGGGATATGAAGAACTTAGAGGAGAACAAAAGAAAACAATGGCAAGAAAGAAAGGTTAGGAAAAATTCAAATTCACTGGCGCCAGAATAGGGTGAGTTGAGTCAACAGGTACTGACTTGCAGGAGTGGGTAACCCTGTGACCTCTCGATCCCCCTCCCCCCCCCCCCCCCCCAACCCCTTGCCTCTGTCACACTTAAGAGCAGACTGCTGCTATCTGGGCTGGGTTAGGATCTGTTCTGCTGAGAGGTGGAGGGATGAAGGCTGACTTCTGACGGCATTGCCAGGCTGGGAGATTCTGTGCTGTGGCAGCCCAGGAGCAGTACAGGTTAGAACCTCAGCTCTCAACTTGGCCCTTGGTGCTCTGAACCAGAATGACCTCAAGGTTCCTCACTCCCTTCTTCCTCCTTCCAGAACCAGCAGTCATCGTCAGCTCCAACCTCACAGGAGAGAAGCAGCAACCCTGCGCCCCGCAGGCAGCAGGCGTTTGTGGCCCCGCTCTCCCAAGCCCCCTACGCCTTCCAGCACGGCAGCCCGCTACACTCGACGGGGCACCCACACCTGGCCCCCGCCCCTGCTCACCTGCCGAGCCAGCCTCACCTGTATACGTATGCTGCCCCCACCTCTGCTGCTGCATTAGGCTCCACCAGCTCCATTGCTCATCTCTTCTCCCCCCAGGGCTCCTCAAGGCATGCCGCAGCCTATACCGCCCACCCGAGCACTCTGGTGCATCAGGTCCCTGTCAGTGTTGGGCCCAGCCTTCTCACTTCTGCCAGTGTGGCCCCTGCTCAGTACCAACACCAGTTTGCCACCCAGTCCTACATTGGGTCTTCCCGAGGCTCAACCATTTACACTGGATACCCACTGAGTCCTACCAAGATCAGCCAGTATTCCTATTTGTAGTTGGTGAGCAGAGGGAGGGAGGTGTCATGGCTGCCTGTTCCTGGCCCAGAATCTTTAGTAACAGGCTATGATGAGCTCCTCCCTTACCCCCTCTTGAAACTCCTTAGCCAGCAACTTGTTCTGCAGGGGCCCACTGAAGCAGAAGGGTTTTCTCTGGGGAAACCTGTCTTCGTGTTGACTGCATTGTTGTAGTCTCCCAAAGTCTGCCCTATTTTTAAATTCTTTATTTTTGTGACAGCATTTTTGGTATTTGGAAGAGTTCAGATGCCCATCTTCTGCAGTTACCAAGGAAGAGAGATCATTCTGAAGTTACCCTTTGAAAAATATTTTCTCTCTGACTTGATTTCTATAAATGTTTTTAAAATGAGTGAAGCCCCTCTTTATTTAACTTTGTTTTATTGTAATTGCTGGTCAGAGGAAAAATGCTGATAGAAGGACTTGAAATCTGGTAACAAGTGAGAAAAGAGAAATCGATACTTTGTACTTGTTTGAAAACCAAGACTCACTTTCCTGTTTTAAGAGCAGCGCACCCAAGTCTGCATTTGACTATCAGGCATTTCTCCTCAAAATTTTACCTTTCTTTATGGGACATTAGACTTAACGGCGTTTCAGTTTTGTTTTCATGTCACATTAAACGTACTGGGCAATTGTTATTTTTGCAAAACTGGTTATATACGGCTCTCTGTGTTACTGTTGGGATTCTCTCAGTTGCTCCTGTGTTTATTTTAAAGTGTGTTAAAAAGGCAGCTCACCATTTGCTGGTAACGTAGTGTGAGAGAATCCATACCTACCGTGAAAGCACTAGGTGTTCTTTTTAAATGAAGTACCATGCATTCTTCTTAAGTTATTTTTTAAAAGTCCTTCTCTCTCTGATTCAGCTTAAATGTTATTATTGGAAAAGCCATTACGGTGGTTATTATTGTATGGTGGTGATTGTCTTATTATATGCAAAATCTCTTTGTATTATGCGAGACTGGTATTGATGAGCTTTGCCTAAAGGTTGTTGGCATCGGTGAGCTTTGCCTCAAGATTAACATGAATTTTCAATAATACACCTCTCTCTCTTTGCCTCATCTCTCCCTTCTGTTCTATGTGATTTATTTGGGGAGAAAGCTAAAGAATATGAAACCAGATCAGAACGTTGTGTATAGCTTTTATACTTTAAAGTAGCTTCCTTTGTATGCCAGCAGCAAATTGAATGCTCTCTTATTAAGACTTATACAATAAGTGCATGTAGGAATTGCAAAAAATATTTTAAAAATTTATTACTGAATTTAAAAATATTTTAGAAGTTTTGTAATGGTGGTGTTTTAATATTTTGCATAATTAAATATGTACATATTGATTAGAAAAATATAACAAGCAATTTTTCCTGCTAACCCAAAATGTCATTTGTAATCAAATGTGTAGTGATTACACTTGAATTGTGTATTTAGTGTGTATCTGATCCTCCAGTGTTACCCCGGAGATGGAATTGATGTCTCCATTGTATTTAAACCAAAATGAACTGATACTTGTTGGAATGTATGTGAACTAATTGCAATTATATTAGAGCATATTACTGTAGTGTTGAATGAGCAGGGGCATTGCCTGCAAGGAGAGGAGACCCTTGGAATTGTTTTGCACAGGTGTGTCTGGTGAGGAGTTGTTCAGTGTGTGTCTCTTCTTCCCTTTCTCCTCCTTCCCTTATTGTAGTGCCTTATATGATAATGTAGTGGTTCATAGAGTTTACAGTGAGCTTGCCTTAGGATGGACCAGCAAGCCCTTGTGGACCCTAAGCTGTTCACTGGGATTTATCAGAACAGGATTAGTAGCTGTGTCGTGTAAATGCATTGTTGTCCGTTTTCCTGCCGACATTGAAAAATAAAAACAGCAGCTTTTCTCCTTTACCACCACCTCTGCCCCTTTCCAATTTGGAATCTCAGCTGGGTTCTCACAGAAGCATTTTCCCCATGTGGTTCTCTCTCTCACGGTGCATTGCCACCTTGCTTCTGGGGGAATTTGGGAAGCAGGTGAGAGGAGTCAAGCCAATATAAAAATATGTGGTTTTTTTCTTTTTCTTTTTCTTTTTCTTTTTCTTTTTCTTTTTCTTTTTCTTTTTCTTTTTCTTTTTCTTTTCTTTTCTTTTCTTTTCTTTTCTTTTCTTTTCTTTTCTTTTCTTTTCTTTTCTTTCAGAGTATGTGCAATCACTTTTAGAATGAGATTTTTTTTTTCCTTTTCCCATGTGGCAGTCCTTCCTGCAAATAGTTGACATTCCTAGTAAAATATTTGCTTGTTGAAAAAAACCTATAACAGATCTGTTTATACCAAAGAGCCTGTTGTATTGCTTACCATGTCCCCATACTACGAGGAGGAGTTTTGTGATGCCGCTGGTGACCGGGAACTCACAGAAAGGTTTCTGAGCCGGTGAAGAATATTAAGAAGGAACCAAAGCCTGTTCAGTCATCAGGCTGTTGAGGTTTCTTTTTAACAACTTGTACATTCTTGGGGCTGTGAAATTGTCCTTGTACTCTCAGCTCCTGCATGGATCTGGATCAAGTGGAGGGTCCTGGGGATGGGGATGTTTCCTGCCCATAAAAGATTTGGGGGAAGAAGGTTAACTCTGAGATGTAGAAGTGTTCCATCTGAATTGAAAATTTTGTACTGGAGGGCTAAGTCTAGGACTGGTTCCTTGTAGAGATGGTGTCAGGAGGTGCAGGATGGAGATGGGAGATTTCATGGAGCCTGGTCAGCAAGCTCTGTACCAGGCTGAGCACCGAGGAGCTGTCAAGGTATTTGGAGTTTCTTCATTGCGAAGAGTAAGGGCTTCCACGATGGGGCATAGTCAGTACAGCCTACCAGGAACATGTTGGTGTTTTCTACTTTCTCTTTTTTCTTTTTTCCTTTTGGTCATTCTGTTGAGCTGTGTTTGCGCCACCGTATTGGTGAAGATACCCAAGCAGTTTGTATAGTTTCCGTCACTTAGCGTTATACGGTTTTCTGGTCAACGTGTGTGATCTCTGTTTCCTTTTTTGCCAAGCACACATTGATTTTCTTGCTCAAAGGCAGATCTGGTTTCTAGTAGAAACATGTTTTGTCCCTTAGCTTTCCTCTACAAGGGATAAGATTTGTTGTTTTTGTAACAAATGAGATGCAGGAAAAAAACAAACAAACCACAAAACACTCCACTCCTGCCCCCCTGTCCAGTAAGTAGATACCAGTTAAGATACGAGTCTCATTAACTTCATGGGGAAAAGACAATAAATACCAAGAACTTGTAGGGTTATCTTAATCACCTTACTAGCTGTGTGTGTGGCTTTAAGAATTTTAGAAATTTTCAGCCTTAGTCTGCAAATTGGCATTTCAGATTTACCAAGATAAATATCCATCTGTGTCTGCTGAATGTATATGTGCTCAATGTGGCTTTAGATTCTGTCCCTGGGGCTTATTAACATTGCCAGCCCTGACAGGGCGGGGGGAAGCCCTGTGAATTCGGTGAGCAGCCCGCCTGGGTTATAGCAGCCTAACTTCAGACCAGCATAAGGCTCTAAGTCCTTTCTGAACTTTGTGTTTCCAGCTTCTCCCCTTCAGGGTGAGAGGGAAAGCGGGGACGGTCTAAGTACAGCCACTCTGGGCTCATCGGGACACTTGATCACTCCAGAGCTTTAATAGCTTCCAGGAGGGGATACTGCTGTCAGTGCTCAGCTCAGATACCAGCCCCAGGAATAAAAACTCCATTTCAAACAGTTCTGGCCATCCATCGTCCTCCACTAGAGGGGCTCAGCTCGACTGCCCTTAGCCAGGCAAGCACAGTAATGTGTGTTTTATTCAGCATTATTATGCAAAAACCCACTGGTTAGGTTGGTTTGTTTTAGGATAGGAAATGAAATTGCCTCTCGGTGACAGGAATGGCCCAAGCCTGCTTCCTTATTTTGGTTTTTGGTTTTTGGGTTTTTTTTTGTTTTTTGTTTTGTTTTTTGTTTTAACTGATGGATGGTGCAGCATGTCTACATGGTCGTTTGTTGCTAAACTTTATATAATGTGTGGTTTTGATTCAGCTTGAAAAATAATCTCACTACATGTAGCAGTACATTATATGTACATTATATGTAATGTTAGTATTTCTGCTTTGAATCCTTGATATTGCAATGGAATTCCAACTTTATTAAATGTATTTGATATGCTAGTTATTGTGTGCGATTTAAACTTTTTTTGCTTTCTCCCTTTTCTGGTTGTGCGCTTCCTTTTACAACAAGCCTCTAGAAACAGTTTCTGAGAATTATCGAGCTATGTTTGTAATGCAGATGTACTTAGGGAGTATGTAAAATAATCATTTTAACAAAAGAAATAGATATTTAAAATTTAATACTAACTACGGGAAAAGGGTCCATTGTGTAAAACATAGTTTATCTTTGGATTCAATGTTTGTCTTTGGTTTTACAAAGTAGCTTGTATTTTCAGTATTTTCTACATAATATGGTAAAACGTAGAGCAATTGCAATGCATCAATAAAATGGGTAAATTTTCTGATTCATGTGGCTGTTTTTGACTTCTGTTTGGAGGGGGGCAAAGGGGATGAACAGACGGCATCTTTGGAGTGGCTAAATGCGTTGCATCCGAACATGAGTGGCACGTTAGAGGCAAATCCATCTTTCGTACAAACCTCCACGACGGAGGCGAATCGGGGCTTGGCAGGAAACACTTTTCACAAATGGAGCGTCCAGGGCCCTAACTTAAGCTCGTCTGGTTCTGGCCCTTTGAAAGAGGCAGAAACTTCTGACACGGGATAATTAAACTTTGTTTCCCAGAGCGTTCCACCAAACATCTGAAGTATCATTGCTGGAGGTCAGAACACCACAAGAAGATGCTATTTTTCCCTCCTTTCAAGCTGCACTATTAGAAGCATAGTCCTTTTGGAGGAGGAGCCCTTCTGATTAGATCTGCCTTGATGCCAAAGTGAATAAAATTTGTCTAGATTTGTCTAGATTGATCACTGCAGGTCTCTGACTATATGCTGTACTCGTTTGATTTGTTTTGACACATGCGTTTCAGGCCACATCGACCCTAGAGTGGCCATTAATTAATTGTGGGGTCCTGTAGTCATGGTTGGGAGATAGAAATGAGACACATTTAGGGTTTTGGACCATAACCAAGAGAAATGATCAATAGGCTGTTCTCTCCCATTAGCAGGGAAGTCAGAATACGTTTATTTTGATTTAGACTGAAACATCTAGATTTTTCAAATGGTTTTTTTTTTTTTTTCCTGAATAAATGAGCATAAAATGAGTGTGAACTCACTGAACATTCCCCAGTTTTGGTAAGAGAATATACCTGGAAACATTCAGGTAGAAAAGAAAGGCCCTGCTGTGGATCTCACTTCCAGATAACCAAGGATTAATTTGCTGACTTCTCAATGATCTGGGGTTTTTTTGTTGTTGTTTAAGTCTCAGTGATACTCTCTTACTTAAGCTGAATGAGAGAGTTGGGATAACCCCTTGAGTAAGTGGGTAGTCTGTGGGTTAATCTGTGTTAAAAAAAATTTTTTTTAATGTTTATTTATTTTTGAAAGACAGAGCGCGAGCAGGGGAAGGGCAGTGAGAGAGGGAGAGAGGAGCAGAGGATTTGGGGAGAATCTGAAGCAGACTCCAGGCTCTCAGCTGTCAGCGGGGCTCGAACTCATGAACTGTGAGATCGTGACCTGAGCCAAAGTCAGATGTTTAACTGACTGACCCACCCAGGCACCCCTTAATCTGTGTTTTAATTAGGAACACCCCTGTAAATTCAATCCGCTTGGCTTGCTTTGTGGAAAAATTTCCACAGGAGGTGAGGTCTAAGCCATGGTTTCCCTAGGAATCCCGTGATGACACCAGGTGCTTATCACAAGATGGCGCCAATGAGCTATAGAAGAAGGTGGACAAGACTTGACCACTGTGATCTTTTTCTCCCCACCTCTTCCCCTCCAACCTCATCTCCCCTGCTCCCAGCTTCCACTGAAAAGGCAGAAAACAATCCATGCTATTATCGCTGGGCAAGGAAAAGATTAATGAAGGATGTTTCTTAAGAAGCCAGCACTGGAAGGAAGCAGGCATTCTGGAGCAGAAACAGAGTTTGCCAAGTGTACTCTGGGACCCCTGCCTCCTGCTGCTAGCTCCTTTTACTGGGTGACTGCTCACAAGGCCTCTGCCCTGGGGTTTCATCTCCTTCCCCTCTCCTGGGGAGCCTACAGCCTAGGCGGGAGGTGGTTAAGGCTTCTGGCTGCTTTACCATAGGGCCATCTGTGTTTGATCAATCCAGGCAGAGGGGAGGGGGTGGGGGAGGTAAAGAGACTGTGAAAGCATTCCAGAGTAGTGAGAGAGATCCGAGATCCAGAAAGGGAGAAGGCACCGCCCCCACCCCGCCTCCGAAGCTGACCGGCGGGCTTGAGTGGAACAGGCACAGGACTGCACGCTCCTTCTCCTGCTGCCATGGGGCCCTGCACGCCTCTCCTCATCTTGTTCCTTTTGTCACGGCTGCGACCCCTTCAAGGACAGCAGCACCACCTTGTGGAGTACATGGAACGCCGACTAGCCGCCTTAGAGGTGAGTGACTCCTTTCTCTCCTGGGCCGGGCGGGAAGGACGCCACATCTCCTGTTGAGTCACCCCGTGTGTTACGGATCTGGGGATGACAAGATGGGGCTCTGGAAGAAGCTACAGAAAACTCTTATCTTTTAATAAGAATATTCTTGCAATTGCAAGCCCTCCTCCTTTCCCATGTCCACAGAGCAATTCCCTGTGGACAAGCTCCCTGTCTTTTAAACAGTTTGAAGTCTCTGGTGTTCCCAAGTTGAAGTCTGTTGATTCCTGAGGGAGAACTGCACAGTGGAGCAGAGACCCCTTCCCGCCCTCACGCACTTAGGCCGCCCCAGAGGCTCAGATGACTCAGTGGCGCTGCTCACAGAGAACATGGGCTGGAGGACACGAAGCGGGGGTAGGGGCCTAGGTGATCTGAGCCGGGCGTTTTGCACATTTAGCATCTCTGAACATCTGGTTTCCTTTCTGTGGGGGTTGCAAGGGAGTTGATGCCTGGCTGAGTTTGTGCCTTTTCCCGTTCCTCTCTCCCTGGTCGGGCCTCTCCCTGCCTGGGAGTTGTAACCCCTCAGCCTCTCGTCTGGCCTCCATCCCTGCAGGAACGGTTGGCCCAGTGCCAGGACCAAAGTAGCCGGCATGCTGCTGAGCTGAGGGACTTCAAGAACAAAATGCTGCCGCTGCTGGAGGTGGCCGAGAAGGAGCGAGAGGCGCTCAGAACTGAGGCTGACACCATCTCGGGGAGAGTGGACCGGCTAGAGCGGGAGGTTGACTATCTGGAGACCCAGAACCCAGCACTACCCTGTGTGGAGGTTGATGAGAAAGTGACCGGAGGCCCTGGGATCAAAGGCAAGGGCAGAAGAAACGAGAAGTACGATATGCTGACAGGTAAGCGGTCCAAAAGCAGGCCCCTAACACTCTCAGAACCTGTATGTTTCCTTGCTGCTTCCCCTTTTCTCTCCATGTCCCCCAGTCCGCTTTGGCGCTATCTTCTGGAATCTGCTTTAGGGAAATCTCTACAATGACAGGTCCATTGCAAGAGTTTCTGGGGACCCAGGCCTCGGTGGCTCCCTTTTTCCTGTCCTCCGTAAGAGTGGAGGCATCCACTGGCAAATGCCCACTGTCCTCCAGATGGCCCCACCCCGGGGTGTTCCTACAATGGGCCTCTAACTCTTGCCTGTATTTCCTTGCCCTGTGCTTTTCTCCTTCCAGACTGTGGCTACACAATCTCTCAGGTGAGATCAATGAAGATCCTGAAGCGGTTCGGTGGCCCTGCTGGTCTGTGGACCAAGGATCCAATGGGGCCAACAGAGAGGATCTATGTGTTAGATGGGACACAGAACGACACGGCCTTCGTCTTCCCGAGGCTGCGGGACTTCACCCTTGCCATGGCCGCCCGGAAAGCTTCCCGGGTCCGGGTGCCCTTCCCCTGGGTAGGCACGGGGCAGCTGGTCTATGGTGGCTTTCTTTATTATGCCCGGAGGCCTCCCGGAGGACCCGGAGGGGGAGGGGAGTTGGAGAACACTTTGCAGCTCATCAAATTCCATCTGGCAAACCGAACGGTGGTGGACAGCTCAGTATTCCCGGCCGAGGGTTTGATCCCCCCCTACGGGCTGACAGCGGACACGTACATTGACCTGGCAGCCGACGAGGAGGGCCTCTGGGCTGTCTATGCCACTCGGGAAGATGACAGGCACTTGTGTCTGGCCAAGCTGGACCCACAGACCCTGGACACAGAGCAGCAGTGGGACACCCCGTGCCCCAGGGAGAATGCCGAGGCCGCCTTCGTCATCTGTGGGACCCTATACGTTGTCTATAACACCCGCCCTGCCAGCCGGGCCCGCATCCAGTGCTCCTTCGATGCCAGTGGCACGCTGACCCCTGAAAGGGCGGCACTCCCTTATTTCCCCCGCCGATACGGTGCCCACGCCAGTCTCCGCTATAACCCCCGGGAGCGCCAGCTCTACGCCTGGGACGACGGCTACCAGATTGTCTATAAGCTGGAGATGAGAAAGAAAGAGGAAGAAGTCTGAGGACCTAGCTTTCGGGTTTGAATCTCTCTCACCTCCACACATTTATATCCCCACACCATTTCCTGCTTCTCATTCTCCAGATGTGGGCAAGTTGTGGTTCCGAGCCCATATTGGCAGCCAATGGAAGCCAGATTCTCACAGCCCCTTCGTTTCCTGTGGGACTTTAGATCTTGAGAAATCCTTTCAGAGCTAAAAGGGAGAAGACCCTAAGCGTTCGCTCCTCTCCTGCCTTACGTCAATGAATTTCGGACCAGAGACCACAAAGACCCAGAGCTCTGACCCTTGTATGGGGGCCACCCCAGCAAATGAGCCAAAAAGTATTTCTTGCCTCAGTGTGAGTCTGGGCACGTGGGGTGGGGTGGGGTGGGGGGAAGGTGGTTGGGGGGGTGGGCAGAGTTCTGGGAGGAGATTTTTCAACTCTGCCCTGCCTCCCTTCTCCCCTTAGCGCCCTGGAGAACACGACTTTCTCCACGTCGTTTTGTATTGCAACATTTTGCATTAAAAGGCACATCCACTGCTCCCTGCCTGCGTTTGTTTGGGGGTAGCCCTCAGATCAAGTTTCTCCCCATGACCCTCCATTTTCCTCCTCCACCCCATTGCCACTCCTTAAGCCACAGTAGGGACTTGGCTGGGCTTCCTTGCTGAGGGAGAGGGGACTTCTCCAGTTACAGATTTTACTGTGAGGCCCCTGGGGAAGCACAGAATCCCGCCACTTCAGGAGGCTGGGCGAGAGGCTTCTCTCCACACCCACCTCTGATCCACGGTGGCCCCTCCCAGAGCCCAGAGCCACTCTTGATGCCCCACCCCTGGCCCAGAGACTGAGGCCCGGTGGGCAGAGCTTCTAATTCTTCTAGTTCTCAGAGGTTTGGGACCAGAAAATGGGTTCTAGTCGCCTTGGAGTGTAGGGCGAAGACCAGAGCCCTGAAATGTGTTTCCAGAAGGAACTTTTAGTCTCACTTTGGAGGTGGACTCTGTCCTGGCCCCAGACCCCACTCCCCTCTCCAGCTTGGGGCCGTCCCCAGGGCTCGGTTACACAACCCAGCTTGCTCCCAACCGCTCTGATTTCCCTGCTGCCACGGCGTCTGCGGTTTGGGCAAGGAGGAGGGGCGATGACCATGCCCCAGATGTTAGTTTTCCCAGTTTCCCAACACAGCCCTCTGGTCACCCCCACCTACCCGCTGCAGTCCTGGAACCTGGCTGGAGTCTGTCCAGGAAGTCCTGGACACCTAACCCTTTCCTGCCCTGGCCACTGACTTGGAATTAGAGAAGGCCATCTGGGGAAGGGAGAGGGAGCAGAGGAGGAGAACCCTGGGTTTTGGACTCCTGCCTCCAGGAATGTGCTGAGCTCGGGGCCAGGCCCCACCCAGCCTCATGCCCCCATTCAGCGCTCAAGGCCATGCACGTGTGATGGACAAGACCTTGTTGCCTTTATGGGGGGGAGCAGGCCTCAGGAAGCTCTGGGAGTCCTCACTGTGGGGAGGAGAAAGGAGCACATCTTTTCCCTGAAGTGCACCCGCTCCCCCACCCCACGCCCAGGATAGGGTGGATCAGCCAGGGCCCTGTGATCCTCCTTTTGTCTTCTTTTCTTCTCTCCCGGGGCAGAGCTGCCCCCTGACGTAGGTTGGTGAGGAAGGAAAAGAAAGGCAGTGAAGCACCTCACAAAGGCGCTATTGTGGGGAGCCCGGGGCGGGAGGGGGGCTCTCTCCCATTCAATTCTCTCCTAATGTGGGGCTGGCAACGGTAATCACCGCCTGTCACACACGGAGGGGGCTGCCCACGGAACATCTGGCTCCTGCATGCGGTGCACAGGGGGGCTGTGGAGGAGACGGGGAGTTCTCACTGGAGGCCTGGGGAGAGGGGGTCCCCGCCCAGCGGAGGGGCAGCGTGGCACTGTCGCTGTGTGTGTGCGCGTGCGGGTGCACCTGGGGAGGGTGGCCTCCTTGCCCGCGTGACACCGTGCGTCAGTGTGATCGGAAGCTGCCAGGGGCTGGGGCCGAGTCTGTGGAGTTATCTTGCTGGAGTAGCAGACATCAGGAATGGCTTTTGGAGGACCCTGAGGAGAGAACAGCTCTGAGACGGCATGTAAATGACATCAGCCTGAGGAGCAGAGTTTAAAATCCCGGTCCTTCTGCCTCCCCCGTGTGGGAACCTGTCTTTGGGGGCATCTTTCTTGGCCTGAATCCTCAATGAGAAAGACAAAAACAGCCTTTTCTTTTTTCTTTCTTTCTTTTTTTTTCTTTTGGCTTAAATTTTCTTTAGAAAAGTTCACTCAGACTTTTCTGAAAGGGCAGAAATCTCCGGGGCCTTGTCATTTATTACTTTTTCCTTTTTTTTTTTTTTTTTTTTTTTGGCTCTTGTACAATAGCTAGTGCTATTTTGGAAGCGTTTTGGAAGGTGAGTGGAACTGTGTGGGCAGATCCAGTGAACTGTCCAGATTCATTAAACTAAATTATCTGCTGCTCAAGGAGAGAGGCTCGGTAGCTGAATCCTATCATCAGACACCAGCCTCACCGCCCCTTGTCGGACCCTCCATAACCCGTCACGTGGCAGAGACAGGTGTGACCTCTGGTTTGGGTTGAACCAAAGACAGTGGAAAGCAGAGGTCCTAATGGGGGAGAAGGGACTAAAAGCTCAAAGAGTAGCTCCACATTTGCCTCCAACACCTGGCCCTACGACGGTTAGCGGCCCAGGCCTCTGGGTACAGCTGTCAGCCCAGATGGGTGGTCTAGACGTTGCCCCCATCACAAGGCCGGGTGGAGAGAGCTCCCCTTCCCCTACTCTGGCCCCCAGTCTCCTGCCCTAACTCCCAAGCTCTCCGCTCTGTGCTCAGTATCTTCTCCTCCCCGGTGCTGGTCTTCATGTCTGCCTGCCAGAGAAACCAAAGTGATCGTCTTGCCATTTTCATCAAGGATGAGCCAACGCTGCGTGAGCCCTGGATGGCGGGGAGGGAAGCGCAGAGATGTGAGGATGAAGCAGTTGATTCAGCTGTCGGGGCTTCCTCTGGGACAGGGCTGTGGGCTAAGCAGGAAGCAGAGCCCTTTGGCTCGTCCTCCCCAGGCTCAGTCCCGCTCCTTGTGCACACGCCCCTTCCTTCCCTCAGGCTCCTGGGATCCTCCCCCAACAGTGCTCCCATTCTTTACCTGCTCAGGTCAAAACCCACTCATTTTGAGAGCTGCTGACACTCCTGATAGTTCTCCCAGCTTTCAGGATGGCTCTCTTGAGGACCCGCCGTCCGGCCTGTCTCTGGCTGCCTCTGCAGGCAGTGGTCTCCAGTGCAAGAGCTTTTCTGTCAGAGGGCAGGCCAGGGGGTCCCTCCACCCTTAGCCCCTAATCAGCAGCTGCCGCCTCTCCTCCCTCCTCCTCCGCCCCAGCAGCCTGGATGCTCTTCCCTTGCTACCCCCCTAACCCCCACCAAACCAACGTTGATGAGCTCTCCTCTGCCTGCCCTTTAACTTCTGCCCTCACGATGCAGAGCTTAAAAGATTAAATCTTTATTTATGGATTTAATAACGCCACAGAAGACTTATAAATGCGAAGCCAATGTATTACTTTAAAGGGCAGACCTCTCAGCACCGTCTCTCCAGAACATGGGTGCTGACAATATCTAGAGCTGGACACCTCTCCAGAGCACTCCAGCATGACCTTTGGGGGTCTGCCCAGCCACCCAAACTCTGCCTTCTCTGAGAATGGACACCCACACTCCCTGGCCTTAGCCTTGTGGCCCCAGGGGAACAAATCACATTGTCTCCTGGGGACTTAGAATGGCAGCTCAGAGATGTTAGATCTGAGCAGGTGTTTGGAAGCATCTTCGGCCCTGCTACCTACCAGAGGCAGCGAAAGCCAGACTACAGAGAGGAAAGATGAACAGGGTGGAGACTGGGCGAGACAGCCTCTGAGTGATGTCCCCCCCACTCCATCCCCCCTGTGCTCACAATGCACTTCTAGCCTGGGTTCTGCGAAATGCCTGACTTCTTTAAAGAAACACTCCCTTTCTTGTTTGTTTTTCTTTAAAAAAAAAAAAATTTAATGTTTATTTATTTTTGAGACAGAGAGACAGACCGAGCACAAGCAGGTAAGGGGCAGAAAGAGCCAGAGACACAGAATCCAAAGCAGGCTCCAGGCTCCGAGCTGTCAGCACAGAGCTTGACGCGGGGCTCGAACCCACAAACCGCGAGATCATGACCTGAGCCGAAGTCGAACGCTTAATCTACTGAGCCGCCCAGGCGCCCCGTGTGTTTGTTTTTCTTTTCTTTCTTTTTCTCAAGTTAGTATGAGTGGGTTTCAATTTCTTACAACCCAAAGATGGTGCCTCATCCTCACCTTACCTCACCACCGAAAACACTCACCTGGTCTAGACTGCTGGGCAGGTGGCCTTGACCCTCCAGGGTGTTCCTCCCCGTCCATGACCCAGAGGACGCACCAGAACAATGAAAGAGCCTGTGCGGGCCTGTGATGCCTTCTCCACATCACCTTCCAGATGGCGGGGCAGTGCCCCTTCCCTGCTGTGTTCATCCATAGTGAGCTGTTTCTGTCTCCAGCGGAGCGCTGCTGGCCCAGTGTTCTCTGCGGCAACCCTGCATGTTAGAGCACAAACTTTAGAGTCTGGTGAGCTTGGAGTCCGAGCTCCTGGGATCAGCATCAGGCTCTGCCACTTACTGCTGTGATACCTCCAGCAAGTTACTTAATACCTCATCTATAAACTAAAAATATCTGCCCAATAGGATTGTTGCTGCGAGGATGAGAGGTTATATACATGGTAACTCTTTAGCAGTGTGGACAGTCAGTACAGAGCTCTGAAACTCCACTTCCTTGGGGAGGCTCTTGGAACCTGTTCCACGCCCACCCGAAAGGGTCAGGTGCCTCTCCTTTGGGCCCCGATTCACCTGGACACATCCTCATTGCGGCCCGCATCACAATGTATTGTATCTTCCTCGTCTTTGTGTCCCCGGGACGTAACACAGAGCCCGGCTCATAGATGGGGCTCAGAAAAATACTAGTACAGGTTCCCCCACCCGACTGTGAACCCTCGGAGCTCTGGGCCTATTTGTCTCCCAACTCGGGACCTCACGCAGGAGGGGCACATCCCCAGCAAGCGGTAAATGTCCTCGGCAGCATCTTTCAATTCAGTTGGACAAAGACAAGCTACAGATAAAAACTGAAGGCAGTCTCCTTCAACTGCAGATCACACAGGACTTCCCACAGTGACAATTTCTC
Source organism: Prionailurus bengalensis (assembly GCF_016509475.1). Taxonomy (NCBI): domain Eukaryota; kingdom Metazoa; phylum Chordata; class Mammalia; order Carnivora; family Felidae; genus Prionailurus; species Prionailurus bengalensis. Next base: position 97,779,031 of record NC_057345.1, read on the forward strand.
GCTCCAGCATCTAAGGGGAAAGTCTCAAACTAGGCCAGTGCATCTAAGCCCTGTGGCCACAGGGGAGGAAGGCAATAAAACCACAGAAGGTAGTGGGAAGACCTTTCTTGTTCAGCATCTGGTTCCTGGTGAGGGCTCTGGAGTAGGTTATGCTGCTCACCCCTCCCCCCTTCCCCCCCCCCCCACTACCCAGCCTGGCCCCTGCTGCTTGCCCCTTACTTCACCCCTGCGAGCCTCCGTTTCTTCACTCCTAGAATGTGCGTCATAATACCACTTCACAGATTATTGTGAGAAGTAAATGAAACGAGTCTTGCAAAGCAGTGCGCCCCATGCCTGGCACATAGTAGGTGCTTGGTAAGTGTCGTTATTGTTAGCAATGTCGTCATGATTGCAGGAGAGTCTTTGCAGAGAGCAATGTGCTCGTGCATTTTGTCTCCTTTGATCTTTACAACAATTCTGAGATAAACTGGTCTCGGGAGCCAAGGGGTTTGTCTAAGTCCACAGAGCTAATCAGTACTGGGGCAGAACCTATGGCTTGGAGGCTGTGGGAGGAGTGGAACCAGCTGGGGCTCTGAACTCAGGCTGAGTTCGAATCCTTGCTGTGCAACTCCATAGCCAGGTAAGCCTGAGAGAATCCATTCTCTGGGCTTCAGGGAATATTACCCACCCCGGAGGCATGGATGAGCCCATGTTTTAAAACAGCTAAGAGGGGGCGCCTGGGTGGCGCAGTTGGTTAAGCGTCCGACTTCAGCCAGGTCACGATCTCGCGGTCCGTGAGTTCGAGCCCCGCGTCGGGCTCTGGGCTAATGGCTCGGAGCCTGGAGCCTGTTTCCAATTCTGTGTCTCCCTCTCTCTCTGCCCCTCCCCCGTTCATGCTCTGTCTCTCTCTGTCCCAAAAATAAATAAACGTTGGAAAAAAAAAAAAATTTAAAACAGCTAAGAGAGCATCCAGGATAATAAAGATGCTTAACCCAAGCTCATTCCCCGGGGCCGATTCTTGCTGTCTTATCATGGGGAGTGTGCTGGTGGCCATCTCTGGTGTTACAAACCATTTGTCTGGATCCAGTGGCTCTCTGACTGCCTTCTCTCTCCATTTGTACATTGTCTGTAGAAAGACATGCCACCTGTTGCCCAACCATAGATCTCTGCATTACCGGTAACAGCAGGGTTGACAGATATCCTGCGCCTGCCATCAGGGAAAAAAGCAGGGTGTATAAAAAAAGCACCCCTTTTTCTCTGTGCTGTAACAACTCTGCCAGCGGCAATGTATGTGTTTGGTGTTTAGTTGTCTTTTTTTCCTTTCCTTTCCTTTCCTCTCCTCTCCTCTCCTCTCCTCCCTTCTCCTCTCCTCTCCTCTCCTTTCCTTTCCTTTTTTAAACACAGTACTCCCAAGCTGCCTTTTTCCTTCGACCACATTTTCTCTCAAAGATACCTTTGAGCTGTTTCATAGCTGTTCAGCATGTGTCCCTGGTAGACATCACTATTGACTTTTTTGACTTACCTTGCTGTTGATCTTGACAGATACTTCAATGCCATTTTGGTTGTATCGGGTCTTCCGGATATTTATTGCTGTCCAGTTGCACATGGCTTTGTTCTGTAGCTGCTGAATGTTGTATTCCAGATGGGTAAATCCATGCACTTGTCAGATGCATGGACTGTTCTGGACTGTTCTCCACCTATTTGGCCTGCCCTTTTGGAAGAAGGAAGATAGTGCAGAGAGAGCCCAGGGGTGAGGAGAAGACCCTTCTAGTGGGTGTGATTGGTCCATGGGGCTGACTGTCCTGCCTCTCTGCTCCTCACCAACTTTGTGACCTTGAGCCAGACACTAACCCCTCTGAGCCACGGTTTGTTCATTTGCAAAACAGGATTATGGGACCCGGATTACCACCTCTTAGGATTGTTGAGGTTCAAGCCCTAATACATAAAGCTTATGTGTTGGGATCTCTCGGAAGGAATCTTAGGAATCACTGAGTTTGGCTCCCTCATTTCACAGCTGAAGAAACTGAAGTCGAGAGAGCCTTTTGAAGGCAGGGAATGTACCTCATCCATCTTTCTATCCCTGGATCCAGAGTCAGATACTTACTAGGTGTTTAATAAGTACCTTGTAAATGAGTTGAGTGACCAGCTCGTAGTGACATATCTATGATTTAATCTCTCTTGGTGACTCTGTTGTTATCAACATCAATTCCTACTGTGCTGCTCTGCCTTGATGCCTTCGGAACCAATTAGGCTGTAATAGAATGTGGCTACTATGCTTTTCCACTCAATGTTTCTTCTCTTACCTCTCTTACTGCTACCTATCGGTTCTTCCTAGAGAACTGGATTGGATCCCTTAGAGGAATCGGCATCGCTTTCTAGTTGGCTGTTCTCTCTAGGCTGGAGCAAGAGTGAAGGGCTTTGAAGGATTTAAAGTTGGTACCTTTATGGGAGTCACAAGGAGCGTTGCAAAATATTCCGCAGACCAGAAGCACAGCCTCTTTTAAGCTGGAAGTTGTCTAAAGTCATCTGGTCTCACCCGCTAAAGTCATGCAAGTATTTTCTAACTCACTGAACCCTTTCTAGTGCCTTCTACGCATGGCATGACTAGTTTACTCAGTGAAGCAGGTGATGGTAGTGGCTGGTAATGGCCGAGGAATGCACTGGCTTCTATCCCCTGGAATCTCTATCCAGTGACCTGGATTCTTAAGTACTTTTCTCTCCCAGCGTAGGGGAGGTAAACACACATAGATGTGGATTTCTCCTCTCGTTTCTGATTATGACCTAGTGAATTCCCTTCTCTTGTTCTCTCTGTCCTTGCCAGCCCTCCTGAGTCCTGAACAAGGTGAAATATTCTTTACTGTTATAAACTAGTAAAGGTATCCACACTAGTTTAATAATAATTCAGTAAGTAAGGGGAGACATAGGGGAAATGTTAGTTGTATCATTGGATTTTAAATCGAGATAGGAGTAATCTCATTTAGACAAATTTCAATAATCAATTGAAAGCCTGTAAGTTGCAGATAGATTACCAGCCATAAATTGGGATTTATGTTATGTGGGTTTTTAATGAGGGCAACTCAGGCAGCTCAGCACTTGAACTGATTCACGTCTGGAAAGCACCAGCTGGCTCAGCCTCGCCGCGGGCAGTGCAGCAGAAGGGCACGGAGCAGACATCAAGTTCAAGTTGTAGGCAATATCAATATCTCCCTCCCGGGGATGGTGTGATGACTAAATGAGATCATGTATGTGAAAGGGTTTTGTAAATCATAAAGCACACAAATGCCAGCTGCTCACAATACCTGTTTCAAAATTAGCATCAGTGTCTCGTGTCTGTGCCGGGTTTTGGGCAGACAAGGAACAGGACAGACCGAGGAGCCTATCTGGCAAGGAGCAAAGGGATTAGGGGAGTCGATTATTACAAACAAAGGGAATGTGTAAGTATCCCAGACTCAAAAAGGGGATATGAAGTCTATCTTACCTGGACCCTGTATGGGATTGAACTGCTGTAAGTGGTCATCAGCAGGCAGGAAATACAAAGCCAAAGAAGGCATTCAGAGTGCATGGTTCGGAACACCACGAGAGAGCAGAGTGAAGCCCAAAGCCTAGTTCCTGGAGCAGGAAGAAAATCAGGGTGAGATGCAGGTTGGAGTCAGGAAGGCCATTGAGAGACGCTGAAGTCTGAATGCTGCCCATGTGAGAGGCGACATCTGTGGGAACGCTTCAATGTCAGAGCCAACTGGGACAGACGATTGATTAATTAAAAATGTTATGAATATTGATGCAGTATTTACTATGTCCTACATGCTTATTTACAATATTGAATAACACAGATATGGATATGTCTTCACAGCCTGGGGACCGGTGGGATAAAGGGATGAATAAATAAACAGGCAACTATGTTACACTGTGGTGGGATTATGGGATAGGAGGACCTTCTGTCCTAGCCTTGCCTGGCGGAGGGGTGAGGCAGCTTCCGGAGGCTCCTCAGCCTGAGCCAGAGGGACACCCAAGCAGGCTCCTCCCCACACCATTGCCACTGCTGTTGCCATCACTCAACTGGACCATTGCAAGAGGCTCCCGATTGACCACCTTCTCCAAGGGTCTCTCCCGGCTCCCACACACGGAGTCAGTCGCTGTGTGTCACTATTTGTTAATGGACCCATCCCCCCGGATTAGCTGTGAAACTGCCCCGTCTGTGGGGAAACAGCCCCTCGAGAGCCAGGACAGGAACTTCCCCTTTATGGCGTCAGTACCTAGTGCTCAGGGAGTGCTTGTGGAAAACAGGCATAAAGGCCCACAGAGAGAAAGGAGGGTCTTTACCGTCCAGGGGGCTGTCCTCTCCCTGCAGGGATGTTCTCCACGAGCTGGAGAGGCAAGTGCCCCAGACACGGGGGTTTTTTCACAGGTGTAAGCTCTCCAGAAGCAGCCGCTCCTCTCCGAAATGTGGAAACGTGCAAGAGGCCAGCTGCCTGAGGGCCAGAACCCAGAGGCGATCTTTTGTTTTGCACGCCATTTTCTTTGCAGCTCTTCCGGGGACCTTGCTGCCAGCCCTGCATGCCCTGGGGCCCAGATTCTCTGGACGCCCCCACAGTTCACATGTGCCCTGGGCTGTGGCTTCTGCGGGGCACCCACCTCTGGGCCGGGCCACCACAGAGAAATAATAAACAGCAGCACTGCTTCCAGAGCCCTCTGCACCCGCAGGGCACGGTCTCACTTAACCCTCAAAACTACTGGTCCCACCAACAAGTATTTAACGAGAGCCCGTTTGCGCTGGGGGTCGAGAAGGACACGGTGATGCATTTTGTGCTTCAGGAGCTGACAATTCAGGTGAGGTGGGGGCACGGGGCGGGGTTACAGGTAGGATGGTGATAATAAGGCACACATTTCCCTCAGCTCCCTAAGACTGCACGGGTGGTTGACATTTAGTACCTTGAAGGGAGGGTGCTTCATAAGAACTCCAAGGAGGAAGCAGTCAGACTTCCATGAGGGAGATTTGAAGAGGCTCCATAAAAGGGGTGACGTGTGAGGTAGGCCTTGGAGGGAGGGAAGACTGGACATCAAGAACGTTCCGGAAGGAAGGACTAGCGCGAGCACAGGTGTGGACTATGAGAACATAAATTGCCTCCAGTTGTGCAACAGGTTTAAATCAAAAAGGCTTCAGGGATTTTGGTTGATATCAGGTTTATGCAAGCAGGTACTATGAAGTGTGGCTGCTCCAAAAGATGGTACTTCTTAGGCCGAATTAGTAGAAGCCCAGCATTAGCGTGCTGGGGGGAAACAGTCCTGTGTCACTGCGCTGTGGTTAGGCCGCAGAAGCAGTGTTCCCTTCTGCCCTAGGGGAAGACGATATTTAGAGGTGCTATGACTTATTAGGCACCTGCCATGTGCTAGGCTCCTGTGAGATGTCTGCATGCATTCTTTTTTGTTTTCTTTCAAATTTTTATTTAAATTCTAGTTAGTTAACATAGAGTGCGCTATTGGTTTCAGAAGTAGAATTCAGTGATTCATCACTTACATACAACACCCAGTGCTCATCACAAGTGCCCTCCTTAATATCCACCGCCTATTAAACCCACCCTCACCCTCCTCCCTCCATCTTCCCTCAGTTTGTTCTCTGTCTTTGAGAGTCTCTCATAGTTTGTTTCCTCCCTTCCCCCACCCAGTGTGTTCATCTATTTAGTTTCTTAAAATCCACGTATGAGTGAAATCATGTGGTATTTGTCTTCCTCTGATTGATTTATTTTGCTTAGCATAATACACTCTAGCTCTATCCATGTCATTGTAAACGGCAAAATTTTCTTCTTTTTGATGGCTGTGTAATATTCCATTGTACACACACACACACACACACACACACACATATCTTCTTTGTCTAATCATCTGTCAATGGACATTTGGGCTCTCTCCATAGCTTGGCTATTGTTGATAGTACTGCTATAAACATTGGGGTACAGTCATTCTTTTTTTTTAAAGCCTAAACCCTTATTTATTTATTTTAGAGATAGTGAGCAGGGGAGAGGGGCAGAGGGAGAGAGAGAGAATCTCAAACAGGCTGCACACTCAGCATGGAGCCTGACATGGGGCTCAATTCCATGACCCTGGGACCATGACCTGAGCTGAAATCAAGAGTGGGATGCTCAACTGACTGAGCCACCCAGGTACCCTGCATGCATTCTTTTTATCCCCTGAAAAGTAGATGTTATTATCTTCCACTTTACAAGTAAGACAACTGAGGCTCCAACAGGTTGTCATGGGCCAAGTTCATTGGGCAATGGAGTAGCTCACACCCACTGAGAAGGCCTATGGGAAATAAGAGCCTTGCCTTCAAACGTCAGAAAGGTCACCATAAGGAAAAGGGATAATACTTGGCCCCAAAGTGTAAAAGGTGCTCTCAGTACAAGTTAATTACACAAAAGGAGAGAGTTCCAAAAAGAGAGAGGAAATTATAGTCAGCCCTGTGCCAGAATGTTTTGTGTTATCTTTGGTGGTAGTGAGCTCCCTGTTCCTGGAGGTGGTAAAGGCTGAATGAATGTTGGATGGGGCTTTACAGAGGATGCAAATGTGACAGGGGTGGAACCAGATGCCCCTTACAGTGTTTTCCAATATTCAATCTTTGTTCCACTTTTCAGCAAGATAAAAAAGAGGAAAAGTCAAGAGAGAAGAGATTCAAAGAACCTGGGATGGCTGGCCATAGGGCAAACTTTCACATCCTGCATGTTAAGAAATGAGGGGGGGCGGGTGGCACATGGGTGGCTAAGTCGGTCAAGCCTCTGACTTCGGCTCAGGTCATGATCTTGTGGTTCGTAGGTTTGAGTCCCATATTGGACTCTGTACTGACATATCAGAGCCTGGAGCCTGCTTCACATTCTGAAGAGAGGCAGATTCCCTCTCTCTCTCTCTGCCCCTCCCCTGCTCATGTTCTATCTCTCTCTCTCAAAAAAAAAAAATAAACATAAAAAATAATTTTTTTAAAAAGTGAAAAACAACTATTTAAAAAAAGAAAAAGAAAAAAGGAAATGAAAGGGGTCCTTCTGGTCATTGGGTGAGGAGTAGAACTGGATCCCTACCCCACCCCTGACTTGGCTCAGGTGAAGTCTCATCGAGAAGCTAGAGGAAGAAGAAATTTAGGGTGTGCATTTCTGCCCAAGCAACTCTGCATCCATTTTTCACAAGCTCTGGCTCAGGCAGGTGTCTGGCTTAGTTTGAATCTGATTTGTTTGCATTTCTGCAGCAGGCGGCTGCTGGGACTGGTTGCAAGGGGAGAGATTTGCTTTGCACATAATTTAATACAAGGGTTAGTTAATGAGTTTGCTCCCCCTCAGAAAAGGGAAATCAACATGCTTCCTCCAACCTTGCCCTCGCTTGGTCATTAGCAGGGATGCTGTTCTGTGAGCCTTGTTAGATTCTTGTGATCACAATTCACGGGTGATTTACTGGAACTCCTGATATTAAAAAACCTCGGAGTGAGACATGTGGAATGAATAATGCTCTGTAGTGAATTTGTTAATGAATTTCCTTTCTGCTCCCCAAAAGAAGGGACTGGAAAAAAAGGGGACTGGACCAGGGAAAGACCATAATACTCCGCAAATCAAGGTTCTTGATGATTCTGAAAAGAAAATAATCAAAAATCACTTTTTAAAGAAAATACTTCTGTTCTCAGTAGGGACTGTCATTAATTTCAGGGTAGAAAATGGGTTGGCATCTTTCTGGTGTCCTTAAAATAGAATAAATAAGCAGTCACCTTAAAGGAAAAAAAAAGGAGGTTTTGATCCAGGGTTTAAGTAATCTTGGTTGGCTTCTGATTTGCATATATATATGATAAAGTATGCCACTGTCCCAGAGGTTGATTGCTGGGAAATTGGACTCATGAAGAATGAAAATCTGTTCAGCAACAGGTGAGGAAGCAGTGGGACCTCCTGCCAGTTCCTCCAGACATGGTGCAGGTCTGCAGACCCTCACCTGTCATGTCAGGTCACTGACTTGGGCTGGCTTCCCGGGCATGAGACCCCTGCACTGGCACAGGGCTCCCCACTCAGAAGGTCCCTGCACTTGGTTTAATGCTCGGCTGTTGCTGTCTCAAAAATCTTAATGTTTGAGAAAGGAGCTCCTTGCTTTCATTTTGCACTGGATCCTGCAAATTATTTAGCTGGCCCCACCAATGATTCTTTCCTCGATCAATGACCTGCCCTAATGTTCACCTGCCTTTTCCAACTCTGGCTTTTCTCAGGAGGCAAAGTAATAAGAACTCTGCTCTGTAAGTATGTGTATTGGATAAAGTATGTGGCTGTCTTTTTTTTTTTTTTTTTTTAATATATGAAATTTATTGTCACATTGGTTTCCATACAACACCCAGTGCTCATCCCAAAAGGTGCCCTCCTCAATACCCATCACTCACCCTCCCCTCCCTCCCACCCCCCATCAACCCTCAGTTTGTTCTCAGTTTTTAACAGTCTCTTATGCTTTGGCTCTCTCCCACTCTAACCTCTTTTTTTTTTTTTTTTCCTTCCCCTCCCCCATGGGTTCCTGTTAAGTTTCTCAGGATCCACATAAGAGTGAAACCATATGGTATCTGTCTTTCTCTGTATGGCTTATTTCACTTAGCATCACACTCTCCAGTTCCATCTACGTTGCTACAAAAGGCCATATTTCATTTTTTCTCATTGCCACGTAGTATTCCATTGTGTATATAAACCACAATTTCTTTATCCATTCATCAGTTGATGGACATTTCGGCTCTTTCCATAATTTGGCTATTGTTGAGAGTGCTGCAATGAACATTGGGGTACAAGTGGCCCTATGCATCAGTACTCCTGTATCCCTTGGATAAATTCCTAGCAGTGCTATTGCTGGGTCATAGGGTAGGTCTATTTTTAATTTTCTGAGGAACCTCCACACTGCTTTCCAGAGCGGCTGCACCAATTTGCATTCCCACCAACAGTGCAAGAGGGTTCCCGTTTCTCCACATCCTCTCCAGCATCTATAGTCTCCTGATTTGTTCATTTTGGTGTGGCTGTCTTTTAGAAAGGTGGACAATTTACTGTTTTTGTACGCTGATTTAAAAATAATGCGTATTGCGGTGCCCGAGTGGCTCAGTGTCCGACTCTTGATTTTGGCGTGGGTCATGATCTCGAGGTTTATGAGTTCGGACCCAGCATCGGGCTCTGCGCTGACAGTTCAGAGCCTGCTTGGGATTCTCTCTCTCTCTCTCTCTGCTCCTCCCCAACTTGCACTGTCTCTCTCTCTCTCTCAAAATAAAAAGATAAACTTAAAAAAAATAATGCATGTTACTTGTGGACAATTTAAAAAGTACAAAGAAGAAAAAAAATCATCCATATACCCCCCCCCCCACAAAATATCTTTCCAGTCTTTTGGTTTTTTTTTTTGGATACAGTTTTTTAAAATTTGTTTTGCTTCTTTATATCATTCGAGATGGTGTTTTGGAAAATGCTTTTAAAAAATCCTCAATATGGCATGCATATGAACTTTTCCCCATATTTTTTTTCTCTAAGATTTTATGGTATTCCAGTGTCCAAAAATACTATAATTTACTCAATCCCTTCTGTTGGGTCATTTATATTTATTACGGAATAACACTTCAAAGAGAACACTTACAGATTTAAGACGAAACAGATTGTTTTCCTGGGGTAGATTCTTAGAAGTCAGACTTAATAAGAACTTTGGCACACATCGCCAAACTCTCTCTGGGAAATGGTTCCAATTTACAGTGGGGAAGGGAGGAAGGAGGCCCGGGGAGGGGGTAAAAGAAATAACAGAGGACAAGGAAGCCCCGCCTGTGTTCTTGGGCTCTGCGGGTCAATAGTTGAGTTTCTTTCTTTCTTTTTTGTTTAATTTTATTATTTTTTTTCTCTCCAAATGTTTATTTAAATTCTAGTTAGTTAACATGCCGTTGAGTTTCTCTTTAGGTTCTGATTGCAGACACTGCAGTGACTTTGAGCTGGTTTCTCCACTAGACCAAAACTCCTCCCTGGCAGAGGCTGGTCCCAGGTTTTCTGCCCCCACCAGCGCTGCCCCAGGGGATCTGCCGGCCCCAGGGAGGGGAGCTCCCCGGAGCTGCTTCTGCTCAATACTCAGGCACTGTGTGCCTGAACATTTTAGGGTGCTAGGCTTGGCTTAATGTCTGTACTCTTTCCAAAGCCCATTGGGAAGAGCAAATGACATTCCAAGCTTGATAGCCTCCACTAAGGGTCTCCAATGAGAAAACAGAGCTTCAGAGAGGCCGCTGCCCATGGCCCTTTGCAGCCCCATCCTGCAGGTAAAGGATCTCCATTTGTATTCGCAGAACGAGCCTGCCCATATCTGTCATGATCATTTAGACTTCTGTTTAGGATTTGGGGAGGGGAAATGGTGAGCGGTTAGTGTGTTTACTACGGAGGCCTCAGCCTGTCTAAGTGGGGGGAGCTGCCATATGCTGCAGATGGGGAGGAAGCTCTCGAGATCTCTTTGAAATGCAAGTGGGGAAATCTCCAGATGTTTCCACTCTGGGTCTGTGGCCAGGGTGACTCCCAGAAACAGGATCCTGCCAGGGGAGAGGGGAGGCAAAGAATGTGTTCTGGGCAGCGTGGGGTTGAAAATGCATTTAGAGAGCGGCTGTTCAGTGCACCCCAAGGGATCCTCAGCCCCTGCAGGGTCTCAGGCTGGGAGGGGGGCCCAGAGGGTCCTTCTTTATGTTTAATTGCATGGGTCTCTGCTTGGAAGACCCCCTCTTGCCTTGGCGATTTTTCCATTTGCTGGAGATAGAAAATTGCTCAGTTACATTGTTTTCCCTGAACTTCTTTCTGCCTCTGCCCACAGTCAATTTCCCCCTCTGTCTTGTGCAAGGCCCTGCTGGCTCCAGGGTCTAGTGGGAGGTTGCTCACACCCGTGGGCTGGACCCACACCAGGCTGGAATTGCCAGGGGGCAAACCACTGGCCTTTGGGCTGCTCCTCCCTAGTCCCTCCCGAGTGGGAAGAACTGAAGGCTCTGTCTCTTCAGACCACCGCAAAGAATGTCCCCTGGAAGGAAACCACACTGCTGGCCATGGAAGTGGCCTCTGCCTCCCCCTGACTTTGGCTCCGCCCTGAGTCCACTTGGTAAACAAAGGCTCCTCAGACTGGGGTCTGTGGACAGTCTTAGCTTCAGCACGTTTTTCAAGAACTGCTTTAGTATTGACTTCTCGACACGATAAGCTTTACAACATTTTTACTCCATTTATAAAAACAAAGCTTATTTTGAGCCAGTATTTTTGTATATGTGTTTTCAGGGATCCTATGAGAGGTTCCCTCCTTTAAGCGATACTCAACTTTCAACAGTTTGGGAAATACTACACCGTGCCTCGCATGATTACAGCTGCCTTTGTTAAGCCCTTCATCAATGACAAACCCCGCCTGGCCGCTCATTTAACTCCCTCAACAGTGCTCTGAAATAAGCATCACCCTACCACCACCCCCATTTTCCAAAAAAAGGAGAAAAAGGCTTAGCAGTAAAAGAACTAGCCAAGGCCACACAGGCCAGGAAGTCAAGATGCAGAAGTCCTATCCCAAAGCCTACACACTCTTGATTTGGTTAGAATCCCTCCATGAGAGGCATCATTCTAGGTGGTGTTGTGTTGATTCCAATGTTCCTGGTCAGTTTATAACCCCGGGAGGGATTATAACACGGGTATACACATAACTAAGGAAGGTCGCACTGTGATAACTGCTCAAAATCGAATGCAAGGAGGTGCTTAGGAGCAGAGGAAAGATGACTTCTAGCTTTAATGGGTTGGGTTTGAAGAAGATAGGGAAGAGATCATTTGTTTTTAAGCTAAAATTTAAATGAGCTGCTACTGCGTGCAAAGAATTGTGCCAATTGCTGGAAATACAGAGATGAAAAGGGCACGCCCAGCCTTCAGAGAACTCTCTAGGGCAGCGGGACGAATGGGTGGGCAATGAGAAGACGTTTGGAAAAGCGCTGGAGTGGAGATAAGCGCAAGATGGTACTTTCTGGGGAACGTGGATGCTCTCGTCCCCCTCCAAGGTCCTTGGGGAAGCACGGGAGCAGTCAGCAGAGAGGAAGCGAAGGGGGATAAACTCTGCACGCAGAGATAGCAGCTGGAGCAGAGGGTCAGAGGCAGGGGCCCATACAGGCAATTAGAATCTGTTCCATATTATTGAGGGCAGGGGATGCTCCTTGGGTATTGACTGCAGAAAGATTAGAGAGGTGGGTCTAACTAAGCTCAAATCACAAAGTTTTAAAACCTCACCAAGGAAACTGACATTTTCCGGCAACAATGGGGACCTACCTGATAAACGTGTTAAGAATGGGAATGATGTGTGGCCTGCAGAAAGCTGCCTCGGGCAGCACTGCCAGGTGGGGCAGGCAGGGTGGAAGGGGAGTCTGGGAAGACAGATAGGAGGCTATGACAGTAAGGCAGGTGAAAATGGGTAAGTCTTAGTTAAGGCTTCCCACTGCACTCAGAGTAAAGACCAAAAGCATTACAATGACCTACCAGGCCCTCACAGGCTGATCCCTTATTTCTGCGACTGCGTCTTCCACTCATCCTTTCCTGGTCCAGCCCCACATTGACCTGCTTAGCTGCTCCTTCAACATGCCTAGCACACTGACCTCAGGGCCTTTGCACCTTCTCTTTCTTTTCTCTGCAATGGGTTTCCTCCAGGTTCACGTGGTTCACTCCCTTATCTCCTTCAAGCCTTTGAAATTTTCTTTTCAATGAAGCCTTTCAAATAGTCCCTCCACCTTCTACTCCTATGATTTTTTTTTCCATCCCCCACACTTTATCTTTTACTTATCTATTTTCTGTCTCCTTCCAGTAGAATGGAATTTCTTTGAGGGCAGGGAAGTTCCTTAAGAGAAATATTGCTCACTGCTGTCTCTGCTGGCACATAGTAGGTATCAATAAATATTGGCTAAATGAGTGAATTACTGAATTTATGGGTGAAAGTAAAAACTTATGAAGGTGGAGGCAATAGCAGTGGGGCTGGGAAAAGAGGAGAGATGGAGAGAAATCTAGGAGACTGTTCACGGGACCTGTGATTACTGAGTATGGTGGGAGGGACGGGAGAGGGATCAAGAATGACTCTCAGATGTCTGGCTCCAGCACGGGGTCAGTGGAGGGCTACCGCAGTGGTTTTAAACTATGTCCGGTGGACCTCGGGGGGTTTCCTGGAGCCACTTCAGAGGCCAGAGAAGGGAGGAAGGGGGGGGCACTCCAACCAGAGACAATCTGTGTTTCTCTGTTTGTTTTTGGCTTCCTTGTTTTGGTTTGTGTGAGATAATAGAAAATCTGTACGTTGATCTTTGCCCCCAGTTCCTGACACAGGGGCGCCTGAACCCTTGCAAATTCCTCAGCGATAAGAACACCAGCAGCATCTTTTGTTGTAATGAGTCACTCTGCATGGCCTCCTGGACGGCTCCTGGATGGGGGCTGGTCACCAGAAAGACTAAGTCGTGATTAGAAGGTTGGAATTTTTCAGCCCCACCCCCCCATTTTCCAGAGAGGGGAGAGGGGCTAGAAATGGAGTTAATAACTGATCATGTCTATTTAAGGAAGCCTTCATGGAATACCAGTAGTGTGGGCTTCTGTCAGAGAGCTTCCAGATTGGTGAACACATCCATATACCAAGAGGGTGATGCACTCCGACTCCATGGGGCAGAAGCCCCTGTGCTATCCTCCTAGACCATCCATTTGGATGTCCCTCTCTTCCATTTGGATGATAACCCATGAAAGCGTTATCATACCCTTTTATGATAAACCACATAAACACGAACTGTTTTCCTGAGTTCTGTGAGCACTCTAGCAAATTAAACCTGAAGAAGGGGCTGTGGAAGTCTCCGGTTTGTAGCTGATTTGTCAGAAGCACAGGTTGTCAGAAGACAACCTGGCATCTGAAGTGGGGTGAGGGCAATCTCGGGGGACCGAGCCCTTAACCTGTGGGATCTGATGCTATCTCTAGGTAGATCACGTCCGAACTGAGTTAAACTGTAGGCCACCCAGCTGGTGTTGCAGAGAACCGCTTGGTGGGGGAAATGCCTGCCCCCCCCCATCTGTTGTCAGAAGTGTTCTGAGCATGGTAGTCCTGTGAGAACGAGGAGATACATAAGAGGGAAGACTAGGAGGATTTTTCCAACTCAGTTTGGTTTTACTTCTAAAACACTGAGGTTGGAAATCATAATAGGTTACGGTTATTGAGTCCTTACTATGTTCTGGATATTAGGCAAGGTAAGCATTAAAAACTGGATTATCACATTTCTTCTTCATGACAACTTGATGAAGGAGACACCAGTCCTTTAAAAAAATGTTTTTTAATGTTTATTTTTGAGACAGAGAGAGAGAGAGAAAGACGGAGTGCGAGTGATAGAGGGGCAGAGAGAGAGGGCAACACAGAATCCCAAGCAGGCTCTAGGCTCTGAGCTGCCAGCACAGAGCCCAACGTGGGGCTCTAACCTACGATCTGTGAGATCATGACCTGAGCCAAAGTTGGTCGCTCAACCCAGGCATCCCTAGGTGACACCAGTCTTATCATCCCCTTCCTACACATAGGAAACTGAGGCAGAAAAGAGATGAATTGACTTGCCTAAGGTAACCCTGCTGGTAAGTGAAAGGCAGTGTGATTCGGGATTAAAGAGAGACAACGGGCAATGTGTAGACTGATGGAGAACAAAGTTTTACCTTAATTACCTGCTAAAGCTCTCACATGTGGAGCAAAATGGGGTCCTTCGCCAGGAGCACCTGCCCCACAGGGCCTGAGACTCAGCCAAACGCGTGTCCTATGGGCACAGGGCTCAGAGCAGGAAGGATGGGCCGGAAGCAGGGGAGGGGCGGAGCCTGCCTGGTTCCCTCCCTCCCCCGAGCCCATCCGCCAATCAGGAATGGGGGCGGGGCCAGGAGGGGCGGGGCGGGGCGGTCGCTCAGGTAGGTCCCTCTGCAGGTGTGAGGAAACATCTACATTTGGAGGCAGCCAGTGTGAGGGAGGGTGCGCTCCCGTGTGAGAGCGAGGTGCCAGGTGGAGACCGTTAAGTAAACTTGGAGAGAGCCTGGCCTGAAACCCGTGGAAACCAACTGCTGGGAGCGCAACATCACCCGTTTTTGAAGACCTAAAACACAGGACCTAAACCGGGGTCAAGAAGGCAGCCTAGTCAAAAAGAAATTGGTCTGCTGGGGACTCTGGGGAGCCCATGCGCCATCTGAAGGACAACTGCTGTCCTGGTTTAGTCAATTCCTGCCACCAGGGAATGTGGGCTCAGGGTTGTCTCATTTTCCAATAATAATGAAAAAAAAACCTAGAAATAACTATTTTTGTGTAAAACTCTCTGACAATGTTGCCAACATTAAATGTTGCCAACCCCCCTCCCCCCAAAACACTGTGCCGTCCAAACCAACATCAGGGGGCCACATCTGGCCTGCAGGCCCTGATTTTTGTCCTCTGACAAGGATACTTAACCTCTTTGGGTCTTGAGAACATGATGAAAACTATGGTCTTTTTTTCAGGGGAAAAATATGCCTGAACAAACACCAAAAATTGTGGATATTCTTTGTTGGGGTCTTTGAACTCCCAGAATCATTCTTTTCTTTCTTTTGTCTTTAAAAAATTTTCTTAATGTTTATTTATTTTTGAGAGAGAGAGAGAGAGAGAGAGAGAGAGAGAGAGAGAAAGTGGGAGAGGGGCAGAGAGAGAGGGGGAGACATAGAATCCGAAGCAGGCTCCTGGCTACAAGCCGTTAGCACAGACAGAGCCCGACGCATGTCTTGAACTCACAAACTGCGAGATCATGACCTAAGCTGAAGTCAGGCACTTAATCCACTGAGCCACCCAGGCGCCCCCAGAATCATTCTTTTCTAAAGGCACACTTTGTAGAGTCAGAAGTGACAAGGGTTGCTTGTGAATGGATCTGAGGCCTGAGAAGGTACAAGCTGACCCAGTGGTATTTGAATGAGGTGTGTCCTATATCTGAGTAAGATGGCAGAGTTTGGTGGGGTCAATACTTACCTGTATACCTTGTTCATTACACTCTGTACCCACCTTTCCTCCTCAGTCTTGGTTAATTTCCTCTCTGTCGTTAAGTATGGGTCAGGAAGGTTGGTTAAGGGGGCAGAGAAGGGGCTGGGAGTCTGAGACACTGGCTTGGAGGAGGTGAAAGAGCACGTATGGAGGAGGTGAGGGAGGCTTGTTGTACAGGGAGCTTTTGAGCTGGACTTCAGAAGGTTGATAGAACTTTATTTTTTATTTTATTTTTTCAATTTTTTTAATGTTTATTTATTTTTGAGACAGAGGGAGACAGAGCATGAATGGGGGAGGGTCAGAGAGAGAGGGAGACACAGAATCTGAGTCAGGCTCCAGGCTCTGAGCTGTCAGCACAGAGCCCGACACGGGGTTCAAACTCACGGACCGTGAGAACATGACCTGAGCTGAAGTCGGACGCTTAACTGACTGAGCCACCCAGGCGCCCCATGGTTGATAGAACTTTAAAAGAGAGAATGAAAGGGCACCTGGGTGGCTCAGTTGGTTAAGGGTCCTACCTCAGCTCAGGTTATGATCTCACGGTTCGTGGGTTCTAGTCCTCCATTGGGCTCTGTGCTGACAGCTCGGAGCCTGGACCCTGCTTCGGATTCTGTGTCTGCATTTCCCCCACTCACATTCTGTCTCTCTCTGTCCCTCAAAAATAAATAAATGTTAAAATTTTAAAAATAAAATAAAAGAGAGAATGAGCAGTTTTCTGCTCCTGGGCAAGGAGGAGGGGTGTGAGATTTAAAGGTGGAATGCCCTAAATGCCAAAGCTGTCTGCGTGTAGGCCAGGTATTACATTCAAGACGCTCTCCTTCCAGCCACACATGTGTCCCAGTGGGGCTCCTGAACTTTCCCACATGGATGACAGCCCATCTCCAGCTCAGCCTATTAAATAAAGAATGTGGATCTGCCCTTAATTGGTAACAGGGCGGAGCTGAACTACATGTACTTGTCAGCTAGCGTAACATTGAGCTCCCAGCAGCTCAACATTTATCAAATGCTCGGTTGCAAAAATTGCATTAATGGAGGCAAAAGACATGCATTCCCACCATTCATCTAGATTCCCTAGGTCTTATCCATGGGTAAGTCAGACCTTCAGAGATCTTCAGAGAGCTGAATACCCAGACACATTGATCTTGGTCTCTGGTTGGCTAGCTTTTTGGAACAGGGCTTTACTGCTATGCCACTGTCCTAACAACGATGTACTTATAGGTTCACTTCATTAGCAAGTTTCTACTTTTTGAATAGTTGTGTGGCAGGCTCCAGGGATCCTGGCCTCCTGGTGACTCATATCCTTGTGTGGTCACCTTTCACAGTGAATAGGGTTGACCTGTGTAGCCAGTAAGATATACCTGGAAAAATGGAGTGTGACTTCTGAAGCCAGGTCATGAAAGGTACTGTGGCTCCCACCAGGATATTTCCTATACTGCCCACTCTGGGGGAAGTTGGCCACCATGTTGTAAGGCCACTCAAGCACCCCTGTGGAGAGGTCCATGTGGTGAGGCAGGGAGGCCTCCTGCCTACAGCCAGCAACAACAGGCCAGCTGTGTGAGTGCCATCTTGGAAGTGGATCCTCTGACCTCAACTTCCATAGCTCTATTTTTTTTTTCTTTTTTTGGTACTCACTTTCATACCTCTAAATAACAAGCTTCTACAGTGACTTCCTGATTTTTCTGTTCTAGGCCTTATCTAATGACTTCCCACCTTTTCATTTTTACAGTGAGAAATACAAATAACCTCAAAAGTTAGAGACTAAATAAAAAAAAAAACACTGTCTCTCATAGTCATTTTCTTCTCCTCCTCTTAATCTATTATAGCACAAATTTGATCAACATTTACGTTGATCTCTGATGATTACATTATTAAGAGTGCAAAAATCCTATGCATGGCAGTTACTGGTTTTACTTTTCTTGTACTTTAAAAACATACTGGGTATTTTTAATAATTATTGTCCTGTCATTATGCTTAATTTCCATGAATTTTTCATTACTTTGTGCTGAATTTCTCCTTCGTTGTCTAAACTTTGCAATACTTTCAAACATATCAGTTATTCCATCCAGTTTCCTCCCATGGAGATGGCTGTTTGGAGACAGCTCCTGGAATGTTCCTGTGCTCTCCAGGCCTGCTGCATGGCTAATACCCTGGGATTTTCCTTTATTCTCATGCTGGAAGTTCCCTTTGCCTCTCTTTCATCCTGAATTCTTTTGGATTTTTAATACATTTGTTTTTATTTAAAAGCACACTGAATTGCATACCTCATGTTTCCTCTTTACATTAGTTGCCAGGAAGCTCAGAACTCACTCCATGACCATTTAAAATAAAGTGTGGAGAAATGGATGGAATGTACTTTTGGGATTTGCACCTTACTCTTGGATTTCTCCTATTTCTTCTCACTTTGCTTTTTCTTCTCATTTATGATCTCATTAAAGAAAAATCTTGTTATAGTCAATATATCTTTGTTAACCACCTCAAATCCCTTTACCTGAGAGAGACAAAAACTAGAGTGTCAAAGTATGGAATACCAGAAAACACTCTTGAGGAACAGCCAAGAATCAGGGGCAGAAATGGAAGAACGCCAAAGCCAAAGGAGCAGGAGTAAAAATTGAGAGGTAGTTCCGGAGTTGGGAGGCAGAGTAAGTGAGAATGGGTTTAAACCATAAAGAAGCCAGGACAGTGTCCCCACAACTTAGCGAGGATTCTCAGCTTGCCTTTTGGTCCACGGAAGCATTGCATTGAGGATAATGAGATGCGGATGTCTACATTCACTACAAGCTGGAGTCCTTTTTCTGGTCCCCATTTCTCCTGGCTCCGGGCCCCTGGCCCTCCCTCTCGCCTCTCGGGCACCTCTGAGTTCTTGCCCTTATTGGAGGAAGTTGGGGGAAGAGGAAATGAAGAAATGGAACAAACCTCACAGTGATCTCAGTAACAGATGCCAGCCTTACTTTACAGGGAGCAGGGAGCTATGTTTGCAGTATCATTTTAGGAGAGCTGGGAAAGTCACTGCATCTCGGGGAAGGGGTAGCCCTTCTCTAATCCATGGGAACCCTTTCAGCTGTGCCCTGCACCCCATGCCTTCCCCAGGGGCCCCTTCCATCAATTTTGTCTTCTCTCCTACATCTGCAGCCTCTTCCTCTCTTCCACATCCCTTTCCCCCTGTAGATACTCAAGTTGTTCTCATCCTTGGAAAGTCCCATCCTTAATTCCCTTCTCTCTCCTTCCTTCCCTTTCGAGCCAGATTTCTGGACTTTTCCACACCTGCTGCGTCTACTTTCTGTCTTTGTTTCTCAATCTGCTGCTGTGTGGATCCACTCGTTGTTACCAGTGACCTTTTGGTTGCTTTACTGATTTCAGTCTTCATGTTATTTGGCCCATTCGCACTACTTGCCAACCCTCGCTTCCTCCTGCTTGAACCACCCCCACCCCCGCCCTTGATTTCTAGGACTCGCTTACTCTCTTCTCCAGTATCTTCTGTTCCTCCCGCACGGATTCCAGTTCCTCCCTCCCCTTAAATGAACAGTCCATTCTTGGCTGCCTTCTCTTTCCACCCCTAACCCCTTCCCGATGTGTCCATTCCTCCAGTGGCTTTACATTCCAGTACTGCCAAATGCACCTATTTCCATCCCAGAGCCCTCTCCCTCCTTGCATGTGTGTGTGTGTGTGTGTGTGTGTGTGTGTGTGTGTGTGTATACCAGCTGCACCCTATACCTCACCCTCCCCAAACAGAATCCATTGCTTGCCCAAGCCTGTCCATCTTCCTGGATATCCTATCCTGAAAATGGAATGTCAGCTACCTCGGTTCCTGACCAGAGGCTGCGACATCATCCCTGACCCTCTCTCAGCTTCCTCTACCCCCATCCCCAGTCAGACACCAGTCAGCATACTCTTGGGTTCTTTCTCTTACTGTCTCACAATCTCAGTCTCTTCTCTCCATCCCCGTGGCCGCTGCCTCAGTTCAGGCCCCCAGTCCCCCAGGGGGACTCCCCTGGGCTCACTTGTCTTCACCTCTGTCAGGCACTGGCACTCCCGGTGTAATCTTCCATTTCCTGGTCTGTAAACCAGGGCGCAGGAGGGTAGGATCTATTTTTTTAAAGCTCTCTAATCCTAGTAACTGGCACAGTTTGGCCAGCTGTAGATGCCTAACAAACATTAATAGAACAAGCGAATAGAATGAGCGACAAGGCTGCCTTGTCGGAGAAAGTGTTGTCAATACTCTTCACAGAGCTGATGCTTAGTAAACAAGCTTCCCCCGCTGGAAATCCCACTGGGTTTCAGTGTCCTGAAGTTACTTGATATGAGGATCAGATGTCACACACTGTCACTACTCGTCCATGAAGAATTCTTGCCATTCGTTCATTCATCCATTCATTTTATCCCCATTCCTTAGTACTATTACCATTCTAATTTGTTTAATGTTGAATCTTTGAAAAACATGCATGATTGTTTTGTGAGCATGTGTATTTTAATGTATGTGAATTGTTTTGTGTTATACAGCTCATTATGTCTTTTGCATTTTTTTGTTCAGGGCTATGTTTTGAAGATCCAGCCACGTTACTATGTGCACAGCTAGCCTATTATTGCTTTTAACAGCTTTATTGTTCTCCTAAAAATGAGTATTTTAACAGACTTTTTTTTTATTCCCATGATTTGTTTTGTTTTGCTTTTGTTTTTTAATTTGATCCTCATATCAGCAAAGTAAGGAAGTCAGGACAGGTATTGATATCTCCATTTTACTGGAAGGAAGTTGAGGCTCAGAAAGATTAAGCAACCTGCCAGCGTCACACAGCATTTTTGCGGCAGGACCTGAACAGAGTTCCCTGTCCTCTAACCCCGAGTTCAGCGAATGCTCGAGGATAGCACTCCTTTCTCAGCATGAAAGTGGCCATTTCTGTACCTAAGGATGTTGGAGATCTGAGCTTGCCCTGATAGTCAGGGGCAAGAGGGTCCCCGGGGCAAACCTCCCTGGGTGTCTCAGCATTCCTGCTTCCTCAAAGTCAGATTGAAACGAGTGTCTGGGCAGCTGGGAGTGGAGGCAGGGAGGAGGACACTGTATAGGGGCAACAGCCTTTTGGTTTTTTTTTTTTAACGTTTATTTATTTTTGAGACAGAGAGAGACAGAGCATGAATGGGAGAGGGTCAGAGAGAGAGGGAGACACAGAATCCGAAACAGGCTCCAGGCTCTGAGCAGTCAGCACAGAGCCCGACGCGGGGCTTGAACTCACGGACCGTGAGATCATGACCTGAGCTGAAGTTGGACGCTTAACCGACTGAGCCACCCAGGCGCCCCGGGCAACAGTCTTTTGAATCCGTGTGGGCCAGGATTGCAGTGTGATTGCTAACTGTGTGTAATGGACACTTGCCTCTTCCTTCTTCCATTATTTCCCTGAGCCATTGTTGAGTTACCTACAGGGAAACGGCCCCCCTTTCCACAGCACAGTCACTGGAATTTACCCCATCTGCCCCCAGCCTCATTGCCTCTGTCTCAGGTGCAGGTGTTTGGGCTGCAAGTTCTGATAAGTGATATCTTTGCTTGTTACTCCAATTAATGAAAATGATGAAAGACTATAAGTGAACCTCCCAGAAGAAGCCAGGTGAGCCCTCTGTAGATACTACCTATGAGGAAGAGTTTCTAGGGGCTCAGGCCACTGCCTTTCACCCTGTCCTCTCCCCATTGCTGAAAAAATACATAATTATAATCCAAATTAATAAGCACTGTTTACAAAGTTTCTATTACTTCATCTAATACATCTCTAACACATGTTAGGGATGAGAAAATCAAGGTTCAGAGAGGCTAAATAACTTTCCCAAGGTCACACAGCAAACACGTAGCCCAACTGGGGCTCAGATCTAGATCCTCTGATCACAGATGCTATGCCTTATCCACTACACCCTCTCAAGGGCAGAAGTCCAGTTTTTCTGTAGGAGCATTCCAGGTTGGTGCCTGAGAATGACAATGATCCCCTAAAAGGAAATTGCTCACATCTATCCAGTGAGTACCCTAAAAAGAATAACAGTACCATCCATCATTTAGCAATTATGCCCTGAGCCCCCACTAGGTGTGCAACCAGCTCTGTGTAGGTGACAAACTTTCAGGTCTCCTTCTGTCTGCAGAGTAACAAAGCCATCTCGCAGTGAATCATAGGTGACTAATTAAAACGCATGCTGTCCTGAGCTCCCTGGTTCATTCTTTCCTAAGCCAGGCAAGGGTGGGGGTGAGGGCAGAAGATGGAAAGAAAGCAGAGAAAGAGCAAAAGAGATGAACAAAAGGAATGGAAGGAAAGGAAGGCAGAAAAAGTGAGAAGGGAAGGAAGGAAGGGAGGAAGAGAGGCAGGTAGGAAAGTTTACCTAATTTTTAAAATAAAAACAGGTAGACCCAAGTCTCTAACAAATTAACACTTACTGGCATTTTACAAAGAGCTCTCAGGTGTGTGGTCCTCCTGGGCCTCCTACAAGACCTTGTGTTTTAAGCAAAATTTATTATCCGACTTTACAAATGAGGAAGCTGAGATTCTTGGAGACTAGGGATGACTTAACCTTGAAGATATCTTAGCACTGGAAAGACCTTGAGTTTTGATGCCCAACAGACCTGGATTCAAATCCAGATTACTTATGAATGATCAACCTGGCCTTTATCAAGTTACTTAGCGTCTCTGAGCTTTGGTTTCCTCTTCTGGAAAAATGAGGATGATAATAGCACCCGTGTCTTAGGGTTATTCCAAGGATTAAATATGATATTGAAAGAGCTCTTTGGAGGATATCTTGTTTCTGTATTACTACCATTACTATTCCTACAGTATCTGGAAGAACTATTACTTATTCACATCCAACAAATGTTAGTTCCCCCTACATAACCCCACGCCCCTACTTCCCTATGGTATCATAGCTAGTGGTTGTTGGAGGCAGGCTGGCCATGGCTTTGGACTTTAGTGCTGGTATTCTTCCACAGTATCTTGCTGTCCATCTTTCTATTTAGAACCTTAAAAATGCAATTAGACCATACTATATATCTCCGTGACATTAACATTCTTTCCTTTTCAAAAAGGATGCCCAGATACCTTAAGATCAGTTCTTCGGAATATCCATTTATCCTCTGCTGCTCGGGGAGGGACCTGTGTGCCATCTGTATGATAGCCTAGTATGCCAGGGTGTGATGTTCTCTCTAATTATTTTTAAGTTTAAGTAGACAATCAATTCTGTAGAAACAATAAACCAGGAAGTCTGAAAATAATGGGAAGCTTAACGTCGAAATTAATCTTAAGGCAGAGTTAATCAACACACAATCATCTCTGTGCTACATGGTGATTAGGTATAAATGAAAGCTATTTGTGTAAATGAAAATAGTCAGTAATATTTTGTGCAATCAAACAAAGTACTTGCAGGGGCGTGTAGGAGTGAGCAGCGGCCCTGAATGTGGGTGGATAATAAAGTTACAGCTCCCAATGTCTCTAACTTGCTTGAGGAAAGTGTTAGCCACCGAGTCCCTAAAGGTGCTTACTGCAATGCCTGGCACTCATAAGTGTGCAATATATGTTCACTCCTCCTCTTCCATGTCTATTTCTTCTTCTTTACCTACCCTCTTCCTATAATAATAATAATTATTATTATTATTCCTTAGCCTTAACAAACACGGTCCCAGGACGGCTACTTTAGTTCCTAGTGTTGGAGAGCAAGTAACTATGATCGAGGGGCTTGGAGACCCCTGTTCAGACATTTGCAAAGAGGAAAAAACTACTCTGGAAAAAATGATTTTAGAATTCATTAGAAAGTTCTAGTAACAAGTGATACTTTCTCAGATAAAGAGAGCAATAAATAAAGAGCAGGATTATAGTAATTTTTAAAAATTCAGTGGATGGAGTTATGGGAATAGAACAGCAACAATGGCGAAGTGAAAAAGTGGCTCAGTTCATGCAGGGTGATAATATGGTGTAGATAGTGTGGGGGATTGCTTCCTGTTCCTTGGTGACCCTTTGTCTGAGAATCCTCCCAGCCTTGCCCTGTCTACTCATTGGGATGTGTTGGTATATGTTCACTTGTCCGGGTTTGGAGTGGCAGAGGACTCTGGTACTTGACTCGGGCTGAGCCAATCGGACTCTTGCAGCTGTCATTCAGGGACAGTGAGCTCCTGTGTGTAGCTTGAATTGGTAACATATAAACTTGAGAGTCAAATGATGCCTGTCAGGTAGAGAGAGAGAGAAGAATGGAATAGAGAGGTACAGAGAGAAGCAGAGATGATGGTCTATGAGATCCTACAGTAAAAGAGAAATGGAAAATGGCTGACTGGGTCTCTCTCTGTGGGTTTTCCAGCATCTGCTTTGGATTCTCCAGACACCTAGGTCCACTTCCCAATCTTGGGTTCTGTGAGAACTCGTATATCCGTTTGATCCGTTTCCCTGTTTTCGTGAAGCTAGCTCAAATGGGTTTTTGTTATCTGCAACCAAAAGAACCTTACCCAAAACACCTTGCTTAGTCAGATTGCTTTCCCAACAGCTTTCACTGAAGGAAAGGAATTTGGATAGTTTTGTTGAGAGATGATAAAATAGACACTGCCCCTTCCTTCTTTGAGGCTAATGCCAAGCTTAACTTTCTTTAAGTCATTTTGCTCCTAGGTGTCTGGGTGGCTCAGTCGGTTAAGTGTTCAACTCTTGATTACGGCTCAGGTCATGATCTCACGGTTCATGGGTGTGAGCCCCATGTCCGGCTCTGTGCTGACAGTGTGGAGCCTGCTTGGGATTCTCTCTCCCTCTCTTTCTCTGTCCCTCCCCAACTTGTACTCACATACATGTGCTCTCTCTCTCAAAATAAATTAAAAAACATGAAAATAAGCACATTTTAAAAATCATTTTCCTCCTTCTCTCTCCTGGCCTGAAGAATTAGGTCAGAATGGGAATAGGTGAATATTGTGGCAGTGGGGCAGGGACAGGATAAAAACAGCTGTATTGGAGACTTTATGTCCTGGGTAGTGTTGAATACTCACATCTCCAACACATGTTGTTACTACTATCCCTGTTTTTCATGATGAGAAAATTGAGGCTCAGAGAGGGTAAATACATTTCCCAGGGTCACACAGCAGAAAAGTAGGACGATTGGGAATCAGATTTAGATCCTCTGATCGGTGACTGTACAGGACTCATCATCTAAATCTCAGACTCTCATCTGAGTCTCATCTGACTCTGCTTCCTGCAGACTGTTCAAGGGTCTCCAGGAACCTGCTGCCACAGTTCTAGCCACTGGACCTGGGTAACCACTGTTCCCCACCAGTGGATCTGCAGCTAAGAATAGCTTTTGGAAGGGCTTAAGAGTCAGTGGGCCAGCAAAAACAAAGTACTAAGGGGAGTGAATAAATCAGTTTGCAAGAAATACAAGTCTACTTTTGCTTATTACAAATAGATGCAATGATTTTTAGAATAACACCAAATATGGACTTCGTTAAAGAAAAGTCTTGGGGCACCTGGGTGGCTCAGTCGGTTAAGTGTCCATCTTTGGCTCAGGTCATGATCTCACTATTCGTGGGTTTGAGCCCCGTGTCGGGCTTGGTGCTAAAAGCTTGGAGCCTGGAGCGTGCTTCAGATTCTGTGTCTCCCTCCCACTGCCCCTCCCTCACTCGCAACTCTCTCTGTCTCTCTCTCTCTCAAAAACAAATAAACGTTAAAACAATTTTTTTTAAGTCATTAGTTTTCTTCTATGTCCCCTGTTGCAGGAAAACTCATTTCTCCAAGTAGTTTGCAGTGGTAAGAGACACAGAATGAGTGACAAGGGGATCCAAATGTGTTCTCTGTGTTGGACGTAATTAAGAATCCAGAAAATATTTCCGTATGGAGCTTAGTTAGGACAGAAAGTTACCAAATTTGAAGCAGGTCAAGCCTCCATGTGTGTGGAGGATGAATCTGTCCCATTGAACAGAGATTTCCTCTAGAGAAAAAATTGAGGACCAGTTTTCTGAGTCCCATCCATGCACACGGTGTGGAAGATTTCTGCATTCAGCAAAATCCTGGGACCGCCCAGAAAAGTCTATATTCAAGACGATCAGAAATGATAGAAGAAAAGTTTCTCTGGTCATCCAACCAGCAAACATTTGGTGAACACCTGCTTGGGCCAGAGCACTGAACTGGGAGCAGAAGAAGACATGAGAAGGTCATCAAAAGCTGTGAGCCCACTTTGAGAACTTAACGTGTCACTTATGTATCCAGGCAGCATTTATGAAGCACCTGCTATGTGCCAGACACTGGTCTAGGCGTTGTGTTGGAAGAACACGGTGAACCGGGCTAGATGAGGTCCCACTGCCATGGAGCTTAAATTCTAATGGAAAGAGACAAAAAACAAGCAAGGACAGAACGGAATAGAAAATAAACATATATGCTAATTTTCAGAGAATAAAGAAAATAAAACAGGGTAATGGGATGAAGCAAGGATGGAGAAAGGGACTATTTTAAATACGGTGGCCTCTGAGGCCTGAGTAATGAGGAGGCAGTCAACTGAAGCTCCGGGGGGAGCATTTTAGGTGAAGAAGACAGTGCAAAGCTGAGGGATATTTGAGGACCCCAAAAGCTAGCAGCACAGCTAGAGAGTGACAGGCAGGGCCTGAGCCTCGCAGACCACGGAAAGAGTCAGGTGTTATTCTAGGTGTAATCAGAAGACTTTGAAGGGGGTTGGGCAGGAGAGTAATAGGATCTACTTTGTTTCAAGATGTGGAAGGCCATTCTGGACGCCTTGTAAGAGAATGGGCTCCGGAGAGCAGGAGAGGAAGTGACTGGTAGGGACACTAGTTAGGCTACAGAGGAGGGGTAATGGTGGCTGGAACAGAGGAATCATCATCTAAAGCTCAGACTCTCGTCTGAGTCTCATCTGACTCAGTCTGCTTCCTGCAGACTGTTCAAGCATCTCCAGGAATCTGCTGCCACAGTTCTGGCCACTGGACCTGGGTAACCACTGTCCCCCACCAGTGGATCTACAGTTCAGAACAGCTTTTAGAGGGCTTACGAGTCAATGGGCCAGCAAAAACAAAGTCCTAAGGGGAGTGGAGAAATCAGTTTCCAAGAAATACAAGTCTACTTTTGCTGGCAGTGGGGCCAATGAGACGTGAGTGGATTTAACATGCAGCCTGAGGGGACAGGACTTGCCAGATGTTCCTAGGCGGGGGTGGGGGGGGTGGAGGGGTGGGGGTGGGGGGGGGTAGGGGGGGTGGCTGCAGGAATGGAGGAGGACTCGGGATTTGGGCCTGAGCAAATGCACAGAGCCACCAACTAAGGCTGGGGAGAAGTGGGTAGGAGATGTTGTAGTGGGAAATTGAAGAAGAAATTTGGAAGGAAAATGATGAGCCCCATTTTGGACATGTTACATTTGATGTGCTTTTTGATATAGCGTGGTTGGACAAACACATCATAAACAGGCAAGACAACTCAAGTAGTAGAGAAAGCGTGGTATCCACCAGAGGCCTTGAATATATAAAATCCCCTTAATACTTCAGACCCTTCCAACAAAGGGTCCTGTACCTCAGAGCTCCAACGATTTACCAGATGATTGTGGGCATGTGCTTAACTCCTTAACTCCTAACTTTATATTCTCCACCTATAAAACATAGATAAAAACAGCATCAACTCCATAGAGTTGAGGTGAAGATTAAAAGGGATTCTGCACATAGAGTACTTACTACAGCTCTTGGTGCATGGTAAACATTCAATAAATATTAGCCCTTAGTAACTGTATTGTTTTCTTAGGGCTGCTGCTAACAAAGTCCCACCCACTGGATGGCTTAAAACAACAGAAACGTATTGTCTCACAGTTCTGGAGGCCAGGAGGTCTGAAATCAAGCTATCAGCATGGCTCTTATCCCTTTTGAAACCCATGGGGGAGAATCCTTCGTTGGCACCTCCAGTTTCTGATGTTTTGGGGCAGTCCTTGGCTTGTAGATGCATCTGCCTCTGTTGTCACAGGCTGTCTCTTTCCTGTCGGTTTCCTTACAAGAACACCGGTCATTGGACTAAGGGCTCACCCTTCTCCAGGATGATCCCACCTTAACTAATCACATCTGCGGGGACCTGATTTCTCAACTAAGGCACAGAGGCTGGGAAGAGGGACAGCATTCAGTCCATGACAGTAGTACTAATAATATCACTGAGAAGTTACTTCCATATCTTGGTCGAGGGCCATGCCAAACAGAGTCGCTTCCGATCAGTTCTTCCAATTCACGTAATGGTCTTTGTCTCTCAGAAAGAACTCGATTGTGTGTGGTTGGCATTTGGACAGAAAGCGAGTTGAAATATTCTATTCATACTTAGAATCGTAGAATGACTTTGTCTCACTGCTTCACCTTGTGAGTGAGCCAACCAAAGCCTAGGTGACATGATCCTGGCAGGGGGTGCATATCTTCACAGCAGCCATGCCGAGTCTGGGAAGCTTGGCTTCTCTCTTCCAAGCTGATGTTTCCCTCTCTGTACTCGTTCGGTCCTGTACCCAAATGGCAATGGAACCTCACTACCCTCACCCCTTCCTAATCCCATCTCCCCATCCAACCACCACACCAACTTAGAATCCAAACCTATCTCCTTCTCCAGCTGGATTCAGGGCACTTGTTTTTCACTTCCTGTTTGAGTCTGAGGACGTCAAGCAGCAACTGAAGGTTGTAAAAGATAAAACTCTAAACAGATGTGGTGGGCTATTATGACTATTCAAGCAACTCACTCTTTAAAAAGCAATTCTCCGGGGCGTCTGGGTGGCTCAGTCAGTTAAGTGACTTCTGCTCAGGTCGTGATCTCGTGGTTCATGAGTTCGAGCTCTGCGTCGGGCTCTGTGCTGACAGCTCAGAGCCTGGAGCCTGCTTTGGATTCTGTGTCTCCCTCTCTCTCTCTGCCCCTCCCCTGCTCATGCTCTCTCTCTCAAAAATAAATAAACATTTAAAAAAATAAAGAAAAATAAAAAGCAATTCTAGTGTAACAAGACAAGCTGGCATAAGAAGTTTCCCTTAAAGTGACGACTTAAATGTCATACTGATTAGGAAGCTTTCAGCTGCAAGTAACGTGACAGCTGAATACAAGTGGCAGGAGCAGTAAGGGGTCTGTCTCACATAATGAGACCATCAGAACGAGGGTGCTTAACTGGGTATTTTAACCAGTTCAGGAGGCCTGAAGCGGCTTCTCCAGAATCCTGCTGGCTTTTTCCTGTGGTCCCAAGATGGCTGCAGCAGCTCCAAGGGCACTTGCGTTAATCGTGCCTTTCTATTTTCTGTATTTCTGATGCTTTGACCTCTCAGAGCCTTGCTGACCGTGGGGAAGACGCCCCTCACAGGGCTAGCTACTTCCTAGAGATGGTAACCCCCTCCACGCACCTGTGAGGATGCCTTTCACATGCAAACCAAACAATCCAGACCCCACACCCCAACTGCCTCCTTTATCAGACTCTCACAGTCTGGGCCACCATCCACCTGCCCTAATCACCTCAGCACCAGGTTCCAGGCGACTAAGAACTTCCCTTAGCCCTCAGAGCCTTGCCGAAATTATTCTAACTGACCAATCCCAAGGCCGCATACTCTACCCCACCTGTTCTGTCCCACAGAAAACCACAGTCAAGGCTCTTGTCCATATTTTCCCCTGCTCCCTCTCCCTCCCACCCCCAGACTGACCCTGGTGCTTCCCCATGTGTCACGGTGTGCTCTGTCCTCTCCTCTAAGAGCTTTGAGAAACACACTGTCTTTTCAATGACAATTGTCCCTGATCTGTTGGCCTCACCATACCTGCAAAATAATAAACCTGGATTTTATTTATTTATTTTTAAAATGTTTATTTATTTTGAGAGAGAGAGCACTTGCATGGAGGGGGGAGGCAGAGAGAGTGAGAGCAAGAGAGAGCGAGCGAGTGTGTGTGTGTGGGGGGGTGGGAGACACAGAGAGAGGGAGAGAGAGAATCCCAAGCAGACTCTGGGCTGTCAGTGAGGAGCCCAACGTGGGGCTCGAACTCAAGAACTGAACTGTGAGATTATGAACTGAGCCGAAATCAAGAGTTGGATGCTTAACCGACTGAGCTACCCAGGTGCCCCATAAACCTACGTTTTAAAAACAGTTATATCCTCACATGATAAGTCCAAAAGCATAAATGAGCTGGAGAATGAGCACCTTCCTAGAGCACAGGGGAGGGTGAATATTAGAACTAGAGCAGAGTTCTGATGACAAAGGCAATGGAGGGATCTTGGCTGTTGGGTAGGCAATCCACACTGTCACAGCCCTGAGGGAATACAAGTAAGAGAAAGGTCAAGATTGGGTCAGTCTGATGAGGAAGACTTTCTGGAGGGCATGGGCTTCAGTGAGATCTAGGAGTCCTAGATGGACTTGATATGTGTGGCATATGGAAGTGAGAAGTCAGTAGAAGGAAAGGAGAAACAGAAAACAAACGAGCTGCACCTTGATGACGGTGGTAGACACACGTACTTGATGTGCAGAGTGGGGTAGCCTTGGCCAAGGATATTGTTTGAAGATCCCAGCTGGCCTGCAGTCCTTCCTTCCTTCCTTCCTTCCTTCCTTCCTTCCTTCCTTCCTTCCAAGTATAGTTCCTGGTCCTTTCTGACTTTAAGTCACTTGCCTATGGAATGGAGAAGGATGGCTATGCCATCAAATAAACCAACCTGGCTGCAAGGAGCACCAGCATCCATCCCCGCTCAGGAGTCTTGGTTTAAAGATGCTACAAGACGTCTGTGACAAGGAACAGTGGGTCATAAGATCTATTTCTGCCTGCTGCCTATGACTCAGGGGATGACTCAAGGTGAATCTCTACCCGTCTCTGAGTCTCTGGCCCCCATCTGTGCAGAACAGAAGACCACATCAGTATTTCCCTCCGGCAAGGCTGCCTGTCCCTGCTGCTGACTCTCTTCAACCTTTCGGGCTCTTTCTCCCCCTTTCACTTCCCCACTTTGTTTTTCTTTTTCTCCTTTTCCAAATAGCACTGCTCTGAAGCAAGCCAGGCATGTGTCCTGGGGATGGCTCTGCAGGCTGGCCCTGAGCTGCGGGGGCAGGCTCACGAGGGCTCCCTCCATTTGCTGGATAAATAATGTGAACTTGAGTGCTGGCTCCTGCGGGCGGGGGCAGATTTCCATTTTGCTGGGGTCAGCTCCCATTCCACTAGGGAGGTTTTGAATGTTAATAGGTATTTCTCTCCTGGTGCCCAGCTCCTGCTCTGTTCTTTACAGAGCACCAGTCCGAGAGAGGGCCTTCTGCTGGAACCCTACTGAGAGACTATTACTCTTCTCATTGTTTTTCTTACAAATTAGTTTCTGGCTTTAATGGCTCTGGTTGCTGAGCAGACTTTGAAAACTGGGGCGGCGCATGGGGTGGGGTGAACTGGAGGCCTGCAGGAGTGTGTGGCTTGGGATTTAGGTGGAATTAACTCTCACTGGTTTCTTGGAGACTTGGGGGATAGCAGTGGGCTTTGTCTTCCCTTAGAAGGAATTGTGTTTCTGTTATTGTATGTTTAAGGAATTTTAGCACTGGTAGCCCTAGAATACAACAGACTGAGAACAAAGATCTCAACGGGATTTGGGGAGTGTTGCTCAGCTGTAGGAGGGTTTTGAGTTAGAGTCAGAGCTGGGGTTTGAACATTACTTCAGGGCTGTCTTGTTTAATCCCTCCCCCCCCCCTTCCCCCGCTGCTGGAGCATCAAAGGAAATAATCCAGGGACGCACTGGGGCTAGGAATGTGGGAACAGGTGCATGCAGGGTGGGCGGACAGGGACAAAGTTGAGAATCAACTGGAGGACAGTGGGGGCCCAAGGAGGTCACACGCCTGTGAGAAAATTGGTTGGAACTGGTAACCTGAATGATTCATTTTGTGTTGAGGATGTGTTAGTCATGTCTGCAGCGAGCTGGGACAAGAGGTGACCTGAGGCTAGAAATTGCGGATGAGTGGAAGATCCCACCAGGGCCTGGAACTTCTGTACAGCAAGATGGGAGTGGATGGTGGGGAGAGCAGAAAGAATAACAGCTATTATTAAAAGAGAAATTTGGGGATGGGAGAAATTATACTGAGGAGCTGCCGTGAGTCTCCTTTTCAGTTAAATGGGGATGTTTTGGAATAAAAACAGGCCCAGAGTGGGCAAATGGTCCTTTAGCATCACAAGGCTGGCGTAATTACTCCCAAAAAGTAGGGTCAAAGTTGTGTTTGTGGGAAAAAAACGCGCCCTCCTTATGTAGCTCAGGCCTCGGGCTTTGGAAGAAAATTAATTGGTGCTGTAGCAAGGGGTGTTTGCCTTTAGATCATTCGGGGAAAAGCAGCCTGCAGCATTTGCTGGGGGACAGAAGCTGGAGTTGAGACACCTGTCATCTCCTGCCATCCCTCCCAACCCACCCAGCCGTGCACACAGTTCTCAGAGGACGAGCAGAGAGCCGGGGAGAGGAACACTCACTGACAGACTGACAGACGGCAGTCAAGAAGAGAATGGGCTGAGTCTGGCATCGCCCCAAGGGAGGGGAAGGCTATCCCTATAAAGGAAAGGCTTAATGGGAGCACATTGTGGGAGGCTGAAGTGGAACAAGGGAAAGAGAGAACTAGGAACGTTCTGCCAGGGATGTTCAACTATGCCTCCTCTTATGTGCAAGTGATAGGAGCTATCATTTCTTAGACCAAGTCTGTTCTAAGCTCCTTTTTTAAAAATTCTTTTTTTAAATGTTTATTTATTTATTCTGAGAGACAGAGAGGGAGAGAGCACACACGCGAGCATGAGCAGGGGAGGGGCAGAGAGAGAATCCCAAGCAGACCCCACGCTATCAGTGCAGAACCCGATGCAGGGCTCGATCTCACGAACCATGAGATCATGACCTGAGCTGAAATCAAGAGCTGAACACTTAACCGACCGAGCCACCCAGGTGCCCCTGTTCTAAGCTCTTTTAAATTGATGGTCTCATGTAACCCTCACCCCAGTCCTAAGAGAAGGTACTATCTCTGTTTTATAGATGAGAAATGAAAGGATTAAAAAAGTCCATACGACCTGCCCAAGGTCATTCCACTAGCCAGTGGTGACACCAGGATCTACCTCAGGCAGTGTGAGCCTAGAACTCAACTCTCAAACCCTGCACTGTGCTGGTACAAGGAGCCAGAAACAAAATGGTTGCACCTGCAGTGTGCGGGGTCTTTCCAGCTTTGCGCACCTTTGACAAATAATGAATTCAACTGCCATCAGAAATGTAGCTATAGGGGTACCTGGGTGGCTCAGTTAGTTGAGTGTCCAACTCTTGTTCTCAGCTTAGGTCTTGATCTTAGGATCTTGAGTTTGAGTCCCGTGTTGGGTTCCATGCTGGGCATGGTGGGAAAAAAAAAAAAAAAGAAGAAGAAGCAGAGACTGGCGAAGACTGTCAGGCCGTACTAGGAAAAGGAGAATCCTTTTAGCAGTCGTCTGACAGCCTGGTCTTCCACCTTGCTTGCCTAGACAGAGAGGATGAACAGATGACAAGTCTTGGAGATTTGGAGGGACATGTCACATGGGTTACCTCGCTGGCGATGGTGGTGGCAGTCTCCCACATCACATGACAGCTACTGAGACTCTGCTCTGATGGTGGCCCAGGACAGCAGAAGAGCTGAGCCCACCTTGGCACCCATGTGTCCATTAAATCAGCGTTCTTCAGGCAGCTGTATGTGACAGAAACAGGCCAGGGCCAAGGCAGACCTTCCAGAGAACAGAGTGATGGACACCTGGAGGAGAATGGTGGAAGGCCTCTGTTCATTCATTCATTCATTCGACCAGAAATGTTCATTGAGCAAGTACTCTGAGCCAGGTACTGTGGTACATGGTAAAAATACATGACCTGGTTTATGCCTTCAAGGTTTTAATAGTATAGATAGACAAATAAGCCAAATTCAACTGAGTATGAAAAGTGGGGGAGCAAGTACAGTGGGCCATCTTGGGCTGGGGTGAGGTCAAGGATAAGTTCCTGGAAAAGGTGATATTCAAGCTGACACCTGAAAGTGAACAGGAGTGAGATAGGCCTGGGGTTGGGGGTGGTGGCAGGAAAGATGAGCTTTCCAGGTAGAACCAATAGCATGTGTAAAGGTCCACAGGTAAGGCAGAATGTGGACAATCTAGTTCTTTCTGGTTGGAAGCTGATGTCAGGGGAGCTGAGCCAAAGCAATACCATGAATGGCTTTGTAGACTTTGTCAAGGAATGTGGACTTTCTCCTGGGGCAATGGGGAACCCCTGAAGAGTCTCAAGAATGAGAGCAATGAGATCAGATATACTTAGCAAGATTACTCTGACTAAGGTGTGGAGGGTAGTTTGGAGGGAGTCCAGTTAGGGGGTTATTGAAGTTTTCCAAGCAAAAGATAATGGTCTGTGACCCTCAGGTCTGTGTAAAACACCTCAAAACCAGGGGAGAAATCTTTTGGTGTGATTTGAGGACAGGCCTTCCTTTCCCAGTGTCCAGGGATCAGGGCACAATCCCTAAGTGCCAGCACGGGCAGCTGCAGTTTACAAACAGAACAGCTCAAGGCTAAAGGTGCCCACAGTGAGTGAGGAGATTTGAAAGAAGGTTCCCTGGAAGAGACCAAAATTTCCATTAGATGTAGAAGAGGTGTCAAAACAGATTTTCTGGGGCTCAAGCCAAGTGGCATGGTCTGCCATTCAACCAGACAGGAAGTGCAGGTGAATTTCTAGGCTGGGAACTGATTCTCCTGTGGGAACATCTGAGCGGGAAGCGGGGACCCGAGAGCCACGGAGCTGAGGCCACAGCGGTTTCAGGGACTTTATAATGTCCCTAGATTTGCCATTTAAAAATTCGGTTGGATTGCTTTTCTGTAGGAACTAGCAATAAAACCCTGAAAATACAAAGGGTTATTACTTATTTCGCGTGCAGGCTGGTAGGTGTGACTGGTAGGCTACACCCTGCTGGGTGTGTGTGGGGGTGGTTTGTGGTGAATGGCAGTTTGATAGTAGGTGGTAACTGCTGGAAAGAAGAAAAATCAGTTTGGGGGCCTGAGGAAGAGGAATTGTGGTTGTTTGAAAATATGTCCTCAAATTCTTTGACATTCTGTGCTTCAAAAGTGGAGTGCTTCCTGTCCCCTTGCATGTGGGCCAAACTGAGTAACCTGATCCTAATGCCTAGAATGTGTCAAAAGTGACAGTGTGTGACTTCCCAGGCGAGGCTATGGAAGGTGTCATGGCTCTCTTGGCATTATTCCCTCAGGGGAAAGCCAGCTACTGTGTCTTGAGAACCTTCCAGCAGCCCTGAGGAGAAGCCCCCGTGCAGAGGAACAACTTACCACCACCATGTGGGTGAGCTGCCTCAGAGGTGGCTCTTCCACCCTCGCCCTCAGTCACACCTGCAGATGACTTCAGGTTCCAGCTTGCCAGTCATCCAGGTGAGACCCCAGACCCCAGAGGGAGATAAGGCATTCCTGATGTGTCTTGTCTAAATCATGACACACAAAAACTGTGAGATAATAAGTGAAGGTTGTTGTGTTACACCATTCAGTCGTGGGCCAGTTTGTTGCGCAGTAACAGATCCTGATACAGGGATGAAGACGGCCTGGCCTGGGACTTAGAGGTGTGGCTCAAGGTTTAATTGAAGAGAGGGTCTTTTGTTCCTTTACAGTGGGCTTCCCCACCTCAAAGCTTCATCTCTGTATTCATTCACACACACATCCATCCATCCATCCATCTCTTCATCCATCCATCTATCCACCCATCCATCTGTCCATCCATCTCTCTATCCATCCATCATCCATCCATCCATCTGTCCATCCATCTGTCCATCCATCCATCATCCATCCATCTGTCCATCCATCCATCCATCATCCATCCATCCATCCGTCCATCCATCCATCCATCCATCATCCATCCATCTGTCCATCCATCCATCCATCATCCATCTGTCCATCCATCCATCCATCCATCCATCTCTCCATCCATCCAACCATCCATCCACCCATCATCCATCCATCCATCTCTCCATCCATCCATCTGTCCATCCATCCATCCATCCATCCATCCATCCATCCACCAATCCATCCAACCATCCATCTTTCCATCCATCCATCTCTCCATCCATCCATCCATCCATCATCCATCCATCCCTCCATCCCTCCATCCATCTGTCCATCCATCCATCCATCCATCCATCCATCCATCTCTCCATCCATCCATCCATTCATCCATCCATCCATCTCTCTGTCCATCCATTCATCCATCTTCCCACCCACACGCCCAACCCTCAAACCACCCATCCATTCACAAAACATTTAGAGTATAAGCTCCAGACCAGCAAGAACTCTGTCTGCTTTATTTGTTTTCATGTCCCCAGTGTTTAGAGCCATGCCTCGCACATCATTGGCACTCAACGTGTATTTGTTAAATACAGAGAATTCATTGTTCCCCTTCTCAGAGAGTTCTCAGTGTAATGGTAGCAGACAAGATGTCAATAATTGGAAGTCAACAATGTTATAGTAGAGATAAGCATGGGGTAGGGTGGAGGACAGAGGAAAGGCCGGTACCTTGGAGTGACAGGTGCACAGTGGAGTCAGGAAAGGCTCCAAGGCCTGAGCTGAGTTTTAAAGGATGAATAGAGTAGCCCAGGAAGTTGAGGCAGGACTGGCGTGAGAGACAGTGGACCATCCAGAGAGCAGCAGAGTTCTGGGTGTCTGGAACTCCTTGGGCCCTTTGCCTGAAAGAGTGAGGAGTAGTCAGAAGGCACAGGCATGGGCAGCCAGCCACCTGACCTGGCCGGGGCACCGGGTACAGCCTCTTCAGGGTAGTGCTGGACCGTTAAGGAAATTCAGCCTCGCTATGGGTATCTCCACCCCACCCACACCACCGGCTTTTTCTCATCCTCACCTTACCTTCTATTTTCTCATCATTTTGGTCTGCTCACAATTTCAGTCCATTTTTTTTCTGTGTGCTTAACACACAGTCACCCTTCAAGATCCAGTTCAAGAATCATCTCTTTTATGATACATAAAAGATCAATCTGCCCCTCTGGTAAAACTGACCTATGCTTACAGCCTCAGTTGTGCCTTTCATCCGTCGATTTGAACACACACCACAGATGGACCCATTCTGTTGGCTTTCCCCGGTTCAAATTCCTCAGAGAGAGAAATCGATTGGTCAGTCTTATTTAGTTACAAGTTACTAGCCACCCTAAAGTTTAGCTGCTTTTGGGATATGTTGTGGCCTGAATGTTTAATGTCACCTCAAAATTATTTTTTAATGTTTATTTATTTTTGAGAGAGAGAGAGAGAGAGAGAGATAGAGAGTGAGTGGCGGGGGGGGGGGGGGTGGGGGGAGGGTGCAGAGAGAGAGAGAGAGACAGAGAATCCCAAGCAGGCTTTGCACTGTCAGCAAGGAGCCCAATGCGGGGCTCAAACTCACAGACTGTGAGATCATGACCTGAGCCAAAACCAAGAGTCGGACGCTTAACTGACTGAGCCACCCAGGCCCCGATCACCTCAAAATTCTTATGTGGAATCCCTAACTCCCAATGTGACGGTATTTGGAGGTGGGGCCTTTCAGAGGTAATTAGGCTTCGATGAGCTCACGGGAGTGGGGACCCCATGACGAGATTAGTGTCCTTATCAGAAGAGGCCAGAGCTCACTGGCTCTCTCTTTCCCCACCATGTGAGGATAGAGTGAAAAGATGGCCATCTGCAAGCCAGAAAGAGAGGCTCATCTGGAACCCTGATCTTGGACTTCCCAGACTCCAGAACTATGAGAAGTAAATTTCTGTTGTTTAAGCCACCCTGTCTGTGGCATTTTGTCACAGCAGTCCGAGCTGACTAGGACTGGACAGGTGTCTGTCCTTGGCCCGATCAGCTGTGGCACAGGGAGGCAGGCAGGGCTGCAAAGTATGAGAAGAGCCCCCTAGGGCAGCCTCTTCAGCAGAGTCCAAGGGCAGGGAAAATTCCTTTCGGAGGGGTTCTGAGCTATGAGAGTACAAATGGCAGGCAAGAGGTTTTGGATCTTGTAGCAGACAGCTTTTGGTGCGTCGTGTTCACCTCCCCTTGGTCCACCCCTGATTTCAGTTGCTGCAGTGGTGGATGTTCTGTGCAAGCTCAAGATCACTGCTCTACAACAGGTCCCGCCTCCAGCACGCTCCACCTTCTCTCTCTGAGCGGCTCCGAGGCCACAGGAACTCTCTGCTGGGGGAGGAACGAGTGGGTAGTGCCCCGCAGGATCCCTTCATCAGGGGAGGGGCTGGAGCTGGGGGATAAACGCTGGAGCCTCCTGTCGTACAGGTGGACAGTTCTGGGAGTGACTCAGTAAGGGGTCTTTGCAGAACTGAGCCCCGTTGCCTTCAGCAGCGATGGCCCACGGCAACCACACGTGGGCTCGTTCTCTTTGTCTCTCTCTTCCTGCTCCCCCACGCCTGCTTTCTGGACAATTTTATAAACCGTCTGCACCCAAGTCTTAATCTTATGCTCTGCTCTCAGGGAACACGACTGAGATTTACTCCGAAGGCAATAGGGAGAGCCCTTGAAACGTTTTTCCCCCCCTTTCTAATAATAATCCTCTAATGAACTCGAGGCACTCTACCGAGCAGAGAAGTTACGAGTACAATACACTGTGGTCCTTGAACCTCAGGAGCTTATCACCTCCTCCTCCTATAACCTTTTCAGTGTTTTTATTTCCATGATCTCATTTGGCCCTCTCAGCAACCTTTCCAGAAATGTAGTGCAAACATCATTATTTCCACCTTATAGAAAAAGCAAAAGGAGGCAGAAAGGTTAAAGCAGTTTGCAAGGTCACGCAGCTAGCACATGGCCTTTTAAGCAATTAAAATCTGTGGCTGGGTTTATAAATTATCATAGGTACTCAGAGAAAATATAATGTTAAAAGCAACACATTTGCCATAATTTAATTATTCACTTGCCTTCATTATATTTTCTTTGCTTTTACTGTTTCTTCTCAACTTTCCAAATATTGTACTGGCTGTTAATCAGTGCTATATAATTTCTTCTGTGAAATTAGGTCAATGTACAACGTGTTAACATAACTTTCCTTTTCTAGTTTAAACAACATTTTAGTAAAACTGAATCTTAACAGAAGAAGAAAAAAAAACCCCTTTGATTACCACTGCATAATTTTAAACAGAAGGAAACGATGGGATTTGCATTTTAGAACACCCTGGTCTGAGGGCAGCGGGGAGAGATTGGAGGGGCAAGATTCTACGTTCCCTCTCTAGGCAGTTCCATTCCTTTCCGTGGCTTTAAATAACATCTGTGTGCTGATGACTCACGCATTTACATCTCTAGCCCCAACTTCTCTTCAGAGCTCCAGATTGGCAGATCCAACCCTTAACTGTCAGCTCCATTTGGATGTCTCACAGGAGCTCAAACTTAGTGTGTCCACAGTAAACTCTTGGTTTCCACTCTTCCCCCAAAATGTCCCTTTGAGACTTCCAAGTAGAGATGTCAGTCAGAGGGCGTGGTGAGTGGTATCGCCGTAGCCCCAGGGGCTCAAGCCAGAAACCTGGAAGTCATTCCGGATCCCCTCTCTCTCACCTTCTGTATCCAGTCACTTAGCAACTCTGGCAAGTTATGTATTTCCTGAATGTGTCTCAGATCTGTTTACTTCTCCCCATCCTGGCCTCCATCACCTCTTGCCTGGAGCAGGGTCATCGCCCCCTAACAGTTGTCTCTCCTTTCTGTTGAAATAGGGGTGGGGGGAAAGCGGAAGTTTTCCCTCTGATTGGCTTCATGCTTCCATATGGAGCCACCTCCACGAGATGAACAGTACTGGCCTCTCTCCACCATCTGAGTGGTGAGTTTAGGGACTGGAATAGCTAGCATGGCTTAGCTTTCTCTCAGAATGATCTGCCTGGCTCAGGAAGGCTGTACTCGTCTTCTCATGCTGTGTAACAAATTACCACAAACTTAGCAGCTTCACACAGCACACACATATCATCTCGCAGTTTCTGTGGGTCAAGACTCTGGGCGTCACTTAGTTGGGACCTTCGTGTAGCTTTGGCAAAGTCGCAATCAAGGTGCCAGCAAGGACGTCTTCATCTGGAGGCTCAACTGGGGAAGAATCGGCTTTCTTTGGGTTGTTAGCGGAATTCATGTACTTGAAGTTGTATGACTGAGAGCCTGGCTTTTTGCTGGCTGTCAGCTGGAGACCATCCTCAGATCCTAGGGGCTACCCACATGTGGGCTCCCTCAGCAAGGCTGCTTATTTCATCAAGCCAGCAAGGAGAATCTCTCGATCCAGCCTGCTATGATAAAGTCTTATATAAGGTTATGTAACCATGGACATGCTATCACCTTGGCCATAATGCAACCTAACTGAAATCGCATCACCTTTGCCGCGTTCTATTGGTTAGAAGCAAGGCAGGTTCTATTTGCACACAAGGGAAGGAATTACAGAAAAGCCTGGTTAGGAGGAGACAGAAAAGCACTGGGGGTCGCCTTAGGGTTTAACTGCTACAGAAGCATGTGCCGCGTTCTGCTTCTCCACCGGGAGGTTTATAGAATGGCCCCTTATAAGGGAGCTGCTGTCATACAGAACTGCCTGGTCCTGAGGGGTTAGGGGTTGGTAACTCTGTATAATTCTTGGACAAAGTATGAGAAGGCTCATTGTTGCCACACCTAAGCCACCTTCTCCAAACAAAAAAACAAAAATTTTATCAGTTATGCAGACGCTATTTTGATTTCCTATTGTATAGGTGACTCTAGAGGCTCTCACATAATTCAGAACCCAGTTGGAGGATAGACAAATGTTATGTTTCTACTCCCTCAAGCCCAACATCCTCACCATTCTATTTTCCACAGAGAAGACAGATTGATCTCTTAAAAACATAAATTATGGATATTAGGAAGATAACAAGAAAATACTATGAACAACCTCATGTCAATAAATTCAACAAGTCAGATGAAATGGACAAATCCCTTGGAAGACACAAACTATTGAAGCTCTTTCAAGAAGAAATAGTCTTATATCTATGAAATATATTGAATTCATAGTTACAATTTTTTCTACAAAGAAAAATCCGGGCCCAAATTGTTTCGCTGGTGAATTCTACTAAAAATCTAAGGAAGAAAGAATCTCAGTTCTATACAAACTCTTGCATAAAACCGAAGAGGAGGAGCTATGTCCCAATTCATTGTTCGAGGCCAATATTACTCTGAAGCCAAAGCCAAAGAGATTATGAGAAAACTATAGACCATATCCCTCATGAAGAAATAGGCAAAAAGTCTTAAAATTGTGGCAAATCAAATTTAACAGCATATAAAAATGATAGTAAAACATGGGGCATCTGTGTGGCTAAGTCAGTTAAGCATCCAACTCTTGATTTTGGCTCAGGTCATATCCCAGGGTTGGGGGATCGAGCTCCAGTGTGTAGACCGCTTGGGCTTCTCTCTCTCTCTCTCTCTCTCTCTCTCTCTCTGCCCCTCCCCTGCTTGTGTTCTTTCTCTCTCTCTCTCAAAATAAATAAGTATACTTAAAGAAATGATAGTAAAACATGACCAAACATGTTTTGTCTCAGGAATGCAGGGTTGGTTTGCCATGAAAAAACTAGTCAATATAATTCACTATATTTACAACCTGAAAAGAAAAGCCATATGGTCATCTCAATAGATGAAGGAAAACTCTCAAAAGCCAGGAATAGTATAAAACTTTCCCAACTTGGGGTGCCTGGGTGGCTCAGTCGGTTAAGCGGCCGACTTTGGCTCAGGTCACGATCTCGCGGTCCGTGAGTTCGAGCCCCGCGTCGGGCTCTGTGCTGACAGCTCAGAGCCTGGAGCCTGTTTCAGATTCTGTGTCTCCCTCTCTCTCTGACCCTCCCCCGTTCATGCTCTGTCTCTCTCTCTCTCAAAAATAAATAAACGTTAAAATTTTTTTTAAAATTAAAAAAAAAAAGAAAAAGAAAAAAAAAAACTTTCCCAACTTGATAATGGGCATCTATGAAAAACCCAGAGCTAACATCATACCTAATGATGAAAAACCAAATGCTTTCCCACTAAAATTAGGAGATAGTAGACCAGACAACACTGTTAATTGGCTTGATCTAATTACATTTATAGAC
Organism: Prionailurus bengalensis; assembly: GCF_016509475.1. NCBI lineage: Eukaryota > Metazoa > Chordata > Mammalia > Carnivora > Felidae > Prionailurus > Prionailurus bengalensis. Next base: position 97,820,996 of record NC_057345.1, read on the forward strand.
TATTACACCCCAGTCCTCTCTCACCACTTCTAGTCAACACTGTAGAAGTTCTGGCCAGTGTAATCAGAGAAGAAAAGAAAAGAAATAAAAGGTGTACAGATATTAGAAAGAAATAAGTAAAACCACCTTTATTGTCAGATGACATGATTGCCTATGTAGAAAAGAGCTACTAGAACTAAGTGAGTTTAGCAAATTTGGAGGACGCAAATACACAAAATCCAATGTATTTGTATACACATTAGCAGTTAACAATCAGAAAGTGAAATTTATAGAAAACAACACCACTTACAACAGTATAAGACATGAAATACTTAGGGACAAATCTGAGAAAAGATGTGAAGGATCTGTAAGCTGAAACCTATAAAGCTTTGTTGAGAAAAATTAAAGAAGACCTAAATAAATGCTTTGCTCATGGATTAGAAAACTCAATATGGTTATGATGTCAGTTTTCCCCAAATTGGCTCACAGACTCAATGTGATCCCAATCAAGATAAATTCCGGAAGGCTCTTTCTTTCCCTTCCCTTCCCTTCCCTTCCCTTCCCTTCCCTTCCCTTCCCTTCCCTTCCCTCCCCTCCCCTCCCCTCCCCTCCCCTCCCCTCCCCTCCCCTCCCCTTCCTTTACCTTCCCTTCCCTTCCCAGAAAATAATGAGTGGATTCTAAAATTCGTATGGAGATTCAAAGGATCTAGAATAGTTAAACCAGATTTGAAAAAGAAGAACAACACTAGAGGTCTAACAACACTGAGCTCTGATACCAAGGGCTGAGCTACCACAACTGCCCTGTTTTTGATGACTTCTTCAGCCTGCTTGGGCTCCAAAACTGCACATAGGCCCACCCCTAAGATCAAAACCCGCCTCATTCCTCCCAAGCTCTGATACTCATTCTGTGATGTCCCCATCCCCATGTGACTATCCTTCTCATTCCTCTCAGGCTCTAAACTCTGCCACAGGTCAACTTTTTATCCAAAAGCTCCCTTCATCAGTTTGGACATCCACTGCCCCAGTCAAAGGAGGGACCTGGAGACTGGGAACACAGGCTTTAATCAACATTCTTGCAAGAGTGGGTGTCTGATGGGCAGGCACACTCAGGGCAGTTACAGCAGACAATTCATCTCCTAGCGTGAGTTCCCTCCCCTGATTCCTCATTGGCTGAGTACTACATTGGTTACAGACTTACCCAGAAGTCACCTATGCTCATGTACGGCAAAAAATAGTCTGATTGGAACAAATGTACCTTCCTTGAGGTGACACAGACTCTGGTTCTTTGGCGCATGCTCATCGCAAAGCCTGTGAAAAATAAGCCCGTGAAAAGGAGAGGGGGAAGAAGAACCAGGAAGTGGAGTGTCTAAGGGTTTGGGACTCCATTGTGGGGATGGGGGAGGTGTTCTAGACAGCACAGCTTTTATCTGGTATTTCTGAAAATGAATCATCTCATTTACTTCTCACAGTGCATGGCTGTGATCTCAATCAGTTAACCATTTGTTTTTCCCTTTCCTTTGTTCCTGGGCAGACAGGAGTGTCTGAGGAATGTCGGACGTATTCCACCTCGGGGGGCAGGGGTGTTTGTTAGCTTGTGCTTTGCCCTCAGCTTGCCTTATGATCCCTCCTTCATCAATTAGGCTCTAATTATTGTATCCATTTTATGAAAAATCTGTCCACACTGAAAAGGATTGTTCAGGTTCAAACCTGAGTACCACTGGCCACTTTGGTGTGGTCTCCGCACAAAGTAAAATGGAGGAGAGAGAAATGAGTAGGGGGAAATAATGAGCCATAATGAGTAACCCATAACGAGAAACCCATATTTCTCCCTACTCATTGTGGCTCATTATTTCCCCCTACTCATTTCTCTCTCCTCCATTCTTTGTAAAGCTTTTTTACTCTCACTCCAGAATCTTCCAGCCCATCTGGCTTCTTCTGCACTCCTCCCTATTCCACCCCTTCCTGTCTGTTTGTTAAGGTTCTTTAGATATCATCCAAGCCAACTCAAGCTAGTTTAAGTCAAAACGAGAACTTATTCCAGTCATGGAATCCAAAAAGGAGTTGACCATTGAGGTGCCTGGGAATAAGGACAACTCGAGGGGCTTACCATCAGATATTTGTGGGTCTGTCTTCTGGAGCAGAAGTCTTAAACTTTTTCACCGTGACTCACTGAAGAGGAGCGAAAACCTTGAAAGCTTTCAATTATTCCCAATTTCCAGAAGACAAAAGTCAGTGCAGCATGAATGATCACTGTACTAATAAAATTGCCAGGGAGAATATACATGCATATGCATATACAGAAGCATGATGATGCCATTTGAATTATAATGCATAGTTTTAAAGTCTAATTATTGAAAAACGATAGGCCCAAAAGATCACCACACAACCACCACAATAAACTAAACTGGTAATTATAAGCTAAATAATCAAGAAGCCAAATTTACATTTATTTATAATTAATGTAATTTATAATTAATGACCAATGTAATTAAGCCATTAAAACCCACAGTCAGTTCTACACAACATCGATGAGGCACTGATGATGAAGTGTCATTACCCCAAATTGCAGGAATCCCAGTGCCCTGTGTGTCTGTGCCGTGAGAGCATCCCATCATTGCCAACTTGGCCCGGCAGACCGCTTCCTCAGCACAACATCAAATTAGAGTTCTCAGAACATTCTTCTAACAGTCACTTGAGTTTATGAATCCTAAATTGTAGCAACCCATAACGACCCATCTGCTAGATTATTAGAAAATAGCCCCTCATTATACATAAAAATTAATGGCATTACACAGTAAAGTCATTGCAAAGTGCAAGCCAAAGGGCTTGCACTTTGGGTCTGTTAGAGGCTCACCAGGGGCTCCCGTCATACCTGGGGAGTCACTGCGCTGGGAATCGGCCACGATTTCCAGCCACGAACAGCTCATCTTCCTCAGATCAAAATCTCTAAATCCTAAGAGAGATTCGAATTGGCGCAGCTTGAGCTAGCTTGAACCAGGTGTCCACCCTAGAAACCAATCACCCGTGGGGTTGGAGAGCAGGGAGCAGGGCCTCTCAACAGGAAGTTGTTTTTTTGTTGCCACTGCCCTGTGCACGTGGAGGTCAATTCCCACAGAAGAGAACTCCACCGATGATAGCATCCACTAAAATAGCAACAACAATCAAAACTGAATCAGGGTCCGGGTGTCTGGGTGGCTCAGCCGGTCGGCTCAGATCACGTTCTTCCGGTTTCGTGGGTTTGAGCCCTGCATCGGGCCCTGTGCAGACAGCTCAGAGAGCCCGGAGCTTGCTTCAGATTCTGTGTCTCCCTCTCTCTCAGCCCCTCCCCTGCTTGTGCTCTGTCTCTCTTTCTCTCTCAAAAATAAATAAACATTTGGGGGCGCCTGGGTGGCGCAGTCGGTTAAGCGTCCGACTTCAGCCAGGTCACGATCTCGCGGTCCGGGAGTTCGAGCCCCGCGTCGGGCTCTGGGCTGATGGCTCGGAGCCTGGAGCCTGTTTCCGATTCTGTGTCTCCCTCTCTCTCTGTCCCTCCCCCGTTCATGCTCTGTCTCTCTCTGTCCCAAAAATAAATAAAAAACGTTGAAAAAATAAATAAATAAATAAATAAATAAATAAACATTAAAAGACCCCAAAAAACCCTGAATCAGGGTCATAGACTTATGCTGCCTTGGACGTCCAGAAAGAATTGCAATCTTTATTTAATCTCCAGCCTCTAGGTAGCTGGGAGAAAAATCTAGATTCAGTTCCACAGAGGGCAGTAATGTAAACAATACCTCTAAGCAATACACACTCTCTGCGTAAAAATGCTCAGTCTCCCAGATTCTGGAGTCTTTTTCCTACTCAGCCCTACTTCTATCGCCCCCTTGGAATCAAGTGGCAGTGCCCCTGGTTTCTGGAGTCTTCAGGACTTTGTCTCTGGGCCCTGATTCTGGTTGCCGCTTACACTGCTAAAGCCGGCAACTAGAAGAATTTGTGATCTTGTCTCTCAGCCTGGGCAGGGCCCCACGTTACTCCTTGGCTAACTCGGCCTCCCTTTAGAGTTACTGGCTGGGTGGAGATCCTTCTGAGTTTCTATCATGTTCCCCACCTGGCTCCCCAACGCTGGGGGTCCCTCCCAATCTTCTCTAGACCCTCGCTCTGACTGACATAGCTACTTGGTTCTCATTAGCCATGCTTTGCCACCTGAGGTCTCTATGTCCTTAGAGCTTTTCACTTTCTGGATGTTTCAGAAGGTCAGCCCCAACAGTTGGTTGTGTGTGTGTGTGTGTGTTGTGGGGGGGTATGTGGTGCGTGTGTGTGGAGTGTGTGATGGGTGTGTATGTGCGTAAGGTGTGCATCGGGGGGGGGTAGTTTTTCTCCTTTCTCTCTTTCTCACCTCCTCTTCCCATAATCCCTTCGGACTGAAAAGAAAGGCTTTTATCACTTTCTGTCTGACATATCCCTCATCTATCACAGAGAGAGCTTTATGGCTCCACTGAGACTCTAAGAGCTGGTTTTTGATATGCTTAAAGAAGAAGATAAAGGAATTTTGAAAATGATTATTGAATACCGTACCTGTTACGTCCCAGGCACTTTCTAACTACCTCTAAGTGTTACAGTGCTTGGTATCTAGAAGCAATCCAATTTGTTGAATGCATGCTTTATGTGTATTAGTGGATTCAATTCTCAAAACAATCCTCTGAGGTAGGTACTATTATTACTCCCATTTTACAGATAAGGAGAATAAGTCATAAAGAAATCCACTAGCTTGCTCAAGGTCACATAACTGGTAAATGGCAGGATCTGGATTTGAGCCCAAATATTGTACCTCGGAGTCTGTCATTTTAGCCAATTGGCAATTATAACTCTCTCAAGACGCTAGCCTGGATCTAAAGATAAATGTCTTGCTGAGAAATCTCATTTTAAGTGTCAATAGCAGAATATTAATTCTTTATTTCCTTTTGCCTTCTTTTGTGACAATTTAATCTTTCTGCAGGCTGATGGGTGCTTAGGGCTAGCAACGGGAAGGACAGATCCTCTGCAACGAAAGAGGAAAGCACATTAATAACTTTTCCAAATATTGCCTTCTCGCTAGTAATAAGAATAATGGTAATAAGGGCATAGAAGCATTAAAAATAGTAATGTAATGGGGAAATATGGATGGTACCCGTCTAAGCACTGGTTTGGGAAATGAGCTCTTGACCAAGCAGGCATACTGCTAAGATCTTCTTGACAAGAGCTACTTCTGAAGGCTTGAGAGGTCCTCCAGCTACCTGGCTGACAGATCTGTCCCAAGATGATGAGATCCCCTAGAACTGTTAGGGGATTCACCGCTCACCCAGGACTTTCTGACTACGTGGCCTCTCAAGGCAAGAGGATGCACTCAAGTCTCTAGCCTGACTGACAGTTACATTTTGCGTGGTGAATAAATAAATGGGTTTCCTGCCCTGATGAGCCTGGGTAACACAAACTGCCCCTGGGAGATAGCCCCTATTTTGTTCTAAAAAAAAAAAAAAAAATCAAATCACTGAACCAACAAGATTGAGGGTCAGACATGGAGAGTGGTGAACTGACCGAGACCAATGTCCTGCACGGGACCCGTCTGGGCAGTCAGGAATTCCTAGGGCTCACCCTCTCTGTCTCTGCCAGAATCTGACACCCCCTAAAAACAAGGCAGAGACAAAGGCTTAACTGGGAGATTTTACTGGAGAGTGGGGACCGGAGAGACAGCCTCAGTGAGAGTCAGAGGGAGTGGAACAAGAATGGAGAGAGCGAATTCAGAGCTGATTCGCACTGCCAGGCATGCGGCCTCCTGGTGGCCTGACTGTGTGGGGGCTGTCGGTAAAGCCACTGACAGAGGGGTCACAGCTGTCTATCAGGAGGAGAGAAAGAGAAAGCACTTACCCATCAGCTTCCATCCTCTCTGGTCCGTCCCTCCACCAGCTGGCCAAGGTTAGCCCCCCAGCACATACAGGTACCCCGTCACGTGGGTAGGGAAGTGCCAGCTGGGAAGCCAGCAGTGCTGCGGTGACAGCTACCAGGTTTAGCCTGAAGACGGTCTTAGGCCACAGAGGACTGATGACCGCACAAGTGAGGGTAAGGCCAAGAGTTCCAGAGAGGTGTGCCTGCGGTACCCGCCTTCCTTGAGCCGCCACCACCAGTGGTGTGAGCTCAGGAGGGTCACTGGAGGCCTCAGGGCTTAGAGTCCTCATCCATGAAGGCAGGGGAGCAGGGGTGGGGTGGGGAGACGAGGCAGTAGACTCCATCATTAAAGCCCCTTGGACCCACGCTCCACAGAGAACAGAACTTCCAAACGGGACCTGAGGGAAAGGATGGGCCAGCTAGCAGACTGGCAGGGAGGAGCAGGCCTCCTGGGGAAGGTGCGTCCGGGGAGGGAAGGGTGGGGGGCAGTTGAGACAGAAGAGGTGCAAAGGCTCCCAGGATGTGGGGACAAGGAAAATTCAGTTTGTGCACAACAGCAGGTGACTTGGGGACTGAGTGGGGATGGCGGCCTTTAAAGGTAGAGGCTTTGAAGACATGTGGTGTGATAGAGCGGGCGGGTGTCCGTGCCCTGATGCCAGCTCTCCTGTTGACAAGCTATGTGACCTTGGGCAAGTGAAATGCCAGGCCCCAGGTCTTTATCTCTAAAGTGAAGGAGGTATCTTAGGGCTCTCAGGGTCCTTTGCTCACAGCAGGATGGGTCAGAGCTGAGGGGCCTCACTAGCTTTGCAGCTGACCCAGCTCTGGGGGGGTGGGGCGGTCCTTTAAAAAAATTTTGTTTTAATTTATTTTAGAGAGAGAGTGTGTGCAAGTGGGGGAGAAGGGCAGAGGGAGAGAGGTAGAGAGAGAGAGAGAGAGTTGTAGAGAGAGAATCCCAGGCAGGCTCCATGCTCAGTGCGGAGCCTGACGTGGGGCTCGATCCCACTACCCTGGGATCATGACCTGAGCTGAAACCAAGAGCCAGACAGTCAAGCGACTGAGCCACCCAGACACCACTGGGGGCAGCCTTTTTACCCCGCAAGGACGAGGAGTGGTCATCTTACTGATGTGGCAGGCAGATATTCAGGTGTGGGACCCCTGATGAAACAGCAGGGCTTCTACAAAGAGCAGGGACCCCTGAGGGGAAGCTGGACTAAGTAACAGCTGGAACTGGGGACGTGAGGCTGGGGCGGGCTATTTGGGCCCAGAGAGCTGGCTGGGCTCATCCTCTGGAGGAAGACTTACTTTTGCACTCGAGACAGGAGGTAGCCAGTCCTTCCAGTGGCTGCTGTAACTGACCACCCAAGATTCAAGCTCTCCTTCCATGATGTAGAGGCACTTCTGGCATGCGGCTATCTGGCCAAACACCGTAGTTCTAACCCACTTGTCTCTGGCTGGGCCCAGAGGACCAGCTGTGGCCAAAAGAACCTAAGGAGAAATGATGTGTCTCATTTCCCAGCTGAGGGGACTGATGATCACTGTGTCTCCTCCAATTTCCTTCCCTTCCGCAGCCTCTGAAGGCTGCGTGTTAAAGATGGCACCATTACAGTAGGGCCGGGGCCTGGATCCCTGAGGAACATTGTTTCCCCAGGAACATTGTCATTGGACTTGTTGGGAGCAAGAAATAAACTTGCATTGCGTTAGTGCAATCATATTTTGGGGTCATTGTCATGGCAATTAGTCTATCTGCTATAGCTATACTAGAAACTTCCAATAAGCCCCAAGGCAAAGCTCAGCTATTTGGTGACCCACCACTTGGGGAACCTAAGATTGAGCCTGCTCATCAGCCCTGGGTGATATTTATTTTATTTATTTATGGAGAGCGTACCACAGGGCAGACCCTTTGTCCCTTCTGGGGATGCAGTGTTAGGATGACAAAATCCACCGTCCTGTGAGGCTTACGTGCCGGTGGAGGGAGACAGATAACAGGCTGGGGTGGGAGGAGTCCATTCTCTTGGAACGACTTAGAGGATCAAAACATAACTGCCTTTGCCTTCCCCTGCCCATAAAGAAAACTCAGCGGTGGTGACTTTCCTACAATAGAAACGTGCGCAGATCTCACGATTATTCTGTCCACGCCTGGGTTATAGACAATTCTCCTGCCTCTTTAAGTTGTAAAACAGCCTCAGTTTAAGAACTGGAATTTCAGGTGCAAGATAAAAATGGAACGTTTCTATTTCACCCAACGGTTGAACTAAAACCTCTGAGTTTTGACCTGTTGATGGCTTCCTGACTGCAAGGAAAGGGGCGTGGCCAGTTCCTGCTTTCTCTTCCTTCATCTTCTACGGAGGCTCAACTTCTCATCCCTTCCTAGCTAGTGTTCTGCTCCTTTCAGGGCAGGGGTTGTGTGTGTGAGGGGCAGGGGTGTGTGTGGTAAGGGAATGGGGCAGTTCTTTCTAGACTGGGAGGTTTGTGTTCTTTGAGTCTGGCAGATGTTTAAAGCTTACTCTTTGCTTGGAGAGTCCAATCAATGCCATTCTTTTGGCCCAGGAAGATGCATCTTAACTGTGAGGGGTTATTTTCTACTCTTTCATAGCCTCTAGGAACCTGGTCTTCTTCCTCAGCTTCTTGTTGCTGGAATGGATCACTGAACCTTCTAGAAACCCCCACTGGGCAGAACCCAAGACAACCCTTCTCTGATTTTTCTCTTGTGGTTTACATGGGTCCCCGGGAAACGCTCGAGCATCTCTCATTCCAGCAGGTTTTGGAAGTGTGGACTGAACCCAGAAGAACACCCTCTATCCTGTTTTCCCAGGCTAAGCACTTTAGTTTTCTCAGGTGAGAGTCAGGCACGAGTCCAATATCTGACACCTCTCCTCCCCTCTCGCCAACCTGAGAGGATGCATAGGAAGCTCTCTGAGTGGTCCTCTAAAACCTCTCTCTGGGCTTGGGGGTGGGGGGTGGCTCTCCCCATCTTCCCCCTTCCCAAGGGTGGGAGGAGTCCACTCTCTTAGCGACTCCTCAAAACTCCTCCAACAACTCCTTCCAAAGAAATCCTCTACAAATCCTTCCTTTTTCATTACCTTACCTCTTTTTTCATATACTTCATGTGGCCAAGGGAACCTACAATCATGGAAACGTTCTTGACCATTTCCTTTGTAGATTTTGTAGACGATTGTCGAGCTTTGAAATTTCACATCTGTCATCTCTTGGTGTTTCAGTGGAAACTTCTACTTTAATGTCGTGTTAACAGGTAAACAAACAAATGAAAGAGAAGGAAATTGCAGATAGTAATCAGCTGCATGAAGAAATGAGGTCGGGTTGATGGGACAGAGAGGCCCAGGGAAAGAAGAGCTAATTTAGAATGTGTGATCTGAGAAGGCATCTAGCTCTGAGAAGGTGGCAGTTTGAGCTGCGGCCTGAAGGACACCAGTTTCGCCAAGATCCGGGTATGTGTGTGGTGGTGGCGGGGGGGGGGGGGGTGTGGAGACAGCATGTCAGGTGGTGGGTACAGCAAGTGCAGAATCCCAGGTGGGAATGAGTTTGGTGTGTTCAAGGAAGGCCCTGGGGCTGGACTGAATCAGCAAGTGACACAGAACATTGGAGAGGTGGGCAAGACCCAGATCCCACAGGGCCTTGGATGTGGTAAGGGTTTTGGGTTTTAGTCTAACTCCAGGGGAAGCTATTGGAGGTCTTTGAGCAGGGAATGACCCCCAGGAAATGACCTAATCTGATTTATATTTAAAGACAGCAATCAAAGGCATTGGAAGAAAGGAGGAGAAACTATTACAGAATAAAAGAGCCTTAAAGGACATAATGAGGGGCGCCTGGATGGCTCAGTTGGTTAAGTGTCTGACTTTGGGCTCAGGTCACGATCTTATGGTTTATGGGTTCAAGCCCCATGTCAGCACCAAGCCCGCTTTGAATGCTCTGTCCTCCTCTGTCCCTCCCCCACTTGCTATCTCCCTCAAAAATAATAAAAAAAAAAAAGGACCAAATGAAACACAATGTATAGACCTGAAACCCTGCCCCATAGGGTTAATGAGGTAAAACTCACCAGCGAGACCCCCCCACCTGACGCCTCCTTCTTCTTCATAGAAACGTTAACCTTATCTGTTGGAGAAAAACAATGGAAAGAGCCTAGATTAGTTTGAGCTCAACCACATAAACCTGCACGATGGACCATGACTCTCGGAACAGTTACCTGTACCTCATTATAATATCAAAATCTCTGCCCAAGGAGGAGCACAATTTCATTAACATAACATAGGTTGCATGCATAGGCGTGTTTTCTGCCTGCCTTGACTTGCGGTGAGAAAACTCCCCTTTCTGTCGGAATATCCATCCTAACCCTAAATAAAAGGAACCGGTTCACCTTTTCTCCCGAGAGTCACGCTCTGCATCTTTTTATTTGCTGCAAACAAAGTTTCCTTTGTGGGGATAAGCCCACCTGGTGTAGTCTCTGTCTATAACTCACAAAAGAGCAAACTCACATTAGTTGGGTTACAGACTGGGGCGCCTGGGTGGCTCAGTAGGTTAAAGCAACTGACTTCAGCTCAGGTCATGATCTCATGGTTCTTGAGTCTGAGCCCCACGTAGGGCTCTGTGCTGACAGTTCGGAGTCTGGAGCCTGCTTCGGATTCTGTGTCTCCCTCTGTCTCTGCCTGCTCTTGCTCTGTCTCTTTGTCTAAAAAACAAACATTAAAAAAAAAATGGGGGTTACAGACCTCGTTTGAATCCTTATCCAAACAAACTACTTGTGAAAAGAGATCTTTGAGACAACCTAGCAAATTTGAATACGTACATGGTATCAATTGATATTAGATAATTATTGTTAATTTTGTTAAGTGTGATAGTTGCATGACTCTTAGGTTAAAAGAAAGTCTGTATTAGTTGGAGATGTATAATGCACAGGGGTTTAAGGGTGAGATGCCATGATATCTAAGATTTGATTTGACGAATCCTACACGCACAGAAGTCACGGAGGCTTTATTGTACGTTGCTCTCTACTTAGGTATGTTTTTAAAAGTGTATATTAAAAGTTGCAAAGAAAATAATTTGGCTGTGGTGTGGAGAATGGGTTGCAGAGGCAAGAGGGGAAGCAAAGAGACCAGTTAGGAGGCAGTAAATCCAAAGAGGGGAGAGTGGGGGTGGTGGATTAGAGCAGGGTGGGAGGGTGGGGGTGCAGGTGGAAATAAAGACCCAGAGATTTTAGAGACAGAGTCAACAGAACTTGCAGAGCAGGTGTGAGGAAAATGGGAATAGCGTGGGTAAGAATAATGAGAAAGTGACTTTGGGGACAATGAGGGTGCCCATCTTTCCACACCACTGCTTGCATTCTCAAATTCATCCCCACGAGACTGGGAGTGGCGAAATGGGGAACTAAGTCTCTTCGGATTATTTCTGTCTCATGTCAAATTTATGTTCTTGGGTTTGGGGCTGGGCCGAGCCCAAGTTAGCAACGCAAGTGTGGGGAGCTAGCAAAGAGTCAGGCAGAACAGGAGGACTGGCTAATGCGTCTGGAATAGTTGGGAATTCTGTAATTCTACACGGTGGGCAATGGGAAGAAATCACTTCCCACTAGGAGTTGTAGTCCTAAACCGTCAGGTAAAACCCTTGGTTTACCCATCCCTGGAATCAATGTTTTTTTTCCACACTAGGGCCACACTAATGCATTTCAGCAGTAGAGCCCAGAAACACAGATCTCAAATTGACTCTTGGTTGGATCAATTATGCAAACACCCGTTTAGCTGCTAGAACACTAGGGAGCTTTGATTCAGCCACAAGGGCTGGTCCCAGCAAATGAACTCCTGACTGCCTGCGATCTGCCTCGAGGCAAAGCTGTTTGTGGGTAGGCATTTGTTTCTGGTGTCCCTCTTTCCTTTTCCTTTCTCTACAACCAGTAAGACAAATGGAGATGTGCACCTGTCCCTATGGATCTATCAACGGCTTGGGTTTTCTGGATATGATCTTGTCTAATGGGGCCAGCCCTTTTTCGCCTGTGTGTTTCCACCTATGTGTGAAGCAGTTTTTGTTGTTGTTGCTAAAGCAGTCTGATGTCCTGGCACTGAAATACACACGCACACACAAAGTACAAGGTGCTCTCATTGATCGTTAAGAGCAGAGGCTCTGAATGGTGCTTGGAATAGAGTTGGGACAGTGTTGAGTGGGATGGCTAGACCCCAAGGGCAGCAGCTGCTTGGCCTATTCTGTGTTCTACCATCCTACTCGATCCTTGATGGCCTCCCTCCACTTGGCCGTCCTTGTCATGTTGATCTCTAGAAAATCAAGTCACCCTGTACCTAACTTGCCCTTGGCCAATAATTTTTAGCTGCTTATTGAGCTGCTGGTGGTGTGTCTAATCCTTGCTCAGCTTATCAATGTGTGCTGCCATTAGAGGACGCCATAAATCATCACTTAAGGACCATAATATCCACTCTAATGGTTAGAACACAGAGTCGCCCTCTCCCTTGTGACCCAGTGGCAGCGGCAAGCTCCTGGAATAGATCCCCTATTGTTTTCTTAACAACGTCAGTCTTCGGAGTTAGAGTCTCACATCTCACTACTTAGAGCGCATTTTTCTTTAGAACCTGCTCACTCCTGTGCTTTCTCTGCCACCAGAGACTGGCACCTGCTTTTCAGCTGTCACTTAAGGATACCCCATTAAGAAGCAGCCCTAGCAACCTGCCCTCAGACGAATCATTTAATGCGTCTGAATCATATTTCCTTCTCAGGTAACTAAGAGTAACATTCTTCCCTTCCTCCTTTCTCGGCATTGTGCTAGGGCAGGAGGAGGCGGGGGTGGGCGGAGGTTGCTGGAATGACCCAATGAGACCTGACTTGTGAATATCCTTTACAAGATACAAGACCCTGCACCAAGCTAGCAATCGTAATAATGAAGAATTGTCGGCAGGAGTTGGGACATATACATACAGCAACAGATAAACGTGTCTTTTTTATTCAACAAACCTGTATCGAGAATGTGCCAAGCACTGTGCTGCATACACCTAAGAAGATAGGTGCTTACAATCCATAGTGATAAGATCTATGGTACTGCCGAGTCCCTGATGAGAATGCACAGAAAATACATCAAACCTGGACTAAGAGAGTTCAGAGGAGACCCCCCCCCCCCCCCCCGGAAAAGTTGTTGCGCGTGTGCAAACCTGAGCCAAAAGAGAGACTGGAAAATCGTGGCTTCTGGGAACTGGGAACTGTCTGGCTCTTAGAGTGCAGTCAAGCAGGAGGGTTGGAGAAGTAGGTAGAGTCTCAGTTATGGAGGGTTTGGGACATCGGGGCATAATTGAAAGGTCTCGCTAGAGGCATGATCAGCTTTGTCAGCAAACCATATGGGGAACATTTCAGAAGGAGGAAAGACTGCCTGAGGGAGATCAGTGAGAAGGCTACTGGGATAAGCTGGTTAAAAGATTTTAATAGCATGATCTAAGATAATGCTGGAGGGTTGAAGAGAAGTGGATGGGTTTCAGGGATATTCGGGAGGCAAAATCAATGACGTTTGTTGTCGAATTTGATATGGGGATGGGAGTAGAAGGGATGGTGAAGGGTGACACCCCGATTTCTAGCTTGGATGGTGGTGCCATTCATTCAGATCAGGATTAAGGAAGAAGGATTGCCATATACAGTGATCATTTTGATGTGAGCAATGATTCGTTTTCAGGGCCTATGGATTCCATGTAGAGATATACACAGTATTTGGATATTCTGCCATTTGTTCCGTGATGCTCGCCTGCCCATAACTCCAGGAAGGGACAGAATTACAGACCACATGGGTCTCACATGACTGCCAATGCTGACTAGACATGTATACAGGTCAGACACAAAGGCAGTGAATACAAGGGCTGACCGGTAAGTTTTTGTGTGTGGTCTGACTCAAATGAGTGAGTTATGCCAATCAGATTTTGTCTCTGTTTGCCAGTCAGATTTTGCCAATCAGCTTCAACCAAGCCACCGAGTCTTGCCAGTCATTAATGGACATTGGTGTTGGAAAGTTTTAGAGTCAGGGGGTTGTGGTAGCAGCCACTGGGGCCACATGTCAGTTGTTGAGAGGGTAGTAAATGTTTAAATGTTAAATAAGCTTGCATTTAACTTTTTTACTTTAGTTCTTTTAAGTGTGTAACCAGAGAAGTCACAATTAGAATAGAAATTGGTGCCAGGAGTGGGGTTCAAACCAATAGAGCCTCAACACATAGGAGACTAGCTATGGTATTATCAAGATGATATACGATAAAAAATTGTTTTCATTACAGGATAGGAAATTTGCAGTCTGTGATTTTTGGTGGAAAAACAACTAATTAGGTCGGCATCTGCTATCCCTTGAGACTCAGGCCATATGCATACCAAAGGTGAAGCTTTGGGAGGCTTGATGCCTGAATGTAAGGATAATGAAGCAGATTATTTATTGCTTACAACCTTAGATAATGGTCAGCAGCAAAGAGACAGTTTCTGTCAAGAATGCCTGTCTGTGAGCAACTAAGAAAAACCGGGGGATTATGTAACTCTGGTGCAGAAAGACCATTTTGCCTGTAGCTGGAGCTCTCTGATTGCTTACAGCCGAGTCCAGAAACCAAACCGTGGTCTTGCCAAACTGTGGTCTGGTCCTAATTTTCCATCTCATTGAATTTCTAGTGCCAAAGTTAAAGCTCTGATTGACAAAGATGGATGTCCAGGTCATTGGAAAAGAATTCTTTGGGAGGAGGAGTTGCTGGGGAACATGACGCCCCTCAATGCCCCTCCCAGGCATTTCTCACTCCATCTTCCCCACAAAACAAGGAGAATCTTCCCACTGAGAGGCAAGTCTCACAGTGAGGGTGGGAGTACGGATAAGGAAGACAGAGGAGGAAAGACATTCCACTTGAGGTTACAGCCTTTCTGTGCCATGAGGCATCAGCTATTAAGAAAAGGACAGTCAGATGGAAGAAGCTAATCCTGGGTTCTAAACAGCAAAAGATTTGGGAGCCTGGTCCTCAGGATTCATTTGGGCTGTTAAGAATAGGCGGTCTTCTGGGGCGCCTGGGTGGCGGAGTCGGTTAAGCGTCCGACTTCAGCCAGGTCACGATCTCGCGGTCCGTGAGTTCGAGCCCCGTGTCAGGCTCTGGGCTGATGGCTCAGAGCCTGGAGCCTGTTTCCGATTCTGTGTCTCCCTCTCTCTCTGTCCCTCCCCCGTTCATGCTCTGTCTCTCTCTGTCCCAAAAATAAATAAACGTTGAAAAAAAATTAAAAAAAAAAAAAAAAGAATAGGCGGTCTTCTAAGGACATTGGCTTTACCGTGTCAGCCAGGGGTCCTCTGTTGCTATAGGATTTGACATACGCTTGGACCAGGAGCCACTGTGTGGTTCTTGCCCAGAGATCTCTTCTTGCCTCTATTTTTTTTTTCTTTCCTCTACTTTTCTGAGTGATTCTCCCCCGCCTCCCCCCTCCCCCCCACCCCGCAACACCCTGTGCTGTCATTCTGTTTTTGTCCGTTGCAGGATATTGGGGGAATGGCAGAGGTTAAATTTACCATTTCATTCATAGATTATAAGAAAGTGAGGGGTCATGTTTGGACAGGACCCCTCAGAACTGGAAGAGGAATGGACAGAACCTGAATGTTGTGGATTCTGAGGCCAGCAAGCAACCTCTACAGCAGCCTCGGGACACTCACTGACTCTGAATGAGGAGCAGAATGTGACTTTCCATTCTGTCAGGGAGACGCATGATTTATAGTTGTAAATGACTGTAAAGTTGACTTATAGTTGTAGATGTGATCAAGTTAGATAAGAACATCCTTGAAAATATCTGAATAGGGGCGCCTGGGTGGCTCAGTCGGTTAAGCGTCCGACTTCAGCTCAGGTCAAGATCTCGCGGTTTGTGAGTTCGAGCCCCGCGTCGGGCTCTGTGCTGACAGCTTGAGCCTGGAGCCTGTTTCAGATTCTGTGTCTCCCTCTCTCTCTGCCCCTCCTCACTCACACTCTGTCTCTCTGTCTCTGAAAAATGAGTAAACCTTAAAAAAAAGAAAAGAAAACATCTGAATAGGGAGAGAGTTATCTGTGCGAGGCAGGGCAAGCAGAAGAATACAATTGACAGGCTTTTATTATTTGTCCTGTCCAGTGAGACCACAAGGGACAGCTCTATATGCACACGAGCCCCTCCCTCTCGTAGAGCCAATAGTTGGCTGTCTATTGGATCTGCAATGGACACCTAACCCTGGGCAGCCATCCTCTGACTCGTTGTCTGGATCAAATGGACAGACTCATCCAAGAAGACTTTTTCTCCCAACACTTGAACCAGGAGACACGGAGTCTATTGCCACTTGCAGTGGGCTCTGGGCTTGGGTCTTAAACCCTTGCGGGCTGATAAGTAGGCAGAGGTAGGTGGTGGGGGGCAAGAGAACAGAGAGGACCCTAAAGCCAGGGAGACAGAGTTGCTGCTTCCATTCTTAATGGGTTGGCCCGGATCTCAAGTGTAGATCCTCTCAGATCTGACAAGGTTTTACTTTCTGTCCTTGAAGTTCATTGGATTTCTGCCTTCTTACAATGAGTCTCAAACTGTAGTGGAAAGCTAGAGTTCAGGAGAGAGATCTGGATAGGAATATGGTTTCCAGACCCATCTACATTTCCATGGGATGAAGACTTTGGGAGTGGATGAAGTCGCCCCAGGGAATGTATAGAGGGAAGCAGAAAATGTTGCCATCCTGCTCGTTGTAAATACATTTCATGCTTGAAAAGACACTAAATGCATGTATGTATTATTTTACTTACCCTTCTAAACAACTCTGTGAGGTAGCTGGTATTACTATCCTGATTTTACAAACAAGGGCAGGTGATAAAAAGGATGAAGTCCTGTTGCCCAGGTCACACAGCCTTAGCAACAGCAGCGGTGGGTCCTGTCTTCTGGCTGGTCCATTCTCTCCTTGAGTGGGCAACACTTGGTAACTCGAGGAACCGGCATTGCCAGATATTTGCAGAGAAGTTGGTGAGAGAATAAATGAAATGAGGGACATTTATGCCCAGAGCCCCCTTGTTTCCCTTTGTGGGGTTCTTCCTCCCTGGCCCCAGTGACCAGCCTACTGCTCTATAGCACCTCTTAGGGAGACTACTGATGCCCCATCATCAGAGCAGGGAGGGGTCTGTGCTCCACTTATCCCTCCTAAAGTCAATTCCCAGTCCCCCAGGGCCATATTTAAGGCTCCCAAATTCTACTGGTTGGGGGTGGGTAGTGGGGGGAGAGATTTGGTAAGTAGTATTTTGTGGAAAAAGGGTTACATGATCAGATCGTTTGGGAAATCCCAAGTTAAATAAACACAAAAATTCCTTTATACTTCTCAGCGCATTAAATGTATTAATGTGCATCTCCCCAAGGGGCATATCGTTGGAAGAATTTCCCAAACTTACTTGACCACAGAATGACTTCCGAAAGTGGTGGTGTTCAAAGCCATCATGGGGAAGGGGAGAAGGACAATACGGAGGTAGGAGGCTGGAGGCCTACAAGAACATCTCATGCCTACCTTCAGGGTTAGCAATCGCCTACTCCCTGCATGCTGGGGCTGGCCTTGACTGGAAATCTCCACTGATGTGCGTGTGTGTGCGTGTGTGTACATGTGTGTATGTGTGTGTTGAGCAAGTGTGTGTGTGTGTATCCATGCATCCATGCACATAGGCATAAGTCCTGGCTGTCAGCTCAGAGGCAGGAACCAGACTGACTTTTAACACTTAGTTCTTAAGGTCTCTTATCCCCTAATATTTGTTCAGGTCTCTTTGAGGCCTCTTTGTTCAACAAGGCATACATAAGGCCTCTCTTGGGCTCTGGTTGGTTGGAATGTGGCGGGGCCAAGTGGGGGGCTTATTCTTCCAAGGCCAGAAAGGAGAACGGGCCAAGTGAGGAGGGCACTTGCCCTACTGCCAGCCCTGACCCCTTGGGGCCTCTCTCTTGGGACCGCCCTGCCTACTGAGGATGGGTTGGGAGAAGCCTTTGCAGAGAACTTCTCTCAAATTGACACTCTCTGTTTATTTTTGCACCCCTAATTACCCTTTCAACTTGCCATGGCTTATTTTTAGAGGTTTCCCATCCACCTCATTAACAGCTCGTAAGAGTTCCTGTCTCATATTTCTACCGTTTATACCCTTAATTAAACACAGCGGCCTTTGTTATCTCTGAGTAGTGGCCTTGTTAGAATTTAAATAGGATGCCTTGCATATCGGTTAACTGCTTTTTTAAGCATTCCGGCCCTTTCCTCCAACCCTTTTGTGCGCCACTGGGATATCTAGAGCCCTGTCTCCCGGGGGCTCTCTCTGTTCCCTTTGGTTATTCTTTTCCTAATCAAGGGCTGGTGTACAAGAAGCTTTGGGTTCTGGCTGCTCTGTTTTGTGGTTTGGCTTTGTTTTCTTTATTTTTTTTTTGGTGGGGGGGCACCCCTGGCCTCCTTCCTCTCCCCCTCCTGGAGTTACCAGGGAAGAGGTTGGTTGGGACTTTTTCAAGCTTTGCCATCCCATGTGTGAACAGAACAGCGATAGTTAATTAAATGCACACCAGGACTCAGATCCCTGACCTTAACACCTGCTGATCTTCCCACCTCATCAGGAAAGCGCTGCCTAATTACCTTTTCCTGCTAGCCCAGTTTATTTTCAAACCTTCTTAGTGGGACTGGCCAAAATATTGAAGGCATCCATCATCAGAGGCACCCGATCCCAGGTACCACCTCGCAGAGAGAGGGAGGCCGGCATGGCGCAGCGACAGCTCTCTGGGGACACAGTGGCATGGGCCCAGGTTGTTGGGATAGGAAGGAAGATGTTTCCCCAGCAGTGTCTGGGGGACCTTGGAGGAACCTACGCTTTAGGTAAGGAAGTGCAGTGGTCTGGTCCTCATGACCTGGGCTCAGTCTGCCTGTGGAGCTCACAGCCTCTCTGGCAAGAGATAAACATGTTGTTGCACTGATGGCTCAGGGACGGCTGGTGGGATGCAGGTGGAGGGGGTGCCTGAGCCCTGCGGAGTCAGGACAGAGCAGTTAGGGTTGGAGTCACCTAGGCTGGAATCTCAGCTCTCCCCCTTGGCTTTGGGCGATCGACTTGACTTCTCTTGCTTGTTTCCTTATGTGCATTATGAAACAGTACTTATGCTACCTACCTCATAGGACTGATGTCAGAACCAGTCAGGTCGTGCATGAAAAGAACCTAGCATGGAGACTGACACATCGCAGTCACTTAACGGATGACAGCTGCTATGATTAATGTTGGTGTTATTGGAAAATAGTGGTCACTGCAGTCCTAAGTGGCCACTCTAGACCATAGGTGCAGTGTAAGGACTTCAAGAACCTTCCAAATATGCATTCTCTTTAGCCCATTTCTCCCGGAAACAACCCTGGGTTCTGTGGATGGTGTAGGATGATTCTGGGACACTGTGATGATGTTGATTTTAGTCTGTAGGAGAGAGAGGTCATCTACTCATTCATTCATATTCCCAATTTATCCAAAAAACATTTATCAAGCACCTACTAAGTGCCCAACACTGTGCAAAGTACAGTAGGGGCATCAGCTCTCAAGTGGCCTCTGCCCTTTTGGGGAAGACCCTCCCTATAATGGACATCAGAGTGAAACGTCTTCTAAAAGAAGAAATGAACACTGGACTTACAGGACAGAGAAGAAGGAGGTGACCTGGGACAGGCAGAACTCAGGGAAGATGGGGGAAGGACATTTGAGCAGGAACGTGAAAGACAAGAAAGGTTTCCAGGGGCAAAGGAGGGGTTAGAAGAATACTCCAGAGCAAGGGAACAGCGTGAGCACAGGTGTTTGGAAATGCTGCCTGTGTGAAGAGAGAAGGTGAATGGGTAGGGTCACGTGGCACTGAACCAGAATGCCATAGAAAGGAATCTGAAGGAACGGGGCCAAAGAGAAGGGACAGTGGACAAAGGCTCCAGAGAGCTCGCTAACTAGAACTGTGTGAACATAGACTGGGTCCCCACCTTTCATGACCAGGGGACCCCTCCCATTAATTTACCCCCATAGATCTTGTTGGATTTCAGCCATGTGACAAGTCATATTTTTTTTTTAATTTTTTTTTCAACATTCATTTATTTTTGGGACAGAGAGACAGAGCATGAACAGGGGAGGGGCAGAGAGAGAGGGAGACACAGAATCGGAAACAGGCTCCAGGCTCTGAGCCATCAGCCCAGAGCCTGACGCGGGGCTCGAACCCATGGACCACGAGATCGTGACCTGGCTGAAGTCGGACGCTTAACCGACTGCGCCACCCAGGCGCCCCAAATCATATTTATTAATATCCATGAGGCTGTATTGAGGTAAATGTACAGTTTCTAGTAGTTCTTTTAAATTTTTAAAAATACTTATTTGAGGGGCGCCTGGGTGGCTCAGTCGGTTAAGCGGCCGACTTCAGCTCAGGTCATGATCTCACGATCCGTGAGTTCAAGCCCCGCATCGGGCTCTGTGCTGACAGCTCAGAGCCTGGAGCCTGTTTCAGATTCTGTGTCTCCTTCTCTCTGACCCTCTCCAGTTCATGCTCTGTCTCTCTCTGTCTCAAAAATAAATAAACGTTAAAAAAAATTTTTTAAAAATATTTATTTGAGAGAGAAAGGGAGTGTGTGAGTAGTGAGGGAGTAGAGAGGGAGCGAGAATCCCAAGCAGTCTCTGTGCTGTCAGTGCAGAGCTGGATGCAGGACTCGATCTCACAAACCAGGAGATCATGACCGGAGCCGACATCATGAGTCAGACGCTTAACCAACTGAGCCATCCAGGTGCCCTCGTAGTTCTTTTAAGTTCTTTTATCCAGGATCCCTGGATAATCTGTAAATGTCACTTTGGGAACCAAGGTGGGTAGAGAAGTCAAGGAGCAGAGCTATACAGCCTCCTTAGTAAATGCCTGCAGTCATCCGGGGCCAGAGGTGAAGGGGCAGAGGTGTGGTTGCTGAAAGTCAGGACGGGTATGAGACCGACTGGGTGGGATGGACAGGAATTGGTGAGTGACTGGGGCTGAGGAGAGGGAGGAATAGAAAACGATTTGGAGGCCCTGGGCCTGGTGGTAAGAATATGAGCGGTGCCATCACCAAGAGAGGGGGCCCAGGAGGGCTGGCAGCCAGAGGGAGGACAGTTGAGAGTAGGCCGCGCTGAGTTTGAGGTCCCCAAAGTCACCCACCTGGAGTTCTCCCACAGGAACTTGGGAGCTTGTGAGGCATCTCAAGACATTTTCTCATGGCAGGAAAACAGACTCAGCTGACCTCCCGTCCTCAGACCCAATGCATAGGACTAGTAGGTGGGACTAGCACCCCTCTCACCCTCTGCTCCAGTCAGTCCCTGATTGCAGAGACTTCCCTAAAATTCTCTAGGATCTGTCCGTTGGAAAAGACTGGGTTAGGGAGAGAGGTGGGGGTGGGGGCTCTGGAAGAGGTGCCAGGCTGGGGCAGCACTCCCACTCCGCCACTGCCTCCTGTCCCTGCCGGTGCCCAGTCTGCAGTCAGCTAGTTTAGAACAGATGCTCACAGTCATGATCAACCTGTTTGCCTCGGCTTTTCCTCCGTGGTGACGCAGAACAAGGGTGCAGGGAGGGAAGCAGATGGCTTGCCCTGCTCCAGTAGGGACTGAATTGCAGTGTCATGGGTGGGGGGGGGGGGTGACTGTTAGGGCACCGGGTAGAGCTCCCACCTTGGGTGCCTTTGCCGCTAACACCCCCTCCTGTTCAACTGACGGCGTGTGGTCCATAGGGCTGCCGGACAGATATCCAGGGTGGGAATACACCCACGCCGAGACTGCCCAGGAACACAGCCCTCGGTGACTACCCACCGTGTGGAATTCAGAATATGGTCACCCTGTGAGCTGGGTCTGGATCAAGGTCTTCATGATTAGGAACAACCGTCCCACTCCAGGTAGAGCCAAATCTCAAATCCTGGGACCAACTGTTCCTCAGAGCCTGGGTCTGGAATTTACTGGCATTGGAATCATCCGCCAGCTTGTTGATGCACCCATGCCTAGGCTCTACCCTTGGTGCAGTACACCAGGATCTCTGTGGTCTGCAATTGACATTTGGAGCAATGGCTCCAGGCGGTTCAAGTACGCAGTAAGGTTTGAGAGCCGCTGCTGGAAACCATCGCCATTAGCGTTATGCTTGGGCTTCTAGAGATTATTTTCTCAACCACACACTTGCCGTTCTGAATCTGGATACCTGACTGTGGTCTTGGCTCACGTGTCCCCTCCCAGGCGGCAGGTGCTTCCTCTCTGACAGGCCCACTGCAATGGGGCACCTGAATGTGTAGGGTGGTGGGAGGGAGCCAAACAAGGAAAGACCTTCGATCCTCGCCACGGGTGGAGGACAAGAGCACGTGCTGAGACAAGGCAGGGCACACCGGGGCACATAGTATGGGCCAGCAGCTGCTTCAGGACTGTGGTGGGGGTCTCCCCTGCCCCAGGCTGGGGAGGCTTTTCCAGGAGGTGGCCTTAAAGAGTGAATGTTTATGTTTATATTTCCCAGGGGAGAGGAGGGCATCCTGATGAAAGAATCTACATAAGTAAAGCCTGAGGAGAGGCGGGGTTGCCTTTGGAAATGGCAGTGGGGACCCATGAGGCAACCTGAACGCCAGATTAATCCATTACCAGTTTCATGTAAAGCAAAGTCCTTGATAATATTTAACATTTTATGCAAGCAGTAATCATTCCTTTCCCCCCAATGGGCAAAAGGGGAGTCAGTAATAGTTTCTGAGTAATGGTGGAATGTATTCTAAAGGTGTGACGATAATGAAACTACCAGGGAAGTGAAGACTGGCGTTTTAGGGGCTGAGAAGTAGTTGTCTAGGGGTCGAACCTGATCAGTACGCCTAGTGGGTTTTGTTTTTTTTTTTAATTTCAATTTGAATGTCTTTAGATAGAGCTTGCCCCCTCCGGTGCCCACAACCTGCCACTCTACCTTTGATTTACAGCCTTACACATTTATGCACCTGCTTAGCCCCTGACGTCTTCGTGTTTCCAATCGCCAGATGGGCGCAGAGGCGGGAGAGAAGTGGGAATCCCAAGCAATGGAGACTATGGCAGTAATCTAGGAGGGAAGCGATGGTCTAGAGTGGGGTCAGTGAGACAACACAGAGAAAGGAAGAAATGTGGCATTGTGGTGCACGCAGGGAGAGAAGGGAGTCCGGGATTAAACACGTGGGGGAAGGCTACTGAAGTCCAAAGACAGCAAGAGAGCAGCTGGGCTGCAGCAGGACGTCCAAGGGCCTTGTGTATGGCAGGTGGCAGTTTGGTGCTCTGGAGAGTAATGGCAGCTGGGGATGGATAGGCAGCAGCTGGAAGTCGTATGGGGCTGGGGGTGGATGAAATTGTGTAGACAGCTGGGGGGAGGCCAAGGACTGGGCCTGGGGGCCTTTCCTCTCTACGGGTATATGCCTAAGAGTCGGGGTGGTTGCAAAACTGGCTCCGTGACAGACGCCGGAGTCAGGAGAGAACCTCCAGGAGGGAGGGTGAGCACACAGGAGATGCTCTGCGAGATGGACTGTGAACACCTGCTTGCTGTACTGAGCTGTGGCTTTGTGTACTGGTGGGAGGGCCAGGGGGGACGGTGTCCCTGTGGTTTGGCTCTGCTCTAAGCGAGAGCATCCTCAGGTGGTGGGGCTCCCGTGTTTGACTTCGCCCCGGGGGCTGCACGGACCCCCTGCGCAACCTGGCTTTGAACCGGACCGTGGAAGGGTGGCTCTCCTCTGACACGTCCCTGTGCGTTCTCCGTGCAACTGGGGTTGGCCAAAGCTGAGCTGTCGCCGTTCTGGGCTGGCTCACCCTGTCCTGCTCCCAGGCAGCCTAGAACACCGTGGCCCTCCTCTGCTCCTCAAGCTCTGCGAGGTAAGCGGGGCTTGCAGGAACTTTCAAGTCTGCCTCGGTCACTCAGACTTCCACCGGCTGGTTTTCCATGCGGGTTTTAACCGCTCCGTCTCCTTGCACCTCGGTGCCCATAAGGTTGTGGACACCGGCTGCTGAGCTGTGGGTGACGGTGGGAAAACTCACTTTGGGGGTTAGAGATGGAGTCTGGGATGAAAACTACTCCGTGCTGCTTGGCTTTACGTTCTTCCCCAAAGCGCAAATCCAGCTGGTTTGTTCCCCGGGTTTGTCTCTGAGCAGTAGATCTGGTATTTATAGAGGACCGAACCGAGGGCCAATCAGCTCAGAATGGAAATTCCTGAGCCTGGAGTTCTCTGGAGGAACTGGCTCTTGGCTTTCCCTCTCCCTGGAGTTCAGCTAAGGTTTTCTCTTGCAAACTTGTAAGCTCTGAGGAGTTTGAAGAGGCCTAAATGGAGGATCTCCATGAAAACACGGACTGTCCTTCTCTTGGCATGGACACCTGGTGTGCTTGTCATAGTCAGTGGCAAGAAAGTGGGCAAAGGGCAAGGAGAAAGGAACCCGGGGCTGGGGGCCAAGGGGGAGCTGCAGCGGCCAGCTCTCTGAGGGTGACGTTGTCTCCCGTTCCTTCGGCCTCTGGGACCTCCCGCTTCTGAAATTATGTGCCCGTGCTAACCCACTGGGCAGCAACCAGAATTGGTTGTTTGCACAGACCTTCCAGCTGCAAGGAAAAGGGATTGTGAGCTCTCTGACATTTCAAAAGACAGCTGGAATGAGTGAGATATCAACGGACACATTCGTTAAATGTCACCACTTTTGTTTCTCCTCAACGCTCAGTGCTTACGTTGTTCTAAATTAATTACCCAGCCACTTGATTTATTCTGTACATCCCCCTCCCCGTTCCCTCCCACCCTCTCCGGGCTTGGGAGCGGCAGGCAATGCAGTGTCACTCCCTTTGTTCTCAAGTTACTCAGCTGTGAAAGGTGAGCAGGCCTTCAAGGAGGGGGGACGGGGTCCGGGCGACGCTGGCGGCTGCGGTTTGCTCCCGGGCTGCAGACCCGAAGCTGAGCCTGCCCACCGCAATCGATGCAACTACACCTCTGGCTTATGGATGGGGGAAAGAGGCTCAGAGAGGTTGAAAGACCTGCCCGGGTTAGACCGGGCTGAACCCAGATCTTCTGGCTCTGGAGTTTACCAAATGTGATGGTGGTGAAGACATGACTCCGTCCTCACGTGGCACATCTGGTAGGAGGCAGCACGGCATGTCGGGTAGCCACTGGGATGGAAGAGAACAGAGAAGACAGTTCTACCCTTAGTTTCCTGGCCAGGGAGAGAGCAAGCCGGAAGCATCAGGGAAGCCACGGGTTCAAGACCAGGAGGCACAGGAAGAGCCTCTCTGCGTAAGAGGTCAGGCATGTTTGGACCATTTGGAAGAGAGAGTTGGCGGTCATTTAAGGAAGACAGTTGGGAAGCTCTCTGGTTCTTTGATTTCACAATCCATTTTAACTGTGCAGTGTCATTGTCAGTAATGTCTCCAGGGAGATGCAGGACTGTGGTCCCAAGGGGCAGTAGGCCTTCCCACCGTGATTAGCAAATCCTCTGTCATCTCAGAGACTCGCGTTTCCAAACACACTGAGAATTTCTAGCCATGGGTTTCCATTCCTCATTGTCACAGCCCGAAGGGTCCCCACACACCTGGCTCAGACATAGACCTCAAGGTAAAGCGACAGAGGAAAGAAAGAATGCTACATGTCTCAGGATGCCTGAGGCACCTGCCCACATCGGTGCTCTGCGTCTCTCGGGACAGTCCTTGATGTGTCACCAAACTCCCCCAGTCTGTGCAGGAAAGAGAGTCCCCTAGGGTAAAGGAGTCACACACCTCCCCAGTCTGCCCCCCGGTACTAATTTACTGCCAGTGAGCTGTCCTCAGCTGGGGCCTCTGCAGGATGCTCACCCCTCTGGTACTGAACAGGAAAAGACGTAAGAAGGGAAGAGAGCTGAGCTAGCCCGGATGCGTTCCTCTTTGTAGAGTTCCTCTGAACCCTCTGAGTTCTTCTATCTGTTCTTCTCCCGTGGCAGCTCACCGTCGATTTCCCTTTTCATCAAGTCTGATGGCACAGGCTTTGTTTGGAGCTGCGTATCATTGAGCGATGAGCCCTCTTGCCGTTTCTGAGCTTCCCAGCGGAGCTGCTAAGTTACAGCAAGCTTTCACTCTTCCTGGCATTGTCCGACACAGCACACGTTTATGAGGTGACTGACTGGGGTTGGGTGTGATGAGCGGACTCCACAATTCTTTAGCTATTCCCGGAGGAGGAACTGATGTGAGGGATCAATGCATGTGCACGAGTGCTCGTTCACAAAGAGGCCACTGAAGGGCTCTCTCCAGGAAGGAACGAAGTTGAGGTCTCAGAGGATACATTTAGGATTGCATCATGAAGGGCATATGAATAGACAGATGGGTTAGGCAAATCTTCTCCAGGCTTACCACATTTAAGAGTAATTTTCTATTTACGTGTGTGTCTCCCCTGAATTGTGAGCCCCTTGAAGAGCTGTGTTTTATTAGAGGGCAGTTGAGCATCATGCTTAAGCACGTGAACCATGGGGTTTAGTTATCTGGGTTCAGTTGTATGACCTTGGCCAAGTTTCTTGACCTCATAGGGTTAAAAGAAAATTAAATGAGACAATGGATGGAAGGTGCTTAGGACAGTGCCCGGCATATGAGAAGTGCTTAGTGTTTGTTAGTTGCTATTACTAACGTGCGTGCCCTCAGCCCTAGCATGTTATCTGATGTATACTAGGTGCTCAACATGTTAATTGAGTGAATACCTATGTGCACATGCAGGAAAAGAGATTAACCTGGATTCATAGGAGTTAGTGCAGCTGAAGTTCTTGAGTGTTCTGGGGCTGAGTAGGGCAAGAGAGAGAAGTCGGGCTGTGGGGTTGAGTTTGGTTAGCAGGTTGGGAGTTGGTCCAAGACATCTGCAGTTGTGGGAGATGAATTCCACAGGAAATTGGCAAGAATTGGGTAAAAGGTCTGGTTAGCCAGTTAAACCTCCATCACCATGCTTGGTCCTGCACCAAGTAACAAAACATTTGTTTATCAGCCAAACCCCAGAGGTAAGGATAGGTTTGTGGACAGAATGTCAGCAAATGGCACCTTACAGGTGACTCCTATAGGACACTTTACAGTGCCCTCAAAAGTTGGATCCCTGTGAATACTACCTAAAGGTATGTATTGATTCAGTGCAAGCCCTATCAAAATTCCATTTTGGGGGGCATCTGGGTGGCTCAGTCAGTTAAGTGTCTGACTCTTGATTTGGACTCAGGTCATGATCTCTTGGCTCGTGGGTTCGAGCTCTGCACTGCCAGCATGGAGCCTGCTTGGGAGTCTCTTTCTCCCTCTCTGTCTCTACCCCTCCCCTGCTCATGCACTCTCTCTCTCTCTCTCTCTCTCTCACACACACACAAAACAAGCTTTTTTTTTAAATCCCATTTTTTTGTAGAAATAGATTCATGCTAAAATTCATATGGAATCTCAAGGCACCTTGAGTAGCCAAAACAATTTTGGAAAAGAACAAAGTTGGAAGATTCACACTGCCTACTTCAAGACTTCCCACAAAGCTCTAAGTAATCAAATTAATGTGGTACTAGCATAAAGGCACACATATAGGCCAATGAAACAGAATAGAGAGCCCAGAAATAAACCCTCACATATATGGTCAAATGATTTTCAACAAGGGTGCCAAGGTCATTCAATGTCGAAAAGACAGTCTTTGCAACAAATGATGTGAAAAAACTGGATATCCATGTGCAAGAGAATGAAGTTGGACTCTAATCTTACAACCTCTACAAAAATTAACTCAAAATGGATTGAAGACCCAAGTATAAGAGCTAAACCCTATAAAACTCTAAGAAGAAAATATAGGGGGAAAGCATCATGGGATTGGATCTGGCAATGATTTCTTGGATATGACACCAAAAGCACAGGCAACAAAAGAAAAAATAGACAAATTGGACAATTTCAAATTTTAAAACTTTTGTGCATCATAGGACATCATCAACAGCAACCCACAGAATGGGAGACAATACTGTATTGGTAAATCGTAAACCTGACAAGAGATTAATTAATACCTTGAATATAGAAGAATCCTAAGAACAACAACAAAACAAATTCAGAAATGCGCATTGAATCACTATATTGTGCGCCTGGAATGAATATAGCACTGTATGTTAACTATACTGGAATTAAAATTTAAAGCTTAATAAAATAAAATAAAAAAACAAGCAAAGGACTTGAATAGACATTGTGCAAAGAATATATACAAATGGCAAAAAAACACATGAAAAGATACTTAACATCGCTAATCATTATGAAAATACAAATCGGAATCACAATTAGATACCACTTCACACCCATTAGGATGCCTACCATCAAAAATACATAAAAAAAATATAACAAGTGTTGGTGAGAATGGAGAGAAATTGGAACCTTTGTGCACTGCCTATGGGAATGTAACATGGTTCAGCCACTATGAAAAAGGGTAAGGCAGTTCCCCAACATATTAAAAATAGAATTACTACATGGTCCAACAATTCCACTCCAGATATATACCCCAGAGAATTGGAAGCAGAGACAGGAAGAGATGTTTGTACACCCATGTTCACGGCAGCATTATTCACAAAAGCCAAAAGGTGGAAGCAACCCGAATGTTCACTGACAGATCACTGGAAAAACCAAATGGGGTATATCCATACAATAGAATATTATTCGGCTTTAAAAAGGAAGGAAATTCTTGACACATATTACAACATGGATGAACCTTGAGTATACTCTGCTAAGTGCAATAAGCCAGGCACCAAAGGACAAGCATGACACGATTCTACTTATACGAGCTACCTAGAGTGGTGAAGTTCATGGAGACACGAAGTAGAATGGGCGTGGCCAGGGGCTGGGGGAGGTTGGGATGGGGAGCTCTGTTTAATGGGCACAGAGCTTCAGCTTTGCAGGATGGACAAAGTTCTGTGGATGGCTGGTGGTGATGCTTGCACAACAGTGTGAATGTAATTAAAGCCGCTGAATCGTATGCTTAAAAAGGGCTAAAAGGGTAAACAGAAGGTAAATGTATTTTACCATGCACGCACACACACAAAAGGCAAGCACAGGCAAGGGGAAAAAAAGAGGCGGGTCCCTGCGAATGTGGGTGAAAATAGACTTGCGAATCAAGTTAGGTTCAAGCGCTTTGGATTAACTTGTGAAGAATCGTTTTATGAGGCCTTGATTGATCTGTTTTTGTTCACCCGCAGCCTCATCGATCAGCTTTGCTTGGGCACACCTCCATTATTATTCACATTGCTTTCTTTTTCCTTGACCTCTAAATCTTGATGGTTCCCGAAGAAGCCCTCTCTGAGACTCTCCTTGTCTGCTTGTACCCACGTGGCCGTGTCAGCCTCCTGTCCACATCTCATTTGGGTGTGTAAGCTTTCTATAAATTAACATCTCACGCCCGACCTCTCTGCCAAGCCGCATCTCCAACTACGGCTGTCGGCTGCACATCCCTCCCGCATCTCAAATTCAGCTGGCCAAACCAGACTTATTGTTTTCCCTTGTTCTGCAGAGTTTCTGGTTTCTATGGAAGCCTCCATCATTTTTCTGGTGCCTCAAGTGTGAAAGCCTGCAACACTCTTGAATGCCCTTTTCGTCTCCCTGCCTTCCAGATCTGCTCAGCTGTCCGCCCTGCCATGCTGTCCATCCTGTTCCCCATGTCCCATACAGGTGCCCCTGTCTCCCTGTGTGTGGCCTAGGCCTAGCTTGGCCCTTTGCCCCCTCTTGGATGGATGGCTGCAACTGCCTGGAAGCCCCTTTGCCTCCAGGCTCTGCTTGTGGGCTTGCCACAGCCTTGCCGGTGGCGCTGCTGTGAACCAGCCAGAGGAAAGTTGGGGGAGGCCAGTCCCGTGCCCTGCACCAGGGCATCAGATATCTGGATGGGGCTCACTGCAAAGAGGGGTGGGACACGGGACAAATCCTGAAGTCCCGAGTGGCCTGTAGCTGCAGAACAGCCTGAGGCGATGAGGCTGGGCGAGGGGATGAGGTGTGGCAGCTAGAAAGATTCTTGAAATCAGGCAAATCTTGCAGTTCTGGGTGATCAGCCCGTCTGAGAGCGGAGGCCAAGCCGGCAGTGGAGGAAGGAGGGCAGCGAGCCCACTTTGTGGAGGCAGCTGGCAGGAACGAGGCAGGGGCCAGGTCTAGAGCCTGGTGGTGCAGGGCTCAGAGTAGGGGAAGGGAAGCCTCCCCGGGCAGGCGTCCAGCGTCTGGCTGGGGCTGACCAGCACCAGCAAGGTGGCGGCTGTGCTCAGGGGTTCCTTGTCTCTCCCCCAGATTCAGGGTGCTTGGTGGCCCTGGGGATTCCTCAGCTCTGGGCCTTCACCAGTATGGACCCCTCAGCCTGGAATGTGCTCCCCCCTCACAACCTCCACATCCCCAAATCCTACCCATCCTTTAAAGCTCTAGATCAGATGCCCCTTCCTTCTCGAAGCCGTCATTCTGCCAAGCTATGATACTCTTCTGTGGCCACAGAAGTCCACACCTCTCGGGGCGCCTGGGTGGCTCAGTCAGTTAAGCGTCTGACTTCGGCTCAGGTCATGATCTCACAGTTCGTGGGTTCAAGCCCCGCATCGGGCTCTGTGCTGACAGCTCAGAGCCTGGAGCTGCCTCGGAGTCTGTGTCTCCCTCTCTCTCTGCCCCTCCCCTGCTGTCTCTCTCTGTCTCTCTCTCTGACTCAAAAGTGAATGGACATAAAAAACAAAAACAAAAACAAAACGGAGTCCACACCTCCTGTCCCGCACACACCACTTTCTACCTTGGACTATAGTTACTTACATTGCCAGTTTACTAGACTGGAGCTGTTTGTGGGCAAGATTCAAGTCTGAGGCTAGCACAGTTATGTGGCTCAATATAGTCCTTGATGTCATTTGACAACGAATAGACTATATCTTCTCTTTATGAGTTTCTCTGAATCAGATATCCAGTAGCTGTCACCCCCCACGGGTCTGCTAACCTCACTGTGGTCATCCTGAGTGCGCACCGATTATTTCCAGGTCTTCATCCCCTCGGCACTTGAACACCTATAATTTGGGTGGCCACATGAATAGTTCTGGGCAATGAACCGTGAAGGAAAGGGACATGTGTCACCTCTGGGCCAGAGTGTTGAGGCCAATAGGAGAGCCTTCAGAGAGCTCTTTTCCCTCAGGCAATGTTTGAGATGTTGGCTGCTCTGGTGTCCCAAGTTCCCCTGAATACCTCCGATGAGCAGAACATTCCCCCCAACTCCTTGCTGACCTGTGACGGGCATGGAACACGAATGAGAAGTAAGCCTTTGTTGTTTCCGGCCACTGAGGTCTGAAGGATGCTATGGCTGCATAACCCAGCCCGGCCAGCCAGACACATTTACCCCTTCGCTTGGTCTGCTGTAGATACGAGCCAAGCTACACATCACCGAACCCCGCGGCTGACAGGTGACCTGACGGGAGGCAGAAGCCAGGGGAGGCTGTGCGTTTAGGAAGCAGAGTGCTTCTCTCAGCAGTTCGGCTCCCTTGGTGGCATCTCACTGAGGAGCGCCAGTAATTCAGATGAGGATGCGCAGGAAAGGACAGTACCTTCCACTCTCCTCTCTGTGGGCTGCTTCCTAAATTAATTAAAAGCTGGGGGTGAGTGGAGAGGATATTCTATTAATTCAGAATGTTCTTTTTAAAATTTCCAGCCTGCAGTAGGATTTTTCTCCTCATTCAGCCAAGTGGTGTTTCATGAGAGTTAGCAGGATTCCTCTCTGGGTGGGCGAAAGCATGGCACTTTCCAGGTTCGAGCGTGCAACCCGCTTCCCTGGGCATCTGGAGGGGCCGTTCGCTTGTGGAGTTGAACAGCTCAGGAGACAGCACAGCCCCGTGCACCAAATGCTCTGGGAGCCATCAGCCTGGCAAAACGCAGGTGTATTCCAGGCTCTTGGGGTATGCAGGGATTCCTTGGGCGGAACAAAAACCAAACAAGCCCTACCGCTGTACCTCGGACGGAAGGGAAGTGGTTATCTCTGTGAAACAAAGCTTAAAGGTAAAAAAGCTCTGCAGTGTCCTGTGTGCATGCAGACAGCTCAACCTCAGGAACATACAATGACAAGAGAAATGGGGGAGAGACGGATATTTAATTGAATAAAAACTCCAGGCTGTGACAGGGGCGGGGAGACACGAAGCAGTAATGAACAACATAATTTTTTAAATGACGATGCCATTAGTTAACATCCTGAATATGTGAAGGAAGGGGGAGAGGCATCTTTTCGCCCAGAAACACTGCTAAACAAAGAAGGGAACTTTGCTTTAAAACAAAAACAAAAACAAAAACAAAACACTTCTATATGCAAAAGGCCCTGATTATCATGACTTAAGCAAAGCTCAAAACGCCAAGACAGGAAAGAGGTTTCTCCTGGCAGAGAAGCTAACAAATGAATCAACTTTGTATTTCATTTTGTTCTGAAACTTGTAATTCATTTTATTCTCATCCGCGAGGAAGAGGTATTGGGCTAGATAATGACGTTGGCAGACATTCAGGTTCATTCATGCTGTGGGTTGAGGACTAGTCTCCCCAGAAGATGCTTGGGGGGTGAGGCTCCTGCTGCTGAGAGCCTCCCTAGCCTGGGCTTCCCAGGCTGTAGAAACTTACCAAGGCTGCGACAGTGGAAGTGGCAACCGGGTCGGTGGTGGGGGGCAGACCACAATCTGCTCAGGAAACCATCTCCCAAAACCACGGGGAGGTTCGCTTGTGTGGGTCAGCTGCTTGGACATAAAAGGAATGTCTGAGAGCAGTCACTATCCCACCCTTCACACCGATCACACTCCCTCCTCCCAAAGGGTCCAGTGGTCATTCTCATGTGCCTAAGGGTTATGAGGATGGCAGCTGGACATGTGTCTTGAGCTCACTTCTGGAAGGATCCTCTCACACTAATTTCTGGGCTGTGACCCAGGAAACTCAGCTGTCCCCTTCCTAGTGGCAGGACCCACAGCATCTGCCCAGTGATTGAGATGGCCCTCTTGATGGAATCAGTCTAGAGTCAAGAGGCAGAAGAAAGTTTATGGCCTGTTGGAAGTCTTGTCATGACAAGAGGTTTTTTTGTCCTTTTTTGTCATGACATGAGGTTTTTTCTCCTTCTGGAAAGAACATCCAGCCACAGTACTGCCCGACCAGGACGGCCTATCAATCACAAGACATTTGGGGAGAAAGCTTATCTTTATACAATGACTCACATTAGCTCCTAGCCTAAGGCTCAGTACAGAGTAGAGTTTGGGTTTATCTGCCTTTACTTTTATGAGCTGAAAACTTCTCTGGCCACAATCTCCTGGTCATCCTCATGTCTAGTCTGAACTTTGGGTAGAAGACACTGCCCAAAGTCGTATCAGCAGAGAAATCTGAAAACTTGGCTTAAAGTGAGGGTTACTTTATTGAGTTTTTGCTCCTAAAGCACGTGACATATACAAAGAATAAGACACAAGGTGTGTGAGTAGCTTTTCCGTTCTTGACCTTCCCAATGGCAGAAGAAGGGGCTCTTCAGCAGACTTGCCTCTTGAAAGTCACACACACACGACTCTGGAAGTTGGCATTGTGTATTCACAAGATACAGTGGCAACTCACCTCCAGGAATTTACCAGGGCTATACAGACTGAGATTAAGCAAACCAACTTGAGTTATAGGGGGTTGGTGGGAAGGCCACTAGTAACTCAACAAAAACGTACTATGACAATGCCGAACACTTGAAACATTTTTTTTTTTTCCTAAACTGAATTTGGCCTAAGGTAGAGGTCTAAAGGAGAAAAAAACCGAAACCTTCACTACCACTGAAACAAACACTGAAGTACTTAGTAATTTATAGAACTAAAGTTGAAGATGAACATTGTCCCAGAGTCAAGAGGGGGTGGAGGGCGCTGAAATACTCTTAAGTTGACTTTGTTTCAATCAAGAAGATTCCCTTCAGAGAAAAATGGATTCCAGCTCTGACTTGGATTAAAACTCCCCATTTTCCAAAGAACATTTTATCCAGGTTCTTCTCTGATCTACTGAGGCATTTGAAACAGTTGCTTGATACTTCATGGCATTTTAAAGCTATGCATAACACAGAAGTCATTCTGGAACCTGGGTGCCTTCTTTTCTTTACCATGAAGGTTATTTCCGAGAACAAAGATCTGTTTTCAAACAACGGTGGTCATTAACTGTGGTGTGCCAGAAAACATAGGGCATGTTTAGTGTCGGCAGAATCCTTCCTAAAGAAAGTGGCCAAGTTCCCATGAGGAATCAAGACATTCGTTCAATGCACGAGGAAAGTCAACAAGGAAGTGGGGGAAGGAGCCCTCACAACCAGCGGAAGGTGCACAGACACCTTGGAGCGCCAGTGATTTCAGCGCAGGACCAGGAGTCTTCATCTCGGTCTGTGTCGCATCAGCGAAGAGCTTCCAAGGGTCATAGCTCGCCTCGTAAAGGCTCGTGGCCTGATCTGCACCCTTCGGCGGGCCACTGCAGAAGCAGCCATTCTTCCAGTCTGCTTCCTTCGTCTCCAGGGTTGTGGAGCTTGGTGGAGACACAAAACTGCAGGAACTCAAACCACCTCCCCCGAAAAGGCGACTATTTTACATTGTATTTTATATGAACCAACCTCTGGGCTCTCCACTCTTCTTTCTTTCCTACTATTTCCCCCTTCTTTTCTTGGCAGCAGATCCATAAAAAGTGAAAACCACAGAAAACATCACCTTGGGAGACAAAAACGACTAAGACAGGTCGGGCCGCTCGACAAATGTCTTGGCCTTGACCTACACAGGAGCGGTTAAGACTCGTGCTACCGCTGCCGCTGCTCCTGCGTAACACTGTGTTTGGACAGTTGAACAAGTGCAAAAAAGAACGTCGCGGAGTCCCCTCGGTGTCGCCCGGCCACGCAGCTCATGGTGTGGGAGGTGGTTTCGGGGACGGGCAGGAGCTCTCACTGTCAAAGCTGGCAGCCCGGCCCTGCCACTGCGGAGAGGGGAGAAGGCTGGTTATTGATCGCCAAGGGGGTTTGCATTTCAACTTTCAAAACTTCTCTGGCCCATGCACTGAATTCACCTTTCCCGGCTTTTCATAAGCTTTCTGGAATTTTGCTGTCAGCCATGCAAAAACAGAAGGAAAAGAGCTGTAGGGCTTCTAGTTTGGAATACCTGATTTTTACAAAAGACCTACTGCAGAGATAATTAAAGCTTTCTCCACTGTGCAGTGTGTGTGTGTGTGTGTGTGTGTGTGCATGTGTGTGTGTGTGTGTGTGCGCGTGTGTGTTAATGAGGTGCTATGACTGGGCCATTTCTGAGTGCTTCAGCCATTTCTCACACTGAAAATCAGATTATGTTAGCAGCAAAAGAGGCAGTCTACAGAGTATGCCCTTATTGCCAAGGACCCATGATCATGAATTATTAGCAATTTGTCTGGGGGCTGTTAGCACAGCTACAAACCTGATATTGCTTTAGCTCTGTGCTCTCTTTCTTAGGCTTAATGCTTCCTATGGGCATTCGCACCCACCTTGTGAGGAGGTGGCAGTGTGAGGGGGGCAGCCCGTTCCCCTTTCTGGGGCATCCCCTTCCTTCTCCCATCTCACAGGTTGCCCCCTCTCAGCCCCACCCTGCCCCTGCTGTCAAAGTCGGTGATGTAATGAGGTGTAATGGAGTGAAGGAGAGGGCTGAGGATGAATGGACCCGCGCCTGAGCCATTCGACCCTTCCTTCAATTGAAAAGCCAGTCATGCTGGAGCAATGCATTCTGGGCAAAGATCTGACCCCGGGCATATTGTTGACCTGTCTTGCGGCTGTGTAATTTCCAAGTGAGGCAGTGTCCACTGCTCATTCCATCTTTCTTGTGAGCTGGGAAGACCCAGACCTCTCCCAGGTGCCCGTGGGACAGTGCTCCAGAGAGTCAGGGAGGGAGGGGGTCGAGATGGCCCTTCGGCACTGAAGTACAGCCCTTCCACTTCCCCCGAACTTTGGGGGTCTCCACCGTGGAATGATGGGCCGAGTAGAAGCCATGCTGTGCATTTATGCATGAAGGGGGGGAGGGCTGGGGAAGGATGCAGTTCTCCCCACAGCACAGCCATTTCTAGATAGAGCTGAGCCGCCTGAGGAGCAGACCATTTGCCAGCCAGCATTTCCTACTGGAAACCCACCGTGCTGAGGAGAGACCCAGACCAGTGGAGAACCTCCATGCTCCCAATTCTACGGAAAGCCCCTGCCACCTTCCCTGGACTTGGTCACTTAGTGCTCCCTGTGCTGGGTAACCAGCAGATCTTCATGACTAGCCAAACACCGGACAATCCGGTACTGATGACCACTGCCACGTGTCCTAGATCTGAGTGAGCTTAGCATGCCGGACCTGGAGGCAGGCCCAGGGGGGTCATCCAGTCCGGAATCTCGTCCTTGCGGATAACAGAATCAAGACACAGAGAAGTCAAGACACAGCTAGTCAAGGGCAGAGCCAGGATGTGAAACCAGGTCTCCTCATTCCCAGCTCGGCGTTCTTTCTGCTCCGTTCCGCCACCGCCTTAGCATCTGGCCACACCAGGGGAAGGAGATGCGACTTGTGAGAAGAAACCTAACCTCTTTGGGTCCACACCGGGTACTTACTCCTAACTCCAGGTGGTAGTCTCTCTGCTTGCAGCATCCACGTGAATGAAATCACAACCGAGGGTTTCCCTGGTGAAATATTTTAAATACATGAATGCCTGGTTGTTGAGCCCGCTGTGACCTCTGACTCAAGTGTTTCCTAACCAGAAGGTGACACGAGATGATTACTAATGCTTGCATTCGACACACCTTTACTTTAGGAATTGTACTCTTTTCTGCCAGGACTTTTGATGTCGGTGCAAGATACATTGTAATTGCCGGCTTCTCCCCTGGGGAAGCATGCCACCTAAACAATCTGATTGGTAGGCCAGTTCAGAGGAGAAAAACGAAGTGGCTATACAGAGTACCTTTTTTTCTCTATGTAATAGCCCAAAGAGAAGTCACACGGAGCGTAATTGTTAATCCGGGACAAAGGCACACTCGCTCCCCTGTCAGCCCCTGATTTTTTCTATGAAGATAAACAGAGGAGGGAGATGGTGTCCGTGGACGATGGGAAAGTGAATGGTTCTAGCAGGTTTATCATGGCGTCTCTGAAATAGCAAAGAACTGACCCTGGCACACAGGGCGGCTGTGTTCCAGTAAGCCCTTTTATTGTTCTGAAATGGGTCACGTTCCAACAGATCTAAAAATCTCCGGAAGCTGATCTAAACTTGGTGCTCCATGATAAAAATGCCTTGGAGAAGGCTGCTGGTCAACCCGGGCTCTGTGTGTGGTGAAATCAATGATACGCAGCACCGGGCAGGAGTGCTCAGAGAGAAGAGGGCCATAGCCCCCGCCAGAGAAGGATGCTCGCTGTGGCTTAATCAATTTCTACTCAGGAAAACATCCCAGCAGGGAAAAATACCTTTTCGGTTAGTTTGTTCCCCTCAACCTTATTTTAAAACCCCAAACAAGCGAGCAAGTATGGTGCCCTCTTGTTCTCATTAATAAAAAAGGAACGATCACAGCGCTTGAAACTCTTCTAAGAAAGGTACAATATAAATAGAGAGCGCTATACAGAGACGATGCCATTTATCTGCCCGGGAGCTGGAGAATAAGATTTCTTTATGTACTATACAAATGGGAGAAACAGGTTCCAGGGGCAAGGTTCTTGCTCAGTGTCTAGCACAGAACCGAGGAGGTGAGCTGGGAGCTCTAAGGATGACTGAGGGGGATAAACGTTCAAGTACGATGCATCACGTGAGCCCAAAGAGGGTTTACTTCATATCTACCCGGTAGGCTTTTAGATGCATTTTTGTTAAAGATTCTCAAACTGTGGGTGCTAAAAGTGTAGGTGAAATCCTAAGTTGCCAAGATGAATGTCATTTTCAGCTTCTTCATACAGAGAACTGATCAGCCGAGCGGAAAATGGTAGGATAATGAGTGGGGGAGGGGCAGTCTCGGGAGCTTGGTGTGTGAGGTCAAGAAAAAAGTAAGCCCAAAGGATAGGAATCAATGTATTCTCTTTTCGTTTTCCACATACTGTTACTTTCCCTTCACTGTCTCATCAAATATTCATTTTCAAGGGCTTGATTCCACTTTATCTTTCTTTCTTTTGTAGTCTGGACTAGTGAGTCAGGGTTTTCAAAGAAACGGGACTTGGAATCAATTATTTGGCTTAATTAGGTTGTATTCATCATGGAGTGATTCTGGAACCGAGTCCCGGCACCCCCGTGCCACTCTGCACCCACCCCCAACTCCAGCCGCCTCCGGCCGGTTGCTTCCGGTTTGCATGGACAGACCAGCCCAGTTATAATGCCGGTTATCTTTCTGAGGTGGTGCAACGTGAGGGCTCACTGGCTCCACTAGTGATCATTTAAGGGTCCGAGTTTCCAGAAGAGCAGAGATGACAGGAGCCTACCGCCTCATTTACCAACGAGGGAACGGGAAACCAGAAGAGGCAGTGAGTTGCCTGAAGCCCTGCAGCCCGTCAGGGACCTCTCAGCTTACGTGTCCCTCCCCCTAATCCATCCTGAACACTTCAGTGTACTTATTCTACTCTTAACGTATCTCCAATGGGTTCAAAAATGGGGGAGGGGGCAGGGCACCCTCCCCTGGTTGATTCAACCCTGCATTCAAGTGAGGTACCAGGTGTGCTCTCTGGGCACCTACTGTTCTGTCTAGGAGCTGCCTCCTGAGTAGGCAGAGGCTGGTCGTGGGTACCGCACACACACCCTGTAGACAGAGCCTTCTGGATAAGAGGAGGCAGAAGATCTCCTGGGGGAAGGGAGCCGGGGAGGTGAGGGAGGGGACTGGCCTCAGTCATTTAAGCTTCACAGAAGCTGTGGTAGAATCAAGGAAACCACAAGACAGAAACATGAGGCCTCAGATGACCAGGAACTTTGTGTCTATGACTTACTTCTCCACACTGGCCTTGAAGGCACGCCTACCTGAGTAGGTAAATCAATTAGCTTGGCTCCTAGAACCTTCTACCCCCACATGATTCCACATGTCCAAATCCCCTCAGCTCCCAGTCTCTCTTAAGACACCTCACACTGCAGGGGCGCCTGGGTGGCTCAGTCGGTTAAGCATCCACTTTGGCTCAGGTCATGATTTCACGGTTTGTAAGTTCGAACCCCGAGTCAGGCCCTGTGCTGTCAGCTTGAAGCCTGGAGCCTGCTTCGGATTCTGTGTTCTCCCTCTCTCTCTGCCCTTCCCCCACTGCACTCTGTGTCTCTCTCTCTGTCTCTCAAAATAAATAAAACATTTAAAAAAATTAAAAAAAAAAAAAGACACCTCACACTGCTCTGAGGTGGAAACAGTAGAAACACTGGAAATAGGTGGAAACAGACCTGTCCACCCCGAAAAGAAAAGGGAGCTGGGAGGTCCTCTGGGTTTGGCTCCCACACCTTTCCTGTGTCACAGAGCCTAAAGAAGGGATTACAGTTGACCCTTGAACAACATCAGGATTAGGGGCACTGACCCTCCACACAGTCAAGAATCTGAGTATCGCTTTTTCCTCCTCCAAATCTTAACTACTCACGTTCTGTTGACTGGAAGCAGCCTTACCGATAACACAAACAGTCAATTAACACATATTTTGTATGTTATGGGAATTCTATACTGTATTCTTACAATAAAGCAAGCTAGAGAGAAAAATGTTATTAGGAAAGTCATCTGGGTGGAGTGCCGGGATGGCTCAGTCGGTTGGGTATCTGACTTCGGCTCAGGTCATGATCCCGAAGTTCATGAGTTCGAGCCCCGTGTCGGGCTCTGTGCTGACAACTCAGAGCCTGGAGCCTGCTTCAGATTCTGTGTCTCCCTCTCTCTCGGCCCCTCCCCTACTTGTTCTCTGTCTCTCCATCTCTCTTGAAGATAAATAAACATTAAAAAAAAATTTTTTTTAAATAAAGTCATCAGGGAGAGAAAATACATTTACAGTACTGTACTGTATTTGTATATATAAAAAAAAGTCCACACCTAACTGGACCCACACAGTTCAAACCGTGTTGTTCAAAGGTCAACTGTACTGTTTTTAAGGTGACTGCTTTTCAGCTGAGGGTCCACGTGGTGTAAGGGTTAAAGCTTTATTTTTTCCATTAGATTTTCCAACTTTATGCTCTAGACTTCCTAGGCTTGAAGGCTAGGATGAACAACCAATCACCTGCTGTTTAGGATACGGAATGGGCATGAGATACTCAAAATGAGGCTTAAAGCTCGCCTGGCGACCCCCCCATCTCAACCCATTTGAGAAAAAGCAGGCCTGGGAGCCACCAGGGTGATACATAGCAGGATCTTACATTGGCAGAGTTTGGCGGAAGGGAAGCCAACTGTCAATGTCACTGGAAGGGACATTTTCTTTGCGGTTGAGAGAAATGATTGGCTCCAGATTATTATATAGCAAGGCCAAAGGGGCCAAGATTGGAGCCCAGGGCTCAGGACTCCTGGGCAGTGCTCCATCCATCATATCTCTGTTAGGATGCGGTCACACGGTGTGCCGCCTTGAAGCCACACTCCGTCCAACAACGGGAGAACCAGCATTCGTGGTGGCAGGATCTGATCTCTGGCCATCTGCATCCAGGCAATGAAGACTGCCTTGGGACCACCTGGCTAGAGCCTCAGGGAACCTAGTGCTTCCACGGCCACGTTCTGATCTCAGCCTCTTGGGGCTTTCTCCCAAAGGACTGACTCGGCCCCGGGGGCTTCGTGAAAGCATTCTGGGCCTGGCACAGTGGAGCTGCTGGGAAGGCTTCCTCCAAGTTCTAATTTTCCGTTTAGAACTCAGTGTCGCTTTCAATATGCTCGACATCAGAGGCTTTTTGTCAGGCAGCTTCCCACTGTCCTCCTCCATTTCCTTCCTGCCTGTTCCGCACTGGGTGAGAAGCACGTAGCCCCCGCACACCCCGGGAAGGACCCACAAAGGCGAGGTCGTACAGCCGCCGACTGCCATTCTCCAGCCCACGCTGCCATGCGGCAAACTTGCCAAGGGCCAAGCGCGACCTCACCCACCTCTTTGAAGGATTTCTTTACCTCCACCAAGGAGTGCCAGTGTGCAATGGGCTTCCGTGGGTACGCCAGCATCTCGTTCCAGTGGTCCCTGCCCAGGCCTTCGGCATTGATCCCCACACGACACACTCCTATGATCTCATTGTGGCCCACTCTGAGGGAGAAAAAAAGGGCCTGGCGCTGGTGACCAGACACGCTGTCAGAAAGGGGGGTCCTGGGGGCTGGGATTCTGCCCAGCAGATCTAACTCAGAATGCTGAGCTCTGAAAACAGATGCTTGGCAGGGCCTCGGGGTGCCGGCGGCAGTGAAACTTTGCCCACCCTCCTTGGGTGGACACTGACACAGAGAGATGAGAAAAAGGTGACAAACTGCTTTGGAATCACAGGAAATGGTGGGCAGATGGCCGGACTTTAGGGAATGGGAGAGTTTAAGTCTCGTCCCTTATTGGACTCTGCTAGGACATCACAGCCTTGCTTGAGATCTCAGCATTTGGAAATAAATCACCCCGCTCTGAGTACTCTTTCTCCATACCCCCAAAGGCTAGAATGTGATTGATTCACTCAGCAAGAACATCAATCACCACTCAACTATGTTCAGCGAGCACCTACTATGCCTGAGAACTTGTGCTAAAAATCCTGGATGGAGGGTTTACTGCATGTTTTTTTTTTTTTGTTCTTCCTTCAGCTAGAGTGACACCTGGAGAGAAGGTGTCATGGTGGCTGGGGTGGTTGGAAAATATTTTTGAGCCGACCCTGATGGAAGAGAGGATTTGGATAAGTGGAAGAGAAGAAATATATCCAAGAAAGGGGAAATTAAGTTGGATAAATATGTTGGGTCCAGATTCTGGAAGGCCTTGAGAAGCTAGGGGAAGAGCCTATATAACAGGAGCCATTGATGGTTCTTGAGAAGGGTAGGTGCCAAAGAAAGTAGTCTTTTAGGAAGGCGTGCTTCTAGTGTGTTGGCAGGATTGAGCCAGGGCGTGATGGAGGCAGGGGGCAGCTGGGACGCTGCACAGCCATCCCTGAGTGGGAGTGGTAGCAGCACCAGAAATGGAGAGGAGGGAGGCATTTTAGAGGACAGATGACAGGACTTGGTGGCAGGGGGAGCAACAGGAGTAGTCAGGGGCAAATTCAGGGAAACTAACGGGTAGATTGGCCCTTGATGGAAATGGGCCCTGCTGGGAAGCAAAACTTGAGCTTCTGCTCAGGGGAACCCACACTCTTCCTCAAACTTCTGCACCCTTCTTGGGTGGAGCCATATTTGAGGCCAATGGGATCCCGAGCCCTGAACCACAGGGTCCAAGGTCAGGACACCCTGTGCTGCATTGGTGTGGGCATGAGGGGCAGGAAATCGTGGCCCTCTGGGACCAGCACCTACCGATCGTAATCCATAACTGAGATGAGCAGGTTGACTTGATCCATGTTCTCTGGGGGGATGTCAAAGATGATGGCTTCATTGTAGACAGGGTTGAGAGTGTTCTTCTTTATGGTCGTTTTCTTCTTCTTCAGTCTCCTCCCATCACAAAGCAGGGACACTTTGACATATGGATCTGTGCCAGTGGAGGGGTGATGGGAAGGGAAAGGGGCATGTTAGGGAGCATGTTAACCAGATGTCCTCCAACATCATTTGCAGCAGAGGGACGGAAGCCACAGACCTACTGTTGCTCATCAGATGGT
This sequence comes from Prionailurus bengalensis, assembly GCF_016509475.1. Classification (NCBI taxonomy): domain Eukaryota; kingdom Metazoa; phylum Chordata; class Mammalia; order Carnivora; family Felidae; genus Prionailurus; species Prionailurus bengalensis. The sequence goes on from NC_057345.1 coordinate 97,863,464, forward strand.
ATCAGTGGGTTGTTAAGATAATTAAACCACCTTGTATTTATGTAGCACACCTGTCTCTGAGGACACTTCGTGCTTAATAAACACAGAGTCTTTAGCGACCTCAGGATTATTGGGAGAGTGCCTAATGGACTTTCACTAATGGTGAAGCTGGCCTCAAATCAGACAGGACACCTGCCCATGGGTATGCAGATCACGGCCCTAAATCTCAGCTCCGTGATGGCCGGCTGGCTCCAAAGGGTGGTGAAGCTGAACGAGGCACTCGGTTCCTTTCCCCGACTTGGAGTCCTTTTCTCTGGGGGTTTGTCAGCATTATTAGCCAAAGGATAAGGGAGTAAAAATAGACGTCGATGACACCCAAGGAGTAGCAGCGTGTCAGAGTAAATGAACAGCGACAATCACAACGCTGGTCCTGTCCTCCCCACCTGACAACAGGATTATGGGTCTCATTGTCCCAACAAGCTCATTTCCAGCTGGCATCAAGAAAGGCCCTGCTGTCTGCTTCCCCGGAAGCCCTTTCCTGCCCACTGCTGGGCAGAGGAGGAGGATGGGGCTGTGGCGGGGGCCGTGAGTAAGGCGGCTTCCTGAGATTCGGGGCAACCAGTTGACATTTCATTTCTCAGGGGGATCTTGGATTCTCTCCATCCCCAGAGGAGATGTCTTTTTACTGAACCTCCATGTGTCTCCCATCCCTGTCTCTTCTTTCGTTTTCTGAATAGGTATTTTGTGGTCATCCTTCTACCCTGAAATTTTCCACTCATCCAAGTGAAGTGACACCTATTGTATCTCATAGCACAGGTGTCTTGGACACCATCATAATTGTTATTTATGCCGCACAGCTCAAGAAACGGGAGGGCAACTCACAGGTAATAACAGCTTTTGAGACGCTGATGTGCCGAGACACCTTCTTGCCCAGAAGCCAGGGTTCATGTGAATCTGTCAGCAGCTGTGGGCCAACCAGCCACTGCCTGGCGCCTTGATGCACAGGCATGCAGTTCTATCTCCTGGGCACCTGAGCACCCACCAGGCCCTCACGCTCCCCGGGCATCGCTCAGGGGGCAGCTGGGGCACCTCACCATGCAGAAGCTAGAGAGAGCCGGCTAACCAATGTGACAGCGGCAGCTGTGCCTTAACCTTGGGGGCACTTAGGTTTATGGGGGCTCTGGGGGGACCATGATTAAACAGTAGGTGTTTAATCAACCCACTGTCTCCAGTGACCCGTTTGGAAGGGCCCTCTCTTGGGGATGTTTTCAGTAAAAAGGAAGGCAGAGTTTCTAGAACCTCTGTGAGACAGCTTTCTGGTTTCTATAGGCTCTGTTGTCTAGGGATGTGCCCAGGACAGTGTTCAGATCCAGGTGGTCAGGTAGGAAAGCTTGCCCCAAGACCTGTCGTTAACGTGGCAACTTCTAGACTCCATAAGGTATACGCTGCCCTGGAAAGTGTCTTCAGGCTTGAGGCCGTTCAAGTGCTGGCTTGTTGCCCGCCACGCCCATTTCCATGTACCTCCTAGACAACAGATTCCCATGTCACCAGGCTTGGAAAAATATGGCAGAGCCACCTGTCCCAATGGCCACTAGGCAAATGCTTATTACCGACTGGGAGATTCTCAGCTTCTTTCCCCAACTCTGTTTACCCCTCCGAGGTATGTCCATTTACAAATTTCAGTGGGTGTATTTCCCTTGAAGAAATCATCAATTTTATGACCGACCAAGAGGCTAAGCGGAGAGATGACTGTTCCTTTGGATTCTCTGGGGCAAAAATTTGTGGCTTCTAGTGGAGTGCTGGCTCCACAAGACCTTGGAAGTTGTTTCCTCTCTAATAGCCTCTGATGTGCTGTGCGGCTGAGGGAGAGAGCATGAAGGCTGGCAGTGTATTTCAGCCTCGTTGTCGTGAGAGCCATCATAGTCCAGCATTTACCAGACACTGTGCTGAGATTTATGTACATCATGTGTTTTAAACTTCCCCCCACCCCCATAAAATATTTATCATCTTCACCCCCTTTTATAGGTAGGGGAATTGAGGCGAGAGAGATTAAGGAACTTGCCTCAGGTTTGAACCTAGGTCTGTCTGTCTCCAGAGTTTACATTTTAAACCACTAGACTCCAATCAGTACAGACCGGATGTGGTGGAGATGGGTGGGTTTTGTGGCATCCGGACCCTTATTATTATTCTGTGTTATTTTCATTGTCATCATTGCAGTGTATGGGCTTAGAGAATTGGTTCATGACTGGTTAAATCAAGGAGAATAGGAAGACCCATGGGTTCAGGTGTCGATGGCATAGAAATCAAGAACAGGCAATAAGCTCTATTCGCCCCCTGGTTTAGTCCAACATCAAAGCAGTCTGAGCTGACGGCAACCTCAAACTCATCCTCAAAAACAGGAGATCTAGTCTGAGAGGCCCCTGCCACGTATGCCCCCACGGTATCACCCGCTGACAAGGCTCCTCATGCTACATATTCATTCAGTCACTCATTCAAAACATATTTATGCAATGCCTATTGTGTTGCCATGCACCGTTCCAGACATTTGCTTACATCTGTGAACCAAATAGACAGAAATCTCTGACAAAAAGAGGACCCCTGAATGTTCCGCGTCAAGTTGAGATTTAATGCCAGATTCCAAACCCAGGTGGAAAAGAGGGTCAGTTGCGAGAGGGGGATTAGGATTTGGTGTGAGAAAAAAATCTCTCCCCCACAACCTTCTGATGTGGAACGGCCGTTATGATTACCTCAGTGGCTTCAGCATAAGCTCTCTCTCTAGCACATCAATTTAATTACACCGGAGAAGATAGTGTGGGGACTTAGGCAGCAAAATCCTATTTCCCTCAGCAGGCTGGAGAGTCCTCGGTGAATTCCTGTCCCTGGCACGCACTTATTTTGATATTAAAATGAAATCTACATCGGCTGTATTTTTGGAGGAAGCTGGCTTGCTGGGACCTAAGAGCTTTTCACATGTCGAGAGAGGCTCTTTAAGCTTCTCACCACAACTCCCCCCCCACCGCCCCCCGCCCTGCAAAGTGCAGTGGTAGCTTCAGTGGAAGGAGAGGCATTAGGGTGGGTGCCATCTTGGGGAGCTTTTGGTCTGGAAGACATGAGTGCCGCTCAGAGACAGTGGAGGCTGGGAGCAGAGGCTCCGAAGGATTCAGAGCGGCAAGAAGTACACATTACTTCAGTGTTTTCCAACCGTCTTTCCTCAAAGCCTCATTTTTCGGGGTCTAATACCTCATCTTCTTCTACCTACACCAGGTTGCACCTGGGCACAGATGTTTGCAGCTGGACCGTCCCCTCTTTATGGCCCCTGTGACAATACTAAGGAGTTTTCCAGGAAACAAATAATTAATGGATAAAAGCGAAAATCTCCCGTATACTCCCACCCAGGTTCAGAGGCACCTCCGGAGTGGTTTTCCGCTGGAAACCAGATTCATCACAAGCGCCTCTTGAGTGATGGGTCTTGGAAAACAAGCCTTTTCCTCCATTTGTAACTCTGAGCGCAGCTCAGACTGTTCTGTAAGTCTGCTCTTTGGGACACTTCACCCCATTTCGCTTCTCGGGCTAATTTCAGCAGATGGGGGAAGGAGGCTCCTGGGACCCACGCTACTCCTCTGCTTTATCAAAACTCAAATACCTTCTCTGACAACAACGTTGTCATGGGAAAGGACCTGTCTCTGTAGCTGCCCCAAGCAAGCATTTCCTCGGTTTCTGGAAGAGGACTCATGCTTCCTGCTCTACTTAGCAGCTCTCCTGGCACTGAGGCTGGGGCCAGGAGTCCTGCAGGAAAAACTCAAATACAAATGCACTTTGCTTTTCAGTGGCCTCGCTCCTTTGACTAGGTCTTCGGGGCCGCCACAGGGCTGTGCGGACCTCCAAACATTTACACACTCAAACTTGACATAACCCTTCAAAGTCCTGGGGCCTCCTATAACTAGAAAAATTTTCCTTATTTATTTATTTTTCTCCTACTGTGTTTATTCCTTATTCTCCGCCTCCTCTGAGGGAAAGAGCGATGGGAGTAGCTAATATCTACTGACTGCTTATTGCGTGTCTGGCACAAGTGTAAGGACTTAACATGAATCAACACGTTTATCCTTAAAGCAAACTGTGTAAGTTCTTTTTTCAGATTAGAAAATCAAAGCATTACACAGCAAGGGAGTGGCAGAACTGGAATTCAAGTCCAGAGTTGGGGCTTCTCTTCTAAGAACACTGACGGTTCCGGGCACCTGCGTGGCTCAGTAGGTTGAGCGTCTGACTTTAGCTCAGGTCACGATCTCAGGGTTCATGTCGGGCTCTGTGCTGACAGCTCAGAGCCTGGAGCCTGCTTCGAATTCTGTGTCTCCCTCTCTCTCTGCCCCTTCCCACTCGTGCTCTCTGTCTCTGTCTCTCTCTCAAAAATAAACATTTAAAAAAAAGAACACTGAAAGTTCTCCCTTCTCTCTAAACACCTTTCCAAGTCCTAATGTCTGGGTGGCTGGAAGGCCACATGGCAGACTACTTGGGTAGGAGAGGTACCTGAATAGCCTGTAATGTCCATCGCCTTGAGGTTCCGACATTTGATCACTGTGAGGGTGAGCCTGCCTGCTGTGGGCAGGTAGCACAGCGAGAACATGATCTCTCCCAGGTCCACGCTTTCCTGCAAAGAAGCAGACGAGAGGGCAGATGAGGGGTGCACAGGCCCCTGGGAAGTTGCTGCAGGCCACTCTGGGGCCCAGGAGAATGTTCTTCGAGGCAGACTGCCATGTCTGTCGGACCCGAGGGTCTGGCCTCCATGCTGGGAGTAGCTGGGACTAAACGATCACGATATCGCCTCTTCAGTAGAATTTGCCCCCTTCATTGTTCCTTCTGAACTCTGCTCGGATTCTGGAAGGACCTCAGGGTCCTGCTTTGTCCTGACTGGCCCTGCATGTGCCCCTCAGCTGCAGCCTCGGGACCAGCAGCCCCTCTGTGGCCCGGCCCTGTTCCCTTCCAGCTCGCCCTTCTGAGTCGCTGGTCCCCTTGACTCCACACCCCAGCCCCTTGCCTGGCTCGTGGTCGTGACCGTGTCCTGCACAAGACCGACCTCGGCCATCCGGTACTCTCTCCCAGTATATCTGCTTCCAGCCCTCAGCTCAGCTGTTCCTCACCAGTCCCTCCACTTCCTCGCCTCTCTGGAGACCCACCCAGCTCTCTCGCCTCCAGGCCTCTGGCCTTCTGGGAATTCTGGAATTTGAGCCCAGAGCTGGCCATGCCGCAGACCGAGGGGTGTATACTCCCCGTCCCAGGTTTGTGCCAGGTCTTGGATCCACCTTGTCCTTTTTCCTTAAATGTGGTCATCCTTCAAAAACGACCCCAGGAGAGTACACGCTCTGCTGTCTCTCCTAGGGGTCCTAATCCTAGGAAGTTTCTGAGCAACAGGGAAGAGGAAAACTTCAAACAGGGTAAAGACGTCTGTCAGTTGCATAGTTCTTTCCTGGACTGCTTCCTCTTCTTGCCCCCCACTTGATGAAGGAGAATGCTGTTGCTCTGAAACCTGCCCTGAGGCCCTGGGGCTGGCCTGGTGCCCCCCCCTCCCCGCCCCAGGTGGAGGAGGAAGGCGGGATTTGGGGGGGTGGCTCTGATCTCAGATGGGGCCATCCGCTCCTTCAGTCATTCGTTCAGTCAACAAATGTTCGCTGAGCACCTGCTGTGTGCGGGGTGTTGTTCTGGGGAAGAACAAAATGCACAAAAACCCCTGCCCTCACGGAGTGTACATTTTTACTTGGGTAAAGGACAAGAAACAAAGGTAAATAAGTCAGTAAAAAGTACCAAGGAGAAGGGCGCCCGGGTGGCTCAGGGGGTTGAGCATCCAACTCTTGATTTCGGCTCAGGTCATGATCTCACAGTTCGTGGGCGTGAGCCCTTTGTCCAGCTCTGCGCTGACAGCTTGGGTTTCTCTGTCTCCCACTCTCTCCGCTCCCCCTGCCCCCCCTCCCCCCGCCCCCGGTCATGCACGTGTTCTCTCTCTTAAAATAAATAAATAAAAACTTAAAAAAAAAAAAGAATCAAGGAGGAAAAAGTAAGGCAGGTAAAGGAGACAGCTAATGTTCGTGGGGGAAGCCATAGCTCTTGACGTTTTAGACAGGCTGGCCAGGGAGGGCCTCCTTGAGGAGGGCACTTGTGAGAAGGAGAGCAGTCAAGGATGACAGCAAGGCTTTTGTCCCTTCTGACAAAGAACTCCCCTTGACCGTGCACTCCTAGAGACGCCTGATACCTGGGCCCAACTGGAGAATAACGTAAGACACTCCCAACCCCTTCCCGAGCTTGTGGGCCCCATGCCCTCCTCTAGATGGAACCTTGCCCTAGCCCAAGATTTGTCTTGGTAATTTTACTCGCCCCACAATTAAATCCCAGAGTAGCAGAAGGAGGGGGTCTGGCTGGGGCAGAGCTGGACACCCTGGAGAGGCGGGACCCCCTCCAGCACACAGAACCCTGTGGCACCAAGGACCCAGCAACCGCAGACCAACACCCACCAGCTCCTGTGTTTGCAGGAACTCTGCAAGGCAGGGAGTGCTGTCACCATCCCCTCCACTTCGCAGACGGAGAGCTCAGGGTTCAAACTCCCATCTCAGAGCTCTGCCCAGGCTTACACAGCTGGTGGGAGACACAGCGGGACTCCCGACTCTTAGGAGAGTGCTCCTTACACTCGCTCCATCCTGGAGCACCTTCCAGCTCACTGAGGAAGCACCTCAGGGTGACCCTGGCTCCTCTAGACCTTACACCACAGCTTCCTGCAGCTGTCCATTTGTTTGTCAGTTCACGTTGACCAAGAACCTGCTGGAAGCACTGTGCTTTGTGGAGAGTAGAAAGTCTCCCCCTCACACGCACATGGTCTAGTAGGGTGTCACCAGTTAAAATAAGGTGCCAGGATCCCCACCTCCCTCGGGGGTGTCTCTTGTCTCCCTAGCCCTCTAGTCCAGGGAGGGAGGGAGACACAGGAAACGGCCCTGCGACATGGTGTTGAGGGAGCGTGATGGTCCCCTCCTGCAGCAGGTCCCCAGCGCACCTGGCTGAAAGTCCTATCTCTGACCAAGGCGCTGAGGTACCAGGGGGCCCCCAGTTCTCTTCATGTCCCATATAACCCTCCTCAGTTCATTCCTGCCCAAAGCTAGAGAAGCCTTTCTGACTCAGCAACTGCAATGAGAACTAACACTCCTGCGTGGCTACCATGTGCCAAGTCCTTCAAAGCCAAATGATTTCAGGAAGCCTTGCCACAGCCCTACGAGGTACGTGCTCTTATTATCCCCACTGCAAACAGGAGAAAAGGACTGTTTGGTGAAGTTAAGTAGCTTGCCCGAGGTCACATGCCTAGTGAGTGCTCTGGTGCCAGATTTACACAGATGTGCTGCTGCTCAAACACCCCCAGTGGCTCCCCTTGTTCCACTTCTGGAATCAAAGCCCATCTTCTTAGCTTGCATTAAGGACCCTCAGCAACAGGGTCTTGTCTTACTTCCTCACCTGATTATTTCTCCCTATTCTTCTAGGCCACTCCCCCTGCTCCACAAGACTGGTGGGCCTCTTCTTGTCTCTGTGTGGACAAACCTATGCATCTTGCAGGGGTCCTCGTCCAAGGTCCAGCCCACAGAGAGCATCTCTCCCCTCTGCCCCCCCCCCCACACACCCCTGCAGCACCTTCTGCCCCTGAGCCCCTCAGACGCATTACCAAGTCCCCCCTCTGCTGCCACCGTGCCCTCCCGCTAGCATCTAGTGACTGGAGGCCCTTTGGGGCCAGGCTTTGCTTTACACCTACTCGAGCTTCAGAGGTGGCCAAGCATGAGAGGAGCTGCATGAATGCATGTAGAAACAGATGGTTGTATCTCAGCCAGGAGAGCCCCAGACGGAGTGGTCCTCAGTGTCAATGTTACAATCAAGGCAGGGCCTGAGAAGGAATCCTGTGGCCCCTCTGAAGGGAGCGGCTCCCCTACGATGTAAAGTGGCACTTTCAAGGGCTGTGTTGTTTGGGAGAGTCCAAGTGGATTTGTTTATGGCCTGGGGTGTGGGGCATCTCTCATGGTAAATGGAATCACTTGGGGCTCTATGCACTGGTCCCAAGGATGGCTCCTTCCTGGGGATCACCAACCCAGCAGGGTGCCCCTCTTCGGCAGGGGTGCCCTTTCTTGACAGGACTGTGGCAGCTGGGGAGCGTGCGGGGGGCTGAGTCTGCGGCATGCTGTGGGGGCCCCTAACCCCAACCTTGGTCCCTGCTCCCAACTGTGAACTTCCTTCTCCATCACTGGTAAAGGGAACGGGCCAAGATCCCCCCCATGACTTGCAGGAAGAGAGAAAAGAGAGGCCAAGAAGCTAGTTCCAAGACCTTCTGCTGTGGGTGACTGAGCCTCATTGGGCCTGACTGCACATTGGCTGCTCTTGGCTCAACGGATCAAGGGAGATACTGTTCCCCTGCACACACACACACGCACACAGCAGAGGACTGGCTTATCTGAGATATGAAAATAAATAGGTTACTTTTGAGTAAATAGAGGGATGGGGGCCAAGCAAACAGAGTCAGCACCTCCTGGCAGCCACCTCCCTCTCTGGAAAGCTGGGGCCCCAGCTTGGACCCTCGGGCCACCTTGCCAGATCCTGGCTCTGCCCCACCCCCTTTCTCTGGAGGCTTCAGCCCCAGATCCTATGCTCCCCGCCAGCCTTTTATCCTCATTAGTGATGCTTGAGACTTTGGCTTTAATAAAACCAGGGTGACCAGGGGCTGTGGAACAGCTCACACTTTATTGTTTTCATCTTCACTTGCTGTCAGGGGAGGCTGCCTTAGGGCCCCTGAATGGTAATGCGCTCCCCAGTGATGGAGAGGTCACTGCTGTCCAGAAATTGGCAGAGACCGACTTGGCTCTCTTGACTACTAACCTATGGGCCGATAGGGCGGATCCGGGCCCAGTAGCAGCTGGCTTTAAGTCCTGGCTGGTGTCTGGAGGGAGCAGACCTGCTGTCAGCATAGGGAGAGCCAGGGTGTGGGCTCCTGGAGAAGTCTGTCCTTAGGTGCAAACTGGTCAGTAAGATTCTCAAAGTCCCGTCCACTGCACACCATTGCTCTTGTCTGCAACAGCTCACTGAAGATTCCCTTCCCTTTGATGCACTCACATAGCCCCAGGCATAGAAGAGAATTCCTATCTGTGGGCTGCCCTGGGGAAAAGCACAAGTCAGGAGACTCCGGCTTTAATTCTTCAGCCACTAACAAGCCACAAGAGCTTGGGCACGTCATTTCACATCTCTAGGCTTCAATCCGTAAGATGAGATGATCGTTCTAAATGTTCTAGCCTTTGGATCTGTCCCTGCCAGCCGGAAAAGACCAATGATTCACACTGAAAGACCTAACATCAGTATCGCCAGTTGGGAGGGTCCAAAGGTGCCTGACTGCGTCCACTGCCGGCCGCAAGGAATCCAGCAACTTCGTTTTGAGATCCAAATGCTCTCATTCCTTCAGTCCCTGCTGCCCCCATGTGTTTTTGTTCTTCTCCAGGGCTACCCTCCTTCTCTTCCTCCCAAAGAGGCAATGAGCGGTGTCAATGCCTCCACGTCTGTCTTGGGAATCCAGGCTGGGCAGAATAAGAACCATGCTCCCCCATCTCTTAGAGAACACTTCTAGTCTCTTAATCATTAAGTGGCTTGTCTGAATCTCTCATCATCAGCAGAGAAGCATCCGCTACCCTTTCAGGAAAGCCACAGGAGACCTAAAAGGATCTCTGAAGCACGGGGCAGGAAGTGCTGTTAAGCTACCCTTGGGCAGGGGGGCCTGGAAGAGAGACAGGGTGGAAGCCAATCTGGCTCTGATGGGTAGAGAATAACATCTAGTGAGCAATCCCTCTGCGAAGGTCTGAGGCTTGGAATTGGTGGGGGAATCAGGGACGGAGGAGGGGGAGAGCTGAGTCAGATGTGGAGGCGGGCACTTGGGGCTGGGCCATCTCCTCTGGGATCTGCCCTCAAAGTACCGCAGACCTCCTCTTCCATAGCCCATGTCACCGCCATAACTCTCCTGTTGCTTGTGGGGATTATGTGACGAATCCTGTGTTCTCTTTAGATTGTGGGCTCTTTGGAGGCAGAAATGGTCTAGTCTTCCTCATCATCATACCTGCCATGTCTTACCCAGTGCCTGATACACAGTATGTGCTCAATAAATACTGGCTGATGAGCACAAGGTTGAGAATATGGATTTGGAGTCAGGCAGCTCTGGGTCCAAACTCTGGCTCTGATGTTTATGAGCAGTGCGGTTTATTTAAGTCTTTCATTAAATTGAAAGTCTTTCAAAGTCTCAATTTCCTGATCTGTACAATGGGGCTAAATAACAGTACCTTCCTCTTAGGGTTGTTGTTAAGATTAAATGAACTAATTTGTGTAAAGTGCTAAGCATGGTGCCTGGCACAGAGTAGGCTCTCAGAAAATATTAGCTGCTATTATAATTATTACTTCTATAATTACAAATATGATAAAGACCTCACAGTCTTGCGGTAGGGACAGGGGAGAGAAATGTTGCTTTGATCAGTGTTTTAAGAGAGGTGTGGGCAAGATGTGGGGGAGCGGAGGAAGGAATAATAAACTGCCCAGGGTTATAGGTAGACTGCCCAGAGTGGGTGATATTCCACAGGGTCTGGCAAGTGAGCAAAAGGAGTTTGTTGCAGAGAAAAACAAGTGAGGACATTCCAGGCAGAGGGAGGCGGCGTGAGAGTGTCTGTGTGTTAGAGGGTGAGACGCAGGGTGGGGGTTGGAATAGCCCAGGGCAGGCTGGGAACAGGGCAGGGCCCTGCCCATCCGTCTCACGGCCCCCACTTAGGAGTCCGCCCTGGCTCCTGCCCCACTTAGTCTGCAGTGTCACCTTCCATCCAGACACCCACACCGGAGACCAATTTCATGGGTGTCATTCGTTGGTTACCCACCTACTAAACGTTCACGGATACGCGATATGAACGTATAGGGTCCCAGCCCTCCAGGAGTCTGTATTCTAGGAGAGGGAGCCACAAAGAAACTAAGCAAGAGAGGCTCCGAGGGCGGTGAATGAAACTGTGACATGATGGGGGCGGGGGGGGGGGGCACTTTAGACAGAGTGGCTGGAAAGGCCATCAGACCTGAAAGAGGGAGGGGGTGGCCAGCCACGAGGAAGAAGAGGAGACCGCGAGGCATGCCGTGGGTCTGGACACACTGGTTCGGGGCAGCTGAGCTGGAGAGCAGCGGGGACCAGGACAGGGCAGGGGAAGAGTTGGGGGGGAGCCAAGGGAGGCAGGGCGAGATCTCAGAGGCCTTGAAAGATGTTTGCATTTTATTCCCTGAGAAAAGCAGAGACCTCAGGAGGCTTTGGAGAAAGGAGCGCAGGGGGAGAGAGCAAGCCAGAGAGCAAGCTTCCACGCCCTCCTGCAGGATCCATACCCAGTCGTACATGCTGTTCTGCCTTCCAAGTGTCCCCACTCTCTTCCCCTCTCTCTTCCCCTCCCCTCTGCACAACTTTGCTCTGACCCACGCCACCTCTCGCCTGGACCTCCGAGCTTTCTGACCCCCACCTCCGCTTGCCTATCCTCTGATAGCCTCCTTGCTGTAAATGGGGGGCCATTCGCCTGCTCTGAATCCTCCAATGGCTCCCCATTTCAATCCATTCTGGAACTGGAAAACCTCTTCTTTATCCAGAAGCACAAATATATACAACAGATAAACAGTGGCTCGGAGCCTGGGCACACAGGGCTCCTACCTTCAGCCCCTCAGCCTACCTCCTTGAGCTTCTGGGAATCAGCCTGAAAATCATGCAGAATGGAGTAGCATTCAAGTTTCTTCACAATTTGGCCCTTGCCTTTTTTTTTTGTGCCAGCCATTCTGGTTCAGGTGCCGTAATATGGGCCATTCTGTCCCAAGCGCTTAAACATATTAAGCCATATAATCCTCATGTAAGCCTACAAGATAGGCACCATTATTGTCCCCATTATCTACACGGGGAGACTGAAGCACAGAAAGGCTATGCAACTGGCCCAAGCACACACAGCCAGTAAATGGCAGAGCTGAGGTCTGAACCCAGGCAGCCGGGCTCTAGAGCCCACAGTTTTAGCCACCCCACCATCCTGCCTCCCCATGACTCCCTACTTCCCCAAACCCTCCAGATGCTTTTGCACCTCCATGCTTTGGCCCCGTTCTTTCCACTGCCTGAAACAATCTGTCCCTACCTCTGATGGTCCTGGATGACACTTGTCTTTCCTGGCCAGCTGTTCTGTTCCCTCCTCTTGCATTGCTTCCCCCTCACTCCCCTGGTCTGGCTTGGGGGTCCCCATCGCCCCTGGGTCTAAAGGCCTGGGATCAAGTGTTACAAATGCCTTGAAGCAGAGGCAAGGCGTTTCTGAGACATAGTCAGCAGGTTCTAGTGACCGGCTGCAGGGGAGGAGAGTGGAGACTGACACCGTGCCGCCCAGCACCCCAGGGCTGACTCCACTCTCTGCTGGAAGCCAAGGGGGTGGGGCGCTTCTTCCTAGTGCTGCCAGGATTCCCGCTGTGAGCGCTGGGCCTGGCCCCTCCTCAGGCCTGGGCTCCAGGGCGTTGGGGAGAATGCTGGGGGTGGCCGAGGTGGAAGGGCGGATGTGAGGGTGGAAGGGCGGATGTGAGGGCTGGGATGCACCGGCTCCCTGTGGGGCAGGGTCCATTTGTTCTGGGTTCCATCCCTGCCTTCTTTTTCTCTCAAGTGCTTTCTGCTCCAAGGCCTTTGCAGCGATATGAATAAATGATCTGGCAGGATAGAGGTGCCTTAAATGAACTCCACGGACTCCAGGGCATAGACCCTGAGAGCCAGGGATGGCCCCCGGGAGGAGGGAGACTCTCCAGCTTGCGTGGGGCACGTGGGAGGAAGTAGGTGAGATCCGTGGGCTGGGCTGGGTCTCTGGGACCTTCGAGAGATTAAAGTACATCAGCAGGAGGCAAATGTTACTGTATCTGCGCATCTTCAGGGAAACAGATGGTTTTATTTAGCAAACTTTTTCTCAGCCTCTCCTTCGTGAACCTGCCCTTGAAAAGAGGTTTAGTGTTTCACATGCACCATTACTTTTGGGCAAATATCCGTGAGTCAGAATCACACTGGGAGGTACAGATCTCTTCCTAATGACTTTTTAAAAGGTGGGCGGAGAGGGAGAGGGGCTGCGAGGGGGCGGAAGGAGCTTGAGGAGAGCAGAATTTGGGGAAGTTCTAGAAGAGAGGGAGGCAATGCCTGGTCAAGCTGGAAAGTCTGCTCCATGGGTGCTTGTCTACGGGAGGCCAGGGCCCCCGCTCTGGTCCTTCCACTGGCACTTCATTAATGAGACAGAGGAATAAATGGCACATTAATGAAGTTAACGATGAGAATCTGTCTTCATTTCTTGCCTCCAGTTGTCCTGCTGTGTGGCTGTCAAACAGCTGTCAGTTTCCCCCCGGGAAGGGTGGGCATCTCAGCAGTGAGTGATCTGATCTCTGCCCCGGGCAGGGCAGTGGCAACAGGGGCTCTCAGCAGGAGGGGAGATGCCCTGGTCCCAGGGGGTTAGTCTCCTGGAGCAGCTGAGGGGCATGTCTGTAAATAGGTCCTCCCGGGGATGCCAAACCGGCAGGGCTTTGGTTGCAGCCAAGGGCACATACTTGAAGAGCCAGTGACAGGGGCTTTATCTTCCTCATTGACCGGAGGGTGGAGGGCTTCACCGATTCCTGCTCCAACACGCAGGAATCTGTTGGTCTTACCAGGGTGTGGCTGTTCTGTTTGCAGCCTTCCCTGCGGTTGGCCATCCCGCTCTGGACCACCCACTTCCTTCCATTCTCCCACTCCTCTGGCTTCTCCCTCCCAGTAGCAGCAGGATCCTCCCATCCCTGCCTCTAAACAGTGCACTTCTAAACACACATACTCTCTCTCTCTCTGATCAACCATAATGTTAATGCCCATTTCTATTCTCAGGACTCCCAAATGTATGGCCCCTCATGGACCTCTCTTCTAGACTCCAGACTCATACATCCCACCTGACATCTCCATGTGGATGTCTCACAGAAATCTAAAATCTCTCAGATGCTCAAAGGTGGACTTTGATCTGCTATTTACATCCTCTTCTGTTTCTGCCTAACTTGGCAAATGGCGCCTCCATCCACCCGGCTGCTCAAACCAGAAACAAGGCAATATTGTCGATGCTTGCCTTCCTCTCTCCTGTACAAGTAGCTCACCACCGAGCCCTGCCAATGCCACCTCCAAATTCAGTCTCAAGCCTGCCCCTTCTCTCCGTCTCCAAGGGCAAAACCAGCTCTCATCTGCCTAATCACAGCCACCTCCTAACGGACCTCTCTGCTTCCCTGTGTTCACCTGCCCCACTTTCCACATGGCGGCGAGTGCTCTTTCAAAATTATAAGGTGAAGCACGTCACTCCTTTGTTTAAAACCCTCCAATGGCTCCCCCTTGCACTAGGAAAAAAAATCCAGAACACTTGCCAAGACCCATAGGGCCCTACCTGATTAGAGTTCAAGCCTTCCTCCTCACCCTCCCAGAAGAGCTGAAATATTCCAGGGTCTCCCTGCTCCCAGGACTGCGTATTCTGCTCTCTCCATTTGACCATTCTTTCCCCCAAGTCTTCACATGGCATCCCTCAGGCCTCTTCCTCCAAAGCCACACCCCCCTCTGGACTGTGTGTTCCCGAAGGGCAGGGAGGGGATCTGATTTATCAAGAGTGGGACTGGAGTGAGGCAAACCAGGTGCCCAGGGTAGAAAAGTGAAGGAGGTTCATGCATGCCTCCAAGAATGTGGGCCTCCTTAAATTTTGCCCCCTAGGTACCTTGTTTCCTGTACCCTGGTCTTGGCTCTATATTTTACTCACCGCTATATTCCCAGGATTGAGCACAGTGCCTGGTATGTAACACACTCACCAAATATTTGTTGAATGAATGAACAACCTAGCTGTGTGGGATGCACCTGGTTAGGAAGGTGGTGAAAAGGGCTGGTGTGAGGAGTGGACCCTTTGTTAACTTCAGCCTCTGGTCTGTCCAGGAGTATCCCTGCGGGTGACGAGACGGCTCCAGGGTTGAGCCTCAGCGTGTGGTCTGAGGAACCACGGGAATCTCCCGTATTGGACCTCCCTTGGGGGAAGTGGAGGCTTGATTCTTGAGCTGTGCCCAAGACCTACTGAGAGAACCTCCGAAGTTGGGGCATGGATGTGTGAGTGGCTGAGAAGCTTCCCAGGTGATTATTATATATCCTCAGTTTGCAACATAAGGCAATTGAGGGGATTCTGAGGCTGCCCTGGATCAAACCCTAGTAGAATCGCGGTGGCGTGGAACATAACCAGCGTCATTCAATATCAATGCCACCAAACTAATGTTAGGATGATGAAAGGGCTCTCTTTTGTTGGGTGCAAACAAGGGTTCTGATGGATCAAAGCCATGCCAGATCCTTCTGGGGTGGCGTGCTCACTCTCCCTCTTTACCTTTTCTCGACGCACCATAGGTAACTGGATAGCTAAATTTTAACAAGAAGATGCTTCCCCCCAAACTTAGAGAGTTTAGGAAACCTGGATAGGGTTTTAAAAATGTCTGACACTATTCTGTAAATACTCCAATTGTAGTAGTTTTCCAAGTGTGTTTCCCTGGCCAACAGCATCAACACCATTAGGAACTTGCCAGAGATGGAAAATTATCGGGCCCCACCCTCACCAGGGTGAGAACCATTGCCTTTTCTGTTTACAAGAACCAGTTGAGAATGCACACTCTGGCCAGGATTTTGAAGTTGCTTCGACTTCCTTTAACCTACTTATCTTGGTGACCAAAACCAAAGTCAAGAGAGGAGGAGACTAAGAGATATGGAGCCCCTGGATACTTAACATACATCTACTTCATCTCATTCATACCACATTCCTCGGAGAAGCCCATACTCATTGCCATCTTGAGGTTCAGAGAGGTTAAGTAACTTGCCTAAGCTCTCGGAGTGATTGACCAAGTCTGGATTTTAGACTCCTGTCTGTCGACTCTAACGACCTTGCTCTTCTCCACCATGTCACTGAGCCTCCTCTGGAACTGTGCGTGCACCACTAACTCCCTTCCACCCTACCTTCTGCCCCGGGCTGTTAAGGACCAGGTGGGCTAAGGACCTATCTGGGCCTTGAATGTGAAACTTCCAGTTGTTCTGGTACCTCCCTCTGCTGCTTCCTCTAGAAAGGAGACAAGTGGGTGGTGTCAGCCAACATTACAGATTGTGAGGGGATCCATCTCATGAGCACTTAAACCAGCCAGTGCTGGCCCCCTTCCCTCAGCCTGCCTATCCTCACAAAATGCACCTGTACGTCAACGTCTCATGAGGTACTCAGTTGCCCCCGTGGACACTGTCTCATGTCCGGGAGAAGGTTGGGAGAGGAGGAAGCCGGGCCAGTGGCAGGCAGAACCCCTGGGCCGGAAGTTCTGGTCTCCATGCAAGGACCCTACACTCTCTCTGCACAGATCTTCCCACCTGAGCTTCTCCAGGGTGCAGACACCAAGACTGGTGGAAGGGGTGGGGGTGGGGGGAAACCTTTATATGAAGAAGTTTGTCTCTTGCAGAATGGGAGGTATTTTCTTCACTTTCATTTTCTTGCTTCCTTAGGTTTTGGGGCGGGGGTCGGGGGTGGTTTGCAGTCCCTGTGGGCTTCTTGGGAGAGTTGCAGGTGTCCTATGTGGGGATTCATCCCCTTGATGAGGAATCTTTGCAGATGTAAGGAAGACAACCCCAATCACATGTCTCTAGGCAGCAAGAGAAACCACAAGTGATTGGTCAACTCATCCAGTCCTAGCTTCTAAACAGGACTACACTAAACTGAACAATGGAGTCCTCTTTTGAAAATATCACTCATACTTTTCCCAGTGGTCCACCATCCTGGAACTCAGGAAATTCTCCCGATGTCCAATCCATGTATGCCCTTCCTTCCCAGTTCCCACCTACTATTTCACCATGATGCAGACATTACACCTTCAAAGTCTGGAAGATTATCTCAATTTTCACTGAATTCTCTTCTCCAAAGCCAAGAAATTCAGTTTCCTCGGTCCTGTAAAGCTTCCAGGCATTTTAATGCTCCTCATGGAGGCCCACAATAATCAACAAAGAACTCTCAACTGGGGGTCTGGTGGGAAGCTGGGGTCTTGGCTCTTCATCCAACGAGAGGGGAGGGAATCACTAGTCTGTTTCAAGAGAATTCGTATAAACAGGCCTGGTGGGGGTGAGGGAGTGGGGGAATACATGGGGTTTGGGGCAGAACCTTGGGTTCAAGTCCCCGCTCTTCTGTTTTCCAGCTGCATGACTGTGAAAGTCATCGAACTTCTCTGACCTTGTCTGACCGTGAGCATCAGCCATCCTCAGGGTGAGTTCCTACAGAGCAGCTGCTCTGAGCCCCTGAGTTGGAGGAGTATGAGGAGACCACACAGTAGAAATACCAGCTGCTAGTAGAAAAACCACGACGCACATGAGGTAAGCATGCAGTCTGTAAACCTCACTTCCCAGCCCTGCAGCCTCTGGGCAGGCTGACCAAAACCCACCTGGTGGCCTGAAGGGCCAGGTGTGCCCCCTGAATGTCTGGGTCAGCAAGAGGAGAAGGAGGGCCGCCATGTCCCAGGGTGGAGGGCGACAACGAGGGCTTCTTTTAGCCTGGCTTTTAGAGACCAGCTCCTGGCTCCAGGGCCCACAGAAAGCTGTGCTGGTTTATAGGTGGCCTTTATCCTGTATCCCAGCCTGGGCTTCCCCACCCATAAGCACCTTCAACAAGCAGGGTTGGGGAAGACATCTCGTAGGTCTTCTCAGGCCGCAGGTTCCAGCTTGGGTATCCCCAGCACTAGGATGAACTTAGAGCCAGGAAGCTTCGGTTCAAATCCCAACCCTGATGCTAACCAGCAGAATGATCGAGGGTGAGTCACTGTGGCTCCCTGAGCTGCGGTTTCCTCAGCTGTAAAACGAAAGCATTGTACCGGGTGACTTTGCCTTCTCATCATAAAACGGGATGAACTGTGCGGCTGAATGCCTGTGTGCACTTTACCCGCTGCAGGCCGACTCTTCAAGCATTTCCGCACACTTTCAAACCCCTTTCTGCTTTGTCCTGCCGTGGAGCTGTCTCCGGCAGCTGACTGGGGTTGGCTTCTGACATCTTCAAGCTGCACTCTGACAATGCATCACTGGAAGGAGAATCAGGTAGCAGGGAGGAGGCCGAGGGACCAGGGAGCACGTCTCTGAGGCCCCTAAAGATGCCCACGGCGCTCTGCGCCGGTGATTGTTCTGAACCAGGCCCCAGGCCTCTCTTCCCCCTCGGCTCACCCAGGAGTACAATGATGAAACACCAAATTAGCTCCATTATTGTAACTCCACAAATTATAGGCCGCTTGTTCCACCAGAGCCAGCTAATGTCTCCCACCCATGAGCAGGTGACACTAATGGGTGTTTCCTCCCTTCTAGGCACCAAGTGCAGAGTGGGCAAAAACAGGATGAGGCTTGGGCTGGGAGGCAACTTGGAGAGTGGGGATCCGGGGAGCCCAGGCTCCCACCTGCTCGTGTAACAGAGCCACGGCTAGTGGGGGCCTCGGCTCCACTGCAGAAGGAATCCAGCAGCCAATGCTTCCTTCTTACCCTTCCTCCCTACCCGACTCCCATCTGCCTTTCCTCTTACACCACACAGAGCACCTCCTGTCCTGTCGGCGGAAGCCACTCTTCCTCAAGGGGGGAGGCCCCAAACGAGAGTGGAAACAGTGTGTTCCCAGGCAGACCCAGGCCCCTGACCTCCAGGCCAGGCAACGGGAACTGACAGAACCCATGTTCACTGACGTCCACATGGCCCCTGGGCTCTGCAGAGCGCCCAGCCACTCCCCTCGCCCCGCGCCTTCTTCAAGACTAGGGTGGGAGCTGGGTCTCTTTAAAGGATTCCCGACCAAGCACCTTCTGCAGTGAGTGGTTTCAGAGTAAAGCCCTCTCTGTGGTAATCAGTGTAAGAGCTCGGGAGGCCTTAGATATTACAAAGATCTCTTCTCATTTTACAGATCAGGGAAACAAGGCTTTGAAAGACTGTGTGGCCCAGGTGACGCTAGCAGGAGTTCCCCAATTCCTAGACCACTTTGGAACCCCTTTCTCTCACTTTCCAACTTCACTCCACGTGTATAAATTGAGGACCTACTAGATGCCGGTTAAGGGCTAAGGGTTACGAGCTACAAGGGACATACAAACAGATGAGACCAATGGGTGGCAGGAAGAAAGTCAAAATCCCCAGATTCCAGGGACTGCCTACCTCTACCACAGTTAAGGATGATTACAAGGAAAAACAGTCAACCCACTACCCATAGCCAGCATTCACTGAGAGCTTGCCATGCGCTGGGCACTGGCTAAGCCCTCTGTGTGTTTATGGAATAGGAATTATTCTTACCCACATTTTACAGGTGAGGAAGCAAGCACAGAGAAGTCACAGAGATATAAACCAGAGATATCAAGTAAAGAGCTTGAACCCACACACCCTCTTAGTCACCAAGTCAAACCAGCTTGATTTTCCGAAAGGTCGCCATAGGGATCAAATTCGTCACACTCATTACCCAATGTTTGAGATTCCCCCAAATGCTTCTGGATTCCTGATTAAGTAGTGAGTGACAGAGCTTTACATATATTATCTCAGTTACTCTTTTCTTTTTTTTTTTTCTTAATGTGTATTTATTTTTGAGAGAGAGAGAGAGAGAGAGAGAGAGCGAGTGCAAGCAGGGGACGGGCAGAGAGAGAGGGAGACAGAGAATCCCAAGCAGACTCTGAGCTGTCAGTGCAGAGCCCTATGCAGGGCTCAAATCCATGAACCAAACCATGAGATCATGACCTGAGCCAAAATCGAGAGTCGGACGCTCGACTGAGCCACCCAGGCACCCCCAGTTAATCATTGTCATCAATCTTTTAAAGAGCATCTCATTTGTCAAAACAAATTTAGTCAAAACTAGGTCTTATGATTACCCCCACTTTGCAGATGAAGAAACTGAGGCCTACAGGGCTACAGTTTTGGAATTCGAAGGCCACGCTTTGAACAGCCCCCATGATGTTCATTATTCTTTCCTGTGCTAGGGCCAGGGATAGCTTTGCTTTCCCCCAAGCACCTGGTCTGTTTTCATGGACACAGAATTCTGGGACTATGTTTCCCTCTTTGCATTAGCTGCTAGAACACTCCAGGTCAAATGTGTGCCTACTCTGGACGGTGGACAGCAGGACCTGCTGTGCTATGTAGAGGCTTCTCTGAACTTCATTTGACTGTCCTTCATGGATCCTTTTGCTATATTTGTATGATGTTTTAAACTTAGTTTTAATCACGGTATAAGTCTTACGAGCTAGCTAAATCCGTTTGGGAGCAACACAAAGTAACAGACAAAAATAAATGAAAGTTTCTGCTACTCGGGGTGCAAACTTCAGACAGTTCACTTCGTCTCTCTTAGCTTAATTTGCTTTATCTGCAGACTTAGGATAATGCCCCTACCAAGACTTGCTGAGGATTAAACGAGACAATGTGTGCAAAAAGCTCTTTAAATCCAATAGTGCCATATAAAGGCAAACAAGACCTGTCAGTAACACTATTATTAATGACAAGACGGGCCCGTGCCCCGGGGCACCTGCACCATGTATGGTCTGGACCCAGGGACTGGTGAAGAGGGTCTAGCTGGATGGCACCCAGTCCAACATGGTGGAAGACTCCCACAGCCATCCTGCATTCTCAGAGCGGCCTGATGCTTCCTGGGTAGGGGAATGGACCCATACCAGACCTCACACCTGCCACATCTGGAGGCAGGCCTTAGTAGAAGCTGTGCCTGCTGCACTGCCCACGGAGGAGCTGACTGGGGTCCCCCATGGGAAGGTCAGCAGTTCACTGTGAGGTTCTAAGTCTCCCCAGAACCCTCCAGGGATGTGTCAGCCTCGTGACCAGCAGCCCCTCCTCCTGCTCACACCTCAGGGTGCTCAGGGTTGGCTAATAATAGATAAGGAGTGGCCGTGGTCTGTGGTGAGAAGGCAGGCCTGGGGCCCACCAGACCAGTGAGTCTGGCTTGACTACTCCACCTCTGAGCCTCGGACCTACACGTCTAACCATCCCCTTCCTCTTCTTCTCCACACACATCCTTCCCTTCCTTCCAGCATTCTTCCAGAATCACTTAACCCCAGAACTTCCAGGCCTCGTCTAGTCAATGCGTCAGCACTGTCTGAGTCTCTGCCGCATCCATGTGATTTTTTCTCAGCAACAGGAGGACTTTGGAGATCATCAAAATAGTAACGGCGGTTATCTCAGGACAATGGGCTTATGGTGAACAGTATTTCTGTTTTGCATGGCTTTCTGTATTTTCCAAAATATCTAAAACACAACTGTAATAATTTGCCTTGAGGCAAGGAAGGATGAAATATATTCCAGCCATACGCCTTTTAAAGAAAAGGATCTGTTTTGGTTTTCTGTGCTAAAACCATGTGTGGGTGGCTCAGTCGGTTGAGCATCCGACTCTGGATTTTGGCTCAGGTCATGATCTCACAGTTCGTGGGATTGAGCCCCACGTTGGGCTCTGCGCTGACAGCTCAGAGCCTGCTTGGGATGCTCTGTCTTGCTCTCTCTCTGCCCCCCCCCCCCCCCCCGCTCATGTTCTCTCTATCTCTCTCTCAAGATAAATAAACGTTGTTTTAGAAATTAAAAAAAAAAAAAGAGTTTAAAAAATGTGATTCCAGAAATTTCCTCAGTTTGCCTCATCTATAAAATAGAAATACTGATTTCTTACTGGGTCATGAACTTGGAATGCGGTCATAAACTTGGAAAGTGCTTTATAAGCATGTTAGGTATTATTGCTGTTGGCATCAGGAGCAATCACCTATGTCAAGAAGCTGTGAAGGTCCTTTCTCATTGATACTTAACACAGCCTCACGGCAACCTTGTGAAATACAGGTTGTTTTGCAATTTTACTAATGAGGAAACAGAGAGGGGACATGATCCATCTGAGGCCACACAGCAGAGGCAGGAGGATTCAAGCCTTGATCTCCCGACTCCAAGTCCTGCTTACCTGCAAGTCTTTGAGGGCTGACACCATATCTGCTAAATGCCTCGTGGGGCCTGCCCGACAGCCCCGAGCTGACTGTGTGGCCTTAAAACAGCTGTACCCCCTTATCCTCAGCTTCCCCACGAGTGAAACCAAGAAATAATCTTTATCCTCTTTTCTCGACTTGTGTGAGACACAACCTGGAGCAGTTGTGGGCTTATTATAAGCACTCGTATGGGCATTGATTAGTAAGCTGCATAATCTTTAGGACCCAAGGTCTTCCCCAGAATATTCTTTTCCAAAGGGAGTTTCTTAGGGCAACCAGAAGTGTCCTGTTCCGGGCAGCTGGAGCCCTCTGAGGAGGGGAAATGACAAAAAGCTAATCAAACAAGCTCGTGTCGGGGACCCACACTGTGTGTGTGTGTGTGTGTGTGTGTGCGTGCAGGGCTGCCTGCTGTGGTCGGGCCCAGGGAGGCCCCTGCTGATACCAGCTGGCCACACTGGAGGCGGCAGGACACTGCTGAGAATCTCCTTCCCATCTCACGCAAGAAGAAACAACTGTTCCGCCAGAGTTTCTCTGGTAAACAGCGCCCAAATAGTGTTGGGTGATTATTTTTCCTTAGGGAACACTCACTCCCTAAAGACAGCTGCGTGTCTGCCCAGACTTGGATAGGATTTACTAATATATATTAAAAAAAAAAAAAAGGTCCTGTCAGCAGGAATTGGAATTACAAAGGTGCTCGCTGCCTGCCTTTTCCCCTGGCCTCTTTTTTTCCTCAGACCTACCAAAAAGGCCCAGAAGCAAGACGGTAGTGCCCCTGTTTCTCCCCCTTAAAAGCCACCCTGGAGCCCTAACCCCTACCTTCAAACTGTCTGTCCAGGGTCTGCCCTCCCAGGACAACTTGCCGAATCACACCCCCTTTCCCCGCTGCCCTCGAGGCTCTCAAAACTCAGCTGTTCTATGGCCTTCCTTCCTGCTCTTCCACTTTCTGCTAACTTGCAGCTAATCTGACGCATGATTAATCTGATGCATCTGATGATACATTTGAGGACGTGGTAGGGGGGGCTCCTCCGAGTGTCACTTCAGCGGGGACCTTGGGGCAGGTGGTGACTCAGCCAGAGATGGTTTCTGCGATGCGGGGGGGAAGCGTTTTCCAGCAGGTGCCTCAAATCACAAAGCCAGCCTGTCCCCAGCTTCTCAAGAAGGGCAATGCTCATCATGTTTGCAAGATACACTACCAGAGATGTTTTCTCTCTCTGGATGTTGGACTGTTCCTAGCACACGGTCCAATGTGTCACTACCAAGACGTGAGTCAGCCATAGGCTCTCGGGAGGAATGGACTCACTCAGCCCCCTAGGGAAGGAGCCCCACGCAGTGCTCTTCTAGGGGGTGGGAGGAACAATCTCTCCCCATCCTGCGCCACAAAGACAGGACTCCCTTATTCAAAGAAAGGGGCTCTGGAGAGGACTTGCCAGGCGAGGAGGGACTGAAGCTCCCTTCGTTCCCTCTGAGTTCCTTCTTCCGGGTTTTTTCTCTGGGTCTAGCTGCCCCCTCGAGTTCTGCCTGTGTACTCTCATTAAAGCTCAGTTGGTTGGGCATCCGACTCTTGATTTCGGCTAAGGTCATGATCTCACAGTTCGTGAGTTCAAGCCCCACGTTGGGGTCTGTGCTGATGATGTGGACCCTGCTTAGGATTCTCTCTCTCCTTTCTCTTGCTCTGCCCCTATGTTGCTTGCTCTCTCTCTCAAATAAATAAATAAACTTAATTAAAAATTTTAAAAATAAAGCTCTAATTCAAGTGCAGACCCAAATCTTGTCTACTCCTGGTTCCCACAGCATCCCTGAAATGGCCTATAGGAACTCCTCTAAATACTAAGAGTTAAATGGAAATAACCACAGACAATGCAAAAGGCTTGCAGGTAGAATGCCTTTGGGGTCTTTAATCGTTGGGCTCTAGCCCTGAAGGGCTGGGACAGCTTCGCAGGCCCATCCCTGGGGTTTCCCCTGGGATGGCAACTCTCTGCCCATTTCTGGGGAGTGGCATCCTTTCTTTTCTCAACACTCATCTATGGTCTCCTAACAGCCCGTATCCTTCCTGGCTGAGACCCCGTCCAAGCCGTCTACCAGATTGGGGCCTCCCTTTCAGGCCTCGTCTTGGTGGGAAGAGCTCAACCCACTGGCAGAACTGGGAGGGCTGAGATGGAGGGTGCCTTCCCCTTTCCTATCTTGGTGGTCCCTCCGCCTAGCCCGCTAAGGAGGGACTTCTTCCCGCATACACAGGGAGGGCCCCACATGCCATTTTATGGACTCACAGAATGCCAGTGGCCACAGCAGTTGTTAGGTAACAAGAGAAAGCAAACGTTACTGAAAACCACAATTGCCTTCTCTGGAAGGTGGAGCCTGGGAAAGGCAATAAACCAGTCTCAGGCTTCCACTGCTCTTGGAGAAGATGGTCCATCATTACTCAACTGAATACTCTGACGGTTTTGAATGTTTGAAGATGGGAGTTGGAATCCGGCCCAGGCATAGGAGCTGGAGAGAACTAATTGCCCAGGGCAATTTAAGGAGGGCCTTTGTTTATTTGTTTGTGCTTTGAGTCTTGGAAGCTGAGGAAGATGGAGAGGAGCCCAGAGAAGGATGGGAGCCGGCAGTCTATGGAGGCTTGGTGGGAGAGGCCCTCGGAGCGGGTGCTCACCAGCAGTCCACAGGGTTTTGCCGGGTTCTCCACTGGGTGGTGGGGGGAGAGATACAGTTCCCATGACAGCAAACCTCCAACCAAAGTGTGGCTACTCACTTTGTTTCGCCTGGGGTTGGGTGGACCGGGCTTATGTCCCATGACTGGGTCAGTGAAGGAAGAGCTACCAGAGGCAGAGAGGAGGACATTTCAGAAGAGGCAGGAAATTAGAGTGAAAGGGAGGACATCTGCTTCCCCATCCTCGAAGAGGCAGGACCTTGGGGACAGCCCTCCCTAGCCAGCTCCTGAGAGGCAGCAGAGGGGAGGACTGGGGCACATACAGTACGGCCAAGTCACCTGGGTTTGGCTCCTGGCTCTGTATCTCCCTGGCTTTTTGCTCTTGAGCAGGTTGCCTGAGTTTCCCCTCCTGAAAACTGGGGACAACAGCAGTATCCACCCTGCAGGGACGTGGTGAGGATGAAAGGTAAGCTTTGTCACCCGGAGCCTGGCACATAAGAGCCAGAGAAGCCCTAGCTGATGCCCGCTTACACCTGTAATCGGACTCCCCACAGACAGTAATCTGAGCCCTGTTCTTCCGTCCCTTCTCCTGGCGCCTCGACCCCACTGCACAGACTCAAACACATGCTTTCTGATCACAATATAAATTACCTCCCAGAGAAACCAGTGTCATAGTCAGGGATGCTGGTGCACTCCCTGAATGCCAGGCTGTGCCCGGGGTGCTCTCCCTGCTTTGAGTCCTTGTCTCTAGGCCAAGTGGACTGTGCCAGAAACTCTCAATCCCAAGTTTCGCTACAGCCCTAGAGAGACCCTCAAGGTCTCAGAGACTTTGTCCAGAGAGGAAGGCATTGAATATTCATGGAGAATGAGTAGGTGTCAACTCAGACATAAGAGGAAAATGTGCCTACAGGGACAACCGATGAGGATGAATGGGGGCCAGATGGGCACGGGCTTTGCAGGGGAGGGAGGGTGGGGAATGCTGTCTGCTGGAGAGGCCACATATTTCTACATAGTTGTTGATGCTAAAATACCCTAGAAACATGCTAGCAACTGGACAAGGTTGACCTAGACCCCCTACGGCTAGCCCTGCCTCCTTCCTCCTCCAAAGGATAAATATTTATGTGCAATGGGGAGGCTTTGAAGTCGGGCTTAGTTGACTTTGGGTCTCAGGCACTGTGATAAATGGCCTCTCTTTCCTCCTTGGTTTTTGTGCTGACATTGCTTGTTGGTTTGCCCTATTTCCAGTCTCAGTGGAGACCAGAAGTCTCTTCCAAGCAAGAGGCTAACTGTGGGCAGTGAGAACGTGGTCTTTGCCATGTGCCCTTTGACACTTCGTGCCTTGGACTCCTGGTCATCTCTTGACCCTCTTCCTTGCAGGATTCAGAGACTCACAGGCATAGAATGAAGACAGCCAGTAGGCAATGACTTTGGAAGGGAAGGGGAGAGATGACGAGTGAGTAACAGAAACCAGGGCAAGAGAATTCCCCATAAAGGGCAGTAGCCAGAGCACAGGATGAGATCTTGGGTTTGGGGTCCAGATTTGCATGGACTCACCAAGCCACCCCAGACAAGCATGACCTCTCTGGTCATGACTTGATCATCTGGAGGAAGAGGACATGAGGCCAGATAGGTCATCTCTGAGGCCCTTTCCAACTCTGACCTTCCCCAAGTCCATGAGAACATGAAGTGCTAGCACTGTGGTCCACAGAAACCCCTCAGAGGCTGCCCCAGTTCTCCCAAGGTGGTTGCTATTCTGCTCATGGTTACATCTAGTGACCCCAGTCTCTGCACTTATGCCGATCTAGAGGACCCAGTACAGTCCCTTCCTCCTGAACGAATTCTGGAGTCTGAATGTCCTTGACAGTGTCCAGAGGGAAGGTTTGGCTGTTGCTTCCCTTGTGACCAAATAATCTCTCTCCAGGAGAAAATGTCACTGTGGGTTATCAGGTGATAGAAGCGACAAGACCCGTGCATATGCTCTGTGCGGCAAGGTGGGGGAAGCGCAGAAAGTGCTCCAGTGTTAGCGGAATAGATTTTGGTTGATGCGTGAGCTCACTGCCTAATGATTTCCCATTCATTCTCGTGTAAGGCAAAGATTAGATATTTATACTATTGAGATGCGCAGCATACTAATGAAGTGCACAAGGGGCTGTGGCAGGGCAGGGGTGAAGCCGCGAGCGCAGGAGGGAGGCAGAGCAAGGCTCCAGTCCAGTTGCCAGTGGGAGCTGGGCTCTGCAGGAAGTGGAGTGGGCAGCGGGGCTATCTGGCTGGTAGGAATTTATCAAGGGTGAGCTCCACCGTTCTGAGCCTCTGGCAGCCTCTGAAGGCTGTATCCTCTGAAGCCTCGGGGAAGGCTCTCTTACCAAGAGAGAACACCCAAGGCCAGTGAAGCGGTTATTGAGCAACTCTGCTTACAGCCAGGTCAGGGCCCTGTCTGGACCAATTAGCTTTGTTTCGCAGCACCACAGGGGAAACCTTCAACCCCATATACCCGAGAACGGCTCCTGGTCCCAGCTGGCTCAAGTGAGGGGGTGTGGAAGGGGCAGTGCGCGCCCAGCACCTCTGCTGGAAGAACTCGCAGACCTGGAGCACTGACGGGCATGCAGGGGCCCTGCTGCTGCTCTGGGAGTGTGTGCCGTCTCCCCAGCACGCTGCCTGTGCAATGGAGCTCGGACCCCACGCCCCACCTCTTGCCCTGGCTGGGCTCCTGATGGATTTTCAGCAGTCCTTGTCTAGGAAAGCCTCGGCCCTATTGGCCTCAGAACCTGAGACCTAGAAGGGTGAGCCACATTCTCAGGATCTGAGCTCTGAGCATGGAGGACCCCTGGGTGCACGCCCTTCCAGTGTCCTCCCGACATGAGCTCGGAGGGTAGGGCTGCGGTCCTGGCTCTGAGCTGGAAACGTTGCTCCTGGCTCTGATGCCCTCATCTGATCAAGACGTCCTTCCAGGGAGGAGGCCAGGCCCTGCCTCTCCTCCCTTCTTCATGGAGGAGAGCAAAGGAAAGACCCCACCCAGCTGTCCTCTGCACTGGCACACAGGAGCGAGGTCTGGACATTTCTGCGTACCTGCCCGAGGGAGGGAGTGCGGGTCGAGAGCTCGGGGCTCAGCATTCCAGAGAAGAGTAAGGATAATGGGGCCAGGCCCAAGGGAGTGTGGGGGTAAATGAACATTAGCAGTCCCAGGGAGCAGCATTCAAACAAGGGAGCCTTGCAGCCCCTCTCGACCCAGGTGACCTCTGACCCAGGCGCAGGTCAGGCAGCCTGGAGGGCTCACTTGGGGCCCTGGCCGCTGAAACAGCGAGCAGGGATGACGGGCTTCATACATTATTCAGAGCATCTCCGGCAGAACGGCTTGGGGAGCAGTCTTCGCGGTTTGGGCAGGCAGCCCAGGCCGAGGCTTGCTCCCTCATACTTCCCGTGCCTTCTCTGTGACCCCAAATTGCCCCGTGGGCCTCTTTTTGGAAGCTCTCCCTCTCTGCTTCTAGCCTGGCTTTGTCCTGCCTGCAAGAGTCCAGACACCTGGGAATTTAAGGCAGAATTCTAGGGATACTGAGCCTTTGTCGCAAACTCCTGATGGAGTGTTTTATTTTGGCCCGAGTTGCCCTGCATGGGCTGACGCCTCTCACCCCGCCTGCCATCCCAGCCTGGCCTTCCCCAAGGCATGACCCATGCCTAGAGCCAGCCTGACGACACACTGCCAAACCTTCTTAGTCCTTTAAATCACATTGGGAGGGCCAGTCGCTCTGGAAAATTCCCCTAAAACGGTACATCCCATGTCCCAATCTTCCACACGTGACCTCTTCCCCAGATGGGCTCTTGTCACATGATGTTGGGAAAACCGGGAAGGCCACAGGGTGTCTCTTACTGGGCCCACCTGATACCGGTGGTCTTTCCCTCTCATCCTGGAAACACTTTCTCTGCTCTTCCCCGCTCTTCCTCCTACCTCACTGGCCCTTAGGGGTCCGTCATCTTTGCTGATTTTTCCTCCCAGTCCCCACAACGAGAGAGGACAGTCCCAAGGCTCAGTCTAAATGTGGGTCTCTAAACGTGGGATCGCAACTAGTCTCATGGCTTTTAACACCATTTATATGCTGACTTCTCCTACATTTATTTTTTTTAATTAATTAATTAATTTTGAGAGAGAGAGAGAGAGAGATAGCAGGAGAGGGGTAGAGAGAGAGGGAGGGAAAGAATCCCAAGCAGGCTCCGTGCTGTCAGTGTAGAGCCTGACATGGGGCTTGATCCATGAACTGTGGGATCATGACCTGAGCCCGAAATTAAGAGTCCGAAACTCAACCCACTGAGCCACCCAGGTGCCCCTACATTTATTTCTTTAGCCAAGGCCTCTCTCTGGACCCTAGGCTCTATATCCAAGTTCCTATCCAACAATTCCGTTTGGATGTCCCAGAAGTATCTGGGACATATATCTGGGAATATAATGTGTGCAAACCTGAGCCTCTGATCTTCTCTCCAAATGGATCCTTCCTCCAGGATTCCCCAACTCTGTGAATGGTGAGTCCCTCCCGAGCTGCTCAAGCTGAAAACCTTGATTCTTCTCTTTCCCCATACCCCAAACCCTATGCCCAATCTGCCAGCAAATACTGCCTGCCAGTTCTGCTTTTACAATATATGCAGAGTCAAGCCAGGTCTTAGGTCTCCACCATCCTTGCTCAAGTCACCGCTGTCTCTTTTTTACGGCAGTGGCCTCCCCACTGATTTCTCTGTCTTCGCCCTGGTTGTATAGTCTGCACCCGACCTGCCAGCCACAGGGATAGTTAAAAATGTGTGACTGTGGAGCCCCATTAAGCTTTCCCACCCCTTTACTCCTCTCCTTTCGTCTTTTGCTCCACGCCCTCCCCGCCCACTTCCGTTTCAGCCACCTGCTCTCTGACCAAGCCAGGCGCCCTCCCATCTCAGGTTCCTTGCATTTGCCTTGCTCTCTGCCTGGACCTCTCTTCTTCCAGATATCTGCATGGCTCTCTCCTGGTCATCGTTCGGATCTACTCAGAGGGCGCCTCTCAGGGAGGTCTCTCCTGACCAGCCTGTCCCCCCCGCTCTTCCCCCGCCCACAATCCTTTCTTCAGACCGCCCTCCCCACCATACTTCCCTGCTTTGCTTTCTCCACAGTATCCTTCTGACGTACTGTTTGCCTCACCAACCCATTTGTGTCCCCCAACCCGAGTGTAATCACCTTGAGAGCAAGGACTTTGTTTAGCAGTGCAGTCCCAGGGCCCTGGACCGCGCTCGGTGCCTCGTGGACAGTGGGCATAGATCCCTGCCTGAGTGTCCTTCCCCTTGCTTCCTCAGTCCTCTTTTCTCTTGGGTCTCCTCCTGATTCCTGCCCTTTGCTGGCCTCCTCCTCTGTGACTGTGGGTGTCCCCAAAGCTCAGCTTTTGCTCCCAACTTCTGCCGACCGTACCCTCATCCCAGTCACCCGCCCTCCATAATCACTTCAAACTATTGTGTTCTTTTGATTACATCGACTTGCTCTGACACCTTCCTTCACTCAGCAAGCGATAAGTTCCTTGAAAGCAAGGCCTCTATTTGCCCTTTCAGTTGTTTTTAGACCCACATAAGTTCTGTGAGGGATCCCTGAAGGTACGTTGAGCAGATGAAGATTCATCATGCTTCCCTCTTGTCCCGCCCACCTTCCAGCCGGGATGGCCCCGTGGGCCTGAGATCCAAGGTGCGAGCTGCATTGAACGGCCGGTCAATGAGCCTTGGGGAGGCTTCATCCCACGGTGATTTAATGAGTCACTGTGGATCAATTTCGCTGATTCTTTAGCTCTACTTGAAAAGGCCTTTTGTGGCTACCCTTGGATCTCATTTGACTTGAGTACGTGGGCGTGAGAAGGGGATACAACTGAACTCTTTTCTGGTGAGAGGCAACTGCATTCCAGGAGGCGAGCCTTCCTCAACATGCTGGGTTAGTGAGGACCTGCACGTCCCTCGGGATGGCAGAGCTGCCTCCCCCATCAGACTATGAGGCTTTTAGGACAGGACTGGAGTTTAAGTCATCGAATTCCCAATGCTAAGCTGGTGCCCGGTATATAGTTAATTACACAAGTAGTCTGGCACGAAGGGAAAACAAACAAACAAACAACAATCTGATGTGAGAGAAGTTCTTTCTGGATCCTTCCCCCAATCTGGAGAAAATAAAGAAACACACTCCCCTACCTCTGTTACCCCCACTTTTTGGCACGCCCTACACTCACTGCCATCAAGGCCTAGCCTAAAACTTTCCTTTTCTGACTCTGATTTCTCTTCTCCACTTCTCCACAACATTTTTGCACAGGGCTTGTAGTAGAGCACAGTTTTGTTGCAAGTGTCCTGAACTTGTCTGTCCCCAAGCATGTGCCGTGTGTGCAAGGGGGCTGAGGGGCCACTGGGTTTGCTTTAAGGTGTCCATTAGCCTGGGCACTCTGAGGAGAAGGGCTCTTTCTCTGCCACCCTTTCCACAGCCAGGTCAAGCTTCTACACCCAACAACTGCTCGGTGATGTAACTGACCACACACACTTGAAGCTCCATAAATGTTGGTTGAACAAAAGAGCCGTGAATGTCAGGCCACTTCCCACAGAAAGAATCCTGGGGAGATGGTAAAGGAGTCCCAGTGTCAGCACAAAAGCCGCCCCCCGGAAAGAGAAGAAAGAGAGAACTTAACCAGGGCAAGGAGAAAACAAAGCTCTCTTCCAGATCCCTTGATGAGCTACACAATCTCAAGATCTGTCTTCTGCCCCAGGGAGCAATGTAATCCTGCTCCGCTCCAGCTGTGCAAGGAACACAGGCTTGGTTGAAGATCCCGATCTGAATCTTGGCTGGTTACCACCTTCTCTCTGGGTGACGCTCGTAAGTCACTTAACCTGATCCTTCATTTCTTTGTTTACAAAAAGGGGATGACAATAAGTCTTGTGGTGAGGATAAAATGTGATAAAGTTGTGCTCTAGGCCCCTGGTAGGAGCTCAAGTCAAGGGCCACCCCCCACCCCCCACCCCGCTAAACAGGGACGTGAAAGGAGGTAGATGAGGAGGGAGCTAAGTCCCCTCCACGGGACTGTGCCTTATGGGAAAAGGAGGAAGACAGCTTGTTGGTGGGGAGTGGGGCTTCCTTGTGGCAGGAGCCCCCTGGAGGAAAGACATCTCCCAGGGGCTTGAAGAGAGGACTGACTCTTACTGACACTTCAGGGAGGAGAATTTGTCTGGAAATTCTGCCCAGAATTAACCTGAGCTTGAGGCCTCTCCTATGGGCACACTCCCAGGGACTGGGTAACTCTGCTCTGAAAGCAAGAGAGCCCCACACTTCTCAGTAAGACCAGCCAAGAATCTCAGAATCTCGGAAATTTGAAGCTGGTTTAACACTGAGTTAACTGCAGCTCAGAGGGGACAAGTCACTTTTCCAAGGTCACACAGAACACATATGGCATGGCTAAGACAAGAAATAAGAATGAGAATAACCAACAACCTGTCAGAATAGGCGGTCTGGACCCAAGTGGGGGGTTAGGTTTGAGAGTGGTAGAGTGACCTACAGGCTGAGCTAGAAGGGAAGTCACTGTGACAATGGGGCTTAGGGGCTCTGTGACAGTGTTGACCTAGGCATCTCAGGTATGTTTACTTTTTTTGAAATGTTAATTTATTTATTTTGAGAGAGAGAGAGAGAGAGAGAGAGAGCATGTACATACACACTCAAGTGGGGGAGGGGCAGAGAGAGAAGGGGAGAGAGAATCCCAAGCAGGCTCTGTGCTGTCAGCACAGAGCCCAATGCAGGGCTCAAACTCACCAAACGGTGAGATCGTGACCTGAGCTGAAATCAAGAAACTGACTGAGCCACCCAGGCGCCCCGATTTTTCTACATAAATATCGCTACAGGTGATTGACCTACCAGTATTATCCCGGTGTTGCTGATGTGGAAACCAAGGCACAATTTAGGTAAAGTCCCCGAGGTCTCAAAGCCAGAAAGAGCAGAAGCAAGAATACAACCCAGGTCTGTTTGGCACCAAAGCCCGAGCTCGCTCTGTACAGCCCTGCTCATTCCCAGGCTGGAGACTGTTCTGCCACAAATGGCCTCTCTTCCTCCCTGCAGACTCTGAGCCCAGGGTCCCTGAGAGCACACCATCACCCCAAACAACTGTCACCCATGCGCACACACACCCAGACCTGCTCTCTCCGGCCTGTCAGGGATCTGGTAAGGCAGGAAGATGGCTGAGTCCGTTAATGCCACCAAGCACAACACATATTTATGGCCCCAATTACAGGCTTCACCTTCCCCCGCCACCAAGGAGCAGAAATAGCGACAGAACAGTTGTGTGCAGTGGGGTCTGAGGCCTCTGTAGCAATAACTACAAGATTACAGGGATGTTAGCAAACCCGGGTGACGGTGGCTCTATTATAATGATAAATCTACAGCTTTATATAGAAATAATGAGACTGGGGTAGAAGGTGGGGGAGGGAAGGGCAGAGGGATTTCAGCCAATGGAAGTTCTAGGCCGAGGGAAACCGGCAAGCCGCTGGGAACGGGAACGCCCAGGAGATCACCAGGGGCTCTTAGTCAAGCCAGGCAGGAGTGGGGGGCAGCAAGAGCGCGGGGGGGGGGGGGGGGGGGAGGGGACCCCTGCCTGGGGCTGGAGTGGATTTAATGAACTTCCACAATTTCCTTCCCCCTCTGAGCTCCTCGATTCAGTGGAACAGAAGAGGCCTCCGATGACTCTGGCGCGTCCGGGTTGCCGGCTTCTCACTCTCCAGCCTGGCCAGGTGTGTGCAACCTCCATTGCTCCCAGGCTTCCCTCCAGAACAACGTGGGGGTGGTGAGGCAAATGTCCCTCGTGGCTTAAGATGTGCAATGAACCAAGAGCTAGATTCCCCAGAAGTACACCTCCCTTTCACTAGCCTGGGAACTTCTTATTTCAGCGGTTGTGAGAAAACACTAGGAATGTTCCAGGCTTTGCTACTTCACACCAACTTGGGCTGGAGCCAAAACGAGGGACACACCTGGTTCTACCTACCAGGGCTGAATGTGATACCCCGATGCAAGTGTAAGGACCAGCAAGGAGACAGCATTCACAGACTCACGCGACCTCAGAGCAGCCTCCTAAACCTGGATCCCAGGTTTAGATGACCTGCCTGTCCTCCCTAACCTGTGGGTCACTGACCCCCCACTTCAGTCCAGACCCTCTGATCCAACAGGTTAATCAACTTGCCGCTCCAGACACAAACCGTCTCCCTGAACCATACCTCTGAAGGGCTGGACAGGCTGCCTCTGTCCCCACCAAGCCCGGCTCTAACCCAGTTTTCTTTTTTTTTTTTTTTTTTTCAACGTTTATTTATTTTTGGGACAGAGAGAGACAGAGCATGAACGGGGGAGGGGCAGAGAGAGAGGGAGACACAGAATCGGAAACAGGCTCCAGGCTCTGAGCCATCAGCCCAGAGCCCGACGCGGGGCTCGAACTCACGGACCGCGAGATCGGGACCTGGCTGAAGTCGGACGCTTAACCGACTGCGCCACCCAGGTGCCCCTCTAACCCAGTTTTCAAAATACTATTTGCCCTTCTCCAGGAAGCCTTCCCAGATTAACCATACCCGATTCCCATTGCTTCTTCAAGAATCCTTTCTTGGTGTACCAGTATATAGTTTTGATGGAATTAACTAAACCACTGGTCATTCAACAAGAAAGTGCTGATTCTCACGTTTGCAGAAAATGACACACTCAGCCCTGAGGAAAAATACAAGAGAAAGTCAAATGTGGGACAAAGGGTATTCCTGAGCCATGCGGAGGACTTTGCAAGACCGAATATGATTCGGGACATATCTAGAGGAGCAATTTTGGTAGGAGCGGAAGGACTCAGAGAACTTTGGAAGGGGGATTGGTCTGAGCCAGGCAGAGCAGTGGGGAAAGGCCTGCCTGACAGTGGGAACCTTGTGAGCAAATGCAGGACGCAGGAATGTTAGCACGCGCAGGGGAGCAGCCTGCAGGGCAGAGGTGCTGCCAGAGTTCTGAGCAGAGCAGGGCCTGAACGCCGCTCTAGGAATGGAATCCGGCACTCAGGGGAGATGGGAGTCCCTGTGCTCATCTGTACCGCCCCCACCACGCTGGCTGCAGGATTTCACATGCACTCAGCGCTCATTCACAGTGACTATGATTTGTGTCTCTCTGGTCCCCAAATAATTACAATTGCAGAGTCAGATCCAAAAAACAGGTAAAAGCACCAACCTTCTTACTTCTCACTTCCCTTTCCTCACCCTCCAGGAGGATGAGCCTACTCTTGAACGCCGGCCCACGGGAGGGGCTGCAGATTGGAGGGCCCCAAGGGCCTCCTGTTGGCAGAACATCAGCTCAGACTGCAAGCAGGACAGGGTGTGTGAGTCCAGGCACCTTCAGAAACTCCCGCTCCCGGCCTCCCTGTGCTCCTGGTGACTATGCAAGCCCTTCTTCAATCAGATTAGATATACTTCCCCTCCCCATCTATCTTCATTCCTCCTTATCCGGGAAATATTCCCGGGCTGTCCCAACCTGCAGTTCCAACTTCACACAGAATACACTCTTCATTACTTAGCGTTACTAACTGCTGCAGGGACGTCTCTTGTCTCCATAATTCGATTGTACATTTCTGTGTGGGTCGAAGGGGCTGCCTTCAATCCCAGCCCTACTCACTCCCCAGTGCCTGGCACAGTGTTCTGCTTAGGAAGAGGACTGGAACAGTACTAACTGAGGATGATGAGGATGGTGACTATCTACCCAACACCTTTTGGATGATCTGCCATTTTCTTTCTTTCTTACTTTTTTAAAAAAATTTTTTTCAACGTTTATTTATTTTTGAGAGACAGAGATAGAGCACGAGCAGGGGAGGGGCAGAGAGAGAGAAGGAGACACAGAATCCGAAGCAGGCTCCAGGCTCCGAGCTGTCAGCACAGAGCCCAATGCGGGGCTCGAACTCATGAACGGTGAGATCATGGCCTGAGCTGAAGTCGGATGCTTAACCGACTGAGCCACCCACGCGCCCAGTGATCTGCCATTTTCTAAAGCTGGGCCCGGAGGGCGGAGGGGATGGGATGAGGGCAAGGATAGCCACAGAGTTCTAGTGTCTAGGAAGTTAGCTTCCCTATGAGGAGTGGGCTTACGGCAACAACTGTCCATTCCAGGCCCAGGTCTTGCACCATACCTGGAGCTAAAGTCCAGGAGAGGGAGCAACCAGGAGAGGGAAGTGGCTGCTTCCCCAGCCACTGGCCCTCACTCCTCCGTCTCTCGGAACCTCTGGGCCTCCACCTCAGCGTGGGAAGGACCACGCTGCTTTTCTCTACCTGTGCAGTCACCATAATGAAGCTGCTGCCTGATGAGACCACAAGGGAAGAGCTGCACCAGATGTAAACTTCATAGTGATTTATAGAGCAGAGCTCTTGGGCTCGCCAGCACGCAGCTGCTATTCCAGCCCGCCCCGTCTGCCCGCCCCATCTGCCAGGCCCCGCTGCTGGTGCTGCTCTTGGGGATTTCATGAAAGCAAAGGTGGGGGACGCACTGGGGGATCAGAGTGATCTGGTCAGAGTCAGCACCAGCTGGGAGAACGGGGTGTCTCAGAGTCCTTCCCTAGGGCAGAAACGGAGCCCACCAAGCTTCGAACAAATCAACTTTCTTATACTTTTCCCATCAGAGCAGGGCAGATTTTCCTGGCCTCTCTCCTCATAAATTCAACACATAGAGATAGTGAGAATTGGCTGTTCAAAGGGAGAGTCTGCAGACCGAGTAGGGTCATCCCTGTCCCAGAGAAACAGTGCTAGAAGTATCCTGGGAGACACTCAACCAGCTAGCCCTCAAGACCCAGACGTAAGGCCATTGGTATCTGATGGGTACACTCAACCTGGCTCTTAGCTGCCTGGATGGGCTTAGAGAGAGGCACATCACCCACACTTGTGGGATCTACACTGGGTGGACCAAAGGGCTCTGGATATGCCCTCCTCATTCTCTGTGCCAAACTTGTCCTCCCTCTGAAAAGCCAGCTTGAGCCTCAGCTCCTTGGACTCTTCCCTGGTTAACTGCAGTTGATTGTGAATAGCTCGGCACCCCCTGTCCTACGTGTGGACTTGGGTTCCCTTCCAGGCTGGCCTCCGCCATCGCTCACACTGGCCCGGGCAGGCAATGCCTGAGAACAGGGGCTGTGTGGCAGTCACTAGTGTTGGTCACTAAGTTCTCCTCCTGGGCACACAGTAGGACTTCTTTGCCCTGCCCTCCTGAGTTGCCTTGTGTCTCGCTTTGGCTAATGAAATGTGAGTAGAAGTCACATGGATCGCTTCGCCATGGAAGCTTTAAGAAATAGTGCATGGTTCGCCACCTCCTTTGCCCTGATATGGTACCTATGGGAGCACACCTCCAAACAGAGCCTCTGTCAGCCTGGACCCCTCAGTCACAAGGTAAAGCAGAAACCCAGCCGAGCCGCAGAATGTGTATAACCTGAACAGGAGCTAAATCTTGGTTGCTTTAAGCTACCAAATCCTAGGATTATTTGTTGCTGCAGCATAACGTCATGCACCCCGATTAATATGCCCTGTTCCTGATTGCCTGTTCCAGGCTTCTCGTACACATGGATGCCCTTGGCAGATGCCGCTGTCTGATTCAGTCTAGAGACATGGCCCAGTCCTTACCCATGATCAGAGAGGTAGATGACCCTACGGGTGGTAGACCTAAGGCCTAGCAGGTAGAGGGAACCGCCCCAGAACGTGTAATCA
The DNA here is from genome assembly GCF_016509475.1 of Prionailurus bengalensis. Taxonomy (NCBI): domain Eukaryota; kingdom Metazoa; phylum Chordata; class Mammalia; order Carnivora; family Felidae; genus Prionailurus; species Prionailurus bengalensis. The sequence continues at coordinate 97,900,825 of NC_057345.1, forward strand.
GAAGCAATGGGCAAAAATTGTCTTCCCTGCCAACCCACGTGGGAGCTCAGCTGCCCTCACCCCACCCTGGGACGGAGTGCAAGGACTTCCCCAGGGTGGGCTGAGCCACTGCTCAGTTTCCAGAGTCCCCGCTTCACATCCCGAAGGGCAAAGGCCCGCCTACCTCCAGGGGTGAGGGGGACGGGCACACACCCCACTCAACCCAGCACTAGGAATCCTCCAGAAGCCCAGGAGGCAAGGCTGTACTCACACTGGTGGCATACTGGATGTCCTTCCAGATGGAGGTTTCCCGGGACAGGTCGGAGGCCTCAAAGAGGTTGTCCAGGATGACCTCTCCGATCATGTCATGGCGGGAGAAACGGTCGAAGTCGAAGACGCTGAGATGCAGCTTGCGGTCTGCCAGCTCCTCGTAGGGCACGGGGAAGTGGAAGTTCTCGTCGAAGGTGGGGTTCAGGGTCTTGCGGTGCACCCGCGTCTGCAGCTTGCGTTTGCGATCAGGCAGGAGGTAGATCTTGACGTAGGGGTCAGAGCTGCCGCAAAAGTCCTTGGCGGGGAGGTCGAAGGCCCGGAGGATGCGCACGATCAGGGTCTCGCTCTCGTAGTCATAGCGCAGGCTGAAGTTGAGTTTCCCGCAGCTCTTGGCAGCCTCGGACTTGGCATCGTCCCCGTCCACCGATTTCTGCTTGTAGAGTTCGGGCTTGATGCGGCCAATGCTGGTGGGCTGCTCCGCCGCGGGGGGCAGCTCGTTGCCGTAGTCCACGCTGGACACGTGCATCTGCCGTGGCAGGTGGCGCTTGAAGGACGTGTGCCTGGCGGAGGGGGCAGAGATGGCGTGGTCAGGGCTCGGGGGCGGGGGGAAGGGCATGCAAGCTGACACCTCCCGCGGCCCTGGCTCATCCTACCCTTTGCAGGGGGCGGGGAGGGGCGGGCCTTTTCCTCCTGCTCATGGACCCTTTCTCTCTCTGCACACACTTTGTGCCGGTGGCGGTGAGCGTCCCAAGTCTTAGCGTGTGTGAGGTACTTGGAATGGGGCCTCGTATATCGTAAGCTCGATACACGCTGCCTTTTGCTGTTATTTTCTTTTCTCTTTTTCCTGCTTGCTGTTTTCTACGTTTCTTTCCTAGCAGATGTGACCCTGGTTCCCCCCTGACACCACGAGATCCCTTAGGAGAAGGACCATCCTTGCTTGCCCTGGTCCTTCGTCATCATCGCCACCGCTACCACTGCCACTGTAGTTAACATTTATTGGGCTTTGGAGCCGGACTGCACAGATTGGCTCTGTGAGTGTCTAGCCATGTGACCTTGGTCAGGTCGTTTAACTTCTCTTTGCCACAAAATGAGGATAATAAAAGTAGCAATTGCATAAGATTGCTGTGAGCATGAACTGGATTGATACATACAACAAGTACTTAGAACACAGCCAGGTGTAGAATAAGCCATCTATTGTCAGCTCTCATGATCACACGGATTCTTTCATCGGCCCCGCACTGCAACCTTATGCGTCCTTAGCCCTACCGTATAGTCGGGAAAAGTGAGGCTTAAGAAAGGTGGGCAACCTGCCCAAGGTCAGATGATAAACTCTGAAAATGTGACCCCCAGCACTTTCATTCCTGGACTCTCATCTGAAGACCAGGTCTCCTTCCCTTCGGCTGGTCGCCTGGGAGCCTGGGGAGACACTGCAGGGACCCGGGAGCCCACCAGAGCCCTAGATAAGTACAATGGCTCATACTACATGCACCACTTCTTTTAAAACTGTTTCTGAATGTTGAAGAGGTGTTTGTCATTATGTGGTGGTGATGGCTTTTTTTTTGTTATTGTTCCGTTTTATTCTGTTTTCAGTTAAAGAATGCTGCGTATACAGCTGGTGTCTTGCAGGGGACTCTGTCGAAGGTCACAGAGGAATCCTCATTCTCAAAGTGTTAGGAACCTCTTGTTTCCTCTCCCATGCGCCGCAGACTCTGTGAGGCTTTGCTGGCATATCCCTAGACACACCATGAACTTTTATGCCTCTGGGCCTTTGCATTTTCTCTTCCCTCTGCCCAGCAATCTCACCTTCGCTCCCAACACCCAGCACCCCTCACCCACACACGTCCCAGTGCACACTGCAGAGCACAGCTCCCTGCCTCAAAGGTTCCCCTTGCCTGCAGCCTTTCCCGGTGCCCACCCCCTTGTCGGTTACCCATCACAGAGCACATCCTCTGCTATAGTCTCCAGTCCAACCATAGGTGTTCTCATTTCCGGTCTCTGCACCCCACAGGCTGGAATCACATCAATGTATTGGATAAGAGAATGTGGAGGCGTGGAGGTTAGGGAAGGGAGACGTCCACCCTCACCTGGTAGACGATGCTGGCTCTGTGGTCTGTCGCTGCAGCCGCGTGTGACGCATGATGTGCTCCTTGACCGACATCTGCACCTCGGCCGGGATATCTGGGGACGTGTGGCTGATCTTCACGGCCGCCTCTAGGAAGCCCAGGCTGTTGGTGTCCTTCAGCTTGTCCGCCATGTTGCCTCCGGAGCTGGGGCTCTGGGGGGCCTCCGGGGGAGGGCTAGCAGAAGCGGGACTGGAGGCCTCCTTGTTCCTCCAGGGCATCCAGCACAGCTTCCAAAAGAGAAAGAGAAAAACTGCCACCAGGGCCACGCCACACACAATAACTACCACTGCGAGGAGGCTGACAGAGGTGCCTGGGCGCGGCATGAGCCAGGGCAGGGAGGGACAGAGACAGACAGAGGCGGCGGAGAAGCAGGAAGGGGCGGTTGGAGAAGGGGGCACACAGAAGGGACAAAGACGGAAGAAGAGAAAAGAATGGTCATGAGAAAGCTGCCAGCCGGGAGAGGCGGTTTTAGGGCTGACGCTCCACAGTCCACTTTGTGTAGTATCTGCAGCCTGGCGCCCACCTCGGTCTGACGCCCCCCAGCATTGCCCCCTCCCCCACCGCCAGCTTGGGGAGCACCTGCGCTGCCTCCCCTACTGCCTATTGGCATGTGCACGGGGAAGGGAAAGTAATTTAAATAGCAGCCTAAGCAAATGTGCAAATTCGTGAAGCGTTCACATTTGGATGCTGTTTGAATTTCTATTAGAGCTGTTACTATGGCCAGACTTATAGCGGAGTCGTTTTTGGTATACAGCTCTCTCCGTCAACAGGCTGTGCGGCCTTGGGGACCAGAGGCTCGGCCAACTCAATCTCTTCCCTTCCCCCACCCCCATCGAGCCCAGAGCAGGAGCTCAACAGTCGGGAGCTTGAAGCGAATCAGACGGAGCATAACCTCCTTGAGGCCGGGAGTGGGTCTCCTGTTCCTTCTGTACGCTCAACTGTGCACACAGTAGGCTCAATAAATACTTGGATTAAGTTGGAATTTGACCCACACGGTGTATTTCAAAGCTACATACAAGTGATTCCTGTAACTGTCTTTTCCCATCCCGTAGCTATTTGAGAGCTCTGCTGTAAAACTGGTAATTTGTTTAAGGTGATTTATTTATTTTGAGAGAGAGAGAGAGAGCACGGCAAGCAAGAGAAGGGCAGAGAGAGAGAGAGAGAAGAAGAGAGAGAATCCCAAGCAGGGATTCAGCCTGATGCAGGGCTCGAACTCACGAACTGTGAGATCATGACCTGAGCCAAAATCAAGAGTCCGACACTCAACCGACGGAGCCACCCAGGCGCCCCTGTACAACTGGTAATTTTGAATGTCGTGGTTGGTTCTGAGGCAAGCGTTCACTGCGTCGCCCCCAGCCAACCCTGCCTCCAGAAGGATGCCCATCACCCCAGGAGAGCTGTGGGCAATGCCTCCCTCTGGAAGCAATGAAGAAGCAGATCTCTTACCCCTCCTTAAGGAATGACCCTTAGAGCCCAAGGTCTCTTCTCATTCTGACTAGAGAGCTCAGAAGGCTCTGAACCAGTGGCACACTTGGCAGGGTGTACACACAGGTCATTTGCGAACTTGTGAACAAGCCAGCCGAGGAGTCTTGCATGGCTTGCGTGGCAACTGAATAGTTGAGCAATTCCACCGCCATCATCATCACATCAAATTTCTGGAAACTCTGGGGGAGGCCAGCTGGCTTGGTCACTAGACCCGTGCTCCTGGCTGGTGGCAACCGGCATTGCCTTTGGAGGGGCATGACCTTACCCTCACAGCCCCTGCAGGCTGGTGGGTTTGCAGGCTCTGGATTATCCTGGCCCAGTGGCCGAGCAATCTTAGGATCGAAGGTGAGAAATGACCCTAGAAATACTGGGGCCAGGCTGGGCTCTTGCAGACAAGAGCAGTGGTCCAGAGAAGGGACTTGCCTGGGTTCACAGTTCAGACACACAGCCTGGACCAGGGTGCAGATGCCCACCGCCCAGCCTGGGGCTCTTCACACTGTCCCAGCCTGTCTGTCCCTGATTAAACTGTAGGCCATTGTAACTCTGCGTTCTTATATTTGTCTGACTCATGGCCTAGCACAGAAACACACGCGAGAATGAATGAGCGCAAGAATGAATGGCGCATAAAAGGGCTATAATGATCTCTCAACCAGCATTTACTGAGCAACCTGCATGTGTCAGGTGCTAAGCTAAGATTAGAGTACCGAGATGCCGAGTCCCTCCTGGGGTGGGGGGGGGGGGTGCTATCCAGAGTGCCCTCATGCACACAGGCACCAGGAAAAGCTGTCTCCCATCCAGAGGGACCTGGGAAGGAAGCGAGAACATCAGCTATCCTCTCTGGGGAGCCGGCACTGCCTCCTGACTCCCCAGATGCAGGGTACTGGCCTGAACCAACTACTACAGCCACCTACCCCAGGCCCCTGCACAGAGACATCGGGGCCTCTCCCTGGTCAGAGGAGCCGGGGTTAGTCCTCCACACAGAGACTGCCAGGGATCCAGAAAGCTGATTCTAAGTTAGCTTCTAAAGTAAAGGTTTCTAGTGTGTGTGCGTGAGTCACGGGGGCACAAGAGAAAAAATACCAGATTGTTCTAATATTTATTTATTTATTATCTTAAAGACAATAAATCACAACTGCAATATACAGGTTGATAGTAATAGAAATGATAGCATTTTATTATTGGATTTAGTTTTGAACATTACTATGTCCAAGGTACAAAGTGCTTTTTATGCATTTGCTCATTGAATAGTCTCCAGTGAAATAGGTGTAATTATTACTTTCATTTTGCAGATGAAGAAAGTGAGGCACAGAGGATTAGACTGCCCAGGGTCACACAGCTAGGAAGCCGTAGAATGGAGCTACAGCCCAGATGTGTAGGCAACATGGGAACAAATATACATTGGAGGCATTAAATGAAATAATTTGTGCTGTTATGAGTTCATTACCTAAATGGTTTGGAGACTGTTTCTTTAGGCCTTTATGGCCCTGGGGTTCACCAGGAAAGCTACCGCAGATCCTACGGGTCCTTATTCTGAGTATCCAGCCACCTCTAGACCCCTCACACCTGTTCTCGGTTACAGCTGTTCTGGAGGCATTCTCTACAATATGAGTCACCTTAAAACAAAAAAAGGTATTTCTAGGGCTTTGCTTCCCTTTGATCATACATCTTACTTGCTCTGGTAATAATTAGAATTTTAATGAGAAAGGGGGAGAAATGGGGGAATCCAGAGAGCATAGAGTGCATTTAAATGTTCAGCCTGACAAAAAACTGAATTCATAAATGAAAAGAGAGGTGGGGGAAGGGGTGGGCCGAGGGAATCAGTTTTTCCTCGGTGTGGTTGCTATTTTGAATACTTGTGCACGTGACCCCCGCTGTAGTTCCCTCGGAGCTGTGATTAGGGCAGGCAGAGGTATGGATTATTGGGAATCAGCACCCAGCACTCAATACCGGTTATGTAAGACCAAGAAGCCCTCCCTCTGCGTGGAGAAGCTCTTTCCAGGATGCCTTGCTGGCAGGACTGACTGCAGGAGAACCGGGTCCTGTTGCTGAGTGGATTCACCCTCACTGGCGATACGAGGTGGTTAGCAAGGCTGGTAAGAGCAGAATTAGGCCAGGGCAGGGAGTGACTGAACAGGATTTAGCCCCTGTAAAATCACTATACGTGGCCTTGAGCTCAGCCAGCCGACATATCCTGGTTGAAGGTCCACTGGGGCTGGGAGGCATAGTCTCCTGTATGGTCTAAGGACTGTGCCAAGGCCCAGATCAGCTATGATGTGTGCCTTCCTACCCCAGGCCTGCTGGGGTCAGGCCACCAGGACCTGTTGCTCTGTAGCAAATCGCAGGTGCACAAGTAGCCTTCAAAGCCTTTTTCCTACTCATCTTGTTTGAACCTTGACACTGTGAGGCAGATGGCAACACAGTGTTTTGATGGCAACACAGCCGTCTTTTGAGTCCTGATCTGGTGTTCTTCATATTTCATAGCACTATCAGGCACTAGCTTCACGACCAGAGAGAGGCAACCCTCCAGTAAGGGAGGAAGCCCTTACTATAGCACTGAAAATTAGAAAGTACTTCCTAAATCTTTGTATTCTTCCTCTCTCCCTCCTTCCTTCTTTATTTCCTCTTTAGCCTGGAGGGAAAGAATCACGGTCCTGGGGTCAGACTGGACTCATTCAATGTCCATCTCCACCGGCTTTAAACCAAGCCACTTAATCTCTCAATGAAGCCTCAATTTCCTCCTCTGTCATATGGGTATAATAATAGCATCTACCTCATAGGGTCATTGTGAAGTTTAAAAGAGATCAGGGGCGCCTGGGTGGCTCAGTCAGTTAAGCATCCAACTTCGGCTCAGGTCGTGGATCTCACGGTTCGTGGGTTCCAGCCCCTCGTCAGGCTCTGTACTGATAGCTCGGAGCCTGGAGCCTGCTTCAGACTCTGTGTCTCCTGCTCTCTCTGCCCCTCCCCCACTCACACTCTGTCTCTCTCTCTCTCTAAAACTAAACATTAAAAAAAAAAGAGAGAGAGATCAAAAGTGCTGAGGACAGTGCCTGGAAAGTAGTAAAAAATATAATAAATATTAGCTGTTCTATTAGAATCACCTAATTCTGCCAAGTCTAGCTTTGAATATACCCTAGTTTGGAAAAGTTCCGTTGGCAGAACTGCATGAGGCATATTCTGCAAGTCACGAACGCTAATAGAGATAGCTTTAACTTTATCCTTACAAACTAGGGACGATCTTACTAGCAGAAAGAATATAAATATTTCACATATAGCTAGATCTCAAGACATAACATGTACTATATTAAAGATCTCACATCTCCAAGTCTTTCTGTCAATACCCATTTGCTTGCTATGTGTCCAGTTTCGTTGTTACTGTCCACAGGTGGGAGCTCCAAAGGAGTAGCAAGAAAACCATGGAAGAAAAACCAGCAATTGCAAGAACATGCCATGCTTCTGCAAAGTTTTCTTGGAAATTTGGAAAAGGAAGTCTGGTCCATTACTCAACATTAGGTGTGAAACATCTTTATTCAGGTGTCAGAAGAATCCAGTATTCCATGGGCACCTGGTTTGGGAAATCTGACTGGCCAATTACCCAGCAGCCTCTGGGAGAGCAAGGAGCCGTGGAACTAGGCTTTGGAAACACACCTGGACCTGGTGTGGCACAGGTGCGTGTGGCTTCTAACCGTGGCAGGGAAGCTGACTTCACTGAGGGCTCAGACACTGGGCAGATAGCTTAGGTGAGTGCCAGCACCAGAATGACCACAGAGAGCATTCATCCACATTTCTAACTGTGTGACCCTGAGCAAGTTACTTAACTTTCTCCAAACTTTGGTTTCCTCTTTTATTTGATGGGGATTCTAATTATTCCTACTTTACAGAGTCATTAGGAAGATGAAATAAACTAAGACTTTGAGCATAGTTCCTGGTATATGGTAAATGCCCCCGAATGTCAACTATTTTATTTCATGTTTTGCTTTTTGTTTTTCCATGCAGAATGAACCCAAAGCTGGGCCTTCAGAGACAGGGAAGGGGGACACCAGACCACAGGGCAAAGCATCTAAGACACCTCAGGCCCCTCTTCTCTCCAGAGAAGTTAAGATCTCCCTGAAGCCTATGAGGGCAGGAACTGCTTGTCACCTTAAGTGAGACTGTCTGGCAGGGGTAATGGCTCATGGCCTCCCTCTCTCCCTGGAAAATGCTGGGTTATTAATTAGCAACCCAGAGCTTGCTTATCTCTCCTCACTGACACTTCTTTCTCCAAAGACAGAGCCCTGGCGCCCCCTCCCCTTCTCTCCACCCATAGTGTTAAGATTCATCAGCAGTTCTTATAACTTGCTATTGTTCCCATTTTTCTAATGGGTTTCCATGTCAGGAAAACCCATTTTGTAACAGTAACAGGCAGTTTTGCTAACAGACTGTAATTGAAAAGATAAACTGGGGAGAGGAAGTGAAAAGAAAGGACCCTTTTCTCTGCTTCCTCCAGAGCTGGAGAAAGCTGGCTTCAGAGCTTGGGGTTGCTGAAACCATTTGGTGTAAGGGCTGGCCTGTGCAGAGCAGAGGCTGCCTGGGCTGAGGGGGTCTCATTTAGACATAGAAAGAGACATAGACAAATACAACCCAGAGAGCAAACAGCAAGAAATGCAGAGACCCAAGAGACTGGAAAGAATAGTGTCACGTCTGGGAATGGAAAAGACTCTCGGCAGAGCCATTAATATTAATTAATATTAGTAACCATTAATATTATTAATAAATTAATATTAATAATTATTTGTTATTTATTTCTACATGGTTAGCACTGTGCCCCTTACATTTCTCATTTAATCTTTACAGCCTCCCTAAGAAATGAGCATGCACCTCACAAAGATAAAGTAACTCAGTTTAGAGGTATTAACTAACTTATTCAAGGATACATCACATTAAGCAGAAGAACTGGGATTTAAACCTGGGATTTTCTGATGCCAAAGTCCAAGCTTCTGAGCCAGGCCCCTGAAGGGGCTGGGGGCTGAGTGGAAAGCTGGGCAGGGAAGCTGTGGGGGAGGGGGGGCAGGCACTTCTTTGTTATAACCAGGAGAGTGTGGGAGGCATTCTCAACTATTTGGCCTGATCCTCTGTACCTCGGTAAAAACCCAGAGACGAGGATTATGAACAACGTCCCCACCCCCCATCTCTTCCTTCTTCCCTGGAAAGTATAGACACTACAGGTTACCCACCAGGCACCAGGCAAATAACCAGTGGCCCCTGGAAACACCTCATCCAGAGATGTAGCAAAGAAATACCTGACAGTGTGTGTGTGTGTGTGTGTGTGTGTGTGTGTTGCAGGAACAGGAGCTATTCTGTTCTAAGGCTTACAGACGTGGTCCATTAATAATAAACTCTTCCGTGGCTTGTAAATTTATTAGGAGAACCTGGTGTAATTAAAATTCAGGGTTAGGGGAGGGGGGAGCAGAGAACCTGTGCTTCCATTCCTTCTTTCAGAGATCCAGGCTGAACTACCGATGGGGATAATTAGCAGAGTCCAAACAGAGAAGGAATTAACGCTCCTGAAAAAGCTGTGATGAGGAGAGACAATGCTGGGCTAATTATGGCCGCACAAGCTTTATGACTGGGCACCGGCTTCCACCATCATTAGGGGATTCAGAGATAAATCGGAGGCTAATGCCGAGTGCTATAGCTAACAGAGCGTTGGCATTAATTTAGCAATTATTAGTATTATTATTTTGGCAGATGGTAACTGTACCTTTTTGCTTGATTGGTCAGGGCTTGTGGCCCCTCTGAGATGTGTGGAGATCAAGGCTGGGGTGATTGGGGTGGGGACAGACAGAAAGCCAGAAAGAGTCTTTCCCTCTACCCCCCCCCCCTCCTGTTTATACCTGCAAGTACTGAGAGGAGAGGTCTGCCTGGGTCCACATGGAGCAAGAAAAACAGATCAACAAAGAGAGAAGGGAAGGATGACACTGTCATATACCTAGAGCATCCACAGCTGGAAGTCCTGTTCACCTCCGCTTTCAAAGCCCTCTCAGATTAAAGTTCCTAAGTGTGACTCAGTCCTTCAGGGCTCAGAGACCTCTTTTCCTAAGCAGGACCAGCAGGGGTGCTGGCTAGCTCGGGCAGGACTTTCTCGTACCCTGCTTTTTGCACACTCCAGACAGCCTTCCACAGACCCTAAAGAAACCTGGCTAGATACAGATGGCTCAGTCTTAGCCCTAATTTTTTGCAGCCACATTATACCCCCAACTCTGTGGACATGGAGGACAGAGAACATAGTCAGAGGTAGAAGAAAACTTCTAGAACCGTAAATCCAAGCACTCTGCAACTCCTAGATACTTTCCCCTGGTTCTAGAATCTTAAAGCTCAAGACACTCCATAAAATCAGAACATTAGCTCAAGGATGTACATTCTAAAGGATTGTACATTGCACCTTTCCTCAAAGAAGGCGAAATCCTCAGAATTTCTTCCTTCCAGCAAGGAGTGAGGGAGTAACTGATTAGTTATAGAAACAGGACTTTCCTGTTTTGATTAAGTGCTATGCATTTAACCTCCCATCACAAGCAGGAGAAATAATAATATCTGTGCTGCAAAAGGCCAACTTAAAATCCAGGTAGCTGAGTCACATAACATCTCCAGTCATTAGAGAAATGAACAAACATTACATACATCTCATGGCCACACATAACCTAGAGAATAACCATTCCTGGCTGCCAGCCTGGAAGGGGCAGGGCAGCTCAGGATCTCCCATCAGGCCCCTGAATTTTTTGGAATACCTCTGAACCTCTGCTTATTACCTCAAATCCAGAACTCTCCCTACCCACACCCAACACTCTGCAATTTGGCCTGTGGAGCAAACTCATTCATCTCCACAAGGCAAATGGCATGAAGAAGGTAGGGAACTGCCTGTCAGTGTCCACTTGAGGCAGGGGTGGGGGTGTGTATTAAGGAAGAAAGCAGACACTTTGCCTTTAGAATTTTTAAAGAAAAATGGAACTTGCTTTTATCTGGGACAGTTTGTGTAGAGGTATTTCCAAGTCATGAAAGCTAAGGAGATCTGACTGAGATTTCCTGTGCAACTCCTAGCACGGACCATATACAGAGGGGGTCCCAGTAAATGACAGCAGAGCCCGAATCTCAATTGTTGACTCTCGGGGTGTTACTAGAGATCCCGTGAGCTAGAGACTTTGAGTGGGAGGATGGCAGGGGAAAACGTACAGAGGTAAAGAGAACTAGGCGTGCTCTAGTCACTTGCATTTTTCACTAAAATACAAATGAAAAGATCCAGCATTTCTCTGACTGTAGAATCTGGACCCAGGCAGTGTCTTTGGGATGCAGGGACTAAGCTAGGAAGTAGGATACCTGGGGGCCTCGTCCTGAGCTGAACAGCATCTCCCCAGACCCTGTGCTCACTTAAACCCCAAGAACTCAAAGCCACTCTCAACCATTTTCTTTTGCTATGACCAAGGGTCTCCTTCTGCCTCCTCCTTTCAGCCCCCTAACTTGGCCCCCCAGGGGCTTCCTGAGGCTTGTGACTCAGCAGCCAAAGTTAAAGTACCCAGGGCTGACAAGTCAAGCTCGCTTTCTCAAGCAGCCTGCAGGGAAGGCACACTGATTTCATCTGGGCCTGCTTGCTCACCTTTCTCAACCTTCTCTCACCCTCAGCCTGGCCACAGGTACCTGTCATTCCAGACTGTGGGGTTTCCCTCTGGAGTCAGAACACCAGAACACCTGCATCAGAATGTTTCACACACATACACCCTCCCCACAACGCACACTGCCCCCTGCCCTCTGTGGTATTTCTGCTCTGGATGGACAGGAGAGGGGGGCAGCCTCCACGCCAGGTGGAACTCGACAGGTGTGTTCTCACCTTGAATGATCCCCTTTAGAGTTTGAGGGGTCAGAACCAACATAGAGGGCCCCACTGGAAATGAATTATTGCAGGAAAGGAGGAAGGGACCGGATAGGCAAGCAGGAAGAGACTCCCTAACTTGGGGAAAATTGTGTATCTGGGGGGTATGGGGAGTTGGGTGGTGTGGATGATGGCACCAGAGAACCAAAATCTAATACTTGCTGGGCCTAAAATCTATTCGGAGATTCTTAAAGACGGAGAATTACCTCTCCAACATCCATCCCTGTACCACCCTCTGAAAGTTCTTCTTTATGTCTAACCTCAGTCCCTTCTGCTGCAGTAATCAACCCATTGATCAAACACTGCCAAGGCCAGAGAGAGCGCTTGCGCGAGAGCAGCGCCCCCTACAACCCCCACAGGGCTGAGATGCGCCCAAGGCTGGGCACAACCCCCTCACACACACAATCCTCCCCTGGGCCACTACCCTCCACCTACTCCTTCTCTCCCTCAGCGGCCCTGTTGCTAACCTAGGACCTACCAAGAGCTCTGACCTTTAACCTCAACTGAAAACAGGGCTCTGAGAGCTGTAGCCTCGGGGAGCTTACCCCACCTGTACCTGCTCCAGGAACCGCCGTTCCAGTCCCCGGCTTCTGGTCCCTTGAGACTCGCCTGGAGACGAAATTCCCGCCTCCCGCGGCCCCTTCCTCCCTTTCCCGCGCTGTTGGTGCGGAACCGCAGGGGCGACCCTCGCTTACCCCTAGGCCCAGCGCCACCGGGGTCAGAGTCCGGGGGACAAGGAGGGGTGGTGTCTGCGGAGCCAAAGTAATCCCGGCGCCACGGTCCCTGCAGGATCTCCCCACCCCCACTCTGCATCCTCTCGAGGCTTCGCACTGCCCCCCAGCCCCTCCCCTCCGGAGGGAGGACGACCGGGTGCTCCCTGCCGCCTAGGACCCTCCAGGCGTCGGCATCCGGACAAAGAAGCCCGGCTGCGGCGGGCGAGCGCGGCCGCACGCCGCTGGTGCGGCAAGTAAATACCCGGGCCGGCCGGCCGCCTATCCTCCCGCGGCTCCCGCCGCCAGGGCGCGACACGCCATTGCCGCTGTCGCGACTCCCGAGAGACCCCGCAGCCGTGCGCGCCGGGCCCGGGCCCCGCGGGGCTCGAGCTCCCGACTCACCGGCTCCGGCGAGCTCGCCTCGGCTCGGGCTCCCGCCTGGGCTCGGCGGCCGCCGGGGGCTGCGTCCAGCGCAGGGTCCGCGCCGTTCGGGCAGGAGGCGCCCGTTTGGCAAAGTCGGCGGGAGGCACCGGCTCGGTCGCGCACCGGCCCCGAGTCCGAGTGAGTCAGAGAGAGACCGAGGGAGCGAGTTATAGGGGTGAGGGTGGGGGAGGATGCCGAGACACCCTCCCCCACCCCGCCCCCCGTCCCCCCGCCCCCCCCTCCCCCCAGCGGAGACGCAGAAAGCCACTCGCACGCAGCCGGAGAGACGTCCGGACACAAAGACCTCGTGCGGCTCGCAGACCTAAGTTTCTCCCTGAGACCAGGGGGCTCGGACGGGTTCCCCGAGAGAACAGACAAACGGACGCGCGGACCGACAGACGGACCTTGGGACCCTGACAACCCAAGAGACGAGTTGCTACTTCCTGGTCTCCTACTCGCTCCACAGACCCCTTCCCTGGCATATAGCCCGAGGGTGAGCGGAGAGACGCCAGGGAAACTGAGGCCCCCGAGGGGCACGGCGCCCGAGGAACGCGGCTTTGCGCTGGAGTCCTGTAGAGTCACACGGGAGGGAGCTCAGGGATCCTCTGCCTCCCAGGTCCCCTTCACGTCTCTCCGCTTGCCCTGTGGGCGGTGGAACGGGGCACAGGCTGAGGCTCATTCCGAATCCAGGATCCTGAGCTGGAGTTCTCTGTCTAGATTAAGGGGCTCCCAGTGCCGGGGCTCTGGGGGCAGAGGATGGTCAGGGCGAGAACCCAGGAAGAGAGAGGGGCTCGGGGTTCCCGTTACCTGTGTCGGCCGCGCTCGGACTCCTCTCTGGGGGCTGTAGCTCGAAGCTCCGACAAGTCTCCACGTCCAGCCCGAGAGGGGGCGGCCGGGCCCGGCACAGAGAAGCCAGGACCGCGAGCGCCGCCTGGCACCGAGGCCCCCCGGTCCCCCACACCCCGCTCATGCCCGGGACACCCCGGCTCTCCAAGCAGCCGCCTGAACCCGTGCTGCCGCTGGACTGGGGCGGGGCAAGGCGGCCCCAAGAAGACCCTCCCCGCAGCGGCCCCCTGCGGCTCCGTTCAGCTTTTAATCATTTCCCCGCAGGGTCTCCGCCCCTCACGTGGTATCCCGCAGCAGCTGGCAAGTCTGGCGCCTCACGGCCGCCCCCTCCACACCCGGGGACAGGTCTGAGTCCCCACGGGTTCGAGGCAGGGGAGCCCGGTTGTCCAGCACCCTGGAGGGTGGAACCTGGGATCTGACCCCACACATACTGCCTGGTGTGACCTTGGGCCTCTCTGAGCCTCAATTTCCCACTCTGTAAAAGGGGTATAATGATAACGAGTGCAGCACAGGCTGCCTGGGAATACAAAGATAGTGTTTGCGAAAACACTGGGTAAATTGCCACATGCCACACAAGTGGCAACGAAATAGATAAACCCATTAACAGAAAGATGGGTGACCTGGCTGGGGGCGGGAGAACCTCGGTCAAGGTTCCTAACGGGAGAAGTTAGTCAGATTGGTCCCAGGTCCTCAGCTTTGGAGGCAGAAGACCCCAAGACTGCGGGGCTATTCGAACTGCAGAAAGACTTTCTGAGCCCCGCAATCCTGCGGTCCACGGTACCCGCACGTTGCTATGGCAACGGGAGGCAGCGGCCGTCTCTCTCCATGGCAACGGGAGGGGAAAGTTTCTGGCAAATAGGAATGGGGGGCATTTCAAGAGAGCGCTCTGTTCCCGCCAGACCCACCTCCCCGCAGCTGTGGAACACCACCGGAGATAATGTATCTTACTATGAAGCATAACAAGGGCCAGAAAGACGGAAAACAAAACGGGAGGGTTGAGGCTAGACTTAAGGCAGAATTCCCTTCCAGGAACTATGGCGTGAGGTCCAGGAGCAGGTTGGCTGAGGGGTTCCGAGGCACCGCACTCAGCCGTGGCGATCTATGGGCCGCCACCGGGTGCGGCCCTGCGGGGGCCCTGTCACGAAAATCTTGCGTCCTCGGCGTGTCGGCGGATGGGCCCCTTCCTGTGTGCGGCTCACCCGAAGCTCCAGCTTCCCCGGAGCTGGGAAGGAAACTTTAGCTGGAACCTCCGGAAGCCGCGGGCCTGGTGTGTACCGGGTGGCGGACGGGGGAGGAGGGTCTTTCCTCCTAATTAGCACGCTAATTGGAAGTGGCTAGGGCGGTGACTCACGTTCCAGAGGGAGGAGATTCGGAGCCCCAGCTCCTGGCGGTCTCCACATGCGCCATCTGCGCCAGCCGTGCTAGCGGGCCCTTGGACTTGAGAGTACCCGGCAGCTACAGAGCGCCAAGCAGAGGCCTGCGAGGACGTAGGCTGGACCAGGCGGTTTTTGCTTTGGAAAAGCGCTCCTTGGCTCTGTCCACGGTGCTGAAGACCCAGTTGCTGCAATCGTAGCGTGGGCACAGCGTTAGGGAGGTGGGGAGGGATGGACAATTGTGGCGGGTTCAGACCTTTCACCCTGATCTCAGGAGCCTACGATAGGAGAGGGCTAGAAACTGAGGCCAGGGGGACTGAGCAGGCTTGATCCCGGAGACACTATGCAATCCAGGCCGCCTTCCTGAAGGAGGTGCTCGGTTGCTGTTCCAAGAACAGGTGAGGCTGTGGAGTCCCCATTTGCTTCCCAGTGGTTCTGGAACCCACCTGAGGAGCCCAGAAGCCCTGTCATCTTCCTCTCCACCTCCCAATACAGAGCTTAGTTCCTGGGAGGCCCCTTGTTACATGATCACTAGCAGTTTCCGAGGCAGCAGTTTTGTGTTTGTGTAAAATACAAATGGAGAAGAACTGCTCTCTACCCATGTTTATGGCAACTCTTCCACTCCGCGGGCGATTTCTCCCTCCCCCTCCTGAGTTCTTGGGGAAATTCACAGAACAAAGCGCCTTGTTTTGCCTTTGCAGAGAATGAAAAAGCACAGGACCTTCCAAGGGCCCAGGCCTGTGATGCAGGGAAATCAATATTTTGCTTTACAACGAGTGGGGGAATTTACATCTAAACTGAAGGCAAAGGAGCCTGTTTGGAGCAGAGCAGGTGGCAGGAGCCGAGAATTAGCAGATAATTTCTCATTGTTCCCGGATTCAGCCTCCACACTAGGCAAATGGTTCTGCATCCTCTCTGGCACCCCAGCAGCAGCTCTGGACCTGGCATTTCTCAACAGAACAGGGAGGAGTTTCTGCTCTGACAGGGCTGGGGGAAGGGGCTGGGGCTCTCAGGTCAGTCAATAACTATTGAATTTGCAGTGCGTGAATCTGTGTGTACAAAAGAGACAGAAATGAGACAGACAGAGAGAAACAGAGACACAGAGACAAGAGAAAGAGAGGCAGAGGTTGAGACATATAGAAACAAATATAGGAGATACAGGGAGAGATACAGAGAACAGAGAAAGAGGGACGGAGGGACAGATATGCTTATGAGGGCATACTCATTCAGAAAGAGATAAAAGAGAAACATAATTTTTTCTTATATTAAGAAAAACCCCTGCCTTAGTTGTCTTCTTCATGCTCTCTCTCTCTTTGCCCCTAACAAGTTAATGCTGATACCTGTGGTCACATAACCAGCCACAAACCAACCAACCAACCAAACAAACAAAAAACATGTAAAGATGGGAACTTTTCCTCTCTAAAACCCCTTTCCCTGACAAGCCCACTCCCACAGGCAAAGACCAAATTCAGACTCCCAGGGTGCCACTCAGACGTAAAGAGGGAAGGAAGTAGAAAGAAGTAGAATTGTTACTTCTCAATTCTGTCTTTCAGAGAAAGACCATCTGAGTTTCGATTTAGGGGTGGGTGGAGAGAAGGAGGGGCAGAGACAGCACGGCATAGTGGCAAACAAGGGCACTGGGTTGGGCACTGGGAAGCTGGTTCCAGAACTGGTGCACTAAACCAGCCACAGGGCAGTCACGTCCCTTCTCAGGGTGTCAGTTTCATTATTTGTCAGAGGATGAAGCTAGATGAAGAGCTCTCGGAGGCTCCTTCCAGCAACAACATTCTAGGATTTTACATGAAGGGAAAGGAGGAGGCTGAGGAGGGGAAAGGAAAAAGGGACAGAAGAGCAGTTTTTCTGGCTCTAAAGAAGACGATGTCCAGACTCACTTTGGGCTTCTCCTCCCCCAGTGCTCTCATCTCATCTGCAACTGTGGCCGGAGCATTCTGAGTCTGCCGCACACACCTCCCCGACTGCTCAGAAGCAGGAAGGGGGACTGGAGGAGGGATGGAAAGCGGAATGGGAGGAGGTTTGAGGCAGAAACTAGCAGCCTTCCACTCCTATGCCCTCCTCTCCTCAGAAATAGCCAAAGTACACATGCCCTGCCCCCACCCCAAGTCTCTCAGGCAGTGGTGTGACTGCCTTTGGACAGGTCCCCACGCTGCTCTGAGCAGTAAAAGCCTGCTGAGTTGTGCTACAAATAAAATATATTAAAACAAAATAACAATTTCTAAAAAAAAAAAGAAAAATTAAACCTCGGTAGGAAATTGCTAATGCCGTAGGCGAGAAGAATGGGCTCCTTTGACATGAGCCGATGTGTCACATTGTCTTTCCATCTCAATGCAATTTCTAAATAGGGAGCCCTTTCCCCATCCCCTCCTCCTCTCCAAGCCCCCAGCAGAGATGTAAAGGGAGCAGCCTGACATTCATAGCCCATTGTCTGACGTCCAGGGAGAGACTGAGAGAGATAGATACAAATGTACTCACTGCTTTGTCAAGTGGATTGGAGCCAAGAGGGCTCTGACCCAGCCATGAGGGGCCCGTCTCCTCTCCCCACCTCCCCCATCTCCTGTCTAGCCAGGCATGTGGACACTGAGCAAGGGTTCTGAATTTACTCTAAGAAAACAGATTATCACTTGAACCCGTTCTACTGCTGGTGGAGAATTAAGTTGATGCCCTATATTGGGGACTGGGAACACTTTACACTACAATTTAAAACAAACAGTGCTATGGAATGCCTATGGGGTTTCTGTCAGGACAGCTTTATCAGTATTTCCAGCAGATGTCACCCCCTGCCCCCATCCTTCACACCAACATAGCCAATTCTAGCCGAAGCGGGGTGCCTTCTGCAAACCATGCCATTCCAAGCCATCAGAAGAATTTTCAGGAATTTCTGAAAAAGACGCAGAAGACATTGCAAAGCCCTGCACATGTGCCAGGTATTTTTGAGAGTCCAGTCTTGCTTTGCTAAGAAAGGTCTGTGACAATTCAAACCTCCTGAGCCAAGCAGGGGTACATTTGCCTCTTTCTTATTCCTTCCCCATCTCAGAGGTCTCATCTCTGTTCCATGCTCTCTGTTCAAGCATAGTGTTCCTGATCAGACTTGGGAAGACTGGACAGGACTAGTTGCATCCAGCAGGCTGGGCCTGGGGGAAGCAGAGGCAAGGTCAGAAGGCAACATCATCCCGGAAAGTTTTAGAGCTGTACCTAAGTAACCATGGTGTGCCTAAGGCTTTCCCTGTACTACTTGAGACATGAGAATAATTGGAAGAGAAGAGCCAGAAGGGAAGCCAGGTGTGCTCCTCTTCAGACTGACCTTGTGTAGAAGAAAGAGCACAGGTTTTGGAGTCAGAGACCTGTGTTCAAATCCTGGCTCTCTCACTGACCAAGTGTCACACCTTAGGTGCTGTACTGTAGCAATCCAAACCTCAACTTCCTCATCTGTAAAATGGGACATATAAGGCCTGCTTTATACTGCACAAGGGTTATATGAGTTAAGTTAAACACCTAATATACTGCGACTGATTCATGGCAGGTGTCAAAACAAATGACAGTTCTTGTCCTCTCCCTCTCTCTGTCTCTCAGGTCACAGAAGGACATCCATGAGGCACACTGTCCAGAGGCTAACCCATATTCTTCCCTTGAACAAGTCCCTGAACACTGCCAAAAAGGAATTGATTCATTTAGTCTTATAACAATCCCGAGAGGCAGAATGGGTGGATGCTCAAAGTCCATTTGGCATGTGGGGAAATTAAGTGACTGGTCCCTGGTCACACACGAAAGGAGGCAGCAGAGAGATAGAATCCAGGCCTTCTGATTCCTGGTTAGTACCACTGCTTTGTACTGGGGAGGGTAGGCATAATTTTTTCTTCTTCTACAAAAAAAAAAAAAAAAAAAAGGTTATAATACTTTTAAATTGACTTTATAATAAATAAAAAGTATTTGGAAATAAATTACAAAGCAGTGAAAAATTTACTCTTGTGTTTCTCTGCAAAGCTCTTGGCCCTCTGACCTGAGCCACCCCAGCTGCACGTGGGGCCCCATGGCTGCTCTGGAGAGCAGATCACATCACTGATAAAACACAAGGCTGGGGCTAGGCAGCTTCATGGCTTGGGACATGTTTGGCTGCTTCCCTCTTGACAGAGAACTGCTCAGAAGGCAGCTCAGGGAGCCTCTGCTGTGTCTGGATTGTGTTCCATGGTCAGAGTCCAGCTTCCAGGAAACAGCCAAGCCAAGATTCTTATAAGACCAGGACCCCAAAGACTAGAATTCTCCCCAAGGAGCCTGGAGAGGGTTTGCCCTCTCAGGGCTCTGGCTGCTGCACTAATGAAAAGAAACCAGATAAAATGCCCAAACGAATTAAAACAACAATTCCAATAGGGCTCTGTCAGGACTAGGAAGTCTTAATCCTTGATTTCAGTAGTGGGCACGCAGGAAGAATCAACAACATATATTCGGGTCAGTGGCCTGCAGCCCTCAGTGGAATTGAGGGGCTGAAGCCTCTAGAGAGAATAAATTTGTTCCCCCAATTTTAGCCTCTGTCTGTCCTATACAACAAAAATCCTTTCCATCCTGGCCACCAAGACATAATTATTTCCATCTCTGCTGTTTATGAGAGGTACAGTATGTGGTTTGAATGAGTCAGCCCCCCCAACCTTTATTAATACTCCCATACGTTTGTAAGACGTGTTATGCTTTACACAGCACTCTCATATTTGCTATCTCACTTCATACAATAACCCTGAGAACTGGATATTCTTCTCCTAACTTGGGTGGTGAGGCCTCAGAGAGGCTACAAATAACTCTCTTGGGGTTATAGCTAGCAAGCGGCAGAGCCAGAATTTGAGCCTGTCATTTTCACATCATTCATTCATGGAGCATTTACTGGTCCTGTGCAGACCCGGGTCCACACCAGGCACCTGAGACACAGCCCTGTGTGATTTCCCTCCCGCACTGGCCTTCAAGTCATGCGCTGTGCAGAGCCCTCAATACACAGGCCTGTCCTGGGGGAGTGCACATAATCAGCCGTGGAGAGAGGCCACGCGTGGAATTGGTCTCAAATGAGTTCTTTGACCTCTTTGCTGCAGTTGCCCACACCTACATCGACTGTGAAATTCTCTTCTGTGACATGAGTCTCCATGGACTTCCCTCCCTTCCTGATTCTTTCACTCTCTCCCCTGCCCCCTCCCCACCTTCCCATTTTCTCACAGGTTCAGCTCTCGTCCCTTTTTTCTTCTGTCTATTCATATACTCCCTGAGTGATCTTAGCCACTCCGAGGGCTTCAAACACTAAATAATGCCAATACTAAGAGTAGCACTGCTAAACATTTACTGAGCACACACTCTGTTCCAGGACCTCCCTGCTTGCTTCATAGGGACTATATCATTTACTTCTCACAACCACTCTGATTACTATCTGCAGTCTACAGGTACCTAGTGACAGAGCTGAATGTGAACCCAGGAAGTCCAGAGCCCAGACCCTCAGCACTCCAGATTCTGTCTCTCTGTGGTTCTACATATGCATTTCTAAATTCTCATTCAAACACCTTTACCCCAGACCTCCTAAATCCCCTGTGTCCAAGACAGAATTCGTATTTTCCCTCACGCACCTGCTCTACCTCCTTAAAGGAAGACAAAACTAAACCAACTAAACTAAAAAAATCTCAGATCCCTCCTTGACTCTTCCCTCTCCCTTATCCCCCTTATCAGTGTGGCACTGAATCCTCCTGTTTTTATCTCTAAAATGTTTGAACCCCTGACCTCCCCACCCCTGTCACTGCCCTAGTCAACCACTTGACATTCCTCTTCTGGATCGTGATGGTTGCCTTACACGATAATATGATTATGTCATCCTCTCATTTAAAATCCTTCTTAGACTTCTGGGGCCTTCAGGGTGAGGTTGACTTTCTTGAGCATGGCATTCAAGGCCCTTCCAGACCTGGCCTCTGTCCACCTATCTGGCCTCCTCTCCACACGCTCCTTGTGTCCTCAGGCTGCCTGTGCTGTGCTCACAGAGTGATAACTCCCATCTCTTACCCTCACATCCCACCCAAACTTTCATGTTCCTGCAATTCCTCTTGTCCTCCATCCGTGCTCTCTCTAGATTCTGGAACTTTGCAATTGCTGTGCCCTGAACACCTTTCCTCTTTTCCTCACTCCACTGGTTCTTATAGGACACTATAAAACCTAGAGGTTAAGAGTGTGGGCTTTGGAGTCAGGTTGTCTGGGTTCAAATCTGAGATCTGCGATGTAGTAGCTGAGTGACAGTGGACAAGTTACTAAACCTCTCTGTGCCTTAGTTTTCTTGTCCATAAATGAGATGATAATAGAAATACCACTCTCATCACCTTCCTCAGAGGTTTAAATGAGTTGATTACACAAAGCACTCAGAAAACTCCTGTCCTAACCTTCAAAGCTGTCTTAGATGTCCCTCTTCTTATTAGCTCATTGCATGCAATGCTTACCTTTGTCACAGAGTTTTGCAACAGCACATTGTTGACTGTTACTAGACTGGGCTCTGTATTTTATTCATCTTTATGTCCTCAGTGCTTCATATCTAACACACCTTCAGTGAGTGTCCACCACTTGGAAGAGAGGTGAATATGTGAACATAACATAGTACAAAGTATCGGAATCTGAACACTAGAGGAATCGGAGTTGAGTTAAATGGGTCAAGTCAGAGAAGGCTTCCTGGGGGAGTAGCGTTTTGAGATTTTAGGCAGGTGAGACTGGAAGGAATTGAAGACCACAGGAACAGCCTGTGATAAGACTTGGGGACAAAAGAAATCTGCAGTTTTCAAAAAGGGGAGTGAGCAGATTTTCTTGGAGCACAGATGAGGGCCAGGGTGAGAGAGAGGAGCCTTGCCCTCAGGCATCCCCACCTTCACCGCTTCAGTCTCAGCGGATTTCTATGGTGAGCTCAGTTGTTCAAGGCAGTTGGAAGGCAGGCAGAGGAAGATGCCGCCCCTGTCCTCCAAGAGATTCTGATGACACCAGCAGCAGCTGCGAGGGAGCAGCTCCAGTGCCCCTGTGAACACACCAGAGTTTGGGCCACGGAAAGTTTCTTTATGAGAAGAAACTGCTCGTTTTTCTCAAGTGTTAAGTCATTGCTGTGGAGGAAGTGTGTGTGTCTGCTGGGGCAGCTGACTGTTTTCCAGGATAAATTTCTGATAATAACACGAAGTCATTACTGTGCAATTAGCACTGCTAATGGGGAATGCGGAGTTCCCTTCCCACTCTCTCCCTCCCTTCTTGCCTCTCTCTGCTCAGCCTCACCCTTGCATGCACATTCTTCTCTGACCTCTCCCTCCCAGCGTCCCACTGGCTGTGGGAGAAAAGGGCCCAGGGTGGCTCTGTCAGAGACTGGGTTTTGACTCCCAGGCCTCCCAAACTATCAGGGTGCCTAGGGAGCTGGGGGAGGGGAAGAGAACAAAGGCACAAGGATGAAGGGGAGGGAGAGCTTGGCCTGGGAGAACATCAATAAGGTTAAAGAGGGAGGCACCCAGTAGCCCTTGGGGCAACTGGCCCTTTGGGATAAGGAACTGTGGTCTGCCATCACAGGGACCCTATCTAATGCCCTGGTGATAGGGGGATTTGATTTGCCCCAGCTATGGAGAGATCGCCCACTGCCAAGGCCAGGTAATGAGATTGTGGGTGGGTGATGCTGTATTTGTTTAGGCTGCTGGTAGGAACCACAGCTAAGCTTAATGGAAACATATTTTGTTTCATTCTGAATAATTATCCCCCCACACACACACACCCATACACACACACACACATGTGCACACACAGTGTGCACATGCACAAATTCAGGCAGTTAGAGATACATGCATAGACCACATCCAGACTCACACCCCCAGGGGGATTTTTTAGGCATACTCCTGGAAGCACTTGACAGATTCTCTGACACCCTCTCCCTCTGGGAGGCCACTGAGATTTTAGAAACTCACAGCAATCTCTGTCGGGTGGAGAGAGCAAGTCTTGAAACTACTGAAAAAATCATAGAGGGAACACCCAGAGTCCATTGAGGGGAGGCCAACCGCACCACCCAGGGAAAGAAGGTGGGCAGAACAGGGAAGAAGGAGGAAAACAGTGAAGCCTACGGCTTAAGGAGGAGGAGGGACAGGAGGTTGCTGGAGTGAAGGGGCCTGGATGCAGAGGAGACTTCCAGATAGAGCGGACACGGGGGTGACAGCCAGGCCACAGCTCCACAGCTCTGGGGAAGCCCCAGAGAGAGCAAGGAGTTCCTCCAGCCCTAGCAGGAGGTGGATTGGATGGCCTGGTTCATCTCATAGCCAATTCTTTATGATTCTTGTGCATGCAAATTGGGGGGGAGGGGGAGGCAGTTGTTTTTAACTTGATCAATTCCCCCTTGCCAAGGAGGGAAGGAATAACTATGAAGTGTCTAAAGGCAAACGGAAGCGGACCACAGAGAGGGAGAGGGGCCTGTCCGCAAACTGGAATACCTAAAAACGGCCACGTGGTCGGAACATCTGTTTTTAAGGTCTCCCAGCACTGACATCTTCCCAGAGGGCTCGGTCACCTGCACCAGGGCCACAGGGCGGCCCTCCAGGGAAGCCTCAGTGTCCCTTCTCTGATCATCCTGGCACTGACGCTAAGTGCCTCTAGAGGAGAAGTTTGGGACAGGTGGGGCCTGATTGGCCCCATGCCCCTGGGAATCCTCTCTCTTGAACCAAGGGCCTCATTTCTTGGTCTCAGTTTCACCCGAGAGCGGCTGCTGCCACCTCCACGGTCTACTTCCAGGGGAGTCGGTGCACCCCTTAATGTTCCCACACAAGCGAAGACAAAACCCCCTCTTCTTTGGTTCTCCTCAGTGTGCAATGGCAGACCAGCAGTTTTAAAAAGAACCTCAGGCACTACCTAGGAAGAAATTACAGATCCTATGAATAAGTTGGGGATAGTCGGATTCCCAAAGCACAGCCTCTGGTTGGAGAGTCACCAGGTGCCCGGGAAGGCTGAGCCAGAAGGGCAGGGCCGTCGCTGGGTTGCCAGAGGTCACCAGCTAAATAGCGGGGATGAGGAAGTTCGGGCATTCACATAAGCTCTGCGGAGGCAGCCAAGTGGCCACCTGTGCAAAACCAGAGAGACCAAAGCCAGAGGCCATCGGGCCCAGAGGCCAGCGCTGAGGTCCCAGCTGCAGACCCAGAATTTCTGAGGCCAGCAGGGATGGCGTCAACACAAGGCAGGCCAGGCCCCAGGCAACCAAAATTTATATCCGTTTCAAACTGGCCCTCAGGGTTGTTGGCTTCCTGTGCGGTTGAGTGGCTTGGGCGAGAGTAAAGAATTTAGGGTAGAGCGGAAAGCTTCCTTTCTTTTCTAGTTCTGCCAGTCTGCAGATGAGTAGTCGAGCCACACCAACCTCTGTGATAAAAGCGTGAAATAAGACCACAGTGAACTGTCGCCCAGGGAGTTGGATGACCCACCGTTTCAGCCCAAGACAACGGACGGTGGGTGAGGCCCAGCGGAAGTGAAGGGTATGGGCCTTAGAGTTCTGTCAGAGATAGATATTCATCCTGGGAGGCTGATTAATTCAATATATATAACACCACCATCCCCTAGCTTCCTTTTTTTTTCTTTTTTTTTTTAAATCTGTAAAAGGGGATAATTTGACCCACTGTTAGAGGTGTCAGGAGGTTTCAAAGTGGTAATACCTGAAAAAGACCTAGCACACAGTGACAAATAAATGGTGGCTGTATGATTGTTATTTAGACATGGTAAGTGATTACTGAGTGGCCTCGAATACAAGGGGATGGCCTTGATAAAGACCCCTATTACAGGCCTCCAAGTGAGCAACTACGTAAGAGCACTCATGTCCCCACATCCAAAATTGTCCTCGGCTCCAGCAGGAGGGATCTGCCCAGGTAAGATAGGCAGATGTCTTTGCTGGCCTGGAAAACTTCAGATGGCCCCTTTTCTGTCTGCGCCAAGGTGGGCACCTAGTGGAGGAGGGGGCCGCTGGTTAAATAGAGCCATTTACACATAAATTATGCATCAGTGACCTTTCCTAGCTTAATTAGTCCTACTGCTGGGTGGTCTGGCTCTGGCACTAGGCCCTGGGGGGCAAATTCTGCTCACAGTCAGCAAAGCCCAGGGCCTGGAGCTTCTGCTTTTATCCACCCGGGTTTGTGTGGCCATTTCCACAGCAGGAAAATTCTCTCAGTGTGATGAAGGTCATGCCCTAGACCAGGGGTCGGACCCCTTTGGGCTCTCTTAATCCCTTTGACCTTTGCAGAATCACCTTATCCTTCTTCTAAGCTTGATATCCTTGCCGTTTCATTTGAGGAGTTTCGAACCCAAAGATTATTAATTAAGCTGTCATACTAACAGATCTGCGGGCTCTTAAATGGGTAGCTAGAAAGAAATACATTCAGACAAAAAGTGCGCAGGACGTTCTATGAAGGGGTGACCCTCTGGAGCCTCCAAGGGATTCTGTTAGTTTGCAGCCTTGAGAGAGGAGAAGCAAGAGGTTGACCCTTTTTTTTAATAGAAAATTTCATGCATGTACGAGAGTAGAGACAGTAAAATGAAATGCCACGTATCCATCACCTGGCTTCAAATATTATTAACATTCTCCCAAACTTGTTTCGTCTCTTCCTCTTCCTTTTACTTTCCTAAAGTGTTTTGAGGCAAATTCCATTTTACTTGTCAATTCTGCTGCATGCACCTCTAATAAAAAACTTTAAATATGTATATAAAGATTTATCACCCCAAGAAAACTCACAAAACAATAATCCCCTAGTCTTACCCAGTCCGTATTCAAATTACTCAGTTGTCTGAGAGGCATCTCTTTACATTTGGCTTGTCTTGGTTAGGATCCAGAGTGGTTTTGGTTTTTAATAGTAGCTTCTGGCTTTCTCCATTCAAAGTTGGTGACCCAATGGAACGACCTAGCAAGCAGCCAGACACGGGCAGTATCAGTGTAAGGTGGGGATGGGGACATGGAGAAAAACCTACTTTCCAAAGACAAAGCCTGAACCCCAGAAAATCGTTTTCAGCTTGGGCTTTTGGGGGAACGTGCCGTGGAGCCTTGAGAATAGAGGGAAGGCTTTGGCACAGTATTATATCGATCCCCCGGGATAGGCCTCCTGTGACCACTCCAAAACTGGGTTTGGGTCTTGGCCAGAGCCTTTGTGCTGCCCCCGTCTCAGGAGTTAGGGCTGTCTCTTCCATTCATGGATTTAAGGAGAGGTTATTGGGCATCTGCTCTGAGCTGATTGCTGACAGAACACGCAAGGAACAGACACGGGCTGGATGCCACAAGACAACATCCTAAGCCCCTTGTCAAGTGTGTGCAAATTGTTACAGAAGCCAGAGGAGCCGCTGAGTCTTCTGGGAAGCAGGCAAGGCTTCCAGAAGAGGCCACATTTTCAACTGATTCTGGAGGTGTTGGGGCTTCTGAGGAGGCCAGTGCATCAAATCTCCAGATTTTAAGCCAGAAACAGACACGGAAATCAGAACCTGCTTTATTACAAGTAAAGCCAAATTGGGGTAAACAGCTTAGATCCAAGGCCCAAAGGGGCTTCCTGCTCCTCATCCTGAGTGATTTCAAATTGAATACAACGGGCGCGCCTGGGTGGCTCAGTCAGTTAAGTGTCTGACTTTGGCTCAGGTCATGATCTCTTGGGTTCGTGAGTCTGAGCCCCGTGTCGGGCTCTGTGCCGACAGCTCGGAGCCTGCTTCAGATTCTGTGTCTCGCTCTCACTCTGCTCGTCCCCCGCTCATACTCTCTGTCTCTCTCTCAAAAATGAATAAACATTAAAAGAATTTTTTTTAAATAAACTGAATGCAATGAAGAAGCACAGAGGATGCAGACCACTGAATGCAACACTGAAGAAATAGACACCTTGTACAATGTTATCGTGAACAGGTCAGAGCTCCATTAGAGGGGACCCTGGACAGTGAGGTTGAGAAGTTTGCTTTAGACAGTGTGGGCCAGCAGAAGCTGTGGATGGGCTCAGGGTGCCTCACACAAGAGAAAGGAAGGCTTCCTGTTGGTCTGTGGCCTTCATGTCCTTGCTCAAGGTGTTACCCTGGCCCGGGAGCCCTGCCCAGATCCTTTCAACCCTACTGTATACCACACACACTCTTCTTCAGCAATCTCTTCAGTCGCTTCTGTTCTCCATGTCAATCTCTGCAGACACGCCCACCCACACCACACGCAAAGAGCCCCCAGGACTCCACATAGGCCCTTTCACCTTACCCAAAGCCTGTTGCCAATGCTCATGTGGACTTCTGGATGGGGTCCCTGCCTCGGGTTTCCTTTGTATCCTTACTATGCTTAGCACAGGTGCCTACTCTTGGTTTGGAAGGAGGCTGTTTCATTCATTCATTCATTCATTCAACTAATGATCAAACCACCAACTAAGCCCAGGAGGCACAATAGGGAGCAAAACCAACTCTCCACCTTATGAAGCTTATAACCCACTGGAGGAGATGGATTATGAGCAAATAAACAAGTCTATAATATCATGTCAGGTGGTAAGAAGTGCCAGGAAGGAAAATTAAGGGAGGGAGAGAAGACGGAGAATAATAGGTGATGCTTTTATTGGTATAGGGCATTCGGAAAAACTTTCCTGAGGAGATGATATTTGACCAGAGTAAAGTGAGGTCGTAAGACATTTGAACACTCAGGGGAAGTAAACTCCAGACAGAGAGAAGAGCAAGTGCAAAGGCCATGAGGCGAGGATGTGCTTAAAATGCTCAAGGGAGCCTCAGGAAGGTCAATGTGGCTGGAAACAAGTGAAAGAAGGGAGGGGGACGGCAGGCAAAACCGGGGATGCTGTAGGCTGTACAATATGCAATATGGTAGGCACTAACCACATGTGGCAACTTGGATTCAAATGGAATAAAATTTTAAATTCAATCCCTCAGTTGCATTGGCTGCATGTCAAGGGCTCAATAGCCATGTGTGGCTTGTGGCTACCATATTGAGTAATATACATGCAGAATATCTCCACTGTGGCAGAAAGCACTGTTGGGCAGAGGGGACGTGAAGCTTCTCATAGACACCCTTAAGGGCTTGGGATTTTACTCTAAGAGTGTTGAGAAGCCTTGGAATTTGGGGGCAAGTGTTCATGATTTGATTTATATTTTAATGGCTCATCCTGGCTATGTGGAGAATGCATTGGAAGGGCCAATGGTGGAAGTAGAGAGACCTGTTAGAAAAGTGCCATAATAATCCAATGGACCAGGATGGTATTGGCGGATGTGGTGACATTTAGTTGGATTTTGGACCTGTTTTAAAGATAGAATCAAAAGAATTTGCTGATCAATTAGATGTAGGGTGTGTGAGAGAGAGGAGTCAAAGATGACTCTTAGGTGGTTGATCTGAGGAACTGGATAAATTGTGGTATCATTTATGGAGCTGGAGATTCCTGGGAAAGAGAGATTTAGGTGGGGGAGAGGGTGGTACAGAAATCGTGTAATCAGTTTGCACATGCCCAGTGTGAGATACCCACTAGACCGTCATGTGGAGATAAAAGGAAGCCGTTGAATATTCAAGTTTGGAGTACAGCAGAGAGCTTAGGGCTGGAGATAAACATCTGAGAGATCAGCTCTAAAGCTGTGAGGCTGGATGAGGTCATCCAAGGAGAGAGTGCAGTAGAGAGCAGAGGTCCAAACACCGAGTGCGGTGACCTGCACCATCAAGATGCTGGGCAGAGGATCCCCACAAAGATAACTGGGAAGGAGGAGCCAGTGACGTGGGAGAACAAGAGAGGGTGGTGCCCTGGGAGCCAAGTGGAAAAATTGTTTTAAGAAGGATCAGCTGTGCCAAATGCAGCTAAGAGATCTAATAAATGAGAACTGAGCCTGGGTCACTGGATTTGGCAACATGGAGGTCACTGGTGTTAGGGATGGAATGTTTGTGTCCCCCCCAAAATTCATAGGTTGATATGCTAACCCCCATTTTGATATTGGGCCTTTGAGAAGTGATTAGGTTAAGATGAGGTCATGGCAGTAAGGCTTCTATGATAGGATTAGTGCCCGTGTAAGAACAGCCAATGAGAGTACTCTGTCTGCCATGCGAGGACGCAGAGAGTGTCTGTCTACAAGCCAGGGCAATTGGCCAGCACCTTTGGACTTTGCAGTCTCTAGAACCATGAGAAATTAATGTCTGTAGTGTAAGCCACCCAGTCCGTGACATTTTGTTATAGCAGCCTGAGCTAAGACATCTGGGGACCTTGACCATGGCTCTGTGGGAAGGCTGGGAGAAAAACATGATTGGAGAGCTTGCAAGAGAGAACAGTAGGTGAGCGTGTGGAGCTAACAAGTGTGGTGAAGTTTTCAAGGAGTTTTGCTAGAAAGGGGCACAGAGAAGTGAGGCAGTTGCTGGAGAAAGTTGTGGTGTCAAGGGATCCCTTTACTTTTAAGATGACAGATTTTACGGCAGTCTGTGCTGATGAGGGTGATCCAGGAGGGGAAAGTGATGATGCAGGAGAAAAAGGTACAGCGTCCTTGAGGACGGAATGGGGAGGAGATCCAGTGCGAAGGTGGAAGGTTTGGCCTTCAACGGAGGCACGGACACATCCTTGTGTGGGTTTCATGTGCAGGCAGGCAGGCGGACATGCCAGTGGGAGTTCCTATTTTCTCAGTGAAAGGGCACGTGAGGTTAGCAGCCAAGAGCGAGGGGATCATGGGTACGGAGGGGTTTGAGGAGAGAGGAGAATGTACGAAATAATCCTCTTGGAGAGTAAGAGTGAATTAACTAGGGGAATGTGGAGCACTCGCTGCCCGCCAGCACCGAGGGCTCACTGGAGGTTTGTGGTCATGAATTGAAAATGAGACAAATCAATCTGGGTATGTATTTTTTCCAGCCATGATTGCAGGTGAGGAGCCGGCAAAGAGTTGGATCTAATCAGGATTGGAATTTTGCCAGGCAACTACCAAGAGTGAGACAGGGGCCAGATAGCTTATTATAATGAGGCAAAGCAGCAAGTCTGCAGGTGGATGTGGGAGTCTGCACTGGGTAAGGAGGGAGGCAGGCACAAGCCGGGGAAAGAGGGTGAGGGGTGAGTGGGTCAGTGGTTTAGAGGTCCTGATTCTGTACACAATGACATAGGTAAAGATGAATGGATGGGCATGGATGGCTAAGGAGGAGGCGGGTAAGCTTAGGGGCAATGAGCAAGTCAAGGAACTGAAACATCAGAGATGTTTTCTATGGCTGTGGAAGTCACCAAGAATTCTGACAGATAGAAAGAGGAACAGTAAACCAGGTGACGAAGTAGTCTGTGAATGGAGAAGTCTTTAGGAGAACATCAGATAATTGCAAAAAAAAAGGGAGGAGGCTGGGTAGGTACAGTTTGACAGCCTATGCTTCAAAGCAGCCGAGAAACTCTATACGGAGGAAGGCGATTATGTCTCAGTTGCGGAAGACAGATAATATGCAAGCAAATAAGT
This sequence comes from Prionailurus bengalensis, assembly GCF_016509475.1. Taxonomy (NCBI): domain Eukaryota; kingdom Metazoa; phylum Chordata; class Mammalia; order Carnivora; family Felidae; genus Prionailurus; species Prionailurus bengalensis. The sequence goes on from NC_057345.1 coordinate 97,931,354, forward strand.
AAGCATACGAGATCACAAGATGTGTCATGACAACAATGGAAAGGGTGATAGCATGGATAGTATCTGGCTGTGGGAGTGGGGGTGGGGCTGTTTTAGTTCCAGCGGTCCAAGCGAGCTGGCCACAGGATTGGACATCCCAGGAAGAGGGAGAGGAAACCCAAAGACAAGTTCAAAAGCATGGTACGCTTAAAGCAAGATCAGTAAAGATCAGATTCCTGCAGACAGGGGATTGCGTGCTGAGTCTGAAAGAGGAACTTAGCTGAGCAAAGCCCTGAAGAAACAAGGATCTAAACAGGAATCGTTTGTCCACAATGCCCAAGGATGTATGAGAACTGAAAATAACATTCTAGATGAAACTCTGTGCGGCTCAGAAAAGTTACGGTATTCCCAATGCTGCTTTTTGTAAAGTTGCACGATTTTTTTTTTTTGCCCTTAACGAAATTCTTCTCCTTTTGTCTAAAATCGAAGAACATTTTTATTCTGTTTGCATTGTTGGCTGAACATTGCATCGTTGGTTTTCTCTCTCACTTGTTCTCATTTATTCAGTGCAAAACAAAAAGCTGTGATCAGGAAAAGACAATAGAGGGATGGCTGGAAGAAGCTTGTCGAAATAACCTCTTGGTTAGTAGCTTCGCTTCTGCTCATCCCTAAGACTTTCATGTGCATAAAGAGGCCAGAAATTCATCACAAATGGCAGAAAATTGCATTCCATTAATTTCAGAGCCTTTGGCTCCGACAGTTCAATCTTCAAGAGCGGTTGCTTCTAGGATGTTCAAGAAAACAGAGTACATCAGAAAAAAAGCGATTTTGCTTATCTGTTTCACATTTTAGAAGCATGTATTTCAGTATATTATTCAGAGAGATTTTGCTCAGAATCTCACCCATTTATTTAGAATCAGCTTGCCTGCACACCCCTCTGACTTCAGCTTGGAGATGAAAAGCTTACACACCGTGGGTGAAGCTGGTGAAAGAGAGTCTCTTACAGGAACCAAATGAAGAAAAGTGAAATGTTGCCTTTCAAGATGAATGGACTTACTGGGAAGGAGACACTGAAAAGAGAAAACTCAGAGCCTTAGGATATTGCTCCACTGTAGCCCCACTATTTTTTCATTCAGCCTTTGCTTGAATTTCTCTAGTGACGAGGAACTCACTACCTTAGAAGAAAAGACCATTCCGTTTCCAAGCAGTTTTAACTGGGAGAAAGATCTTCCTCCATAAGAGCAGAAATGGCCTCCCTGTCACATTCACCTTGTTATCCCAGTTCTGGTCTCCAGAATCTCTTGCACACCCCAATTCTCGTATCACGGCAACTTCCCTATCTCCTTGACTTCAACATCTCTAAGTGCTTCTCTTTGGGATTGCTGCTGTCCAAGGTCTCTTCCACTGCTCATTGCCTTCTAAAATCCAAAATGGCAAAACTCCAAGACTCAAATTCAGGCATGGATTTGCATGCACTAGGCAGGGCCTAGCAATGACTGTCTGCCTCTCCGTATCTCCAGCAGACGGCAGGGGCTATCCTGTAAAACCAGAACTCATTCCCATCCCTCCTCCTCCGCTAGGGCCAAGGCCAAACATTACACAAGCCTATGAATTTCTTCTGCTTTTTTGAGGCCATGAGTCATTTTGAAAAGCTGATAAAAAGCTGTGGTGGGCACTCTCTCCAGAAAAATGAACATGCACATAAAATATTGCCTTCGGTTTCATCAAACATACCCAACCCACACTGAATCCCGTGCTTGAACTGAACCCCCTACCACGGGGTGCATGGAGTAGACTCCAGGCTAAGGAGCCCTGCTGTAAACAAAGCCTACATAGCGATAGGCCCTCCAAGGGATTTCCATAGCGTTTTCAGTTGAGGGCTTGAAATGAGTCATCCCATCTGCATATTCTTTCAATCAAATATGCATGTACATGTTGTGTGTCACACATCAGGGGGATGATACAGTCTCCATTCTCTCGGATCTCACGGTCCAGTGGGCAGAGAGCAACAATTACATGTACACAATTATTCTAGCGTGGTGATAACACCATAATAGACCATGGCATGCACAGAGGTGAGGCACCTAACCTGGTCTTCGAGTTTCTGGTAAGACTTCTCCGAAGAAACTGCAAAGCCCTTTAAAACTTTCATATTTAGAGGGGCGCCTGGGTGGCTCAGTCGGTTAATTGTCTGACTTCAGCTCAAGTCATGATCTCATGATTTGTGGGTTCGAGCCCCGCATGGGGCTCTGTGCTGACAGCTCAGAGCCTGGAGCCTGCATCGGATTCCGTGTCTCCCTCTCTCTCTGCCCCTCCCCTGCTCACGCTCGGTCTCTCTGTCTCAAAAATAAATAAACATTTTTAAAAAACTTTCATGTTCAGCTAATTTATTAAAATCCCAGCTTTGATATGAATTCAATAGGCCAAACTAGCCACAGCTTCAGGACAGCACAACCTTCCAGAGCAGACTCCCTTGTTTATCTGCTCCTGGGGCTGCCGCCCCCACCCCCAGCCTCACAGCAAATACTCCAAGAACGACTTCTTGCCTAGCATGCTGTCTCCTCCCTGGGGCACGCGGTGGTGACTTCCCCCAGCTACTGCTCCTTCCAAACATCACCCGCTCCCAGGAAGAGAAACTTGGGACAAGACTCCAGTTGCTGATGAAGACAGGATGCAGGCTGGGAGCCCACTACAGATGAGTAATTACATCCTAGTTCAACATCATCTTTTGTTTCCCACTCATTTGCTCAGTATTGCATGTGAATGAAGTTTGCCTCATGCAAGACTCAGCTCTGACATATTCCTCCGGAGTCGCCCCAAAGTGTCTCTCCTCGGGGGCTTATTATACTACTGGAGCTCTTTTTAAAAATCGGGACGTATATATAACCTTTGTAGGTGGAAAACATTCCTTATAACTCTGGATTCTCTTCAGGCAGATGATCTGCCCTGGGTGTCGTTTGTTTGTTTGGTTTTTGGTTTTTGGTTTTTCTGAATGACCCTTGCTTCCAGATCTTCCTGGGCATGATCCTCCCCACTGACTAAATCCATTCTTCAAGGTGATAAAGTCCAAATTTGTTTTGTCTTCGCGCCCACTGCAGCCAGGAGGAGAGATCTCCTTAACTCTGTTCTTGGCACAAGGCTGAGAGGGAATCTTGTCACTTTCCAGAACAGAAGAGGGTTAGACAAGTTTTCAAGGTGATTTCTTCATGATTTGGCTTTATCATCTGTTCATAAACTGGACAATTCCTCCAAATATTAGACATCTTCATAGTCAAATGCCATGCAAAGCCCAGACAGGATTTTTCTGGGCTAAACAGGCTTATGTGGGCAGCTTCTTCTAACATAGGGCATCACATGCTGTCTGTATTTGGCAATGATCATGACCCCAGATGAGCAGGAGACACACAACTCGTGAAGAAAAAATACTCAGGGCTGTCATTGGTCCTGTTTGCCAGGTGACACTTCTGGGTCTCCTTGTATTTGGGCCCATATGGTTGGCTTAGGCCAATGAATTGTAAACAAACAGAAAAAACCCCATGTGCCACTTTCAGACCAGAGCATTTAATTGCTGGTGTGAGCACCCCCAGGGCATTCAAGCTGGTGGAAGCTCCATCAGCAAGGGTCCCTGGGTACCTGCAGTAAGCAGACCGCTCTCCCTAAGTGTGTGTGTGAATTATATACAAGTCCCACCATAATAACTAGTACTCATGGTCCCAAGGGGGACATGCATCCATAATAAAAATGGAGGTAAAGCCACATTTCAAAAAGTGTTTCTGATCATTTCTCTTTTACTCCCCCCAATGTCTTGTCAGGTCTGATTAGACCATCATTGTTTTTATTGCATAATCTGGCAGATGCAGAACTCGCACGAAGAGGAGAAATGTCAGTTCTGCCTTTTTTATTGCTTACTGAGGCTTATATTATTGGTGTTAACTTCAAACCACGGGAATCCTTTTAAACCATTCGTCTATTTTATGAAGGCTATTTTAGTTAAAACGAGAAGACATAATCTCTGACTCAATAAAAACTAAAAATAATGGGTAAACAACAAAAGTGCATTGACAAGCGAGGGTACCACTCCCTTTGGGTGTGGGGCCCCTACTTTTGCTTCTGGGTCTCTCTGGACTATACACGTTCAGACATCAGTCCATGTAGTGAATATGAGTTCTGACGTCAGTCCATGTAGTGAATATTACTAAGTGTAATTTCTTATTTAAAAAAATTTTAAGTACAGACACTGCATTTTATCGATTCAAAGACATGCATTTTTGTCACATTGTAATATCTCTGGAGTTAGGATGCATCTTACAATTAATAGCATGTCATAGTTTAATTGGTAGTTTTTACAAGTTTTCCCTAATGTACATAAAATAATGATCAGTGGCATCATCAGTAGGTAAGGTGTGCGAATAGAAATTCTAGAATCATCTTCTCTCTACCAGCGGATTGCTTTGTGATCACTTTCAGACACCACTGCTCTAGAATCTGGCTACGCATATGCTTTTTGGACGAGCATTCCAGCCATCACCCAGGAATTTGTTAGAAAAGCAGACTTTTCTTTTCTGGCCTCGCCTAGAACTCCTAAATCAGATCTGCATTTTAACAGGATCCTCAGGTGATCTGTGTGCATTTCAAGGTCTAAGAAGCCTTGCTCTAGAGGCACTGAAATTTGGGTCTTGTCCAGTGGGAATTTATATTGTGTTTGGCAAGAGCAGACATACTTCAAAGGTTAAGTGTCTTACCTATCTGTTCATGTCTACTCTTTTAGACTCAACTCTGGGGCACCTCGTCAGTGGTATGCTGGTAAATGTTTAACAACAGATTCTCTGGGGAAGGGAAAAACATGGCTAATTGGTAGCATTCGTTATTTTCCGTGATGTAAATATTCCTCCCATGGCTAATTTCAAGCCACTGATAGTTGTTTTGGGTGGTATTCCTGGCCTTTTGACAATCAGCTCTCTAGAGCCAGTACAGATCTTTGCAGTGCTTTCCCCCAGAAAATCCTTCCAGACCATGTCTCCTCTCCCTTTTCCAAGCCTGGGTAAGAACCGCCCCACCTGTTCATTATCCCCTTCAAGGCAGAACCACATTGTACGACTTACTCTTATTTCGTGTCTGTGTGGTGGGCAGAATAATGGTCCCCTCAAAGATGTCCATGTTCTAATCCCAAGGATTCATAAATATGTTATGCTACCTTACTAATCAGCTGACCTTGAGCTGGGAAGATTATCCTGGATTATCTGGGTGAGTTGAATATAATCACAAGGGTCCTTACAAATCAAAGAGAGGGGCAGCAAGCCAGAGTGATGCAATGTGAGAAAGATCAGAGTCATGGAAGGGGCCACAAGCCATGAAATGTGGCAGCTTGTAGAAACTGGAAAAGGCAAGAAAAAAGGTTTTTACTTGAAGTCTCCAGAAAGGAACGCAGCCCCACCTATACCCTGATTTTAGTGAGATTGATACAGTGAGACTTATTTTGAATTTCTGACCTCCAGAACTGTGAGATACTAAATTTGGGTTGTTTTAGATACTTACATTTATGTCAATTTGTTATGGCAGCCATAAAAAACTAATACAGTCTGCCTCTCTCTATAGGTCAATGGTTCTCAACCTTGGCTATACACTGGATTCACTGAGACTATTTAAAAATTATAGATACTAGGGGCACCTGGGTGGCTTAGTCGGTTAAGCGTCCGACTTCGGCTCAGGTCATGATCTCACTGTTTGTGAGTTCGAGCCTCACGTCGGGCTCTGTGCTGACAGCTCAAAGCCTGGACCCTGCTTCAGATTCTGTGTCTCCCTCTCTCTCTCTCTCTGCCCCTCCCCTACTCGTGCTCTGTCTCTATCTTTCTCTCTCAAAAATAAATACACATAAAAAATTTAAAAAACTATAGATGCTTGATCTCATCATGGCTCATGCATTAAGATTTTTAGAAGCATCCAGAAGGCCTGAAGGAGCACTGTGTTCCTGATTCCATCATCTGAGAACTTGTTAGAAATGTAAACCTTCAGGCCCTAACTCAGATTTACCGAATCAGATCTTTTTTAACAAGCTCCCCGAGTGCCGTGTGAGAATACTGCATTTGAGGGACACTACTCTAGCTCATGAGCCCTTGGAGGATGGAAGCCGAGTTTCCTCACCTGGCATCCCAACCATCCAGCACAGTGCCTCGCACAGAGCAGGCACTACATAAATAGTAAGTGAATGAATAACTGAGTTCTGAACAAACAGAAAGCTTCAACGTTAGAGCAATAGAAAGATCTAAGATGATGCCTTTTTTTTTGTTTTTCAGGAGATGACCTTTTTTCCTCTTAACTGAAATCTTATGTGGAACTTGAGTATATAAAACAGACAAAAGTGATACCAATAGCTTTCCCTGGCTCAGCCTCTCCCCTGGCCTCTGGGGTCTCTCTCTCCATGGGTAGCACCCTGGAGCTCAGAGAACACAGGAAACTTGCTAGAAGAGAGGATGGGGAGGGTCTAGGTAGGATGCTGGGTATGGGAGGCCCAGAGCAAGAGCAGGCAAGGAAGTGGCGTCACCAACAACAAGTATCACTTCTCAGGGGCAGTTGTACATATAAAAGGCAGTGCGAGCTCATTGGAGTCTAAAGTGTCAAGCTTAATGGACAAACATCCAGACAGGACACAGACCAGGCAAGAGGGAACAGGCAGGCATGTTTCCGTTCATGCGCCAGACTATTCCAGATTCAAAGCCCAGGAAAAGAGTTTGATTGGCCTAACTTGGGGTCCGTGCCCTCGCTGGCTGGGGGAAGACAAATCACCTCCATTCACAACCCTGTCAACATTTTACCCAGCAAGAAATAAAGAATTTCCCAAAGGAAATCCAAATGCTGATAGAAATGAGCGGTCAAAACCAGCATATGTCAATTATCGGCAGGTAGCACTATCTCTGTTTTTGGATAAGAAAGATTCAGATTGGTTAGAAAACTTGCCCCTTGACTGCAGAGATAATAAGTGCCGGCCGTGGGGTTTGAACCCAGGGTGGTACCTTGCAGAAGCTGGTACTGTCTCTGTGGGACAGCATGTGGTCCAGTAAGAGTCTAGTGCCTGGGACTGAGGTGCGTGGGAAGGGTAAGACCAGCATCGGGGCCAAGGATGGGGGTGACTAAGGGGTCGCTTGGTCCTGTGCCAGGACATGGTCCTGGCTAAGCCTACATACATCAGGTGCCCGAGTGAGGGCAGCAGAGAGGAGCCAGACAAGGCAGCATAAGGTGGGCGGACGATCCTTAGCACCGGGCAACGCTGCCTATCCTAGGGGCTGCTGTCTTTGACCGTCATTTAAGTGCCTGTATTAGATTCCCAGGGCTCCCATAACAAAGTATCACAGACTGGGCCACTTGAAAACCAGAAATTTATTGTCTTACAGTTCTGGAGGCTGAAGTCCAAAATTAAGGTGTCTGTACAGTTGGTTCCTTCTATGGGCTGTGAGGAAAGGACCTGTCCCAGGGCTCTCCTCTCGGCTTCCAGACGGCCGTCTTCTCCCTGAATCTCCACATTGTCTCCCCCTATCAGTGTTTCCACGTCCAAACTTCCCCTCTTTATAAGGACATTTTGGATTAGGGCTTACCCTAATCACTTCGTTTTAACTTGGTTACCTCTACAAAGACCTTATTTTCAAATGAAGTCACATTCCAGGGTACTGGGGGTAGGATCTCAACATAAGAATAAGAATTGGTGGAAGGATGGGGGGACACAATTCAACTCATAACAGCTCCTTTCTTGGATCCAGGAGAAAATTCCTGGTTGTTGGGTGCTCCACCTCGATTTGAGATAGGACTCTACACAGGACATGGTATCCTAGAAGGGTCTAGAACATCAATTATGCCCAGCAGTGAATTCTAGCCCCTCAGAACTCACAGACTGGTGAAGGGCAAAGATCTATAAATGGACCATTCAACAAGGCATTTGCAGATGTGTAAATGCAGTTTAGCAAAGTGCTTAGTGATGCGGAGAACAAAGCAAAAGAAATATAGAAAAAATTAAATTCCCTCTGCAGCCCATTGACAAGTACTTAAGACAGGCAGGGTGACCTTCCTCCAGGAACTCAACTGCCTTGATGTTAACACTTTGTTAGAGACAAAAGGCAACTTTAGCTTGACATTAGCCTGACCTCCAGGATCCCGTAAGTCTTCTCTAATATATAAAAATCCCTTTGGAAACTTCCTTTATCACCCCCCACCCCGCACCCCCCAGGATATATGTTAGCAATCATCCTCCAAGCATATGGTCCCCTGATATACATCTGAAGGGTCTCATGACTAAGGGTTTACTAGGCAGTAATAGATGACCTTATCCTAACAACAGCTAGCCCTTAAGGTCCTGGAAACCTTGCCCCCAAATTCCTTAGAGACTTTCACTATCCCTGACCCCCTCCCTACTTGAAAGTATATATAATCAGTCACTCCTCACAATGCCAGGTCCTGTCCCCGTGTTTTAATAAAACCACCTTTTTTTGCACTGAAGATGGCTCAAGAATTCTTTCTTTACCATTCGCTCCTAGACCCCAACACCTTATATCAGTTAGGAGCCCAGAATCTGCAACCACACTGCATCTGAGTTCTGGCCTTGCCACTTACACGCTGTGTGACCTTGAGCAAGTTGCCCAGTCTCTCGATGCCTCTCATCTATAATATAGGCACAATAACAGTAACTACCTTATTGGTTATTATGAGGATTCAATGAGTAGGTATCCCTAAAGTGCTAGCGAGCACTGCATGTGTTTGTTAAATAAAACTATCAAAAGTGATCCCAGAGTGCCAAGGACACACAGAGGAGAGACACCCGCTCAGAAGCTGAAGGGACAGTCAGGAAGGCTTCCTAGAGTCGTGTGGTTATAATTGAATGGAAGCTGCTGAGGAGGACAAAACGCCAGGGTTCTCCAGGGGCATATGTGGTATGTCGTTAGAGGGGGTGTGGGGATGATGGGGCAGGGGCTTTGATTCCTCTGGATCATGTCTTCTACTCTTCCTTCGGTCACGGAGAGAAGGCTAGCCTGGCTGAGCCACAGTCATCCCTGCAAGGGAAAATGTCACCAGAAAAGGGGAAGCCCAATCCGAGCCAGGTATAAAGCCTTCTAAATGCCCCCAAGTAGGATGGACCTCTCTCCTGTGCACGCACAGGTCGGTTGCAAGATTTTACTGTAAGTCCAGTTACCTATGGATAGCAAGGGCCTATCTGAGTTGCCTCTGCCTCTGAGCTTGTCTGCATCCAAGGGATTTTTAAGAACAAACGAGCTAAAACAGATTAGAAATCCACCCCTTCTTTAACCCTATCCCAACCTCACCTCCCACCACCAATCTTATCTTTAATCATCTCAGACTGTCTGCAGTCACATGGTCCTTTCTGGGTAAAGTGCAGTTTAAAAAAATGATCCTGTCCCCAAGGCCCCCACCCTGAGGGTATGGGTAATTAAATGTAACCAGATTCCTACAAATTGTATCTTCAGCCACCTTTGATGCGAGCCCGGCCAGCACTAATGAGCGCCTTTGCCTTTGCCGGACGAGTGGGGAGAAGGTCACCGGCAGGGGAGTCAGGCACCGTCTGCAAAATAGGGGGAGAAGGGGCAAAGGCTCTTTCAAAGCCTTTCTCTGGGGTCTGCAACCAGAAACCGAAGCTGGCGCTCACCCAGGACCCGGTCACACCCGAATCCTGGGCACCTCGGCGGCTGTCATAGCCTCTGTTCACAAGTGTGCTCTGAGGGGTATCGATCTGGCATCGACATCTCTCATTATTTCCATTTTGAGGCTTGTTTAGAATTTGTTTGTGGTGCGGGAAGTGGGCCGACCAGGCTCCTGGCCCCTACTGGGGTGACACCCTGAGGAGGTGACGCTCTGAGAAAGCTCTCCCGCCCTGGAGCTTGTCCTCCTGAGATGTTTCATGTACTCCAGGCCTTAATGAGGCTAGTGTGCAGTGAATAAGAAAATTAGTTCCTTGCCAGGTGTCATTATCGGTGAAAGGTTGCCTATTGATACATTGAAACTGCACCCAAGCAGCCCACTGAGTGCTCAGATCTGGAGGTAACCACAGTCTAGAGTAAGATCAAGGGGGTTGTGTGGGAATAAGACGGCCCGCTGGGATCCCCAAACATGCTGCTTTTGTGTTCTGTCCTTCCCGTCCATCCTAGAAGGGGGCAGGCAGTGTATAAGAGCAGGGTGGAATTGGGTACAAAGAATCAAAAAAAAAAAAAAAAAGTCCCCTGGGCTTAGCATTCCATCTCTCCTTTGCTGGAAGCTTCTCAAGGGCCAGGGGCGTGACTTTTATTTATTACAAAGCTAGCCCCCTGCTGGACGCCCAGCCCTGCGTCTGTCTGTTCTCTCTCGAGTGGATTCAGGGCTGGGGCAGAAGCTTCTGCAATGGAGGAGGGGGGAGAGAGAAAGGGGATCCCAGCTCTGGCCACAGTCCCCAAAGGCCAAAGAGGCAAGGTGGGAGGCAGTAAAGATGACAGTGACAGGAACTAACGCTGTCACTTCCATTTAGTGAGCCCTTTCTCAGGGGTAGGCACTGTGTTAAGCAACGCCCCCTTGGGAATGCAGTTCTCTTTCTTATTCTTTTTTAATTTTTTTAATGTTTATTTTTGAGAGAGAGAGAGACAAAGAGAGACAGAGCATAAGTGCGAGAGGGGCAGAGAGAGAAGGAGACACAGACTCCAAATCATGCTCCAGGCTCTGAGCTGTCAGCACAGAGCCCGGTGTGGGCCTCAAACCCATAGACCTGAGCCTGATCATGACCTGATCAGAAGTCGGACACTTAACTGACTGAGCCACTCAGGTGCCCCTGGGAATGCAGTTCTTTTGGAATCCCAACCCTGAGGGTCCTTTGTCCTGAGAGTGGGGAAGAGGAACAAGCCAGGGGCCACACCCAGGTGCCCGGCTGCAGGCTGGGGGGAGCTGTGGACCCCTGCACATTCATTTTGCTCCAACTCACAGACATTGGGATGTTTTCATTTAATCTTCACAACACCCCTCAGGGGTAGGAACTATTCCCAATTTACACATGAAGAAACTGAAACCCAGCGAAGTCAAGGGGGTTGATGAACAGCTAGTGAGCCGTGCAGCTTGGAATCAAACCTCATTCTGCCTGTCTTGTCTCCAAAGTTGTGTGCTCATCTCTTTCCCTCAGATATCCATTTAGGGGAGGTCAGAACACAGAGGTCTGGTGCCTGGGGTGCAGAAAAATGCAGACTCCAGGGCCTGCCTCTTCCCTGAGGGTTGGCTGCAGCTCAGTAACTTTCTCTGCTGGTCAAGGAAGCTAATCATTATGCAAGTACGTGAGAGCACTGCTATTGTATCCGTTCTATTCAAAGCTTCAAGTATTATTAGTAGCAAATTACTTGCAACACCCTTCACAACCGATTGTAACATATGCCTCAGTGGCTCTCAAAGGATGTGGCGTTTCAGAAGCAGATTCCTGGCCCCCAGCCCAAGGGTTCTGATCTCCTCATCTTCCCCGTCTGGGTGGCTCTCAGAAACCTGCATTGTAGGCAGATTTCCCGGGTGAGTCTGAGGCCATTTTGTCCACAGGCCCCACTCTGAGGAACCCCGCCTAGGTTATGCGGGTCTTCTCTCTCAAGTGGTGGGCTCAGGAGGGAAGGGTACTAAGACCGGGTCCAGAGTCCTGGGTTCTAACCTCAGCCAGCTGCTCCCTAGCTGTGTGGCCTCAGGCTGGTGTTTCTAGCCTCAGTTTCCTCCCAGGGCACTGGACAAGATGATCACTGGGGCTCTCTCCAGCTTCAAGAGTGGGGGCTTCTGAGGCAGGCCCCAGCCCAGCCCCCCAGGAGTGGAGCTATGGCTTTCTTAAAGGAAGAGAAGGAAGAAGAGGCTGGAGAAGCAGATGAAGGGGAGGAGGGTCAGAGGGCAGATGTGGGCCTGCCATCCAGTGAGCAAGGCCCCGTGTATGAACAGGGCTGCACCAAACGTGTCAGAGCAGTGATTCACCAGAACTGGATTCCTGGAGGCTCAGTGCAGCCCAGCCCAAGGGAGATCTGACTCATGGGGGACAGCCCTCCTGCAGGGTTCAGGTAAGAGGATTCCAGACCACACAGGCCCTGGGAAGAGATTCTATGCAGGGGAAGCACTTAGGTGGGAGTCAGAAGCCCTGGGTTTTGCTTGTCCTTACTCTGGCATGAACTCCGTCCTTTCCTGAGTTCCTTTACATCTTTGGGTTTCGGGTCCAGTGACATCATAAAATAAGGCTCTGGGATTAGACTGATACTCAAGGCCCGTCCACGATTTGATGATTGTGAGGCCACGATTCCCACCCCGCAGAACCCTGTGTCTTGTAGATCCTGTCACGGGGAACCAAGCTGCTGAAGACAGCCCGGCGCTGCTCCACAAACCAAAGGTGAGTGAAGACTGATGGAGGGAGGAAGCTGTCATAGCCTCCATTCTACACAAACAAAATGTCTAAGCCCAGAACTGCCACTTGTACCTCTGCACAGGCTCAGAATTAATGTGCCGTTACTATTCGACAGTCTGTTCCTAATACTGCCGCCGAAATCACTTCGTTCCCGAAGCGATGTTAGGAGGGGCCAAACACAACACCAGCTGTGCCTGTGGAAATGGCTTCATGTTGGAGGCAAGCTTCCTTTCGTGTGCTGTTAATATGGGCTGCAAAGAAGCTAAGGGGTCAGAGGCAGCTCAGGGAGAGAGGGGAGGGGAGGAAGGGGGCGGGGACAGCCCTGTCGCCTCGCTTCAGGGTCTCCACCCCCCCTTCTCAGGCTCCTTAGCCAGCCGTGGACGGGGTGGAGGGGACGGTGGGAGCTGTGTTGTGTCAGGCGCCCACATCCCTGCCTGTCAGCCCTGCAGCCCTGGGGACAGAGGCCATGAGGAAGCAGGGGATGCTTCTGTTCATTTAGCACCCCTTCCTGAGGGGCCGTGGAAGACTGACTCAAGCCCTGTGCTGAGCGTAAGGGATGCAGAAATGAATGAGGTTCCCCATCCCTCTGAACACCAGCTTTGAACCACTTCTCGGCCCAATCCCTGCCTCCAGGAACTACCTGTCAGGCGCAGCTGGAGGATGCGAGACTGATGGACACCCCCGCGCCCCATGAAGAAAAGCAGCTCAGGCAGCAGGCAGGGCAAGCTGGTGGGGAGGCTCTTGTTCCACATTATCGGGGATAGCTCTCCTCGCTCTCCCGTCTCTCCTGACACTGCCCTAATGCAGGTCCCGACGAGTCCTCTGGTCACAAGGGCCTCCTCACAGCAGGGACGCCATGTTCTAATGCAGGAGAAAAGACGGGGATTGGGGCCGGTGCTCTAAGTTGACGGGTCAGTGTCTCTGATCTCTGTTTTTGCTTCTGTTAGTTTGTTATCACAGTCTTGGAAGCAGCCTTGTTAATACACTTCTTCGGGCTGAGGAAAAGGCGCCATGCTGACGAGCTAGGAAAAGGCGCCATGCTAACAAACTATGCTGGGGAGGAATGACACTCCCCCGAGCCCTGTTCCTCCAGCTGGGGCCGGCAGGGTCTGGTTCCAGTGAACCTCTCCAAAGCCCACTTGGATGGTCACTTCGCTACCCACAGACCCTTCGGATTCAGGCTGACTTACAACAGTGCTTACAAGGACAATGTCACTTCCGATGTTGGCTGTCTGCTATATTCTAGGAGCTGCTCTTGACGCTTCTGGGCCTTACCTCACGTAACCTTCACCCCATCCTACTAGGTAGGTATTATCACTGACCCTGCTTTACAGATGAGAAAACTGAGCCTCAGAGAAGCTAAGTTCCCCTAGGGGATGGTGTGAAAGTAGCAGAGCCAGGACTTGAACCCTCAGCCCACGCCTTGCCACCACACTTCAATGTCTCTCTCTTTCCACGTGTCCACCAGGCGGTGTCACAAACTGGTCCATGCTGAGAGCAAGGCCAGAGTTAGGAAGCCTTAGCGAACTGCTAATGCAGAATTTCCCAAGGTGTGTTCTGGGGAGCGAGCCTTTGAGATGCTGGCAGAGAAATTCCCAGGTCAAACACAATAGGAGAGGTCTTCTCTCGGCCTCCTGGAGGTTCACAATGTGCAGCGGCCTTGCAAAGTTCTCCGAGAAGGGACTTGTCTCTCTTCGAGGATAGAGCAAGTTCCCGAGATAACATTTTTGCGTTTTGTTCTTACCCTAGTTTTCCTCCCCCAACCCCTTCTCCCTGAGAAAGTAACCAGCCTTCCATTCCCTCTTCACTGAGGGGAAAGTTATTTTGTGGAATGAATCTCAGGAGCTAGGTGTTGACACAGCCTTTCCTGACTTTGGGAGAAATTCTGCCTGATCCTCTCAGAAGCGGAGGGAAAAGGTGAGTGTTTTTGCCTGGTGGAAATGGAGGAGGCCAAAACAGGGAACAGCTGGAAATTCTCCCGAGTGAAAAGGGAGCAAGGGTAGAGACTTCTTGGAGAAGCTGACACCAGGGCCCCAATAGAAACTGTCAGGACCTGAGGGGTGCTCTAGATACTGAGACTCTGGCCCCAGCTAAGCTCTCCATGCCCAAGCCGGGCACAGGCACACAAGACTACTTTCCATCATGTGCCCATGGGTGCCTACACTAAGGGCCCTGCTCTAGGCCATACCTCAGGACATTGTCATAACCCTGGAGGGGGAGGGCAGGATCAGGAAGAACTCTCAGTGACAACGAGGAGAATTTCCCATTAGCCTGTCGGGTTGGAGGCTGAGGTTCAGAGTCAAACTGACTTTAAGTAAGGTAATATGACAGTTCTTATACACCCAAGTTTGAATTTAAGTTCTTACGCATGAAACTTGATAACAAATCTTTTTTAAACACATAATGTCTCTGTTAACAGCTATTGGAATTGTTGGTCATTGGATCACATTTTGGGAAATTCTGGCTTCAGAACATGAGCCCCCACATCTAGAACTGAAGCTCCCAGGAGCAGTGGGCCAACCAGGCCAGGTAAGGAGGAGAAGAGGGGCCGAGAGAAGGAGGTGGGAGTCCAAACGGAGAAAAAAAGAAGTGAGGGGGAAGGCAAGGAGATGAAGGGGGGTAGAGAGGGATGGAGTTACAGAACAATGGGGAGAAAGGGACAGGTAGAGAACAGAGGACGAGGAGAGGAATGGGAGGGGGGAGGGGTGGGGGAGAATCCACTGCTAGAGCAGGTAAGGGCTCGGCCATGCTACTCAGAACACCTGGCCGGGGTCAGCTCCCCACCTAATATGTGAGTAAGGCAGGCCCCTTGGGGGCTGCACCCCAGGTGGGTGCTGGGCAAGAGGGAAGAGGGGCCTCGATATCCAGCTGAGAAGAGGCCCAGATCAATTTTGAGGGTGGAACCCCCAGAGAACTGGGAATCAGGACACTAGGTACAGACCCGCTTCAGCCAGTTGGCTGTGGGGCCTGGGGCTGGTGGCCAAACCAGCCATGGGTGGTCGCCAGGGGGCAGTCCTGAGGGTCCATCCAGACACCTCTTGTTGGGTGCCTCCCGGCTCTAATATTCTATGGTTCCATAAGTGGAATTTAATGAAAAAAATCATGTAAAACCTACAACCTTATCAACCCTGTACAGACATGCGATGCTCATGGCAGTTCCTGAAAACTGTACAAACAGTCAGCAGTTCATTCAAAGAGCTGCACCTGGCGGTACTTTTCGCTCCAGAACAAGAGTCATGTGCACATTGATGGAGCAAGGAGAGAGGAGAAAGGAAAGTCGTATAGGCTCTTATTTGCTGCCCTGCGCCCCACCCCACGCACACAAAAAGAGGGGCTCTCTGGCTTCTACAGGCCTTAGGACTCGTGATGACCGAGGCCCAGATGAAGAGGTGACACCATGACCCAGCCTCAGGTCCCTTTGCAGGCACTAGTCCCACAACAGCCTGAGGTAGCCTACTAGTCAAGACTTCCGATTACGAATGTCAGAAAGCCAACTCAGACTAGTTTTAAACAAACAGGGGAGTTTATGGACTCAGGCAACTGAGGAACCAGACATGGCTGGAACCAGGAATCAAACAATTTCATGGGGGCGTTCTCCTTTTTAACCTCTGCTTATTTCTACTAGGCTCCATGCTTTGGACAGCTTATTCCCACATGGTAGGGTAATGGCTACCACCCCCCTCCCCCATACTCCTATCTACACGGTAGCTAAAGCAGACAAGACAAATCTGTCTTCCTCAGTAGCCCCATCGGAAAGATCTGATTGGCCAGTTGGAGTCACTTGCTTCTCCCTGAATCAGACTCCATCCTGCGGGGGGATGAAATTCTTTGAGTGGATGCACCCAGCTGGGAGGAGGTGCACCCCACTCAAACCCCATAGCATGGGTTGCCCACAGGAAAGAAGGGACTAAAGAAGGAATTCTACACAGAGGAGAACATCAGACTTCCTCAAGTCGATTGTTTTGAAGCCCATTTTACAGATGAGAAAATTGAAGATCAGACCGGTTAACTAAGTTACCTAAGTTCACAAACTTCAGAAGTAGCAGAGCTTGGACTTGAAGCCACATTTGTCTGCCTCCAAAGTGCACGTTTTAACCCCTAGACTCTTCTATCTAAACTGTTCCAGAATCGCCAGGAGTTCCATTATTCCTGCTCCAGATACTTGGGGCTTGTCGTTCAGGGCTCCCCAAATAACCGAACTTGTAGGGAGCCTGACAGTAAATTCAAGACCCCTGATGTCTCAAGGAACTGTTGCTCTTCTCCGTTGCTCTTTCTCTGCCTTTCCCCAGTTGGAAAGTAGGAATTGGGGAACCACAAACTCACCTCTCATTACCCCTTCCAAGGCTGAACACACAATACCCAGAACAGCAGTATCACCATTTAAGGCAAAAGTTCTCAACCACAGCGTGTTCATACTGGTGGAGTGAATCATTTGTAAGGTGGTTTGTGGGTGATTTGTTTTAGTAATAGTTAAAATACTGGAGTTTGCAAACGATTTACCTTTTTGAAAAAAATAGAGCGGAGAAAATTCAAGGTTATCCCTATAACAACGCCCATTGTATCCACTTGTATGCGTTCTTGAGTGGGAGAGAGAAGTGAAAGCAAGCAGACATTTGTCATTAACTGGGATTGGCATGGTGATTTTCTTACTTGTCTGCCCTACTGGAAAAGGGGCTGGGAATTACTGATTTAAGGAAGGACCTCTGCCCACAGATTTCCTTTTAATACCTACTTTCAATCCCACCAAGTAGAGATGTATTGGCTTTAAAAGCAAAGGCTGGGTAGGGACAGTGTTCAACAGTCGCTTGCATATTAGTGTGAATTATAGGATACCCTTGTTCAAGAATAAAGTATTCTAGAGATCCCAGATGAATGGAGACATTTCTGAGTACTTTCAGATAATAAAAACTTCTGAAGGACTAAAAAAAAAAAAAAAAAAAATCAAACTTTAAAGTGGAGCTTTAAATAGAAGTTGAAAGCTTTGAGTTAATAGATAATTTTATGCAAAATAACTTTCACACTAGCAAGCAGCTTCCAGAGTGAGCGACAGAGTAGGCAGCAGATTTTTTGCCATTGTGGCAAGGTGGAGCTTTATGCTTTCGGCTCTTTTTGCTTTCTGGATAATAATTCTAATGTACTCCTGGGGCACCTGGGTGGTTCAGTCGGCTGAGTGTCCGACTTCAGCTCAGGTCATGATCTCATGGTTAGTGAGTTCGAGCCCCGCGTCGGGCTCTGTGCTGACAGCTCAGAGCCTGGAGCTGCTTCGGATTCTGTGTCTCGCTCTCTCTGTGTCCCTCCCCTGCTCATGCTCTGTCTCTCTCTGTCTCAAAAATGAATAAAACATTAAAAAAAAATTTTTAAATAATTCTAATGTACTTGTAGTAGAAGAGACAGCCAGATGCCCACCCATGTTCATTGCGGCATTAGTCGCAATAGCTAAGAGGGGAAGCAACCCCAATGTCCATCAATGGATAAAAAGGTGGTGTGTGTTCACAATGGAATATTATTCAGCCTTAAAAGGGAAGAAAATTCTGACACAGGCTACAACATGGATGAAACTTGCAGACATTGTACTAAGTGAAATAAGCCAGTCACTGAAAGACAGATACCATAGGATTTCACTTCTTTTTTTTTTTTTCAACGTTTATTTATTTTTGGGACAGAGAGAGACAGAGCATGAACAGGGGAGGGGCAGAGAGAGAGGGAGACACAGAATCGGAAACAGGCTCCAGGCTCTGAGCCATCAGCCCAGAGCCTGACGCGGGGCTCGAACTCACGGACCGCGAGATCGTGACCTGGCTGAAGTCGGACGCTTAACCGACTGCGCCACCCAGGCGCCCCACTTCTTTTTTTTTTTTAATGTTTACTTACTTTTGAGACAGAGAGAGACAGAGCATGAGTGGGGGAGGGGCAGAGAGGCAGAGAGAAAGAGAGAGAGAGGGAGGGAGGGAGGGAGACACAGAATCCAAAGCAAGCTCCAGGTTCTAGCTGTCAGCACAGAGCCCAACGTGGGGCTCGAACTCACGAACCACGAGATCATGACCTGAGCTGAAGTCAGATGCTTGACTGACCAGCCACCCAGGCGTCCCTATAGGATTCCACTTCTATGAGGTATTTAAAGCAGTAGAATGTGGTCACCACAGGCTAGAGGGAGGGGGAGGATGGGGAGTTGCTATTTAACAGGTATGGATTTTCAAAGTTCTGGGGATCTGTTGCACAACTTTGTGAATGCAATGCAGTTCTGGGGATCTGTTGCACAGATCTGTGAATGCAATGCAGTTCTGGGGATCTGTTGCACAGATCTGTGAATGCAATGCAGTTGCTATGACTGAGCTGTACATTTAAAGATAATTACAATGATAAATTTTATGGTATGTGCTTTCTACACATTTTTTTAATATTAAAAGGAAAAAAAAGGTACAATCAGAAAACTAGGGCTGAGCTATTCCATTCTTTGAAACAACACAAACAAAAAAGTAGGGGGAGGCAGGAATTCTAGGAACCTCTGGAAGTCAAAAGTGATAGTGACCCCCTCTCTGGCAGAATAAATGTCACAAGAAAAAAAAAAACCATATGGAGTAATTTATTTCAAAAAAGAAACACTCAGAAGGGAGAAGAGAGGAGAGGAAGGGAGGAAGGGACAGTGAGAAGCACGACTCCGAGAAGCTATAGTCTAAAAAAGGAATTATTTGCAATAATATGTAAAATAACAAAAATAATGCAGCCATACCATACCCAGCATTGTACAAGGTATAAAAATGTTTCATGCTGCTGGCCACAAGAGTGCTTATGGCTAACTGAAATAAAATCTCACCCATCACCATGGTGAGAGTTTTGGAATTTAATCAGATTGCTTTCCCCACACTTAAGCATAAGAAAATGGAATAGAGATAAAGAGCAATTTGAGAGGCACCTGGGTGGCTCAGTCAATTAAGCATCTGACTTCAGCTCAGGTCATGATCTCGTGGTTCATGAGTTCAAGCCCTGCATCGGGCTCTGTGCTAACAGCTCAGAGCCTGGAGCCTGCTTGGGATTCCATGTCTCCCTCCCTCTCTGCCCCTCCCTGACTTGTGCTCTGTCTCTCCCTTTCCCTCTCTCAAAAATAAATAAACATTTAAAAAAATTTAATTAAAAAAGAACAATTTGAAGGCATATAGCCCTCTGAAGATAAACAGGCCGAAGCCAGGGGTTTGGGTGGTCAAGGATGGTTTGTGGGACAGAAGTGAAGGGGGCATTATTGACAGACTGGGTGAGGTAGCAGCAAGGCACTGGAAGGAAGTTTTATCAGTAGGAAGAGAAGTTGCTGGAAGTTGGTTCTGCCTTCTCCTTTTTAGAAACACATGGTTATTACTTAAATTTTCGTAGTCCCTGCCTTCTTCCCCACCTAATCCCTACAGACACTAGAGGGTTGAGACAAGGCAAAGACAGACTTGCCACGGGAAGTTGGTTCCACACCCGAGGCTAGCCACAAGGCACACGCAGGAAGGTGCGGGGTTACTGATGCCATGAGGCGGTATGCACCACGACAGCTTAGTGGAAGCCCCGTCACACACATGGCTGCATGAAAGGCAGCGTGGCCAGCAGCCACACGCCGTGTCATTTTGATGTGGAGCCCTTCCGGACTGGGAGAAGCCTAGTGAAGGCAGCATTCCCCAAGTGAGGCTGTATCACTTGATCTGCCCGCTCCGGACACCAGGATCCCGTCAGCAGTGGTTAGGTAAGGCTCTTCTCCCAGTCGGATTCCATTTGTGCAAGTCCTTGGAAGTGTTCTTTAATTTAGACTTCAATAAAGATAAGACCAAGGTTAATTGAGAATGGCTGAGTCTCACATTATGTAATGAGAGCCATCTACAATTCACTGTAGAGTTAGCAGAGGAAACTGTAGCCGGGCTCCGATGCTGACCTCCCCCTCGATTCGAAGTGAGGAACTGAGGAGTCCACGGATTTTATGTTCTCCAGGTCCGGGGAGCTGATTTGCTTCCTCCGTTCCACCGAATTCTTGGCTCCTATTGGATCAGGTTCAGGCGATCGTTTCTCCTATCAAGCCTCTTGTTACTAATTGCAGGGAATTCTCAATCTCTGTATCTGTCATCACTCAAAGTTCAGATTTTTTTCCCCTCATTTATAATTGTAATCGACACCTTGCTAGTCGTGTTTCAAAGTTCCGCTTTTAAATAACAAAGGTTATATCAATCGATGTCTTGGGAGCCTGCCTTTTCCAATGTGTTCTGCAAAATGCCTACTGTTGGTTATTTATAACCCACAAATGGCTCCTTTCACTACTTGCTACATGCTCTTCTCTTCCATCGTCAGCATCTGTCTGCCTCTGCTCGGCTGACTCTATGGCGGGCTGGGGTGGGAAGTGGAATTCTTGGTATCAAGAATTACTTCCAGACTGAATGTGCTCTCTCTCTTTGGAAAGACATGCAAATTCTAGGGCACGTCGTGAACAACCCCATTCAACATCCTCCTCTGCCTTCAGATGGTTTAGGGTTTTACCCTCTATACACTTCACCCATGTAGATGAGGGCAAGGAAGGGCTTGAAGACAGCCAGTGTGTATGGACACGAGTTTATACACTGTGTAAAGACGCCCAGCCAAGGAAGCAGGTAGGGCTGAATTCCAGTCCTGCAGGAAGGGATGCCTTTTCTTTGCACAAAAACAACAGCTTTCCACTAAGCCATCTGCTAGTGGAGTGTGTCCACACAGAAGGAATATCCTTCTAGAATTTACACACTTTATAGGCTGGCAGCAGCCTTCCCTGAAACAGATGCTGTGGGATGGGGAAACTGGGTTTTTAAGGAGCGTACAGAGAAGTTTACCACGGTTGTGAATGGAAGAAAAGTCAGCACGATCATTCCCTAACGGAAGCTAACAGCGTGCAGTCAAAAGGCCAAAGATTAAGAGTCTAAAGCTCTGGTCCCTGGTGGGCTCTCCGCGGGGACATGCCCCACTTGCCCAACCTGACTTCTTTCTTTTCCTCTCCCCCTACATTATTTCAAAAAAAAAAAAAAGTAAGAGCCAATTTTTCTTATGTGAAATTGGGAGAAAGAGGGCTTAGGTAAGGCAACAAATACCACAGAACACAGTAGCTCGTCCAAAGATGCTCTAGATACCACAGCCCCACGTAACACCTACTTAGCCAGTGGAGTGACTCTTAGGACTGACTACACTCAGCCACAGGGAAGGCGGCCAGGGCCCCGATGTGCCAGGCCGGCGCACAGCAGAAGAGGGCTTTGTTCAGCGCAGCGATGTCTGCCCTCCGGTCCTGCTTTCCTTTCATCCCCTCGTCTTTTGCACATCCTCTCTTGCTGCTCGTGTTCTATGTTCTGGAATTCTCACTGCCTCCCAGACACTGCGGTTGGCTTTGATTGATGCTCTTTGTTCTGTGTGTCTGTGGAGTGCTGCTGACAGAAAAATACAGTCTCTAGCCAACTTAGTCCTGGGTTCCTGCCTTCACTGCTCGAGCACAGCAGTGCACGTGGGAGCAGGTCCTTCTGGGCACAAACTACATTCCCGGCGCGATACGGGATTCTAGGCACTGGGAATACAGTGGTCATCAAAACAGCCCAAACACCCTGCTCTTGTGCCCCCTACATGCTAGAGGTCAGCGGGGAGGGGGGTGGTGGGGAGACGGGCATAAACAAAGTAACTGTACACAGCGTGTCCGATGGTGACAGGACAGTGTGGAGGTGGGGGGCTGCCATCTCCTACAGAGTGGCCAAGAAGGCCCTCAAGGAGACGATGACATTGATTAAAGATCAGAAGGGGGTTGGTGAGTCGTGACAGATCCGAGGGAAGAACTCACAGGGATTCTTTGTCATTCTCACACTCCGGGTTGGCTACACTGGGTTTGTATTTTACTAACTCATACCAAGCGTGTTAGTTATAGGTTGCTGTGTAACAACTCATCCCAAGATGCAGCGACTTGAAACAACATCTTTTTATTGCCTCATAGTTACTGTAGGGCGGGCACCCGCATATGGCTGGCTCGGGGTCCCTACAAGGCGGCACTGAAGATGCTGGGCAGGGCTGCAGTCACCCCCTGGCTCAGCTGGAAGAGGACCCACTTCCAAGATCACTCACGTGGTGTTGGCAGCTCTCAGGTCCTCCCTGGCTGTCATCTGGGGATTTCAGCTCCCTGCCACTTGGAGCTCACCGCATAGCAAGCCAACAAGAGCGTGAACAAGACAGAAGTCACAGTCTTCTTATACCCTAATCTTACAAGTAGTATGTTGTCATTTTTGCCATATTCTAGTTGATGGAAGGGAATCATTAGGCCCAGCTACATTCAAGGCGAGGGGATGACACAAGGGTGTGAATACCAGGAGGCGGGGATCACTGGGGGCATCTCAGAGGTTGCCTGCCATCCCCAGAATAGAACAAAGCCACGCAAGAACACCCTTTGGTAGTCACCTGGACCACACTTCCCAGTCAATTTTCCCCATAGCCACCGGAACGATCCTTATAAAATGTAGGCGAGAGTATCTTACTAGCCTCTGCTAGGAAACCCCCCATCATGTCTCAGACCAGCATCCGCATTTCAAGTCCTGGCCTCTGCCTGGTTCTCCCGCCCTTATTCCTCCACGCACCTGACCCATGCTGTGCTGGCCACAGGAGCCTTCTTGCTCTCTCTTGAACATACCGAACGCATTCCTGCCCTTTGCATTGGTTGTTCCTCCTGCCTCGAGCACTTCCCACAATGGTCGTCTTCCTTCTCATCCCTCGGGTCTCTGCTCAGCTGTCACCTTCTCGGTGGGGCTTTTTCTGACCACCCCCGTCTAAAACATCCTCCTAGGGGCGCCTGGGTGGCTCAGTCAGTTAAGCATCCAACTCTTGGTTTCGACTCAGGTCATGAGCTCACGGTTCATGAGTTCGAGCCCCACGTCGGGCTCTGCGCTGACAGCACAGAGCCTGCTTAGGATTCTCTCTCTCCCTCTCTCTCTCTGTCCCTCCCCCATTCGCTTGCATGAGCGTGTGCTCCTTCTCTCTCAAAGTAAACAAATAAACTTAAAAAATAGATAAATAAAATAAAACATTCTCCTATACCTCCTCCTCTCCCCTTAATTTTACTTTATTTTCCTGTCCATCTTCCTGACTAGAAAGTAAGATCCATGAGGGCAGGGATTTTTGTCTGTTTTGTCCACAGCTATATTCCCAGTGCCTGGGATTTAGGAGATTGTCAGTAAATATTGCCAGAATGAATGAATGGATGAACGAATGGCATTTGAATGTATGTAAAGATGAAATCATCTCTAACACAGTGAGAATAATATTTTCCTTTTGGGGGTTTATGATATCCTAGGCAATTTAGAAACATAATTTCGTTTAATTCTTACGAATATCCCATGAGGTAGGTACTAGCATCCTCAATTTGCAGAGGAGGGCTTGGCAAAGTCAGGAAACTTACTGGAGATCACACGGTAAAAGGAAGAGCTGAGATCTAAACCCAGGGCTGTCTGCCTCCACAGCCCACTCTGTCACCACCGAGGTATGTACCCACAGGGGTGGGGCCCTGCCACCACAGGCTGATACCATGGGACTGTTGCTAACACTGCTCCCTGGGTAATCCTGACATGCAGGGTGGGATCAAAGCCTTTTCTCCAAAGAATCCTCTTTCACACCTCAAGATCCAATGAAAAATATTAGTGCAGCGCCTCCCTCGGTCTGTAATAGAACGTTTATTTCATCTCAAGGCAACTTTAGACAAAACTGTGACACTTAGCTTGGAGCCACCCAGAGACTGAGTTAAGGCTTGGATGGCCATGGGCCTCCGCCCTCCTCCCCCCACACTTACCCACGCTGTGGCCTCCTCCCTCGGGGTTCTGGGCTGTCCCTCGGGGACGGTGAGAGGACAAGCCAGGCCTGCCCCCCAGTGCAGAGAATGCCCAGCCTCCAGTGCTGCTGCTGGTTGCAGCCTTATGGAGCTCCCAGCCCTCAGTTTAGGCTTGCCTCCTTTCTGGGGTACATTGGACAGCAACAGCACCCGGCAAGCACCCTGCCTCCCGGTACCCCTCACTCCCTCCCCCACACTGAGCCCAGTCCCTGAACTTGTGGTGCTCTCTCACCCACTGGCTTAGGTCATGCTTGTGGCCTCTACCTACAGCAGTCTTTCCATCTTACGACCTAGTTAAAGCCTGTTTGCACTGGGGGGGGTCTTTGTAAATGCCGCTTCCTCCGGGAAGACTTCCCTAACCACCTCATTTCCTGTCTGGGGTAGGTGATTGCTCTCCTGGCGCCCAGGATCTCCTCTGTAATGGGGAATACCACCTTGGATTCACATGTCACCTGAGATTAAGGACCATGGCTGCGGAGCATCTGGTGTTTGCAGCCCAGCATTTATAGCCCCTCCTCTGAGCGACAGTTTATCAGATTTCCTGGGGGAAACCTCCTTCCCTGTTTCAGCCAGGTGATTTGTGTGGGGCTGGCCAGTGCCCAGCTTCAGCTGTGGAGCCTAAACTAACCGGCACCCTCTCCCTCCATTCTCCCAGTCACAGTGATTGGCTCAGGGCTGACATGTGACTTAGGCCGACTCAACCAGACTGAACCTTGGGGCTCTGGCTGGAAATGATGCATCCTGGCCTTTCTCCCCTAGTGGACCTGTAGCCTCCTGGGATACTGGAAGCCACCCAGGACCAGTGGGGTGAGGTTTATGGAGGGAGAGCCTGGCCAGCAATGGAGCCATTGAAGAAGAAATGGAGAGAAAGTAACAGTCTCCTGGTCCCAATTATTTGAGCCCCTAGATCAGCATTGCCTGAAACCAGAGCTACCTGGAGACCTGTCAGTTATGTGGACAATAAAAATCCACTTTATATTGAAGCCAGTTTGAAAGTTTGGTGTTGGTGGTGGTGTTATTACTTGCAACTAAGAAACACCCTAATTTCAAATTCGGCCTATCACCACTGTACCTTCAGCCCTCAGCACAGTGCCTTGAACTTAGTTGTGGTTGAATGAAGAAGTTTCTTTGCTCTGGGTAAGAAATCTAGGGACGGGGAGGTGGGGGGCGGGGGGGGAGCCTGGATGGCTCAGTTGGTTAAGCGTCCAACTTCTGCTCAGGTCATGATCTTGCAGATTGTGGGTTTGAGCCCCACATGAGGCTCTACGCTGCCTGCTTCAGATTCTGTGTCTCCCTCTTTCTCTGCCCCACTGCTGCTCACGCTCTCTCTCTGTCTCTCAGAAGTGAATAGACATTACAATAATTAAAAAGAAATCTAGGGACCAGTAAGTATGGAGGTGGGCATAGAGCAGGGACTAGAAAGCACTCAGCTCTCTCTAATCTAGTATATGAAGAGGCTGGGTCTACTTCTTTCTCCCCTATTCTACTCAAGTGCTGGTCAGACATCCTCCCTGCAACTCCTCTGGGCCCTACAGATGTAGGAGCTCTTCTGTCTGGCTAAGGCACAATCCCCAACTCCTGGTCCCACTAAGAGTATCGTTCCTGACAAGCTTTATCCCAGCCCCTAGTCTGCCTTAGCAGGTCTATCAACTCAGAGCTGGTTAGGACTATGGGGCCACTCAAAACACAGATTAAGGCACTGTCTACTTGCCTTTAAAAAAAAATCGTGCCGTGATGGGTTCTTTACTCACGCCCTGAATAAATCTTATGCCCTGTCTCTGTCCGCAATCTGTTTCTATTCCTGTTTTGGGGAGCACAGAATCTGAGAAGGAAGCATAGAGGTCATCTAACTTGACCCCACTCCCAGGGCACGTGCTACCACTATGTCTCTGACTTGGCTTGAACGTGACCAGGGACCGGCTGCTCCATCCTCTGTGAAGCAGGCATATTGTCAGACAGCTCAGATTGTTAGAAAGTTCTTCCTGAAATTGAGCTGGAATCTGTTTCCTTGTCATTCCACCTAGTCCTGGATCTGCCATCTGGAGTCCCTGGCATCAGCCTGATCCCTCCCCCACATGGCAGCCACTGGGACATATGAGGACAGCATACATGTCCCTAAATTCTGCTTGACTCCAGGCAAAGCCTGCCTTGGGATGGTCCCCACCCAATCCTCATAATTTAGTCTCCCGATATTGTCCTAGTACATCATCTTCTGGATGTGCTCCAGTTTGTGGTGGTCCCTCTGTAAGCAGGGCTCCTCGGAGACATCTCAAACAGTCTAAATGCGGCCTGTCCAGCACCAAGTACCATAGAACCATCTGCACCTTGTTCCGGACTCAACACCCCTACTAACGAAGACCTGTAAGTCTCCAGCGCCATTGGTACAGCCCCGTCACACTCCTGGCTCAATGGAACATAATTTCAAAGACCCATTGCATTTTTGATATTTGAACGTTGGATGGATGGAGCTCTACACTGATTTCTTTAAACCTTACCTTGTCAGTTTCAGACCGGGCAGAATCACTAAGGTGACCCTATAATTTACCATCCAAATCCGGGCACTTTTGGGAGTGAACGTGAGCTGCCATTGTTATTAATAATCACACTGAGACAGCAGGCATACCCGGGGCTGTCCCCGACAAGCCTGGACACAAGGCTGCCTCAGCATAGTGGTCAGGGCTACAGAGTCCAGTTTCAAATCCCAGCGGTCCCATTTACCAGCTCTGTCCTTAATCTCTCAAAGTTTGTTTTCCCATCTTGGAAAGGGAGATAATGTTCCTACATCGTAGGATTATCATAGGCATTAAATAAGATCATGTGTGGAGAGCATTAAACCCAGAGCTTGGCTTACATTAAGTGTTCAGAAAATATCACCTGTTATTTTTAGCTTTCTTGAGATCTTTTTTTAATTTGACCAGCTATCCCTCTTCGTATTGTGTCATCTTTAAATATGGTAAGTGTGGCTTCCACAGCTTTATCTGAATTGTTACCTAAAATAACCCGCGTCAGCATCCGGGACAGAGCCCTGTGGCACATCACCGGTGTTCTCCTTCCAAGCTGATGTTGATGCATTGGCTACTATTCTTTGGATATGGCTGTTCAACCAGCTATCCCAGGGCACTGGAAGAAAGTGCATTCAGCATTCAGAGACCACACAACAACTCAGCGGCTTCGCAGATACACAGTTTATTTCTCTCTCATGTAATGGTATGGAGAGGCTCCACTTTGGCAGGAGGCCATCCTCCTGCCATTAGTCAGGGACCTAGGCTGAGGGAAGCTCTCCTGTCTTCAGCATGTGACTTCTGTTGTTGTGCTCGTCACCATTCCAGCCAGCGGGGAGGGGACGAGCTTGGATGAGCACGTGGGAGAGGTTTATGGGCCGGGCCTGGAAGGGGCAGGCGTCACGTCTGCTCACAAGACAGTGGAGAAAATGTAGATGCACGGTACACCATACAGTAAGGAAGGTGGGAAATGCAGGGCAGCTGGGCACCCATGACCCACTCTGCTCCTGTTCCCATGGCAAAGATGGGAATTTGGTGGACAGCTAGCAAGCTCTGCCTCCACCATGCACCAAATGCATTGTCATTCAGTCCACATTTTGTATCTTGTCCCCAAGGAAATAAAATAAGACGCTACCCAATGCCTTATGAAAGTGAAGGCCTCCAGCGTTCTGCTCTCCTGCTGGCCTAGGAACCCTATCACACACATAAACTTATTTCCAGGGCCTTGTAAGAAGATCACACACATTATCCCTGAAAAATGGTTCCGCGTTTGGGGCAGGGAAATTCATTCCATTCTTCCTTTGATCTGTGTGGGGAAGAAATAAAGAGAATGCAGGAACACATTGGAGTTGAAAGAATGAAATCACATTAAATTCCAAGACAAGGAGCTTTGTGGGAGAGTCAAGAGAAAAGGAAATTCAACATGAAAATCAAAGTCATCTTGGGGCGTCTGGGTGGCTCAGTCGGTTAAGCGTCTGACTTCAGCTCAAGTCATGATCTCACGGTTCATGGGCTCGAGCCCCAGGTCGGGCTCTGTGCTGACAGCTCAGAGCCTGGAGCCTGCTTTGGATTCTGTGTCTCCCTCTCTCTCTGTCCCTCCCCGCTCACCCTCTGTCTCTCAAAAATAAATAAACATTTAAAAAAAGATAAAAGAAAAAGAAAGTCAATGTCATCTTAACATTCCACTTTGAGAAGTTCTGAGCTCCTTGAAAAAGGTTACAGAACCCAGGTATTTGAGGCCAGTAACATAAGCTCTCAGCTCTGAAACTCCAGCCTGTAGCTATTAAAGTCATGCACTGTGGAAAAGCAACCTCCTCCCAGGGAAAGCAAGTGTTTGTTCAAGAAACACGTACACGAAAGCTACTCGGTGCTGGGTGCTGCGGGGGAGGAATGAAGAAATAAACAAACAGTGGACCCTGCTCTTGAAGGTTTTTCAGACTAAAAGGTCAAATTTCCTAGTTGCAAAAATCAGAAGCCAAGTCTGGCTACTTTAAGCAGAAAATAGACTTATTAAAGAATATTCGTGAAATCACAAAATTTCTGGGAAGCTACACAGCTAGAAATCACACCCCAAAACGCTTTGCAGAACTGGTTCTCCTGTCTACACAGACATGCAGCTTTAACTGACGACCTCAGAGGCTCCCATCAGGATCTTTGGCTGCCACTCCCTCTGAGACTCCGGAAGATACAAGCCACCTTTGCCAGAATGGATTCCCCCAGTGCTCATGGCTTTGCAGCACTAGCTTCTGAATGCTCATGTGTGGTTGGTGGTCTGGGTCACGTGCTGTGCCCTAGCTGCAAGGGAGCCGGGGACAGTGAGGCCATCCCTCCCGCGATAGGATGTGGGGGTTTGTAAAACAGAGAATTTTCCGGATGCAGGAAGGATGTGAAAGGTCCTGGGTGGCCACAAAACTCATAATGTTCATGACGAGTTGAAAAACATGCATTTGAATTCATACACTAAAGGAGTAAGTGCTTTATGAACTATATGAACAAAGAGTTGTAGAGATACAGTGGACAGAGAAATAAAACTTAATAAGGCTGGTCGGCAAAGGCCGATCTTCACCAAGATTCACTGAGAATCACCAGGGAATCCCTGCCTCTCCCATCCATCTACCGCAATCATTCTGCCCACATTTTCCATCTTGTCCTCTGAGTCATAAAGGACGAGTAAGAACTTTCTGGGGAAAGATCCTGAGGAGGCGCACTGCACAGAGAAGCAGGCAGGTGCAAAGTCCCAGGAGTGGAAAGCCCTGGCATGTCTGCTGAAAGGGTCCACGTGGTGAAGGTGAAGGCTGTGTGTCAGCAGTGAGCAGGAGAGGGGCTGAGAGGGACAGGTGAAGAGCAGGTCACAAAAGGCTTTGTATGCAAGGTAGGAAGTGGGGACTTTGCATAAAAAAGTCATTGCCTGTCACGTAAGGATGGGGGTGGTAAGATCCTCTTGCTTTTAAGAAGTAAACAGTACAACACGCAGCGTAGATTGGATAGGAAAGAACACGATAGAGAAAGAGAACAGAGGTGGTGCAAATGATACATGAGCACAATGCTAACCTGAATCCAGGCAGCAGCAGCAGGAATGAAGGGGAAGTTGGAGCTGGGAAATACGTCTACAGTGGATACGTCCAATGGAAACCCAAACTATGGGTCTAGAGACACAGAGTCGGGAAACATTAGCATTTAGATGGTAGTCAGTACAATAAGAGAGGGCACAGGGGGTGTGAGCAGAGGATGACGGGAAACTCGCACATTTAAGCATTGGAATGCCCAAGTCTGGTTCCCAATCCTAGCACCAGGCCAAAAGGCAGGATGTACCCAGGGCATAAGGCGCTGCACAGGGTATCAATGGAAAGAGGGAGATATAGATCCAAGCTTCCTAGTGCTGTTTGTCTGGTTGAAGTGCAGAGAAGGGATGTGGGTTTTTGGCTACTTGACATCAGTTTCCTCTTCTCACTGGAAAGGTGCCTGATTTCTTTTGGGGGAATTATCTCTCACCCATTGTATGCAGTCTTGGGAGTGAACAATCAAGGTGTCCGGTCCAGCCTGAGCTAAGGGTGGGGCATGGGGCCCCAGGGCAATATCGCTCTCTTTAAGGAGTTTGTATCTTGAACAAAGTAAAGCTAGGTTGGAAAGAAGAGTTTGGAGTTGATTCAATCCAGCAACATCTCCCTCAGGAGACGGTCCATCAGTCCCTGATGCGTGGAGTCCTCAGCTGCCCTTGCTGAGTCCTTCTGCAAGCCTGCTTTCCAGTTCTGTGAACTCAATGAGACTCTTCAATCGAATTTCTCTTCTGCTTAGGACAGCTAGAATCTGCGGCTTGTAATCGAAGAACCCCAACCAACTCACAGAGTGCTAAACATTCATGGGAACTCTATTTAAGAATCCTTACAAACCACTCTCCCCACAGAGGCAAAGTCATTACAAAAAAGGAATAGGGCTCTCATGCAAACCAGAACAGGGGACAGGACACTCCGATTCTAGCTGTGATTCCACCTTATTTACTGCAAAGACCTTGGATGGGTCCCTTTCCTCTCTGCTCCTTGGTGCCCTTATGTGCAAATCACAGTGCTGGGTTGACACTTGGTGTCCAGGGTGTGCTGGTGACCTGATTCTCCAAACACACACACAAACACACACACAAGTGCTTGGTGATTTCTGTGATGTAAATACTTGCCCCATGGTCGATTTCAACCTATGGTTTAACAATCAGCTTGCAAATTTCCTGGAAATGTTGTTTTTGACATCAGGTACAGGCTGGCTCTGGCATATGGCTGTTGGTGTCCCTTCCACAGCTGGCTTCTGGTATGTGCCCCTCTAAACTAGGAAGCTGATAGGCTAAGTATCTGGCTTTTGCTGAAAGGAGAAAGTGTAAGGCAGCATTCTCAAACTCAGAATCACCTAAGGAGCTTGTTACAATGCAAATGCCCATAGGCCACCATCAGACACTCTGAATTAATTGGAAGGGGCAGGGGGCTCCCAGAAACCTGCACTATTGTTTTTTTTTTTAATTTTTTTTTAACGTTTATTTATTTTTGAGACAGAGAGAGACAGAGCATGAACGGGGGAGGGGCAGAGAGAGAGGGAGACACAGAATCGGAAGCAGGCTCCAGGCTCTGAGCCATCAGCCCAGAGCGCGACGCGGGGCTCGAACTCACTGACCGCGAGATCGTGACCTGGCTGAAGTCGGACGCTTAACCGACTGAGCCACCCAGGTGCCCCAAAACCTGCACTGTTAACACACTCCCCAGACGATTCTTATGCAGGAGGTCCATACTCTGACATCGGCTGGGAAAGTGGAAGGGAATATGAAGGAGGGATGCTAACTTGAATCCAGGCAGTGGCAGAGTGAGTGACGGGGAATGGGGAGGGAGGATTGTGGAGGAAATGATAACCCAGACCACAGACACACTGGGATGTGGAGGCGGAGGGAGGGGTTGGAGGGAGGGAAGGCAGGAAATATTCTCAACTAAACATCCAGACCCAGAGGGCTCTGTAGAGTGCCATGTACCACAGGGCTTTTAATCGGATTTGGTGAAGCCGGTGGTGATGATGATGATGATGGCGATAATGGAGGGCAGTAGGCTTTGTTAACCAGCCTTACAGGGCTGGTAGGAAGCAGAGCCATCTGGTGCATAGTCGGTACATTACAGAATCTATTTTGCTTTCACTAGTGCTACTCAGCCAAATTTATATCTGTTTCTGGCTGCAAAACTTGCCTGGTATTAGACTAAGCCCTGAGCTCTGAGCAGGAAGAATCCCATGCCAAGGACGTGATCGGTTTGTCCCGAGCCCAGAGCAAGTCTGTATTTCTGCACCTTCTTCGAATGTGAGCCCTTGCTTTAGAGGGTAGGAGCCCAGGAACATCTCCAGATGAGTGACCGTGTTCATGGGGCCAAGCCTCTGTCTCGTCCCGAAGGAGAGGCAGCTTTGGTCCCAACCTCACTGCTTTTTCACATCTCGGTCCTGATAGTCCATGGCTTCTGGGGGGCAGGGACGAGGCCTTGTTCAGCTCTTCACCCCAGCATCCATTCCTGGGAGCACTCAATGAGTATCTACCTGCTTAGGCAGACAGAAGGACGACACAGGCAGGTGATGGTAACCCACACAGACTGGGAGATGCCACTGGGGCTGCCCTGACAGACAGATGCAGACAGAAGAAAAGTAATGGACAGATGGCTGAAGATTAGGGGTCCAAATACCCAGAAACCTACCCTTCTTGAGGAGGAAATTGAATCTCCTTAAAGCTACACAGTGAATTAAGAACAATACATTTTGTTAAAGGCTGACTAATCCTCCTGCCTGCAGTGATCACTCCCCAAAACAGAAGAAAACAAGACAACTTGCTGGAAAGTTGGGGCGGGGAGGTACAGGCTGGTATAACACATTGTTGGGACCGACAAGGCCTTTGTCTCTTCTGAGTCTTTCGGTTATTCCCCCCACCCACAAACCGTTCCCAGGCACACGGACAGAATTTCTCTTCGTGGTGTTGCAACACAGGTCATGACAAAACCTCTCCTGGACCCCAGAGTGACGCTTCAAGTATCACACACCTGATGTCCCGCATTTAAAATTCCTCATCAGAAGTCCTTCCTTCCACCCTGACATCCCAGACGCAGCTCTCAGCCCTTCAGCCCTGCTTGCCTTGCGTCCCCACAGCTCAGCTCAGACAGATGAAGTGCTGGATAAAACCTCTCAGTGCACAGGGCAGGACCTTGTCTTTGTGTCTCATAAAATGCTGTGTATACCTGCAGTGCTTTGTAAATAATAAATGGCCATAATAAAGACGCTGCCTCTTCGAGGTCAGGAGCACATGTTTGCAGAAAAACAGCCACCCACCAGGTCCGGCCCTGCCTGATGAAGCTATCGCCACGGCCCGAAGATGCACTGCCTGGAGATTTCCAAAGGGACGTGTGGCCCGGAAACTTGGGGTTCTGAACAGTATAAAAGGCAAACGCCAGGATTCCTTGGCCAAGGGAGGTCAGGGAGCAGCCTGCTGACACACTATGTACTAGAAAAATAAACACACCATGGAAATAAATGCAAGATGTCGTTATTCAAGTTTTATTGTCCTGCTTAGTCTGGGCTTTACAAATTACAATAGCACAGACCCTTTTGGCCAAGTACATAATAATAATTTAGTATCGAAAGAGAGATTGGTAATAACAGGTATTATTACTATAATAATGACTTGCCAACTTAGTACAAAGGAGAAGGGAGACCTCTTTCCAAAGGGGTGAGCAAACTCAAGGAGGCTCTCATTAGGGGCACTATGGCAAGGGCAGGGACACGGTTAACACCTGGCCACTCACTATGGTGACCCCACGCCACTGACACCGGGAACAGGTAGGATAAAACACCGGCTACACCCCCCTGGTCTCTCACTGCAGCTAAGACATGACAGTCCATCTTTTGGAAAATGTGCAGCTAAACTCTCCCTTCCTTATCTCCTGTTGCAGGGCATTTTGAGGGCAAGTAAAGCTCTGTTGTGATGTGCCCATCTCTTAGATATTTTAGCTGCAGAAACTCAGAGCACGTTCATAATAATAGCGTGTACTTGGGAAAGAAATGCACCAGGCTAAATGTCAGGCACGGTGCAACCAACAGCTCATGCAATCCTCCCCACCCACCCCAAGAAATAAATCCTGCATTATCCTTGAGACTTGTGAACTGAGGCTCGGGGTCTAGGTCCAGTGTAGTTGGGATTCAAATAGTCTTGTACTTGAACCCGGAGCCCAAGGTCTCAACCACTATGATCTACTACCTCTACTGCAAGTTGGGAAATTTTCAGTGGAAATGTTCACCTCTAGTCAGAAGGGAATAACTTGCAATCATCCAAACTGATGGAAAGGACAGGGGTGGTAACCCTGATTATGCAGGAAGTCATTGAGATTTGGCTCCGGACCACCTAACTGGGATAGTTTATAGCAGATTTGCTTCTGAATGATGTTTTTCCATGGCAAGTATTAAAAATAGCCCCTGGTCTCTGAGAATACTCTGAGTGAAAGAGGCAATGACTCTGAAGGGGGGGGGGGGCAGAAATGAGGAACTGCTGTGGCATGAAAATTTTATCCCACATAATCCGCAAAGCTGATCATCAAAGTTGATTAGATTTGCTCTTTCTAATTAGGAGAGCTGTATGGTTGTAGCTCCTCCATACCACTGAGACTTTGTTTAAAAAAAAAAAATTCTTAATCTTTAAATGAGGAAAGTGGAGGGAAATTAGAAGGCTAGATGCTTCAAGGTTCTTTTGTCTTGGCCTGACCATCTGCCTTAGACTCAATTTATTCCAGATTGCAAGTCCCATGAGCCATAGTAATGAGCAGGCAGGGAGAAGGTCTCAGTCCAAGGTTTGCTCTGGACTAAAGCTACTGCCTCACAAATAACTCACTCACTAATTTTTTTTTAGAGACAGAGCACGAGTGGGGAAGAGGGGCAAAAGGAGAAAGAGAGAGAATCTTTTTTTTTTTTTTTAATGTTTATTGATTTATTTTGAGAGAGGGACAGCACGAGCAGAGGTAGGGGCAGAGGGACAGGGAGACAGAGAATCCCAAGCAGGCTTTGTATTGACAGCGAATAACCCCACGTGGGGCTTGAACCCACAAACCATGAGATCATGACCTGAGCCGAAATCAAGAGTCGGATGCTCAACTGACTGAGCCACCCAGGCGCCCTGGGAGAGAGACTTTTAAGCAGACTTCATGCTCAGCACAGAGTCTGATATGGGGCTTGATCCCACAACTCTGGGATCAGGACCCGAGCCAAAATTTAGAGTTGGACGCTCAACCAACTGAGCCACCCAGGCGGCCCGGGAGAACTTTTTAAAAACCAATGCTAACAATGCGGCGGGTTCAGTTTCCTTTGGTTTGTTTTAAAATTAAATATTTTAAAATTAAATGTTTTAAAATATTGGGGCGCCCGGGTGGCTCAGTCGGTTAAGCGTCCGACTTCAGCTCAGGTCACAATCTCGCGCTCCGTGAGTTAGAGCCCCGTGTCGGGCTCTGGGCTGACGGCTCAGAGCCTGGAGCCTGCTTCCGATTCTGTGTCTCCCTCTCTCTCTGCCCCTCCCCCGTTCATGCTCTGTCTCTCTCTGTCTCAAAAATAAATAAACATTAAAAAAATTTTTTTAAATGTTTTAAAATATTTAATTTTAAAACAAGTCAAGTTTCAGGCACTGCACCAACAGGGAGATGAAACAAGTGCCTGCCGCCCTCCGTTGATGTATCTTCACTCCTGTGATGGCTCCTGTTTGCCAGGTCACGGATGGGAGGAAATTCGCTCTTTGTGGAGGTGCCATCTAGGGGCAGGAAGGGGCTGGAGGGGCCTTCCCCGAGAACCGGGACAGAGCAATCATAGCTGGCTGGGTCATGGCTGCACGCTAGCTTCCTGGAGCTGAGGGTCCCTGTCGTCCAGAGAAGCATCATGGAAAGGGATCAGCCCAGATAACTCTCGGCAGCTTCAACAGTATTTCCGCTGGGAAGCTTTTCCTCAAGCCAAACTCCCCTGTACAGAGGCCTTCCAAAGAAATGCAGATGAAGTAAATAAATGAAAAGAAGTTGGACTTCACAAGTCATCAAGAAAGTACAAATTAAACCAATAAATCAATACTGACCTGCAAAGGTTTTTAAAAGGATCGTGTCGGGGCATTCTCCTATGCTGCTGGAAGAAATGAAAATTAGTGTAACCTTTCTGGAAGGCTGCTTGGCAATATCTATCAAGAGTTTTTAAACTGTTCCTACCTTTGACTTACTAATTCCATTTCTAAGAGGTTAGTGTAAAGAATTCACCAGAGCATAAAGATTTCTCTGCGAGGATGTCCATTACAGCATTAATTACACATGTGAAACACTGGTATTAACTTTAACGTCCAAAATAGGGAAATTTCAAGGTAAATGGTAGAACAGCCACCTGATGGAATGCTTACGGCCATTTATGGAATTCATAGCCATTAAAAATCATATTTGGGGGCACCTGGGTGGCTCAATCGGTTAAGCATCCGACTTCGGCTCAGGTCATGACCTCACGGTCCATGAGTTCGAGCCCCGCATCGGGCTCTGTGCTGTCAGTTCAGAGCCTGGAGCCTGCTTCAGATTCTGGGTCTCCCTCTCTCTCTGCCCCTCCCCATGTCTGTCTCTATCAAAAAATGAATAAACATTAAAAAATTTTTAAAAAATCATACTTGGGGGCATTACCAAAGGACATGAGAAAACAGTGAAATACAATGTGAAGCAAAGAAAGCAACATACAAAACAGGATATCCATAATGTATATTCATAGAAGGGGCTGGAAGGATACACGTCCAACTGTTCATAGCTATTTTCTTTGGAGAATAATTATCATGACTTTTTTCTTTATACTTTTCTGCCTTTTCCATAATTTTCTATATCAAACATGAAATATTACTACAATAATAAAAACAATATATGTAATGTTCAAAAAAATTGCTCTGAACAACAATCACAAAGACACAGGAATTCCTTTCAGTTTATGAGCCTCTCCTATGGGCCAGGTAATCCCCACGGCAGACTTGGGAGGAAGATCTCTTCAAATACCTCCAGCACCACTCCTCCCTCCTGCCCTTCAGCCCATGACCTGGCTTCCTGGGGCGGGGGGGGGGGGGGGGCACCTGGGTGGCTCTGTAGGTTAAGCATCCAACTGTTGATTTCAGCTCAAGTCATGATCTTAGGGTTCATGAGTTGGAGTCCTACATTCGGCTCTGCACTGAATCTCTGCTTGGGATTCTCTCTCTCTCTCTTTTTTTTTCTCTCTCTCTCTCACCCTCCCCCACCCCAATAAATACAACAAAACCAGAAAAATTAACAAAAAACAAAAAGAAGCCTCTCTTGACTGACGGCCCCCTCAAGCCACACGCTCTCCTTTCTCCACCTTCTTTGGCATCCAGCTCCTAAAAAGAGTTGCCTATATTCACCGGTTACATTTCTTCCTGTTTTCTCTTAACCCTCAATAGTCAAGCTGTCATTTGCCTCACAGAAACTGTTCTTGTCCAGTTCAGTGTTGACTTCCATGTTACTAAGTTTAATGGGCAATTAATTCTCAATGCTCATCTTGCCTAATATCTCCCAGCCTTTGCCCCAGGTGAGATAGCAATGCTTCTTGAAACAGTTTCTTCGCTTGATTCCTGGTGGTCTACACTTCCCTGGTTTCCTCCTACTTCACTGGCCACCCATTCCCAGGCTTTGGTTGATTACAACCTGCTCAAATCTCCAGGCTTCAGTTCTCTGACACTTTTCCTCTCCAATACTCTCTTGGTAAATGTTCTCAGTACTCTTTTCGTGATATGGCTTCCAAATTCATATTTCAAATATGAACCTCTCCTTTGAGATACACACACACACACACACACACACACAAATATATATCTCAAACTCAACACAATCAAAACCAAACTTCTGATTTTCTCCCCCAAACCCATGCTCCTTCCACTGCTTTCCTCGCGTTAGTTAAATGGCAACTGTATTCTTGTATTCAGGTTCAAAACCCTGGCATCACCCTTGATAAATCTTTCCCTCCCACTCTGCATCTAATTTATTAGTAAATCTTGCCTTTCCCACCTTCATAAAACATCCAGAGTCCAGTCACTTGTCACCACCTCCACTGCTACCACCTTGGTCCAGACGACCATCATCTCTCTTCTTGACTTTTTCCAGAACCTTCTAACTGATGTCCTTAATCCCACCCTTGATTCCCTACTTTTATTCTCAGCACAGTAGCCAGAGAAACCTGCTAAAATGCAGGTCAGATCACATCACCTCTTCCCATGTTACTCAGGGTAAGAGCTCCTAACCCTTCAATAGCCTGTACGGTCCTGTGTAACCCAGACTCCAGTCTCGTCCTGCTTCTCTATCTCACTCTGTTCCCCTGCAATGGCTTCCTTGTTGCTCCTGAACACCAGGCATGTTCCTCCCTCAGATATCTGCTTGATTTGCTCCCTCGTATCCTCAGTCTTTGGTTCAAGCATCACTTTCTCAATGAGGCTGTCCCTGATCATCGTATTTAAAATTGCCAATTTCGGGGCGCCTGGGTGGCTCAGTCGGTTAAGCGTCCGACTTCGGCTCAGGTCACGATCTCGCGGTGCGTGAGTTCGAGCCCCGCGTCGGGCTCTGTGCTGACTGCTCAGAGCCTGGAGCCTGTTTCGGATTCTGTGTCTCCCTCTCTCTCTGACCCTCCCCCATTCATGCTCTGTCTCTCTCTGTCTCAAAAATAAAATAAACGTTGGAAAAAAAAATTAAAATTGCCAATTTCTAGATCTCTCCCCTGCCATCATCTCTATAGCCCTTGTCACCACCTGCTATACTATTTATTGTAGGTAACGTTTTCATTTCTTCATTGTCTAGAATGTGAGCTCCATGAGGGTAATCCCTTGTCTGTTTTGTTTACTGTTATATCCCCAACACCAGATCAGTGCCTGGCATATTAATAGCCACGCAGTGAACATTTGTTGAATGAATGGATGAACTCATAGTGATTGAAAAGGACTTAACACCCTACTAGATACTTTAAAAATGTACTACTGATTACAGGAACAGAAAGGAAATCGGCGGCGAGTATTTCTTTTCTGTTCCCATTAGAACGTCTAATGAGACTGCACGGTTATGTCATTATTCCAAAAGCTTTCCAGTTTTTAACAATCTGCTAACTGCTTTTGCTGTTTGTTTCCATTCCTTTTCCCTCATGGGGGAGGGGATTCCCTTGCTGATTTCCCCACCCTACTTGCCACCCGGAGGCTGCTTTTCCCTTTGGCATTTGACGTCTCCTCGTCTCCAATTTAGTCACTTGGTCAGTTGATAAAATTTTTGAGCACCTCCCACGTCCTCTGGGCAGTGTTCTCTATCTGAATCACGAGTCCATTGCATACCACAAAACATAAAGCCAAGATTTGTGTCTCAATCCTAGCTCTGTCCACTTGTAGGAATTTTTGTGCCCAGTGTCACTAGTGATAAAGAATGTCACCTCTCTGCCAGGAGACTTGATACAGCAGGGGGTAATGTGTCGGTTGCCAGACTCTTCCATAAGAGCTCTGTATCAGTGTCAATAGAGTCTAGACCCTCTTCACATGACGGTGGTTATAAATCTATCAGCTGAGGCTACAGGTGGAAACTAGTATACATTTGGATTCACAAACCCCTTATAAAAACTGGAAACCTCTAGGGTCCACAGACTGAAACACTGATGTCACTGGAAAGAGCACTATTTTAGAGCCAAAAGACCAAGTCTTACTCTTGGTTCTGCTGCCTCCTGGATGTGCCTTCCTGAGTGAGTGAGTGACTCTATGTTTCAAAGTCAGTATCCTCTAAAATGAAAAGAAACCTGCCTGGCTACCTGTCCTGAGGTCGCAGTGAGGACCAAGTGATAGCCGTTTGGAAAGAGACTTGTAAACGGCTGCAGGGATGAGTCTCAGTAAAGCCATGGGTCCCCTCTGTCTTCTCAATACTCACTTGCACAGGCGGCTTTCATTTGTTCCCCGTTGGGCCTGTCTCTTTAGAAGTATTAGCTGAGTTATATATGGAGGTAGCTTTTTCTGTCTACTTCTTTTTGTTTTCCGGTTTCACTAAACATAAGCTGAGAATAAGTTCAGTATGAGGCTGAGAATTTCTTTGAGCAATGACAAGGGTCTCCTCAGTCCCTCTGCCCCAGAAAGGACCAGCAATAAGCACTGGTCTCAGAACATACCTCTTCAAAGGAGCCCCCGGGGCCCTGGGGTCTGAGGGAGCCCCAAGCTGACTGAGCAGAGGCTTCCAAAAGAGGTCCTGAGGCCCGGGGGTCCTTCTGGGGTCACAGTCGAGGAGAATTTTCCTTTGGCCTCTCCGAGCAGGCTCACTTCCTCCATGAACAGTTTTGCCAGCTGCTTTCAGTCCTAATATTTTGGCAGCTAAACAGCATGCTGTTCTGCAAAAGAGTTGGAAAACTGCAGATGATCTGATGTTAACAGCCTCTCAGCTCCTCCCTGCTCCTGCTCCGAGCCCGAGGTTGATAATGGGACATGGCAGCTCCTAGCCCCTGCCCTGGGCCTCAGGCTTCAGAGCACCCCCCCCCCACACACACACACCCCCATCACCATGTCACAAACACACAGAAACTACATTTATGAAGGAAA
This sequence comes from Prionailurus bengalensis, assembly GCF_016509475.1. Lineage (NCBI taxonomy): Eukaryota > Metazoa > Chordata > Mammalia > Carnivora > Felidae > Prionailurus > Prionailurus bengalensis. The sequence continues at coordinate 97,971,655 of NC_057345.1, forward strand.
ACATGGGCACCTCTGTCACTCGGGATCTGCTGCCTGACTCTGGTACAGCATGATCCGTAACCTTAAACACCCACTCTTGGAATGACACCATTCAGGCCCCAGGACAGCCCTTCTCCACATCTCTTGTCTTACGACCTTGAAACAAAAGGTGACTGCGTCCGAACGTCAAGATCTGTGGGCTGTGTTGTTTCTGACGTTGGAGATGGACATTATTTCAGAATGTGCATTAGCTAAGGGGGGGGGGGGTGGCGGGGGGGAGGGTAACTGATAGGCAGAAGTGCTTAGGTAAAAGAAAAGACAATTAATCAAAACGTCAAATTCTTCCTCTCACCTAGCAAGAGGGCCACAGATGCTTGCAGAATGCAGTCTGCATCGCCTGTCCATTTTCTTGCTTCTCTTCATGTTCCAAATCGTGATTCTGGAGTTACCCATAATTAGCGTAGTATCCACAACAACTGCACAGAGCAGTGAAAGAACATTTGGCAGTATCCAACAGTTCATGAGTCTCTTCTGTGTGTGTGTGTGTGTGTGTGTGTGTGTGTGTGCGTTACCAGGGTTTCTCAACCTCAGCACTACTGACATCTTAGAGTGGTGAAGTCTTTTTTGTGTGCATTGTAGAATATTTAGCAGCATCCCAGGCCCCTCCTGGCTAGATACCATAGCAAGCTGTATCAACCACAGATGTCTCCAGACATCTCCAAACGCTTCTGGGGGACAAAACCACCCCCCGGTGAGAACCAGTGGTCTAGACACAATGTGCATAAGGGATGATACTGGTTTTTTACACTGGTAATGTGTGGCTCTTACATACTACAATTGTAGGAATAGTTTTATTTAGCTTGATTGAAATAACTTTGGTGAACCATTTTTATATTCATTAAATTTGTATTTTACCCTTAATTTTATCATAGTAAAAGAAATATTACTTTTCTGAAATGCACATGAAAATTTTATGTTCAAATAGTTTCCATTTAGTTTGAGCTACACTTTATGATAAAATATGCTAAGACTTTGAATCCTTTGAATATGATCCCTTTTTTAAAGATATTATTGTTAATTATTTTGTTTTTTTAATCCAGATCATTACCATCAATAGAACACGTGATGTGAATATCTTGGTTGTATAATAACACAACTAGTGATTTTCCTGAAACAAAAACATAAACACTAAAATTATGGTGTAAATGCATAGTCATTTATGAATTAGATGTGCTTTTGTTTTATAATTCACCCTGTTATCACTGGTTCATCAACAGAATGCCTAGATTTTAATTATAATTTAAGTCAGTCATCTTTCATATTTGGCTAAATTTCCATCATATAAAAGCTATAGCTTTATACACCTTTTTTTGTTGTTGTTTTGAAGATATATTTGTCAAAATGGGAGGCTAACATATATTTTATTGAACAGGTGCTTCACTTGGTTTATAACTTGATTATGTTTGGACATATGGCCCCTGGGCCTCCACTTACCTTTTTCCAGGGGGTCTGGCATACATGAGGGACAGGTTTGGTCTCAAAGGCCTCAGTTTAGAGTCTGAAATGTGACCTTGCAGGTGCTGGAGCTGAGGGTAGGGAGTAGGGGTTGGGGGAGGCTGAAGACAGAGAAGCTAGTTGATCAACCACAGGTCTTGGCAACAGAGGCCAAACTGATTATCCCTCATAAGGGCTGCCCTATCCCATCTTAGATTCCAAGGTCCTCGTGCCCTACTTCAATCAGTGCTCAGAATCCAGCCCCAAAACACAACCTGACCCATATCCCATGTATTTACTCAACAAGTATTCATGGATCTTTTCCCATATTCTAGGCACTGAGAAGGGCCACAGGATATAGAATAGTTCTTGCTCTTAAGAGGCTCATTTAGAGAGGGAGGGGCACCTGCGTGGCTCAGTCGGTTAAGCCTCGAGTCTTGATGTGGGCTCAGGTCATGATCTTGCAGTTCATATGATGGATGGAACCCCACACCGGGCTCCATGCTGACAGCACAGAGCCTGCTTGGGATTTTCTCCTTCTCTTTCTGCCCCTTCACCACGCACATACACTTTCTCTCAAAATAAATAGATAAACATTTTTTAAAAATAAAAGAAGCTCATCTAGAGAGGGAGAGCCCTGGTCAATCTTCACTTCTTCTATTTCCTTCCCTTTTTCTCCTTTCTCTTTCCATGCACCATAATAAAGGGAAGAAATACATATTTAAGAGTCTCTGTATTTAAGTTCTGGGTTCATTCACTCCTTCTGAATCTTGATTTCTATTGCCCTCAGCAACAATTAATTTAATTTAATTCCACAAGAATTTATTTATCATTACCTGGCAGGCATGGATCTGTCCTCAGAGGACCCAAAGATCTAGCAAAATTATGATTCCTGTCCTTCAGGAGCTCATCCCCCAGTAGAGAGGCAAGCAGGTGGGCAATGCACTCTCTTATGGGCTGAGCTGAGGCCAAGCAAAAGGGTTTGCAACAAAGTATAACAACAACAGAAAAAAAAGAGAAGAAACTTTTCCTGGGGACTTTACCACCAGATGCTATTTGAGCTTAGCAGAGTATGTGGAACCCTCCAGACAGACGGACGCAGAGACAGACTGGCAGAGAAGCAGCGCTGGCTGAAAGAGGAACAGGTACAGAGCACATCGCAGGTGCTCCACGGGTTCCGGTTTCCCGCGATCACCCCCTAGCAGTGGCTCAGGCAGCTTGTTCACCATAGAGCTTCAGTTATTCCCCGAGACTAACACTCTAGCCCAAAAAAGCAAATTGGTCCTAGGGTTTTCTGGCCCTAGCTGCTGGAGCTGCACCTTTTGCAACCTTCCATACATACAGAGGCAGCTGCCATCTCTGCAAACAGAGGGGCGAAGGCAAGGACGAGACGCCAGGCTGAGGGCACGCTGGCTACTTAGCGGCACTGATTGGCTGCCTCCCTTCCCAGTGTGGCTTTCAAGTAGGAAGAGGGCGTGTGTGAGTGTGTGTGTGTGTGTGTGTGTGTGTGCATGCATGAGGTTCATTGTTTCTGGTGTTGCCAAAGAATTAGAAGACATCATTCTTATCAAGGAACAAAAAACATGCCTGTGAAATGCATGAGAAATGACTTTGGAACTGAGAAGGTTTTCAAGCAAAGCATCAGCAGGTAAATCCATGGAGAGGATCCCCAGGTCTAGAGGGTTGTGGGAGGACAGCGACACGGGTGGGCAGGGTTAATCTGGCTGAGCCCCCTCCATGAGAAGCGTGCACTGACCAGGGAGAAGGTACAGTGTTGTGGATAGGCGGCACATAGAGTCCAGCGGGCTAACAAGGCGTGTGGGAAGCACAGCAGGTCGATGTGGCCAGGCGGGGCCACAAAAGAGGGGCACTGTGCCATAGAGCAAAGGGCCAGGCCAAGGACATTGGCAGTGGGGGAGGGGCTGGTGAAGAAAGAATTGGCGGTGTGAGGAGGCTAAAATGCCAGCTGGAAGAGGCTTCCCTAGAAAGGTTAGGCTGGATACCTTTTAGAGCCACTTCAATCCTGAGACCTTCCTTGCAGACAGAATCCACTCTTTTGGGTGCCCTCCTCTCCCCAGCATGATCCACTCAATCCCCAGCTCCAGGGGTATATCCTGATGGGTTTTAATGCTGTTCTCCTTGACTCAGGGAAGGTCTGCGATCAGGCCTGGCCAGGAGCCATGCAGGGGATGTGCGGGGGTGCCCGGGAAGGCAGACACAGGAAGAAGCCATCCATGTTTCCTTGTGCACGATGCTGATGTGTCTGGATGTGAGCCCTGGAACCACCCCAGCCATCTTGCCACCAGCCTGAGGCTGAAGTCAATGCAAAGAGGGGCAGAGCGGAGAGAGGGACAGAGACCTGACACTCTGCACCAGCGGCCTCTCCTCCCGCAGGATCTCTTACCACGTGAGATGCTAAGTCCTCTCGTTGCTTATACCATTTAGGGGTGGGTTTTGTGCTGTCTGTAGTCAAGAGCATCTTAGTTATAATTATAATTATATTTATAATTTATAATATATTTATATTTACCCAGCCCAGTAGAGATGGCGAAGTATTATTCCAGAAAGAGAAACCCATTAAAGGGGGATGACATAGGCACACAACTATGGGTATTTCGGTATGATTAATGCAGGACACCATGTGGCTGGAGATGGAACCAGAGGCGAAGCCAGGGGCCAACTCTCAGGAGGACTTGTCCATTTGGCTAGGAAACCTGATCTTTGGGATATTTGGGATCCATTCATTGACGGGAGGGCTAAGTCATCCTGAATAACTTAGGGTATTCACAGGGTATTCGTAGGAGTCCTAGCAACCTGTAGGATTGCTGATGAGGAACACTAGGGTGGAGTCGATGGGGTGAGCACTGCATAGATATTCAGGGCAAGGGCTTTCCTAACACAGACTGTGAATCACAGTCCCACCACTTATAAGCCATATGCTCTGAGTGATCTTCTCTGAGCCTCAGTTTTCCTGGAGATCGTAAGTCCCACTCCTCAGGGAGGTTGCAGAATGGAAGCAAGCTCTCCCTCTGAAGATCTGCACACCTCCGACTGCTCTGCAAATGCTCACCGAGCACCTGCAAGGTGTCAGATGCGGTGCTGGAGATGACTACAATGTTATAAAGGGCCAGGGCTGCCATCATGGCCATGGCCAACAGGGAGGCCAAGGCGTGAGAAGGTAAACATCAATGGCGTGTGCAAAGTGCTAAGTGGAGACAGACACCGTTTATGAAGAGTGTTTTTGTTGTTGTTTTTAATGCAGTGAACAAAAAGTCCAATGACTGCAAAAGCTCAGCAAGTGGGTGACCTGGTTGAGAGGCAAGGGAGCCTCTCTGCCTGTTCCCCATCACTCACCACACATTCATTCTTCCATTACTCTGAGACCTATAGCTGCCCCTATTCCCTCAACTCCATGGGACCATCGGGGGGGCGGGTCTCAGCACCCTTAGGCTTCCTCCAGGAACCCTTTCTTGGCCCACCCGTTAGGGTCACCTCTCAGGAACAGTTTTACAGCCTGCCTCTGAGGAAGACCTCGCATCCCTCCCAGGCCCTGTGGTTTTCTATCCCGTTGGAGCCCTGATCACTTCAGGAAAGCTCTCTTTTTGGAGAAACCTCACGGCCCTGCTAAGAGCAACACCAAGCCGGTGCCTCATCAACCTTCATCCGAAACAAATCCTTTCTTGGATGGGAACTGGGCCAGGACTAATTCTCCCTGCTCTCCTCTCCCAAACCATAACCTTTTGTAAAGGATTCTAGAGGCTTCTTTGAATCATCCTCATCTCAGAACACTGCAGGTCCATAGCACCATTCATCAGACAATCTACAAATCTGTCACACCAGCAGCCACTGAAATTAGCTCATTATTTTGATACTCCAGCTTCAAAGCTGTCACAAGATTCAGTGACTCCCCCTTCCCTGCAGCAATCCCCATAGCCCCCCTTCCCTGGTATTCAAAGCCATTCTTCACCCCCACCTTGGAAAGCACAGGAGGGTGATATTAAACACTGAACCAATTTTTTAAAAAATTTATGGTAGTATAACATGTGTAAAGAAAAGTTCACACATTGTCATGGAAGAGCTCAATAAATTATCACAATAGGACTATCGTGTAACGACCACACAAGGTAAGAAATCAAGCATTGCCAACCCTCCAGAAACCTGCCTTCTCCACCACCAATCCCACTTTCCTCCTCAAAGGTAAACGTGTAGCCTGACTTCTAACACTGAAGACATTTTTGAACCAGAGAAGCACGAAAGGTTTAAAGCTGGGAGGAAATACAATCACACTTGGCCTTTGGAAAGCACTCCCTGGCTTGGACAGGGGCAAGGCTGCAAGCCGGGAGGTGAGCTGGGAGTCTGCTGCACAGAGAGTGATGGTTGGGACACTGTCCCAACAAGGGACAGTGAGGAAGGAAAGAGGAAGGGAAGAAAAGAAGGAGAGGAAGAAGGTGGGAAGGGGGAAGAAAGTGGGAGGGAGGAGGGAAAGAGGAGACAGAGGGAGAAAGGAGAAGGGAGGAGAGAGGGAGGGAGGGGCAGGGAAGGGTGGGCACAGGGGTGAAGGGGCCAACTTCCTGCCAACCTGTGCACTCTGTTGTGTTTTCCAGGGTCTGCAAATTGATCAAATGACCTTAAAAGTCTTCTACCCCCAACCCTAGAAGCCTTTTACTCAAACCAGTCACCCGGAAAGCAAGCCTCCCACTGGTGCTTAATTCACTCAAGGAAAGATCAGAAGAACCTGGTTAGTAAGCTTTGAAAGTTGCTCATAAAATTCAGCAGGAGCCCGCAATCCTCAGAGACTTCTATTTTTACCAAAAACACACACAGAGAAGTGGGGAATTTTCAAATGAATTAGACATGAGATTGATCTTTTTATACAAAAGAAGAGAGAAAAGCAAGAGTGAGGCTGACTCTGAACTACTCCCCGCATCCTCCCGCCTCCAGTTTCCCTAAACTGCCTCATCTCCTAGCCTCCCTCGGGCCTGATCTCTGGCCCTGACCCAGGAGCAGCCTGTGGCAGGAGCCAGTGGCCACAAAAGCCCCGTGATTTCACATGACGATGAACATAGTACACAAACAGAGAGGAGCTGGCCAAAATGGCTCCCCCAGTCTCATCTGAATAATCAGAACCACTTACACTGTGAATGACGGCTGGTGTTGAGGAGGCTCAAAATATGACATGCTCAGCCAGGGATGGGGTGATCTACCCTGGACACCCAGCTGGTAAGTCAGCGATTATTTCCAACCCATGTCCTACATTCATCAAGCTATGGTCTTCCTCAACAGCACATTGTCAACTACCTAACATCCTCATGTTTGGCTGGACTCAGTCAAGAACTTCCCGTGTTTCCTCTTATGAGCTTTGCATAAGTTAGATCTGTAGCTGTTCAACAGTGCTCCGTAGGACCCCAGGGATTGTGTGAAGGGGTCCCAAGAGCCCTTTAGTAGGCAATACTCCAAGTCCTCTACAAACTTCAGTTGGAGAAGCTTCACCTTGTCGTTTGGGTTTCAAAGATTTTATTCCCATTTGGTTTGCGATATTGAAGTGTCAACACTATGCACGACTTGGAAAGTTCTGTCCCTGGTTATCAATATGTTTTTTTTTTAATTTAAGTTTATTTATTTATTTTGAGAGGGAGAGAGAAAGAGAAAGAATGCACATAGGCAGGGGAGAAGCAGAGAGAGAGAGAGAGAGAAGGAGACAGAAAATCCCAAGCAGGCTCTGTGCTATCAGAGCAGAGCCCAACACAGGGTTCAGTCTCATGAACGGTGAGATCTTGACCTGAGCCCAAATTAAGAGTCGGACGCTTAACCGACTGAGCCACCCAGGTGCCCCCCACCACCAACCCTCCGTCAATATATTTCTTCAGAAGGAACCAGGAAATGAAAAATCCAACCTGCATGCCCTGTACGCTCCCGTCCCCTTCCCCTGTCACCTGACGGCTCACCAGCCTGAAACACCTAAACATGCACTGTTTTAAAAGTCAGCATCAAAGTTCCCACGGGTCCCTCTTATTCAGTCTTCTCTCTCCCAGGGTCATTGCAAGAGGTCGGTAGGATGAAATGAAGGTGAGAGAAGCTGCTGACTGACGCTGTTTTAGGCCTTGTTGGACTTCAGTTTCCTTGTGCAAATGCTTCTGCCCAGCAGCCCCTGTGACGTGGGTTGATGTCACCCTCATTTCATCTACTTCATTCAGGGGAGGTGGAAAGGGTGGCTGCGGAGGTCCAGGTGCCTTCTTGGTCTGCACGGGGTCCAGGAGCGAGTGGCGTCTACACCAACACATGCCCGTGGGGAACACCGGCAGCATGGCTGGGGAGAAGCCCCACTTATTTTTTTTTAAGTTTATTTATTTTGACAGAGACAGAGACAGCTCAAGTGGGGGAGGAGCAGAGAGAAAGGGTGTGAAAGAATCTGCCGTCAGCGCAGAGCCCAGTGCAGGGCTCGAGCTCACCAACCGTGAGATCATGACCTGAGCAGAAACCAAGAGTCAGACACTCAACGGACTGAGCCATCCAGGCACCCTGAAACGCCCCCAGTTTTAAACCGGGCTTAAGGCAACATAGCGATCCTTTTGTAAAAAGTTGTCGGGCTGGCTTATCTCTGTCTTCTTGGCCATAACAGGGCGATTAAAAAACTAATTTGTGTGTGGTTTGCCAGGTGGGAGAAGATAAACCTCGAAAAAGCCTGTGTTCTTCAAAGGGCTGGACAAAGATGACAAGCTCAAGGCTTCAATGACGTCAGGCGAGTAAGTGAATGAGCAGAGAAGGCTGCTGTGAAGTGACAGGGAACAGTAGGTCTCAGGCAATACAGAGGACACATTTTTCTCGCCTTTAGCCACTGCCACCAAGTAACAATGCAGGCCTAAGGTTTCCAGACCCTCTAATGCTTCTAGAGAAGACTATCACAGTTGTCTGTGAAGATCTCGATTTTTAAATATGGGCAATTAATCCAAATTCAAAAAAAAAAAAAAAACCATTTGCAGTCAAACTCATGCAGAGTCTGGGGGCCATAGACCTTTGGCTTATTAGGTCTAGTCGGTGAATTATACCAGAATGCTAGAGAAGAGAATTTTGAAGGCTTGGGACTTCAGGGATTGACAAGGGGGAGGCCTGATCCAGCGGAGAAATGTAGGATCTTCCTAAAGAGAAGGAGGGTTGCAGGCTGCAGGGTGAAGGGACCTGAGCCAATGCACCTTGAGGAGGCAGAATCTTGGCACGAGGGTCTGTGAGGACAGGCAGGCCACCACGTTCCAGAGCCCGGAGGCTCTGTGGAGGATCCCACCGCGGAGCAGGGCTCTGGGTGGTGGAGCCGCCTTCGGAGACACCGGCATCTGCAGGGACCCAGAAGGCCTGGGCAAGGAGCTGGTCAGCATCAACCCCAAGGAACCAAGGCCCTCGCCTTTTGTCTGTGCCTGACCCGAGAGAGGAGGAAGGAATCCCAGAAGAAAGCACAGCAGACTTCCTCAAGCCAAGGTTAGTTTCATTTAGAAAATAAAGAAATGCAGCGTACCTGGCTGGCTCAGTCGGTTCATCATCCAACATTGGCTCAGGTCACGATCTCAGGTCCGTGGGTTTGAGCCCCGTGTCGGGCTCTGTGCTGACAGCTCAGAGACTGGGGCCTGCTTCTGATTCTGTGTCTCCCTCTCTCTCTCTCTGTCCTTCCCTGACCTGTGCTCTGTCTTTGTCTATCTATCAAAAATAAGCATTTTTTTCAAAAAAGAATGTTCTCGATGAGGTGGTAAACATTATTAATTTTATTATTAATTGTATTACTCTTAACCCTTGAGTATATGTGCTTTAATGTTCTGTGTGACAGGTCGGGAAGTACACATTAAGCAGTTTGGATGCTGAGGCACAGTGGCTGATGAAAGGCACTATGTGATAGGTCTGCGCTGGGAGCTGCACTAGCCTTTTTAAGAAAACGGAACACCGTTTTTGCTTAAAAGAATCACTGACAGACAAAATGTGGTTATTCAGACCGGGGATCTGGCAGAAATTTTCTAAAATGAACAAAGTGAGCCTGTCACGTCAAAGAAACCGACTGACAGTATTTGGTGCCAGCGATAGAATTTGAGCTTTTAAACAAAAATTTTCAATTTTTGGAACACTCTGCATCTACCACTGTAAGCTTGACAGCTTCCCAATATCCTAAGACTTTTCTGATGAGACTGGTGGTAAAATTAATGAATGGAATTTTTTAATACCATGTAAGGAAATATGTCAACATTTAGAAGCTCTGCAGAACTCGCTGAAACGGTATTTTCCAAATGACCGATGCACGCTTTAACAAAATCCTGCACTGGTAAAAGATGTACTCAGAGTGCAAGAGAGGCCAATGGGTGGCAACAGAACAAAGAATGAAAAACCCGTTGATATGATTTCAGATTCCACCTTGCAACTTCAACTACTGCTTATTGAGGGAGTATGATATCAAAGAACATCCGTAATGATCTGAAAAGGCTATTAAGATAACTCCTTCATTTCCAACTATACATGCACGGAGGACAGATTTTCTTCATATACCTCAGTCAAAACCGCATATCCCAACAGATTGTGGCAGGCCAGATATTAAAGATATTGCAAAAATGGGGTGCCTGGGTGGCTCAGTCCGTTAAGCGTTCAACTTCAGCTCAGGTCGTGATCTTGAGGTTCATGAGTTCGAGCCCCACGTTGGGCTCTGTGCTAACAGCTCAGAACCTGGAACCTGCTTCGGATTCTGTGTCTCCCTCTTTCTCGTCCCCTCCCCCACTCTCTTTCTCTCTCTCTCCCCAAAAATAAATAAACATTAAAAAAATTTTAAAGACATTGCAAAAATGTGAAACAATGCCAATATTCTCACTTGATTTTTTTTGTTTTGAAAAATATCACTATTTTAAAATAACAATATGAATTTATGTTAACGTTTAGTGTTTTCTCACAATGGATTGTCAGGTGCTTTTTTTTAATCCTTGGCTTTAACTTTGAACATAGTGCTTTGGACCCCCACACAAATAACTCTTTGGGGTCTTCAATGATTTTTAAAAGAGTAAAAGGGTCATGTGATTGTGAATTTTGAGTTCTCCTTTGCTCTAGAACCAGTCATACCTGTCTTACTCTGCTTTTCCAGAGAGCCCAGAAAGATCACAGCCACTAAGAGCCATTAACTTCTACTGTAAAGGTTATGATTTGCAATTTGAAAATCACTTTCATGTATACAGTATAATTTTCTTCTCAGGCACGGCAGCAGGATCTGGGATGAAGAGCTGGAATGCAACCTGTAGAGTCCCTGGCCCCAGGCAGACCTCGCTCCGAGGCACACCAGCCAGGATTTGAACCCAGGTCCTCTGACTCCAAGGCCAAAGCTCTTTCGGCTCCTGTGTACCTTCCCTCTGTGCCCAGACAAGCCTTGTCCCCAGTCTCTTCCTTTCTGACCTTTCCTCTGGTTTGGTCTCATGGATATTGTGAGCCTGTCTTAAAAGAGAAAAACTGGGGGTGCCTGGGTGGCTCAGTAGGTTGAGCGTTTGGCTCTGGATTTGGCTCAGGTCATGATCTCATGGTTCATGGGATGGAGCCCCACCCTGGGATCTGCGCTGACAGCGCGGAGCCTGCTTGGGATTCTCTCTCTCCCTCTCTGTCTGTCTCTGCCCCTCCCTTCTCGTGTTCTGTCTCATGTTCTTCTCATGTTCTGTCTCTCTCTCTCAAAATAAATAAATAAACATTTTTTAAAAAGAGAGAGAGAAAAACTGAACTTCTTTTCACACTTCAAACATTCTGTAGTTGACCACAGCACTCTGCCCACAACCTGCGGCCCTCTATGCTATGCCTGGTGACTCATCTGTCCTCTTAATGACTGCCTGTGACTGAGGGGATAGGGGTGGTCACTTGACCTAGAGACTGAGACCACCTGTAGATGTGCTGGGCCAAGACATCTCTCTTCAGGAATCCGATTTGAGAGACATGGAGAGTATTGTCAGATTGATGGAGAGTCCCAGAGCTGAAAGCTCACACTGACTTAGGGGCCAAGATGGCTGCTTTGTGGCCACATGACAGGTGATTAACCAGAGATGGGTGGAAAGAAACAGAGAGGGAGAGCAAAGAAAATGAAGTGGCCACTGGGAGACAGAGAAGAAGGCTTAGGGTCTTGACTCTGCACTCCCCTTGAGATCCAACTACCTCCTTTCCATCCTCCAACATCCCTGAGGTGGCCCAGGCTGTGCCTACAGTTACCTCTCCCACCTTCTAGTGGGGCCACCTCTCAGCTCCTTGCAACTCTAAGCGTCTCAGGACCTCTCTAAGACTCACTCTGCTTTGGGGTTTTTTTTTCAATGTTTATTTATTTTTGAGACAGAGGGAGACAGAGCGCGAGTGGGGGAGGGGCAGAGAGAGAGGGAGACACAGAATCTGAAACAGGCTCTAGGCTCTGAGCTGTCAGCACAGAGCCCCACACGAGGCTCGAACTCAAGAACGGTGAGATCACGACCTGAGTCGAAGTCAGATGCTTACCCGACTGAGCCACCCAGGCGCCCCTTGAGTACGAGGTTTTTTCCTTCTCCTTGGGAAATGTTTTTTCCTTCATTCAAAGTAAGATGCAGTGATCAAACACACCCTCAAGTCTATTAAAACCCCTTTAAGTGGGATTGAGGATCAGATGGATGGATTTCATTTCACAGGATTTATTGGTTAAAAGAGCTTTCCTCTAGCTCTGTACACAAATCTCTGTTTCCTATGTTTATCCAAAGCTTTAAAACCCCCGTCATGAAACACCACGAGGTAAGGAACCCTGGCTTTGGGAACTTGTTGAGCAGCAAGTCTAACTTGTCATTGAATGCCCGAAGGAAAAGGCAATGTGTCCCGGGTCCTCATTGCATCACCGCAATGACAATGCAAGTCCCTACCCTGAGCTGAGTTATGTCACAGAGGCTTCAGTGTGGCAACGCTTCGGTAAAGAGAACACCGTCACACCCAGCTGGCAGGAGAGCAAATTGGCATAACCTTCCTGAAGGACGGTTTGGCAAAAAGTATCAAGAGCTTTATGGGTGCCCAGGTGGCTCAGTCAGTTAAGGGTCCAAGTTCAGCTCAGGTCATGATCTCTTGGTTTGTGAGTTCAAGCCCCACATTGGGTTCTGTGCTGTTAGTGTGGAGCCTGCTTCAGATCCTCTGTCCCCCTCTCTCTCTGCCCCTGCCCCACTCATACTTTTTTTCTCTCTCTCAAAAATAAATAAACATGGGGCGCCTGGGTGGCGCAGTCGGTTAAGCGTCCGACTTCAGCCAGGTCATGATCTCACCGTCCGTGAGTTCGAGCCCCGCGTCGGGCTCTGGGCTGATGGCTCGGAGCCTGGAGCCTGTTTCCGATTCTGTGTCTCCCTCTCTCTCTGCCCTCCCCCGTTCGTGCTCTGTCTCTCTCTGTCCCAAAAATAAACATTGAAAAAAAAAAATTAAAAATAAATAAATAAATAAACATTTTAAAAAATTTTTAAAAAGCTTTAGTAGGGGTCATACTTCTTGACACAGTAATTTTTTTAAGACATTTATCCAAAGGTAATGGTAAGATTCCTTAAACAATATTTGTACGAGCAGAAAACATCAGAAGCAATTTAAAAATCTCTAAGAGCAAGAAATTAATTATCAGTACATGCGGCCATTAAAAATCTTCTAAAACTATCTAAAAACATGTACAATTGCTTATGATAAACTGTAAAGTAAAAAAAAGCAGGATACAAAATCCTAATACATGAAAATATATATGTAATACATATAGAATGTACAATATCTACACATATTATATGTAATTATAAAGTTTATATCTGTGGTATAAATAGTATTGTGTGTGTGGTTGTGACTGAAAGTCAACACAATAAAATGGTAACAGTTGAATGTGGATCTACGGGTGAATTTTATTTTCTCTATAGTTTTATATAGTTTCCCAATTTTTCTCATGAATGCACACTACTTTCACAATTAGGACATCTTAATATTAAAACAATCTTTAATTTTTTTCTAAATTTTTGACTCGGGTCATGTGACCCTTGGGGAAATGATGCCACCTCTTTGAGCCTCGCTTTCCACTACAAAATGGAAAATAATGCCTAACTTGCTTCTCTAGGGAGTGTTGTGAGGCTCAAATGCAATTAGATAAAATGCAATCTACAAATATATTATTACTTCTGATATGTTTTTCAAAGCAATCTATTTAAAGCGGCAATCAGAGCAGCTGAAGGCCTTCCCATGCCTCCCCGTTGGAAGCAGGATGGAGCCCCAGCTGTGTGGCTCCAGCCCCAGCCTCCGCCTGACTCTCTCCCTCATCTCCAATTCTTTGACTTGGACCCTCAGCTCCCGCAGCCCCAGCTTAGACGTGTGGCTCCCCAAACACCATGCCGCGTCTCCCCTTACCTTCAGTCCTGCTGCCCTTCTGTCACACTGCCTTTCTCAGCCCCGGTCACTTGGCTGCCTCCTGGTCTTCCTTCCGTATGGACTCAGGCATCCAGGAAGACGTCCCTGCCCTTCCCGCAGGTTAACTTCCCTATAGGAAAGCCATCCCTCACCACTGCACTTCCCACACTGCATTGGATGCTCTCTTTAGCGCCCCTTCCCAGCCCAACTGTGAACAACTTGAAGGCACCGACCTCCTGTCAGGGGCTCTTGGGTCCCCTGAACCAGCATGGGGCCCAGCCTTAGCAAGTGCTTTAAAATAGGACCCTAAACATTGAGGAGGGCACCTGTTGGGATGAGCACTGGGTGTTGTATGGAAACCAATTTGGCAGTAAGTTTCATATAAAAAATAGGACACTAAAGCTTTGTCTTTTCTGGACAAGGCATTTGCAACCTCAACTAAATCTACTCCCCACTCAGGGCCACTGCATAAGGTTTTATATGTTGTGCACTGTGCAGACGTGTCTGGCAGAGGAGGCTAGTGGGGGCTGCGGTCCACCGGCCCAGGTTTGCATCAGCCCAGAGCACTGAGAGACTTCTGCTTTACACAAAGACTCCACTGCCCCACTGAGGGGTGGTCACGAGAGCATACCTATCTAGAGGTGTATCAGGCCGCCGTATTTGGCTCTACTCCCCTAATTCCTGTAGAGGCTCCGTATGGCCCAACCAAAAGGCAGGAAAGACGTGACCCACAGAGACAGCCATGGACCTCACAGATCAATGCCAACCAATGCAGAGCTTACTCTTTAGGAGCAAATGTTTCTGTAGAAAAATTGATTAAAGTTCACCTATCAGTACAAAAATATTTGTAATCTTCTACATCACATTTACAAGGTTCCTTACAGCCAGCTCTGTCCAATAGAATTCTCCATGATGGTGGAAATGCTCTGCACTGTCCAATACAGTAGCCACTAGCCACATGAGACCATTGGGCACTTGAAATATGGCTAGCATAATTGAGAAAGTGAATTTTTACATTTTATTTCATTTTAATTAATATAAATAGTCACAAGTGGTTAGTCGCTACTGTATTGAACAGCATAGATATAGACAGAGTTTTCTTTAAAAAAATTTTTTGGGGGCGCCTGGGTGGCTCAGTCGGTTGAGCGACCGACTTCGGCTCAGGTCATGATCTCACAGTTCGTGGGTTCGAGTTCTGCGTCGGGCTCTGTGCTTACAGCTCGGAGCCTGGAGCCTGCTTCGGATTCTGTGTCTCCCTCTCTCTCTGCCCCTCCCCCACTCATGCTTTGTCTCTCTCTGTCTCAGAAATAAATAAACATTAAAAAAATTTTTTTTAATTTTTTTAATGTTTATTTTTATTTTTGAGAGACAGAAAAAAAGACAGAGTGTGAGCGGCAGAGGGGAAGAGAGAAATGGAGACACAGAATCCAAAGCAGGTTCCAGGCTCCGAGCTGTCAGCGCAGAGCCCGACGCGGGGCTGGAACCCACGAGCCTTGAGATCATGACCTGAGCCCAAGTCAGATGCTCAACCGGCTGAGCCACCAGGCACCCCGAGGTATAGACAAGGTTTTATTAAATTTTAGTGTGCATAGCAATTTTCTGGGTTCTTGTCATAAAAGTAGATTACCAGGCCCTCCCCAAGGGAGGTGGGGCTTGGGTGGGACCAAGGAATTTCATTGTTAACCAGTACCCCAAGAACTTCTCATTATATAGCTTGGCATCTGGACCACATACAGGGAATTACTATTAAAGGGGCCTCAGGGTATCTTGGTCTTGGGTTTGGTCTTGTTCATCCTAGGTCTCGTGTTTTGTTTTGTTTTTTTCTTCTTAGAATGTTTTGGTCCCTAAGCTAGACCTGTTGTATTGACTCCCACAGGATTGAAATTCTGGAATAAAAGAAACACTTCCTAGAGGTAGAATTTCTGGCTCTGCTGAGTTCTCCTTGGAAGCTCACACATTTGTCCTTGTTAATTAGCCCCGCTGTAAAGCAAATAGGATTCTGTCAGGGCCGACAGTGTGGTTCAACGTAACCACCTGAGACCATTGTATACTTCCCTCCTCTTTTCCATCTGCTCCAGACTGACGCCACTCCCAGCACCAGCCTCTCTGCTGCTCACCCCACATCCTCCGACTTCCCCTAGAGGCAGCAGGGGTTCTGGGTCCTCTCCTTGGCTAAGAATCCCTCCTCTGAGTGGCTGGGGGAAATACCACCTGCTCTTCCAGAGGAGGTCCTGGACAGTCAGGGCTGAGTTCAGTTGGAGCCAGAGAAGTGGCCAGAAAGAGTAATGTTGATGTTCTGCCTTCACAAATGCTCCCCAGTGACCCACAGTCTCCAGGTTTAGGACTATAACACAGGGTCATATTTATGTCTATACCCCAAATGCAGTGATCCTGAGCAATCCCTTTCTTGCCCATGCACAATCTAGCCCCTTTCCGGAGGCCCCCGGTAAATTCTAGGAACCCCTGCAGGAGAGCCTCAAGGAGATGACAGGCCAGGCTTCCAACTGCAGCAATCACTCAGGACTGCCCTATGTGATCTCCTCTGCCAGCTGTCACTCACCCGCTGGAAGAAGCCTTCCAAAGCCACCAGTCCTCAGCATGGCAATGTGATCTGGGCAGAGGGGGGAGCCTCTTCCCACTCCCAGACCACACTTTGTCACCTGGGTCCTGCGCATCCCAGCTTGTGCCCAGAATCGAGCAGAATCTTCCATGAAAATAATTCCGTCAGTTTCAGATTCTTATCCCTCTAGAGATCAAACCCAGGCCAAGAGGGGCAGGTGGAAGACAGATTCATGAAACCCCTGCTCTCTTCCTCCTCCAATTACAAAATACGAGCCCCATGAATATGAATGGACACAAATAGATGGAGAGGGATGACAACCCAATAGCTGGGTTCTGCCTCAGCCAAAATTGCCCCTTGATGCACATAATGACAAATGGCCTGGTTGGATAAATGGAGGACGCCTGCCTTTCTCCATGTTGTTCTAAATCGAAGGCTTGTGCTATGCCAAGAATAGAATCTGCAGTGATGCAGCCTGGATGGTGTGGTGGGGAGAGTGGTAAGGAAGAAGTCAGGAAGGCTTTTTTCTTATAAATACAAACATTTTGCCTCTCCTGGAGAGCACCACCTGTCTGTTCTTTTCTTTCCTTTTACTCACTTGAAAGCACAGTTCATTGATTCAAGCTTTCCATTGAGTCAGCTCACTTTCAATAGACTCCCGGGAAGAGTAGTTAACTCCTGCTTTGAGGCCCTGGGGGCAACTGGGCAAGGCGGGAGGGGGGGGTCATCTCTCTGGGGCTCCTCCAGCACTGGGGAAGAGTCTGTTTGGTTCACTTTTCCTTTCAAAGCAGGACTAAGTTGAAAAGGAAGAACCAGCAGAGTCAGGGCTTGGCTGTCAGTACAGCACGACCAACATTCCATCAGATGGAAAGTTCATTCCGATAACGAACTATCTGGGAAGGCTTAGGCAGCTAGCTCTCCTGTCCTTGGATAATCTGGTCCTGCTGAACCCGGGGGTAGCCTGTCAGCCGGCTGCCATCACCAAAGCCACAGCACCCGCACCCTGGCACCTTGGCTCGGGTTCCTTTCCAACTGAGCTGCCGAGCTCCCATACACGACTCGGTGAGCGGTCTCTGGCTGCCAGTCAGGGGAAGACAGATGGCCGAGAAATGATTTTCTGGAGTTTCCTGACCAGATTTCTCTCCTATGTATCATGAAGCAAACCATGGCTTTAAGATCCGTCCTGAGTGGCACAAGTCTCAGTCTCTGACTCAAATCCTGCTTGGCTGGGAACAGTCTGAACACTGTAAGATGTAGGTCGGGACTTGCGTATCAAGCGGCCCATTTTCATTTTCTGGGACATAGATGGGGGGGCGGGGAGGGCAGGCTTGGGTTTTCATAGCTCATATTAAATCAAAGAGAGAGGCAGTTAAGAAGGATGAGAGCAGGTAAGAGTGTGAAAACGGCACTGATGTGGGACAAGTCTGCCCCACAGCACCGCAGGGAGATGAAGAGAGGGGCCTG
The DNA here is from genome assembly GCF_016509475.1 of Prionailurus bengalensis. Lineage (NCBI taxonomy): Eukaryota > Metazoa > Chordata > Mammalia > Carnivora > Felidae > Prionailurus > Prionailurus bengalensis. The sequence goes on from NC_057345.1 coordinate 97,989,518, forward strand.
CCATCAACGGCCACCGTACCTTGTCCCAGGCACCCTCCTAGACACGCTACATGTGATATCTTGCTTATTTCTTGCATCTCAGACCTTAGCCATCTCACCGATGAGGACACTTTTTTTTTTAATGTTTATTTTTGAGAGAGGGAGAGACAGAGCACAAGTAGGAGAGGGGCAGAGAGAGACAGAGACACAGAATCCAAAGCAGGCTCCATCCAGGCTCCGATCTGAGCTGTCAGCACAGAGCCCGACGCGGGGCTCGAACTCACAAACCGCGAGATCATGACCTGAACCCGAAGTCAGACGCTCAACCGACTGAGCCACCAGGTGCCCCTGATGAAGGCACTTTTTCTCTTCACTGAGTAAAGTGCTCTTCCTGGAGATCACCTCTGCTCATGTGCTTTCAACAATCCTCCATGTGTCAGTCCTGTCACCCTTCCAAGTCCCCAGCACATTCACACAATTGCCCACGGAAAGTCTTCAGCCTGAAACTCAGCACAAATTCCCCATCTTCCCCTGTGCCACCCCCTGTGACAGTGCCTATCTCTGGTGAATGGGAATCACCCCGGGGTCCCTCCTCCCTTTACCTACCATATCTGATAATCACCAAGTCCAGTCATTCAGCTGTGAAAGAGCTCTCAGCACCACCCGTGACTCACCAGCCCCGGCCATCGCACGGCTCCAAAGCACGTGACAACCACTTCCTGACCCATCACCCCCTCGAATCCATTCTGCACCGCAGTCAGGGGGCTTTCTCAGCCATCTGATCCTGATGCCTAGCTTGAAGTTCTACAGTTCCTGGCTTGTCTTGAATCTGCCTTGGATATCCCTTCAAGATCTGCCTCCTGCTACTTCCTCAGTATTACCCTGTCACTCCTGTCCTGGCACACAGCTACACTTGACGAGTTTTTTCATTTTTAAAATTTTTTTTATTTTTTTAAATGTTTGTTTATTTTTAAGAGACAGAGAGAGTGCAAGCGGGGAAGGGGCAGAGAGAGAGAGGGAGGCACAGAATCAGAAGCAGGCTCCAGGCTCTGAGCTGTCAGCACAGAGCCCGATGCGGGGCTCAAACTCATGAATGGTGAGATCATGACCTGAGCCAAAGTTGGATGCTTCACCGATTGAGCCACCCAGGCGTCCCTACACTTGACAGTTTTAATTCCAGGAGTCTGCTTGTTATTTCCTGCTCCAAACCTTTGGAAGCTGTTCCCTCTGTCTGGAAGCCTCTTCCCCACAAATGTGGGTCCCCTATTTACCCCACCCTCACATCATTGGCTGACACCCACTGGTTCTCTGATTCTCTGACCTCTTTCCTACATGCTCCCGCTCACTCTGCTTTTAACCTTAGCACAGCATAGCACTGTCCCCCACTAGACTATAAGCTCCTGAAAGACAAAAACGATGTCTTGCTCACCATGGATTCTTAGTGCCAGGCACAACATCTGGGACCCAGCAGGTGCTCGAGACATTTCTGCTGAGTGAGGGAATGAACAAATGAACGACGAACTTGCCCAAGTTGCTCGGCAATTAGATGGGGGAGTTTGATTCAAACCCAGTCCTGTTTGCCTCAAAGCCCATGTGACCTTTCCTTTACACTCTGATGACACAGAGTCATCATATGGCTTATTTAAAGCAAGGCTAGATGACCTCTGGAACTGAGACAGTATCTTAGGAATGACGGCCGTGAACACTTGAGGGTGCTTTGAATCTGACCTTTTGAAATCAGCTTTGAGTATTCCTCTTCTTTCCACTTACTATTCTGGTCCGGGAGACGGGTCTCGTCCTGCTCTTTATCTGCAAATTGGCTGATTCTTCAAGTTCCCTCTCTCCTTCCCCTCAGAGCAACGCCTCAGTGATAGTGCAGCTTGCCTCCTGGTGCCATCTCAGTAATGTGCACCGAGAGCTGGGAAGAAACTGGGCCATTGCTGTACTTTCTTATTAAAGGAAATCGCTTGTATTTCTGTCCCGAGATTGTCCTGACTTGTTGATGCAATGTGACCAGCTAGTATTACAAAATTCAATCAGCCTGGAAATTTTCAGCAGAGGCCAAGCAAGGGCCTCTTACTCTGCTGCAATCAGTGTAAACACAAATCACAATATTTGCTCTTACATGAGCCACCGACGGATTACATTATCTCCCTCTGTTTTTTTCAAATGAAGAATAACGTGACTGGGAACTAGAGACTCCGGAAACCCTGGGAATCCTCAGGAGTGAGCTGGGTTAGTCTTTTCCTTGCGGGACCAGGGTCCATGGGGACAGGGAATAAGCACAATACATCCGAGAAGATCCCGGTGAACCTCAGCAAGACCCTTCCCCGATCCGGGGCTTTGGGCTGTGATCACACAAGATTCCCACCAGGACCCCCTCTGAAAAGAGACCCTTTCATGTGTCTTCTGAATCCTCAAGGGCTCAAATACAGGTACATGGAAAATGGCTCTTGGATCTGATCCAAAATAATTAGCCAAACTGGGGAGTAGCAGATGAAAGAGATTGGCCATAAATCGATCATTCCTGACTCTGAGTGATAGCTATACGTGGGGAGCCACTGTAGTATTCTCTAATCTTTTGTATATTTTGGAAATTTTCTGTAATGAAGTTGGTTTTTTTTGTTGTTTTTTTTGTTTTTTTTTTTTTTTGTAAATGCTGCATTTGAGTAATCTGGTACAATTTTTCTGAGGAATAATTTGGTATTATATATTCAAAACTCTTTAAAATGTGTAAATCCTGTGACTCAGAAATCTACTTCGAGGAATTTATCCTTAGGGAATAATCATGAATGTGTGAAAAGATTTATCTACTGGAATATTCACCACAGTCTTGTTTATAACAGTGTGGGGAGAAGGAAACAATCTAACGTTCAACAATGGAGACTGGTTAAATACATTATAGCACATATTATGAGACACTATTATGCAGTCATTAAAATAACACTGGGGCTGGTGATGGTGAGGAGAGAGAGTGATTTCATACACTGTCAGTGGAAACAAATTGAGTAACTTCTTTGGAAGGCAAATCCTTACTATCCCTCATCATTTAAAATGTGCATATACGGTTGACCCTTGAACAATATAGGTCTGAATTGCACGAGTCCCCTTATAAGAGGATTTTTATTTTCCGGTATAAACAGTGCCACACTGTAAACGTATTTTCTCTTCCTTACGATTCTCTTAATAACATTTTCTTTTCTCTAGGTTGCTTTATTGTAAGAACACAGTCTATAATACATATAACATACAAAGGGTGTGTTAATTGACTGGTTGTGTTATCGGGAAGGCTCCCAGTCAACGGTAGGCTGTTAGTAGTTAAGTTCTCGTAGAGTCAAAGCTACACATAGACATTTGACTGCATGGGGGTCAGTGCCCCTGATCCCCATGTTGCTCGAGGGTCAACTGTACTTTGATCCAGGAATTAAAATTTTAAGAATTCTTTCTATTAATAGACAAAATAGATATACTAGATTGATTTCGGTGTATCTAGCAGGGAAAAAAAGTGGAAATAATATAAATGTTGACAAATGAAGACTCACTAAATAAATAAAGGTGCTCCATTCCATACAAAAGAATACTTCACAGGCATTATCGTTTATAGTGATAATTATAGCTGACATTTTTTAGAGCTTACTCTGAGCCAGGCACTGTGCTTTGCACATTTTAGTTTATTTAATGCACCGATAGGAAGGCATCTCTGTAATGTTAGCTATTGCTTATAAGAAACTGCTCCAAAATGCAGTGGTCTAAAGCAGTGAGCATTTGTTTTTGTTAGGCTGACTTCCGGTTGACCCTGTAGTCAGACGTGGGTTGGGTAGGCAGTTCTGCTGATCTTGGGGGCGTTCGCTCACATGTTTGGTGGTCAGCCAGTGTAGGCTGGGTTAGGATTGACATGGCTGGGACAATAACCCCCCGCGTGGACTTTCAACAGGCTAGCCCGAGCTTGCTCACATGGCAGCGGCAGAATTTCACAAGACAGGAGAGGCCAGCAAGGCTTCTCAAGGCTTGGAGTGAGAACTAACACACCAAAACTTCCATCACATTCTAATGGCCAAAGCAAACCCTAATTCAAGGGGTAGGGAAATAGCCCCCCTCCCTTGATGGGAATAGCTTCAAAGTCTAGTTGCAAGAGGAAATATGAGAAGGAAGGGAAAAATTGGGACCATCTTTGTAAGCATTCTACCACATTGCTGAGGTACACAACAGTGTGTGTGTTGTGCTCCTGTCTGTCCAACAAAAGATAAGACGTGAAATGCGTTCTCACACACATATGCAAACAGACACGTGTGTAAGTGGAGGATTGCTGTCACGCGCACAAAATTACCGTTCATTACGGTTACCTTGGTGAAAAGAGCTGGGATATGGGATGAGAGACTTTTTTTTTTAAGTTTATTTATTTATTTGGAGGGGGGAAGGGCAGAGAATAAGGGAGAGAGAGAATCCCAAGCAGGCTCCACACTGCCAGCGCAGAGCCTGGCTGACGGCTCCGTCTCAGGTACCATGAGATCATGACCTGAGCCGGAATCGAGAGTCCGACTCTCAACCGACTGAGCCACCCAGGCGCCCCGAAAGATTTTTTTATTGAACAGTCGTATGCTGTCTGAATGGTCTTACCACGTGAATAAATTCATGTTGTAATTAAAAAGACTAGTTAGCAAAATTAAAAGATCTCAAAAAAGGAAGTAAGAAATATATAGAACCGAATGAAAATTAAAATACAGCATACGAGAATTTGTGGGATGCGGCAAAAGCAGTGCTAAGAGGGAATTTATAGCCCTAAACGCTTACATTAGGAAAGAAAAGGTCTCAAATCAAAATTAAAAGAGAACATATGGCAAAAAATCATCTTATATAACAACACTTAAAATATGAAAATGTTCATAAAATATTTATAGTGAAAATATGCAGGTTGCAAGCAGCATAAATTATAATACATAAATTTGAATATTAAAAAGTCTGGCATAATGCCTGCCAAGATATTAGTAATTTTTTTTAAATTTTTTTTTTTCAACGTTTATTTATTTTTGGGAGAGAGAGAGAGACAGAGCATGAACAGGGGAGGGGCAGAGAGAGAGGGAGACACAGAATCGGAAACAGGCTCCAGGCTCCGAGCCATCAGCCCAGAGCCCGACGCGGGGCTCGAACTCACCGACCGCGAGATCGTGACCTGGCTGAAGTCGGACGCTTAACCGACTGCGCCACCCAGGCGCCCCAGATATTAGTAATATTAATACTTGAATCATGAGATCGCGGTGTTTTTTTCCATTTTCTTCTTTGCGATTATCCGTATTTCCTACTTTCTCGGCAATTTACATTTATTATTATTTCCTTCAGAATACAGAATGAAAGCATTATTTTTTTTAAAAAAAAAGGAGCTCAGTTTAAGGATCTCAGGAAGAGCTTCAGACCTCACATTCATGGCTGTTCTTTCCAGAAGCTTCAAAATACCAAGGCAAGGATTACAAGTTCTACAGTAGTTTGGCCATGGGAGAGCTCAAGTTTAGGTCCAAATTTTAGTCATTCTCTCCTTTCCCCTTCACACAGTATGGGAGAATGGAATTAATAGGCCCACTTCACAAACAGATAAGGAGACAGAGACCCAGGTGGGGCTGAACTCAGGCGATCTCACTCCGCAGTCTCCATTTGCCCTGTGACTCGAGAATGACGCAGAGAGAGCGGGCTTGGGATGGTGGATCCAGGCCGACTTCTCCGGGGCAGTGACATTCAGCCTGAGAGAAGGTCAGTATCACCACCTGTGCTGGACCCAGGAAGCCTTGAATCCTCAGCGATTTTGAAGGAACACACCTTCAGATATCATGGCGCTGGAGAGGAAGGAGAAGTACTTGTTTGGGTCTCAGTTTTAGCATTGGCTGGCATCTGTGACCATGGATAAGGAATTTGCATCTCTGAATCCCTGTTTTCTCATCAGGAAAAAGAAGTTAGATTAGCCGATGACTTGTGATTTTTTTTTTTTAACACGAACCTGGAACACAGAGCTGGGCAGTTATAAAATCTTGCCGTTTGCTCTGCCCCTCTCCTACCTCCTTCTTTGATCACGGTGCCGGTAACATCCCGCCAGGAACCCCAAGGATCTGCAAACCAGAGTTTGAAAACTTCTGCTCTAAGTGATTTCTGAGATCCCTTCCAGATGCGAAGTTGTAGGATATTAACTGGGAGTAAGGACCTCCCACCCATTTTGTGTATGGAGGGCAGTAGGTCTGAGAACATGCTGTTATCAATAACAATACCATTCGGCAGCCACTCCAACCTCCTTGTTTGTTTTTTTTAAGTTTATTTATTTTTGAGAGAGAGAGAGAGAGAGAGAGAGAGCATGAGTGGGGGAGGGGCAGAGAGAGGGAGACAGAATCCGATGCAGACTCTAGGCTCCGAGCTGTCAGCACAGAGTCCGACGCGGGGCTCGAACCCACAAACTATAAGATCATGACCTTGAGCTGAAGTCCTTTAACCGACCAAGCCACCCAGGCACCCCCACTCCAACCTTCTTGTAAGGTGCCTTGCTGAACCAAAGAGACCAAAAACCTAAAAACTACATTTTGCAGATTCTTTGCAGCTAGCATTCCATATGCACCCCAGGTCCTCCAAGCCAGGACACCTACAGGAGACTCGGAAGGCAAAGGGGACAATGGGGGTCAGTAGCCACATTCTAGGAGATTGGATCTCCCAGTGAGGGTGGTGGCAGAGGGATTGGGCTTGGCTTTTCTGGAGCAGCAGGGATGATGGTTCCTGTGGCTAGCATCAGAGGTGCTGGGTGGCCAGCAAGGGCAGCAATAGGTTTCCCAGAACAGTCCAGAGTTCTGTTTGGTTATTTCCCGTGGCAGCATAATTCATGGATTTGTAGCCTCCAAGCATGACTTGAGCCCCTTCTGGGAATCTACAAGCTAAGTAATACCCTGTAGTGAAGCCCCTTCTGCTTAATCTGCCCTCGATTGTGTTGCCTGAATACGGTGGCCAAGAAACACCAGAGCAGACTCTAAGATGGCCCTTATCAACATGCCTGGCCCTTATCCTTCTTGGCTGCCTCCCTACCTCCTCCCTCTGCATTCCTCCTCCAGTCCCTCCAGATGGGACTCACAGAGTCTCACTACACCCACCACACTAGTTACACCTTTGCAGGCACAGACTCCAGACTCCGATACTCCTGACTGTTCTGAGTTTGAATTCCAGTTCTGCTGCTTCAGACAGTACAAACTTATGCAAATTCCTTCATCTCTTCTTTTCAGATTCCATATTTGCAAAGTGAAGGTCATAACACTACCAACCACGGGCAGTTGTAGCGATAGCCAGGAGAGACAATGCAAGAGAAGCTCATGGCAGAGTACTTGCATGTGAGAAGGGCTCAGTCACCGTCGCTGGTGTTATTATTACCTTTGGCGTCAGCACCCCCGCCCCTGGCTCACTCATTCAATTACAGTTGGAGGCATCTGCCTGTAATTTTATACATGACACAGAACAGAAATAAGAGTTATCTTGGTGCCAAGTGTCCAGGCTAAAAGGCAGACATGCCTCAACTCTGTACCAGTCGGAGTTCTTGGTTACAAAAGTCACAGACACCGACTTTCAATCTTCAGTTGGGAAGGACGTTTGCTGGAAAGATACAGGGAGCTTTTAGAACCCACTGGTGATTGGAGAACCGGGCTTTAAAAATGAGAAGACATTAAGCACATCCAGACAGCCAGGACAAGCATCCTCTATCAGCTACTCTCTGATGCTACTGGAAGTGAGCTTCAGCTGTCCCTTCCTCTTAACTCACCTTCCCCAGATCCAAAGTGGCAGGCAGGAGCACCTAACTGGCCCAGCACTGTCCTGTGCCTGAACTTGCAGCCAAGGTGAGGGGAGAGGCAGCACCCAGTAATGTGTTTTCTGCAGCAGAAAATGGGGCATTGCTCCCACCAAGATAATACTCGCTGGGCGTGATGGTTAATTTTATGTGTCAACTTGACTGGATCACGAGATGCCCAGATATTTGGCTAAACATTATTTCTGGGTGTGTCTCTGAGGATGTTTCTAGATGAAATTAGTATTAAAATCGGTGGAACTCAGTAAAGCAATTTGCCCTCCCTACATGGGTGGGCATCACCAAGGGCCCGAATAGGACAAGAGGGTGAGGAAGGAAGATCTCAGCCCATCCTGCCTGGTTGCTTGAGCGGGGACATCAGTCTTCTGTTCTCAGTCCTCCTGGGTCTCTCTCAGGCCTTCACACTTAGAGTGGAATCTATACCTTCAGCAACCCTGGCTCAGCCTTCAGAGTCAGATTGAATTACACCATCAGCTCTCCTGGGTCTCCAGCTTGCAGACAGCACATCATGGGACTTCTCAACCCCAGTGATTATGTGAGCCAATTCCATTCCTCATAATAAATCTCTTCCTGTATATATATATGTGTTATTGGTTCTGTTTCTCCAAAAGACTCTGACTAATGTACTGGGAACCTCCCAAAACCAGAGAGGAGAATTGGATGGCGGACACTTTATTCGTTGGAGTCCTTCCGAGAAACAGAACCAATAGGATGTGCACATACACGTATGTAGAGAAAGCAATTCATTACAAGGAATTGGATCGTGCAGTCATGGAGGCCGACAAGTTCCAAGACCTATGGAGTGAGCCGGCAAGTCGGAAATCGAGGAGAGCCAATCGTGTAAGTTCCAATCTGGAGGCCACAGCCTCAAGACTCAGGAAGAGTGGATGTTTCAGTTCAAGTCCAAAGGCCAAAAAAAAAAGTTGATATCCCAATTTGAAGCCAGGCAGGCAGGAAGAATTCTTTCTTGCTCAATAGAGGGTCAATCTTTTAGTTCTGTGTGGTCCTTCAACTGATTAGATGAAGCCCGCTGACTTTAGGGAGGGCAATCTGCTTTATTCATTCTAACAATTCAAATGTTAATCTTACCCGAAGACACCCTCACAGAGACAACTAGGATAATATCTGACCAAGTATCTGGGCACTCCATGGCATAGTCAAGTTAACATGTACGATTAATTATAACAGACAGTAATCCCAATGTCTGTTAAGATTCTTCAAGAGGACAGAAGTGGCTCATCAGAGCTACTGACAGGTCTGGGACACCAACCGGGCCTTCCAGGTGACACAGAGCCCTTGAAGTCTGCAGTGACATCATGGCTAAGGACAGGCTGAGTCATGGGAGAAGCTGTTGGTCCAAAGAATAGACCCCCGAATGACAAAGTTTTGAGAATTTTGGTAGATGAGAAAAATGTACAAATTATTTTCCACAGCAAATCCCTCCTGGGCCAGCTTCCCTCCCTGGGTGTGATGTGGAAGGATTAGAAACATTTTCTGTCCTCACCGGTCTGGCATCCTGATCAGGCTTTGTAATAGCCCTATTTATTGTGAAGCACCTGTCCCAGACTATTTATTAACACCCATTTGTCCCCATTAGGATGCATTTCTACTTGAGAGTCTTGCCATCAGAAGACCTATGTCTTTATACGATGTGCTGAGCCTTGTCATTCTCTAGACAATTGGTGTTGATGTCACCTGAAAATACCAATGTGTTAACATACTTTCTTCCTCTCGTAATAAACCTTGGACACAGTGCATCAAAAAGGCCTTCAAAATGCTACATTTCCCACGTCACCAAGCTTTTCAAAGATGGACCAGCCTCCATTCTGAGCAATTTCTGGAAGAACATATCGTCTGAGCCTCCTCAAATTAACCAATTTCTGCAAACAATGCGTTCTCACTGGTGGATATTGTCATTTATACTTCCTTGTTTTCAGATCACAAAAATTAAAAATGACAACCTCCAGAGGAAAATTTGCCAAATTCCATGAAACCTGTTCTATCATTTGGTCAAATTAAGTAGAAAATTGTATCCTCCAACCGGGACTGTAACAGCCAGTTTCATGGATTAAACCGTTCTCGGAAAAAGAGATTTCCCCACCCCAGAGAATGAATAAACTCAATCGGGTGTGAGGTTTTAAAGCTCCCCTTGAAATTTTAAAGAGGGTTATTTTTTTTTTTTTTGCTACATATATGCAATTTTAATTCTCTAAAATGAAACTGACAATTTTAGAAAATTCAAACTACCAAACCATGCCTTCTTTCTACCAGTGAAGCTTAGTTCTTTTGGATCACGGTCATATCTATATTTTTCTATTATGACGTCAATGTCATTTGCTGGCAAATGTCCCCCTCACTGGCACCTGAAGGCAAGGAAATGGGTAATAATAAATGAGACTAAATGGTGACAAAATAATCTCCTGACTCCCCCACAGCCAAATCCCAGGAGCTCTTCCTCCCTCTTTTCCACACAGGGTCCCAAGCCACATTTTGCCTGTCTCGGGGCTCGCCCCCCTGTGTTGGTGGCAACTGTTGTCACCCTAGTGGAGGCAGCCTGGTCACCCCTGGCAGATGTCAATGTCCACACTCATCCTCTGTGCCCTGGCCACGGCTCCAGGCTCAGTCACTACACTGAGGTGGGAGGAGGCTTCTCTCTCTAAACCAGTGGCACGATTCTAATTGTTTTAGACGCCATCTTGGGAGATTTCACACTCTAATTAATTTTCCTACGACACCCCACTGTTTTCAACCTTTTGTGTGATTTGCACTTCCAAAGTAATAATGTTGAAAATATCGATAATCATCGTCACCATGTAATAAACCCCTTTTACGAGGCCCAGACACAGTGTTGAGCACTTCACATGGATTATCCCTGTTGAGGTTTCTGATGGCTTGCTACGTTCTTGCTTGCTAGGGTTGTGGCTAGGAACAGGCACTTTTTGAATCAAGCCGTGCGGTCAGGTCTCTGCCGGGGGTATCTCCACCTGTGAGACCCACAGATTCCCCAGACTCAGCAATCTCCTGGTCTGCAGATCACGGTGGCCTGCAGTCTTCCTCCACCCCACCCACCCCACCTCCACCAACCTTCCTCCTGTTCCCAGGACTGAGCTGTAGCACTTTGAGTTTCTCCGACTTCAGAATGACTCTCCTTCCCACCTCTAGAGATAGAAAGGCAGACCTTGCCCCTCCGCTCTGCTTTCGTCTCAATTCACTTGCCGATGAAGCTCCTGGTGATGATCCTGCCAAGACCAAAGCCCTGGGCCAGGCTTCCATAATAAGACTCTCTTCTTCTGTGGTCTGAAAGTACCCAAGGTCTGTTGAAAATTCTTTTCAAAATAAGGTAATTGGTTTCACTTAATACCTTCTTTATTCTTAAGAGGATAGGATTATTTCATTCTGTTCTTGGCTTGGGAAGAGCCACCTCACCCTGGTGCAGGGTCCTGATCCCAACCCAGAAGCTGTCATCTCTGGGAGGCCTCAGGTTATGGACCATTTGAACACCAAGCTGCCTAGAGAGAAAACTATAGATACGCTACGCGTTTTCAAATGGATGTGGATGTTGTTGTGACTAATACAATGCAGTGTACTTTATAAGTTTTATTGAATTATGGTAGCCTTTTATCACTACTGGATATACGTTTTGTAATCAGTAGATACTAAGAGTACAGCTTTGACCATATGAGAATGTTCTACGTATCCAACGTTAAGAGTGGAGTCTTTTTACTTTAAAAACCTGGAAACTCCTGATGTCACGGGGAAAATGCTGGAGGAGAGGTCGGATATGGTGTCTGGGAGTGCCATCCTGCACAAACCACGTTCTTTCCCTGGACCCCAGGATCCTCATCTGTAATCTGATGGGGGTAGGAAGAGATGGCCTCTAAGCCTCAGCACTAAAATTTTATGAGTTTAAAATCACTCTCCTCTAGCTACGTGAAGATGAATATTTATAGGAGTGCCTGCTACTTTTAAAGGAAGGAAACTATATAGACGTGCTCCATACTCACATAAAACCAATGGCAAGTTCAGACCTGTTAGTTTTTCTATCATGCTTTATTTTTGCCACTTGCACCCCGCCTCGAACATCTTCACTTTTCCTATCATCACTGGCTGTTCTGAGACAGCCCTCTCCTTCATTTTCAGCATCCTGTATCTGTCTTGCACGATTTATTAATGTGGGTGTTTTCTCAGCCCCTATAAGGTGGTTGTTATTACCTCTCTCCATCATTTATCCACTTCACTTGCTTGGTTTTATTTTTGTTTTCCATGCCCTCCAAGCCCTTGCCTGGAACAGATCTCTCTCTCTCTCTCTATTACTAGAGCCTTCACATTCTGTTCTGAGCCAATGTCCTCTGTCACCCTCTTACCATCTTCAATTCATCAGTGGGAGTTGTAATTGTAAACACTCCAACTGTTGCTTAAATATTTGCCCCTTTCCTACAACAACTAATTTCAAAAGAATGAGATTCGCACCGTTGGGTAATGTGTTCGTGTGCCCCCCACCGGTCGTGCCTTTGTGTGGCGCTGGGAGGGGAGGGAGCTTTCCAGGCCCTCCATCACCTTTGTGTCTCCACTCTCCCACTCCACTCCTCACCCACGCCATCCTCCTCGGCACCGACCAATCAGAATGCCTCTTTATGTCTGGACAACCAATCAGAAGACGTCCTCATTCCAAGCATTTGCTGAGTTTCTGTTCCAGGTTTGGGGGGGGGGGGGGGGGGGAGAGCCCCTCTCATAAAAAAAAAGGCAGAAGCTTCAGGGTTTCAGCTCAGGAACGAATCTGTAGGTGAGGAGGACGGCACACCGTAAATTTTATCTTCTCTTTGGTGAAAGAAGAGAGGGAAATCTTAAGCCCTCCAAAGTGATGGAGCACTTAAAATTCTTCTCTGTTTGGAAAAGATTATTGCTGCCGTCCCCGGGAGGGACAGGGCTACCCATTTAATACTACAGCTCAATCATGAACCCACACTGTTTCTCGTGGATTACTTCAGCACGGCTAAGGCCGGCTGGAATTTTCCATTAGGCTTTGTTAAATACTAAGGGATAATAGAAAGGAAATGCACAAAGAAAATATCAGAAACTTTTTTTTTTTTTTTCAAATCCAGAGGGAGGGGAAAAGGAGTACGTATCTTATTGTTGCTGTTTTAAGAGCCTAGCCCGGTCCCTCTTCTCTCTGAAGTGGTTACTCTGCAGCCCCAAGGGAAGACCGGCGCTCAAGGCCCCTTGCGTGAATGTCTTGCTTCCCAACATCCACACTGTCTCACCTCTTCCAGACGAGGCAGCCTCGGGAAGGTAGCAGAGTCTTAACCTGCTAGCTCACAACCGTCACTGGCTCAGCAGACACTTCCGCCCCCTCCTATCTGTGCTGGCACAGAAATGGAAGCGCAGTGTGGCCCCACTCCTACCCCCCAGGCTTGTACTCACCGGTGCGGGAGGCCCACCGGCACATCACCGGTTCCGCTGCAGGATCATAGTCATGTGGCGCGGAGAAGTGCTATCTGCGTCAGACTCAGAGGTCCGGGAAGAATTTCTGGAGTCCCGCGGGCTTGAGATGAGATGCGAAAGGTGAGTGAGATTTGCTGGGTTTTAAAAAGAAAAAGGAAGGGGGCACCTGGGTGGCTCAGTCGGTTGAGCGTCCGACTTTGGCTCAGGTCGTGATCTCAGGTTGGTGGGTTCGAGCCCTACATCCGGCTCTGTGCTGACGGCTCAGAGCCTGGAGCACTGCTTCGGATTCTGTATTTCCCTCTCTCTCTGCCCTCCCCCCGTCCTCACTTGCACTCTGTCTCTCTCTCAAAAATAAATAAAACATTTAAAAAAAATTTTTTTAAAGAAAGAAAAAAGAAGGCGGTCACGGCAGCAGCAGGGACCACATATACAGAAACAAGGAGATGTACAAGAGTGTTACCCTTTGGGGGGGGCCAAGTGGCTCTGCTTGGTTGGACCAAAGGGTGTGAGGAAGAATCTCAGGAAAAGAGGCCAGAAAGCGGGAGGGGGGGGGGGGGGAGGTCAGACGGCCGGATCAGGAAAGGATTTGGGTACTAAGAGAAACAGTGTAAACTACATCCCGTCAGGTCTGGGGAGCCACTGAAGAATTTTAAACAGGAGGCTGACATGGTCAGATTTGTGATTTCAAAATTCTAGCAGCAATGTTTAGAAAAAGAAAAAAAAAAAAAAAAAGAAGGAAGAAAAAGACAGGATTCAGAGTGGAGGCTGTAGCAATCATCCAGGTGAAGAATGACGATGGATCCTATAGAGTTTTGTGACTATTTAAATATAGGAGTAGGAGGAAAACAAGGAAGGAAGGAAGAATACCTCCTAACTTTGTGGTTGAAAGGCCCGGCTACATAATAACAGCTAACTTAATTGAGCACCTACTATACACCGTGTTAAGCGCTTGCATACTTGTATTCTTTCATTCTACAATTTTTATCAGGCGCCTACAATGGGCTAGGCACAATTTTTGAACACTGGGGATACAGCAGTAGAAGGGGGGAGACAAAAATCCCTGCCCATGCAGAGTATGTAGGAGAATGATAAGTAACAGGGAAGAAACATGAAGCAGGGGACGTGAAAGGAACATGAAGGGTGGAGAGAGTTTGGAGTTTTGCATGTTTCAGGTGGGGTGGCGGGGGAATGTCTCACCGCCAAAGTGTCTGAGAAGCACTGAGAAGCAAGGCAGGAGGCGCTCTGGGGGACGAGCACTCTGAGCGGAGGCCGTGAGGTGGAGTAAACCCAGCATGTCCATCACACCTGCAACCGTGTGGCTGAGTGCAGTGATGAGGGGGGTGCACAGAGAAAGATGAGGTCAGAGAGGTGGAGGGGGTGCAGATCATCTGGGGTTGTGCAGGCCCTTGCACTGACCCTAGTTTTTACCCTAAAGGAAACAGGAAGCCATTGCAAGGTTTGAGCAAAGTAATATGGTGATCTGACTTGCATTTTGAGAGGATCCTTGTGGCTCCGTATTGGAGACAGACTGAAGGGAAGCAAAGCTAAGAGCACAAGACCAGTTAGGAGGCGACTCCACCACAGGTGACAGATAATAAGATCTTAGACCAGGATGATGGCAGTGGAGGCCGGGAGAAGTCATAAATTCTGGATATACTTTTGAAGGGTCAGCTAATGTTTTAGATGTGGGTGTAAGGGGAAGAGAAGGGATAAGGATGACAGCAGGAATTTTAGGCACGGAGAAGCAAGTTGGGGGAGAGAAACTAGAAGGGCTCATTTGTGACAAGTTAATTTTGAGATGCCTGCTAGGCATCCAAGTAGACGTTTAAAAGCAGCAATTGACTCTATGAGTCTGGAGTTCAGGAGGGAGGCCTGAACTGAAGCTATAAATTTGTGTCATCAGCGTGGAGATGACACTTAAAGCTATGAGCTTGGATGAAGTCATCAATGACTGTAGATGGAACTGAGAAAGGGTCTATGGTAGGGGTGGGTCCTCAGGGAAATCAACAGCCCCTTGAAGGTCACCCACATTGGGAGAGACCAGGGGAAACTAACCTCCTCAGATGGGGGAAGAAAGGAGTGCTTTTGCTGACAAAGGAGACTTTGTAGAATTTAGAGTTGAAAGTCCTCATCAGAAACTGCCCATATGCTGGGGCGCCTGGGTGGCCCAGTCGGTTAAGTGTCCGCCTTCGGCTCAGGTCATGATCTCACCATTCTGGAGTTCAAGCCGTGCACCAGGCTCTGTGCTGACAGCTCAGAGCCTGGAGCCTGCTTCGGATTCTGTGTCTCCCTCGCTCTCTGCCCCTCCCCCACTCATTCTCTCTCTCTCTCTCTCTCTCTCTCTCTCTCTGTCTTTCTCTCTCTCAAAAACAAATAATCATTAAAAAAAAAATTTAAAGAAACTGTCCATATGTCTCCATTCCAATTTTCAGGATCCCTTTCTTTCCAGTCATGCCCTAACCAGCAAAAAACGCTGTGGAGTTGTGATTGGTGGGGGGCGGGGGGGGGGGTGTAACCCACATACTGTACAATTTATCCATTTAAAGTATACCATTCAATGGTTTTCAGTACATTCACAGATGTAAACTCTGGTTGCATGGCAATGTAGCCATCTGCAAGATTACATTTTGGGTTTGGACTTCAGAAATCTTGGCTCTGCACCTATAGAAAAGTAAGGGGTTTTTTTCAGGGAGGTCATAGAAGTTTCTGGTCTGTCACTTGGCCCTTGATCTGGGCATATAGAGCATCGAGCTCACCATCGTCTTTACACACACTCTCCAGAGCACTTAGAAGCAGTCAAATCCTTTGTAATTTTGTTAAAGATGTTTTTTAAATGTTTATTTATTTTTAAGAGAGAACGAGTCGGGGGAGGGGCAGAGAGAGAGGGAGACAGAGACTCCCAAGCAGGCTCCACGCTGTCAGCGCAGAGGCTGACGTGGACTCCATCTCACAAACCGCGAGATCATGACCTGAGCTGAAATCAAGAATCGGGTGCTTAACTGACTGAGCCACCCAGGCACCCCAAATCCTTCGTAATTTTTACTTGTACTAAAATCTTATGTGGCGGCAGCCACTTGGTACTCTATGCCTTGCTTTCTCTAAGAGCATGATTGCGGGTGACCGACTACAGGCGGTCATTTAAGTAAGTTTGCCACTTTACTCAAATGCCATAGACTGCCAGGGTCCAATGTACCATTAGCAGAGTCTTTAATACCTTTAAATCTGGTCGGATCAGTGAACCAATTCCATATTCTCATCGTTAAGGCTCTGCTCTCCTGGAACCACTTTTGTTGGCAATAACTGTATCAGTTAGAGTTCTGCCAGGGGAGCAGTTACTATGGGTGTTATGAGATGAGGGGCTTATTATAAGAATAAGACCTTTCACAGTTGTGGGAGGAGCTGGGAAAGAAAAGGGTAGAAGTTGTATTGGAGGATCAGGGGAGGAGTCCCTCAATCTGTCTGCAAAGCCAGACACATCCATCCACCTACGAAGGGAGATACTAGTGGATAGGTCGATGGGAAGCTTTGGCTTTGGGGTAGCTAGTGCGTCTATGGTCCAGTCAAGTATCTGATGATGGGCCTGGGGCCACTATTGGTCAGTAGGGCTAGCAGCTGGGAAGAAGAGTTGGACACAGAGAGGAGGAGGGTCAGGGCATGTAGGAAGCTGCTGGGCACCTATTAAACGATTGAATTGCTTCATGTTTTTAGCTATTATGAATAATGATGCTATGAACAATCACATACATATCGTTGGGTAGGTATATATGTTTTTGTTTTTCTTGGGCAGAATCCCAGGAGCATAATTTCTGGGTTCTATGGTAAGTTTGTATTTAACTTTTTAAAGAAATTGCCAAACTGGGGTGCCCGGGTGGCTCAGTTGGTTAGGCATCTGACTCTTGATCTCAATTCAAGTGTTGATCTCAGGGTCTTGAGTTCAAGCCCTGTGTTGGGGTCTGCACAGGGCGTGAAGCCTACTGAAAGAAAGAAAGAAAGAAAGAAAGAAAGAAAGAAAGAAAGAGGGAGGAAGGAAGGAAGGAAGGAAAGAAATTTGCCAAACTATATTCCCAGATGGCTGAACCATTTTATATTCCCACCAGCACCAAACTTGGTATCATCATTGTTTTGATTGTAGCCACTCTAGAGGGTAGTTAGTGGTATGTCATTGTAGCTTAATTTGCATTTTTCCTGATGACTAATGATGTTGAGCATGTCTCCATGCACTTATTAGCCATTCATGTATCTCCTTTAATGAAATTCATATTCAAATCTTTTGCCTATTTAAAACTGGATTGTTTACCTTTTTCTTCTCGAGTTTTGAGTTTTATATATTCTGGATACATGTCCTTTATCAGATATCTTATTTGCAAATATTTTCTCCCAATCTGTGGCTTCTCTTTTCATTTCTTAATCATGTTTTTGAAGTGTAAAAGTTATTAATAATGATGACACCCAGTTTTTTTTTTCTTTTATGGATCATAATGCTTGTTTGTTATATGTAAGAACCCTTTGCCCATACCAAGGTCTTAAGATTTTTCTCCTATATTTTCTTCTAGAAGTGTTATAGTCCTAGGTTTTCATAGTTATATCTATAATCCATTTTTAGTTAATTTTTATATGCTTCTCAAACCTTAATGTACAAATCACCTAGAGATCTTGTTAAAGCCATATTCTAAAAAAAAAAAAAAAGAAGTGCATATTCTGGTTCAGTAAGTCTACTGTGATACCTGAGAGTGTAAATTTTTAAAATTTACACTCCCCGCCCAACAACTACCCCTGAGGTACTTATGGAAATCCCATTCGGGCAAGCTCTCTTCCTTCTCATCTTTGGTACTGCTCTTTATCATGTAGATCCACTGAGCTATTCTTTCTGTTTTCCTCTTGCCTCATTGTCCAGATTCTGCACAACATGGAAGATAAGAGAAATCCTTCCCCTATGAAAGGAGAGAAGAAAGGCTAAGACGGCAACGATGGAATTCTCATTAAAGGGTGGATTAAGGGAAGAGTCTGTGGATATTCACTTGTTAGTGTTTCTGCTCCTTTCCCATAATATACTAATTGGGGATAGGGATAGGTAATGTGGTGACAGGAATTTTTTGAGGATAAAAATTTGAGCATATTTGTACACTGAAGGAACAGGGCCAGTGGAGTAGAACCATGTGAAATGTAATAAGGAAATCTGGGATGATTGATGGAATGAGGTCATTGAGATGATGGGTGATAGGGGGAGGGTGATGTCTCTGGCAGAGGTGTGGGGCAGTTCCATCTCATAGGTAGGGGAAATTTAAGAAGAACCAAAAGCTCCATCTTCTCCTGAGGTGGGTAAAGAAGAGGACAAAGGATGGTACAAGCTGAAATCTCTGGGCAGCCAAGGGACCCAAGGAAGCCATTGAATGAAGCCTCTATAGGTTCCCCCTATAGAACCAGGAGGCAAGGTCATTGAAGGCACAGAGAAAGGAAGAAGGCTAGATTTAAGGAGAGAGATGGAAATATGAACTAGTTGCTCAGGGGATAAAAGAAAGACTGGGACACATGGAAGGATTTCTAGCAGCACCAACCCTGGGAGGCTGGAAAGCATGAATTTGCATGGTGATGAGATTTCTTTGGTTCCCTTTGGCACTCAAGGGGTAAGAAGGCAAAGGGAAATGGTAAGAGAGCAACAGAAGTGACCATGGTAGCCAAAGAGGACAAAAAGTTGGCAGCCAAATGAGCAGTTCTGGAACCAGAGGTCACGCTGGGGTTGAAAGCATGCGTTAAGGGAGTGAATGATCAAGGGTGGGATGTTGCTATCAGAAAGGAATTTGGATATGAAACTTCAGAATTGGAGCAGTTGTAGATGTTAGATCCAGGCATGGAAATGAAGTAAAGCAAAGGTGAGAGTCCTAAAATAATGGGGGGAGCATTGGAGGGGTTTCTTCTGTTACACATCTGTCTACCCTCTGTGCTTTATACTACACACTGGGTTAGAAAGCTGCAGTCAGTGTCCCAGAGGAATAATCACAAAGTCAAGGGGAAGACAAAGGAAAGGTAGATCTCTGGGTAGGTAAATTCTTAGGCATATGCACCCAAGGGGTGTGGAGTCTAGCTGGATAGAGAGTTAAGTGAAGGACAGTCATGGTACTTTCACCTTTGCATGGGTTTGGTCCAGGAGGAATGAATTTTCTGCCTGCTGGTGGTTACGCATCATGAAAAAGTTGGGATTGCAAAAGGTGAAGGATGGGAACCAACATTTTCTGAGGGCTCGGTATGTGCCCTGCATTACGCTGAATGTTCAAAATACAAACGCATTTCCTCATTTCTCTTCAAATGATTCAACCTGTGGATGAGGAACTTGAGTATTTGACAGGATAAGAACTTGCCTAAGGACACACAACCCTGAAGCGAATGAGTCATAATCCCAGTGTCCAAGCCTCTTGCATTTTTCCATTTTGACAAAGAGCAGAAGCAGCAGGTCTGAGTTGCTGGGAGAAGATCCAGATCCAGATCCAGACGCGGCCTTTGCAAAGTGCTTTGTCCTACATTAAGTCACTGGCCCCTGTCTCAGAGGGAGCTTGGAGACTAAGAAACACAGTCTGGCGGCTAAGAAGAAATTCCTGAAATTACTCAAGGTCTTGACTTGCACTTCGCAAGCGCCACAAAGGGAATGTATGACTCCAGACAGCGCTTCCTAAAAATCCTTCATTCCTCTCTCATCCATTTCCCTCACCCACCACAGTCCACCCTGGCCTCTCTGTCCTCCCAACTTCTTGAGAAAAATTTTCTCCTCAACTCCTCCCCCAGGTCGGACTCTTGCTGATCTCCACATACAGAGGGAGACATCTGGGCAACATAACCTCCTGAATGGGCAGGAGATGAGGAGAGTTTGAACATATGCATGCATTAGTAGTTGATGTCTTGTCACCAGAACTATCCTCCCTGCTTTCTAGAAGAAGAAACTGAGGCATGCCGCGGGCGACCCGCCCATGGTCAGGCATCTGGTTTGAGGGAAATCATCACTGGATCCCACCTTGAACTTCTAGAGCACTGCCTTGAACTTCTGAAACTGACACCATATAATTTAGTCTTTCACTTGGTCTGCCCTGTGTTATTCTTGTTTTGTTCTTGACTTTTGTGTTCAATTGGAGGAGCTTTCTTTGGCCTTGGGTTTCTAGTGTAATTATTCCACCACTGCCTCCTTAATTACGTGGCTGTTTTCTTTCCATTTTTATTTTCATTTGAAAATGAATACAAATGAATCTGTATCATTTATTCTGAGCTTTTCCAATCATTTTGGAGAAAGAAATGAAATATAAATGTATAAGTAAAAAAAAAATCAGTTCCTTTTTTTAAATGTTTATTTATTTATATTGAGAGAGACTGTGTGTGTGTGTGTGTGTGTGTGTGTGTGTGCCAGCGGGGTGAGGGGCATAGAGAGAGGGGGAGAGAGAATCTTAAGCAGGCTCCATTCTCAGCATGGAGCCCGATATGGGGCTCGATCCCACGACTGTGACATCATGACCTGAGCCAAAATCAAGAGTCAGACATTTAACCAACCGAACCATCCAGGCGCCCCTAAAATGTCAGTTTCATGTGTATTAACATTACATCCGCAACTGGATGTACCTTGAGATCAGGAATTGTGTTTTTGACTTCCCTCCATCACACCCCCAACACCTAGAGGGGTACCTGACACATGTTCCACAAACTTTTATTTCATGAATACTTTTAATTGATTAAGGAGGGTGAGAGTTAGCATTGATTGAATATGTACTCCCTGTCAGATACTCTACAAACAATATTCCGTTTCATCCACACAAGAAAGGAGGTGTTATTCCTGTTTTAGTCAGGTGACCCACTTATCCTGGTTTGCTTGGGACATTCTTGGTTTTAACACTAAAAGTCCTACACCCCAGGCAAACCCGCGATGGTCACCCTATGCTTTAAGGATGAGGCTGCTGAGTCTCAGAGAGATGTTCCCTTCTCCAGCTTGTCTTCCAAACTCAAATTCAGGTGTGTCTAGGGTAGGGAACTAGCGTATGAAGAGGGCAGACTGGAGCATTGGAGAGAAAGAAAGTGGGTTTGTCCAGGGCACTCTGGGAAAGGCTCTGGGGAACCCCAGCAAGTGGTCGCTGGTGTAATTACTTAGGATGGTGAGAAATAACTATAAAGCCCTACACAGGCTTGGAACTGGTTTGAGGGGTAGCTACGAGGGCGGTGGGGGGCGGGGCGGGGGCAGGCAGTGGGGGACAGTGCTGAAGAGCAAGAGGGCAACCTTAGCTAGATTCTTCTCACCCCAAACGGGCTGCCTTGAAACTTTTGTGGCTGTCGCTGAGGGTTTCTCCCCTGCTGATCGTATCAGACTTGATTCTAGCTAACTGCATCAGCTGACACTACATTTGCCATTTACAGAGTAACAAATGAGTAATTCGGACCCGATTATTATTCCCTGCTTACCACTCACGTGCCAAATATTTATAGAAGCGAATGCAGCACTTAGTTTACAGCGGATACTAGGGAGCCCATTAGCTCCCCCTAGTCGTTCTTCTTGCCTCTGGCCGGCAGAAGATCACTCAGCCTTGAAGGAGACCAGCTGAAGGCTTGCAGCTCGGGCGTGAGCAAGATCACCTTTCTTTTCTGCAGCGAAGTGGCTCTCTAGGAATCTTTCCTGGGTTCTAGTGTGGCCAATTCAGGTTCCCTGCTTCCAGATCTCTACCTCTTCAAGTCCCCCCAAAATGAGGCCCTTGTAAAGATGCCAAACCCGCAAATTCCCCAACTATCCCTAGTACGAGTTCTGGTATTTCCTAGCTAATGGAATGGCCTGGTCAATTGCATCCCTCAGGCTCAGGGAGGGGCAATGGCTGAATGTGTTGGGTCCCCTAATTTGTGTGAACTCGTACTTACAGAGCCCCTCCTCCACTCCAGCATGGAGCCGGGAGCTGGGTTCGCAAGGTGGCATGGTCCTGTCCCCAAGGAACTCACCGGTTATTAAGGTATGCACAGTCTTAGAGCATTTGTGAAGAACAAAAACTATGTCATTATGGTTTATGTCACCGATGTGATTAAAAAGCAATTTTATGTCCTTTGGAAGGTTCAGAATGATAGTAAAATGCAGCAACACAAGGACACGATAACCAGCCATCAATTTGGAAAAATGGACTTAGAACTACAAAATGGTAGAGAAAAATTTATTACGGCCTTGTGTGGATGACACCAGTGAATTCAGCTTCTTATTCTCGCCTGAATTTCTCCAGATTCCTTTTTTAATTTACATATAACTTTATCCAAACACAACAAATTTAAAATTATATGGTTTATACGCTCTGAGGCTTATTAGCTAGATAATCCTACGATTTTCCATCTCGAGTTATATCTGCTACTGATTTTTAGACCCTATGATTTCTTTGACAGATTTTCATAAATCAGAGTTATATATAGCATATGATTCAGATTACATTTATATTCTTATTGTAAGTAAAATTAATATCGAGTGAAAGCTTTTAATTTTTAAAGCACTGGGCTCACCTGCTTCAGGAAAAATGAACTCTCATCTCAAATTGGTTTTATCTGCAACTCTTTCAGCAATCAGAACTCTAACAGTCAATTTTTGGGTCTGCGTTTGAGAGTTTGTTACTTTTAATTAGGCATATAAATCCCTCTACTTGATTTTCTGTTACAGCTATGTGTGTGTCCAACCAGGCTCGACTGAAGAACAGAGTCTATCGTGTATTTGACTAGTAGTAAACCAGCCCTGGGAGACTTATCAGATGGCCAGGATCTATCAAGACTGGTCAAGATCAATGTTTCATATACTCTTTAATGTGGATAAAAGAAACTTGGCTAATAATTTCTTCACTTTAGGTTAGATTTACATTTGGAAACACGGCACGATAATGGTTTGAAAATGTCTGAAAATGTTTTTGGTTTTGTTTTATTTTAAATGCCCTGGAGAGAGAGAAAAGATCATCTAAGAAAAGATACTAAGGATAGTATAGGAGGTAACAAGAGGAAGATAGCATTATTCCTTGACCTACAAACCAGCTCGGAGTTCTTCCCAGCATCTCTAAACATATGTCTTTGATTTGTTTCATTAAGGCCAGAAAATGATTTTTTTTTTATTTGAGAGAGGGAGAGAAAGAAAAGGAGTTACTGGGGGAGAGGGGCATATGGAGAGAGAGAGAGAAAGAGAGAGAGACAGAATTCCACACAGTCTCCACGTTCAGCATGGAATCCAACACGGAGCTCAGTCCTACAACCCCTGGGATCATGACCTGAGCTGAAATCAAGAGTCAGATGCTCAACTGACTGAGCCACCCAGGTGCCCCCAGAAAATCTCCGAGAACAATGTCTTTAAGAGCTTTTAAGAACTTTAAGAACAAAATAAGCCACTGACCTGCTACGTGAACTTCTACAAGGATGTCAGGCTATCCAACTGGATTTGCAGCAACCCCATGCTGAAATACAACGTACACCAAAACAAGCTTCCTTTAGAGAAAATTGATGGGTTTTGTGCTTACAGAAAAGAAAAAAATTCACAAGAACTTTACTCTTCCAAATAATCTTATGTTTGTTCCTTGGGATTCAATAGGGAGTGGGGGGAGCAAAAGACGGTTGTATCCTTCCACGTTCCCATCATATCAGCCACCTTTACATTTTTCCCTGGATGACCAAATCTCTTTCAAGGTTATAAGAAGTTCCCAAAGCATGATCTCGCGGTTTGGGAGTTCGAGGCCCACATC
This sequence comes from Prionailurus bengalensis, assembly GCF_016509475.1. Taxonomy (NCBI): domain Eukaryota; kingdom Metazoa; phylum Chordata; class Mammalia; order Carnivora; family Felidae; genus Prionailurus; species Prionailurus bengalensis. Next base: position 98,013,470 of record NC_057345.1, read on the forward strand.
AAGCTCTGAGCTGACAGCAGGGAGTCTGCTTGGGACTCTCTCTGTCCCTTCCCCACTTGAGCTCTCTCTCTCTCAGCAATAAATAAGCAAGAAGCCATTCTTAAGAACTGAGCCTTAGCAACTCTGAGGTTTAGAGGGACAATTAATAGTCATGTAAGATGCAAAAGTAACATTGAATGACCCCAAAATGTCCATCAAAATTTCGAAGGAAACATTTCACATAAGGCCTATCATCCAGGTTCACAGGGCAGTATTGAACCCCAAAGTCTTACATTATTGACGTTTCAAATCAAGTCATACTGGTTTTAGCTTAGAGAGAGTCTGGTGTTCATGGTGCCAAGATTCTGTGTTCATAGAGGGGAACTCTGGCCAGCAGATCTCACACATGCTGTCCCTGAGGGTGACTTTTGTGGCGGAGCACAACCATGAGGACGATGAAAACTTCACCTTCAGGAGGTGAGGTGAAGGGCATTTGCTCTTATTGAAGGACCTACTGTATTTCTGGCACTGTGCTGGGCAGTGAACATACGTAACCCCTCTTAATCTCAGCAAAAATATGATTTGCTCCAGACAAGCGTGACAAAGGAAAAAATGATCTGTATGGGCCATTTGAGGCTTTAGAAGTGTTACATCCAAACCTTAGTATGTGACTCTCAACCTGTCTTGCTCATGGCTGGACCCCAGAGCCTAGCACGGGCCTCATGTGGAGTAGGTGCTTGATAATGTTTGAATGCATGCACATTTTAAACCCATTCCCCCTTTAGAAAAACAAAACTCAACACTTTGTTATATGATTTTCAAATAGTTAAATATCTTAATAAAACAATTAACCCAATAGAAATTTTGAGCGAGGCACCTGGGTGGCTCAGTTGGTTCAGCATCCGACTTCAGCTCAGGTCACGATCTCACTGTTCATGGGTTCCAGCCCTACATCGGGCTCTGTGCTGACATCTCGGAGACTGGAGCCTTCTTCAGATTCTATGTCTCCCTCTCTCTGCACCTCCCCCACTTGCGTTCTGTCTCTGTATCTCTCTCTCTCTCAAAAATAAATAAACATTTAAAAAATAAAAGACATTTTGGGACGCCTGGGTGGCGCAGTCGGTTAAGCGTCCGACTTCAGCCAGGTCACGATCTCGCGGTCCGTGAGTTCAAGCCCCGCGTCTGGCTCTGGGCTGATGGCTCAGAGCCTGGAGCCTGTTTCCGATTCTGTGTCTCCCTCTCTCTCTGCCCCTCGCCCGTTCATGCTCTGTCTCTCTCTGTCCCAAAAATAAATAAACGTTGAAAAAAAAATTTTAAAAAAATAAAATAAAATAAAAGACATTTTGAGCAAGATTTTTTAGATACATATCCTGCTGTTTGTTGTCCCCCTACGGGCACACGCCTCACTGGCAGAAAATTTCTGCTTTGGAAGTAGCCAACTCTGAAGTTTAAAAATGAGAGTAAGATCATAAAATAATCATAGATGTATACAATAGCTATGTACAGATCTAGCCATTGTGGGGTATTTATGTAGTCAAAAAGTAGAAACAATGACTGGAGATGACTGTAATAAATTGTAGACATTCATACAAGAGGATATTCTACAACCACTGAACTGAAGATTTTAAGGATATCTAATGACTTGGGGAAATACTACATAATTTTAAGTGGAAAAAGCAAGATGCAAAACTGTGTGTGTTTTCACTGTTATAATGTATATACATTAGCACAGGAAAATGCTAGAAGGAAATACACCAAAATGTTAGCTGTGATTGTTTCCTAGTAGTAGAATTATTAGTGACGTTTCTTCATACTTGTCTTTTCTATTGTTTTTGTAATACATGTGCATTATTTATGTAATTAAAAAAATTTTTTTAATGTTTACTTATTTTTGAGACACAGAGCACAAGCAGGGGAGGAGCGAGAGAGAGAGAGGGAGACACAGAATCCAAAGCAAGCTCCAGGCTCCAGGGTGCCAGCAAAGAGCCTGACATAGGGCTCGAACTCACCAACTGCAAGATCATGACCTGAGCCTAAGTTGGATGCTTAACCAACTGAGCCACCCAGGCACCCCTTATTTACATAATTTTTAAGGTTTCTTTTTTAAAGAAAGGGATTTGATAATAGAACTGGAGAGATAAAAATATGGAGTCTTTCCCCTGGTGCCACAATCTGTTCAAGGGAGATGGCAGAAATGTTTATGCCAAAGAGAACTCTTTTTGCTAAAAAAGCTTTTTAGGGATTCTCCCCTCAATTAGGCCTATGGTAGGCATAGTCAGCTACTGTGTCCATTTGACTCCATAATTTTTTTTAACGTTTATTTATTTTTGAGACAGAGAGAGACAGAGCATGAACAGGGGAGAGAGAGAGGGAGACACAGAATCTGAAACAGGCTCCAGGCTCTATGCCATCAGCACAGAGCCCGACGCGGGGCTCGAACTCATAGACCGTGAGATCATGACCTGAGCCGAAGTCGGACGCTCAACCGACCGAGCCACCCAGGAGCCCCCATAATTTTTGTCTTATAGTTTCCCGTGTTAGCCTTGGCAGTTGTGGCTCTGAGTCTTCTCTTTGCCCGCTATAGGAAAGGCTTCAACAGTCAACACTTCTGGAAAACACTGCTGTTAGGAGAGGTCTTCACATCAGTCTATAGCAGGGGGCCTAAATGGATAGCTGTTTATTTCTTCCCAGGTGCCCCCACAGTTTGGGAGTGTGCCAGCAGAGCTGCAATCCAGAAGGAAGGCTCAACGACAGAAGAGATCCTGCCACGTGTGACAACATGGATGGACCTCAAGGGCGTTACGCTAAGTGAAAGCCAGACAGAGAAAGACAAATACTGTATGATCCTACTTATGTGTGGAATCTAAAAAAGCCAAACTCACAGATGAGAGTAGATTGGTGGTTGTTGCCAAGGCAGGAGGGTGGAAGAAGTGGGGAGAGGTTGGCAAAAGGGTACAAACTTCTAGTTATAAGATGATTAAGTTCTTGAGATCTAATGCAGTGATTCTAGTCAACAACACCGTATTACATACTTGAATGTTACTAAGACCCTAAATGGTCTCGCTACACACACACACACACACACACACACACACACACGGGGATGGAAACACTAATCTCACTGCAGTAATCATTGTGCAGTATATATGTGTATCAAATCATCACATTGTATGCCTTAAGCTTACACAGTGTTATGTGTCAATTATATCTCAATAAAGTTGGGAAAATTTTTTGTTAAAAAAAAAAAGGGGGGCGCCTGGGTGGCTCGGTCGGTTAAGCATCCGACTTCAGCTTAGGTCATGATCTCACGGTCCGTGGGTTCGAGCCCCGGGTCGGGCTGTGCTGACAGCTCAGAGCCTGGAGCCTGTTTCAGATTCTGTGTCTCCCTCTCTCTGTGACCCTCCCCCGTTCATGCTCTGTCTCTCTCTGTCTCAAAAATAAATAAATGTTAAAAAAAAAATTTTAAAAAAAAAAGAGGGATCGTGGGTGGCTCAGTCATTTAAGCATCTGTCTCTTCATTTTGGCTCAGGTCATAATCTCACGGTTCCTGAGTTCAAGCCCTGAATGGGGCTCTGCACTGATAGCGAGGAGCCTGCTTGGGATTCTCTCTCTCTCTCCCCTCTCACTCTGTCCCTCCCCCATGTTTGCGTGCATGCATGCACATGTGTGCTCTCTCTCTCTCTCTCAAAAATAAACTTTAGAAAATTAAAAGGAGGGCTCAGCTTAGGTAAGAATTAATTGGGTGAAGAGTGCTGCTTGGTCCTGTGGGCAGGTGGGGGTCTGCTTGGTAGGATCGCTCCCTGTGCCGGGTCCCACTTAGCTCAAAGCATCCTGGGCCAGAAAACACACACACACACACACACACACACACACACAAACACACACAAAGCCTACAGGTCCTCACCAAAACCTTCCAAGCCTGATGGGCAGAGTCTTTGTTGACAGGAGCCACGGAGGGGAGGAGGGAAAGAAGTGAACGTTAAACTTGAAGGAAAATAATTGAAAATTATACAACATGTTGCAGGATGACATCAACTAGGACAATCACAGGGTGGCACTGACAATAAGTAAGCAGACAATAAAGGCAGCTACAGAGAGCACTTCCACCACGACCTCGTCAGCCTCAGAGACTTTGTCTGAAAGTGGGGATAATACTACTCCTCCTGCAAGGTTTTGCTTCAAAAATCAGAAATAATACGTGTAGCACGCAGGACACAGTTCCTGACAAATACTAGGCCTTCGATCGTGACAGTTGTAAAGGTAGTCTTATCCTGCACCGCTTTGTACTTTGAAAGTTACCTACGTTTGTAGAGCAAGGATTTTTTTTTTTTTTAATGGGCCACAAAACAGCCAGTTGGTATCCAGGAAGGTGGGAAAGAGGGCACAACCGTGGTCTGTTGGGAAGGGTTTGAGAAGTGAGCAGAACTAGCCTTGAACTTCAAATGAGTGCTAGGGCTCCCCCTTCAGGCAGAGTTTGGTGAGGGTCAGCCCCAAGTGGGGCAGCCTAACTGAGACTCACAGAGCCAGTAAAAACCCTGGGTGCTTCTACACTTGGTTTTGTTTTTCTATTAAAAAAAAAAAAAGTAGTATTACTTATTCAACCAGCTTTGCACAACATTGGCTACAATTACTATATTTAATGTTTATATATTACTATATTTAATTAGAGGATACACGATTTAGAACGAGGTGTTTTTTTTTTTTAATGCCAACATCCTTATCTAAATAAGTAGCTTTCTCCTTAAGCTGGGATGTTCATCAGTGCTTTTTTTCACCCAAAGCTTACATAGAACTAACTCACCCCGCATCTTTCTTAGCTAATAAGAACTCAACTTGCCATCTCTCCAAACCACGGCATCCTTTCTATGTCACAAGTACACACAAGCATTTATTGACCATTAACTCTGTGTTAAGATGTGATGCCAGGAAAGCTCAGGAGAACGTGAGAGAATTATAATGCCTGGGTCTCTGCCCTTGCAGGTTTTCTGATCTGTTGTGAAGACAAACACATACATGAAATGGTTCCGTTAAAGCAAGAAAATAATTAAGTGTGAGCTTATCTACACCACGACTCATACTTCGTTCAGCTCACAGCCCCATTCCCACTCCTCAGTGTGTGCAGTTTTTTGCATGATGTAAGAGCTCAGCAGATGTTTAGGGAATTAAACTGAATAGCATGATGATAGAATAAATGTTGAATGACTATAACTAAAACCCCCTTTGCTGCCTTATTTTTCTCTTTAATACTTGCCACCTTCTACCATATTATCACTCATTTTGTTTATTGCTTATCTGCCCCCTCTAAATGGGAGCTTTCTGAGAGCAGAGATTTTGTATTTCATTCGCTGCATACCCACAGGGTGCAGGCTTGTGTCTGGAACATTATGGCCACCCAATAGGTATTCATTGGATGAATGAAGGAATAAATGAATGTTTAACCATAATTTATCAAGGGGATATATATAGGTGAAATTGAGGTTCCTGGAGTCTTGAGGAATTTCAAACTCAGGGTTAAGGACCACAGGATAAAATACTTACCAAAAGTGTACCGGGGAGTTTGCTGCAGCTTTGTTTATAATCATGGCAAATTGGAAGCTGTTTAAAAGAGGCAAATGACCAAACAAATTATGGTAAGCATCTATAATGCAACATCATAAATCCATTAAAATAGCAACATAGATCTACATTCTTTGGGGAAGATATGGTATATTTTGGAAGTGATAAAATAAAATCATAAAATATAGTCCCATATTTTTTTTAAGATTTTTTTTTATCCTGAGAGAGACAGAGACAGTAGAGTGGGGGAGGGTCAGAGAGAGAGGGAGACAGAGAATCCCAAGCAGGTTCCACATTGCCAGCACAGAGCCTGATGTGGGGCTCAGACTCACAAAACCATGAGATCGTGTCCTGAGCCAAAACCAAGAGTCAGATGCTTAACCTACTGAGCCACCCAAGCACCCCAATGTAGTCCCATTTTGCAAACAATTAATGGTCGGGGTGAGGGGCGGAGCTAGAGGTACATGAACAGAAAAATGTCCGGAAGGATTCACATAGAACATTGTTACTAGGTGGCAGGATTAAGGGTGGAATTTTAATTTCCTTCTTTCAACTTTTTCACAGTGTCTGATTTTAAAACAATAACAATAATATGCATGCATTTTTTAAATTAAAAAAAAAAAGCATTTTCCTTCTTTGAAAGAAGCTGTCTGGGGATTCAATCTGGGACTATGGAGATAATCTGCCCAGGTCCTGACTGTACTTCTGTGCTCATCACCTTCCCCCCCCCCCCCCCCCACTTCTCTGGACTCCCCAGTGACTCTTGTGTGACATAAATTACAGTTGACTATAACTGATCCAGCTAGCCTGGGATTAACTTGAGGGGGTATTGATTTCAGATGGTGGTCAAATTTAATAGCCAGTGGTCATTACAGAGATTTCTCTCTCCATCTTTCTTCTTGACAAAGTCTGCCTTGAATTGCCAATGGAACGTTCATCAGTGAAATCCCTCAGAACAAGATGTCTCAGGTCCTGACAGCAAGATTCTGTGCCCTAGTAGAGAACTGGCCCCAAACTCCACCCCCTAAAAGATCAAACAGTCAGGGCCGTCTCTGGTGTGGTACTAAGAGAACTAGATTGAAGCCTTAGCTGGGTGAGGGTGCCATGGAAGTATGCCTTGGGGAAACTGAGGCATACTCCCCTGAACCAACGTGCCCAGGGCTGTGCTGGTGACACTGAAGGTCCTCCAGGCTTAATATAAGGTTCCAGGCAACCACTTCGTCATACTGGGTATGGTCTAATTACCAATGCTTGTAACTAGTGGGAAAATCAAGTGTTTCCTTTAGAAATACAGTTTCTGCTAGTCCAGAGATCTGGGGGTGGCGCCTGATACCAGGAAGTAGAAAGAGCGTGGACTTCACAATCAGGTTGACGAGGGGCAAGGTCTTAAACTCTCCAAACGTCAGTCCTCTCATCCATAAAGTTGTGTTATCAGTTCATAGTCCACACAATTTCAAAGAATTGCCTGAGATATCGAAATGCCCAACCAGTGCATGGCTCATAGTAGGGATGCAAAAAAAAATATTCATTCTTCTATCGATGCCTATGGATGTCTCCAACTGACCGGGCCCTTCCCACAGAGGAAAATGAAAACTGTTTCTCTACTCACCAAACTGCTAAGGGTTTTCCACACCAAGCCAGCCTCCAGTTGTCTGCAAACACCTGCAATTTCATTTCATTCCGACACTAACCACCCAGAGTTCGAGCAGCTTAAAGACACGGTCCCACAAGACGGTCCCCTATACCAGACACGAGTCACAAGTAGGGGGTCCCCAGGCCACCCACACTTCTGTCCAACTTGGCTACAAATCAAGGGTCCTCACAGCTCCCTTATCAGGTCCAGTGATTTGCTACAGTGGCTTGCCGGACTCCGTGAGACACTTTACCAGAGACAAAAATCAAATATATATTTCTTATTATATCACAAAATCACGATGGGCCTCAAGATCCTGAAAAATTAAGTTATCCTAGTTTCTCATAGCCTAAATATTTATCACTTGATTTATTTAGTGGAATAAAGAAGAAAGTGGAAGTGGGGGGAGGAACAATATATTGAGATCCCACTAAGTGCCAGACACTCTTCTGGAAGCTTTGCTTATACCATGTTCTCACAACTCAGTATTACTGTGTGAAAAGCCCATGGTACAGAGGAGGCCCACAGAGGCTAAGACACTTGCCCAAGATCGTGTTAAGGCAGAGCTGATGTTTGAATTCAAGTCTACCTTCTGCCCAAGCCCATTTCTGCAAACTGTATTTATTTAGGTTGTTTTAGGTGGGAGATATAATATGCGATTCTGCGGGGTGGGTGGGGGTAGGGGACAGTCATCCCTCTAATAGGTGTGATCAAAGTCCAGTTTTATGTCAGGGGCAACGTTGCCCAATTTTTCAGGTGGGGACTGAGCCCGGCTGTACAATACATGACAATAATAACAGTGGCTCATGGGTTCTGACAACTTGCCATATACTGGGCTAAGTGCATTATAGAGATTCTCATTTCATTTTCACAAGTCCATGAAATAGGCATTATCATGCCCATTTAACAGGTAAGAAAACTGACATGCAGTGAGCCTTAAGTAATGCGCCCAGATCAGCAGAGCCTGATCCCAGTGACTCACCGCAGAACTACCCACCTCTCAGGAAAAGATCATCTTGAGCAGACTGGTAGCAAAGCACTGAGCCCTGGACGAGAGCCCACAGGCCAGGATTCCACAGCCCAAAGCACAGACACTGGCCAGCCCGCAGAACAGCTCTCCCTCCCAACTCCGACAGTTAAGCACACCAGCTTGCTTCACAAGATCCAGGGATGGTTCAGAGGATGCCCTTTTGCCCCGTCCCCAGAGGTCTGTTCTCTGTTCTCACCCTGTAGGGCCCGGAGGCCTCTGGGAAAGCCCCAGTCCCAGGAGGAGGAGCCCAGCCCTTTGGCCTGGCCCTCAAGAAAGAGCAGGGCCAGCCCAGGGGGAGCCCCTGAGCTTAGGGTATCAAACGGGGTTACAAAAAAAAAAAAGAAAGGAAAAAAAAGAAAAAAATTGGCTGAGACGGAGATTTATTCACATGCTCTAAAGGAACTTTCGTGACCATGAGTCACCGAGCAACACTGTTTTACATGTGGAACGGTTATGCAAATTTTCTTCCCCAAAAAGAAAAATCATTGTCAGACTAAGAAAAGACACAAACAAAAATAATACATAGAGGAGACAGGAGACTTTAAAAATATAAATTAAATTTCATGAGATGAAGAAAAAATTACATAAGACTACACTTCAGTATTTCTTATTACTGTGCAGTGTAAAATGGTTATCTGTTATAAAATATGGAATTATTTTCCCAAAGGCTCACAGGAAGGCCCTTCCGGGAACACCAGCATGCAGATGGCATTATTCAAGAAATTCAGCTTGTAAATGAATAAACAAGTCTTTGATCTCAGGTCTACACAGACTAGCCATCTGGTTCTGCCCAAATGGTAGAGGGTGTTATCTCAAAGGGCCAGGACTTACTAAAGGAGGTCCAGTTCCCTAATACAGTGGCCTTCCATTTTTTTCAATCACACAACCCTACAGCGATAATTTTTGGACATGTACCCAATATGAGTATAGTTATTTATCTATGAATTATAGATAAATATATCTCTCCCATTAGCTAATATCTCAAGGCTGAACATACACTTAGGGTGAGGTTTATCATAATGCCCGTGGAGATAAAAAGGCACCGTCCCCTTGATAATTTCCAAACCTGTTTTTGCCAACTTCTTTCTGATCTGATTAGATGGCCATTGTTTCTAACCTCATAATATGTCTGACAATGAGCATGTATCAGATTAAGGGCAGTGCCATTTTCTTGTTGTTTACTTGCATATGCAGTATTGGTGTTATCTTCAACACAGTTATTCTTTCTTTGCAGGGTTCTTCTTAAGCCACTCCCCCATTTTGTGAGAACTCCGTTAAAATGAAATAATGTAATCTGTTCATCCTATCAAGTAGCACAAATGAGCTATAATATTCTGAAAGCAGGTGAGTGAAGGAAGGTACGATGGCCACACTGTGTGTGTGTGTGTGTGTGTGTGTGTGTGTGAGACATTCTGTGCCTCAGTACACCCCTTAAGGTCTGATTGTCACATGGGACCAACAGACATACAAACCAAACAAGCATGTATGGATAAATCCATATGTTAAATTTAAGTAAAACTCAACTCCTTTCTAATTTTTAGATATTAGCAGACATTCCAATATTCTTCTTGTATCCCCAACAAATCATGCTGCAGTCCCTACGCTTTCCTCTCTCCACTCTGGGGTATCAGAGGCTACGACCTCATAGACTCAGGTACTCTTGGGGATCACGTCTGTGGATAGATTAGCAGGGTTTTGATCCCACTCTGAGTGAGGCCACCTGCAAATAGACCTCAAACCTCACAGCAACAAAGCCTCCTTTGGAAAGGTTCTAGAAGGGAAAAGAGGTGATGCACAAAACTTTCCATCGCCCCTGCCTTTAGGCAGCCCCGTGACAGCCTCTGACCCAGTTCCTGGTCACTGTGAATGGAGATAGTGGTTGTAGATGAAATTACTTCCCTGGAAAAGTCCATTCATTTGGGCAAAGGAGGAAATTAACAAAGAGCCCTATTTCATTGAGGAAGGGATAATGGGATTTTTTTAAGCTGCTGTTTATTTTTCTCTCGGGTCTTGTGATAATAGTTATGCCTCGTCCTGCTGCATGACACATATCACCAGGGGCTGCAATTGTTGATGTTTTTGTGTTTGTCGCCTTCATTACAATGTGAGCCCCCTGAGGCAGGTGTCAATACAGTCTAGCAACCTGATGCCTAGTAAGGTATCTGGTATAGTAGGTGCTCAGTAAATGTTTTTAAATGAATACACTCCTGGGGATAATAATAATAACCTGCGAGGAACAGAGAAGATACTATAAGTAAAGCACTTAGCACAGGCCAATTGCTCAGTAAATACACATACCATTGCATAAGATAATTGCTCAACCAGTGAGCAATTTTATGATGATAATTCTCAACAATACTTTGTAACTGCAAGACAGTACATTAATTCATGGTTTTGAACTCCCAGTTTCTATCGTAGAAACTAGTCTCCTGAGAAATATCAAGAATCCCGAGCATGCACAGGCCCTGTTGCCACCCTGTGGGATGAGGAAGTCACTGAGCCCGGGGCCCTGGCTCTGTACTTAGAAAGTCACTTTTAAGTAGAATGCATATTATTCAGGTGAGGTGTAAGATGTATAGCTTTATTCCCTCTACCCTTGCCCACCCGATCTGGCATCGACTTTGTTTACGGCATCCTTCCGGGCCATTTGGTGCTGCTACATCTGCTGCTGTTCTTTTCTTTTCTTTTTTTTTTTTTCAACGTTTATTTATTTTTGGGACAGAGAGAGACAGAGCATGAACGGGGGAGGGGCAGAGAGAGAGGGAGACACAGAATGGGAAACAGGCTCCAGGCTCTGAGCCATCAGCCCAGAGCCTGACGCGGGGCTCGAACTCACGGACCGCGAGATCCTGACCTGGCTGAAGTCGGACGCTTAACCGACTGCGCCACCCAGGCGCCCCCATCTGCTGCTGTTCTATAGAAATAGTCTAACCAGTGGCCCCCTCATTCATTGCTATTCCTTCTGCAGGGCTCTACACCCCTTCAAAGTTCCCTTCTAGAGCATCCGCTAAGCACTCTTCCTTCAGAACGCCTATCCCTCACACAGCAGAGACACAAATCCCTTTCCATCCATCCAACCATCCATCCACCCATCCATCCAATAAATAATGTGTTTCTCTTACTCCTACTGTACACTTGGCGTTATTATAGGTACCAGGAATATGGCAGTGAACAAAATAGACAAAACCTCCTGACCTCATGGAGCTTACATTCTAAATAAAATAAATAAGTAAAATATACAGTGTCAGACAGTGATGAGTACTGAAAAAAAAAAAAAAGCCAAGCAGACAAGGGGAACAGGGGGTTTGTGGGTGGGAGGATAGGTTACACATATTAAAAGGGTGGTCGGCTGTGCTCTGAAATCTATAAAACAGGGATGAAAGAAATCGAAGATGGGGCTCCCAGGTGGCTCGGTCGATTAAGCATCTGACTCTTTTTTCTTTTAATTAAAAAAAAATTTTTTTTTTTTAATTTTTGAGAGAGAGGACAGAGTGTGAGTGGGGGAGGGGCCAAGAGAGAAGGAAACACAGAATCTAAAGCAGGCTGTAGGCTCTGAGCTGTCAGCACAGAGCCGGATGCAGGGCTTGAACCCACAAACCGTGAGATCATGCCCTGAGCCGAAGTTAGCGCTTAACCGACTGAGTCACCCAAGCGCCCCTAAGCATCTGACTCCTGATTTTGGCTCAGGTCATGAGCTCACAGTTTTTGCGTTTGAGTGCTGGCAGTGCAGATTCTGCTTGAGATTCTCTGTCTCCCTCTCTCACTGCCCCTCCCCCGTTCAAGCTCCTGCTCTCTCTCTCTCAAAATAAGTAAATAAACTTAAAAAAAAGAAGAAGAAATTGAAGATGACACAAAGAAATGGCAAGATATTCCATGCTCGTGGATTGGAAGAACAAGTATTAAAATGTTTATACTACCCAAAGCAATCTACAGATTGAACGCAATCCTTATCAAAATACCAACAGCATTTTTCACAGAACTAGAACAATCTTTAAAAAAATTTTTTTTAATATTTATTTATTTTTGAGACAGAGAGAGACAGAGCATGAACAGGGGAGGGTCAGAGAGAGAGGGAGACACAGAATCCGAAGCAGGCTCCAGGCTCTGAGCTGTCAGCACAGAGCCCCACACGGGGCTCGAACTCACAGACTGTGAGATCACAACCTGAGCCGAAGTCGGACGCTCAACCGACTGAGCCACCCAGGTGCCCCAGAACTAGAACAATCTTAAAAATTTCATGGAACCACAAAAGACCATGAAAAACCAAAGCGATCTTGGAACAGAACGAAACTGGAGGTATCACAGTCCCAGATTTCAGGAAAAATTACAAAACTGTAGTAACCAAAACAGTACAGTATTGGCACAAAAATAGACACCTAGATCAACAGAACAGAGAGCCCAGAAATAAATCCATGAGTGTATGGTCAACTAACCTTTGACAAAGGCAAAAGAATGCAATGGGAAAAAAAACAGTTTCTTCAACAAATAACGTTAGAAAAACGGGACAACAACATACAAAAGAATGAAACGGGACCATTTTCTCACACCATACACAAAAATAAACTCAAAATGGATTAAAGACCTAAATGTAAGACTTGAAACCAAAAAAATCCAAGAAAAGAGCACGGGGAGTCATTTCTCTAACATTGGCTATAGCAACATTTTTCTAGATGTGTCTCCTGAGGCAAAGAAAACAAAAGCAAAAAATAAACTATTGGGACTACATCAAAATAAAACGCTTCTGCACAGCAAAGGAAACAATCAACAAAACTAAAAAGCAGCCTACTGAATGGCAGCCTATTTGCAAGTGATATATCTGATAAAGGATTAATACCCAAAATATTTAAAGAACTTATACAACTCAACACCAAAAAAAAAAAAATCCAATTTAAAAATGGGTATAAGATGAGGTGCCTGGGTGGCTCAGTCAGTTAAGTGTCTGACTTTGCCTCAGGTCATGATCTCAGCTTTGCTTGTTGGAGCTGCGCATTAGACTCTCTACTGTCAGAACAGAACAGACTCTCTACTGTCAGAACTCTCTACTCTCAGCCTCTCCCCCTACCTCAAAAAGAAATAAATAAACAAACATTAAAAAAAAAGTCACAAGACATGAATAGACATTCCCCAAAGAAGACATACAGGCCAACATCATGGCCAACAGACACATGAAAAGATGCCCAACATCACTCCTCATCAGGGAAACACAAATCAAAACCATGATGAAATATCACCTCACACCTGTCAGAATGGCTAAAATCAAAAACACAAGAAACAACAAGTGTGGGCGAAGATGTGGAGAAACAAGAACCCTCTTGCACTGTTGGTGAGAATGCAAAGTCTTGCAGCCACTGTGGAAAAAGTATGGAGTTTGTCAAAAAGTTAAAAATAGAACTACCATATGATCCTGTAATTCCACTACTGGATAGATACCCAAAGAATCTAGAAACTTGAATTCAAAGAGATACATGCATTCCTATGTTAACTGCAGCATTATTTACAATAGCCAAGATATGGAAACAGCCCAAGTGTCCGTCAATAGATGAATGGATAAAGAAGATGTAGATTATATAGAGACAGTGGAATATTATTTGATCATTAAAAAGAATGAAATCTTGCCATTTGCAATGACATGGTTGGGGCTAGAGAGTTTTATGCTAAGTGAATTAAGTCATACAGAGAAAGACAAATACCATATGATTTCACTCGCATGTGGAATTTAGGGAACAAAACAAACGAAGAAAAAAGAAACAAACAAACAAAAAAACCCAGATTCTTAACTATAGAGAACAAACTGGTGATTGCCAGTGGGTGGAGGGATGGGGTAAAATAGGTGAGGGAAGTTAGGAGTCCACTCATCACAATGAACACTGAGTAATTTTTGAATTGTTGAATCATTATCTTATACGCCTGAAACTCGTATAACATTGTATGTTAACTGTATTGGAATTAAAAATTTTTTAATAAGTAAAATTTTAAAAATAAAAGAACGGAGTGGTCAGGTGAGGTTCCACTGAGAAGGAACATGTGCATGAAGACCCGCAGGAGAGGATTCAGCCAGGAGCCTCCTGGAGGAAGAGCTTGGGGGTCAGAGGGAAGAATACACACAGAGATCTGAGGCGGGAGGGTGTCTGTGCTCCAGAGCAGTGAGCTGGGAGGAGCAGACCAGGAGATGCCATCAGAGCTGGATGGGGCGGGAGCTGTAGGCTCTGAATTTATCTGGCTTCGAGTCTGAGTGAGAAGAGAAGCAAATGGGGGCATGAACTCGCTTATATCCTAACCTGGATCATGCTGGCGGCCATGTCAGTCATAGACTAGGGGGTGGGGGAGATGATGGGAAGGAGGGAGAGGAGGTGGGGCGTGTCAGGGTAAGCCAGGTGAGAGATGATGGGGCGTGGACCATGTGGTAATGGAGGAGGTGGTGAAAAGTAGCTACATTCTGGATATATTTTTAAGGTAGAAAATGGAGGATTTGCTGACAGATTAAATGTGGGGGAGAGAGGAAGTAGCACCCGAAAATGGAGGCCTCGCATGAGGTACTACCCCTTAGCCTCTGGTAGACAGTTATGAAATATGTGTTCCTTGAAGCTTGTGGCCCAAACCAAAGCCAATTTTCTAAATTTGGCCTTTCTTTTTTAACCATTGCTCAAGGCGTGCATTGCTTGAAAAGTAAGTGTATTTGAAGTTTCCAAATAGTCTAACAGTACATAAAATATATGATGTGTGCTGAATCTCTGTAATGAATATCAATCTCTAAAATTCGTTGCTTCCCACAGAAATTCTATCAGCAAAATTAGAATTGCAATTTTACTCTTCTTCAGTTGTCTGATTAAGGTTTCATTTAAGCCTTGGGCTTATTTTCAAAAGCCCCATAAACATTTTACACACCTACTCATATATTACCAAAGTCATTCTGAATTCAGCCTACAGTAAAATTAATTACCATGTCATGAGTCTTTCACATTTCAAGAGAAATCATAAATATTTACTCAGACCTGATTCAATGTCACTTTGAAATGAAAAAATATTGGCAGCAAATTTCTTTGTATGACTGTACATTCTTCAGTTGGAAGATTTCCATGTAAGTATATCCATAAAATTTTTAGAAGACCACTTTCAACATGCAGAGAAGATAATAAATCAACACTCAAGTCTCTTCAAAAATCCATAGACCCATAAAGTCTGCATGCTTTTCCACTTCCTCCTGGGAGTGTACCATGAGGCTGGCCAAGGTGGAAACAGAAGCTGAGCCTGGGCTTGACAGAAACTGCTAAGCTTTCTGGGTACATGGAGGAGACCCGCCACGGTAGCCGAAAATGAAGTCCGCGAGGTGAAGCAGCACAGGCCTGACAGGCTGGAGCCACAGTGGCCAGGGTTTGAGCGCAGCCTGTGCCCCGAAATCCAAAGTCACCCACGTGGCGGGCCTGCAGGCAGGCAGCGTGGTGTCATGAAAAGCACACTAGAGGGAGTAGGTTCAAATCCCAGCTCTGCCACTGCCACACCATGTGACCAAGACAAGGGAGTCTCTCTGTGCCTCAGTTTCCTCTTCTGTAAAAAGTATTGGCTTGAGGGAGTTGTGGTGAGGACTCAAGGTAAGGAGTTTAAAATAAGGTCAAATGCACAATTGGTACTTGGTAGTATATATGTATCTATAGAGATACGTATCTAGAGTTAGAGATACATAGATCCGTCTATACAAATATACACACATACATATGTATACACACCCATATACACATATATGTATATACCTATATAGTATACATACTACATATATATATACACTTATGTAGAACACATGCTATAAAAACAATATATAGATATATGGTATAGTGTATATAATTTAAGTCAAAAAGACTGCCTTTGAGTTCCTGCCTCTGTCATTGATTATCTTACCTCTTTCCCTCAGTTTCCTGGGAATATTAGTGCCTGGAGCTTGTGAGGGTAAAGTAGGAAAATGTGAAAGAATTCTGCAAAAGGCCAAAAAAGTATGGACAGATGTGGACTATTATCATGAGGATATTTGCTTATTCTGCCCTTCCTTGATCACTATTTGCCTCTGCTTCCTGGTGGGTCTGACTTTTTCTTGATGGTCTGGATTGCACGGACCTGGGTCCTTGACCCACCGCCCAGCCACCTACCTCTGAGACTGGTCAGCAGAGCGCTTGCCTCAGGGCCGCTGGCCCTGTCCCTCATGTCCTCCTTCACAGCTGCCCCTTCAAGACCATCCCACCAGGAAGTACAGGGTCTTTAAGACACTGAAGCTGAAGTGTGTAGGTTGAACTTGCTCACACTGATAATTTAGGTCTTCGTGCTCTGTGCTTAGATGACTAAAATAACAGCGAAAAGAGAAGAAGAGGTTATGTGTGGGGGAGGCAGCTCAGGGCCAAACGTGTTCCTCTCGCGTCACTGTTCCACTTCCACTGTCATTAGCACAAGGAGGATTCTGGGCCATTTCCTTCTCTCCAAGGACAAGAAGACAGAGTAGTTAAGTGAAAAGGAGAAAGATCTTAAGCTGGAAGCACACTTAAAATCTAGATCAACAGAGAGCTGTCGAACCCCTCTATTCTTTTCCATCCATTTCCCAAGTTGGAAAAAGAGTTCTTCCATAATTATTCTTTGGTCTGGCTTCTTTTTTGTCACACTTAGCAGCTTCATTGAGATATAATTTAGGTATTATACAATCCTCCATTATGAGTATATGGTTTCATGATTCTAGTTACTTTAGACAGTTGCCCAGCCTTCACTGTAATCCAGTTTTAGAATGGTTTTGTTACTCCAGATAGAAATGCTGTGCCCATGTTAGGCCAGTGCTCACTCTCATCCAGCCCCAGGCAACCGCTCATCTGCTCGCTGTCTCCATCGACTGGCCTTTTGTAGAAATTTCATAAAAATGGAATCATACACTGTGCAGTCTTTTGTTTCCGGCTCCTTTCACTCAGATAATGTTTGAGGTTCATCCATGGTGTCGTGTGTGTCAGCAGTTATTCCTTCTTATCGCTAAGTAGTGTCCGATTATATGGATAAACCTCATTTTGTTTATCCATCCACCAGCTGAGGACATTTAGATTGTTTTTAAAATGTTCCAAGTAAAGGAGGCTGATCCCACTCCTCTGAACACATTCTTTGTTAATCCTTACCAGAAATTCTCCTTTGCAATAAGAGCACAGAACCCCTTGCAACACATTCTGCGGGGTGCCTGTGAAAATACAGCCTCTTCCAACATAACCTCTAAGAGTCCATTATGATCCTGTACACAGGCATACCTCGTTAGAGGTAAATCCAAATGCTAAAGTAGGGAAGTCACCTCTTTTCATGCCTAATGCCTTGAAATAAAGGAATGATCCAAGTGGAGTAGACACATAGGGCTGGAGTACCTACATGTGGGCATAGGATGTTTGTAGGTCACGGTCTATTTATTACTGCTGATCATAGAAAGGAACAGAACATGAACTGAGGGACCTGGGACCTTCTCATCACACCAGCTGCAAAGGAGCAGGCCACATTCCAAAGGAATCCAAAAAGAGAGCCAAGGGTGTGGACCCATCTCCAATCCTTCCTCCATAAGTGTACCCCCAGTGCAGAGACTACTTGTGTCTTGGTATTCTATTTTGTTCTTGACTCATACCCAATTCCCTTCTCCTGGCAGGGGATTGAGAGAGGAGATGCTTCCAAGTTGAGTATAAATGTTACAATGTGGAACAAGAAGGGAGGTGCACAGAAACCCATCACCATCACCGGCAAAAGGACACACAGGCTGTGCTGCTAAAGGACCCTTCACTCAGTCAGTCAACAAGTATGCACTGAGTGCCACCTTGTGGAAGTCAGGCACTGGGGTTGAGGGAAGGCAAGAGTGTCTGGCCTCAATAAGCTTACTGTCCAACAAGAGAGAGTAACTGACAGACAAGTGAATGCAATCCTGTAGACAAGGGTATCCCAGAGCCCCATAAAAAGCACCCTGAGAACACGGGAATGAGGACTAGACAAAGTGCTACAGAGTCGTTGGCATTTCATCTGAGCCTTAAAAAATGGGAAGCTTGCCAAACAACAAGGGAAAAGGAAAGAGTGGTATTTAAACAGCCATCCAAGATGCCTTTACATTATCAGGGATAGAACTGTGCTTGGCCAATCTAAAACCTGGATTTCCCCTGTAACTAAAACAACACACTAGTTCTGAGACCTGCCAAGAAGTTCTAGATCTCTGACTGCCATTCATAGCAGACCAGTCACTTCACCTGTTTACCCACATACTTGGTAAGCAAAGCCATCTGGCAACAGAATAATGGGGAAAGGGATTTACTTCACAACCAACTTGGCCAAGTGACTCCTATTCCATGAAGGATGCCCTACCTGGTGCTTAAAATCTGGCTTCTTGAACCCTCCAGGGAGAGAGCCACAAAGAGCATTGCTAAAAGATTGGTAAATAAAACAAATCTCATGTGTACTGTGAAACAAAGCCGTGCTGGCTAGTCTGCGGATAAGATGGGCTCAGGTTCTACAACCAAGAGGCGTTCTCCACACCAGCCTCTTCCAAACCCAGAGGTTAAGAGTAGCTGCTTTGGGGAACTTCTGGTTAAACATGGCTGGGCATACACATGCTTTCACCTCTGTTTCCCACCAAAAAGCCACTAAGATGATAATATTTAGAAAGTTTTTTTTTTAACCTACAAAAACAAAGAGAATAAGGGAGGAAACTCAGCAGATAATAAATGTATATAAAATTTCAGAAGCTGAGAAGCAGATGAACCAGAGGTAACTGGGAACAAAGCCAGTGAGAGGGCGGAAGTGAGGAAGAAGCAAGCTTATCTGTACTGCAAATCTTAGAAAAGCGAAGGAATGGGAGACACCAGGTGTCTGGGCTGGGAAAAGGACAGTGATGAAAAAATGGAAAGAAGCAATGAGATCCACCCATCCTGTCTCCTACTTTGCCAGCTCCCAGCCCCTGTCCCCTGTTCTGCTCCAGAATGCCCAAAGCAGGGTTATAGTATTCAGGTAAGACTTCCTCTCCAGGGATATTGACTTCCTCTCCAAGAAAAAATGCCTGCAGATACTGACTTCGGGAAATCTCCAATAAACCCACCTGGTCCTCATCTATTACCACTACATAGTAACACCCACTGGACAAGAGCCACTGGACAGGGCTTCCTATCAGCATGTTAGGGCCTTAAAACACTGATAATGCCTTAGCATCTTAAAAATGGACAATCAAGGAGACCTGACATATGGAGAATTCCTACAATGTGAAAGAGATAAAAATAAACCACTAGATAAAAGAAACTTAGAGGAAGAAGAGACAGTACCAAGAACAGAAGAAAACATTCTAAACTCTGTAAATATTATCTTCAAGGTAAGGTAAGATAATTGCATCCATTAACTGGAGCATAAGAGACTCTAAAAAAGCAATACTTGAAAAATAATAAAGAGCTCTTGGAAGTTAAAAATATGATTTTTAAAATACTTAAAGCCAATGAGAAGATTGGAAGGTAAAGTTGAAAAAATGTCCTAGAAAGCAGAATCAAAAGAAAAATAAACGGAAAGGGAAAGGTGAGAAAATGAGAGAATCCATCAGAGGCACAACATTTGAATATTAGACATCCCAGAGAAGGAAAGCAAAGGCAGTAAAAGGGAAGAAATTACTGGGGCGCCTGGGTGGCGCAGTCCGTTAAGCGTCCGACTTCAGCCAGGTCACGATCTCGCGGTCCGTGGGTTCGAGCCCCGCGTCGGGCTCTGGGCTGATGGCTCAGAGCTTGGAGCCTGTTTCTGATTCTGTGTCTCCCTCTCTCTCTGCCCCTCCCCCGCTCATGCTCTGTCTCTCTCTGTCCCAAAAATAAATAAAAAAAAAAAAAGGGAAGAAATTACTAAAGAAACAATACAAGAAAATTTCACAAAACAAAAGAATATAGGCTTCCAGTCCGAAAGGGCCCCTCAAGCGTCTAATGAATGAAAACAAAGCCCACAGCAAGCTTCAGAATTTTGAAATTTCGGCATGCTGAGGAAAAAGAAAAGATTTTAAGGCTTCCAGAGACAGGAGATTCAGGAAGAGATCCCATGCACATTTCTGAAGCTGATAAAGAATCTGAATGGCAGTAATCCCCTCAGAAGGAGCTAGAAGACAATGGAAATGGATCATGGATTTCAAAATTCTGAAGGAAAATGATTTTCAAGAGGGATTCTATGCCTATCCAAGTTATCCATGAAGTGTGAGGTGGAAGGCATTTTCAGACATGCGAGGTCTCAAAAAATGTACTTCCTTGCACCCTCTCAAGAAGCTGTTGGAAAACGTGCTCCGCCAAAATAAAGAAAGAAATCAAGAAATAAGAAGACATGGGATCCAGGAAGGAGGGGATGAACACATAGAAAGCGAGCAAAGGGGACTCCCCAGATGGAATGCTGGGTATTTTCAGGGCCACAGCTGTGCAGACCTAGGAAAAAAAAAGCCAATCCAGAGATGAAAAGCCTGCCTGCAGGACTCAGGAGGAAGGAAGGGAGAAAAAAAGGAGGGAGGGAAGAATGGCTAGAATAACCCTCAACGTTGGTCAGGATACTGAGAGATTTCTCAGTTTTGACAGAGTGTGGGAATTAATCAGTGGTAGGTACTAAGCAGTAAACTAAGTCAACTAAACATGAGGTGATTTTTAACTCCAGAAAAGAACAATTTTAACCCAGAGGAAGGACATTTAATTGGATTATACCATGTGGTTCGGCTGTGACTAACAGTCACTAACAGCGACTAACAAACTCTGAATATTGATTTAAAGAATAGTTTAGGGGCTCCTAGGTGGCTCAGTCAGTTGAATGTCTCACTCTTGGTTTCAGCTCAGGTCATGATTTCACAGTTTCATGAGTTTCATGAGTTTGAGCCCCTCATAGGGCTCTGTGCTGGCCACACAGGGCCTGCTCAGGATTCTCCCTCTCTCTCTGCAGTGGAAGTCACCTGGAGTGGGGACAGAGGTGAAGCACTAGGCAGAAGACGGCTGGTTTTCTTTTCTGTATCTGGTAGACATTTTTGATCTTGTAGGCTGTATCTATTGTTACCTGGGGGGAAAGGATTAACTTTGAAAATAGTTAAGAAGAAAAAGATGGTATGCTTTCTAATCAGGTGGCCCTGGTCTCATTCCTCCTGTGCCACTTACTGGCTGTGTGACCTTGGACAAATCTCTCTGAGCTGCAGTCTCCCCATCTATAAGACAGGTGCTGGCAGGGTCGTCAGAGGTTAGATAAACCATCGAATGTAGAACACACATGGTGAGAGTCGGTGCTGAATAGGGGTATTTGCTGTTATGACAGAGCCGCCTCTCCTGTCATCAACTTCCCTGGCAGGGGCTCCGGTGTTACTTTGATTTCATCAGGATTATTGTTCCAATAAAACACACTGGTAGAAAACCTCTTGGAAAAGGCTACTTGCCCTTTTAATATTTTATCGCTGATGTGCTTTCTAAGACAAATACACTTCGGTGTTATAATTAAAACTCCTGCCAGTACAGTGCCGCGGCCCATGAAGGGAGGTCAGTTCTGCCCAGCGCTTCTAGATCGATCCGCGCAGGGCTGCTGTGGCCGGCTCAGCGAATTCCTGCCCGTTGCTTGCCACGCACAAGCGAAATCGCTGCAAATGACCTAATGTGTGCTTCTGCCACTCAGGAAACTGAGTAAGGAGGTGAAGAAGTGGCAGCAGGGAGACCCAGGAGAACGAGTCCAGGAAAATATGAGATTGGAAGGGCACCCAGGAAGGTGGTGAGCTGTCAAAGAAACACGCCTGCCTTCCCAGGGGGGGATGGTTCTTTGCTTCCTTGTGAGGTTACCAGAGAGCTGGTCTTAATCTGGGTTTGGGTCTCAGAGGGGTCTGCAAACTCCCTGAAATTCTCTGCAGGCTTTGGCGTGAGCGTACAGTTGTCTGGGGACGGGTACGTGGCTTCCCTAGATTTTCAGAAAACCCTGTGCCCCTCAAAACGTGGCATTGCCTGAATATCACCCAAACAAACAGGAATTTGGTACACTGAGATGTCAGTGCTGGGAGTGGCCGTAGGTCTTGGTGGAAGCCCAACGTGGAAGGTGTCAGTCCAGCCTCCTTTCTGCTTCCCTGGACTCCCCACTGCAGACCCTGCCTTGGACCCAGCCTGGTCATGGGGGGACAGCTGCCATGAACCTGGCCCTTCAGCGGGGGCAGGCGAGACCCCACACCACCAGGGCAGGCGGCCTGCCTACCAGGGAAGAGAAATGGGAGGAGGGAAGGCACACTTTGGTGTTCGGCATACTGCCAATCACTTTGCAGCAACCACTTACTTCCTATGATGCCTGTGATGTAGACGTTATTGTCCCCATTTTCTAAAGGATGAAACTGAGGTTCAGAGAAATCCACTTGCCCAGAGGACTCAGCTGTTGGGTCAGGTGGGAAGTCAGGCTGTCCCCAGAACCCTGACACACAAGATCGTTGGGGATCCACACTATATGCTGGCTGTTCAGAGCCACTTCCTTATGGTCTGCTGTCTTCCCCCCGAAGTGCGTTTCCATGTGCATTTAACTATTCACTCAGTCTGTTTCCGCTGCCTGGAGTCCTCCCTCAGATACTGTTGACTTGAGAAAAATCTACTCACCTTCAATATTCACTTCAAGCTTCCTCTATGCCCTGGAACCTGCCCCACCCTCCTCCCAACCTCCGATTCCCCGGGTACACCCCACCCCTGATTTCACTCACTCCCTTCCTTCTTCTCAGTTCCTGTTTCATCTCGCACATACCTTCATTAAAGAGCACAGCACCCTGGGTGTTTTCTTCTCTGTCCTTCTCCTTAAAATGGAAATTCCATAAGGAAAAATGTTTTTGTCTCTCTTATCTTTGAAAACAAGGTAAAATCATATGCAACCACCTCACACCTGTCAGAATGGCTAACATTAACAACTCAGGCAACAGCAGATGTCGGCGAGGATGCGGAGAATGAAGAACCCTTTTGCCCTGCTGGTGGGAATGCAAACTAGTGTAGCCACTCTGGAAAACAGTATGCAGGTTTCTTAAAAAATTAAAACTAGAACTACCCTATGACCCAGCAATTGCACTACTAGGTATTTATCCAAGGGATACAGGTATGCTGTTTGGAAGGGACACAGGCACCCCAATGTTTATATCGACAATATAAACTATTGACAATAGCCAAAGTATGGAAAGAGCCCAAATGTCCATCGACAGATGAATGGATAAAGAAGATGTGGTATACACACACACACACACACACACACACACACACTGGAGTATTACTCAGCAATCAAAAAGACTGAAATCTTGCCATTTGCAACTATGTGAATGGAACTAGAAGGTATTGTGTTAAGTGAAATTAGTCAGTGAGAAAAAGACAAATATCACATGACTTCACTCATATGTGGAATTTAAGATACAAAACATGAAAACAAGAGAAGGGAAGCAAAAAGGGAGGGGGACAAAATGTAAGAGACTTAAATACAGAGAACAAAATGAAGGTTGCTGGAAGGGTTTGGTGTGGGGGGATGGGCTAAATGGGCAAGGGGCATTAAGGAGGATACTTGTTGGAATGAACACTGGGTGTTATATGTAGAGGATGAATCACTGAATCCTACTCCTGAAAGCGTTATTGCAGTATATGCTAACTAACTTGGATGTAAATTAAAACAAAACAAAACCAAACCAAACCATATGCAGCCTTCACTCTCACTATTCAGAACTACTTATAATTCCCCAAATGCAAAAACTCCCCACACCTCCTTGTTCTCTTCCGTGGTGTGGTCCTGTGCCAAACACAATACCTGGTACATAGAATGTGCTCAGTTACAGTGTCTGGGATGTTGGTTGTTGGAAGGATGGGTTTTTTCCTGAACTACACACTCCCCTTCTCCCCTGCACCCCCCCTCCCCGCCCCGCCGCTACTTGTGTTTCCTTGTCATGCTTCTCAAAAATGTTCTGAATGAGGCACAGCTTTTCAAAAGACTGCACATTAGCTCCTGGAGCAATCTCTGTCATTCATTGAAGGAGCAGAGGAAAGGTGGAAAGATTACACAGTGAACCTCTCCAGCCCTCTTGCGGCGGTAGAAAGAAAGACAAATGAAAACAGGAGAGTTAAGTAAGCCTCTCCAGGGAAATGTCCTCTAAAAGAAATGGCAACCAAATCAGACAAGACAGATTCCTGATCACATTTTTCTTGCCTGATGCAAGCGGACAAAGCAGCAGGTTTCCATCCTCCCCACACTCACTGCTCGGGGCCTTTATTTATTGCCTGTTCCATGTTCCTCTCCCTCAAAAAGAGATTTGCTGGAGGCTGGCTCCTCTCCCATTGAGGTCACCAGAGGGCTGCTGAATGCGGGGAAATAGTAAGTTCAGCAAAACGTCAGGGAAGATTTAGTGAAAATGGACTCTGAGTTGTGCCACTTGGTAAGGAGTCGAGCTGGCCAAGACCACACACGTGGAGCCTGGGGCTGCCTCACAAAGGCAAGGACCGGCCGGACCAGGCCTGGGAGACCAGGTCCTGTCGGGCACAGTATTAGACTCCCCAGGAGCTCCAGCAGGTGAAAGAGGACTTCGAGAAGGAGAGTCCATCATAATCATCCCTACAGCCAGCAACCCAGCTATAGCTGGAGCCCAGACATTCCTGTTTGGCATTGATTTGCAGAAAGTACCCGTAAGACCCAGCGATTCGTTCAATGACAGAAGAGGAACGGTAGCAGTCTGCAACATGGAGCCTGATCTAAAATACACTGTGCTCTTCTTAAGCAATGTCCCTGAAATATACCGTGCCCTGGTCTGGAATGGACAGTAGGGCCTCGCCAGACTTCCCACCCCCATGCTTTCCATTTGCAAAGGGACTTTTAAGCTCTCCCATGTGTCACAGAGGTCTTCAGGCCACAGGTGGACCACCGCTCTGGACAGTTCATCCAGGAAAGGAACTTAAATTGAAAGGATCCAGGGGCGCCTGGGTGGCTCAGTCTGTCGAGTGTCTGACTCTTGATTTCAGCTCAGGTCATGGTCTCACGGTTGTGGGATCGAGTGCCACATCAGGCTCCATGCCCAATGCCTAGCATGGAGTTACTTGGTGTCCTTTCTCTCTCCTTCTGTTGTCCTCCTCCGCTCACATTCCCTCTCTAAAATAAAAATAATAATAAAATAAAGGTGAGATTGAAAGGATCCAGGGAAACCTTCTCAAGACTTTGCTAAGGTGCCCAGAAATCAAGCTGGAAACTGAATCCTTCCTCCGTCCTTGTCTCAAATACATGTTTATGGCTTCACATGTTACATCCAAATGTATAGATTCATAGCAGATAAAATCCAACCCAATTCACTCCTTCCCATTTTGGGAAAGGATATGACACATAGCTGTGTAACAGTTAGCCTACCACGAACACCCTGAACGTCAGATGTGCGAGCCTAAACAAGTCACTTTCTGGACCTCCATCGTACAATAAAGAAGTGGCACTTTATGGTCCACAGGGACACTTTGAACTCACTGACGCTGTACGTGTTGCATATCTGACTAGGAGCAAATTTATTTTCCAACACCTTTCTTCCTTCCGGGTTTCATTAAGATAATGACTTTATTGGGTTTATAAAAAATCTTGGCCTTCCTCTCAATGTTGCTGTGAAGCTACCCAAAATTGTTCTAAAAAATAAAGTCTTAAAAACACAAAAATATGAAAAGATACATATGAGAAATTCAAACAAATAAAACAGTACACAGAAGAAAGTTTTTTATTTTTCTTTATTTTTTTTAACGTTTATTTATTTTTGAGACAGAGAGAGACAGAGCATGAACAGGGGAGGGTCAGAGAGAGGGAGACACAGAATCTGAAACAGCCTCCAGGCTTTGAGCAGTCAGCACAGAGCCCGACGCGGGGCTCGAACTCACGGACCGTGAGATCATGACCTGAGCCGAAGTCGGACGCCACCCAGGGGCCCCCAGAAGAAAGTTTTTTTAAAAAATCATCATAAATACAATTATCTATATATAAGCATCACTAATATTGTTAAACATTCTAGACAGCTCTTTGTGCATGCAATCAGAGAGAAGCATGCATAGATGGATGGAAATAATTTTTCAAAAATGGGATTATAGGCTACATGATCGTTTTGGTAAAATTATCAAATTTAACCTTATTTTGTAATTTAACATGAAAAAGACTTCGAAATAAAATTGAAAATGCTCTATCACAAGAAATATATAGTGACAAATGGTCACAAAATTTTTGTCACTCTTCCCTCCCCTGAGAGATGGAATCTCTTTCTCCATGGCTTTGAATCTGCCCAAGCAGCTCCACAGAAAGGCCAACAAGAAGGGAAACTGAGGCCCTTGTCCAATAGCCATAACTGAGCACCCAGCCAACAGCCAGCATCAACGTTGCCAGGCCTCTGAGTGCGCCATCTTGGAAGTGACTCCTCCAGCCCCAGGTGACACAAGATATCAGAGAGATGACTTGCCTGTACTCTGAGCTCTGCCCAAATTGCCAAATTGTGATCAAATACATGACTGTTGTTGTTTCAAGCCACGAAATTCTGAGATAGCTTGTTATACCATACTATATAACTGAAACAAAATCCTTGTGTAGTTAAGACAAAAAGACAAAAAATTGAAGAGTTGGAGTTTCTCAGTTATGTATTTCACTATAGGAAGTCTCAACTGAGGGGTACCTGGGTGGCTCAGTCAGTTGAGCATCCGACTTCAGCTCAGATCATAATCTCGTGGTTTGTGAGTTTGAGACCCACCTCGGGCTCTGTGCTGACAGCTCAGGGCCTGGAGCCTGCTTTGGATTCTGTGTCTCCCTCTCTCTCTGCCCCTTCCTCACTCATGCTCTGTCTCTCTCTCTCTCTCTCTCTCTCTCTCTCAAAAATAAGTAAACATTAAAAAAATGTTTTTCTAAAGAAAGTCTAAATTGAGTCTAGCTATTGAAAAACTATTTCATATCTAGTTCCATATCATATGTTAGTCTTAGTTCCATATTTAAATAGTGAAGTGTCGGGGCGCCTGGGTGGCGCAGTCGGTTGAGCGTCCGACTTCAGCCAGGTCACGATCTCGCGGTCCGGGAGTTCGAGCCCCGCGTCAGGCTCTGGGCTGATGGCTCAGAGCCTGGAGCCTGTTTCCGATTCTGTGTCTCCCTCTCTCTCTGCCCCTCCCCCATTCATGCTCTGTCTCTCTCTGTCCCCAAAATAAATAAACGTTGAAAAAAAAAAATTTTAAATAGTGAAGTGTCTACCATGAGATTTCTCATCACAGCCTCTCAATTCCTAATTTCTATTATTTGGTTCAATCACTTGGCTGATGGATTTTAACCTCAAATGCCCCCACCTCCAAGAAAGAGTTTATGAGTACTATCAAATATCGTTTCCCTAACTGCTCTGTTCTCCCTGTCCTTTTGCTTTGTGTTTACTGTTATCTGAAGCCTTTCCTTTCTGCCAACTTTTCCCAATTGCTACATAGAGTTAGAATTAAATATTGAATCACAAGGTGGGAAAGTTATTGCCTTTTCACTCTCCTTCAGTTCCCTTTAAATCAAGGAGTCTTGAGGGATACCTGGCTGACTCTGTTGGTAGAGGCTACAACTCTTGATCTTGGGGTTGTAAGTTCGAGTCCCATGTTGGGTATAGAGATTAGTTAAAAAATAAAAACCTTAAAAAAATAAAAGAGTCTCAATTTGGCACTAGGGTATGTTCAACATCTTTCCAAATGTATGTAACTTTCCTTTTTAACAAAGGTCAAGGTTCAACACCTTTAACAAGTAACAATGTGGAGTTAGAATTTAATCGTATCAATGTATTTTCATTAGATCTATTTTATTCTATTTTTCATGAGTTTTATTGGGTTTCCACCTACTGTGGTGATATAAGGCTTCCTTTTAAAATAAATTTCTTAGGTTAAAAAAGTGATTTAAAGGAAATATTAACTATACCATATAGAACAGATGGCACTTGAATGTGGCACAATTAAGTCTGTGATACATGAAACTTGGCCCTTAGAGAAAACTTTTCTTTATCCTTTTAAAGAACTGAGACTCGTAACTCTTTTTTTAAAGAATTTGTTAAAAATCTGTTCCATGGCTTTGCTCCGCCCAGTGGGGTATCCTCTCCCCTGTGATGGGGAGTCCTAGAGCCTGTGCTTCAATGCCAGCCCCAAAGTGTTCAGTCCCCACTTTACCCTCATGTCTACGCAACATCCCTTTGCACCCCAGCAAGTGAGAAGCTGGATGAAGAACGGGGAAGTTCTCCAGGAAGTCGCCCTGTGTCAACACCAGGTGAGGAACTTTGCCTGGAGCGTCCCTTTGCTCTTCTGACTGGCTTCCTCATTCCTCCCACCTACCCACCCAGCATCTTGCCTTATTTACCTCCTTTTTTGTCTTCAAGAATGTCAGGTTCCTCTCTAGCTTCGTGTGGTTGTGATTACTCCAACTCCCCTCTTCATTGGTCTCTCAGGCTGGAGACTCTCTTCCATCCACCCTTTCTGGATGCTTCCCTGCTTCTCCTCTTCACTTCCTCAGACCACATCTGTCCACAACGAGGGGTGGGTAGACAACTCTCAGAGTTGCTTTGACTCCCATTCTTTCCCCAGTGACAATTCTGGCCCGTTGGGACCGAGCTTCACGGAGCTGCATCAGAATGTTCCATTTCTTTGACCATCTAATTTGGGTGTTGGTGGCGCGAATTTGTAAACTTTCATCGTTTAGTTGGTGTCAGTGAGTTGTTTTGTTATTATATTTTCCAATGATTTTTACATCTAATTTTTGCAGAGGAAGTTTGCGATCTTGCTTTTTTTTTCTCTCTCTCCTTCCTTTTTTGGGAAGATCTTTGTGACCATCTGAGCTACATTTGGTGTACTCAAAGTGTTGGCCAAGATTTGGGGGCACAATCAAAGTAAAAAGCCCCTGAGTCTCCCACAAGGTTTTGCAAAGCAGTGTGGTTAGTGGAAAGGATTTGAAGCCTAGCCCTTTCTCTTCTGGCTGTGTGACTTAGGGCAGGGCACTGAACTCATTCAACCTTCACTTCTCTCCCTATAAAGGGGCTGACATGGTGTCTGTCCAATAATAAAGGCTCAGAAGATGTTAGTCCCTTTCCCGCATCCTTTTTTTCTTCTAGCTTTTCTCAGTGCCAGGACTGGCCAGACACAGGGGTGGTGAAAGCCAGCTCTGCTGTTTGTTTTGGGGACAAGGGACATAGGGGTGAGTGTAAGGACTGATGTGAATCCAGATTAATCCATGGGCAAAGGACCAGCCTCTGGTTTCCTGCCCCTTAAAGAGCCCTGAGAGTCACACATCTCTCAGAGCCCTCCTAGACTGAGCACACTCCATTCTCCTGCCAAGAAAATGCAGCAACTGAGTCAAAGGCATGTGAAAGATAAGGAAAAGCCTTCACCGGGATAATTCCAAACAGAGCATTGATGGACCCAGCTGTGGCAAGTCGGCTCTCTGGTGCTTTTTAAGTTCTCCAACCACCTTCTCTCTTTCTCTCGCTCAGTCATACACACATCCACACGCACGTATGTTTACACATATGCGCACATTCACACCCAAATGCACACACACATACAAGTTCTCACACATACAGAGACGTACATGTCCACGCTTTCACATATATGCAGACACACTCATCTACACACACATGCACACCCCCACTCACTCATACACACATTTTGTTAAACTCTTTGCCTTTTTAAGAGAAAAAAAATCTCTCCTGCTCTTAGACGTCAGGAAACAATATGTTCTCAGTCACAGAAGGACTGTGCAATGTTATCCGATTTGTTATCACAGCGGCCTGGAAAGCAGCCAACTCAATTAAAATGCAGGGACAGCCAACTCCAGGGGTCAAAACAAAACAAAACAAATGAAAAAACCCAGCATGGGTGAGAACAGAAGAACAACTGACTGCATTTATCGTTTCTTACCAATGACTAAATTTACAGTCCACTGAAAACCAAACCGTGAATTTTCTAGCTGAGTTTTGTAGAGCTCAAATATGATCATACTTATCCCAGGTAGTAGAAGCTGAGTTCACTGAAATTACTTGTTAACCTAATCAGGTGACTGAGCTCGGAACCCATTCTAGGTTGTTGGACGGCTGAGTGAGCAGGCCAGGGGGGTAGGTGGCTTCATTTCCCTGAGACCAGCTGCTGGAGGTGATTTATTTTAGAAACTTGCATGTTCAATTCGTGTGAATAGCAGCTGATTTATCACATGTGCCTAATATGCTATAACCAAAGTATCGTTACGCCCGGAGAGCCTTTAAATTCCCAGGAACCAAATCAGCATCACTGGGCAGACACAACAGACGTTGCCTTCTTACCCCTGTAATGTCTTCCACTTCATTTAGATAATTTTTATGGCAGTGTCATCTGTTTGGCGTGCGCCCCGGGAATCTCAGGAAGAAGGCTGCTCCATCGAGTATGTGTGATACTGGCTGAGCCGACCAGGTTGCTATTGCAGGACTGGTGGGTAGCAGCCCTGTGGTGTCTATTTGCCCAAGCTGGTGTGGGAGGCATTTGGGGGCCAGAGGTGCTTAGTAGCCGCAGAGGTGCAGAGAAGAGGAAAGGCACGAGTGGTTTCTGTCCCTGCCCAGTCTCCTCACCCCGGCTGGCTCCTGCCAACTGTGTTGGCTAACAGGCTAGATTTGATCTCCTGTGGAGAGAGGGGTTAGGACAGAAAGCCGAGGGAACTGCTTTAATGAAAGTTCTGGCAAACTCTGGGCACAGCGGAGGGGGAGGCACCCAAGCACACCAAGTGGGGGGAGAGGGGGTCACGGCCCCCGTTCTACCACAACATGGCAACGGGGCCCAGCAGGGGATATAAAGCTGCGGGAACACTGTGGTGGCAACTCCTGTCACGGGGGCAGAAGACTTGGTCTCTCGAGGGTCACCAGCAATGATAGAGGTCGGTAGCCTCCTTTGAGGCCTTGTATACCAGAGGCTTCCATGAGAAGATCAAGCAAAAGAGTTTGAGGAGACTCTTCTTGAGTCCTTATGAGCTATCCCTGGAGACTCACAGAAACACTGGGGGGAGACTGAATGTCTGGTGGAATGAAATTCTTCCTTCCTCCAGAGAAGTTCAATGTCAACGTCAACGTCGCCTCTTTTGTTCCATCCGCCAAGTGAAACCGGAGGCATTTAGATACACTTCACTCTGCAATCAGTAAGTAAATTGTCCAAACCTGTTTGCAGAGACTGGCTGACTCCTGGGAGCACAGCTAGACTGCAGGTCCCAGCCTCCCTTGAGGTCAGGAGTCTCTAAATGACCACAATCTGGCAAATGGAGTGTAAGCAGGCAAAATATTGCCGCTTCCAGGCCTGGCCCATAATAATCCCCCACCTGTTGTGACCTGTCTCTTTTTCCATCTCTCAGCTGAGTGGACAGGACTCCAAAAACTTGGATAGAGGAGGGCACACAATGTGACTCACAAGAGCCCAGTGCCTGAATTTTTCCACAAAGCAAGGCACCAGACCACAAATACACACGTTGGTGGAATACAAGCAAAAAATAAACCTTGTGCTAAGCCACAGAGATTTCGCGATTGTTTATTATACAAGGCAGGGCTGCTTACCTTTCCTATTATACCATAAAAGTATTATTATCCCCAAACTACAAATGAGGACATTGAAATTCACAGGAGTTAAGTCTGCAGTTCTTCAGCAGTGCTTTTGACCCCCAGGAGACATTTAGGAATGCCTGGAGACATGTTAGTTGTCACATCTGGGGAAGGAGGCCACTGGGTGCCACTGGCACTCAGCGTGAGGAGACCGGGGCTGGGGGGGGGGCACATATCCTAGTGCACTGGACGGCCCCACAACAAAGAATTAGCTGTCCCCGAATGGTGATGGTGTCGAGGTTGAAAAACCCTAGGCTAAGTGATTTGTTCAGGATCACTGAACTAGAAGTAGGTGGCTCAGAGTCTCAGTTCCTTCTCAGTATCAGGTTGTCCCTTTACCTGGAAACTTGTGGATGAGTTGCCCTGTTATGGGGCCAGGTACCCCCATGTCACTTCTTCACACAAGTTTGAGAGGGAGGTTCACTCCTGTGGCCAAAAAGAATCAAGTTGAGAAATTATACACACACACACACACACACATACCTGTGTGTGTGTGTATAAAATATAATATATAAATATAATATATAAAATATAATAATATATATCTTAATAACTTTTAAGGAAGACTAACACTGGTATTTCCTACTGAGTCAACAGTGACCACAAAATAAGTGCTCGAAAATAAATGAACATGTTTGCAGCCGTAACCAGACGCTAATCCTTAAGAAACTGCAGATACAAAGTTTTTCCATTTCACTGCTGGATCCTTGCAGCTTTCTACGTTATCAAAAAAGCAACCAATTTTTTTCTCCTTCCAAAGTACATATCTTTTTTAAAGACATCACTAAAAAGTAAAAAGTTTCTTATAGTCCATCAGCTTGAGGAAGGCATGGTAGCTAATTCCATTCATATTTTTCCATATTTGTATGTGAGGATATTTCCAGATGAGATTAGCATTTGAATCCATGGGCTCAATAAATTGTCCTTCTAAATGTGGATGGGCACATCCTATCCACTGAGGGCCTGAGTAGCACAAAAAGTAGAGGAAGGACGAATTTGCCTCCTTTTCCTCTCTGCCTCACTGTTGAGCTGAGATGTCTCATTTCACCTTCTCCTGCCCCCAGACTAGCATTTACCCCATCTCTAGCTCCACTGGTTCTCTGGCCTTAAGACTCAGACAGAATTATACCACAGGCTCCTAGGTCTCCAGCTTGTAGATGACAGATCATAGGACTCCTCACCCTTCATAATTGCTTGAGCCAATTCCTCACAAGAAATTATATATAATATATATGTATAATATAATGATATATTTTTTATAAAAAATATACAATATATTTTATATAAATAATGTATAAATATAAAATAATATATTTTATATATTTTATAATATATTTTATATAAATATATAAATAATATATTTATATATCTTATAAATATATAATATAATATATTATCATATTATATATTATTATATATTATATTATTATATAATATATTATATTATTTATTATATTATATATTTATAAGATATATAATTATATAAAATATTATATATAATATAATATGTAATATATAATATATAAATAAAATATATATAATATATATTCTTATATATATTTTATATATATATATATAAACTCCATCCTATTGGTTCTGTTTCTTTGGAGAACCTTGACTAATATAGCTAGTATTTCTATGTTTTTTAGTAAGATAAGACATACACACACATACACACATGCATGCATACACACACATAGTAAAGACTGCCAGAGTAAAATTCGTGTTCTCCTCTTCCTCTTTTTTATTTATTTATTTATTTATTTTTAATTTTTTTTTCAACGTTTATTTGTTTTTGGGACAGAGAGAGACAGAGCATGAACGGGGGAGGGGCAGAGAGAGAGGGAGACACAGAATCAGAAACAGGCTCCAGGCTCTGAGCCATCAGACCAGAGCCCGTCGCGGGGCTCGAACTCACCAACCGCGAGATCGTGACCTGGCTGAAGTCGGACGCTTAACCGACTGCGCCACCCAGGCGCCCCTCCTCTTCCTCTTGAGAACACATATAGAATACATTTCCCAGCATGCTTTACAGTTAGATGTGGTCATATGCCTAAGGCTAGCCAATGGAACATGAGCAGAAGGGATGTGTACTTACTCAAGCCTGGCTGTGAGACCCTCCCATTTGAGCTGCTCCAAGGTTTTTTCTCCTTCTAGCTGGTTGGCATGGAGACAACCACATGTTAAAGATGATGGGGCTTTTTTCAGTCTGAATGCTGTATGACTGCTTGGAGGAGAGTCACCCCAAGAAGCTATTCACCTGCTCAGGATTGTCGTGTGAACAAGAAATATACTTCCGCTGTGTACATTCAGGGTCTGTTGATTATCTTAGCTAACATACTGCCCTGCAGCTTGCTTCTTTCACTTAAAAATATATTTCAGACATTTTTCCATGTCAGCACATATACTGCACTTTTTAGAACACAATTTAACTTTTCTGAAATTGGGAGATATCTCATATTTGAGAAGTACAGTTCTCCAGGAAGTTTGCATTAAATGATTAAGGGTGTCTTAGAATCAAGGACAAATCTTACTTTCTAAGGCTTTAAAAAACAATGCCAATGTATTGCTGCTGTTAAAAATCAAAATAGTACCACAAGATTTTAAAGAAAAGGAAAAGTCTCCATGCAGCAGAAATGTTCAGACAAGACAGCTCTTCACTTGAAGTTCCAGTTGAAATAGTTTTGCTAATGAAGAGGCATAATACTGACAATCAGAGGTGCCTGGGTGGCTCAGTCGATTAAGTGTCCAACTCTTGATTTCAGCTCAGGTCTTGATGAGATTGAGCCCAGCATTGGGCATAGAGTCTGCTTAAGATTCTTTGAGCTTTCCCTACTCTCTCTCTGAAAAAAAAAAAAACAAACACAAAAGAAACCTGACAATCAGATCCCCAATACAAACAAGTGGGGTAGGTCTTGATTTTAAGTACTTGAGTCCTATCCAGATTTAATCTTGGGAACTACTCAGGATACAGCCAACAATTGCAATAAAGGTTTTTTTAGTGGCCCATCAAGGGGGACCATCCAAACTAAACTTGGAAAAAATGAAGGCTTTCAGTGGCAAGACAGGAGACAAATTCACCCAATCAACTGGGTGTACCATCTCCAAAAAGATTGAGAATCCCTATTTTTTAAAAAAAAAAATGTTTATTTACTTATTTTTGAGAGAGAGGGAGGGAGCTAGCGGGGGAGGGGCAGAGAGAAAGGGAAAGATAATCCCAAGCAGGCTCTGTGCTGTCAGCACAGAGCCTGACGTGGAGCTTGAACTCATGAACCGTGAGATCATGACCCCAGCTGAAGTCAAACACTTAACCGACTGAGCCATCCAGGCGCCCTGAGAATCCCTATTTTTAATACTGTATTTCATTTGTGTTTAAGAAGAGCTATCAAATTCTTTACCTTTTTATCTCTTGTCAACTTTTCCAGGTTCTAGAAACTTCTTTAAATTACAAACCACATTGGGTATTATATGAGAAATGGAATGTTAGTCCTAGATTTGTGGGCCAGAAGACATGTCTTTCCTTACAGTCTTTTGAAATCTGCACATAAGAAAAGCTTTTCTTATAGGACTAGCTCCATAAAACATTGAACATGAAAAAATAAGCAAGATGCACAGAGGTAAAACTTGACACATTAAAATTAATTTTCCTTATAAAATGCATTTGCTGTTTTCTCTCCGAGGCAATGAGGGGCTTTGTGGTCACTATACAACTCTGTTTTCCTTCTTTTCATGGTTTCTGAGGTCCGTGGAATCCCTAAATTATTCTCTCTGAAATAAGTTTCCTTTGGTGGAGCAGAATTTTTTCTCACTGAAAGAATTGGTGGTTCAAAAATGCCCCTTTTTTGGGTACAGAATAAAATATTCATCAAACATTGCCTCCCAATCTCCCAACATCTATTTATTAAAACTTGTCATCAAAAGTCATGGTGACAAAAAAGTTCCCCAGGTGAAGGGAAAAATAACTGAAATAACTGATTTACATTATGATTTTTATATTCCCAGTCCAGTTTTTCAATATTCCATAAATCTCTATGTTTGTACAGAACATGACCTCTGGTGTGTTTTCTTCCCTCTCAATCACTAGTTATGCCATAAACATACAATCATCAAGAACTGTTGAGTCTTGGGCTATAATTCACTGGAGAAGATATTCAGGACATAGCTTATAAGAGTTTATAAGGTAAATTCCAGAAACTCCCCACCCAATGTCAATTCAGACAAATGAAAAAAAAAGTAAATTCTTTGGAAGATGTGGTTTGTAAAGCTGGGTAAGCCAACATCTTCAAAATAAGACAGAACGCACTATTAATAGGCAATATTTATACCCTTGAATCATGTGGTTTCTCTTGCGGTGAGTAATGAAAACCATTTGATTTTTCTATCCAAGTAATAACCAGTTTTGTTTAAAAAAAAAACCTAGTTTTATTTAAAGCTTTGAGATTGTTGGGAGTTTTTTCCATAGCTGAAAATAAAGTAAAACTCAGCATTGAATGATTCTTACTTCTTTTTTTACTATAAAAAGGAGAAAGCTGCCTATTCTCTCAGCATCCTCTGTGAAATTTGTATTCACTGGAGACTAGATAACCTGACTTGTTTTTTAAATTTTTTTATTTCATCCATGTAGCAAACATTTTTTACACGTTTTATTATTTGTGTATTTATTTTTATTTTAGAGAGAGAGAGAGAGGGTGTGTGCGTGAGTCGGGGAGAGGGACAGAGTTAGAGAGAGAGAGAATCTTAAGCAGGTTCCAGGCTCAGTGTGGAGCCGGACACGGGGCTCTATCCCAAGACCCTGGAATCATAACCTGAACTGAAATCACGAGTTGAACGCTCAACCAACTGAGCCACCCAGGGGTCCCACAAACATTTTAATATAGCGTTCACTTTGTGCTAAGTACTGTTCCAAGCACCTTACGTGTATTAATTCCACTAATCCTGATACTCTCATAGGATTTTCCTGATAATTTCTTCTTTCTCCCCAAACTTAAGAAAACAGTGCGTTATTGCTGTGGATAGGACTAATATTTCAGTTTAAGTATCTTTGTCCTTTAGGATTATCCCAAGCAGATAGAAATGAAGAAAAATAGAAAAATAGAAAATTAACCTCCAAAATATGGTTTGGGGATCATTATCAGTGGAGAAATGACAAATAGGAAAGTGTCCAAAGACGAAAATATTTAACTCTGATCGAGCTTATAGTTTGGGAAATTTACATAAAAACAGGCCAACTTCCAACCACATGAGCTAACTAGTTTGTATTTATTGTATCAAAAAATCAGAAGTTTTGTCACATTCCATAAATTGCAATGCTACAGATCATATACGTACTTAAACGCTTAGGAAAAATATGACAGAATGCTATTGTGTAATAGGATGCTATCCTGCGTGATAGAAGGCCAAGGTCCTAGTTTGGGCTTTCCAGTTTTGTATGTATCTTTAGTTGTGTCAAGGTGTGTGTTACAACAATCCCCTTAAGGAAGGTTGAGGACTGCCAGATGAACTCCTGAGGACCCTGCAGTGTGAGTTCATTTCATGCATCAGTATACCCTCCTCTAGTGTTGCAGGATTTTTTACCTCAATACCCAGGGTTTGTTGTCTCCCCATTCCTAAGAATGAAGAGGTGGACACAAAATGAGCGTCAGTCAAAAGTTTATTAGAGTATAAGAACAGAAAGGAAGAATAGTATGAAGGCTCTCTTTACGGAGAGGGGGCATTGCCCCGGACAATAGGCAAGGGTCTTTGTTTCATAAGGTTCCTGTCAGCCCCACCCCCTTTCCCTCCCCCTCATTCTTTCTCAGGTTCTACTCTTATTGGTTGGATAACTGTAGGTGCTGGGTTGTCCATTCCTGATTGGCTCGATTCATTGCTTGAGGAGTCAGACAATGGTCATACTGTCCCTTAGATAAGGTAAGCTTTATGGTTTTTTTTTTTTCATTTTTTTTAATGTTTATTTTTGAGAGAGAGACAGACAGACAGACAGACCATGAGTGGGGTAAGGGCAGAAAGAGGGAGACACAGAATCCAAAGCAGGCTCCAAGCTCCGAGCTGTCAGCCAAGAGCCTAATGCGGTCCTCAAACTCAGGAACCTCAGGATCATAACCTGAGCTGAAGTCCGGCATTTAACTGACTGAGCCACCCAGGCATCCCATATGGTTTACTTTTTTACTTAGGTATTTTGATTGTCAGATTCCTGAGGGGAACCTGAAGGGGAGAAGGTGATGTCTGTTACATTGTGTTGTTTTTTTTTAATGTTTATTTTTAAGAGACCGAGAGAAACAGAGCACGAGTGGGGGAAGGACAGAGAGAGAAGGAGACAGAGTCTGAAGCAGGCTCCAGGCTCTGAGCTGTCAGCACAGAGCCTGACATGGGTCTCAAACTCACGAAGAGCAAGATCATGACCTGAGCCGAAGTCGGAAGCTCAACCAACTGAGCCACCCAGGTGCCCCAGTGTCTGTTACATTCTTAAGAGGAAACTGACACCCCAACGAGTTTGCTGTGGTCAGATGCTCCCAGCATTGTTCCAAACTATGTGTTTTTCCCCACCCAAGGACCTCAGGTCCTAACCTTTCCTTCTCTGCCCATTTTATCCTATCTTTTCCCTATCATATTAGCACACTAGTCTTCAAACTGGGATTCACAGAATGCTAGACTTACACAAAAATAAGGCCTTCCAAAAAGGTATGTTTCAGAAATGCTTTATATTATGTGGCCTTCCTGGAGATGCCCACTATACCAAAGACCCTGAGGAGCCCTGCAGGAAAGGAACTTAACCTAACCTTAGTGTTCTGGGAATGCAGCTAGAACTACTGGTTTACCTAGTGAGCTCTGGAATATGCATCAATGCTTGAGGACAAGCACTTTGCAGAGAATGGAGTTAAGACCTGCATTTGGAGGTTTCTTTGGTGGTGTTCTCTTTCAGTTCTTACATGCAGATGTTTGATTTAATCATACATCTCAGTTCATGGCCTGTGATACTGTGATTTATAATAAGAAATATATATTTGGTCTACGGCCATACCACCCTGAACGCGCCCGATCTCGTCTGATCTCGGAAGCTAAGCAGGGTCTGGCCTGGTTAGTACTTGGATGGGAGAAATATATATTTGGTCTTTGTCCCCTCCCCTGGCACAGAACTCCTAAAACCCTTGGAATTTCCTAAGTGATAAGGTGTCTTTTGTTATTCATAAGCCCCTTTCAACTGATGAGGGACCATAAGGCAAGCTGAGGTCCAAGCACAAGCTAGCATTACCCCTCCCACCCCTGGTGGGATATGTGTAACATTTCTCAGGCACTCTTGGCTGCCTAAGAACAAAGGAAAGGGGAAAACAAATGGTTAACTGATAGAGATCACAGTCATACAGGACAGGAGTCTCCATCAGTTTACAAATGTGTTAGTAAGTTACAAGGAAAAAGCAATCTTATCAATAGCCTGGTCTCCAGAAACCTATAGACTCAGTTTCCTGGAGCCCCTAACATCACCCTCCCCTCCATAGTGATGTGAGGAACAAAGGCAAGAAGGAAATCGCAGGTATAACTAAATTTCCTTATAGACTGAAGCCCATTGACAAATACTTGAGGCAAATGCAGAGCATAACATTTCTCCAGGAACCCCCTACCATCCTAAAGTTAATGCCTGACTAGAGGAAAAACAACCTTAGCTTGACAATAGCAAGGCCTCAGGTATCTTAAGAGTCCCCTTTAGCTTATGAAAGTCCTTCTGGAGACCTTCCCTGTGCCTTCACCTCCCCCAACTCCATAGTTTATAACCATTCTCCACAACCCCAGGGCAGCTCTTTCTCCCCACGGGTCCTGTCCCCCTGCTTTAATAAAACTACCTTTCTGCACCAAAAACATCTCAAGAATTCTTTCTTGGCCATCAGCTCCGGACCCCCACCACCACTCCAAAACCACACCAGAAAAATTTTGAGAAATACATATTATAAAAATGGCACAAGAAAAATAGAACACATGAAAATATCTGTATCAAAGAAAAGTAATGTATAATTGAAATCCTTCTCTTAATGAAAACTCCAGGTCAAACAGTGAATTCTTTCAAACATTTAAGAAAGAAAGAATGCCAATCCTACACACTCTTTCAGGGGGAAAAAAGTGGGGGGGATCAATTCCCATCTTATTTTATGAGGCCAATATCACCTTGATATCAAAAACAGAAAAAGAGAAAATTGAACTAGAGAGAGACCAATATCCCTCATGAACATAAAAGTAAAAATTCTCTTTTTTTAAAAAAGTAATCTCTACACTTAACATGGAGCTCGAACTCACAACCCTGAGATCAAGAGCCACGTGCTCTACCAACTGAGCCAGGCAGGCCCCCAAGGTAAAAATTCTTAGTAAAATATTAGCAAATTTAATCCAATAACAATTTTAAAAAGATAATACCCTATGACCAATGGAGTTTATCCCAGAAATGCAAAATTGGTTTAGCATTCAAAAATCAAACATAATTTACCATGTTGACAGAATTAAAGAGAAAACTATATGATCATCTCAATAGATACAGAAAAAGCATTTGGCAAAATTCAATACCCATACATGATTTAAAAAAATAACAAACTAGGAATAGAGGAAAACTTCCTCAACCTGATAAAGTGCATCTATGAAAAATTTACAGCTAGCTCATACTCAGGGGTGAAGGACTGAAGGCTTTCTCTCAAATATCAGAAACAAAACAAAGATGTCCACTCTTCTATTCATCATTGTGCTAGAATTCCAAACTAATGAGAAATAAAGAAAGAAAAATAACGAAGAAGCATATAGATTAGAATGGAAGAAATAAATTACCTTTATTCACAGATGACATGTTCATTATATAGAAAATCCTAAGAAATCTACCTTCAAAGTTTCCACAGCTAATAAGTGACTTTAGCAATGTTGCAGGATATGAGATAAATATTCAAAAATCAATTATGTTTCTAAAAATAAAAATGAATAACTGAGAATTGGAATTTTAAAATACAACTTATAATGGTATCAAGAGTATAAGATACCTGGGGCGCCTGGGTGGTGCAGTCGGTTAAGCGTCCGACTTCAGCCAGGTCACAATCTCACGGTCTGTGAGTTCGAGCCCCGCATCAGGCTCTGGGCTGATGGCTCAGGGCCTGGAGCCTGTTTCCGATTCTGTGTCTCCCTCTCTCTCTGCCCCTCCCCTGCTCATGCTCTGTCTCTCTCTGTCCCAAAAATAAATAAAAGTTTAAAAAAAAAATTAAAAAAAAAAGAGTATAAGATACCAATGGATAAATTTAACAAAATTTGTGTAAGGCCTGTACACTGAAAACTATATAACATTGCTGAAAAAAAGTGAAAGATCTAAATAAATCAAAAGAAATACCATGTCCATGGATCAGAAGACTGACCATTGTTAAGATGCCATGTCTTCTCAAATTGATCCTAGATTCAATGCAATCTGAAATTTTTTTTAATTTTTTAAATTTTTTTATTTATTTTTGAGAGAGAGAGAGAGACAGAGTATGAACAGGGGAGGAGCAGAGAAAGAGGGAGACACAGATTCCGAAGCAGGCTCCAGGCTCTGAGCTGTCAGCACAGAGCCCTACACGGGGCTTGAACTCACAAGCCGTGGTATCATGACCTGAGCCAAAGCTGGACACTTACCCGACTGAGCCACCCAGGCGCCCTTCAATTTTTTTAAAAAGAGAACTTTTTTGGTACAAGTTGACAAGGTGATTCTAAAGTTTACGTAGAAATGTAAAAGGGGATGGGGCACCTGGGTGGCTCAGTCGGTTAAGCATCCGACTTCAGCTCAGGTGATGATCTCACAGTCCATGAGTTCAAGCCCCGTGTCAGGCTCTGGGCTGACAGCTCAGAGCCTGGAGCCTGCTTCGGATTCTGTGTCTCCCTCTCTCTCTGCCCCTCCCCTGCTCATGCTCTATCTCTCTCTGTCTCAAAAATAAATAAAAACATTAAAAAAAAAAAAAAAGAAATGTAAAAAGGGGCATCTGGGTGGATCAGTCAGATGAGCATCTAATTCTTGATTTTGGCTCTGGTCATGAACCCTGTGTTGGGCTCCACACTGAGCATGGACCTACTTAAGATTCTCTCTCTCTCTCTCTCTCTCTCTCTTCCTCTGCCTGTCTCCCTCCCTCTCTCTCTCTCTCTCTAAAAAAAGGAATGCAAAGGCCTATAAGAGCCAAAGAAATTTTGAAGAAAAGGAACAAAGTTGGGGGACATGCACTATGTAATTTCTAGACTCACAGTGATCAAGAAACCATGCTATTGGCATTAGGGTAAATATATAGAATGATGGAATATAATAGACTCTAGAAATAGAATTGCAACAAAGTTGGCAGGGTAATTCAATGGGAGGAAAGACAGGTGTTTACAACAAATGGTGTTGAAACTAATGGATATCCATATGGGAAAAAAATAATAATAGACCCAATTCTTATGTCACACCATACAGAAAAAATTAACTTGAAATGGATCATAGTCCTAAATGTAAAAACTTAAACAATGAAATGTCTAAAGATAAACATGGAGAAAAATCTTGACCTTAGGGAAGCAAAGATTTCCTAGGACACACACAAAAAGCACTAATTATAAAGAAAAAATAATGGACAAATTGGACTTGATCAAATTTAGAACTTCTATTCCTCAAAATATTTCATTAAGAAAATAAAAGACAGGGGCATGTGGGGGTGGATCAGTCGGTTAAGCATCTGACTCTTGATTCCAGCTCAGGTCATGATCTCACAGTTCATGGGATCAAGCCCCATGTCAGGCTCCTTGCTGACAGAGGGGAGCCTGCTTGGAATTCTGTCTCTCCTCTCTCTCTTCCCCTTACCCCACTCACTCTCTCTCTCTCTCAAAATAAATGCCAACATTTTAAAAAGAAAGAAAAGAAAAAGGAGGAGAGGAGAGGACAAGAGAGGAGAGGAAAAGAAAGGGGGGAGGGAAAGGGGAAGGGAAGAAAAGGAAAGAAAAGAAAAGAAAAGAAAAGGGAAGAAAAGAAAAGAAAAGAAAAGAAAAAAAGAAAAGAAAAGAAAAGAAAAAAGACAAGACAAGCACTGTCTTGAGAGGGAAGATTCCAAAGCCAAGGTTAGTAAGGCCAAGGAGTCAGGAAGCTTTCCCATCCAAGGGAAGAAGATTCCAGATGGCAGCTTCCTGGTTTCTTTGTCCCTGACTTTGTTCAATTTGGATTTTACTGAAGACTGGCCGCCATCTCTCTACAAAAGTATAACAGCATTCAGCCAGTAATTTGGTTCCTGCCCACTCCCCAGACTGGAATTTACACAGCTGGATAATGAAGCCAAGTGAGGATGATCCCTAAACTCACTTTGCTCGTCACAGAAATCATAGAAATGGAGTCCTTGACCAAAGCATGGGTCTGTGGATATGTGTATGGTCATTTTTGTGGGTTTTTTCTTATTTTATAAAATCAGTGTATGTTCATGATTTAATATAATCAAAAATGCAAATTAGTTATCCAGAGCTGATTGCTTGCAAGTGACAGAAACTCAGTTCAAATAGCTTAATCAGAAGATTGTTGGGCCACCTAACCAGCTTCTTCTGAAACTTTAAGAACAGCTGGATCCAGGGGCGCCTGGGAGGCTCAGTCAGTTGAGTGTCCAACTCTTGATTTCAGCTCAGGTCATGATCCCAGTGTCATGAGACTGAGCCCCTGCATCAGTCTTGTGCTGAGCCTGGAAGCTGCTTAAGATTCTCTCTCTCTCTCTCTCTCTCTCTCTCCAAAAGAAAGAAAGAAAGACAAAAGAAAGAAAGAAAGAAAGAAAGAAAGAAAGAAAGAAAGAAAAAGAAAGAAAGGCTGGATCCAAAGTTCAACTGTCATCTCTGTCCACTATCAGCTCTCCATCCTTCATTGTGTGGGTGAGCTACATTTTTACCTACTACCCACTGTTTTCTCCAGGCAACCAGGCAGAACAGCCACCCAGAAGTCACATCTTTTCATTTAGCAACTCGAGAGTAAAAAGGCAAGCACCTTTCCCAAAATTTGCATCTCAGGGCAAGAAAGATTTATGATTGGTCCTGCTACAGTCAAGTGCCTTGACCCCCGTCCGCTACCAGGAATGTGAAAAAATACCGATCACCGGTGTAATCTCCTCATGTTAGTTAAAGAGAATTTGTACGCTTATTGCATCTCCCTCCTTAGAGAAGGTGGCATGGCGCTGTCACAGCTTAAACCAGTCTTCTTATAGTCATTTGTTCTTTCATTCATTTGTTCAACAAGCGGCCTGCAGTGCGCCTTTTCTGTACTGGGAACTGAGGATTCAAGATTAGATACAGCACGTGCCATCAGCTGCCGAACTAGAGAATCCTGATCCAGTTAAAGGAACGTCTACCATTAGTGGCTCTTCCAGCAGGAGTCCCAGCGTGGAGATGAGTCTCAGAGAAAAAATATTTGTACAGATGCCTCCAAGAACTTCAAAATGCAGTCGCTGTTGTCCTGACTCACAATTATAGGGGAACATCCAGATTCTCTAAAGCCCAGATTAAATGGTGTCTACCTCCACCCCATTGTGTGAACTTGGATGTTTAGTTACTTATTCTAAGGTAGTATTACCACCCAAAGTTACACACAGTGCCATTTGAAAAACTAGTTCCAGCAAAAGTTGCTTAACTAATATGGAAATATGAGGAGGAATGGTCATTTCAGTCCAACAGAGCAGGAATTGGGGTCACTCCAATCATCCTGGGTAATTTCTATTGTATAATCATAAATTTGCCTTTTCTATAATTAGACTCTGTTCAGGAGGAGAAACAAAGTCCCCTAGTTCTTCAATTAGTAAATGTTTTTAGGGGTTCCTGGATAGCTCAGTCAGTTAAGCTTCTGATTCTTGATTTTGGCTCGGGTCATGATCTTATGGTCATGAGATTGAACTCTGGATCAGGCTCCACACTGTCCATGGAGCCTGCTTGGGATTCTCTCTCCCTCTCTCTCTGCCCCTCCCCTGCTCTCTCTCTCTCTCTCTCTCTCTCTCAAAATAAATAAATAAACTTAAAATTTTTTTAATTATTAAAATTTTTTTAAGTTCAAGTTTTATTTTC
The DNA here is from genome assembly GCF_016509475.1 of Prionailurus bengalensis. Classification (NCBI taxonomy): domain Eukaryota; kingdom Metazoa; phylum Chordata; class Mammalia; order Carnivora; family Felidae; genus Prionailurus; species Prionailurus bengalensis. The sequence continues at coordinate 98,058,278 of NC_057345.1, forward strand.
TTAAGTAATCTGTACACCCAGTGTGGGGCTCGAACTCATAACCCTGAGATGAAGAGTCAGACACTTCCAACTGAGGCAGCCAGGTTCCCCAATAAATATTTTTAACCTCCATGGGTATTAAAATATCAAAAAACTAAAAAAAAAAGAAAGATATAAAAAACCGTATTTAAAATGCAGCTTCATCCCATCATGCTATACAATTTTGCTTTTCGTCTTTTGTTGTTATGTTCATGGATAACAATGAAAATAAAATCTTAGTGCCAGCTACTTTTTGTATACAACTCAACCTTTTCCCCTATCTTTTAAATAAGGCATGGAAACCTTAAAGCTAGTTGGAGCCAACATTTTCTGCATTTTCAAAAAGAGATCTGGGGCGCCTGGGTGGCTCAATCGGTTAAGCATCTGACTTCAGCTCAGGTCATGATCTCACAGTCCGTGAGTTTGAGCCCTGCGTCGGGCTCTGTGCTGATGGCTTGGAGCCTGGAGCCTGCTTCGGATTCTGTGTCTCCCTTTCTCTAACCCTCCCCCGTTCATGCTCTGTCTCTCTCTGTCTCAAAAATAAATAAACATTAAAAAAAAAGAGATCTGATTTTCAACAGAAGATACAAACACACAAATATAAGTATATGCACATTTGTATACAATGTATATAAAAGACACATTGAGGGTCATATTTTTACTTGGACCAAAGGAATAGTCATGGCAGAATTCCTTAAAATAATGTTAAATATTCCATTAATTTTGTACTAAATATTAAATTGAAAATAACTAAGTTCAATTTACATTCAATGTCTGGGGAATACATCCATGTGTAAAGACAGACACACTAGCAAAGCTTTGACAAGTGTATGTGTGTGTGTGTGTGTGTGTGTGTGTGTGTGTGTGTTTCTTCCAGGAATGGTCCATTCAGAGGGCCACCTGAGCCCCACTCTCCTTTCCAATTCTATGATGAGCCCATACATACATTTGCTGATTACCCTTCAGGTCTTGAATCCAAATTAACATTTGGTTGGTGGCAGTTGTAGGGGAAAACGTAGCACAGCAGATTGGAAATTTATGAACCTCCTGGAAAAGCTATTTGCTAAGCTGTGTCAGATCTGCCTGAGTAGGCTGTGGCAGCTGCAAAATTGAAGCACCCGGGGTACAGATGGTGCTCCTGTCACATGGCCAAGGGTTGGCTGTATCCCTCACATCAGCCAATGGAGGCCCGGCTCGTAGGGCACCTGCAATCCACTCCAGCCACCACCACTGCCACACAGGGCTGCAGCCTCGAGACAGACATGGTGGCAGAGAAGGGCAGGCTCTTGTTCTGCTCCTACATTTACCACAATATGTGATGGCATGGGCTTGGAAGAAGCACCTGGAATACTTAGGAAATCAGTTACTACCCAGAATAGATACCTCCCTCCAGCAGCGCAAATCCTTCCACATCCCACTGAAAGGTATCAACTGTCCAATCTGGCATCCCAGGCCCTGGAGCCTTCTGCCTTCATAAGCTTGCACAGACCTTCACCTTCCAACAGGCATTTCTGGCCCTTCCACACAGCCCAGGTTATTCCTCTAGGCTGTGGCTTGTCAGTGCTTAAGGTTCTTGATGTTTAAGACTCCGTTTGTCAGGAAGATCAGTAAACTGGTACATAAGTAACAAGATAAAGAAGTCGAGATGTCATAGGGACACACGGGACGATTCCTAGGAAGACTCTTGAGTCAGTTTTCAGTTCGGTGTGTGAACTGAAACCTGAAAGGTTTGCATTAGGCAGTTGCAAGGCAGTGGAGCGGGGGTGCTGTGGCAGGAAGTGCCCCATGCAGAGAGGCCCTAGGGGCTCCAGACTGAACTGAAACAAGCACCAGGGAGGAGGTGGGACTATAATAATCTGTGCCTCTTTTTATTTTTCTTTGTTTGCACTTTTAAGTTTATGTCTGTGTTCTCTCATATTATTATTGTTTTATCCTCTGTGAAACACCCAATTCTTAACAGAGTTTGGTAAGCACAAGCATTGCAATGCTCCGTAAAATGTTGCTGACCCTTAAATACACATTTTTTAAAAATTCTATATGTCAAAATTGGAAGTACCCAGAAAATACTTCTGCTGCATCCCAAGGTACGATGATTGTCTATAGGCAAAGCACTTGCGTGGTTATTTGAGTTGCAAGCTGAACTAGCCACTTTTTTTCATGTAATATCATTTCTACTTCAAAGAATGATTAACAAGCCGTAGTTATTCAGAATTGGGTATCTGGAAGTCAAACTGTTGAAAATGAACAAGTGAACCTGTCCTTTAGTTGAAAACAATATTTGTAGCCAATGACAAAATTTGAGCTCTTAACCAAAAAATTAGAATTTTAGAAAACGTTTTCCTCCCCCTTGAGTTTGATAGCTTCCTGGTACTTAAGACTTTTCTAATGAAATTAGTGGTAATATTAACAAATATGATTTTTTATAATAAAATGAAATGTGCCAACACTTAGAAATTCTGCATAATTCAATATGTATAAACCAGTATCTTCCCAATGACCAATGCATGTTATAAAATCATACATGAGTAGAAGATCTATTCAAAGTGTAAGATAGATCAATACATTTTACTGTGAGTATGAAAAGTTCATTGATATAGATTCAGATTTCATATTGCAGCTAACTATTAACAAACCAACCCCTTAGAGAATTTTAATACATATATTTTATATATGTATATATATATTATATATTTTATATATATTATATTTAATATATAATCCACAATTATCTCCTTTTTTTCCCTGAGCAAAGGAGATTCTCTTCACATACTTCAATCAAAACGACACATCACAACAGATTGAATGCAAAAGCAAACATCCAAGTCTTCTGTCAAGCTAGATATGAAAAAGATTTGCAAAAATATAAAATAATGCTGCCCTTTTCAATAACTTTTTGTTCAGGAAATATAGGGTTTTTTTTTTTAACAAAAATGTTAGTTATGTTAACCTGTAATGGATTTACGATTGTCACTTTTAATTAACACATAAATATATTTTTAAATTTCTGTTTTAATTTCTTCTTTTATAGAAAACCTGTTTGCCAGATTATTTTTTTAAATCTTTTAAGTATTTATTCATTTTTGAGAGACAGGGAGACAGAGTGCAAGCAGGGATGGGGCAGAGAGAGAGGGAGACACAGAAACCGAAGCAGGCTCCAGGCTCTGAGCTGTCAGCACAGAGCTGAACACGGGGCTTGAACTCACCAACCGTGAGATCATGACCTGAGCCAAAGTAGGGTGCTTAACCAACTGAGCCAGGCGCCCCTCAGTTTTAATTTCTAATTCAGTAAACATCTATAGATCTGGGTTGCCAGGTTTAGTAAATAAAAATACTAATATTGCATGAGAATACATGGCTATACTAAAAGTATTTCTCTGAAATTCAAATTTAGCTAGGCATTCTATATTTTATCTGGCAACCCCACTATGGATATAATTAATACACAAAAGCTCTTTGGGATTCTCAGTACTTTTTAAGAGTGTAAAGACGTCTGAAGACCAAAAAGTGTGAAGGCTGCTCTCTTACATTCTGTCCAAGGCCCCCACCTTCTGTTCACAGAGTTAGCAAGTATCTACTACAGTGGATCATGGGTGGTCCCCTGGATACGTCAAGAGCCCACACTCTAGACAGCTTCGTATTTTCACTCCCCAGGCCTTGCAAGATAAGACAAGAGCTTTCTCCCTCTAACAAAGACCCTTGGTCCCTCCACTCCGTCTTCTCCCATCCAAATTGACTTTTTATCCTCTGCTCACCCTTCCTCCAGCCCCATCCTTAACTAGTCTCTGAAGCCAACAACTTCACACTGCAAGCACTCATCAGACATTTTCGTCTGGCCCTTAGCCCTGCTGCATAGCTGAGTCTTCGTTTGTCCTTGGGGTGGGCTAGAGGAAGAGACAACGCCCCCCAGGGTACCCAAGGCAGGAGGATACAGAAATGCACAGAACGCAGATTGCTATTTGCACATAATTCTTAGCTACTCTTGCAGGTCAGAATCCTGACTGTCCATAAGACCAAGATGGCTTATGGTCTCTCCTCTGAGGCCCTGACCCATATAACCAGCTGCCTATTCCACACACAGCCCCTTCTACCTGGAACATTCCCCCTTTTCAAAGCTCCACTGTCTCCTCTTTTGAACTCAAGTCCCACTGAGTGCAAATGTTGCTTTCTCAGAGAGGCTCTCTTTTATGTTTTGATCTGAATTAGAGTCCCTCCTCCCATATTACCCTGTTCTTTTCCCTTCATAGCATTTATCATCATTTTCATCTTATATTTGTCTGTGCTTGCTTATTTATCATCTCTCTCTCTCAGTACAATGTGGCCAGCAGGAGGCAGGAACCATGTCTGCTCTGCCCAGTACTGTTCACCCAACAATTAAGTGCCCGATAGAAATTTACTAAATAAATTAATGAAGATAGAACTATACCTATTACTTGTTTGGATCTCTCTTTTTTAATGTAATCATGGGAAGCTATAAATATCCCTTTAAGTACTGCTTTAGCTGCATCCCACAAATCTGGATATGTGGCATTTGCAGTATCATTTCAGTTTAAATATCTTCTAACTTCATTTCTTGTTTTATGGCCCACATACAGTCTGTCTTGGTGAATGTAGCATACACGTTTGAAAAGAATTATAAGGTATAGCGTTCTGTAACATCAATTAGTCCAAGGTGGGTGATGGTGCCATTCATTTGTATCATGTGTATCTTTACTGATTTTTTTTTGTTGTTGGTCTAGTAGTTCCATCAATTGTTGAAAGGAGGGTTTATACTTCAGGTATTTTGAAGCTCTGCTATTAGGCACATAAACACTTACAATTGTTACATTTTCCTGGCAAGTTGATCTCCTTGTCATTATGAATGCCCCTCCTTTATCCCTGGTAATACTTTTTATCTTGAAGTCTGTTTTATCTGGTAAGGGTCTCCCTCTTAAACTGAAGTACCATTTAAACTCCAACTTTTTTACGTTTTCGCCTCTCTCTTATTCTCCAATCTCAGCGCTGAGCTGAACCAAATTAGAAAAGTGGCATGGACCAAAAAGCTAATTTCCTCTAATGCAGAAAGAGAGCTGTAGCCAAGGCCAGCCCATCCCCAACTTTCCTCCCTGGTGTAACAGTTCAGCCTCTCTCTGCTCCCACGGTTTGCTCTGAAAGTTTCCTTGTGAATCATGCAAAGCAGCTCTACCCATTTCTAACATTTTTATGCCGTTGACGTTATTAAACCTGGGGTTTTCAATAATGCATGAAAAGAAAAATCATTTCATGGCTAATAAAGCAGGGTTAGCAGACAAACTTTTTGACTAGAGCATCTAACTACGAACACAATCGATGCAACTTTAACAAGCGTTTCGGTCTAGTGTAGATTCAGAGGAGAATTGTCTGGCACTCTGAGGAAATCAAGTACAAAGTTAACTGTGATTTTTCTTCATTTGAACTTTTCAGAACGTCTCCTATTCCCGTTATGGGAAATAGCTAGCAATACAGAGCTGTAGACACTAGCACTAAGGGTTCACAGGGTTTCCCCTAAATATACATGTTAATAAAAAGTTTTAGCGTTTTATGTTTTCAGTAAATTGTTATGATCCGGTTACTGAAGGAATCTATTGCTTGTCTTAGATTGTTTTCAGTCTCCTTAGAAGCCTCCGATGCCCATACTGGATCTCTAAGCTCATTAAAAATAAATCAAAGCTCCTCTCCATATCCATGGGCTTCAGAAATCATATCCTACTATTGTAGGAACCCCCACGAATGCTTATGGCTGGCAGCTACCTAGGTGATGGGATTTGAGAGGGCCCCAAAAACCCTATCACAGGAACAGATTATCCACCATCAGTGGATACCTCACTCACTCCTTTGAGTGAGATATTTTCTTCAGAAGGTTCATGTTACAGCTCACCTGCTACCTCTGCATAGGTAACATTAAGATTTACCAACACAGCGGAACATATTTATTCATCTGTTCAGTTGGTGATTTACTTCACTTCGATCGCCATCACACTGCAGAGAATTCTCGCCTGCAAAGCCCTCTCTTCAGAGCTTTGTTCCTCTCTCTAGCTAACCCTAAGGGCTTCTTCTATTATCACCCCCAAAGAGATGATGCCAAATATACATGCCCAGCCCTGACCTATTTCCCACCTCTGGCTACACTTCTCACCTCTGGTTCCTAGAGGGTCATTTCCACTAGTCTTTGACTAGCTGAAACACACCTTTCCAAATCAAAATTCATTATCACACTTCCATCCGACCAGCCCTGATTTGTCCAATGAGCTATTCTCCAGCCACTCTAGGTCTCCTCCCATTCTTCCTCACTGAAGAAGTCACAGATCTTCATTCCTTCCTGTCTAGGTCTGGTGGCCCCAAATAATAATAACAACACAGGCAGTCTGGCCGATAAGAAGTGAATAGGGGTGAGGCAGTTCAGCTCAGATCAACAGTTACCGAACACCTTCCATGAGCCAAACACCATCCTGAGCCAGAAGACAAAAGAGCTTATGGCACTGTGGGAGAAAATGGCCAGTAAACCAACAATATGTCTAGGGTGACATCGTGGGGGGTCTTAGTCATTTCAGTCTGCTATAACAAATTACCCTAGGCCAGGTGGCTTCAACAAGAAATATTTATTTCTTTCCGTTCTGGGGGTTGGAAGTCCAAGATCAGGGTGCCAGCATGGTTGGGTTCTGGTGAGGGCCCTCTTCTAGCCTGCAGACTGCCAACTTCTTGATGTGTCTTCCCACGGTAGGAAGAGAGCTCTGGTCCCCTCATCGCCTTATAGGAGCTCTAGTTGTATTCATGAGGGCTCCGCCGTCATAACCTAATTGCCAGATTACCAATGCCACACCTCCAAATACCATCACATTGGGGGTTAGATTTCAACACATGAATTTTAAGGTAAGATAAATATTCAGTCCATGACAGGGGCTCAGGGGCTAGCTCACAAAAGCTAGGGGAGAGGGCAGCTGGGCTGCAGAGAAAGCAACCTGGAAGAAGCAATGCCTCCCTAAGGGCAGAAGGCGAGGTAAGCATTAGAGCAAAGGTATGAGCAAAGACATGAAGGCAAAACCATGGCAGATTTGTATTTCTGAACCTGAAAGATCAAGTCATGGAGTGGACAGTGATGCGGAAGTGGAAAGAGGTGAAACTGATGAGGCAGCCAGTGGCCAAACTATGAGGACCTATTAATACATCCTTGCACTTTTCTTATAAAAACCAAAGTTTTAAGCAGGAAAATTACAAAGTCAGATTTCCATTCTGGATAGATTCCTCTGGAAGCAGTTTGAAAGATGAATCTGTGGGGGAAAATCTGCGACAGGCTGAATTCACTTGGGTAGCATTATGCATCCATGCCTTTCATGGTAGGTGCAGTGCACTTTTTGACCTTGGGCTTGATTTGGCCAATGGGATGTTAGTAGACATGGCAGGAGTAGAGACTGGAAATGTGCTGGAGTGATTGAGCTACCTCATTTGTGCTCCTGCCTTCCACCATGCAAAGAGCTTGCCCCTGCATTCTTCTGGTAGCATTCTTCTTCTGCCATTCTGGTAGTTGCTAGAAGGATGACAGACAAGTGAAATAGACCTAAACCCAACCTGCAGCTAAGGCAAACCCAGTCGAACCCATTCTATATCACTGAACCACAGCCAACTTACAGGCACGTGACTGAGAAATGAATGCTTATTGCTGCAAGCCATTGAGTTTTTGGGTGGTTTGCTACAAGAATTATTGCTTCAAAGCTAATTGATGTATGAGTTAAGAAGCTATTAAAATAATTCAATGAGGAGAAAATAAGTCTTGAAATAGGGTAATGGCAGTAAAGACAAGAAAGAGATGAATTCATGAAATCCCTAGGAGGCAGAATCTAAATGATGGCGTAATTGAGAACCAAGGAAGCCTCATGGGATTCTAGTTTAGAGAACTCAGCAGATGGAGAAAATGTTACCAACTGAGCTGGAGAATGCAGGAGGAGTATGTGTAGCGAGAGAATGGGAACTTCAGTTTAGATGTGGGGACCCTGAGCAGCCTGTGGGGTGTCCAAGTGGAGACAGAGAAGAGGGAGAAGGGGTTCATGTAATGAGCTGGGTTTTGTAGTTTGTTTTGAGTTTTGCTGCCCAACATCTGAACCCACTTTCTATGTTGGAAAATCTGCCCTTGTATGAGCTTGGTGGGAGGCAACATCCCACTCATCCTTCAAAAGTCCAGGGCCAGATACTTACTGGGGTCATGGTCACATGACCCAAGGGCAACCAATCAACTAATTTTACTCAACACTTTTTTTCATTAGTGAAACAAAGGGCAGGGGATAGTTGAAAATTTATTCAGATGGCTCCAGGAGTAACATGCAAGGTCATGTTGGTGGCCATTATGCTCTCCACTCCGCCTGACCTTGACTCTTGCTTATTCTCTAAACTGGGTTCTCCAGAACTCTTGCAGACTCCGTGAACTACCCAAGAGGCTCCCTAAATTAATTCTATTTCTGATTAAGTCAACCAGGGTTGATTTCTGTTGTTTACAGTCAAGAACCCAACTAGTAAAGAAATCAACAAGATAAGGGTGCAAGGGAGAGTTGTTTCTCTGGCTGGTCAGGGGTGAGAGCAGTAAACTCCAGTTAATGTTGAGGGAAGGGAAGATGGCAGCCACTGGCCCCCAGTGATAAACTGCTAAAATTAAATGATCACTTACCATCACCTGGAATGACAAACTCATTAAAGCAAAACTTTGAAGACCATATTGCTAGTTACATAGAACAAAACGAAAAGCATGAGTCATAAGGACCATTGGAGGTATGGCTTTTCCTAAGAGCACTAGACCATTTTAAAAAAGAAAATGACAAGCCTAAATCTCTAAACTTTCCACCCAAAGACTTTCTTTTTTTTTTTTTAATGTTTATTTTTATTTTTGAGAGACAGAGTGTGAGCAGGGGAGGGGCAGAGAGAGAAGGGAACAGAGGATCCGAGGCAGGCTCTGCACTGACGGCAGAGAGCCCAATTCAGGGCTCTAACTCACGAACCATGAGATCGCGACCTGAGCCAAAGTCAGACATTTAACAGACTGAGCCACCCGGGCGTCCCTCAACCCAAAGACTTTCTAACAATGTGTTAAAACAATGTCTTATCATTTACAGGCTAAAATAGCTGAAAACCAAGCACAGAGTTGCATTGCCAAATTTCAACATCTAATGAAATGACAAACTTCCTAGGTGTGCTACATAAAGGTTAAGGCATTTTTCAGGAAAGACTGTGACCCCCCCAAATTGTAATAAAGATACTTGGGAGGATCTGGAGGACTTATAATAACACTGAATGTTGAACCCCCACCAGATCTTCCTTGCCAGCTGAAACACATTCCCCACCCTTGTCTGATGCCTAGTCTGCAGATGCTGGAACTCTCTTCACACATTTCCTTGCAGAAGGAAGCCGGTCCTACTCCTGCCTCCTTCCCCCACTCCACTGCTCACTGTTGATAGATCTATAACTAGAGTCAGACCCCAGATTGACCGGGAAAGCAGGGAGCAGAGGAATGGGGCATAACCACTGACCAAATTAAATCCTCATCACAAGAATTTCGAGAAGCAGCCTCAGAGGTGGAGGTTAGCATGCCAAATCTTTATTGGGAAGTGATCTTGGGACCATGCCTGCGGAATAGAAGGGACAGAGGCAACATTGAGCAGAAGGAAACTGGGTACAGTTAGCTGTGTGCCCCAGCAGCCAAGGCTTCAGCTGACCCTACTGTGAGCTTGGGAGCTGGGACGGCCCTTCAGAGTTGTCCAAGTTGGGGCCAAGGGTCCAGGCCTTTATAACCCAACTTTGACCAGCCACTGGATGTGGCTGCTCCAGGAAAGGGCATGACCTTGGGCAATGTAGTTTTTTTCACCTGAAGCCCCACTGCCAGCAACACCCCCAGCAGCGGTGACGGGGGAGGTGGAGGAGGGGTTGGGTGGCACGTTACAGGGTTTGCCAAGAGTACATAGTTCAATCACTTTTCAATCGTATTCAATCAGGAGCACGCTCCCCAGAAATCAGGAGTTGGTGTGCTAGCTCCAGCCGCTGCAAGTGGCCCTAATTGTCGTGTCAGTTGTTGATTTGAAACTGGGACTCAGGGGCGCCTGGGTGGCGCAGTCGGTTAAGTGTCCGACTTCAGCCAGGTCACGATCTTGCAGTCCGTGAGTTCGAGCCCCGCGTCAGGCTCTGGGCTGATGGCTCAGAGCCTGGAGCCTGCTTTCGATTCTGTGTCTCCCTCTCTCTCTGCCCCTCCCCCGTTCATGCTCTGTCTCTCTCTGTCCCAAAAATAAATAAACGTTGAAAAAAAAAATTAAAAAAAAAAAAAAGAAACTGGGACTCAACGGTGACTCATGCAAAATGAAATTCCAGGGAATCATGGGAGGAAGGAATCCAAAATGTAGAGATGGAAAATGTTGTAGAGGATTTATCATGTGTGACCTGCCCATACATCGATTAATTCTTTCCTCAAGATGGCCCAGAAGACCAAATGCACCAGCATCCCTGCAAAAGCAATTTCAGGACTGGTTTCCATAAACCAATGATGAAATGGGATCCTTGATTTTCATGGAAAAGGAAAGACACCAGAATGAAAGAAGCTGATTTCAGGCATCTGACTGCCAAAAGCAGGATAATCATGGTGGTTATAATAGACGGCAGGGCTAGAGTCACAATCAAAATGGTGTGACCTGATTTGGTGGGGACTAAGTGATTATGGAGTCTGGGTAGAGATAAGAATTGTCCGCCAACATGGAACCTCTTTGTGCTTTCTAGTAAAGATGGCGTCTCCAGCCTCCTCTCGGCTGTCTGTGGTTTTAATGACTAGCTTCTGGATGGTGAGATGTGGGAGGAAGGGAGGTAGACCATTTCTGGGTCATGACTTTAAAGGGGGCAGGGACGATGTCGCGCTTACTCCCTCCATCCTGCTGCATGGAATAGGGGCAGGGGGACATCATCTTCAGGGAGGGGACATCACCTTCACCTCAGGCATGGCAGAGCCACCAGACAGAACGGGTCTGGGACCCTGGACAGCCTCTTAAAAGGAGAGCTGCCATACCAGGCCTAGACTACCTACCTTCAGAGATGGGTCATTTTTATCAAAGTCATTGTTATTTGGGGTGTCTCTTGCACTCCAAAAACTCTGAATCATTGCATGTTATGCCATGGCAAAACATTTGGGGACATTGTCACTCACAACACCCGGGAGGTAGGAACCAAGCCTGCGTCTCTGGAGAAGATAGTTGAAGGGAAAAAATCAGAATATTGGCATATTCGGGTACTCTTGGCCCCTTTAGAATAACCCCCAGGAAACCTAACCAGTCTGCAATGGTGGGGGGTGGGAGAGGGGAGCACAACTCTGTTGAAGACGTTGCTTTCTCTGCCAGCAGCATGCGACCCAAGCTGCCTCATGGCTCAAGAATCTGGGCGCCTGGGGGGTTCAGTCAGCTGGGTGTCCACCTTTGGCTCAGGTCATGATCTCACGGGTTTGTGGGTTCAAGCCCCACTTCGGGCTTTGTGCTGACAGCACAGAACCTGCTTTTTGGATTCTCTGTCTCCCTGTCTCTCTGCCCCTCTCCAGCTTGTGTTCTCTCTCTCTCTCTCAAAAGTAAATAAAGCATGAAACAAAATTAAAAAAATTTTTGTGGGTCAAAAAAGCTAAGTTAACTGATTCTAGTCACTGAACTGAAGCATTTATAAATTAGGAGATAACCTTGTAGCAGGAAGTAAGTCTGCAGTGTGGCCCTAATCTTTCTCAAGCATGTTGCTTTAAGATCTCCCTCCGAGACAAGAGAACCACTCCAGGGGCCCAGGATGGTTTAAAGGCATTGATTCCCCCTACAAGGCCGTAGTTTCAGATGGCCTCAGATAAGTGCCATTAAGTCGGCGTGGGATAAGGAATGAATTCAGTACAAGGGTCAGTAAGCAAATGGCCAGAGGCTTCAGGTTGAAAATCTGTATCTAGACAAGACAGTTGGCCATTGGTACTTGCACCTGGAACCCCAGAAGCAAATAGAACACCAAAGATAACATAAGCCTGGCCTGAAAAATGTTGTGACCAGTCGACCTTCAAGTCTGTGACCGTTCAACCTCTAAATCAGGGACTGGCGCTCCTTTGACATAAAAGGCCATCTGGTAAATATTTTAGGCTCTGTGGGTTCAGTGGCCCTGAACACACTTCCTGTGTTTACAGACTCTGCCACTGTGTAAACCGTAGTGGGAAGGGGCCCGCCTCCCACCAGGACCAGATACTTGTCCTCCCCTCACCCTGGCAGCCGGGGTGAGGGCGGATGGCCTCAGGGAAGCCCAAGACCTGGGCGAGGACACACAGAAACCGGGCACCTACAATTCCCTCGGCCACCTCAGTGGTGTTTGTGCGTGTGGCCCCTGCCGCGACCCTGGCCGGGGCTCTGCCCTCTCTGCCCTTGATCACGTCCTCAGCCTAGTCTCTTCAGCTTTCTGGTCAGTTCTTGAGAAACAGATTAGCTTTCCAATAAATTCCTTTTCCTGCTTGAGGTAATCAGTCTTCTTGTCATTATTATTTGAAGCATGACTCCTACGGTTAAGGACATCAATTTTGTAGCCATCAGCTCAAAACACCCGAGATGGTTGGAAATCGCCCAGGGAGGGCACGCAGAAAGAGAAGGAAGCAGGGCACGGAACCCATGGGAACAGAAACATTGAAGGCAGGAAAAGAACATGATCCAGAAAAGGGAATCGGTAGAGAACGGAGACAAGCGGAAGATTAAGAGATTGTGTACAGAGAAATGGAGTTCTAAGTTCGATATTTGGAACCGGAGTTGTACGCGTAGATAAGGTACAAGCGGGTCAGCGACATGCGCAGAAGCTGCTCAGGGCTGTAAGGCAGTAAGGGTCCTTGACGTGGACATGAGGGTCGCAGAAGACGGAAACCTTGATGAATTTTCACATTTTTCAGTGCACACTCCCTTCATCCAATTTAATTCCCTAATGCATTCTCTCTATTGGACAGTTAAACAGTTTCCAATTTTTTCCATTTTTCATTTTTATCTTCTTGAAATTATTTTTCTGGGAAGCAGTTCTTTTCCACTTAAATTTCACATCATGAAGTTGATTCATCATCAGCCTCTGATCCATATATTCTTCCAATTCCTGCATCTGCAACAGTGAATTTTCTTTCGCAGCCGTTTTTTCCTAACCAAATCTTGTGAATTGGTCAAGCCGACTTATTCTGTTAGCTCTCAGTCAGTGATCAATGTTGTCAACTGTACTTCCAGCCATGGTCAGTTCCCCTTGTAATATTTAGAATGAATTGAAAACATGAGAACATGTACTTATTTCTTGGTTAATCCACGAGGATACTATGAGCAGTTTTTGTTTTTGTTTTTGTCTTCTGGGGTTTTTTGGTGGGAGGGGGGCGCAAGTGAGTGGGGGGGCAGAGAGAGAGGATCCCAGGAGGAACAGAGGGAGAGAGAGACAGAGAGACGGAGAGAGAGAAGCAGGGCTCACCCAAAGTGGGGCTCGTGTTTTTTACCCGAAGCAGAGTTCGTGTTCACCGGAAGCGGGGCTCGAGCTCACTAACCGTGAGATCATGACCTGAGCTGAAGTCAGATGCTTAATGACTGAGCCCCCCAGGCACCCTGCGAGCAGTTTTATGATGCAGAAGAAGCAGAGACACTGAGGAAGGAAGGAGGGGAGAGAGAAAAGGGGGAAAGCAGACGAGACCCAGAAACTGGGAGGGAGACACCCACACACCAGACGCCCTGTCTTTAGTGCGGATCCCCAGCATCTCCTGCCTCTGACTTCTGAACGGCTGCACAGGTGCACCTCCGGGCCCCTTGCGGTTGGCCCGCTGAGTCACTTGTTGCGGCAGGAAGCCCTGAGCTGCCCTCACCCCATCCAGAGCTTGCAGATCGGACTCTGACCCAGCACCCAGCAGTGTCCCAAGGCTGGTGGCCTATCAGTCTAGTTCCCAGATCCACGACAATGTAGGGGAGACTAGTGAACTTGACATGTTTGTAGGAATTAAACTGTTACTGGCTTCGCAAATGCCTCTGGAATGTGGGGGTTACTTATTACCACAACATAACCTGCCCATTTCAATTGATACCCAGAGCGGCGTGGCTTTTGGCAAGTCGCTTACCCTCTCCGATTCTCCATGTGCTCATGAAAATAAAACAACTTGCTGAGCGGTTGTAAGGATTAGAAATATTGAATTTAAAGTGCCTGGCGTGGGGGGCGCCTGGGTGGCGCAGTCGGTTAAGCGTCCGACTTCAGCCAGGTCACGATCTCGCGGTCCGTGAGTTCGAGCCCCGCGACAGGCTCTGGGCTGATGGCTCAGAGCCTGGAGCCTGTTTCCGATTCTGTGTCTCCCCCTCTCTCTGCCCCTCCCCCATTCATGCTCTGTCTCTCTCTGTCCCAAAAATAAATAAACGTTGAGAAAAAAAAAAATAAAGTGCCTGGCGTATAGTAGACAATAAATAAGAGCCTTTTTTGATTCATAGTGTAGCTTAATATGAATTTCAGTCTGGTTTAATTTGCAAATCAACTGCCTTCTTTTCACTTCTTTTCCAGAATGCCTTAGGATTCAGCCTAGTCTAGCAGCTGGAAGGAATGACCCCGCCCTCCCCTTGCCCAAGGAAGAGGGGACCAATTTTTGGATACCATAGATTTAAGCTCTGGTTTTCTGGGCCAAGGCCTGTTGTGGAAGAAAACCAAGCTCTCTGTGGGAGGTCCAGGTGCAGGGATGAGGGAGGGAACTAAGGAAGGGCTGGAGGCACAGGGCAGCTGACTGGGTGAGGCCCTTGCACAGGATCAGGCTCCTGGATGGGGACCCCCTTGAAAAGTTGTCTAAGAAAGTGCCCCCCTTTCTTGCAGGGCCAAATGAGCAGATCAAGAGAAAGATCTCTCTGTGAGTGCCAGGAGCCTTGGTGGGCCAGACAGAAATGGGCCGGGCTTGTCCCCAAAGAGACCCATCTTTGCCCCAATTCCCCATGCACACTGTGGGTCCAGCCTGCAAAGCTACCTCCATTCGACCTACCCCTCAGAAATCACCTGTCCTGCAGGAAGGACACATAGACAGATCTTCCCTGTGAGGCCCACCTCTCTATGGTGTCCAGAGCCAACCCTGGGCATTGGTTGGGCCGTGTGAGCCTCATGAGGACATGGGACTTCTTTACCTTCCGTGACCTTCCTTCCCACTCCACCTGCGGCTTCCAAATTCCTCTGACGGCATTCAGGGACTTTAAGAACTGATAGGGACTTGAGTGTGAAGGGACAATAGACTTAATTTGTTTAGCAAATGTTTTTGCTACCCATGGAACAGAGACGCTTCTGCCTTGATAATTAGGGATTATTGCATGTTTTAAATTATTGGGACTAAACCAATAAGAGTTTCCTGTTTGTATAAAACCTCTGGGTCCCATTCTAAACATGTAACAGGTGGAAAGAAACCTAACTGCCTGTCTTTCATCTGTGCAAATGTCTGGGAGCCCATCTCTTAGTTCCACCAGTCTGGCCCGTGTGTAGCGCCCCCTGCGGCCTCTCCCAGGCATCGCGCCTCTGCGGCGCCGCGGCGTCCTGCTCAGCAGTGCCCACCAGAGGGCGCCAGCGCTCCTCGGAAGAGGGACGCCGAGGCGTTCTCAGAAGCAGCTGGGAGTTGTAATGCAGACGCAGAAGGCCGTGTCATCCACAGTGGACGCCTTGTTTCAAGATCATGCGTTTGAATATTCGGCTCAAGGATTTTTTTTTAGACTGAAAGCATTTTACATCCCCTGTGGCAGCTCCTCCCAGAAAAAAAAAAATATATAATAATAATAGTAATGCTGTATTTGCAATGGCCCCTTTCCCCAGATTTTCTAGCACAGAATAGTCTTATCTGGGCTTCTCCTGATAAGGGATTACCTTTGGGGCGGGGGGGTGCTACACTATTACCTCTCAAATATGTGAAAAATTTAATCAATAATAGCTTGTATTTGCTTCCTCTTCTAAGCTTTTAAAGTGATCTCCAAAAACCTTCCATTTAGACTTCCCCAAAACCTTTTGTTTCCCTCTTTTAAAGATGAACCAACAAAAAAAAGGAGGGGGAGGGAAGCGCCTGGGTTCGGTTGAGCATCCAACTCTGGATTTTGGCTTTGCTCACGATCCCAGGGTCGTGGCATCGAGCCCCAAGTCAGTTTCCATGTTGAGTGTGGAGCCTGCTTGGGATTCTCTCTCCCTTCCTCTTTCTCTACCCCTCCCCCACTTGCACTCTTTCTCTCTCCAATAAAAAAAAATAATAATAAAGCTTAAAAAAGAATAAAGATGAACCAACAGGTCTGCAGAAGTCGCACTGCTGTCGCTGGAAAGGTGTGCTCAGCCAGCAACCACACCTACACGGGGGTTCTCCACATCCATCCCCAAATTCTTCGCTTACCCCCTTGCTGATGCTTAACAGCCCAATATTAGCACTTCTGTTTTGGGGCATCTCTGTCACGTGTACATTTACACGTGGATGGACGTGGCTGGGAGCACCAGACCCTCTCCCCACAGCAGGGGGCCAGAGCAGGTGTAGAAAGGAGGCCAGCAAGCTCTTCAGAAGAGTGCAGACGTGGGTTCTGGTTGCCATCTTGCCTGCACCGGTGTCGCCCTGGGCACCGCAGCCACCCTATACTGAGGAGGTGATCTGGCTGTGCAGTCTCTGAGGAGGTCCCACACAGCTCTAACTTCT
Source organism: Prionailurus bengalensis (assembly GCF_016509475.1). Lineage (NCBI taxonomy): Eukaryota > Metazoa > Chordata > Mammalia > Carnivora > Felidae > Prionailurus > Prionailurus bengalensis. The sequence continues at coordinate 98,074,968 of NC_057345.1, forward strand.
CTGGACCGTGATGGTTTGGAAAGCAAAAGCCCACCAGTGAGGAGAAAGTACGGTGTGTTGTGTTGGGGTAAACCGAGTGTGTTTCCACCGATTAGTCAACGCTGAGCACCGCGCTTCTCACCAAAGCCAGCCCTGAGCTCCGTCTCATCCCTCGCCCCCTTGCCTCCAGCAACCCCCTTCTCAGGAGCCAGATTCTCCAGGCAGGAAACTGAGTAGTTTAGTCTGACGACGACTCTTAAGAGCTAAACACCTTACGGTCCAGACCCAAGTCAGGGTATCCCCATGCTGCAGAAGCCTCAGGCAACCACGTTCCAGATCCTTCCCCACATCTCTGCCTCTGCATTTCATGACATCAACCCCACACCTCACAGAGCTGGGAGGACTCGATCCTTGTTTGCTGTGGGGCAGCTCCCAGCTTCCTTTGTTTTATTTCTCCCCAGACGCCACCCCTGAGAACTTTGAGATACAATAAATGAGTGCATTGTAATGAATGCTTAATTACAAAAGTTGTCTTTTTACTAAAGGAAGAGAGAAGACTCTGGGGTTTCCGGGGAAGCCTTACCTAACAAGAGACTCACAGGTAAAGGAAAGCTCACGTATTCCAAGAACCAAAGCGATTGGCCTTTTGCTGGAACATGTGAAGGTGGCTCAAAGCCTGAAATCAAGTGGCTTTCAAAAACCTTTGCTCCTTTGTTTTTTTTTTCTGACGAGTCCAATTGCTCTAATGGGCTGCACTTCCATAGCGCCTTTCACGGCGCCCCCTCCCAGGTCTTCCTTCCCAGCTTCCTAAGGGCTCTGTGTCAAAGTTGATTTGGTTCTTTGTATCCTCAAGCAAGGGCTCATCTTTGCATCACCTGTACCTAGCATGTGTCTCTCTTGGAAACTCAGGAGGAAGGTGGACGTTGAGGAGGAGGACTGGAGCCTGAGGGGCCAGTGACTGGGCTGGTGACAGCCCCACGGCCAGTTCTCCGGCCATGAAGTCCTAGGCAAGGTTCCCAGGGCCTCCTGAGGGAAAGGTTCTGGTGCCCCCGGGCCACGCCCGATCACCCTGAGGGGGTGGCCCATTTAGTGGGCTGGGCACCGAGTGTCCCCGCCAGGGTATGCCAGGACAAACTGACCACAGACAGGGAGCCTGGCCAAATGGGGATTTGTGTGGCTGTCATTTTTCCAGAAGGGGCTGCAGAGCAAAGGAGCAGGCCGTCCCTGCCCTCAGCTCAGCCCTGGGGCCCAACTGGCCCGAGGCAGCAGGTGCTGACGCTGCCAACAACGTCCAGCCTCACACCCCTGTCCTGCCCTGGCCGAGAGTGTCTTCCTTTGTGGTGCCTCAGCCCCAGGCTTGCTCCACATTCTCCAGGAAGCCCATCATAAGCAAGGCCAAAACCTTCCCCACTCCCCAGTCAGTGGTCAGCAGCCTCATGACTCACAGCCTGACCCTCGGCAGCCCGGGAAGCTAGTAAGCTTGAAAGGCCGCTGCTGAGATTACACCATGCCAAGCTTTTAATTTCTGGTCTCTCAAAGAATTTTATATAGTTTTCTCTCTCTTTGTCCTCAGGCCCTTCCTCCTATGAACCAAGTAAGACTCTGAGACTGTGCCCACTGTGTGCCTCACATGTGAGGATTCTCTGACTCGTGAGGTTACGCAGGCCTGAGGCTACACAGCCAGGAACCTTCAGACTTGCTCCTCACTCCAAGTCCAGGAAGCCGGAGGAAGCTGCCCGTCTCCTTCTCTCCCAGGTCCACCCCGAGAGGGACCCCGAGTGCCACCTTTGTCCAAGAGGCTGAGCCAGGTTCAGTCTAAAGGGCACACACAAGTCTGCAGAACTGCCCTCCGCACACAAAACCAGATGGCGTTTCCCTTTAGCCCTCAGCATTATAATATGTGCTTTATCTGAAAAGAAATCGCTTTCGGGATGCTCAACATCCTTAATCATCAGGGAAATGCAAATCAAAACCACAACGAGGTATCATCTCACCCCTGTTAGAATGGCTTTTATCTAAAAGACCAAAGGTAACAAGTGTTGGCGAGGACGAGGAGAAAAGGAAACCCTCGTGCGCTGTTGGTGGGAATGCAAGTTGGTGCAGCCACTGCAGAAAATGTCATGGAGTTTCCTCAAAAACGTAAACCTAGAATTACCATACGATCTGGCAACCCCACTTCTTGGTATTTACCCAAAGAAAACAAAAACACTAACCCAAAAAGATATCTGCACCCCCATGTTCACTGCAGCATCATTTATGATCGCCAAGATATGGAAACAACCTAAGAGTTCATTGATGGGTGTGGATGGATAAAGAAGAAGAAGTGGAATATTATTCATCAATAAATAAGATGGAAATCTTGCCATTTGTGACAACATGGATGGACCTTGAGGGTATTAGGCTAAGTGAGGTAAGACCGACAGAGACAGACAAATACTACATGATATCACTTGTATGTGGAATTGGAAGGAAGGAAGGAAGGAAGGAAGGAAGGAAGGAAGGGAGGGGGACAAATTGGTGGTTGTCAGAGATGGGGAAGGGGAAGTGGGCAAAACCAGTGAAAGGGATCAAAAGGTACAAATTTCCACTTATTAAATAAATAAGTCCTGGGAATGTAACGTACAGCATGGTGACTATAGTTAATAATATTGTTAATTGTATATTTGAAAGTTGCTAAGAAAAAGAGCTTAAAAGTTCTCATCGAAGGGAAAAAAGTCTGTAACTATGTATAGTGACAAATGCCATCTAGACTTATTGTGGTGATCACTTCGAAATACATAAAAATGCCGAATCATTATGTTGTACACCTAGAGCTAACATAATGTTGTGGGTCAACTCTACCTCAATAATAAAAAGAAATTGTGTTTTTAGGGACCTCTCTACAAAGAAGATACAAAATGAGTACACTTTATGTAAGAATGGGACTAAACATTCCCCATGTGCCATCCACTGTTTTTAACTCATGAAATCCTCACAAGGACCCTGTGAGGCAGGTATTATAACTATTATTCCCACTTTACAGATGAGGAGATCAAGGCAGAGAAAAACTAAGGCAGACTTGCCCAAGGCCACAGAGCTAGGATTCAGCCCCAGCAATCTGGCTCTGAGCCCATGCTAACTACCAGGCTATACTTCTGAAGACCTGTCAAAAAAAGGAAAACATCTGAGAGTCACAATATGAGTTAAGAGCTAAATAATGCCCAGAGAAACTTGTTAAGCAGGACAATTGCAGGGGGGGAGGGGAGGAAGTCAAGAGGGGCGAGTCCACACACAAGGGCGGTCTTAGGTACACAGGGGCTTCCCCAGCGAACATCCAGATAAAATCCAAGAGGGGCCTTGTTGCTGTCTGCTTATGCTCCACTCCGGAGAACAGCCCGGACATCTGCACAGTGGCAGAGGGCTCCTTCTCTCCCCTCCTCCGTCTGTCTCTCCCGCACTCCCTAGAGGCTGTGGTTCTTTCTGTTTGCAGGGCCACAGGCCTCACAGGCATGCGCTCACCTTTGGTCTGCTCCCGACTAGATGCAGGGAAAAACACACCTAGAAACCCAAGACTAACTATCACCTGCAAGCTGCCTGGCACAGTTCCAGGTGGCAGGACTAGTGCCCTTCCTGAGCTGAGGGTGTCGAGGGTGTCTTTGGGGCATCCCCCTTTGGCTGTCATTGGGTTCTACTTTCCTGGCCATCTCACCTTACCATGCCTTTCCTCCCTTTCTCTTGAGTTCCTTCATGTAATTCTGGGTCTGGTCTTCAGCAGAACCAGTGCTGGCAGTGAAGGTGTTGGCTTATGAAGGTTATTCTCCCCATGTGCCAGTATGTTGAAATGACAGTGCTAAGGCTTATACCTGGGAGACTGCCATATATATAATGGATGCATGGATGGATGGATGGATGGATGCATGGGTGGATGGATGGATAGATGGATGGATGGGTGGGTTGGTGGGGCCTTCCAGCAGAAGCCTTGGCTCTGTTCTGGATCTGTCATCCAGAAACTGAATTTCCCCTTCACTACCTACAGGATATTGTATCTCTCTGAAATCACTCAGGAGCTAGGGTTCCCTTTATAAATCCAGGAGAAGAGATGACAGCAGTTCCTTAAGCACCACAGTGAATTCTCCTGCCAGGTAGGAAAAATTCAGCATTGATGAATCCATCCACCAATCAACCAGATTCTACTGTAACCTTCAATGGCATCATAAGCATGGCCAGACTCCTACAAGAATGAGGCAGCTCTCATAAAGTATATCACAGACTGGTCGTGGAGAACCCTCTCCTTTTGCACCCCCCCCCCCCAACGCCCTGGCTGTTACTTCCACCCCACTAAATCTACTCTCTCACTTACAGGCTCTTATCCTTTGCTTTTTAACCCTCACACACATCTCTCTGACAGTTTTCTGGACTCCTGATGGGATGAAACATTCCTCCAGGAAATGGCTGGCTTAAGCCCTTCATGAAGTCCTCCTGATAGGAGCCAGTTGAACAGGAGTATAGTGGACAAGCTAAAGAGATTAAGGATCACCCAAGCGATAGAGACCACTGATGCCCAGGAGAAAGGAAGATGTCAAGAGGCAGAAATTCATCTTCAGAGACCAGATGCTGCTGTTTATTTAAATGTTGGTAGCAGTTTATTGGGTGGAACAAAAGGGATTCAGTCTTTCAGGCATAATAGGTAAGTCTGGAATTTCGCTCTGTCCACCCCCACCCAAAATGGGTATCATGTAGGACTGGGGCTCAGCAATCAGCTGACATCTTGTACAGATTAGCACGTGAATAGTCATGACTGGAAAGAAAACATCTGTTGAAAGAAACATGTTGATAGAAAATCCAGAAATAAACCCACAATTATATGGTCAATTTATCTTTGACAAAGCAGGAAAGAATATCCAGTGGGAAAAAGACAGTCTCTTCAACAAATGCTGTTGGGAAAACTGGATAGCTACATGCAAAAGAATGAACCTGGACTACTTTCTTATACCATACACAAAAATAAATTCAAAACGGAGATTAAAAACATAACTGTGAGACCAGCCATAGCAACATTTTTCTAGATATGTCTCCTGAGGCAAGGGAAATAAAATAAAAAATAAACTATTGGGACTACATCAGAATAAAAAGCTTCTGCACATCCAAGAAAATAATCAACAAACTAAAATGCAACCTATGGAATCAGAGGATATATTTGTAAATGACATATCTGATAAAGGCCTAGTATCCAAAATGTATAAAGAACTTACAAAACTCAACACCTAAAAAACAAATAACCCAATTAAAACATGGGCAGAAGACATGAACAAGTCTTTCTCCAAAGAAGACATCCAGATGGCCAATAGACACACGAAAAGATGCTCATCATCACTTACCATCAGGGAAATACAAATCAAAACTACAAAGAGATATCACCTCACACCTGTCAGAACGACTAAAATCAAAAACACAGGAAACAAGGGTGTTGATGAGGATGTGGAGAAAAAGGAAACGTTGTGCACTGTTGGAGAGAATGCAAACTGTTGTAGCCACCTTGGAAAACAGTGCAGAGTTTCCTCAAAAAGTTAAAAATAAAACTACCGTATGATCCAGCAATTGCACTACTGGCTATTTACCCAAAGAAACAAAAACACTAATTAAAAGGGATACATGCATCCCTGTGTTTATAGCAGCATTATTTACAATAGCCAAGATACGGAAGCAGCCCAAGTGTCCATCGATTGATGAATAAAGATGTGGTATATATAGACAATGGAATATTATTCAGCAATAAAAAAGAATGAAATTTTGTCATTTGCAGTGGCATGGATGGGCCTAGAGGGTATAATGCTAAGTGAAATAAGTCAGAAAAGACAAGTACCATATGATTTCACTCATATGCGGAACTAAGAAAACAAACAAAGGAAAAAAGGAGACAAACCAAGAAACACTCTTAACTATAAGAGAACAATCTGATGGTTACCAGATGGGAGGGGATGGAGAGATGGGTTAAATATGTGATGGGGATCGAGGAGGAGTGCACTTGTGATGGGCACAGGGTGATGTATGACATAGTTGAATCACTATTTTGTACACCTGAAAAGAATATAACACAGTTGTTAACTATAATGGAATTAAAATAAGAACTTTAGAAGAAAGAAAAACTAATATATTCCCTTCAGTTGGGTTTTCCTGTCTTGGAATAAAAAGTGAACAGAAAATGAGTTGGCGGGGCACCCAGGGGGCTCAGTTGGTTAAGTGTCTGACTATTGATTTTGGCTCAGGTCATGATCTCATGGTTTGTGAGATTGAGTCCCACATTGGACTCTGTGCTCTCAAGTACACGGCCTGCTTGGGATTCCCTCACTCTCCCTCTCTCTCTCTGCCCCTCCCATGCTGTCTCTTTCTCTCTCAAAATAAATAAATAAACATTTTTAAAAAATGAAAATGAGTTGGTGAGTAATCCCTATTTCTTAGAAGAAATTGACTAAATTAAGTATAATTTCTTCCTCATATGATTAAAATTAGTTTATAAAACCATTTGTCCTTGGAGTTTCCTTTAATGTTTTTTATGATAGACCCAACTTCTTTAAAAGTTGCAAGAATTTGCATCAGCTTTTATTTTTCTAGAAATTTGTTAATTTCATCTAAATTTTCTACCTTATTGGCACAAAGTCGCCCATAATATCCATTTTTAAAACTCCCTTTAATTTTTTAATTGTCAAATAAAATGCAGATACAGAAAAATCACACAAGTGTATAGTGTACTGAATAGTGGATTTTGATAAGGTTAACACCCTTGTAACTAACCAATCAGAACAATAAGTAGAACTCTGGCAGCCACCACAGAATACCCTCCCCATGCCTGGGCCTTGTTCCTATCACAGCCCACTTCCACCCTCCAAAGGCAACTCTTATCCCAAGCTATGAGATTCATTTCTTCAAGTTTCTTTAAGTTTTTATAACCCAAGAATATATCCTGAAACAATATGATTTAGCTTTGCCCACTTTTTTGAGAGAGAGAGAGAGAGAGAGAGAGAGAGCACTCGAGCACGGGGGAGGGGCAGGGAGCGAAGACGAAGAGAATCTCAATCAGGCTCCACACCCAGTGCAGAGCCCTAGGTGGGGCCGGATCTCATGTCTGCGAGATCATGCCCAGAGCTGAAATCAAGAGTTGGATGCTTAAACTGAGCCACCCAGGCACCCAAAACCTTGCCCCCCTCTTTTTTTTAACTGGCATGTCTTTTAAGCTCTTTTTAATGCACAGGTCTCCGCTTCCATCCCTCTTTCCCTCACAATACACCTGCTGATTGAACACAGGGCATTAAACCTATAGTGTTTCACACAATCTGGATTTTGTTGACAGCACACTCATGGTATAGTTCAACATGTTCTTCTCAGCTCTGTAATTTCTACACATTAGCAGTTGGATTCAGAAACTTCCATCAGGTGCAGGTTCTTTTCCCTTGGCCTATAGGTCGGGTTGTGTTCTTTCATCAGAAAGCATATAAGGCTCCCCCCCGCCCCCCGCAACCATGGATAGCTCATTGCATAGATCCATTAATTCCCTGAGGGTTGTAAAATAATTCTTTAATTCTATAATTTCATTTTCATTCATTAGCTACACTAATTTTATAAAGGAATGCTTCCCTCATCTACTACTTATTTACTCAGTGATACAGTTCATATAGGGAGAGACAGGATAAAGTTATTTGTTTCTCTCCATATATTTACCATTTTTAAGATAATGAATTGGTTCCCATCATCTTCTAAGGGTGATCAATTTTTATACCATTATATAAGTGTGTGTATATATATATATATACACATATATATACATATATATATACATATATATACATATATATATGGGCTTCAATCAGTTTCAATTATTATTCTTGTTGAAATTCAAATTGTATCATTTTTGGAAAAGAAAACCTCTTCATAGTGGCCTCTAAGTACTTATGACACAACAATAGTAGTGGTTAGCTTCCCTTACTCACTTGTGTGACAAGATCCCCCAGGATCCTCTTACGAATTTCCCACACCAAAATTGGAATCATTCATTTCCCTGAAAATCTGATTAATTTTGATGGGAACAGTATTTCAAGACCACATCATGAGCTAGGAATTAGTAGCAGCTTGTATATAATGACATCTCTAGAGGAATAGTTAATTAAGGGAGGAAAAAACCTAAAACAATATTCTTTTAAAATAAACTGGAGATGTTTATTTTTAATGCATCCATTTAAAATACATAGATGATGGGGCGCCTGGGTGGCGCAGTCGGTTAAGCGTCCGACTTCAGCCAGGCCACGATCTCACGGTCCGTGAGTTCGAGCCCCGCATCAGGCTCTGGGCTGATGGCTCGGAGCCTGGAGCCTGTTTCCGATTCTGTGTCTCCCTCTCTCTCTGCCCCTCCCCCGTTCATGCTCTGTCTCTCTCTGTCCCAAAAATAAAATAAAACGTTGAAAAAAAAATTAAAAAAAATAAATAAAATAAAATACATAGATGAGTTTTGGCAAATTTATACATTTTTGTAACCACCGCCCCAATCAAAATAGAAAACACTTTCATGACCCGAAAATGCTCTTGCAACCTTTTTCAGTATATCTACCTTCACCACCAGAAGCAATCACTAATCTAATTTCCATTACCTTACATTAGTTTAGCCTACACACAAGAAACATATACTTTCCTATTACGAGGTACTGTGTTCTATAAATCCTCACTGAACTTGATAATACTTTGTTTGACCTATCAGTTACCAACCACTAAAATGGTGGAATTTTCCATTTCTTCTTGTGGTTCTGCCAATCCTTCCTATATGTTTTGAATTTATCAGGTGCTCACAAGTTTACTACTTGTATTTATTGTCATTATGTGGTGAATGTTAGTTTTCACCTGGTGTATTTCTTTCAAACTTTTCTTTCAACCTATCTGAGAGCCTTGTTTTAGGGATATTTCTCATAAAGAATTTAAGTATGGATTTTTAAAGGGACTTGACAAAGTTTCTTTTTACTAGGGATTTTGGTTTGTTGATATGTACTGATTATTAATATTTGGATTTATTTCCACCACATTATTTTGTGTTTTCTATTCATTCTGTTCTTTATTTCCCCTCTTCCTTCCCTGCCTTTGTTTAGATTTTCCCTCTCTCCCTTTTCCTTGCATGTATATTACAGACTCTCTTCTTACTCTTTTTAAAAGTTTGCCTTTGAAGTTTCAGCGTGCATGTTTAATTCAAGGTCCAACAGTGACCAATCTTGACTCTACTTACTGTCAAACAACTCAAGGTCCTTAAAATGTTCTGAGTGCCCCTTTTCTAAAAATCAGATAACCATACACATATGGGTTTATTTCTGGACTTTCAATTCTATTCCACTGATCTGTTTTTGTCCTTGTGCTAGTACCAGTGTGTCTTGATTATTGCTTTGTACATAGGTTAGAAATGGGGGAATTTGAGACCTCTTGCTTTATTCTTTTTTAATATTGCTTTAGCTATTCTGGGTCCCCTGAAATTCTGAATTAAGTTTAGAATAAGCTTGTCATTTTCTACAAATAAATCAACTGGGATTTTGATAGGGATTATAATGAATCCATGTATCAGTTTGAAGAGTGCATTTTCAAATTCTCTGATCCATGAACATGAGATGTTTTTCCAAGTAGTTATGTGTTCTTTAATTTCTGTCAATGTTTCACAGTTTTCAGAGCATGAATTTTGCACTTATTTTAACTCCTAAGTTTTTCATGCTATAATAAGTGGAATTATTTTCCTAATTTCATTTTCAGATTATTCATTGCATGTGTGTAGAAACACAACAGATTTTTTTTTTTTGTATATCATCTTTTATCCTGCAATCTTGCTTAACATGATTATCAGTCTAATAGATTTCTAGTGTGTTCCTTTGATTTTTTCTAAGTTCAAGTCATCTGTAAATAGAGATCATTTTGCTTCTTTCTGATTTGGATGGCTTTCATTTCTTTTCTTGCCTTATTGTCCTAGCTAGTACAATGTCTTCCAGTACAATGTTGAAGTAAGAACAGATGTCCTTGCCTTTTTCCTAACGTTTGGGAGAAAGCACTCTATCTTTTAACCATGAAGTATGATGTTAGCTGTGTATTTTTGATAGAGGACTTTAATCATGTGGAGGAAGCTCCCTTTTATTCCTAGTTTGTTGAGTGTTTTTATCAAAAGGGCATTGGATTCTGCCAAATGCTTTTCTTGAATCTACTGAGATGATCATGTAATTTCTGTTTTTATTGTACTGATAGGACATATTATATTGATTTTCAGAAGTTGAACTGTGTACATCCCTGGAGTAAATCCCGGTCATCATGTATAATTCTTTTTTTATGTTACTTTATTCAGTTTGCTAGTGTTTTGTTGATGATATGAGCCTCCATATTCATGAGAGAGACTGGTCTGTAGTCTTTTCCTGTGATATCTTGTCTGGTTTTTGTATCAGGGTAATAAAGGCCATATAAAATGAGTTGGGAAATGTTCTCTTTTTTTTTTTTTTTAAGTTTTATTTATCTTTGAGAGAAAGTGCAAATGGGGAAGAGGGAGGGAGAGGGAGAGGGAGAGGGAGAGGGAGAGGGAGAGGGGGGAGAGAGAGAGAGAGAGAGAGAGAGAGAGAGAGAGAGAATCTCAAGCAGACTCCACACCATCAGTGAAGAGCCTGGTGTGGGGCTGGAAGCCATGAGCCGTGATATCATGACCTGAGCTGAAGTTGGATGGTTAATCAACAGAGCTACCCAAGCACCCCTCTCTTTTCTCTTTTTAGGAAGTTTGTGGATAATTGGTATTAATTCTTCTTTAAATGTTTAGTAGAATTAAGCTGTAAAGCCAGCTGTGCCTGTGCTTTTCTTTGTAGGTAGTTTTTTGTCTTTATTTATTTATTTTATTTTATTTTATTTTTTTACTACTCCAAACTCTTCACTTGTTACAGGTCTATTGAGATTGTTTTTCCTTTAGTCTGTTTTAGCTTGTGTCCTTCTAGGAATTTATGTTTCATCTAGGTTATCTCATTTGTTGTCATACAACTGTTCATTGTATTCTAATTCTTTTATTTCTAATGAATAATTTCTAAGGTTAGGTGACATTTACAATTATAAAATTCCCTCTATGCACTGCTTTACCTGAATTTAATAACTTCTGTTAACATTGTGCCATTTTCATTCTTCTCAAAATGTTTTCTGATTTCTCTTGATTTTTTTTTTAATTTTTTTTTCAACGTTTATTTATTTTTGGGACAGAGAGAGACAGAGCATGAACGTGGGAGGGGCAGAGAGAGAGGGAGACACAGAATCGGAAGCAGGCTCCAGGCTCTGAGCCATCAGCCCAAAGCCTGACGCGGGGCTCGAACTCACGGACCACGAGATCATGACCTGGCTGAAGTCGGACGCTTAACCGACTGCGCCACCCAGGCGCCCCTTGATTTATTGACCCATTGGTTATTTAGCAGGAGTATTGTGTTTAATAATTCCACCTATTTGTGATTTTCTCAACCTTTTTCCTGCTTTTGTTTCCTAATTTCATTCCACTGTTGGAGAACATACTTTGTACTATTTCTATTCTCTTAAATTTATTGAGGTTTGTTTTATGGCTTAGCAAATGACCTATCCTGGAGAATGTTCCATGTACACTTGAGAAAAATGTATATCTCTTGTCTGTTGAGAGGAGTGTTCTACAGATGTCTATTATTAGATCAGTTGGTTTGTAGTGTTATCTTGTTTTGTTGTTCTAGTTTTCTATCCCTTATTGAAAAGTAGGATATTGACGTCTCCAACCATTATGGTTGTAGTTAACTCTCCCTTCATCTCTGTTTTTGTTTTCATGTATTCTGGTCCTTTGTTATTAGGCGTATATATGTTTAGAACTATAAAATCGCCCTGATGTCAATTAACACTTACATCATTATAAAATGCCCATAAGATTTTGTTGTGATTGCTGTTTGCAGGACATGACTTATTTCCTGCTATTACTTTCAATCTATTTGTATCTTTTATTTTTTTTAATGTGCAAGTTTTTATTGTATATAAAACTCTTTTGTTTTTTAAATTCACACCCAAGTTAGTTAGCATATAGTGCAATAAAGATTTCAGGAGTAGATTCCAGTGATTCATCCCCTACATAGAACACCCAGTGCTCATTCCATCAAGTGTCTTCCTTAGTGCCCCCTTCCTTTAGCTCATCCCCCTTCCCATAACCCCTCCAGTAACCCTCCATTTGTTCTCTATATTTAAGAGTCTCTTATGTTTTGTCCCTCTCCACTTTTATATTTGTGCTTCCATTCCCTTATGTTCATCTGTTTTGTATCTTAAATTCCATGAGTGAAGCCATATTTGTCTAATTTGACTCCGCATAATACACTCTACTTCCATCCATGTTGTTGCAAATGGCAAGATTTCATTCTTTTTGATTGCCAAGTAATACTCCAGTGTGTGTGTGTGTGTGTGTGTGTGTGTGTACACATCTTCTTTATCCATTCATTTGTCGATGGACATTTGGGCTCTTTCCATACTTTGGTCTTGTCGATAGCACTGCTATAAACATTGGGGTGCGTGTGCCCTTTTGAAATAGCACACCTGTATCCTTTGGATAAATACCTAGTAGTGCAGTTGCTGGGTCATAGGGTAGTTCTATTTTTAACTTTTTGAGGAACATCCTTACTGTTTTCCAGAGTGGTTGCACCAGCTTGCATTACCATCAATAGTGCAAAAGGGTTCCTCTTTGTCCACATCCTCGCCAACATCTGTTATTGCCTGAGTTAATTTTAACCATTCTGACAGATACGAGGTGGTATCTCATTATGGTTTTGATTTTTTTTCCCTGATAAGAACTGATGTTGAGCATCTTTTCATGTGTCTGTTAGCCATCTAGATGTCTTCTTTGGCAAATCATCTATTCATGTCTTTTGCCCATTTCTTCACTGGATTGTTTTTTGGATGTTGAGCTTGGTAAGTTCTTTATAGATTTTGGATACTGACCCTTTATCTGATATGTCATTTGTAAATATCTTCTCCCATTCTGTCAGTTGCCTTTTAGTTTTGCTGATTGTTTCCTTCACTTTGCAGAAGGTTTTTATCTTGATGAGGTCCCAATAGTTCATTTTTGCTTTCGTTTCCCTTGCCACCGAAGACACGTTAAGAAGCTGCTGCAGCCGAGGTCAGAGCATTTGCTTGTTTTCGCCTCCAGGATTTTAACAGCTTCCTGTCTTATATTTAGGTCTTTCATCCATTTTGAGTTTATTTTTGTGTATGGTTTAAGACAGTGGTCCAGGTTCATTCTTCTGCAGGTCTCTGTCCAGTTTTCCCAACACCGTATGCTAAGGGGACTCCCTTTTTTCCACTGGATATTCTTTCCTGCTTTGTCGAAGATTAGTTGGCCATACATTTGTGGGTCTATTTCTGGGTTCTCTATTCTGTTCCATTGATTCGTGTGACTGTTTTTGTGCCAGGAGTATCCTGTCTTGATGATTATTACAGCTTTGTAATACATCTTAAAGTCTGAAATTGTGATGCCTCCAGCCTTGGTTTCAAGACTGCTTTGGCTATTTGGGGTCTTTTCTGGTTCCATACAAATTTTAGGATTGTTTGTTGTAGCTCTGTGAAGAATGCTGGTGTTATTTTGATAGGGATTGCTCTATTTGTATCTTTTAATCTAAAGTGTGTCTCCTGAAAACAGTATATATAGTTGAATCAAGTCTTTTTACCCAGTCTGATAATCTCCATAATTTGAGTTGTTTAATCCATTCATATGTAATAATTATACTGTTGGATTGATGTCTACGTTTTTACTTTTTGCTTTCTATGCCTTTTATTTTGTTCTGTTCCTCCTTTAATGCTTTTACTCCACGTATTTTCCAAATTATTTTCTCTAATGAATTTTCACTGTTTAATTTTTAAAAATTGTTCTGTTTACCACATACATTTTATCAGAATGATACAGATTTATACTAGGCTAACTCCACATAGGAGCATTACCACTCTTAGGTAGCTCTATTTGTTACCTCCTTTTTGCAATATTGTTATGCAACTTCGCTCCTACCCACCTCCTTTATGCTATTACTTTTTAAAATAACATTTACTTATTTTTGAGAGAGAGAGAGAGAGAGAGAGAGAGAGAGAGAGAGAGAGAGATGCAGGCAGACAGAAACACAGAATCTGAAGCAGGCTCCAGGCTCTGAGCTGTAGTCCCCACAGAGCCTGAAGCAGAGCTCGAACCCACAAACCCTGAGATGACCCGAGCAGAAGTTGAATGCTTAACTGCTTCACCCAGGTGGCCCTCTCTTACGCTATTATTAGCAAATACTAATCACTTTAAATTCTTGGGTTTTTCTGACATAGGCAGTATAAGTCTGGTTCCAAACCTATTTTAGATGTCAGCTTGTAGACGCCAAATCTCAAGGGAGATTTTTTTTCTTCCCTCCACCCAGCTTTCTTTCTCTCCTGAGATAGGGTATCCTGGCTCATTCTTTCACTAAGTGTGTCATATTTTGAAGTACCAGGTTTGGGAAGAGTATCTGACTCAGTTCAAACTTATGTTAGCCTTATGCTTTGCCTCCTTTAAAGCTTACTTAGCCCATTCCAAAGTCTTTAGGACACAAGGACTGGCAGAGCCTGTGGGGCAACTGTCCTCTTCAACACTTCTTGAGATTCATGTTTTTGGTTCCACACCCACTGAACCTTATTTGGACAACTTTCAAGTCTCCCCAAATTTGAAGTAACAATACAATAAACACCCCATCTACTTTTCACAAAGATTCATCAGTTGTTATTCTACCACATCAACACTATCTTCCATATATATTTTATACACACACATTTTGCCTAACCATTTGAAAGTAGCATAATGACACTTCCTTCCTCGATATTTCAGCATGCGTTTCCTAAGAAAAAGGACTTACTCCTGTATAAGCACAAAATCATTGTCACCTAAGAAAATTAAACATTCCATACCATTAAGAATTCATCTACAAATTTCCACAGATGTCTCTAAAATGGCTTTAAGTATAAGGTTTATTTAATTCAAGATCAAATCTAAGTTATTGTATTACACGCTATTTTTTGATTAACAGTCTCCCCACCTGTTTTATACAACAGTTACTTTAAAAATTCACACCAGGCATCTTTGTAAATGTACTACATTGCACTTTTGTCTAATTATTTTACATGATTAGACTGTCAAGTATTTTTGGTAAAAATGCTACAGATGATAAAATGAAGCTTTGTTTTGTACTGGTCTCAACCTACCAATAACTAATGTTGTGGCTGGACTGGCCCTTGTGGTTCTTATTATGGTTGCAAGACACTTTAACAACCATCAGGAAACTGAAGAAATAAATGCTTATTTACTTACAAGAGCTGGAAATTACACAGTATACCTTGGCCCACATATCAACGTTGCAAAAAGCTAGGGACAGAGAGAGATGGGGGTACAAATAAGACCAGGGGTTCTGCATTTACTGGGGTTGGGGGTGGGTCTAGGGTTTTGTGGGCTTACTCTATGGGTGAATTTAAAACATGAGCGCAGCAACTTAGTGTGTGGAGAAAAGACAAATGGGTCAAATGGTCCCTTACAGAAATCAACCAAGATTTCTAAATCAAAGGAGCCGCAGTGGGGAAAGGTAGCCTGGCTCTTTATCTAGTTGTGTGGCTGGCAATGTGTTTAGTAAGAGTTGTCTTTGAAGTGGATGCCTTGGCATCCACAGGGAAGGGAAGGGAAGGGAAGGGAAGGGAAGGGAAGGGAAGGGAAGGGAAGAGAAAAACTGGACTTAAGCTACAGCTTCGAGTATCTTCCTTCTTTGCTAGCTCAGCAATACATTTAAAGTTTTTTTTTTTTTTTAATTTTTTTTTCAACGTTTATTTATTTTTGCGACAGAGAGAGACAGAGCATGAACGGGGGAGGGGCAGAGAGAGAGGGAGACACAGAGTCGGAAACAGGCTCCAGGCTCTGAGCCATCAGCCCAGAGCCCGACGCGGGGCTCGAACTCCCGGATCGCGAGATCGTGACCTGGCTGAAGTCGGACGCTTAACCGACTGCGCCACCCAGGCGCCCCTAAAGTTTTTGTTTCATTTTGAATGAGTCTTATCCAACATTTCAGATGTTTTATACCATTAGAAGGGTTCCTCAGGGGATGTAGTCTGCCATATTGTCAGAAACAGATGTCCCTATATACTGCCTTTATAGATCATCAACAGTAACAGTTTTATAAATGAAAGAATAGTGACATATTTACCACCACCTGAGGCCACAAAAGGGGGAAACCTGAGACAAAGCCTTGGATTAGATGTGTATCCTACCAATTCATTTTTGCATTTATTATAAATCTAGAGCCCAACTTGAGTGTCTGTTGGAGTCTACAAGTCTAAGCCTCATTTAAATTAGTGAAAGACAACCTAAATATTTAAGAGTTGAGGACAGATCTAAAAATTTTGGGGTCCTGCATCTACATTTTTTTCTCATCCCATTAGTAAAAAAGGAGAAATTGTATTTCTAACCTGCCCCTTTTCATGGCAAAAGCAGGAAGAAGAAATAGGAAAAAGGAACTGAGGGTTGATAACTTACCAGTGCCAACCTTGTGCTATAAATGACCTCTTGTCTGTATTAATTCCATGAGCTACATATAACTATCCTCATTTCACAAATAAATAAAGTGAAACTCAGAGTTCATACAGGTAAACTTTAGTTTGCCAGTTCAAAACAAAGTGTTCAAGTGACCCACTGGCCAAAACTCATCATTTTTCCAGTACACAAATTGCATTCAGAAAGGTAACAATTTGGAACTTCAACTCTGATATTCCACTTGGTTATTCATGGCCGTAGTTCTGCATAACCTAAAGAAAAGCCAAAGTCAAATTTCTTGAAAAACAATCTACAATCATTCATCTAACCCACTATATTCTTACTGCTGCTCAAACTGGAATAGCTCAAGGTCATCAATGGCTTCTATATTGCTCAATTCAGTGGCCACCTTACCTTTACCTCATCTCTTGCTCTAAAACTTGGTATCAATGATACTCCTTTTGAAACCCCTTATGAAACCTCTCTCTCATTTTCCATCATGGCTCCTCTGCCTTTCTTCCATGACTATTCCAGTTTTCTTGTGAAATCTTTTTTTATATAACTCCCCTTCAATGTTTCCTCTGCTATCATAAGTATTCTACTCTTTTCATTCTATAAATTTCCTAGGCAATATCATATTCTTACATTTATTTATTCTTTCATTTATGTAACAATTATTATGCTAATGGCTCAACTTTTGACAGTTGTTTGCTGAATGCCTATCATGTGCTAGCCATACTCAGTGATAAATAAAACAGGATTCCTGATGGATGATCTTACAGGCTTGGTCTGCAGCCTAGTTATTTCTCATGAACACCAGAACGATGGACATGTGCACCTTAAGGTTCCATAGGTACCTTAAACTCAACATATCCCCATATCCTTTCTTCCATTCCTTATTATTTTAATAGGTGTTATATAAAATATGCCTAAGGTAACCACCTGACCTCCATTATTGGTCTGTTTTACTTTCTAAATCTAAAATTTGACGATTTTCCATCACCACTGCCAAATAGCTGGTTTAATAGCTGGTTTAGGGCTCACCTGGATTATTCACAGCCTACCACTCTCCACTTCCAACATTCTCCATAATCCATTCTTTAGAGTTGAAAACAAACTTACTTTCAAGAAGGCAAGTCTGATTATATCAACTCCACAAGCCCTATCCTGCTTAAAATTCTTCAGGGGCTCCTAGTTGCCCTCAGTGAAAGCACTTAAACCCTTTAACAAGACTTCCCAGGCACTGCTTAAATAGGACCCTGGCTCAGGGCACCTGGGTGGCTCAGTCTGTTATGTGTCCGACTCTTGATCTCGGCTCAGGTCATGATCTCATGGTTCGTGAGTGTAAGCCCCATGTTGGGCTCTGTGCTGACAACGTGGAACCTGTTGGGATTCCCTCTCTCTCCCATTCTCTCTACCCCTCCCCTGCTTGCACATGCACACACGCCCTCTCTCAAAATAAACAAACAAACATCAAAAAAAGAAAAAGGACTCTGGCTCATTTCTCCAGCTTAGTATTTTACTACTCCAACCTACACTCTGCTCCAAATGAACTTCTATACATATTCCCTTTCATTTTCAGACTTCTCTATATTTTATTCTCTTTTCACTCTCTCTTTGCCTGGTCCACCGTCATCACATTTTTGAGTGAAAGAGATCGCTTCACCAACCAATGAACTTAGGTGTTAGATCCTGTCCCATGTGTTCCTACTCTTTTCTGTGTGGATCCCGATCAGAGCACTCATCAGTCTCATATAGAGTCTAAGCGCTTGTGAAGGCAGGGACTGTGTTTGATTTTTTCACTTCTATAACTCCAGTGCCTGGCACACAGTATACATTTTTCAAATACATTTAAATGACTAAATCTCAACTCAAAAAGGAAGAAAAAAAGGAATTCATTTGCAAACTTTTTCAATTTTCTAATTTAATAGAAATAACCAAAACAATGTGGCTTTCAAACAAGGCTTTAAACTAATCTAATACAACTTCTACAACACATTCCAGAGCATTATAACAAGAAATATTTACAGGCAGCTAATGTATTAAATAACCATGAAAAAGAAAATCTTGCTTTTAATACACACCAGCAAAAAACACAGGAACGGAACAATTAGAAACTGCAACCTTGTTTTAAAAAATTAAATATGATTATTTAGAGAATACAATACCACAGAAACAGCACTTTTTCTTTAAGAATCATATTGAAGGGTAGTTAGTTATGTGCAAAAATAATAGTAGTTATAGTAGTAGTAATAATAATAATAATGAGGGGAGGAGACCAGTTGAAATACTGGAAGCAAGGAACTAGTAAGGCTGTGATTTTAACCCTTTCGTGTGTATGTCTACATAGAAAATTAACAGGCTTTCAGATTGCACATACCGTTTTTATAGGCTTATATACATGTTTCACTGTGATTTAAAACATAGTAAATGCCTACATTTTTCAGACCAGGAGCAGACAAGCACTTCCTTCTTAAGACTGGAAATTAGGCCACACCTGAAAGGGCATATTGCAGTGGCACTTACAAAATCATCTCAGTGCCTTCCCACATACGAATTTGGTGAACTTAAAAGAACAGCATTTTTAACTTTAAAGATTACTTGCTAGAAAAGGGCCAAACTTAATTTTGTACATTTTGTAGTATGATCGTGACAAATATATCCAAATTGACTGTTTTTGAAGATAACTTTCTCAGCTACAATAAAAAATATATAAAAGACCACGGAGGCAAACACAAGGAACTAAGATGAAAGATATGCTTTACATGCATTTTGGCCCAAGTAAAAGAAACCATTATATCCAAGAGTACATGTTGAAATCTGAAATGTCTATGTAAACTGTGGCATATAAATTTTTTTTTCTTAAAAAAGTACCTTCAATTTTTTTTTTTTACTCAAATACCTACTTTTAAAAAAATATGCAACTTTCCCCAATTTTTAAAATAAAATGCCACAATATATTGTCGTAAGCTCCAGCATACATTTAAATTTCTTACTTTTTAAAAGATACACTGGGTGATATGCATACAAACTTTCCTATAAAATCACCATCCGGGAGAGGACTATGACATGCCTATCAGGCAACAGACTTAAAGCAGTGTTATTGCTTTATCGAGGAGGAGAGAACTGAGAGAAAAAGAAAAAGAAAGCATCAAGGTTCAGTTCAAGATTAAACTGATACACTTTGAAAACCTTGGATCATCTTCAGCAGATTATTAATACAGATGGTATGAATTAAGAATTTGATTGTTTTGATTAGGAGAGTTGGGGTGGGTGGATTTTATAAAACTACTCACCGATCCAATGCGGAGTATGCAAATAAGCAGTACTGACTTCAACAAGAAATGAGATTTTTATACTTCCTGTGTTTTATATGAGGGGGAATGGGTAAGGGACTTAAAAGGCCAAGGGAGAGAGGGCCACAGCATCTACTCCCATTGTGGATACTAAGAGATTATTGAATAAAGATAGTAGGCCAAAATCCAAGGGCACAGTCAGAAGACCTAAATCTACTGGCTTATTAACACTAATCACTAATAATTACATGGCAGGATACCTGCTGAGGTAATTGATAAATCTACAATTTGCACACTATAAACCTTTTGCTTCTATTTAAAAGCATTATTTCTTTGGATTAACTAAAAACCTCAAAAACTGTTACAACAAAAAGAATTAACTGACTTTAATATTATTTAAAATTCTCTTATATAAGACATAGAAATCAGAAAGTACCTTGTTGATTCCAAAAAGAATAATTTCAACAGGGGATCCAATACCTTATCATCTCTGTGGTAATGATCTGTGGTAATATAGAGCATGACCTACAACTTAACCATACTTTGGAACACGTACATGTTTCACCTTGCAAAACAATTCCTTTACTCAGTGAATCAGCTGAGCCAAATGCTAAAAAAAAATAAAATAAAATAAAATAAAATAAATAAAAAATAATGCAAATTTAGGCCAGCAGAACAGACTGAGGAACACTTTATTCTTAGTGTTCTGATGGGAGACGGGAACTCAGGTATTGCAAAACTTTGCAATCTTTTTTAAGGAAACATTTAACATCTCCAAATCTAAAGTACTGTTTTTTAACAAAGGATAACAAATGCAAAGAGTATCAAAACAAACTGCCTTCAGGAACTGATATTCAATGTTTACTTTTTTCAGACATGAATTAATAGAAAAACATGTAAGATATCTGAATGTCAATGTAAGTTTTTATACTTTTTAACAGTTATATTAGTGGCTGAACAAATCAGTTAGGAACACAGAGATCAACGTACAAGAAAAAAATTTCAGTGAAATCTAAACTGAACACTTTCATTTGAACGGTGGTTTGCTGATAGTTATTTACTTAATAGTAAATCCTCAGTAGCATGAATTGCCTTCCATTAACAGAAATGGAGCCTATTAAATGCTGACAATAAAGTGGCTTTTTAAAAACCAATCTTAAAAAAACACAAAAAACAAAAATTCCACGTAACATGAAAAAACTTCAAAGGGAACACGTTATCTTTTAAGGCCCCAAATATCAAGAAATAAATATTTAAACTTTAGTTTCTCCTCCATTGGTAGAACCTATATAAAAGACTTATCTAAGAATCATGAAAAGGATTCATCTGAAGAGCAAGTATAAAATACTAGAAATCAATGGATGGACAAAAGGAAGTTATACTGCTACTCATCACTTTCCAAAACTGTGCCCTTAGATACGTCTCCTGATAAACTGAAATCATAAATGCTGTGGGAAAGAGGGAAATGCACATAAATAAAGCATTTTTAAACAATTCTCCCTTATAAGACAATTCTTCTTAAGAACATGAAATTTGAGTAAAATGATAAAACAGTTCGGTGTAGGTTCTAAAGCCTAACTTCTAACAAAACTGAAAGAGGAGCTAAAAGGAAGCCACAGAATGAAGTAAATCAACAGCAGTATTAAATCAATACTGCTTAAATACACCATCAGAAGGCCTGAATAATATCCATGTTTACCCCCAACATTTGTTAAGAAAAGAAAAACAACCCAAAGGAACTTGTATAATAATTTCTTTAGAGCACTTTATTTGATTCAATATGCACTAAAAAATATTTACCTCTTAGACAGTTATGTCAAATAATTTTTACTGAGTAGTCTACTGTCTGAACTGCATAAGCTGAATTTTTAAAAAGGCAAATGATTTGCCACAAATCTGCTGACGTCTGAAAAATATCTAATGGCAAGTCTTCTATTTTGGTCACTTTATATTCTAAGGTGTCCATACAAAAGTAGGACTAACTTTTTTAATCCAACAAAAGAGAAGCCCATACACAGTCTAGAACACACATCTTGGATCTGAGCATCACAAATGAAGAGAAGAAAAACAAAACCGAGCCAAGGTGGTTTATCTGCCTCGGGTGCTGAACGCAGGGTAGTAAAGGTGGGTTTACTCCAGTAACCATTCAAGTGGGGATTGGCTCATTTTCAGGATTTACTTACAGGCCTCTTCTAAGTCCGTTAAGCCCCCAGTCCATGCAAATGTCCCACTTGGTGGACAGATGAGTAATCTAACCCCACCGGGTTTATTTCAATAGTTTGATATTTAATAATAAGCTGCTTCTGAAGATTTTCTGAGAAGTCTGTTCTCTATTAAAATAAGATAGAACCTCAAAATATGAATGTGAACATTAGAAATAGACAGCATATATTACAAATCCATTCTTGATAGGAACATTAGTAAGAATACACATTAGCTTAAAAAACAGGCTCAGCAAATGTTGCTGATCTGCCAGAAGTTTTAGTTCACTATTTACAAATAAGACAAAGTGAAATACAGAAAATTTTACACATTTGGTAGCTGACAGATTACTGTTTGCCAATAGTGGTCTATCAGAAAACTGATACGAAGGAAGACTGGGTAAGAGCCAGTTGTCACCTTCTCAAGCAAATTTAAATGAAAACTACATTAATTTTGAAACAAACATTCCACCTTTGATGGGAGTAACTGTACGATCGGATGATCCGACTGGGAAGTGCAATTCTGTGGAAGGGTTTTTCTGGAAATGACTACCACGTGATCAGCCACTGAAAAGTTACCATATTTATTTCAGCAGACCATTAAAACTGATTAAATGATGATCGATGATGTTTCCTAGACTCTAAGTATAAATAGAAAATAAAACTGCTGTTGAGTTCTTTAAACCAATATAAAAACTAAGGCCCAACAGCATCAAAGTGAGAACAAATATAATGGCATGATTCAATGCACATCTGCACTGACATCAAAGTGGAATCTGAGTAACTTTGATTTTAATTAGAAAACAAACCAGTATGTACGTGTGTGGAAGGGGAGCATGAAAGTTGTTTTTAATAACTGTATGCTCTTGTCCAAACAGACACGAGCAACAGGACCATCAAGTATTTACTTGTACACCCAGTATCCTGCACCAATCAATAGCACATGATGACCAGTATCTACCATTCTAAAGAACCACCCTCTTTAGTAACAGAAATCTTCAAATCATTTTGCTTTTCCTTTTTGTTTTTCTTTTGAAATTGCAAATAGAGTTGTCTCCCCCCTTTCTTGACAAGAAGTGATTTCTGTCCATTACTTCAATCTAATACTGTGTAAGAGCTATCAGCTTCTTCAAGGAGGTGCCCACTGTAGGCAGGATATTCCAGCAACACTTAAATAAAAGGGTTTTTTCTTTTTTTTTTTTTTCCTTAAAACAATTAGTTAAGTTCATGTCATTTTACTTTATATGTACTGGTCTCTCATCTGACTTTAGGCGTTTTCTGCGGGGCTGTATAAAGTCTTCATCAGAGTCCTCAGTTACCTCACCATCATCCTCTTCCTGCTCAAACTCTGGCAAAGGTGCGAAGGTCCTGTCTGAGTAGATCTCTGTGAGTTTATCTTCAAAGTACAATGCAACTGCTTTCCCTGCCTGAGCTACTTCTGAATCAGCCTGCAAGCAAAAGATAGGAATATTCACCTATTGGTAATGCATATTCCTTCACCAAGTTTGCATGGTCTGAAAAGCTTACCTTCAAATTAATCTCTTGTGTTTCTGCATAAACTTGAACAACTTTCATCATCTAAAAAGGATACCAGAGTCAAAAAAAAAAAGGGAAATTATAATCCTTTCTAAAGTTATAAAACTGCATAGGATTGGCGACGAAAGTCAGCCATACTAGGGGGAACAAATTGCTATAACCAGATTAAGTGCTTTCTAAAATACTACAGAACATGGAACCGCTTTCTTTACAAAGTTCTGGTGCTAAAGCTACTGTGAAACTGTAAAAACTGTCTCAAATTCAGAATTAATAAAGTCAATCTGAAATGGACCTGGACCAAATACATCAATGTAATTAAAACCAAAAAACAAGTAACATAAGAAATGTTGCTTTTTAAAAACTGTCAAACCATCAACAAACCACCTATCAGAATTCTATCTGTATGGCAATTTGTTAATTATAAATTATTTAACTATAACTAAAGCAGATAAAATGTATCTTCTTCCTCAAAAGGGTTGCCTACAATTCCCGAAAGCAATTTACTTGAAAATAATCTAGCTGATTAGAAAGTAAGACACAAAACTTAGGACTGTATTAATTAAACTTCGAGTAAGGTGTTACTATACTCTCTGTGGTATATCACTATATATACTATACTTTTGACCTATAGGGTTTTGTTTTTTGTTTTTTGTTTTTTTTTTTACAAATTTTAAAAAGGTCACCTAGATATTTCCAGAGGCAGCTATGAGTATACTTTAAATGATTCAAGTACTTTTAGTAATAGTCATATGGCACCCAAATTCATCAGCAATAAAGAAGATACTCTATAATCTTTTGAAAGATTTTGTAGATTCTTATCCAATTCCATTTTTTTCTCCTAGAATAATGAAAATCTTCCTTAACAATAAGAGACCTGATTTTTCCCAAAGAAAACAAAACAGTTTCTTTGAAAGAGTCACATATCACAGTTTTTCTCAAGGACAGTTCTTCTGTTTCTTCAAAAAAATGTATGACCAAAGTTAATGAAAGTCATATTGCTGAGATCAGAAAACTCAACATTATATACTCTGGGCTACTATTCAAGATGAGCCACCAGAGATGAGTTTATGATTTTAGGGTTCTACATCTAATAGATTAACATTATTAACCTACATTAATAATAAAATCAGAGGAACCAGTACAAATGCCCATCCTAAATGTACCCCAAATATAGGCTGTTTATAATCATTTCCCATAAAATACACTTAACTATAAGTATATATTCCTTTCTATACTTGTATATCTCAATCTCAACTTGTTCAAAAAGGAATATCCACTATTATTCTTAACTTATCTAATTATACACAGTAAACTTTCTTCTTTGGAGCTGTGGATGCAACCAAATTTTACTTCTGATTGCAGCAGAAAAAAATTTTTTGAATCAAATTAGAAAAATCTCTTCCCAGGAAAAATAAAATAAAACAACCTCCTGCCCCCCCCCCCCAAAAAAAAACCTAATAATCCAAGACTTTATAGTTTGGAAGCTAACATACTTCATTAAACCTTTCACAGTTCTTGAAGATCAAACGGACATCAGCCACAAAGTCATCTGGGTTTTGGTAGTGTTGGGAATGTTTTTTCTGAAGCTTTTTCTTCACGGTGGATAAATCCATTGGTTTCTTTATAATTTTATAGTAGTTTGGTATCTAAACAAACAAATAAATAAGGATAGATGAGGATTCTCCAAAAATGCCAAACAGTTTTATTTAAAAATGCATAGCCTATTGATTTTAGGGGAAAAATATGTTAATTATTGAGCCAGCTGCTTGCAAATTTTGGGTACAGTGAATGTATTTTTACATCTTTTGCCCCAATCATATATCATAAAAATCAAATCATATTCAGAATATGTGGCAGTCTTAATGGTTAGTGAAGGCCCCAAAGCTCTATCTTTAGTAAGGAGATTTGGAAAGAAAGCAATCAGTAAGGGTAGCCAACAACTCCTATTAAGGACACATCTGGCTCATCAGAATTTTAGGACACCTGAAGAGGTTTTTTTTGTTTGTTTTTTGTTTTTTTTAAATAGGAAAGAAAATTAAAAAGATTACAAAATATATTATTATTATTATTATTAAACATCTTTGAGAGGCTATAACTTTATCACAAAGAACTCTGAACATAAAACAAGAGAAGGAGAAAAACTGTAAATAACACAATAAAAATTTTATTAACCCTTTACTGATCATGCCAGGGAGAGTTCTGGCCCCAACTTTTGGCCAAAACTTTGTATCCTTGGGAAACAAGTGAATTTGGAGAAGCTATTTAAACAGTTCATGAAAAGAAGTGTTTGAAAGTTATTTTCTACAGTAACGTTCCTGAACTTGAAGACAAACGTCCTAGTATCAGATGTATACAATTTGCACAAAATATCTTCCTTGTGTCTAGGTCTTTGGTGCCTTAAAATTCATTTCTGAGGGGCACCTGACTGGCTAGGTTGGTTATGTGTCCCACTTTGGCTCAGGTCATGATCTCACAGTTCCTGAATTGGAGCCCCGTGTGCGGCTCTATGCTGACAGCTCAGAGCCTGGAGCCTGCTTTGGATTCTGTGTCTCCCTCTGCCCCTCCCCGTCTCTCCCTCTCTCAAAAATAAATTTAAAAACCCTAAAAAAATTTTTTTAAATAATAAATTCATTTCTGAGCCTACCCAGTTAACAAGTCTAGTATTTAATATTCTATAACAGACCTGATATTCAATAGTATCTTAATTCAACAGATGGTAAGCAAATAAAATGTGTGTAGCATATTCTCATTCCATTTGTGAAGCACTGACCACCCCAGATATTCCTTTAGAGCTTTTATTCCTTACAGTCTCCTTTAAGATAAAGAGCACTGACTTGCAAAATTTCCAGTCTTCCTAATCTTGACTGTTCATAAAAGAGGGCTTATCTTCAAAAGGTAAGAGCCACTGTGAAAGATTCCATTTTATAGTTTTATTCAAACTAACATACAGAGGTTATTTTCTCCCCAAGGTACAGAGCCTAGAATCACAGAACTGGAGTTTTAGAAATTTAGTCCAATATTCCCACTGTATGTTTAAAAAAGTAGAGGCAAGGGCGGTTCAGTCAGTTAAGCATCTGACTCTTGGCTCAGGTCATGATCTCACGGTTCTTGGGTTCAAGTCCCACATCAGGCTCTGCACTGACCGCTCAGAGCCTGGAGCCTGCTTCAGATTCTGTGTCTCCCTCTCCCTCTCTCTCTCTCTGTCCTTCCCCCTGCTTGTGCTCGCTCTCTAAAAAATTAAAAAAAAAAAAAAAAAAAAAAGGTTGAGGCAGAAAATTATGTAATTTCCCCCCAAGTTTGATGACAGAACTGGGAGAAGTCTTCTGACGCTTGATCTAAGATTCTTTCCATCATACCTATATCCCTTTACGTCCATCTTAAAAGTAAAAGAGGACACAGAAATTAAATTCATTAAGTTTTCATGACAGCACACAGAAATTTTAATAAATAAAGTGCAATTTTAACAAGTCTCATATCCATTTAGTGCTAATAAATTTTCAAACTGGGGGGTGCCTGGGTGGCTCGGTCAGTTGAGCGAATGACTCTAGATTTTAGCTCGGTCTGTGATTGCAGGGTCGTGGGACTGAACTCCATGTCAGGCTCTGCACTGAGCATGGAGCCTGCTTAAGATTCGCTCTCTCTCCCTCTGCCCCTCTCTCCCACTTGTGCTCTCTCGCTCTCTCAAAATTTCAGGTTAGTACTTACAACGTTATCAGGTACTTGCTAAAATCATTCTATAAAGGTATCATATATGTCCTTGGAACATCCAAATGGGGTAAGAAATAATATTAGAAAACTTGAACCTTGGAAGTGTTGAGGAAATTATTTAAGAAGCCTGAGACAAGAAGTTTTAGGGCCAGAGCCCTCATTCTTAAGTCTTACAACTGGGCTTCTTCACCAAGGATTTCCTAAAGTAAACAACTCACCGAAGCAGGAACTGGCTCCTGGAATTCAATACTTAATTCATGGCAATAGAGGTAAAGCAGAAGACGTTCACATTTCTGGCCCCAAAAAAGAAAGGAAAACTCATGAAATAGTTTTTCCCCTAATAAGATAGATATTCTTGAGTAAAAGAACTTTATCACTACAAAGTATTATTACAATAAGCTGAACACATATGCCTCCTACCTATTGACTTATCTAACTAAATACACATGACTGAAGCAAACTGTCTTGTTTCCAATTTAGTTTTGAAACTGTCTTCATCTGTTCTACTTTAAATAATTTATCGAAGATACAGTGGTTTTGTTCTTAGATGAAGACTAAGGTAATTTATTTACTACTGACTATACAAATGCAAAGGAGTCATAAAAGCAACATACAATATTTTGTACAAAATTTTATAGATTACCTAGGTAATCTGGAGGTGCACAACATTAACTACAGAATCCCTAATAATATATCCAACTTATTTGACACTTACCCTTTGGTCCACGGGACTTAACCCTTGTGCAGTTTTCCCCTTCTTACTATGTTGCAAATTATCACAATCATATTCAACTTCTGGTTTCCCAATATCTCTGCAAAATGTGCATATCCAGTCCCCACTAAAGAGGGAAACAGGCAATTAGTTCATGTAATTTTAACAAAACCCACTCTAGAGAGAAACCAGTTCTCCAGAGTTAAGTCTCCAGCTTGTTTTCTTTCCTTTCTGGTTTTTGAGGGGAAGAGAGGCTCTCTATTCTTATCAGACCTCATAAAGGGAAGTTGTATGATAAAAGCTTCCCAAAACGTTCCCCAGTCTTTAACTAATTACTTTCTAGAAAGCTTTATAAAACTGGTATCCCTGCATTTCAAATGGGACCTCTTCCTAGCACAAAGCTGATGATCAGTACCTGTAGCATAAGACTGTCAACCCCAGTATTACCTCACAACGACCCCAACTCATGAATAAGGAAAGAATACAGTTTACGGAATTCCTGGGGTATCCAATACTGTTTTGGCATGTAATAAATATGCCAAAAATAAAATTCTTCTTCTTCATGGCCAGTCAAAAGCCACGAATACACATACAACTCTCTAAGTGCAAGCACACATAGGTATATGTACCCCTTACCTTTTAAAACCTGCTCAGTCTATAGTTTGTTTACATCAGGATTTCCATCAAACCATAAATTCCAAAAGGATTCACTCCCAATAATTCTCCCCTTCTCTCCCCCACCATAAATAAATTTTAAGTCTAGAGATTGTACTGGTCTGTGCCAACAGTTCCAATTCTTTCCAAAGCATCAGCCTTTGAGAGAAAGCATCCAGTGGCAAAATTCTAACATTCCGGTAGATGTTACTACTCAAAGGGAAGAAAAATATAAAATGACTTAATTATAACACCAAAATGCCAATGCTTTCCTTTTATAAAAGAGCAAAGTAAAAGAAGGCCCTTATTACATCTCTGGCAAATGACTATACCTCCTAAGACTTAGGTAAGAATTAAGATTCTTCAGAAAAATATTCCGGCACTGTTTATACATATCCACCACTTTTCTAATCCAAAGGTTGAAATTTTCAAAACAGGTAGTATTTATTCAACTAAAATCACTGCTTCTAAGGAATCTGAGAGGAAATGTGAATGTTGTATCTACAGGCAGAAAAAAAGCTGAGCGTTCTGAAGAACATTATTGTCACTTAAAAGGAAATCTGGGGGTAAAGGTTTGGGAAGGGAGAAAGCGGTCTCTGAAATCAGCTGGAGACAAAAATGGCTTGAGCACAACTTGTTAACTGGAAGGGATGAAAAAGAGCTCTTCGAATCCCTACTCTACCACTTAAGAAATGAAACTAACCCATGAAAATCTGTGAACCTTGCAAGCTAAATTAGTTCACTACAGAATTAAGACCAGTCCACAAATTTTGTAACCCAACCCAGCACGTTTGTCCCACTGTGTTAGCTAGTAACACCAGCCTGCCTTGAATGCTCACCAATGAGTTTTAATGCTTGAAACCAGATATAGAGCTGCCAGGGGGTCAAAGAGTATGAGGACAATGCTCATATTTCCCCCAATCTTTATTTATCTTCATCCCAAGTTCTTCTCTTCTAAATAAGGAATTCAGTAACTCTCCATTCCAAAGTTCATGACTGGAAGACATTCCAGCTAAATGACAGAAGGAAAAGTCTGAGAAATCTGCACATAATGCTTTGGGCTGGCACTACCAACTACCTGCTTCTGTGGTCAAGAGGAAGACAGAACTAAAAAACTCAAGGTGTTGAAGGTATTTTTACAAAGTACTTGTTTTTTCTTTCAAATGCCTTTTGAGAGCTTTCAAACATTAGAAAAGGAAGTTCTGGGTAAAGATCCAATAGAGCTGCCTCTAACTAAATAGTATTCTTAAATGAAATTATTGTAGACCCTGTTAAGACTGATTCCAATAGATAAAGAAAATTCAGCTTCAACAGGAAATCAACTAACTTCTCCAACATCCCAGACCCCTACCTCTCATAATTTAGAGTTTTATCTACTTCGCTTATGCCAAGTACAAACTGAAGGCCAGGAAACAGTCTATTTTTTATCACACTATTTACATCTTGGACATTTTACCATTCAGCTGTTAGTTTCTCTAGAAGGTAATACCAAAGGAGTAACAGGCCCCCTGTTTTACAGAAATACTGTGCATTGCTTAGGAAGCCCATCTGCATGAAGAACTTTCTGGTTTTTAGCTTTCAGCTTATATAAACAAGAACAAAAAAAAGTCAAGTATTTCACTGGTACCTTGGAAAGCTAAGAAGTGTTGGAACATGACAAGTTAGATGAAAGACCTTTGGACATTTTTCACAGCACAAGAGATCCCCTCCATTTTGGCAGACAGCACACCAGTCTTCATTTGGGTCATCGTCTTTGCTGTTGCCATCTCCTCCAATCCTTGCCGACCTGTGTACGAGGCTTCGAATCGGGGACTTTCCATTAACAAGGCTGCTGAGCCCTGACTGTTTGCAGCTTTCATTTGTATCTGCAGGTTCGGTTTTCACATGGTTTTCCAGGCTTGCTAATGCATCCAACTCACTCTCTAGATGCAGGCTGGTTGAGAGAGGTGGTGTCAAGCTACTCTCGGGACTGCTCAACTAAAACAAAACAAGGACAAATTCTTGAAGAATCTTTTTTTCTTTTTTTTTTAACTTGGCTTCATGTCCAGCGTGGAGTCCAACATGGGGCTTGAACTCATGACCGTGAGATCAAGACCGGAGGCTCAACTGAATAAGCCACCCAGGCGCCCCTCTTGAAGAATCATTTAATCCTTATTGTATGCAGTATGTGCATGTAACTTAAAAGTCATGGCAATACACATACATATACACTGACGTAATTTAAAATGAATTTGGAAATGGCATTATGACATAAAAGAATGAAAATAACCCCAAATTATTTAGGCATGTTAATTTATGATTTTAAAGAATACTCTCTAATATTGGTTCACGTGGATAATAAGAAAATTAATTAAGCTGCTAAGCACATTGACTGGAAAGAGAGCATAGGATTATACTGATACCCTATTTTCACATAAGACTCTGTTGCATATCTTCCAAGAAATGTTACTCTGCCTACTTATCATTTTACTAAAGTTGGAAGATTCTGATAATTGTAAAAGAAATCTTTCACCACCCTTTTGCACCCGGTTTTCTGGGGGCATTTTCCCAGCCAGGTATTGGATGAAGGCCAACTTTAAATCCCTTTGCTCTCTAAATATACAAATACTGTGTTAAATAAATATGCTAATCCTCCTACTTGAAATTTCTATGTGCCAACTGTGTAGAAAATGACACTTAAGCCTGGGCAGGAAGAAAAAGCCAAGACCAATATTTGGGCGCGTGTATGTTTGTGAGGTGGCCTTCCTTCATTCTATATTATACATTTAATAAAATGTTCTATCTGAAAAACTCTACACTAGCTAATAAATTCATAAACCAAAAGCAATCTTCCCATCACAAAACTCTTTGATCATTAAACTTCTTTCACGTCAGCAGTCTTAATCCTGAGCTGACAGATCCAGGAAAACAGTCAAGGATCTTTTGTGGCCTGAGACTCAGTGTGACTACTGAGATGATTATTAATAAAGTCAGAACAATACAGAACCCGATTTAGAATCATGGCAAAAATACTAACCAATTACATACTAAAAGATCATTTCAAATGAGTCCTTAATACAATTAAATCTTTTGTGACACATTACAGCAGACACTGCGATTAAAAACTTGGGTTACAAGCATAAATATTCAAAACTAAACAACATGCAGAGTCTAAAATGCAGAGACGGAAGAACCCGTGCAGTGGCCTCCTTAGATCCCTGATGGACCCCAATGGGAGCTTACCATGCATGCACTCCTCCTGCCATCCTCTGTCTTTTCCTGTTTCACAGCTCCTGAAAAGCTACATATTTCATCTTCAGTCCCAGGTTCCTGCTTGACCTTTACTTGATCAGACTTGAAGCTAAGACTTGTCTTCTCTGCAGTTCTTCCTGATGACCCACAGCTAATAAAAAACAAAAAATGTCACCTATGTTTGATTGTATAATGTATATAAAACCAATTCTATGAAAAGTAATGCTCATTAAAGAGAAAATGATAGACAATGTATTTCTAGAAGATAAGGATACTCATAATGCAAGTAAGAGAAGTATGATACAAGCTTAGCCTCAAATTCTTTAAAAACATAGATCAAACTATGAAAAGACCCTAAAAATGTATTTTATGGTGTGAGACACTTATGCTAAATCATTTAAGAAGTCTAGTAAATAACAATTTTCCCAGGCTAGTTAATATGAAATATCAGTGATTGCTTTTCTTTATAAAAGCAGTTTTGGGGCACCTGGTTGGCTGAGTCAGTTGAGCATCCGACTTCAGCTCAGGTCACAGTTTGTAAGTTCAAGCCCTATATCAGGCTGTCTGTCAGTGCAGAGCCCACTTCGGATCCTCTGTCCTCCTCTCTCTCTGCCCCTCCCCTGCTCACGCTCTCTCTCAAAAATAAATAAAACATTAAAAAATAATAATAAAAGCATTTTCAATTCTTCTCTGCCCCCAAACATCTGTAGAAAACAGCATTAATAACAGTGGTTCATAAAGCCTCCTCAAAGGAAACTCTATTTTAGCTTTTGAGGGCAGGAAATTGGGAGAAGGGTTTAACAAGTAGTCAACAACCCAGAATACCCTTTTTTGAATCAACAAAATGATAGGCTAAGAGGACAGGTATATGACTAATCAGTTCTATCTAAACCACAAAGTAAAACCACTGGCAAGAGAAGTGAGAAGAAACTGGTAAGACCGTACTGCTACTGAGAATGAACACCTTTTTCAATCTGTACTTTCCTCTAAAAGTACTGATTATTTAAAGCGTAATTAAAAAGTCAAGCAAGTATTTTAATAGCACCCGTCTTCAGAATGCGTGCACGTGCACACACACACACACACACACACGCACACGCACACACGCACACACACACACACACACACACACACACGCACGCACGCACATCCAAATAAGATAAACCTTCAGGGGTACCTGGGTGTCTCTCTCTGTTGGTTAAGCGGCCAACTCTTGGTTTAGCCTCAGGTCATGATCTCACAGATTCCTGAGTTAGAGCCCCATGGAGGCCCTCCCTCCCTGTCTGCCCCTCCCCCACTTGTGCTATCTCTGTCTCTCTCAAAATAAAAAAATGTTTTAAAAAGTTTATTTAAGAAAGTAATTCATGTATCTTAAGTCTTTCTTACATTGCACTAAATTATTCAAACTAAAAATCAGTCAACATTTATTCTATTTTATGTTAACACACTCCACACACCAGCCCCATTTCTTAAACCTGTCCACCAAGAAGGCATAAGAAACAATTTAAGTAGCAATGAGTGCCCCTAATGCCCAGAAGACTGTTTCCAAGCACTATTTCCTTATTAACACAACCAAGATTTCTTAAAGATATGGTGATCAGTAGGCCTGAGGCAGGAAATCTATAAGACAAACCTGGAACATCATTTCGTAACAGGAGTAAGGAAGTTTTCAAAGACTACTGGGGTTATACCAAAGGACTAAGGAGCCAAACAGCCAAACAGGGAATAATTTAACCCAATAAAAATAACATCTATAATAGTTTAGAACATATAAAATGTTTAAATTTATGAGTTCATAAAGGTAATGATAAAAAATCTCATTGGTCACTGTTGGAAGGTGCTGGGAACCAACTCATTATTAGGACACAAAAATTTCCTTTACAGAAATAGATTACACCAGTAAACAAAAAGAAAGAACACATTAAAATATCATTATTTTCAACCAGTAAAAAAAAAAAAAAAAAAATAGCTAGGCAATGATCATTAATGGTTGCTGTCACAGAATCAACCAAACATTACGTGCCCTGACGGAAGTACTCGACACCACCAATGAAGTATTCTTCCTACCCAACCTTCCCCCAAATCAAACTTAAATCTGATCAAATCTCATCGAAATTATTAATACAGAGGGGAAAAAACAGCAAGTAGCGTATTTAAATGACAAGGTGGGGAAAACTGTTTTGAGAAACAATGTTTCTTCAACATACAATCTGATTTTGACCTCAAGGTATCTGCAGATGGCAATGTACATACAGCTTATTTTAATGCAATTTAAAGAAACCATTTATTAAAAAGGGATGAGAAAAATTGGGAAATCTGTAACTCGATCTCTACTGACGTTAAAGAATTAGCTAATAAATTTTTCTTAGGTGCAACAATTGTTCTGTGGTTATAAATTTTTTAAATTCTTCAAATGATATACATTGAAACAGTCCAAGTAAAATGATAAGATATCTGAGGTTTGTTTCAAAATAATTCAGAGTAGGGGGAAATGTATGGGAGTACAGAAGAAATAAAAATGATAACTTGGTAAATGGTGAAGCTGAGTGATAAGCATAGGATTTCGACGTAATATTCTTCTTATTAAAATACATGTTTAAAATTTTTCTTAATAAAAAAGAGAAAAAAACCCCACTAACAATGTTAAAACTCACCTGCCTCGACTGCCAGTACTAGAGGTACTAGGGGGTCTCACAGGTGTGTGAGAATTGGATAAACCTGGAAAATAATACATAAAATGATCATCAATGCAGGGAAGAATATTCAGAATTCTACCTACTAGTTACAGAATTAAAGATTACTATGATGCAATTTAGCAATTCTTAGAAATCAGGCCTAGCCTTAACCTCAAATCAGGGATGGCATGTGTAACCCTTGGAGTGTTTCAACCAATTTCTGTCAGCTGAGCCCCGACATGATTCTCAGAATTCCCCTCAGAGCAAGTCTATCCGATCAATGAAAACTACCACATCAAGAGAAAGCTATTTACCATCCAACTCCAAGTCATCTGGTAAATATCTTTCTTAGATTCCTAATAGTTACTCCTTCTTTAGAAGTCCTGGAATAATTATATTACACCTTAAAAATTCTAACACTCAGAAATTGTATTAATGATGCATCTTACGAAAAACTCACATTTAAACTTGAACTATCTTTACTCCAGAAATAATGAGGTGGTCTGTTTCTATTTCAGTAAGAAATAAGTAATGTTTAATTTAAACCAAGAAAATATACTCTGTAACCACTTCTGCACTGTCAATCCATTTAGATTTGCTTTAATTATTCATTCCTTCATGACAAACAGGGTTAATAAAACAACTGGGATTTTGGAAGAGATCTGTACCCTCATAGACTTGATTAGTCACAACGTGAACAGTTTCCAATAAATTTAAGTTTTTATTTTAAAATTGCAATTTGAAAATTCATTTGCCTTTCCTCAATCCTTGTTTTGTTTTTTAATTTCCATTTTTCATTATCTTACAAGTTTTAAATTGAGGATGAAACCAAAGAACTCTCCAACTGACCATCTGTATCATAAAATATAAGACATGGCAAGTAACTGCATCTACAAATCCATCAGAGGACGTGAATACAGTTCTGAACAGTGTATGTTACAGGTATATACTGCTTTAGTTGAAAACTACCAACAGAATTTGAAGAAAAATAAATACAGCAATCAGGGAAAAAAATATGATATGATACTATGATGGTTAGTTTTATGTCAACTTGGCTAGAATATAACTACCCAGTTGTTTGACCCAACACCAGTCTAGATGTTGCTGTAAAGGTGTTTTTAGATGTGATTAACATTTTAATCAGTAGATTCTGTCTCAGCAAATCAACCTCCACAATTTGGATGGGTCTCATACTATCACTGGAAGAACTAAGAGAAAAGACTAGGGTACCCAGAGGAAGAAGGAATTTTGCCTCCAAACTCTAGACTGTAACATCAACTTTCCCTTGGGTCTCCAGCCTGCCAACCTGTCCAATGGCTTGCCAGTCCTTACAGTCATGTGAGCCAATTCCTTAAAATCTCCCTCTACATACACATACATACACACACACACACACACACACACACACACACACCCCTCTCTTATTGGTTCTGTTTTCCTGGAAAATCCTAATACATACACAGCTGACCCTTAAAACAATGTGAGAGTTATAGGCATTGACACCGCCCCCCCACCCAGTGCAGTTAAAAATTGCATATAACTTTTGACTCCCTAAAAACTTAACTACTAACAGCCTACTATTGACCAGAAGCCTTACCAATAACATAAACAGTCCACATGTATTTTGCGTGTTACATATATTATATTCTGTTTTCTTACAATAAAGTAAGCTAGAGAAAAGATGTTATCAAGAAAATCATAAGGGGGAGCGCCTGGGTGGCTCAGTCGGTTAAGTGTCCGACTCAGGTCATGATCTCATGGTTCATGGGTTCGAGCCCCATGTTGGGCTCTGTGCTGACAGCTCAGAGCCTGGAGCCTGCTTCGGATTCTGTGTCTCCCTCTCTCTCTGTTCCTCCCCTGCTCTCACTCTCTCACTCTCTCAAAAATAAATAAAGATTAGGGGCGCCTGGGTGGCGCAGTCGGTTAAGCGTCCGACTTCAGCCAGGTCACGATCTCGCGGTCCGTGAGTTCGAGCCCCACGTCGGGCTCTGGGCTGATGGCTCGGAGCCTGGAGCCTGTTTCCGATTCTGTGTCTCCCTCTCTCTCTGCCCCTCCCCCGTTCATGCTCTGTCTCTCTCTGTCCCAAAAATAAATAAACGTTGGAAAAAAAAAATTTTTTTTTAATAAATAAATAAAGATTAAAGAAAAAAAAATCATAAGGAAGAGAAAATACATTTATAGTACTGCATTCACTGAAAAAACTCCACATATTAAGTGGACCCGTGCAGTTCAAACTTGTTTTCAAAGTTCAACTATAATGACAGATAGCTTTTTACAGTGTTAAAGAAATGAGGCAGGGCCTCTGATGGCTTACCTGATGATCCTGGAGACAGGGCAGAAGGTCCTGGGGAGGGATTCATGGTGCTTGTAGGCTGCGGGGGTAGGTGACTGCCTGAGATGTATCTACTTAGTAGATTATCTAAACTACTTGAACCAGCATCTTCCAACTAAAGAAAAAGAATGAAATGAGAAATTTGCTTTGATTAAAGCAGAGGAGAAACTATTAATTTCATTAGTATAATCCTTTATGTTCACAATTTACTAACAAATTATTGTATCAAACTTGGCGTAATTGTTGTTTCCTTGTTGCTTCTCCTGAGGACCCACAATGGTTTAAAGTTTGTGTGAACAAAGCTATAATTAGTATTATTCAACAAGTACCCGGCAGCTCAAGAGAGAACACAATAATCTACTAAGTCCTTATGTTCTACTATGAAAATAGCTCTGATCATCTGACTCTTCTGCTTTTTCTCAAAGTTGACAAAGAACTCTATCAGTATTCTTGTCCCGTCTTCCTCTCTTTATTTCAACATTCATAGTCCTGCTGGAATCACTCACCTGAATAGAAATTTAATCAAGTCAATACCTAATTTTAAAGTTTTAAAAATATTTTAGACTCAAAAGAAAACCCTTAGCCTGGGGCATAAAGCCCCTTATTACACCAAAAAAGGGGGCAGTCCACAGGAGAACTGAGCCCTTTTCTCACTCAGACAAGACAGCAGGTTAAAGCCAGATGACTGGACAACTTACACATCAATTTCCTCTCTTTAAAACCTCCCAACTATACTGAAGAACTGTGATGACAAAATAGAAATTATTTACGTAAGAAACAGTAAATACTATTTAACTATGAAAACTACCTTAAGAAAAACTGTATACTATGCCATAAGAGGTGGTCAAACTATTCTTAAATAACTGCCAATCTTCTTGCTTTTTTGGTCTACTTGTGCCCACACTTGCCCCTTTTAATCTCTCCCACTGGAGGCAAGATACGTTTTATGCAAATGTTCAGAAAACTGAACACATACATTTACTTCTTGCTCTCCTTTTTTCTCAAAATTGTACTGATTTTCACGGTGACAGGAAAGGATGTCAACGACACAGAAACTTTGAAGAAAATTATAGAAATAAAACAAAGTAGAACTGGATTGACAGAAAAACCAAATAAGCATTTCCCAACATATCACAGGCAAGGGAGGATTCCTAAAAAGTACACGCCTTTCTCGCTAAAGGCGAGAAACATAAAGGGTGATCGCAAGCAGAGGGCTCACTGGGGGCGCCACTAGTGGTATTAGGAGTTGTTAACTGCCCAGTGGTCACGGCTGCTGGCCAAGGATTCACTTGTAAGTCATACCTGCAGGAGAATATTTAGCTGCAACTAGTTAAGTGGAGTATTTTGGATGAGGGGGGAGCTCCTAATATGGGCCACAGAGGGAAAGTGAACAATGTCACACCTGAACATAATGGAGGGGGTGGGGGATGATTCAAAACAGATATGAAAGTCTCAGGTTACCTATAACCTTTACTCCCACTCCTTCTATACTCACCCACCTGTAATTTATACTTCTAGCAAGACAGGCCTAAGGCTAGAAGAGTGTACAGATTAGGAAGAGGCAAACTGGAAGTACATAAAATGACGTCTATGACGTCACTACAGCCCCCAACAGGGAAATGCTAGTTGAAGCATTCACCCCCGGGTTTCAGGCGAAATACATTAATAAAGTTGTAAGTATGGAAAAACATTAATTCATCTATTCATTAAATCAATGGTTTTTGAGTATCCTTGAATAACTGCATGGAACATGTGCTATATAAATAACTTCCATGAATTAAAAGGGAAAAGACAGGAGGCGCCTGGGTGGCTCAGTTGGTTAGGCGACTGACTTCGGCTCAGGTCATGATCTCACAGTTCGTGAGTTCGAGCCCCAAGTCGGGCTGTGTGCTGATAGCTCAGAGCCTGGAGCCTGCTTCGGATTCTGTGTCTCCCTCTCTCTCTGCCCCTCCCCCGCTCGAGCTCTGTCTCTCCCTCTCTCTCACAAAAAAAAACATTAAAAAGAAATTTTTTAACAAAAGAAATTAAAAAAAAAAAAAGGAAAAAGGCAATCCAAAGAAGAAATACAAATTATCAGTGAACCACAACTAAGCACACAAATAAAAGAAACATAAATGAAATCAACAGTGCCTTTTTACCTTTTTATCTTTACCTTTTTCCTTTTTTTATCTTTACCTTTTTACCTTTTTATCAGATTGGTAAAAATGGGAAGAAAAGATGGATTCATTTAGTCAGTGCTAGCAGCACAGTACAGAAATGGATAGTCAGTAACATTTAAGTTTACATATGAATATCAGAAATACAGTTTTCCCAAGACTTCATAATATCCAATATAGTTCCCAGATAGTTACTAAGTACACCAAATATGAAAAATTATAAAGAATTTAATAAATCATGAGATTATACCATTAATTATATGCTATTCTAAACAGAATCTAATATTCATTTATGTACTCAAAAAGTATTCAGGTTCATCATGTATTATCACCTGAAAGTCTAAATTACAAATATGCACTATCAATATGCTGGAGATGGACAGCAGAGCAAAATAAAATATAATTCAGGTTGAAAGAATTCTATTTAGATCAACTTCTACTCCATACTGAATGGCTATCATGACTACTATTAACATATATCCACAAATTACTCTGAATTCACTGCTGATTTACACTGCACAGTTAATACTACTGATTTACACTGCATAGTTATCTACTTCCCGTGTAGTCTCCCCTAGGTTTCTTCTTACTATACCATGGAAACTACAGAATAGGAGAGAAAGTAAGGGATAATAAGCTCCCTTCAAGAGATGACAGGTTTCCTTTTTCTTTCTACACTTGGTTCATACGGTTACCTACTTCTTATTTGTGTTTTTGTGGTAACCACCTCTAATTACTTTTAAAAGTAGGTGACAAGGACACCTGGGTAGCTCAGTTAAGCATCTGACTCTTGATTTGGGGTCAGGTCATGATCTCATGGTTTGTGAGATGGGCCCCGCATCAGGCTTTGTGGTAACAGTGCACAGCCTCCTTGGGATTCTCTCTCTCTTCTCTCTCTGACCCTATTCCCACGTGTGCACACATGCTCTCTCTTTCTCAAAAATAAACATTTTTTTTTAAAGTTAAAAAAAAAAAATGTGACAGTAACAAGTGTTGGCAAGAATGTGTAAAACCTGAAGTCTTCACGCACTGTTGGATGGGAACATAAAATGATGCATCCATTGTAGAAAATAGTTGGGCAGTTCCTCAATAACTTACACACAGAATACATGACACTGCAATTCCACTACTAGAAATTTACAATAGAGAACCAATCACCCATATTCACACAAAAACTT
Organism: Prionailurus bengalensis; assembly: GCF_016509475.1. NCBI lineage: Eukaryota > Metazoa > Chordata > Mammalia > Carnivora > Felidae > Prionailurus > Prionailurus bengalensis. Next base: position 98,115,157 of record NC_057345.1, read on the forward strand.
GTACAAATATTTCTATAGCTATATTATTTCTACTACCACAAAGTGGACAACCCAATGTCCATCAACTGAAGAACCCATGAACAAATGTGGACTATCCATACAATGGAATACTCAGCCATAAATAGGAATTAAGTACTGATAAATGCTACAACATGGATGGACCTGGAAAACATGCTAAATGAAAGCAGCCCAACACAAAAGGCCATATATTGTAGAATTGCACTCATACAAAATGTCTAGAATAGGCAAATCCATAGAAACAGAAAGCAAATTAGTGGTTTCCAGGGACTGGATAAGAGGGAAATGGAGAGTGATTGCCAACGGATAGTATCTTTTGGTGTGATAAAAATGTCCTGCAAGTAGGGGTGATGGTTCACAATCTTGTGCATATACTAAAAATTACTGTCCTGTACATTTTTAAAAACTGGATTTTCTTGTATGTGAATTGTATCTCAATTTTAAAAAGTAGGTGATAAGAGACGCCTGGGTGGCTCAGTCAGTTAAGCGTCCGACTTTGCCTCAGATCATGATCTTGCAGTTCATGGGTTCGAGCCCCACAACGGACTCTGTGCTGACAGCTCCGAGCCTGAAGCCTGCTTAGGACTCTGTGTGCCCTTTCTCTCTGCTCCTACCCTACCCCACTCATGCTCTGTTCTCTCGCTCTCAAAAATAAACAAACATAGGGGTGCCTGGGTGGGTCAGTCGGTTAAGTGTCCGACTTCGGCTCAGGTCATGATCCTGCAGTTCGTGAGTTCAAGCCCCGCATCAGGCCCTGTGCTGACAGTGGATCCCACTTCAGATTCTGTATCTCCCTTTCTCTCTGTTCCTCCCCCACTCACACTCTGTCTCACTCTCAAAAATAAAGAATAAAAAAATTAAAATAAGCACTAAAAAAATAAAAATTAAAAATAAATGAATAAATAAAAATAAAAAGTAGGTGATGAAAAGGAAAGTCTAATATGATGCCAAGCTTTTCAAAGCTGTGGAACATATACACTTCCTCCATCTGGTCTCTGTCAGAAAGCACCAAACCAAGATCAGAATAGCCCTAGCAAACTATGGTAAGTAAGACATTGGCAAACTTCCTCTTCCTCTTCAAAGTTTAAGACCTGGAACCAAGTCTTATTAATCTTTTTATTCTAAATCCCCAAGGACTTTAGCATACGCTAAGTGTTTAGCTTAATGATTCTTTTAACACTGCACATACCTCTCTCTGGTTGCCCAAAGCCTCTCAGTACTATACCTTTCCAGGCCTACAATCACAAACTATCTCCCTACTATCTCTCTATGGAGAGCAGGGAGAGAACCAGCCTTATAATTAGGAGCGTGAGCTTTGAATTAAAACTTTTCCATGTAGTAGTCACTAATCCCTCTTACTGTCATCCATAAAATAGGAGTGCCATTATGACAAGAGGACTTCACATATTAAACTGACAATACTGCTTGTGAAAGTGCTTTGTAAACTCTAAGTTTATGACTCAGAAATTTTACTTTTTTGCAGACACATTCCCAAATTTCCCATTCTGTATCGTCCAGTCCTCTCAGCACCAATACAACCAACATTCACTCAGCCAAAAAAGACCTCTCCTAATATTTGGGAAGCAGTAAGATTAAGAGAATTCACAATGTGTTAGTGATTGTGAAACAATTTGAAGTTAAAGAAACATCCTTTAAAACTCTTATAAAATCCATAAAACCCATAAAAATATTAAAATGCAATCAAGGGTCTTAGTATCTTAGTAATTACACTGTTCCTTGCTCCCATGGTAACACTTGACTCTGAGTAACTTGCACAATGCAGGAGAGGACGACTCAGTATATATAACCTTCAAAGGTTACACAGAATGTATAAATAAAATGTTTTTGTCAAGTCGTTGCCTTGGCTTAATGAGGACATGCAGTCTGCTGAGCCCACTCTTGGTGCCTCATTGCTCCCACCCACCCTCAGGAAGCCCACAAGCAGATCTATCAACTTGAACAAGTATTTCAACAAGCACTACGAGTACCAGCGTTTCATGTTATCCAGAGAACTTTCCTAACCAGTATCTAAAACCCATCTGATGTCTGAAGACCAGTGGAGGAGACCTGGTGTCCAACAGAGTCCAGGCTGGGTTCATCACATGATTCATGAGTCAGAATCACATATTCGTCTCTTAAATAACCTCTTCCAAAATATCAACAAAAATGAAGTATATCTGGGGATCATTAATTACACCTTTTTCAAATTTAATGTATACATATGTGAGGTAGTATTCAGTGAGTACTTGAAAATGTACAAATCATTCATCCATAATGGTGCATGAGCTGTATTCTTCACTACAACAGAGCTCAGTTAAGTGCAACTGTAAGTAAGTTATTATATAATGGTTCTTTTTTTTTTTTTTTTTTTTTTTTTTTTTTTTTTTTTTTTTAAAGTAATCTCTACAACCAATGTGGGGCTTAAACTAACAACTCCAAGATCAAAGAGTTGCATGCTTGGGGCACCTGGGTGGCTCAGTAGTCGGTTAAGCATCCCGAACCCTGGTTTTGGTTCAGGCCATGATCTCACGGCTCATGAGTATGAGCCCCAAGTCGGGCTCTGTGCTGACCGTGCGGAGCCTGCTTGGGATTCTCCCTGCACCTCCCCTGCTCGCTCACGCGCGCTCTCTCTCTCAATAAATAAACAAACAAACAAACGAACAAACAAATAAATATTATTTAAAGGAAAAAAAGAGTTGCATGCTCCACTGACTGAGCCAGCCAGGCGCAGGCGCCTCTCTAAGGTGTTTAAGATAAAATCTCTTCTAATCTGTTTTCCCTTTAATATAAGTGGCTGTTTGCCTTTGTTGCCTCTGTTAAATAAAGCTTGTACGTTGCACTAAAAAAGTTTTTTTAATAAAAGGCTTTTAATTCAAATGAATTAATGAAATTTCATAAGGCACTGAAAGATATGTTTCTTCAGGAAAATATTACAGGGGAAAGGGACAGATGCCTCAGAGGCCCTTCTACTCTTCACCATCACTGCCTCTCTCAGGATGCCTCCTGCTCCTCTCCACAAGTGCTTGATACCTAGGCCTTGCAAACACTTTCTTTCTCAGTCCACCCTGTTTGCACAAGGGGTACCTCATCCCTTTTGGACCAAACAGAAGAATGACAAAGATGTGACCACATTTGGGGTCCTGGTGTCCTCTCTGGATCCAAGCTCACAGCAGGAGTGCTTTGTCTAACATAAGGTTTGTCCATTGGCAGGTGGCAGAAAGATTAACAAAACTGATATCTTAGAACTTTAAAATATTGAGGCATGCTAGTTTCAGCACACATAATTTTTATTATCTTTTTTTACCACACATAACTTCAAAATCAAATATTTAATACTCTACTCTTTGGAAATTTCAAAAAATGTTGTTCCTAAATTTAAAAGAAAGAATGCTTCCTAATTAACAGCTTTTAAATCTGTCATTCAACTTAAATACAAACCTGTATGGGTGGAATATCTGGCAGCGATGGAAGGTTTTCAGGATTGGTAACTGAGGGGATTAGCTCTATTGCTGTAACAGACGGGCTGGTGGGACCTCGATTTGCATTTGCCATCGTAGCTGTAGTAGGGCTGGTTGGATTGATTGTAGTGTTGTGCACCGACACAACAGGAAAGGGTCCAGCATGCCCTGGGTTTGAGTGCTGTTAGGAAAAAAAGATGTTATCATTACTTGATCTGCCAGGATATCCTAATGTGAACTACACCTTCACAAGAAGTTTTAGTTTAGGAAGGATACACAAGTGCTTGATACCTGTGACTAAGAACAAAGAAGCAAGCCTTATCTTACAATAGCCAAGTCACAGAAGCAACCTAAGTGTCCATACATTGATGAATGAACAAAGAAGTTGTATGTATGTGTGTATCTAAAATGTGTATTGTGTGTCTAGAATGCAGTATTATTCAGCCATAAAAAATGAGACAATTCTGTCATTTGCCACAGCACGGATGGACCTTGAAGGTATTATACTAAGTGAAATAAGACAGAGAAAAACGAACACTGTATGATCTCATTTATATGTGGAATCTTAAAAACAAATTCATATAAAATGAGTTCAGACTTGTGGTTTCTAGAGGTGGAGGGTGGAAGAAGAGGGAATGCCAGGTGGTCAAAAGGCAAAAGGTACAAACTTCCATTTAAAAGATAACAAGTAACAGGGATGTAACATACAGTATGACCATAGTTTTAAATATACAGAACAGAAGTAAATCCTAATTCTGTATCTCCATCTCTCTGCCCCTCCCCTGCTCGACTGTGTGTGTGTCTCTCTCTCAAAAATAAACATTAAAAAAAAAAAGTAAATCCTAAGAGTTCTTATTACAAGGAGTAAAAGAATTTTCTTCCTTTCTTTTCTTTTGTATCTACATAACATCATGGATATCAGCAGAACCTACTGTAATCATTTCACAATCTATGTAAACCAACCATTATGCTGTAAGCCTAAAATTTATCGTGATGTACATCAATTATTAATAAAACTGGGGGAAAAAGCCTTCTCCAACTTATACAAAAAAAGTAACAATAACTCAAACTTAGCCTTTTTGTTTTCCTACTCATTTTTGTGTACTTTTTAGGAAAAGCAGATTTGCCATTATGTTCAACCTGCCAGCCTGGTGACATGTCATTATTACAAACAAAGATGTACATAAATAGATGATCTAGAAGCCCCCAAAGTTTTTAAACATCAGGCCAGGAAAGTCACTGTTCTATTTATATTCCTCTTTGACTCTTCCGTCTTTTTAAAAATAAAAACAATTGGATAGTTGTCTATTATATAACTGATACGGTAGAAAAAAATGAATGTACAAAAGGAAATATGACATCAATTCCTGATTGTAATAATCTGTGACTCTAGGCAAATCACATAATATCAGTAATTTAGAAATGTGAGTAACACCTCACCTGTCTTATTCTAAGCGACTGTTAGGATCATTTAAGATAAATATAGATGAAAATCCTTGGGAAACAAATTATACATACACAAATAAATAATTAGAAATTTTAAACACTGAAAATTCTAACATTCACTTATTTCTGTAGGGGCCTTAAAGTCTGATGATTCTGCAGCTTCTGCACTCTTCCAAAGGGTGTAGCTGCTCCCTGGTAATATTTGTGGGCTTTCAGGTACATGGCTATGTGAACACTTTTATGGAAACTAATGTCCAGATCTTCAACCTTCATATGTACTTTTTTCTAAAGAAAACCCAATTTCCCTAGGAATGTGCCAGTCTACAGGTTCTCTTCTCCTTCTATAATTGCCCTTCTCCCTCTCCCCTAAAACAGCACACCTCTGACCCATTTCAAATCCTATCTAACACACTACCCTGGGGCAGAAAATACTCTGAGACAAGCAAAGATACAAGTGTTCAGCTGATGACAAAGTGCCCACCTGAGTTAATAAATCTCTGAGTGGGTTCTGATATAAGATGATCAACAACAACAAAAGACATGAAGAAACTGTCAACTGATAAAAAGATGCATAAAGTAGTATTCATAGCTCATTCTAAGTTTTAGTTTATAATCTGCAAAAGTTCAAACAATTCAGGAAAATGAAAAAATTACTTTAATTCCCAGATACATGTTTTTGTAAATAGGTTCCCAAGCATCGTAAGAAAACAGAAACAAGAAAAAACAGTAATAAAAACTGATGTTGAATTCTAACTCTAACAAGTAACATACACAAATATATATAAGGCGCCTGGATGGCTCAGTCAGTTAAGCACCTAACTCTTGATTTTGGTTCAGCTCAGGTCATGATCTCGCAGCTCATGGGACTGAGCCCCACACTGGGCTCTGTGTGACAGCATGGAGTCTGCCTGGGATTCTCTCTCTCCCTCTCTCTCTGCCCCTCCCCTGCTGGCACTGTCTCTCTCTCTCTCAAAAATTAAATAAACATTAAAATAAATACACACACACACACACACACACACACACACACACACAAATGAACAGGAAAAAGGAAAAGGCTCCATCTGTCTCATAAAGAAATGTGTACCCAGAAGAATTTTATTTTTTATGTTTCCTAATATTCTTAAACCATATAAGTATATTTATGTATAATTGTACAGAAATTACTATAATGAAAATTTGGTCCAAAATAATATTTTTAAGCTTAATAATAGTTTTACTGTCACTGGAAATACAAGAATTTTTAAATTAAGATAGACATTTTTCCCACAGAAAACTGCAACTGACTGATCTAGATACCTATCAAACGTAAGTATATAAAGATAAAATTCTATAGACGAAGTAGAAGAGAAATTCAGGTCCAAGCATAAAAGAGACAATAAAGTTTGGACTTTCAAAAAAGAGCTTGCTATAGTATTTGGGATTCCACTGGATTAGTTTAAGAATGATGAAACGGTTTTATTTTATAATGTCAGTAATTACAATATGCCAGAAAATATGTCCTTGGCAATCATTGAAACTTAAATTTATAATAGAACCTTTATTGTTTTAATTTTTAATGTTTTATTTATTTTTGAGACAGAGTACAAGCAGGGAAGGGGCAGAGAGAGAGGGAGACACAGAATCCAAAGCAGGCTCCAGGCTGCGAGCTGTCAGCACAGAGCCTGAAGTGGGGCTCGAACTCACGAACCATGAGATCATGACCTGAGCTAAAGTCGGACACTTAATCAACTGAGCCACATAGGTGCCCCTATAATAGAACTTTTAAATGTCAGTCTTAAATGTGAGGGAGTGCCTATTTTTCAAAAGTCTTTCCAAAGGTACTTGCATATAAAAGTTGAAGAACCACTGCACTGGGACTATTTATCCAAGTTTAGTATGCAGACTGATCTGAGAGTTAGTAAAAGTTCACTATTTCTGAGTACTCTCCTCCTAGAAATTTGGACTCAATGGCTATGGTTCAGAATCTATTTTTGACAAGGACCTCATACTCATTCTGAGGGTTATTAAAGCATGCTTTGAAAAATATCAGTGTAACAGTTCCACAATGAACTTTATTATTTTATAACTAGAGATCATATGTAAAAGTAGCCTGATTTTATAGTCCTAACTCCTATTCAAATATAACCTACTATTCAGGCAAAAATCAGAAAACATGTTTTAAAATACACTTATTTTTCATAGCAGGCATTATCTATATCCTAAAAAGAAAAACAAACAGAGAGAAGCTATACCCAAATAAATAAATTACATATAGCACAGCTCTACTGTTTTCAAAGTCCTTTTTACAGATCAAGTTCACAACACCACATGAAAAGAACAGAGAAACAATTTCAGGAAACTAAGGTTCTAATCTTGACTTTACCGTTACCTCTTGTAATTGTGGATAAATAAAAAGCTCCTTTGTTTTTTACTTCTGTAAAATGAATTGGCTGGACGAGACCAGAGGTTCTTAGCCCATAGTATATAATGGGTTTAATGCCATTAAAGAAGCTGTTAAAATTGAATTCATGTGTATGTGTAATTTGGGGGAACAAGAAGATACACAGCATTAATCAAATTTTCAAAGGTATCAATGGCCAACCCCGAGCCCCCACCTGCTTAAGAAAAACTATGTCTTTTAATTTTAAAATTGTATGATTCTTACAAATGTAACTCTAGGCATACTTGTCTTTGGAGGTGTGGCTGCATCATGGAATACTGAGGGCCGCTGTGCCTGGGTATCCCTGGTATCCGGGCGGCGTTCTGGGCCAATCTCATCTGATGGGCTTGGAAAGCTCCACAGTTCATGTTGCTTCTTTGCATTGTTTGCACACTGATCAATCTTGGAGGCTACAAAAGGTAGAAATTGCATTTGCTTAATAATATTTTTTATAAATTTATCTTTCAGTGATAAAATGTTATGGTAAAAATCGACAGGACAGAATGGTATAAAGTATAAAGCGTAAGTCATTCTCCCCAACTCTAGCCCCAATCCCTTCTGGGGTGGGTGGGTGGGTGTGTGTGTGTGTGTGTAAAGCCTATCAACATTGGGGTGTGTGTGTGTGTGTGTGTGTGTGTGTGTGTGTAAAGCCTATCAACATTAACTTATCCAAACCTGGACTAGTGGTTTTGATTTGGATGGGGGAGGGGAGATCAAAAGAGATACACGGATGGGAATAGCTTGAATAAATGCCCAAGGAATGTATCTGATCTTAGGTAAAAAATATCTGGCTTTCTGGCCCCAAATCACACGTGGAAAACAAAAAATACCTGGAATGGAGGGATAAAAACTTTTGCTCTTCCATAGTACCATGAGTTAGTTTCATATCCCATGTTAAATAGTTCTTTAATGCCCTTTGTCACATCTCCCCCAGGCCCCTGCCAAACCCAGAGCAAATATTTAAACTCTGACCTTTGAGCTTTGTCTCTGCTAGTCACTTTGAAATGTGCAATTCATCCCAATAGGACGGAGTGCAGTCTTGAGGCTTTCATCATTTTTATCAATCGTGCCATGCTCTAATACTCACCTGTTGCTGTAACATCTGTGGGGCTGCTTGTCGAGGGTGCTGCTGTGTCGTGGTCGTTGCTGTGGATACGGGTGCAGGCGGCTGCTGCATCCTCATCTGTTGTAACTGCTGATGTTTCTGTGCATATACTTGCTGTTGCATGTGCTGGAGTCGAAGCTGCGCTAAGTTAATCTGTCCAGGGGTTTTACTAATGTGGTTTGTCCCTGGAGGAACTTGCCCAACTACAACATTAGGAGTATAACCAGGAGCTGGTTTACTCTCAATTACTAGATTACCTGAAGGATTTAAAAAATGAGAATAATTTGCATATAAACGATTAAATCATCCACTTTTGATTGCCACTATTTTTTCCTCTTTCCTTTCACAACTATCAGCACTCAAAGCTTCTGACAGGACAGCAGAGGTGGGAGATAGGTTTAAAGATGATGAAGATCAGAAACATAGTCCAAAGCCAAATAATTGACTTTTGATTATTCAGAATAATGTATTGTGTATTATTCTATATTTACACAAATGTACAGAAAATTAAAGATCTGAAACAGATGTTATTGGAGGAGGCACATCTAGTCAGTCAAAATCAATTCTCCTGGACAAGATTCAAGGATATCTAAGACTGCTAATGCTGATTCCATTTTCCTTTGAATTGCCATACTATTCAGGGCAGAGTACTACACTGCTACAAAACTGTCTTCCATGGAAACATGGAATGTTTTAGCCACTTACGTCCCTAGAAATGACAATTTTCCTTGGCTCTCACACAGCCCTTTATTTTCTAGGAATAGAAGGCAAATTTTAGGAAGGTTGGATGTAAGGCAGAGTTGGCAAACCTTTCCTTTAATGGGTCAGATAGTTCAGGCTTTGCAGACCACATAAGATCTGCCATATATTCTTCTACTTTCATTTATTTTTACAAGCCTTTAAAATGTAAAAAACAAACTTAGCTACCATGCCACACAAAATACAGTTTGCCAATGCCTTCTCTAAGGCTATAGCCAAATTTTAATATACACAAAGATCACTTTTTTACAGAAATCCATTCACCTCTGCTTTTACCACTTCCAGTGGTGAGAACTTAACTACTTTCAAAGTGAGTTTCCTCAATCTGTAGACAGTTCTAACTGTTGGGAAGTTTTGGGTCTTTGTTTTAAATTGAGCTGTTTGTCTGTCTCTCTGTAACTTTCACCTATGGTCTGTAGGTCCACACCGTGGACAAGAGTGAAGCCCATTTCTCTTCTGTGTGGAAAAGCGCTACTCTTATCTTTCAAATATTCCTCAATGTGACTTTCACACACATCAGCATCCTGGAGGGCCTCCTCTAGTGGACAATTCGGTACAATTAATATACAAACTATTAGGGCATCTAATAAATTCTTCCAGAGAATGAAGCCCCATATGCTAAGTTTTTGACATAAAACAGTCATTACCAATTTTCAAATATGTGGGGGAAAAGTCAACAATAATACACATTTTTAAAATCTACACACAGGAGACGCTCAACATTCTTCAAAATGTCACGAACAGAGCACAAGTGAGTTTCCAATGAGGAACATATTTTCCAAGAAGTTTATGTTACAGTAAAGCTTTAAGGATCTAAAATCTGTTTTAGATTCTTTCTCCTTCTAATTTAGTGTTCCCAGTCACACTGAAAAAACTAATTAATTCTCACCTAAATTGACTACATTCTTTGCCCAGAAGGTGGGATCACAATGGAAACGGATTGCTCCATTAGCAGCAGGCACAGGATCACACCGTGCTTTCAAAATATGGCGCAACTGAAAAGTAATCTTGAAGGGAAAAAATTCACATTAGTCTTAAAAATTAAGTATTACCTGAGAAAACAAACATGGTAAAGACATAAAAAGCTCATGTAGCCCCACGATCTGAGATGAGACAGTTGTGTTTAAAAGACTACCTATATTAGCAATCAAGTGCACATTTCTGGCAGAAATGATTTATCATGTATCTTCAGGACAGTAAATACTGTATGAATCCATTTACATGAAATTCTAGAAAATAACAGAAATGAGATTAATGGTTGCTTAGGGTCAGGAGTAGAGGGGAACAAAGAAACTTTTGTGGGTGATGGAAATTTTCTGTATCTTAATGCAGTGGCGGTTACACTGGCAAAAATACAAAATCTAGACTTGAAACAGCTACAGTTCACTGAATGTAAGTCTTAATAAAATCAGTGTAAAGACCTGTGGATAAATACACTATGTGTCTCACCAGTCGCTTGCTGTACAGTAGAGCTGTGCTGCTGCCACTCGCAATTGCCCAGTTTGTGAAGTTCATCACATGCTTCACCTGCCGGGAAAGGCCTGTGATGTCATTCTGCTGCTGTAATAACTTCATCTGTCTTTCTTTTGTAACATTCTGAAACAGAACAAGAGTTCAATGAAGAATTCTGTATGAAAAATCCAACTCATCGTTTCTGTTGCAAACGAACACAATACCTACGTTACTTTTTAAAATCAGGGTAAGTTAACAGGCATCTCATTATGTAATGAGCCTCTGATCAAAACAAAAGTTGGAAACTAAACTTAGGCAAACAAAGGCGGAACTAAAACTTAGTTCTCAAAGCTAACAAAGGGGCATTCCACATATAAAAATTGTTAGTTGATGTCTCCCTTTTCCTTCAGAAGATAAAACGTCTTTGTTAAAAATAGTATCTAGGGGCTCCTGGGTGGCTCAGTCAGCTAAGCGTCTGACTCTTGGTTTTGCCTCAGGTCATGATCTCAAAGTTTGTGACTTTGAGCCCCCCATCCGGCTCCACGCTGACAGCCCAGGGCCTGCCTGGGATTCTCTCCCTCCTTCTCTGTCTTTTAAAATAAATAAATTTTAAAAAATAATAAATTAAAAAACAATAAATAAAAATAGTATCTATTAGGCTACTCCAATATACAGAATCTGTGGCATAATGAGCTGACCTTTAGAAATTTGATATAATCAACTCCACACTTTTAGGTCCAAAGAAAATTCTGTGTTACTAGTGCCACCTACTGGTATAGCAGGAGGCTAAAGTTAAAATCTCTTCCTTCAAATACGTTTAAAAGACAAAATGAGAAAGGTAAATTCTAAAGCTCTAAGAGTAGAGTTAAGGAACCTTTTGAAATAACAAAAGTTCTCAAAGAACAAGAGCATAAATAAGAATTGAAGGACCAATTTGAGGGCAAATGCTGCAAAGGAAAAATAAACTACCTGGGAACTAAAACTCCCGGAAGGGACAGGTGATATCTTATATGCTCTGACATTTGGCATGCCAAACAACCTATCTACTTCGCACTTGACCATTTTCTGAACACCTCAACTTGACTCATGGGGCAATTTTTCCCTAAGAAAACAAGTTGCCCATTTTATAATGCAAAACGATGGATAAAAGTATTCAACTGATAGAAGTTTGATTCACAAGTTTCCTGGAAATCATCCCTTCTACCAAGCATAGGAAAACCTTTATTTTACAAAGTTTAAGAACATATTACACTAGAAAACATCTATTCCTTAAATTCAGCATGTTAGGCGTGTGTGGCAGATTTATGATTCAGTATTTTTGTATATTTTAGCATTAAAAGGCATCTTTTCATTCAAAAGTTCTTGAAATGGTTTACGATTATTTTCGACCTACAGTTACAGTGTATTTGCAGTAAGTTAAAAGGTTATCAAAAGGTTATCAGAAATAGCTGCTGCTCAGTGTTCTCCACGTACAGTCTTTGAAAACAAAAATCTATTAGAGTTAAATGCATCAGCTGAATGTACAAGAGGAAAGAGACCTCCAACTTTAATGGTATGTGTGAGAGTACTTTTAATCTCACAATTGTGTCTCAATAAAAAGATGTATTTCAAAAGACAGAAATGCAGAAATAATACTGCCAACATAATTTCTTTCATTTGTATGTAACTATGTGTCTAGTATTTCTACAATGATCTATGAGGGAACAGAACAGAAAACAATCTGTGGAAATGTTGAGGTTACAAGTAATAGAAATTTAAAAAATCAAATACATAGCTTAAATTGCTACTGATGATGCAGAAAACACAACCCCTTATCACCTGAACCTACTAAAGAGTACCAAATTTTGAGAACCAATGAACTGTGGTCAGTAGAGACAACTCAGTTTAAAACTTAATTTGGATTTCAAACTGACTGGATTCTTATCTGGAAATTTATATCTGCATATTAATCTTAAAAAATGCAATAAGTTTAAAGCTTATAAATTTCAAAATGAGCAGCATTTTTAGCAAAACTATGGAATATTTTTAAAATAAAGTAAAACACAAAGGACTCAAGCAGACCTCAATATACATTCACATGTAAAAGTTAAATTGAGGCCCTATATTCAGGGATGGGGGTGGGGGAGGGGGGAGTAGTAGGTTGGCTTTGTCTTTGTTTATATCACATTTTAGTAATAATTCTTTAATTCTTAAGAGGACAACACTATCTCCTCATTTATACAGCTAAAATCAGTATTACTGAATTGGGCTGCAAATTAACTAACTTAGTAAAGCTCTATTTTCCAATAGAAAATGAAATGAAAAATGCTTTTAATTTGTCTTTATTTCCATACCCCCCAACCAATCTAAAAGACCTTTCAATAAACATTAAAAACAGCTAAAGAGCAAGAGAAGCAGTTGTTGTTTTATTTTGGTTTTGAACCATACCTCTAGCTGCTGTAAGAGAGATTTTCCTTTCTTATTAATTTCATTGATAAGGGTGAAAATGGCCACTTTAATTTCCTGTTCTACTCGTTTGTTAGTCTCATTTACTTCTTTTATCCTGAATAAGAGAAATGCATCATTAGGTTATCAACTTATCCTATGTCTCTGAATCATCAACTGTTACAGAAATTCATCCAACTGGGCACTTAAGCAAGTAATTAAAATGAAACCCTTGTCAAAATGTACAACTTATGTTTCGGTAGACCTGAGCACTCAGTTTGGTCTAAACAAGTTATTTATACAGACAAAGAATGGATTAAATATTTAGTAATTTTAAATTAAATTCATAAAGGTAGTTTATTAATCTAGATGGCAATCTCCTTTAGCTCCTGTGACATGAATGTGATATATAAACATCTGACATCAACAACTGCTATTTAGTGTCAAATCTGGCACACTGGATCTACTTAATGCTTTTCAAAAACAATGTGCAAAAGAACAATGTTGCAAACAGTAATTATCTGTTGAAACAGTAAGAATTAAGCTTAGAAGCATCTATTTTCACTTACAATTTAACCACTTAAAATGTGCCCCCTCCTTCCATAGGTTCTTCTCAAAATAATTTTCCTACTATATAGAATTAAGGGCATAAAACATTTTCAATCCAGTTTTAAAAGAGTTCGATGTTTTAGAATAGGAAGGTTTCAGCTGCAAAAATGAAATTGCTGATACCTATTTCATGGGTGGGGGAGAATCCTACCCATATAAATGTATAAAATGTTAACCAAAGAACGTAGCCTTCAACTTTTATACATTCTAACTTCTTTACAAACTATTACCCACACTTCCAACCTCTAAATTGTCTTTTCAAATTTGAGTAATAATAATATAATTTTCCCTCCTTTGTCTATACCTCAGTGCTTGTTTGGGCACTTATTTGAAAATTTTATTCAATTTTGTCCTTATTAATGTGATTGGAAAATGTCTTTTTAAAAATAAGAGTGCTGATTACTAATGATAATGTAGGATTCTAACTTAAAATGACTCCGCCAAATAGTGAAATCATTAAGCATGCTAAAAGTAGTGAACAGTTAGCCACTGTCAGACTCCCTTTGGTTTAAGCATGTCTACTACATGTTCAATTGTGAAGAAAGAAATCAATGTACATTAAAAAATGGAGATATAGGTCATTATGTGTCTAAAGGGAATGAAACACTGGAGATTTCAATACTTAAAAAAAAATCTGGAGATGAAATCATGAATTTCTCCAACCCTTTGCAATTTTATAACACATAAACTTCTTGTTCTACTTCTCTATACATAGATTCAGGAACATATATACAAAATATGTATAAAACATATGTGCAAAAATATGGGACTGCCATATGAATCAAGTATCTTTTCTTTGAAAAGGACATCTATCTGTAATTTATAAGACAGCTAGCTATCCTCTCCAATATCACCCACAACATATCAGCAGTATTACTAAAACATCCTGATATTTTCATAAGAATTAACCATCCATAATTAGTGCATGTAAAGTATATACAGTTCACCCTGAGCAAAGTGGAGGTTAGGAGCACCTATCCCCAGATAGTCAAAAATCCATGTAAAACTTTTGACACCCCAAAAGCTTAGCTAATAACCTACTGTTGACCAGAAGGCTTACCAATAACATAAACAGCTGATCAACACATATTGTGTATGCTACATGCATTATACACTGTATCCTTACAATAAATAAAGCCAGCTAGAGAAAGAAAAAATGTTATATTTATCGGGGGGAGGGGGGAAATCTGCATATAAATAGACCCACACAGTTCAAACCCATGTTGTTCAAGAGTCAACTGCATTGTTACATATTACCTACAACCTTGGAGTACACTTTATTTTCTTTTGGTATCACTTTTTAAGATGAAAGTTCTGCCACCTTATAGTCTAATGTATAATGCGCTATTCATTCATCCATTTAATATTTTTAAGTATTGCCATTTTAAATAAAGTAATTAATTTTAATATTCTAGAAATACCAAAAGTCTCAATATTTGTGAAACTGTGAAAAATACTTACTAATCCTATTCATACCTCCAGGAATATACTGATTTTAATTATGCCAGCTCCAAGTGTTCATCTTTCTACCCCAAGAATCCTCATCTTGTTAATGTACTCACTTATGGAACATATTCCAACTTGCCTTATCAATAAATTTAGTTTTTTGAGAAATTAACCTGAATAGAATTTTTAAATGCTGATGGGATTACTGATAAAAATAATAGCAATGGTCAAAATTTGAGAGTTTACTATGTGCCATAAAGTGTGCTATTACATACGAGTTATAATAATAATTCTGCGAGAAGTAGTGTCTTTAAAAATGCTTCTTTTACAGGAGACATTCTTCATACTCTCTCCTCTATACTATGTCAACCACACAGTTAAAAGTTTTATAATTCAACTCTACATAGTAACTGCTTTTTCCATCGTTAACTAAGGCTTTACAAAGAATAGAGTTTTACTGATTAGAAAAGAGTTAAAGATGTATTTTAAGAGTATTCAAAATTTTGGTGAATTAAATCTTAATTAACACATATAATAATCCAAACTCAAACTTCTACATATATTTACCCTTCTAAAAATGTTTTCTATATATGCTTAATACAGAAGGGAAACAAATTTAAACTGGATCTAGTGTGTATAATAATTTTTAAAGTGAAATTATGGTTTTAAGGCAACACACTTACCTGTTCTGCACCTGAGTAGCTGCAAAATGAACATAATTCTTCTTCTCAAGAAGCTTAGCCAGTAGATTCTCAATTGCACCTTTCTGGTTTTGAAAAGCTTCTTCAAGAAACTGATACCTTAAAACAAAAACAAAACCACATTTAAAGCAGAATATTTACTACTGAAATTCTTAAAATAAAGAATTGCTACATGATTCAATCTTGAGACCATAACTTAAATTATCTGCATTCTATGCTGGCCTCACACACCCTACCATGAGCAACTTTTAACTACCAATCCCATCCCTTCTGACCCATGCCTAAGAAGCTATTTATTGTAAGACCAAAAAAATTTACTTAAAAACTGTTCAGGTGCTCTTACATTAGAATTTTGATTCAGAATTACAGGGGCGCCTGGGTGGCACAGTCGGTTGGGCGTCCGACTTCAGCCAGGTCACGATCTCGCGGTCCGTGAGTTTGAGCCCCGCGTCGGGCTCTGGGCTGATGGCTCAGAGCCTGGAGCCTGTTTCCGATTCTGTGTCTCCCTCTCTCTCTGCCCCTCCCCCATTCATGCTCTGTCTCTCTCTGTCCCAAAAATAATAAACGTTGAAAAAAAAAATTAAAAAAAAAAATTACATTTTTTTTTTCAAATTCAGATACTGGAGAAGCTTGTATACATTTTATATCATAAAATTTGTAACATTACAAAAAATACTTTCAAAGGTGGGAAAACTACCCATAGTTTTAACATCATAAAACCACTACTAACTACCACGGTTATATTCCTTAGTCTTTTTATTATGCATTTTATTTTTATTTATTTTTAATTTTTTAATATTTATTTTTGAGAGAGAGAGGGCGAGAGAGGGAGAGAGAGAGGGACAGACACTGAGTGTAAGCAAGGGAGGAGCAGAGAGAGAGGGAGACACAGAATCTAAAGCGGGCTCCGGGCTTTGCCTTCGGCTCAGGTCATGATCTTATCGCTCATGAGTTCGAGCCCCGTGGCAGGCTCTGTGCTGACAGCTCAGAGCCTGGAGCCTGCTTCAGATTCTGTGTCGCTCTCTAACTCTGCTTCACCCCCACTTCATGCTCTGTATCTCTCTCAAAAATAAGTAAAACATTAAAAAATTTTATAAATAAAAAATAAAATACAAGTGTAATCATAATGTATACACAATTTTACATCTAATTTTTATCTTGTCTTTACATTCATTACTTGAAATAATTTTTCAGCTCCCCATACTATATTAGTCAAAATTTTCCAAAAGAGTTGTATCAATTAAAAATCACCAACACCAGTTTTATAACTTTGTTAACACGAGTGGTGTATGTTAGTATTTCCTAATATTATTACAGTGAAAATTTGGACTCCATAGTAAAGACTACAGTTCTTTGATTACTAGGAAGGTAGAATGGTTTTCTTTGCTGGTTTTATTTCCTTTGTGTAAATTGCTCATTAAGTCAACAAATATTTTTGGGATTCTTCTGTATGCTAGGGATACATGAGTAAAAAAAAATAAATAAATCCATTATTCTTCATATTCTTGTAATAAATAGGCACACATATGAAATGACACCATATGGTGATAAGAGCTATAATGGAAATATATATAGACTGAAAAAAGAACATAATGCTTAAGTCAGCCTTGATACCAAGGAAAGCGTCACAGGGAAGTCAAAATAATATCCTATGCTAAATGCAGAGGCATATTTGGGGAACTACAAAGACTTCAATTTAGCCAATGAAAGCCATGCAAAGGTCAGGAGATAATAATTATTAAAATCCAGAATCAGACTGTGAAGGGCTGGGTATACCATGCTAATATTTGGATTTTATCTTCTCAGTAATGGGAAACCCTTGAAAAATTCTAACCAAGATGTAATAATCAGATTTATGTTCTAGGAAATTCATCAGACATAGAAAAGGTAAATCTGAAAAGGGAAAACAGGATGATCAGCTAGAACTCTGACAATAACTCAGATAAGGTATCAAAACATAATACAAGCTAGCATAGTTGCACAAACAAGCTTAGACAATGGAGATACCAGCATCTACGATGATTTGGGAGTTTACATGGCTCTAGTTAAAGTAAGGTCCATAGGATTACCTAAAATTAAATGCCTACCTAAGGCACATGCAAAATGCCACTGGAAATGAGTTCAACATACTGACAAAGTTACAACTGTCTATGTAGCTACTAAAATCACTAAAGTAAAGGCAGGAACTGGTATTAATAGGAAGACTATGAGCATCTAGATGTTTGTGTCTTCAGTGGAGATCTCAGTCAAGGGAGAAAAGGCCATGGAAGTTGTGACCACTAAGGAAAGTTTGGTAAGATGAAGGAAAGTTTCACAGTGCTAGGTTCAAGAGGAAAAGGAAAAATGGAGGGCAGCACAAAGCAAAATGTAGAGCAATATAAGGACTGGTGTTACAGAGCAAGTGAGGTTTTTATTTTGTGCAATGATTCGAAGAATTTTTTATTGTAGTAAAATATATATAACAAAAATGACCACTTTATGATTTTTAAGAATTTCTTTAAAGCAAAAATAACCCCACCCATGTATAATATAAAGTCTAGCACTTGTATACCTTGTATTATACCTTTGAAGGTATTAAGTAGCACAAAAGGACAAGGGTATTTTAATTTTAAAATAAAACTATCTACTATAAGACAGGTAACCTAAAGATTGCTGTTTCATTTCATTCTTTCATTGAAGAACATCTGATTTATTCCATAACAGTTTCTCCATATCCAAAATAAAATTTTACTTTGTTAAATCTGTACAAATGAAGTGGGAATATGAGATTACCATGCTAACCTTTTTAACTCCGTGAGCTTTAGATTGGGAGGAAGAAAGATCTTTGTGACTCTGTCTAATTTGATTTTGAGTTAGATTATGTCATAAATAGAAAGGCGTTTGGTAGAAAGGTCAACTGGTATCATAATTCACAAAATTTTAATTTGTAAAATTTAACCCTGTACAAATGTATTTCTCTTTTCACCTAAAAATAAATGTTTTAGAATCTTGCTTCTAGAAATATCTTCTTGGGGCACCTGGGTGGCTCAGACGGTTAAGTGTTCAACTCTTAATTTCGGCTCAGGTCATGATCTCACAGTTCATGTGATCAAGCCCTGTGTCAGGCTCCACACTGACAGTCCAGAGCCTGTTTGGGAATAGCTCTCTCCCTGTCTCTTTGCCCCTCCCCTGCTCACATTCTCTCTCTCAAAATAAATAAATGTTAAAAAAAAAAAAAAAAAGGCACAGAAGTATCTTGTTGATTCATGTGAGCAAGTAGTAAGCAAACACACTATGATATACCTACATTTAAGTATGTGTCCTTTCCTCCACTTATACAGGAGTTAACATCTCAGCTGGATGTTTTAAGGATAATTAAGAGTGCTTGAGATAAACTTTAGGAGGAAGGTAAGCTCTCTCTCACTGGGGGAAAAAAAAATCAGAATGTATAAAACTACACAGTTCTGAAGCTGTCATTTTCAAGACTAAGGAAAAGAAAGCAAAACTAGAAAAGTAGAGAAATGCCAGATGCTAAAAAAAAGACCTGCACATTTTGCTTAAACTGCCTTCAGATAATAAATAATAGTGAACAATTAAGAGCTTGAATGAATAGTGATAATCAGATTTGTCTCTGTTCACTTGTTTAATTTCAATTATATACTCAGAAGAAAAAAATGGAGCTTGAACAACAAAAAAGCAATATGGAAGTAATTTTGGCTACAAGTTACTTCTGATTCTCTTAGCCAGAGTAACACTGCATTTTCAATCAAAATTATAGAAATGGAGAGGAAAAAAAGAATAACATATAAATAGATTAAGTATAATTCTGATTAACATGCAAATACACGAAAGCCATTTCTTAGGTGCTAATCTTGCATATGAAGCAGAAGTAGTGATTTTTAACCTGGGCTTCTACTCACAATGAGCTATATTCAGCATTTCAAAATGTGTAGGTAAAAATTACAGGTGCCCATGATTTAGTTAGAACAGGCTAGGTAAGACTTTCAGTGGTTTTGGTTAGAATTATAGAAACTGAGTATACTAAATATACCACTGGTTATCTACTTTTGAACAGAAATCATCATCATGGATTATATGTGTTTTTTATTATTGAGAAATAAATTACTGTTTAATGCAGTTTGCTCAGAAATTCTTGAAAACATGGTTCTCATAAGTAAAGACTGGGAGATGAATAAGAAGTTTTTGTTTTTTTTTAAAGACTGAGGGGGCTCCTGGGTGGCTCAGTGCGTTGAGAAACCAATTCTTGATTTTGGCTCAGGTCCTGATCCCAAGGTCATGGGACAGGGACCCGCGTCAGGCTCTGCACTGGGTGTGGAGCTTGCTTGGGATTCTCTCTCTCTTCCTGTCTTCCTCCCTCTCCCCCTCTACGTCACTCATGATCTCTCTCTAAAATAAAAGTAAAAACTATATTTTAAAAAAGGTAAAAAGACTGAAAATCAATTATCTACTAACTTCAAACCGTAACTTTTTTCAAAATGTTTATTTATTTGAGAAATAGAGTGCAAGCAGGGAAGGGGCAAAGAGAGAGAGAGACAGAGACAGAGAGAGAGAAGGAAGGAGAGAGAGAATGCTAAGCAGGCTCCACTCTCAGCACGGAGAACTGACTCAGAGCTCAATCCCACAACACTGGTATTATGACCTGAGCTGAAATCAAGAGTCAGACACTTAACCAACTAAGCCACCCAGACACCCCCAAACTATAACTTTTGAATGCACATTTAGTCTTACTAGGTCCTGAGCTGTACAGGGATGCTACTCACCAAGTAATCACAGTATTATTTAATAACTGTCAGCATGTAACAATTGATAAGATTTTACTCTGGCACTTCTAGAAAAATGTATCATCTTAGTTTATAACCAAACTAGTATCTAGGGAAACATTTTTTAAACCTGCCACATAGTAATTCTGACTCAGTTTCTTTTGTAATTCAGTACTCCATTTTAAAGATAACATAAAATTTTAAACATATGTTAGCAGTTCAATTCCACTGAACCTACCATCCATTTTCAAAAGTATCTATTTAGGGGCTCCTGGGTGGCTCAGTCAGGCGTGCAACTTCAGCTCAGGTCATGATCTCACAGTTCATGAGTTCCACCCCCATATTGGGCTCTGAGCCCATTTCGGAAATCCTCTGTTCCCCTCTCTCTCTGCCCCTTCCCCACTTGGGCTCTCTGTCTCTCTCTCAAAAATAAACAAACAGTAAAAAAAATATTTTTAAAAGTGGGGTGCCTGGGTGGCTCAGTTGGGTAAGCGTCTCTCAGTTTCAGATCAGGTCATGATCTTGTAGTTTCATGGGTTCGAGCCCCGCATCAGGCTCTGCACTGACAGTGTGAAGCCTGCTTGGGATTCTCTCTCTTCCCCCCCCCCCCGCCCCTCCCCCACTCACGCTGTCTCTCTAAATAAATAAATAAGTATTTTTGAAGTATCTATTTATAGATAATTTTGTTGATACCCCCTACCACTCTATCTTCAAGATTACTTTGAAATAAGTCCCAAACATCATATTATCTAAGCACTTATCAATGTATAGATAGCAATAGCTCTTTTGAGAACTTACTTATGTTTTCAGGTGTCTTGTGCTAAGTATCCTACATGGATTCTCTCATTTAATCTTTAGAAAATTTAACAATGTATGTTCCATCTTCACAGTAACAGTTGAATAATTTGGATAACCCTCTGTATGTTGGTTCTTCTTTAAACAAATTTATAATTAATATTTAGTTTACAGGACTATCTCAAGAATTAAATTGGTCAAAATACACAAAGCTCTTAATAAGCATAGTGCTTTGCTTACTGAAGCACCGTAAGGGCTTAAAATTAGTTGTCACTGCTATTTTTACCAGTAATTTTAAATGATTTGCATTGTAACAATGTAAAACCTCAATCCTTCAACAACAACAAAAAGTCTACTATGCACATAAAGACCTCATTTTTTTTTTATTAAAAAAAATTTTTTAACGTTTATTATTGAAAGACAGAGAGAGTCAGTGTGTGAGCAGGGGAGGGGCAGAGAGAGGGATACACAGAATCCGAAGCAGGGTCCGGGCTCTGAGCCGTCAGCACAGAGCCTGACGCCGGGGCTTGAACCCACAAACCGCGAGATCATGACCTGAGCTGAAGTCAGACGCTTAACTGACTGAGCCACCCAGGTGCCCCGAGACTTCATGTTTTTAAGAAAATTTTAAAATGAGACTATGTTCCTTACCTAAGGCTCTATATGAAGGGGAAATGATAATAAGCCCTAAGAGTTCAGGAAGAATTGCAGAGAGTAGGAACTCTGAGCAACTATGGGAACCTAAAAGGGTAGAAATTTCAAGAAAGCTTGGTGAAGACATTAGGATTCTCACATAAAGAGAACAGGGAATAAAAGCCAACTTTAATTAAATCTCAAAGGGCACACAGTGACATCAGCTGATACTGCAGTTACGGAAGACTTCAGTAAGACAACAGGCTATTACTTTCTAATGCTGTCTTCAAATTCATGGATCTTTTCTTCTACAATGTCTAACCTACTGTTAATCCAATCCAAAATCAAACAGAGAAAAAAATGAGGGTGGGAGGAGCAGAAGAATAGTGAGTGAGTTTGGGGACACCTGTGATAACTCTAATATATGTATAACTGGCATCCCCAAATGGGGAGAGGAAGGAAGAAAAAAATATTGGAAGAAATTCTAATAATGGTGTAAACTTTTCCAAATTTGATAAAAGAAAAAAAAAATAGCCTTACAGATCTAAGAACTTCAATATCCGCCAAGCACAAGAAACATTAAGAAAATTACTCTTGAGGTATATTGTTTCCAAATTGCTTAAAGCCAGTAATAATCTTAAAAGTGGTTGGAAGGGAAAAAAAGATACATTATATACAGATGAATAAAAACAGAACAGACTTCTCAATGGAACCAGTGCAAGTCACAGAGTGGAGCAGTACCTTTAAATTACTGAAAGAAAACTGTCAGCAAAGGACTTAGTTATCTAGCAAAATTACCTTTCAACACAAAGGTGAAACTTTTGGGGATGAAAAATACACTCACTATTTTGACTGTGATGATGCTTTCCCATGTGCATAGCTACACCACATAAAAGAACTATCACCTCAGTGTAAAGATGTAAAAAGAGTAAACACTTCTAAGGGACTAAACAAAAGTTACAATAATACTGTGGAAGACAGGAAGGAAAAACCCTTAGAAATAGAAGCCACAAAGCACCACATACGTTGATTTTTAGACAAAGTACACATCATCTGGTAGTCCAAAACAATGTTCTGGAAATTTAATGGCCCCAACTGGTAGTGCTTCTAGGCACTAGTAAAAGGAAATTCAATCCTTTAATGAGAAAACCATCATAATTCTAGACAAAGAATCTGCATAAATAATTTTTCAAGTAAATGAAAAGTTCTTACTTTACAAAAGCCATATATATAAGGAAATGAGTAAAAATCAACAGAAAAACAAAGAGGAAGAAAAGACCCACTAACAGAAGCAAAATATCTATGTTTACTAAATTTAAAGAATGAAACAGCTAGCAAATGGTCGGGCAACTATTTAAAAAGATGAGGAAAGAATACAAAGGTGCTGTATACTTTTTTTGATAACACATCTCAACATAAAAAGGTTTTAAGGGGGGGTGGTGTTTGGCTGGCAGATTTTAACACTTTTAAATGTAATGGTATGATTTAATGGAAGTTAAGCATGGCTAAAAAGAATATTCATGAACTGAGATTGTTCAGAAGAAAATGCCTATCTTGCATTTTGAAACTAAACATAAGTTAAGAGACACGAAGAATGATATAAGGTCTAATATACATCTAACTGGAGTTTCAGAAGGAAGGACAAGAACAGATGTAATATTTGGAGAGATTACTGATGAAAGACATAATCCAAAGATTGAGAAAACCAAAAAAGCAGTAGTTTTAAAGAGCAGTCAGAAAACAAAAACTGGTTACCTTCAAAGAAAAACAAAGTTTACTGACCTCTTAAGAACAAAAAGGCAATGTGCTTGTACAACTGACGTGCTAACAACAAAAATTAACCGACAACCTATACATAAAATGCTATACACAGCAAAAAAACTTCCAAAAGTGAGAGCGGAGTAAAGATACTTTTAGACAAACTGAAACCCTAGACTCTTACTAAAGAAGATTCTAAAAATAATAAACTTCAGGAAAAGAAAACGAATCAACATGAAAGGTCTTAGAACCAAGAAGGAAAAAAATAACAGACATGTGGCAAAGAAGTGGGGTATCTCTAAAACACTATATACAATTAAGAATATTTGGCAACAGAGGGGCACCTGGCTGGTTCTGTCCATAGAACATGTGACTCTTCATCTTGGGATTGTGAGTTCAAGCCCACAATGGATGCACAGATTACGTGAAAATATTTTTTAAAAGAAATAAAAATAAAACAATGGATAAACTATAGCCAAGAAGCTCCCAAACTTTCTGAATCTTGATGCCATTTAGTGTCTCAGCAAGTTCTTTTCACAGAACTAAAAAAAAATACCTAGTGGTTCCAGGGTGCCTCGATGGCAGGTAAGCAACTGACTCTTGGTTTCAGCTCCTATCATGATCTCACAACTTGTGAGTTCAAGTCCTGCATGAGGCTCTGCGCTGACAGCACAGAGCCTGCTTTGTATTCTCTGTCTCTTTCTCTGCCCCTCCCCTATTTATGCTCTCTCAAAAATAAATAAACAAACATTTTAAAAAGAAAGAAGGGGCACCTGGGTGGCTGAGTCACTTAAGCATCCAACTTCTGCTCAGGGAATGATCTCATGGGTTCGTGGGTTCAAGCCCCGCATCAGGCTCTGTGCTGACATCTCAGAGCCTGGAACCTGCTTTGGATTCTGTCTCCCTCTCTCTGCCCTTCCGCCTCTCATGCTCTCTCTCTCTCTCAATTGTAAGTAAGCATTAAAAAAATTCTTTTAAAGAAATAAAAGTTTCATTTATCAAGTAGTTAGATATAAAAATACACCAAAAATCCAGATTTGTAAAGATATTTTAGTCACTCCTTACACTGTATTTTTAAGTACTTCTCTGTATATATGATATCATGTTGTGACTTTAAAACTTTTTAAAAGTATGCAGTCGTTAGTGATATGCACTGAATTCTTCTATTTGCCAGAAAGCATTCAAAGGGTAGGGATACCGCAGTAAACAAGATAACATATGGTATTCTTCTTCCTTCCCTTACATCCTGAGTAAGGAGAAAACAAAAATTTAAATAGAGTTGTGATAGAGATGACATGAGTGACAAAAAACTCTAGAACAGGAACACAGAAAAGGGTTCTTGAAGAGTCTATACTGAGATCTCAAAGATAGCAACCAAGGGCACCTGGGTGACTCAATTGGTTGAGCATCCGACTCTTGACTTTAGCTCAGGTCATGATCCCAGGGTGGTTGGATCAAGCCCCACATCAGGCTCCTCACTGAATGCGGAGCCTGCTTAAAATTCTCTCTCTCTCCCCAGCTCTCTCTCTCTCAAATTAAAATTTAATTAATTAAAAATAAAATAAATTTTTAAAAGATAGGAACCAGCCATGCAGAAATCATAGATAAAACCATCAATGATCAGAATCATGTCTGCACCGCTGCAAAGGAAAATGACCAAGCAATGGAGTTTTTACTTTTGTAATGATTTACCAATTAACATTTTTACCAACACACATCTTTGTGTGGGTAACTAATTACTTTGCTACATGGGTAACTAATTAGTCTGAATAGGTTTATTTCTCAAATCTTCTCTCCTGATATTCCTCTCATTTAAGCTAACTCTTAGCCATACTCAATTCTTCTTTTCTAGTCATAAACAATCATTCTGCTGGGTAAGTGAATCTGAGGCCTAGGTGTTTGATAGGCACACAAACTAGATAGGCACATGCAAACAGAGACAGAGAGACAGAGAGACAGAGAGAACACACACACATGCATGCAAGGATGGGACAGAGATAGGGAGAGAGGGAATCCCGTGCAGGCTCAATCTCATGAACTGTGAGATTATGACCTGAGCCAAAATCAGATGCTTAGCCAACCGAGCCACCCAGACGCTCCTAAAATTAACTTTTTTTCTGTAAAACCAAAAAGGAATGAATTTTATTTTGGAGTTAACTGCTAAAGTGAACTACTACTGAGCCATATTTTCAATCTCAAGTCTCACATAGACTGTAAGACTCCAAGATAGCAAAGACCATCTCAGTATTTTTTATTACTATACACAGTCACCACCTAGCATGATACCTGGTATATGGTGAAGATTCAAATATTTACTACACAAAAGAGCTGAATGGATATGGAATGAAGTTCAATAAACAAGCTGCTTTTGTCCAACAATATACTACATGAAAACAATATATCTGGATAGGAAATCTTGATTTATCATCACAGCTCTGAATCTAGCTCCCTGAGAAAATTGATGATATATATGAATTTAGGTGTCGTTTTTACCATCAATTTGGATGTTATCTGAAATCTTTTTGAACTTTGCAAAAATTTACAGAAAAACTTAAAACTGAGTTTGGCAAAGGTTCTTTAAGGTAGAGGTTATTGACCTTCACTGAATAACAAAAATCACCTGGTGTGATTTGCCAGTATTTTTAAAATACTATAAAAATTTTTTATACCCAAAATATAACTTAAGATTCTTATTTAACCAGTGTGCAGTAGGACTATGGCATCAGTATTTTTTTAAAGCTCTCCAGGTAGGTCTACATCAAGGACTGAAAGATATCTGCTCTAAAGCTGATTCATCCATCTTATCTACCCACCCATTTATCTATTTTTCAATATAAAAGCCTAATTACAAGAAAAGTTCTTTCTTAGGAAAATCTTTTAGAAAAATTTCACTTATATAGTTCTATTCAAGTGACTTCTATTATAAACTATCCTGTTCTTTAACAAAAATGCCTCATATTTTCAACACACTCACTTAAACCATAATGATCCTAAAAAACAATCTACAAATACCCAACTATACACAAAACTTCAATTGAAAATAAAAAACAGGGGCGCCTGGGTGGCGCAGTCGGTTGAGCGTCCGACTTCAGCCAGGTCACGATCTCGCGGTCCGGGAGTTCGAGCCCCGCGTCGGGCTCTGGGCTGATGGCTCGGAGCCTGGAGCCTGTTTCCGATTCTGTGTCTCCCTCTCTCTCTGCCCCTCCCCCGTTCATGCTCTGTCTCTCTCTGTCCCAAAAATAAATAAACGTTGAAAAAAAAAATTAAAAAAAAAAAAAAAAAAGAAAATAAAAAACATTAAGGTGGAACATACATGACATCCACTCTCAGCCATGACAGAATAACTGATACCAGACTGGCCTGCCACCAGGGCCTATAAACTATAATGGTAGGAAAGTAATATGTGAAATTATAACTATAGTTATATATATATATGAAAGAAATATGTGCGGCAACTATATTCAGTCACAGGACTACAGGCAATCCTTTAGAGAGCCCCACCACCATCCTGCGCATTGAAAACTTCAGGATAACTGGCACAGAGAACTGGAGACCAAACAGAGCCCAGAAGTCTGAGCTGAGGAGGCAAGAGGCAGAAGTCAGAATTTGGGACTACTGAGCAGCTGGAATTCGTGAACAGGACACTGGAATGGAGGAAGCCATACAGGGTGAGGTTGGGGAGTAGGGGGGAAAAAAGACACAAAATAAATGAATTCCTCACAAGTCCCTGGTCAACATCTGGGCTGTACATGCACAACATGAGATTATGCAAGGCTTAACAGGAGACCTTACTAGCTCCCAGTAAAAGCAAGCTCCTGGCAACCCAATTTTGTTCACTCTCCATATGCTAAGCCATTTATTTATTTTTTATGTTTATTTATTTTGAGAGACAGAGTGAAAAAAGGGGGGAGGGGGAATCGGTAGGGGAGGGGCAAAAAGAGGGAATCCCAAGCAGGCTCTGCACTGTCAGCGCAGAGCCCTTCGTGAGATCATGACCCAAGCCAAAATCAAGAGTCAGATGCTTAACCAGCTGAGCTACCCAGGCGCCCCTAAGCCATTTAGCTTCATCCTGATCACAGGGCTTTTCCCAACCTGCATCTGACCCTTCACTTCTTTTCCTGTCTCCAGACCAAAATCTTGTTCTCTCATTTTTCTGCAATGACTTCCTTCACTTCCCCTAGTTAGGTCCTGGGTTATCTTCTCTGTAATTAACCTACACCTCCTGCTTCCCTCACCCTGGGACTAATGCTCTTTCCATCACACTGGAAGTGATGCACTGTAGTTGGTGATGTACCGGGGTGGGACTAGGGTTTGACAAAGGAGACCCAGAGTGCAGAACATAAGGGGGCTCTGACTTTCAGATGGAGCAAGTGCAAGTGTAGGGTGAGCCATGAAAAGGAGCCCCTCCTTATGCATTGGCTCTAAGCACGTTCCTTGCTTCACCCCAGTCCAAGCGCTGGTGATTAAGAGAGCAGTTGCTAAGAAACTGACTGTGGAACAGAGAAACTAGAGCCAAGCAGTTCTAAGAGACAGAATTCCATCTAAGCTAGTGGGGGAAAAGACTTTGTCTACCTCCCCAGGCAATCTACCTGAGAAACCAGAAAGGCCATATCTTAAAAGAAAAAACTTCGTTTGGAATAAATTCTATCCTAGGCCTATCCTGCCCCCACAAAGCCTAAAACCCTCACAAGATCTTCCAAGAAATAGAATTTAGAAGTTGAGTCCAACCAAGTTAGAGAGGCTTGGGAAATACCTTGGGCTTTCCTTAGATCATCCCTTAAGAAACAGAAAACCAAGCTTATAGAAGATATCAAGGTGATGAACCAGTAGTTTAACTCCCTGATAGAACACTATCAACAGTCTGCAAAGGAAAATAAAAGAACCCAAAGTTTCTATAATGTAACATCCACAACTTCCAAACTTCAATTTAAAAAAATCACTAGGCATTCAAAGAAACAGTAAAATATAACTCAAAATAAAGAAAAATGTACTCAATAGAAACTGACACCAAAATGGTGTAGATGTTATATTTAGCAAAGACTTTAAGTGGGTTATATTTATTCAAAATTTAGGGGTGCCTGGGTGGTTCAGTCAGTTAAGCGTCCGACTCTTGATTTTGGTTCAGGTCATGATTTTATAGCTCATGAAATCAAGCCCTGCGTTGGGCTCTGCACTGACAGCACGGAGCCTGATTGGGATTCTCTCTCTCTCGCCCTCTCAAAATAAACAAATAAACTTAAAAAAACAAAACAAAACACAATTTATATGAAAACATCTTTTAGTGAGTGAACTAACAGAAAATCTGAGCGGAGAAAATAAACTATAAAAAGAGAAATGGAAACTCTAGAAAAGTGCAGTAACTGAAACAATTCACTGCATGGGCTTAGCAGCAAACAGAGATGGCTAAAGGACTAGTGAAAATGAATACAAACGAAAAATTATAAGTCTAAAAAAGAATAGATTAAAGGAAAATGATCAAAGCCTCAGGGACCCATGTGAGAAAAACAAATACCCTAACATACGAGAGTTATAGATTGAGAGTTCTAGAAGATTTCAATAATGGGGAGGGGGTGGGGCGGGGGCTTAGGGAAATAATGGCCAACATCCCAAATTTGATGAAAACCATAAACTTATAGACGAAGAATGTCAGTGAACCACACGCAGAATAAACAGAATGAAATATGTATCTTAGAACATAATGGTCAAATGGGGGAAAACCAAAGAAAAAGAGAAAATCTTGAAAGTAGCCAGAGATGCACCAGACAACAGGGTGTTCAGGGAAGAACAATATGAATAGTATCATTAAAAACAAAGGAGGCCAGAATACAAATAATGACTGCTTTAGAATCTTTAAAGAAAAAAAAGTATCAATCCAGAATTCTGTAACTAGTATAGACATCCACTAAACTGAAGATTTTCTAATGAACATAAGCTGAGAATATTCACTGCAGCAGACCTACAAAACAATAAATATCCTGAAGGATATTCGTCAAGAAAGGGAAAATGATAAAAGATGGTAACTCATATAAACAGGAAGATATAAAGAAAAATAGAAATGGTAATAAATGGAAAAATATAAAATCTATAATTTTGTTTTCCCTTCTCATAATTTCCTTAAAAGACAGCTAATTTTTTAAAAAGACATCGTAAGGTAAGATTTATAAAGTATGTATGATTAAATGATATGGCATTAGTACAAAGGATGAGGGTCTGATAAACTGAATTATCCTTTTGTAAGGTTACTGTATTCGTAAAGTAGGAAATGATGATAAGGAGGCTGTAAGTTAAAGTTGTGTATCATGAGCCCTAGAGCAATCATTAAAAATAATAGAGTTAAAGCTTAAAAAGCTGAAAGTGGGGTGCCTGGGTGGCTGAGTTGGTTAAGCACCTGATTTTGGCTCTAGTCATGATCTCACGGTTTGTGAGTTTGAACCTCATGTCAGGCTCTGCGCTGACAGTGTGGAGCCTGCTTGGGATTGTCTGTCTCTGTCTCTCTCTCTGTCCCTCCCCCACTCACACAAGTGCTCTCTCTCAAAATAAACTTAAAAAAAAAAACAACTGAAGGTGGATATAAAATGAAATACCAGTTTATTAAGTTGAAACACAGCAGGGGAAAAAAAAAACACACAGAGAAAATAAAAATGAAAAACAAAACTAAATGGTAAACTTAACCCCATCAATAATTACATTAAATGTCATGGGATTAAACACTCCAAATAAAGGAACAGGGGCCTCTACAGGGCACCTGGCTGGCTCAGTTGGAAAAACAAGTAACTCTTGACCTCAGGGTCATGAGTTCGAGCCCCATGTTGGGTGCAGAAATTACATACATACATACATACATACATACTTTTCAAAAACAGCGAGGGCCTCCAATTAAGATACAGAACAAGTACCCTTCAATTATTTAATTAAAAATTGATTTCTATGAAAATAAAAAGAACTGACATCCTATATTCAGGCAGACCTATTATACCTTTTTTTTTTCCTATATCTAAATTAATAAGTATTTGCTGATAGATGAAATGTCTAAATGTGTGTCAAATACTGTTCTAGGCTCTTGGGATGCAATAAATAAAACAAAGACACCTATCCTCAGGAGCTTACATTCTAATGGGAAGTACACAAAAAATAAGTTGTAAATTACAGAACAAGTTTAGAAGGTGATAAGTACAACATAAAAAGGAAGGAAGGAAGGAAGGAAGGAAGGAAGGAAGGAAGGAAGGAAGGAAGGAAGGAAGAAAACAAACCAAAACAGGATAAGAAGAAAGAAAGAAAGAAAGAAAGAAAGAAAGAAAGAAAGAAAGAAAGAAAGAAAGAAAGAAAGAAAGAAAGAAAACCAAAACAGGATAAGAAGGATTAGGAGTAAAGGGGAAAACTGCAATTTTAAGTACATTTATCAGAGTAGATCTCGTTGGCAAAACTACATTGCAACAGACTTCATGGATGTATGGAAGTGAGCCATGCCAACAAGTGGACCCAGAGCCCCAGACAGAGAAAACAGGCAGGAAGCGGCATCTCTGCCATGTTTTAGAAACAAGAAAGTACAGAGTGAGGGGGAAATGTAGTAGAGGATGAAATATTAACGTACAGACCACTGTAAGGAATCTGACTTTTACTCTGAAGTGGAGAGCCACTGCAGGTTTTGAGCAGGGAGCGAATCAGACATGAGACTGTTCTAGTAGTTAAGAATAAACTGAAGGAGGGCAGTGTCAGAAGTATGGAGATGACTGAGGAGACTGCTGCAGTAATCCAGGCAAGAAATGATAATGGCTGACACCAGCCTAGTAGCAATGGAACTAATAGCAATGAGGTAATAAGAAATTGTGAGATTCAGGGATGTATTTTGAAGGGGGAGCCAAAAAGATGTTCTGGTAAGTTTGAGTTTGGGTAGGAGAAAATAGCGGAATCAAAGATCGTGCCAAGATTTCTGGCTTATGCAATGGAAAAACTGCAACCGCCACAAACTGAGATAGGGCAAGGCTGCCAGTGAAAAAGAACTGGAGTAAGTGATCAGTTCTATTTTGGATATATTATATTTGAGAAAGCCGACACTCAAGAAGACATGTTACAGTTTATAGAATAGATAAATCTGAAAGTTCAGGAGAGAGTACCGAGCTAGAAATAGAAATATGGACATCGCCAGCATATGGATGGTATTTAAAGCCATAAATCTGTAGCTGTAGATAATGAAGTAATGCCTGGCACAACCAACACTAAGAGATGAAGAAAAATGAGCAAATGAAACTGAGAAGCAATCAGTGTGGTAGGAGGAAAACTAAAAGAATGTGGTCTCTTGGTGGCCAAGTAATATGTATTGAGGGAATGATCAACCATGTCAAATTGTTGCTGATCTGTCAAGTATTAAGATGATAACCAAGTGGTGACCTCTAGATTTAGTAATTCAATGGTTATTGGCGACCTTGAAAAGAACAATGTTGATAAAATGCTGACAGAGAGAATAGGACAGGAGACATTAGGAGACCATGATGATAAGCAATCCTTTCAAAATATTTTGCTGCAATGAGGAACAGGGATAGCTGCCAGCAGGGAAAATGGGTTGATGAGGTTTTAACATTTTCTTTCATTTTTAAGGATGGAAGAAAAAAAATAGCAGAATATTAAAATACTGGTGGGAAAACTGCTAAAGTGAAAAACTGACACTGGCAGAGAAAGTCAAACCGCTGAGGCAATTTCCTCAACTGCTTGAGATGAGATGGAATCTAAGGCATAAGGAGAGAAACTGGCTTCATAGAAGAAGAGACTTCAACTAAGATAACAGACAGATGCAGAAATGTGGGTGCAAGTGCTTGGTGACAAGTAGATATGGTAGAGGAAGACTGCATAAGTTCTTTGTAGTGCTTCAGTTTTCTCAATGAAGTAAGAAGCAGTGCCAGTGTCTGCGAATGAGGATGGAGGATAAAATGTCGGACATTTAAGACAGGAAACACTGCTAATGCACAGTATGACTGCCAGGTAACATTAAGAGTCTACTTGAGATAAATGGTCATGAATTGAGAATAGGACTGGTGGTATCATGTGTTTTTTCTCTCATGATGGTCAGCTGCATAAGCAAAGCATGACAGAAGGGAAGCTGGGTTTAATCAAGATTGTGGTTTTGCCAAGAGAGTTATACCAAGTGGGATATAGGAGTCAAGGCTAAATGCAAGAGAGTAAGAATGATTAGCCTGAAATTAAACTGGAAGAGGGTTGAGAACATAATGGAATGAGGTAAAGTGAAAGAGTAGAGTAGTGGCATCAATGGACTAAAATAAGTTACTGAGTGGCAAATAACTGTGGAAGTCTGATACTAAGCAGAATGAGCTGGGAATGACAGAAGATGTAGTCAGAGAGAGGAATGCTTCAACTTGAATACAACTATTGGAAATGCCAAGGTCTAGTGTACAATCACGGATGTGAGTGGTAATGTAAAGGACACAAACTTTAGAAAGGAGTTCAAAGAACAAAGACTAGGGTGTCTGAACGATCAAATCTTTGTATATTAAAACTGCTAAGAATTAAGACAAGAGTAGTATCTGTATGGGAATGCAAGCTGGTGCAGCCACTCTGGAAAACAGTATGGAGGTTCCTCAAAAAACTAAAAATAGAACTACCCTACGACCCAGCAATTGCACTACTAGGCGTTTATCCACGGGATACGGGTGTGCTGTTTCGAAGGGACACATGCACCCCCATGTCTATAGCAGCACTATCAACAATAGCCAAAGTATGGAAAGAGCCCAGATGTATATCGATGGAT
This sequence comes from Prionailurus bengalensis, assembly GCF_016509475.1. Taxonomy (NCBI): domain Eukaryota; kingdom Metazoa; phylum Chordata; class Mammalia; order Carnivora; family Felidae; genus Prionailurus; species Prionailurus bengalensis. The sequence continues at coordinate 98,148,703 of NC_057345.1, forward strand.
GAATGGATAAAGAAGATGTGGTGTGTGTATATATATGCAATGGAGTATTACTTGGCAATCAAAAAGAATGGAATCTTGCCATTTGCAACTACGTGGATGGAACTGGAGGGTTTTCTGCTAAGTGAAATTAGTCAGAGAAAGACAAAAATCATATGACTTCACTCATATGAGGACTTTAAGAGACAAAACAGATGAACCTAAGGAAAGGGAAACAAAAATAGTATAAAAACAGGGAGGGGCACAAAACACAAGAGATTTATAAATATGGAGAACAAACTGAGGGTTACTGGAGGGATTGTGGGAGGGGGGATGGGCTAAATGGGTAAGGGACACTAAGGAATCTACTCCTGAAATCATTCTATCTTTGCCCCGGTTCAATCTCTCCTCACTACAGTGAGATCATTTTAAAGCAATAATCAGTCAAATCACTCCACTGCTCAAAACTTGAGTGTCTTACTCAGACTAAAAGCCAGCATTCTTCCAATGGCCTACAAAGAACTCAATAAGTTGGCCCTTTCTGCCCCTCTGACCTCATGTGATACCAATCTCCCCCTTGTTCATTCCATTCAGACCATGCAGCTCCTCAAAGAAGTCAAGTATGCTGCTATCTCTGGCCTCTGGCAGTTGCTTTCCCTCTATCTGAAACATGCTCCCCTCAAGGAGGAAGTTAAGATGGCAGAGAAGTAAGGAGACCGGGATTTTCCTCGTCCCTCAAACACAGCTGTATTGAGGTCAGATCACTTGGAACACCCAGGAAATCGATCTGTGAAGTGGCAGAAGGATCTCCACAGTTGGAGGGAGACAGCTTGATGGGATCGAGGTGTGTGTATGTGAATTAGACGAAATAAAATGGCACTGACATGGGGGGAAGGGAACCCTTTCTGTGGAGAGACAAAAGGGACAGAAAGAGAGAGGGGTTGTGAAAGTGCAGTATCAAGTTAGCACATGAGGAAAACCTCTCTGGACTACTGGCTGGGGAACAAGAAATACAGAGAGTGACAGTTTCTTTTTTGCAAACAGCCCTAGGAGCTGAAACTCAGGATGTTTGGAAGTGCACTTTTTCCGGAGCAAAGCCAGGAGCCTTGGTGTGCTCCTGGGGAGGAGGGAGCCAGCCCCAGAGTGTACAGCGTGGTGTCGTCATCTCAGGGGCAGGCTGGGAGAGAACAGTCCCTCTCCCCAAGTACTTTGGGAAGAGGGTTTATTGCCTCCCCAAGGACGAAAGACCCTGCAGGTGCAAGCTAAAGGCCTTTTATGACCAGGGTGGAGAGGCCCTACTCTGGAACAGGGGAAGTGAGCCACACAGAGCTGGGTCCTTTAAGACTTCGGGTTTTGAATCACAGCCCAGTGCCTAGAAGTCTCAGGAGAACTGCAGAGCAGGGCAAGCCAACGGCCAGTATTCTGTGGGTTGTACTAACAGCGTGGATTGAGATACCTGGTCCGGTGAGGACAGACTCGGTGTCACCATTTTTCCCCCCAACGCCAACAGGGTAGGACTTCAGAGAACAGCACAGCGGCCCCCAGTGGAGGTAACCAAACCCCACCCTCCATGCCTAGCAACCTACTGGAGGGAAACTGACACTGAGCAAACCAGATGCCCTCTCCTCCAGACCAGCATGGTCACTGGTCCCAGGCATCAACAGACAACTGTTTTGTTTTGTTTTTCTTCTTCCATTATTTTCCTTTTTCTTTCTATCCTTTTCTTTTTTTCTTTTGGAATCAGGCTCATAGATCTCATTTATTTTTGGTCAATTCTTATTAATCTTTTTTGTTTGTTTGATCTGGCATTTTTATTCTGTTTTTTCTCCACCTTTTCTCTGTCTGCTTTAATTTCCCTTCCCTTTCTCTGGATTTAGCCTTATAGTTTTTTGATTCTCTGTTTGGTCTTCTTTTCTCCGCTTTCATTTTTCTCTTTTTATGGGATCAGGCTCTCACCGCCCCTTCTCCTCCCCCCCGCCCCCCCCAGGGTTATAACTTCAGCTAACACATCAAAGCACACCTCCACTACTATAAGGAGGAGCTCTGTACAGGACTGACCAGTGGGACAGAGCAGCCAAGACACAACAACAGTGCATGCAACATACACCAAAAACACCTCCTGAAGTGCCAGGCCCTGGACAGTGTATGGCCCCTTTTAAATACAGTTCCCACAGGTGCAGGACACATAGCAAGCTTTTACAACACAAAAAAAAGACAGAAACAGCCTAAATGACAAACCGGAAGGAATTCTTTCCAAAAGGAAGTTCAAGACGAAATCACAGCCAAGATATCTCAAAACAGATATAAACAATATATCTGAACAAGAATTTAGAATGACGGTCGTAAGACTAATAGCTGGGCTTGAATAAAAGCACAGAAGACACCAGAGAAACTCTTGCCGACAAGTTCAAAGACCTAAGAACTACTCACAATGAATTTTAAAATGCTGTAGTAACAGCTACAAAGTAAACTAGACACAGTGACAGTGGGGATGGAAGAAGCAGGGGAGAGAACAGATAAAACAGAAGATAAAATTATGGAAAATAATGAAGCTGAAACACACTCCCCTGACTTGTCAAGTTTAAGCAGGGGTGCTCCCATTCCTTCTTCAGTCTCCACTCAAAGCCCACCTCAACATGGAAGTCTTTTGAAACCACCCTATTTAAAATAAAAACCTACACATCACATGTTCACGTACACTGTCCCAATTTCCCAGCTTTATAGAGAAAAATTCTCTATAACGATCAGCGTCTGATATATTTACTGTTTGACCCTATGAAAAATTAGATCCTCGTTGACAGTGACTACATAGTTTTGTCACTGAAACACACCTTGCCTAGCACTCAGCAGGCATGCATTTACTGAATTAATGAATGACTATATAAATATTGTCCAATGATAAGCCAAGGAATGTAATCAGAATAATTTCGTTTTTTATAGAACTTTTTTTGGGAGAGGGGGAAATTAAAGAATGCCCTCTGTTCTGCTTTGCTTAACTTTCAATTTACTAATCCCTAATAAATCTCATGTTCCACCAGATATGTCAAAAATTTGTCAATATTGGGGCGCCTGGGTGGCTCAGTCGGTTAAGCGACCGACTTCGGCTCAGGTCATGATCTCACGGTCCGTGAGTTCGAGCCCCGCGTCGGGCTCTGTGCTGACAGCTCAGAGCCTGGAGCCTGTTTCGGATTCTGTGTCTCCCTCTCTCTGACCCTCCCCCGTTCATCCTCTGTCTCTCTCTGTCTCAAAAATAAATAAAACGTTAAAAAAAATTAAAAAAAAAAAATTTGTCAATATTATTTTTCAAATGACCTAACAATATCAAGTATATTAGAGTGGTTCCATTTTTTTCCTGGAGATATCCTCAGTCTTTATGCTTCAGTTAATCTAGCTACTATACAGTTGTCATTCTGGCACCCACAATTCAACATTAACTTTCTTGGTTTACTAACATTTTTGTGGATCACATTCTCTAATAGTTCTCCAGGAAAAGGTGCAGGGGAAGCAGTTTCTGAATCCTTGCATGCTGACCCACCTTAATAATTTTAGCTATAGAAAGGGCACCTGACTGGCTCAGTCGGTGGAGCATGCAACTCTTGATCTTAGGGTTTGAGTTTGAGCCCCACGTTGGGTATACAGATTGTTTAAAAATAAAAAAATATTTTCTTTTTTTTAATGTTTATTTATTCTTGAGAGAGAGGCAGAGAGAGACAGAGCGTGAGTGGGGGAGGGACAGAGAGAGAGAGGGAGACATAGAAGCTGAAGCAGGCTCCAGGCTCTGAACTGTCAGCACAGAGCCCAACGTGGGGCTCAAACTCACAGTCCATAAGATCATGACTTGAGCCGAAGTTGGGCACTTAACCGACTAAGCCACCCAGGCACCCCTAAAAAAATCTTTAAAAAAAAACAAAAAACAATTTAGCTATAGAAATCAAAGTTGAAAATCTTTCCCTCTCTACTCCCAACTTTTAAAATCACTGTTCCAGCATCTTCTATCTCCTGGTATTACTGTATTTAAAGATCCTATTTAGGGGCGCCTGGGTGGCTCAGTCGGTTAAGCGTCCGACTTCGGCTCAGGTTATGATCTCACGGTCCGTGAGTTCGAGCCCCGCATTGGGCTCTGTGCTGACAGCTCAGAGCCTGGAGCCTGTTTCACATTCTGTGTCTCCCTCTCTCTGACCCTCCCCTGTTCATGCTCTGTCTCTCTCTGTCTCAAAAATAAATAAACGTTAAAAAAAAAAATTTAAAAAAAAAAAAAAGATCCTATTTAGATTTCCATTTCATTACATGTTACCTACTTTGGAAACTTTGCTGATCTTCACTTTAATCCATAACATACTGTCATTTTATAATGATATATACTTTTTCATGGGTCTTTTTTTTAATCAACATACTGGGCACTAAATGGGTCATTTCAGACTGGCAATGCTAGGTTCTTAGGAGAACTTCTTGACTTACTTATTTGATCACTTCTTTTTCTGTAATTCATACTGGTTAGCTGTTGGGTATCTTGTCATTTTCTTTCTTTTTTAAAAAATGTTTATTTTTGAGAGAGAGACAGAGAGCAAGTGGGGGAGGGACAGAGAGAGGGTGGGAGACAGAGAATCCCAAGCACTGACAGTGCAGAGCCTGACGTGGGGCTAGAACTCACAAACGATCAGATCACGACCTCAGCAGAAGTCAAGAGTCAGAGGCTTAACCGACTGAGCCACCCAGGTGCCCCTTGTCATTTTCTTATCTATTTTTTATTTTCTCTTTTTGCTCTATTTTCTAGGAGACAAACTAGAATTTATCTACCAAACCTATTAATTTTTGTTTCGGCTATCATACTTCCAGGAGCTATTTCTTCTTTTAATGAGTTCTTTTACAAAGATTCTATCCTTGTTTTGTAACCAATAGCTTGTCATATCTCTCAGGATGTCATAACTTTGATTTTATATTTCCTTTTATTCCTATATTATCTTATGCTTTTCATGACCTTTTTTTCAGTGTCTTGGTCTCTTTCATGTAGGTAGCTGTGTCAATCAGAAATGTGTACACCTGTAGTGACTAATAAAGACTCGTGTAACAAGACCAAATGTAGCTGATGATGTTACTTAAATAACATCAAAGCTAGAATCTCTCAGATGATCTTGGCTTTACCTTCATGAGCATATAATGGTGCCACAGTTCCAGGCATCACATCCTAATTCAAGGAAGGAAAAAGCTGGAAAAGGGCTGATACCAGCAACATTTGTCCCTTTTAAAAATTACAAACTAAGCAGAATTCCATTTGTATTTTATGGGCATAAACTGTGGACCAGAGCTAACCAAATGCCAGGAAAGCTGAGAAAGGAAATATTTAGCTTTTCCAGTCTCTATATTTGAAGCCAGACAAAAGAGGGAAGAGTTATCACCACAGCCCACAATGTACGGCATATGGCACATGAGGGTGGCTCTCCTCAAATGCCGGATGATCCTTTCATCTGTTCACATTCAAATATACAGTAAAACCTTTTAGTTTGTGAGCATAATTCGTTCAGGCAACATGCTTGTAATCCAAAGCACTTGTATATCAAAGCAAATTTCAAGAACCACTGGGTTAGTTGTGATCATGTACTCGGCGTCACCTACTACTTGTATTGCAAGACATCGCTTGTTTATCAAGTCAAAATTTATTAGAAATGTCTGCTTGTCTTGCAGAACATTTGCGGAACAAAATTACTCACAATCCAAAGTTTTACTGTACTTAAAAACTACTTAGAGTCTGTGTGAGAGCAGAACTTATGAACTGGTGGGCTTCATCTTTTTAATTAGAAATGAACCCCAAATGTCAACATTTGAAGACCTCTTTTGATCATTTTCTCCAGAGAGTGAAAAGGCCTCTAATTCCGGGGGGGGGGCAGAAAAACATATAAAGGGGGAAAGTTGAACAAAAAAATGTCACTTCTGGCAATCTGGAAGCAAGTCTGGGGAAGTGAAGGTCCCACAGTATAATGCAGATTTACGCTTACCTTCCCTGATGTCAGTCATAAACCTCATCCCCACTCGTCATCCAGACCTAATATCCCCAAGACAATAAGCCCAACTTTTGTGATACCTATTGCCTCTAAATTCTGATCCTTAACAGATTTCTGGGAATTAAATCACATGGCTTTCTTTGTATATCTCCTTTGCATACCCTTGGGTTCATTCAACTCTACTAAGTCAATTATCAGATCCACCAAATATTCTATCCATTTCCCAGCTTTTGAAAAATTCACCGAAATATCCACTGGTGTCTCTTCTCTCATTCTTGATTTTTTTTTAAGTGTATACTTATTTTATTCATTTATCATGAGCAGAATTATAAGAAGGAGATGGGATAACAACATGATATAGCTAGAAACCATGTAATGTTCTGAGGTACAAAATTTCATAAAGTTCTATAGCTTTATCTGAGATCAAGAGTCTCTGAGCTGAGATCAAGAGTCAGACACTTAACCATCTGAGCCACCCAGGCGCCCATTTTCCTTTTTGAGAACAACTTCCAAGGCCATAAAGCATAAAGAAAACCAAAGACCTCTATAAAATGTTTTTAAAAAGAGAGAAAAAAGAAAATGTACAGGTCACAATATTAGTAATAATAGCTAAACTGATACTGAGTACTTATTGTGCTAAGCACTTTATAGGTACAATTCTCACTCAATCCTTATAAGCCAGCTTATAAAGTTGGTACTATATTATCTCCATTTAAAAGATACACAGACACATCAGAGTTCATCCTCTTTATCCCTATAATATGTAGCAATTATCTTTAAAAGGAGGTGGGGGAGCCCCAAAACTATAATTATACACGTGTAAGTCAATGATTATGGAATGAGACTAATTTTTTTGATAAACTAAAGATTCAACATAAGAATCTAAGAAAAGTAAAACAAAATTAAGCTAAGGAAAGAATGAAGATATAAGAGAACTGTGAGAATCAGAGCACTTTTTTAAAAGTTTATTTATTTTGTGTGTGTGTGTGTGTGTGTGTGAGAGAGAGAGAGAGAGAGAGAGAGAGAAAGAGAAAGAGAGAGAGAGAGACACGGGGGTGGGGGGGGAGGGAGAGAGAGGGAAAGGGAGAGAGAGAGAGAGTCCCAAGAAGGCTCTGTGCTGTCAGCAGGGCATGGGGCTCAATCTCACAAACCGAAGAGATCATGACCTGAGCTGAAATCAAGAGTCTGCTCAACCGACTGAGCCACCCAGGCACGCCCCTAGAATGCTTTTAAAGAGCAGAATAAGTGACTTCAAGAACTGATCACTCAAATGACCAATAAAACAATCAAACCTAGGGGCTCCTGGGTGGCTTAGTCGGTTGAGCTTCCGACTTCGGCTCAGGTCATGATCTCACAGTCTATGAGTTCAAGCCCCGCATCGGGCTCTGTGCTGACAGCTCAGAGCCTGGAGCCTGCGTCGGATTCTGTGTCTCCTCTCTCTCTGACCCTCCCCTGTTCATGCTCTGTCTCTCTCGGTCTCAAAATAAATAAACATTAAAAAAAAATTTTTTTAAACAATCAAACCTATGGCCAGGCTTATAAGGAAAAAGGAAATAAATTCAGCTATACAACATTATTAACAAGAGATATAACCTTATTTTTGTAAAATCTTAATGCTGTTTAATTCTAAGTGAATATGTTTTTAAAATTTCTACTAAGCAGATGATTTTCTAAGAAAATATAAATTATCACAATCGCATGCGTAACTGACTCAAGAAGAGGTGGGTAACCAAGTGACTTGATCATATTTTAAAAACTTACTGAGCATACAGGAAAGTGAGTCCCTTGAAGAACTAGTCCTAAAAGGCCTTAATGTCCAGGCAGGGAAAAGGAGTGAGAAAGATGAAACAAAAAGTGTTGGTGAAGAAAACACACCAAAAGTGAACTGGTTTTAAGGTTAAATATTTCTGACAGATAAGGAAGATGCGTTACAATTTAAGAAATAGCATTTGTAAAGGCAGATTTAGTTTAAAACAGGGGATACGCTAGTATAAGAGCACAAATGGGAATTAACAAACTGTAAAAATGAGTTCACCCTTATCAAAAAGGGGTCTGGCTTTTGTTTCAACTACCAGAAGTACTGAAATGTACTACCTGATAAAACTTTACCTGGTGCCTTAGGCTATACGCTAAAGATATGATTTACAGGGGGCTTCAGGTCACATGGTGTCAGCTCAACCTCAGGAGGGGCTAGAGACAGGTCAGTCACATCAACAGTGAACCATATTCTACATGACAGAGCTCCAATAAAAATTCTAGGCACCCAGGGTCAGATGAGCTTCCTTATTGGGCAATATTCCATGCATACTGTCATACATCATTGCCAAGAAGAGTTAGTTATGTCCAAGATTCCACTCAGAGAAAACTGGAAGCTCCACATTTGGAACACTCCTAAACTCTGACTCTGCACCATACGTCTTTCCCTTGAATGATTTTAATCTGTATCCTTTCATTACAATAAATGTAACCATCAGTATAACAACTTTCAGCGAGTTCTAGCAAATTATCTAACAATTCCAGTAAATTACTGAATTTGATGGTAGACTCAGGAAATCCTGAACTTGCAATGGGTGTCAGAAGGGTGGCTGGGGGGCTCCTCAAATTCTGCATTTGATGTCAAAAGTGAGGGAGCACTTATGGATTGTTCTCTAACTTCACAGTTGGTATCAGAAATGGGATTCACTAAAATGATCCTGACTCACTGAAACATGTGGTTTGGGAAAAGGAAGGATGAGAGGACAGGGGTTTATGAGCCTTTGATTCCTAGATGACTACCTAGTAACTCATGGTATGGAATTGCAGCTGAAGTTACTAGAGGTAAGTTACCGATGGAATTTAGAAAGGCAGACCCAACTCCCTAGGAGTTGACTCACTGGATAAATAAGAAAATGCAAACTAATAAGCAAGCTAATTATACAATCCCTTGGTTACTGATTTTGTAGTAACTAAAATGAAAGTGTATTAGGACAGATCCTGATACTGGGCAAAGCTTAGGTTTCAGTCAAGTCTGAACTATGGTCACTAGTAGCCTCAGGGCCACTCCAAAGGGAAAAAGTATGCTGGGAAAACAGAGAGAGAATACCTCTATGACTTCTGATCAAAGAATGTAGTCCAGGGGCGCCTGGGTGGCTCAGTCAGTTAAGCAACTGACTTCGGCTCAGGTCATGATCTCACAGTTAGTGGGTTCGAGCCCCACATTGGGCTCTGTGCTGACAGCTCGGGGCCTGGAGCCTGCTTCAGATTGTATGTCTCCCTTTCTCTCGGCCCCTCCCCCACTTGTGCTCTGTCTCTCTCTCTCTCTCTCAAAAATAAATAAAATGTAAAAAAAAATTAAAAAAAAAAAAGAATGTAGTCCAGGTTGAGAAAAAGAGAAAACCAAGAAACTAATGAAACTAGAGATTATAATACAAAGGAATGCCTCATTTTGTAGACTGATGCTGCCTGAAGCTACTAAAATATTGTGAGAGTGATCACCTAGAGGAAGCATCATTGGTTTTGAATGGTGCAGAATAGAAGAGCAACGTCTGAATTGATGCAGGACCGGCAACTCCCTACCACAATCACAGTGAACAACCACAGATGGCAATACATAATTCAGACACACAGGAGGTCATTCCCAAGGACACGGCTAGCCCAGTGGACTAGATAAATGACCCCATAATGTTTGCTGACCCTGAAATGGAAGACTGTCCTTCTACTATAAATGTCAAGTGGAATTCCCCAGAAGAAGTGGCCGATATGCTGCTTATGCAAGCCATGCTGGGTTGGCATTATGAAACCAGGATATTCACCTACTGGGCATGCTTGTCACTGAGGTCATAGTAAATACTGTGCTTAAGGGGGACTCTTACATGGGCACCCTGTGTAACTTTACTGCTGCAAAATCTAGCAATGATCTGAAAAGCCTTAATGGATTTACGGTCTCAGATTCCCATTATGCATCTCACAGATGGTAAGAAAATTAGAGATTCATTTAAAAAAAAAACAGAGAAAGACAAAGGGGAGAGTCAAGGGATTTAACACAGTAGGATGGAATCTTCAGATGGCTATTTAAAAATGGGATGAATAAAGCAGACATTGAGAGAGCTGAAACAAAGATCTTAATTTAGCATGACTAGAGGTTGGATAGACCAATGAGAGCTGTTGCTCCTCAATATTAAAAAGCCCTACAGAACTCTGCTGTATTTACCCCAGTTTTGAGAAAATTTAAAAGCCAGAGGACAATGAAAACCCTGACCTGGAATTGCCAAGGGCAAGCAAATGTCCTATTAACTAATCAAATTGAAGACCTAAGGAGAGGCCAGGCTCTTCTGGCTCAGCCCCTAACTAGAGAACCACAACAATTTGGACTTGTGTGGACAGAGGCAGGGGATGGATAAGAGACATTTCTGGGACTCCTTAATATGGGAGCCCAATGCGCTCTAGTTCTAAAACCTGTCAAAGTTCTAATGGGGACCTACAGTTAGACTGGGTCGAGTGGCAATAGCTAACAGAATTAAGGTAAAAAGAATTGGATGAAAATTGGAATATCTGAACAGACTGTGAAGTGGTTACATCTCCTTTACATGAATGTATTATTGGGATGGATAATGTGTCTGACTGGTATTATAAAAGAGAAGGCATATAAATTTATCACTTTAAGACCAGGCTTGACTAGGCATGCTAAAATGGGAACCACTGAAACTGTCTGAGCCCACAGAAATTTGAGACAGTATATGATACCTGGTGGACAAAGAGATTACCATTCTAATGGGAAATTATAAGCTAGAACACTGGTACCAATGAATTCCCTGAACAACAATGTGTAGGTAGCCTGTGACAAAAGTGGATGGCTCATCAAGACTAACAGTAGACTATTAAAGCTTGAATAAGGTAGTGCCCCCATAACATCAGCAGTCCCTGGTATGACTTAAATACTAGAAAAAGAAACATATAGCAGACTGTAAGAGAGTGCTACTCAGTGACTGATCCTGCAAATGTTTTCTCTGCTTCAATCTAAAAAAAAAAAAAAAAAAGCGCCAAGAGCAATTTTCCTTCACATGAAAGCACCCCGATTTACATTTACTATATTGCCACAAGGTGATTTCAATTCACCAGCTTACTGGTATGATGGAGTTAGAAGAGACACACTATCTTGATGATACCATGACAATATAACAAACTAAAGATAAAGGTAGGGCTGACCTAGTGCAATAAGGACACACATGACCAAAAGAAGCTGTTGATAACTCCAACAGGTCCAAGAACCTGCCCAAACTGGTGAAATTCTTAAGAATAACCTAAGCAGGTGCCACCATTTACATTCCATAGAAGAAGAAAAGTAGTTTTTGCCACCTAGCCCTAGAACTAAACAAGAAACCTAACATTTGGTTGCCATATTTGAATTCTGAAGGACACATATTCCACACCCTGTAATGGTTAGTTAGCACCAATAAATACAACTAACCAGAAACGGCTGTATTTGAATGGGATCCTGAACAAAGGCAGGCCATGTCTGAACTACAAAAAACAGTCTCTCTCCCAATGTTCTTGGGTCCCTATGATCCAGTTAGACATGATTTGGGGACTGTCAGCAACACATACTTATGTAGACTAGAGCTTATGGCAAAGGCCTGGGAGTGCCACTCAGCAGCAACCATTGGGATTTTGGACCAGAAAATTTCTGGATACCATGGTAAAATGTATGCCATTTGATAGAAAATTACTAGCTTACTGTTGGACATTAACAGAGACTGACTCTATGATTGAAGGACATAAAATAACCCTGCAACCTGAAATACCCATAATGTCTTGGGTGACGGAAGAACACTCCAGTTAAGGAAGGCAGTGCCCAGAAGAGTTCTGTATAAAATAGAAATGGTTTGTACAGAAACATGCGACCAGCAGGATGCAAAGAGGTATTTATTGATTATGAGCAAGCCTCTTTTCCCCTAAGTATGACTTTGAAACCACGCAAGGAGTTGCTAAATCCTAGAATCACATGGGTGGTGCCCTATAACAGCTCTCTAATAACCAAAAAAGAGCTGCTCAGTTGTCAACTACACTTCAAAACTAAATAATAAATTTAAATTTAAAAGAGAGGGAGAGATCATGCAAACTGTTTGGTTTCTGGATAGCAGTTCCAAGGTAAGCAGACAGCATCTTGTTTAGAAGGTTATCACTCTAAGGGCGTCTGGGTGGCTCAGTCAGTTGGGCTTCCTACTTCAGTTCAGGTCATGATCTCGCGGTTTGTGAGTTCGAGCCCCGCATCAGGCTCTGTGCTGACAGCTCGGAGCCTGGAGCCTGCTTCAGATTCTGTGTCTCCCTCTCTCTCTGCCCCTCCCCTGCTCATGCTCTGTCTCTGTCTCAAAAATAAATAAAACATTTAAAAAAAAATTTTTTTTAAAAAGAAGGCTACAACTCTAATTGAAGATGGTAATGACAAATCATATCAATGAGCTGAACTGCACACTCTTTTCCCTTTAGAGTTCTTATTGCAATCTGCAGTTGATGTCAAAAGTAAAGGTAGTCTTGTGGGCTACCTAACTTTGTACAGATGATGAAAAGACTCTAGAATGACTCAATACTGTAAGCTATATTGAACACTTGAAAGTTTAGTTACGGGGGGCCGCTAAAGGGTGTTTTTAAAAGGGGGGTGAGGGTGCTATAAGAGAGTGCCTGGGCGGGGGGGGGGGGGGGAGGGAGGGGGGAGGTTGGGTGCCTGGGTGACTCAGTCAGTTGAGCATCCGACTTCAGCTCAGGTCATGATCTCACAGTTCGTGGATTTGAGCCCCATGTCAGGCTCTGGGCTGACAGCTCAGGGCCTAAAGCCTGCCTCGGATTCTATGTCTCCCTCTCTCTCTCTCTGTGCTTCCCCCACTCATGCTGTGCCCTCTATCTCCTTCAAAAATAAATAAACATCAAACATTTAAAAAAAAAAAGGGGGGGGTGAATGGCTCAGTTGGTAATGACTCTTGATCTTGGGGTTGTGAATTCGAGCCCCACGTTGGGTATAGAGATTACATAAAATCTTTTAAAAAAAATTTAAAAATAAAATGGGTTGAAGGGTAGGGAGGGACTCTATTTAGCAAAATAATCCTGGCAGCAATGTGGACACAGTGAACTTGACAAGGTAAAACTCAGAGCCGAGAGACCAACTTTACGTGTGTTGCAGTAACAGGAACCTAGGGTCTTAAGTCCAATGACAAGGGTTCTGTAATAGCCTATCCTGGAAAACATACAGAGTGTGAACTAAAGAAAAGGGAGCAAACATTCAAGAGAGAATTAGCACTTGAAAATAAGTGGCAAAGGAAAATGATGAGGGAAAAAAGAAGGACCAGCCAGGGTTAAACTCTGAAGAAGAGACCATTGAAGCTATTCTTTCTTGTGAAAATGGATGCCATCTTCCTTCTCTTTTTTCTTCTCACCAACAATTTGAAAAGCCCTAAGTAACCCAAGAGCTCAAAGATCTGACTGCAGCTGTGAGAATGGTAATCTAATGTCTTACTGAGATTACAAAACAAACAATGGTAAAATTTGGCCCTGAGGTGAAGGCATCCACAAGATTAGCCACTCCAAGTGAAGCATTAGCCAACCTACAGGTAAGATGAAAATTGGGAACAAATTAAGGATATAAAGATTTAAAGAAGCAATTCTACACAAATGTCCTGTATAACAATGAATGATGCCTTAAAAAAGAACAAAGATCATTAATTTTTACCTGTGGTCAAGTGTGAGAGATTCCATATACTGTGACTTTATTCTATATACCATATGGAAGAAAATGAGCATATGGACTGAAAACAGATCCAACTGCCTGTGTTCAAACCCAGGCTCTATCCCCTATGGCGACACCCTGTACAGATTACTGAAGCTTTCTGTAAGCGGGCTCCCTCACCTTTAAAACAGTTGCCATGCCAGTACCAACACTTCATGGGTAGTTGGTATGAGTTACACAAACAAACATGCAGCATTTTGAAAAGTGCCTCACACAAACTACAGATGCAGTAATTGTTAGCTATTAAGATTAATATATTCCCTCTGTAAGAGGATTCTAATGAATTCCAATGAACCCAAGGAATTAAAAGCACTAAGATATCCTACAGTTAAGAAACACATTTCAATGTGGTTAATCCAACTTAAGCTACCCTTTTTTGGCAGGAGATTCATAAAACCTATTTCTATCAAATTAGCAGAAGTGTTATAAGAAGAACACTTTAGAAAAGGCTGGACTAGGGCACCTGGGTAGCTCAGTTGGTTAAATGTCTGACTTTAGCTCAGGTCATGATCTCATGGTCTGTGAGTTAGAGCCCCACATTGGGCTCGCGCTGACAGTGTAGGGTCTGCTTGGGTTTCTCTCTCTCCCTCTCTCTCTGTTCCTCCTCAACTCATACTCTCTCTCTCTCTCTCTCTCTCTCAAAATCAGTAAAGTTAAAAAAAGGGGGGAAGGGAAGAAAGAAAGAAAATGCTGGACTATGGTAATCAAGACCATCTTTTAAATGATAATACAATTTAATAGAAACTGGGAAATTTGCTGGAGGACTGTTATACTCCTGGCTAGAATTTCAGTACATTTCTAGAATAGTTCAAATCTAATAGACTGGTTGTAAGTGAATACTATTGAATTCTGAGGGTATAACAGGGTTGAAATAGAAAATTATGTATTAAAGAATTAGTAATTATGCTTACTTAGATACTTAAGCAATTTGCAGAAAACTAAGGGATTTATATCTAACATGAAATCAGTATAATTATCCTTTGATGTTAAAATGTGTATCAGCTGGCCATACCCACAGGAAGATTACCTTTTAAGATTACAGCCCAGAGCCTAAAAACCACAGTCTACTTGAAGAAAGCTGATCTGAACCAGAGGCAAAGCAAATAAAAGAAATAATGCAATTCCTTTCTTGCAAACCCAAATGTCATGATACATTTTTAACAGATATTCATAAGGTAATTAGATGTGAATGTGGAAACCATTAAATAATTAATCAAACACATATCTGCTTTAAGAAATTGTGTGAAATTGAGAATACAATGCTGACAAAATTATAAAATAAATATTTAAGAGTAATAATTTCATAAAACATTTTTATAGTATTTCTTGTTAAACAATGATGACTTTTGTACCTATGTTCTTTGTGTTCCAATAGCTGACAGTCTCTACATGTCAATCTATCACATGTTTCACAGAAAAGTTTCAACTGTTCTTGTTTATGTACAGGGCAGAAAACAGGGCGCTGACCAGATGCTCCAACAGACTCTGTAGTAAAATAAAACATATATTTTAAAACTAAACAAAAATTGTATCTCACGTTCTAAATTCTTATTAATATTTATGTCCAAAGCATATAAAGAATACGTAGAAATGCTGAGGTAAAAGAGGAAGATTAATGGTAGATCAATCATTAAAACTGCTTCTATTCTTACCTGAGACATCTTCTTTCTTCCTGATCAAGTGATCTTTAGTGAATTTTACTCTCTGATGTGCTTCAATACATGTCTTACACAGCCACTCTCCACATTCTACACAAAAGCCAACTGCACTTGCATTGTCTTCACAACTAGTACATACCTAAAAGTGGAAATAAATACTAATCTACATCAAATTTACAAGACATAAATCCACAAAATAAAAACTGTGACTTGCTCTCACACTAAATATTTTGTTATCCATTTATCTCCAATAAAATCCTTTTCCTTCCATATCAAACATTCACGTGAGTAAATTTAAGTCTCAGAACACAAAAAATATATATAAGTAAAGACTTTTCATCTCATTTAATTAGGTAGAAGGGTACAGAACAGAATAAGGATCATTTATTTAACTATAGCTGAAGTACCCTAAATCACATAACTATCCGAACATATGTTTCTCATAATTTACATTTCAGTATCAAGGTAAGAATATAAAGAAATATTAAGAAGCATACCTGTTCTGATTTCTCATCAGAACTGCTAGGAGCTTCAGATGTATCTTTCACAAAATAATTATCCACAAGGTCTATCTGTCTGCATTCTTGGCGGCATACTGGGCACCGTATTACACCAACTACAACACAAGACAACAACATTAGAAAATAAAGAAATTGTGCATGATGCCCATATGAAAAGCATTCACGTATGTCACAGACAAGACCAAAGAAATGAATATTAAGAGCTGAGTAAAATAATCTACTGAGTTATTCCATTGGGGGAAAATGACATACTATTTAGGATGAGAAAACAAACATTAATATACAAAAAAAAAAATCTAAAAGTGCTTTATTATAATATGTGTTGGCCGAATAATGGCTCCCAAAGATATCCAGATCTTAATCCTTGGAATGTGTCCTATCACTTTATACAGCAAAGGTGACTTTGTAGATATGATTAAATTAAGACTCTTGAGATGGGAATATGCTGTCCCAGAGTATTTGATGGACTCTAAATGTGATCTTATAAAAAGGAGACAGGGGCACCTGGGTGGCTCAGTCAGTTGAGTGTCTGACTTCGGCTCAGGTCATGATCTCACAGTTCATGAGTTCGAATCTTGCATTGGACTCGGTGCTAACAGCTCAGAGTCTGGAACCTGCTATGGATTTTGTGTCTCCCTCTCTCTCTCTCTCTCTCTCTTTTTTTTTTTCCTTCTTCTTGCGCTCTTCTCTCTCTCTCTCTCTCTCTCTCTCTCTCTCACACACACACACACACACACAAATGAATAAACGTTAAAAAAAAATAATAAGATTAGAATACGGACAAGTGGAAGGTAGCTAGTAATAGAAGCAGAGAACGGAGTAATGTGCTTTAGGGATGAAGCAATAAGTCAAGAAATACAAGTGGCCACTGTAAGTGGAAAAAGGCAAAGAAATGAATTTTCTCCTCCTCAGAGACTCTGCAAGGAACCAGACCTGATGATACTTTGACTCCAGAAGATATTTTGACTGTAGCCCAGTAAAACTGATTTCAAACTTTAGCCTCCAAAATAGTAAGAAATTAAAACATGTGTTATTTTAAGTCACCAAGTTTATGGCAATTTTGTTACAGCAGCAACAGAAATACACGATCCATCATCTTATAAATTCTGCTTGGTTCAGAACTACTTGAATTCATTCACTTTCATGTGGGAAGAAAGATCACATGTGCCTGTGCCAGTGTTCCAGCATCTATCAGAAAAAATAAACCTGCTCGGTTAACACATGGAAATTAAAGTTAAAAACTAAAAAATAGCAACACAGTCAACACAACAAACTGATTATGTGTCAGCCATAAAACTGAGGATACAGCATCAACAACACAATCCTCACTTTCAAGAAAGGGTGCAAGACTAGTATGTAATTTTTATAGTTTATAGCACACACAACTATAAGAAGCACCCACACAGACTAGGATGTAAACAAGAGTCCCCAGGAGTTGGGAGGACACAAATTACAGAACCTTATATTGTAGTTCTAATGGAAAACAGAAACAAATATAGTGTCATTCTAAAAGTAGGAGTATCAGTCTCCCAGTAGACATATACACTGTTTAAACAAATTCAAAGTTATAGATTTGAAACCAAAACATAGTTCTCGTAACACACAGTGCATACAAAGGTCCTGCTCAGAGGAAATACATAAAAACAATTTTTCAAATCCAAGAAAGAAACAGCATGGTGAAAAGAAAGGGGGAGAAAGGATATACATATTTCCACATTTAAGACAGCATAAATTACAAACCTTTCAAGAAACAGAGTATATAACAAACAGTGTATATAACTTATCTTGTACTACAGTACAAGTAACTGTAGGGGCAAAAATATGTGAACTTACAATAAATTAAGTTTTCACTTTAGAGGTTACACTTATACATGGTCTTGAAAAATTCATTCTGTTACTAGTGTGCAAGACAGTTTACTTTGCTGACCCCGGTTCCTCGAATCCTATACATTCCTAAGGAAAGCCTATCTCTAATACTGGCCCTCAAATGGCTCCTGTGAGATGACCTCTAACTCTTGGAATATTGTGCCTGATAAGACTGTTTTTGTATGCCTGAGGCCATATTCAGTATGACCTCAGAGGGTGACAAGAGTCTCAGTAGGTAATGTGGGTTCCATGGAGGATCCACCCCTTTGTGACAATGCCCCAATAAAAACTCTAGACATGGGGGCTCAGGTAAGCTTTCCAGATTGGCAATATTCCTGCATATTGTCACACATAGTTACTCTAAAACTAAGCTTCTCCCACACAACTCCACTGAAAGGAGAGATGTGTAAGCTTGTACCTATTTTCTCCTGAACTTCACACCATGCACCTTTACTAAATTTAATCTATTTCCTCTTTCCCTGTAATAAAATGCAACCATGAAAATAACAGTTTTTCTGAATCCTGTGAGTCCTTCCAGTAAACCATGAGGTCTGAGGGTGACCTCAAACTCAACTAGGAAAGGAAGAAACAGTATGCAAACTAAGAACAGCAAGAGCAAAGTTCACAAATGGCGGTGGTGGGGGGAGACTTTAAAAGAAAAATGTCCACATATACATATAGTTGAAGGATACAAATGATGAAGAGACATTCTGTTTTGAGCAAGAAAAACTCATTATTAAAGCATCTCTTATACCTGTGTATATGAATACTTTGTCCAAAGTCTGTTTTTTTGAACTCACTAAAATAATAATCAGATTCTTAAAAGTTTTACTTTAATCTGGCAAGCTAACATCACAGTTTATGACAACAAAAATTCATCTATTTCTCATCCCAAGCCTCCATTAAAATAATATGAAAGAATGTGGAAGATAAAAACAATATACAGGGGCATCTGGGTGGCTCAGTCAGTTAAGCATCTGACTCTTGATTTTTGGCTTAAGTCATGAACCCGGGGTTGTGGGATAGGGCCCCGCTTTGGGCTGCATGCTGACTGTGGAGTCTGCTGAAGATTCTCTCTCTCCCTCCCTCCCTCTGCCCCTCTCCCCCACTCATTCTCTCTCTCCCTAAAATAAAAAATATAGGGGCGCCTGGGTGGCTCAGTAGGTTAAGTGTCCAACTTCAGCTCATGATCTCCACAGTTCGTGGGTTCAAGCCCAGATCAGGGTCTGTGCTGACAGCTCAGAGTCTGGAGCTACTTCAGACTCTGTGTCCCTCTCTCTCTGCCCCTCCCCTGCTCATGCTCCGTCTTTCTCTCAAAAAATAAAAAGAAATAAACATTAAAAAAATTTTTAATAAAAAAATATATATCCAAAAAGGTTAAGGGGATAGAAGTAGCAAAGCACACAAATCAATACACGTGCAATTTCAAGAAATGTAGAAGCCAAAGGATATGAACACTGCAGAGGAAACCCAACCGAGAGTACACAAGGAGTGGAGAGATAAATCTCAGAAAGACTCTTATTTGCCATAAAGATTTTCAGACAAGCTTGGAATTAAGAAATTTGAGGCATGAAAGAAGTTCCAATGAGAGAGAAGGGAGTAAATTCAAGTCTGCAGACGTCAGCAAACCCCATTCCTAGGCTGACTACTTACACCTGACCGATTACCCAGCAGCCAAGGTGTCTGTCTTACCACCAACACAAGAGTTGAAGGTTCTCCAGGAATCTTTCTGCTATCTGTTTTTTTATTTATTCAATAAACTTAAAAAGTATATGAATGTTTACTTTGAACATGAGAGCCATTTTCCATTTGAATTCATAAGTATGCCCTTGTAATTAGTATAGATCAGATGAGTGTGCTTGCTCCTAACTCAACCACTGAGTGCTAACTGTCATGCCGAGTTTAGGTCATTATACAAAACTAAAACCCAAAATCCAAAGCCAAAGTTGCTGACCACTTTTCTGCACAGTATCCCTAGAACTGATTTCATGACTCCAAAGTTCAAGTTCTGAGAGGCCCATTCAGGCCTATTAGATTATTTTTAAATGCCAATTTATTAAAATGTATAATTATGGGGAAGACAGAGGAGGATTCTTTTCAAAAGGCCAAACTACACAAGCCTACAAACTAGTTTATCTCCACAGTATTAGGTGGAATTTAGTTTTAATAAGTTGATTGTTGTGGACTTCCATCCAAGACGGATGACTAGGCAGATATGGAAACACCACCTGAAATGGTTAAACACAGAAATAGCTAAAATATAACAAACTAAAATGTACTTTGAAAAATGTATGACTGAGTCCACAACCTAAAGGGCAAAACTTTGTAGTGCCAGAAACAAAAGGGAACTCAAAGCTCAAGTGGTCAGGCATCAACAGATGCAAGTGGGACACAGGGGTTACAAGTACCACTACTTTGAACAGGAAGTAAGACAATGATTAAGGGGTGAACCTGAACTCCTTCAAAAAAGCCATGGGGCAGGCTTTGAGTGCCCTCACCCTAAAATCTTTCGCAGCTCTGAAGTCACCCACAAGAAGTCAGAATACCAAATAAGCTTTATACATAGATACATAAGCAAAGCTTGTGCTATCTGCACAGTACACAGAAAGGCCAAGTCAAGAAACTAGTAAACTCATCGAGATTAAAGGAAAGGCACAGAGCTTCCTCAGAGGGAAGCGCAGCACCCCTTCCCACATACCTGGTCCTACACATCTCCTCCTTCTGGCCATTCCTGTGTTATAACATTTTATCCTAAACTGGAAATCTATCTAGTGCTGGATGACTATGGGGAAGTTCATGATGTAACCTCCAGCCCTGCTTCATGTCTTGGGCCCAGTTTTCCTGGGACTTCAGAAACATTGAGTGGAAGGGGCAACTGGGTGGCTCAGTTGGTTAAGCGTCTGACTCTTGATCTCACTCAGGTCATGATCTTGCAGTTCCTGAGTTTGGGCCTCGGATTCTGTCTCTCCCTCTCTGCCTGCCTGTCTGTCTGTCTGTCTGTCTGTCTCTCTCTCTCAAAATAAATAAATGAACCAAGAAGGAAAAGGGAAAAGGGAAAAGGGAAAAGGGAAAAGGGAAAAGAGAAAAGGGAAAAGAGAAAAGAGAAAAGAGAAAAGAGAAAAGAGAAAAGAGAAAAGAGAAAAGAGAAAAGAGAAAGGAAAGGAAAGGAAAGGAAACACACACTGAATGGTAAATCCACCATGAGTAAGGAGCCCAAGGAATTCAGTCCAACATACTGGTCATTCTCCTCAGGGCTGAAGTCAACATTTCTCTTCTGTTCTCTACCCTAAGTTCAAGTTCTTATTTAGAACCTCTTCTTGGGGTGCCTGGGTGCGTCGGTTAAGCGTCCAACTTCAGCTCAGGTCATGATCTCGCAGTTCCTGAGTTTGAGCCCCGCATCAGGCTCTGTGCTGACAGTTCAGAGCCTGGAGCCTGCTTCAGATTCTGTGTCCCCCCTCTCTCTCTGCCCCTTCCCTGCTTGCACTCTGTCTCTCTCTGTCTCTCAAAAATAAACATTAAAAAAAAAAAAAAGAGAACCTCTTCTTTAATCAACTCTAAACAAAATGTACATAAAACAGAAGTTATTATCTTTGCCTTGTATCTACTTCTCTCCCTGGGATTCCTAGTTAGGTGAATTCACATATTCACTGAACAACAACAAAATGAAACTTCTCTGAAACCTTACAAACACACAAAACTATCTCATTAGAACACCTCCCAACCCAAGGCACAAGTGGAACAGGACACCAAGTGAAGATAGGCTCATACATAAAATTACAATGCATGAAGAAACCCAATACTATTAGAGTGAGTCAACCAACACAATAAAGCAATAAATAACAACCTAACTCACAGAAAATAAAACAATCTGAAAAAGACTTCAAAAATATGTGTAAAATACCTCCATAAAGGGTCAAACAGAATCTATGAAAATAGAGCTAAAAAAGAATCAAAGAGAAATAAAATACACTCATTGAATAAACTCAAAACACAAGTTAAATAGTAAGCAAGAGAGAATGGAAAAAAAAATCAAGTACAAGACAGATATGAAAAAAAAAAAATTACACAGAATTCAGCACAGAGCTAAAGAGAGAAGGAACTACAGAAGAGAGTAAGTTGAGAAAACTAAAGAACTGAATGAGAAACTCCAGTATGTGTTGAAGTTCCAGAAGTTCATGAAGGAAATGAGGTACAGATGCTATTTAAAGAAGATAATGACTGAGAATTTCAGAACTGAAGAAATGAGCCCTCATACCACAATACAAGTCTTGAACAGGATAAATAAAAATAAATCCACACCTAAACATTGCAAAGATGGAGGAAAAACTCTTAATAATTGCTAATATTACAAGACAATCAGACCAACAGCAGACTTAATTAGTAAAAAACAATACAAAAAGATAACAGGAATAGTATCTTAAAAGCTTTTAGAGAAAATAAATCAACTTAACAATCTATATGCTGATAACTATTCAAGAGTAAAAGCAAATTACATTTTGAGACATATAACAATACTGCTCAGCTACAAGAATAAAGCATTAAATTCAACTATATAAAACCGCCAATTTTAGACCACTTATGACCTGCAAATATGGTAATTTTATACAGTTTAACCTACTACCGGCTTTAAGAACATGGAAAAATACTTAGGGGTGCCTGGCTGGCTCAGTCACTACAGCATGCAACTCCTGATCTTGGGGTTTGAGGCCCACATTGAGGCCCCAAAGTAAGCTTTGAAGAGGGAAGAAAAAAAAAAAAAGAAGACCATGGAAAACTATTTAGAAGTGAGATGCAAAAAATAATTAGCAAAATCATTAATACACATTTTGATATCTAAATATGCAGGAGTTAAAAGTAAATATGTACAGGTGTAAATATTAATTTAGGGAGATAAAAAACATAAAATTAAAACACTGAGCTACAATAATATATTCTATTATAATCAAACGACAGTTTGACAAATCATTCTAAATACACTATGAAAAGAAAACTGAGTGATAAAATGTCAATTAAAAAATAAAGTAAAATCTTGCCTTAACAAAAATAAATGAGGGCATCAAAATTCAAATGTATAAAATACAGTCCAGTTGTTGAAAACAGATATGACGGTGTACACTTTCTTAGCCAGCCAATAACAAGTGTCTGAAGTGAACACTGCAGCTTGGTACCATGTTCAACTGTGTTCTAAAGACCTTTTTAAAGGTTTAAATATTTAAAGACATTTTGTTTAAAACAACTGTTCTAAAATATCAGCAGGAATTTAAGTACCTCTATTGGCTGCCCCCATTTTTTGTTTGATTCACAAAAACTGACTGATTAACAAAAAAAAGACTACTGGGGAAATAGGGACTCTTTGCTACCACATATCCCCTGTCTTACGTTTCCCAGACCAACTTTGCTCTACCCTGTACTTCTGCCCTCACCCCAGCAAGAATTTTAATCTGACCGTTTGAGAATGAAGGTTGTGCTGAGGACAGAAAACAAGCATAATCAAATTATATCTAAATTTGCATTAATACAAAGTTTTACTGTAAGACCAGTTGGTATTTAGTGTGAAATTCTTATATATTAGTTCGGTGAATGCTCATTACACTTCTGTAAAATAGGATCAATTATTATCCCCACTTCAAAGGTGAGGAAATTGAGCTTCAGAGAAATCAGGTAATGCTCTCAAGGTCACAGGACAATGTAAATGGCAGAGGTAGGTAAGATCTGAAACCCCAACATATGAATCTATAAGCCATGCCCTTAAAACCTATGTTAAAGAAGCTCTCTAACTAAAAGGCTGATCACTAGTAACAAAATAATTAAGGCTAAACTAAGGCAGTCATAATAGAACTATAGAGGATAAATTAGAGGCAGTATCAATTGCCTAATGAATGTCTGCATGATGAAGAGGTAGTAGTCACAGCAAAGGAAAAATTAGAAATTCTAGATGATTCACAAGCTTCTAGCATGGGTAATTCATGGATAATTACACAATTACTCAAAATGAGGGAAAAGTAATTTTAGCCAGAATGCAATGAATAAGTTTAGGATAGACTGTGTTAACTAGCACAGTTCTGTAGTTGAAGCATGTAGAAAGAACGATCAGCATACAACTAGGTAAAATCTGAAGCACAGTTACGATTACCAAGGGAGAACAGGATCAAAAGAGTACAGTACCCTTCAATACACCAATATTTATGGTCAAGTACGAGAAAAGGAGTTCACAGATTTAGGACACAGATTTCAACATTTACAACTGCAAATCCCAACAAGCACATTTTACATTAAAGCCTAGTAAGGGGCACCTGGCTGGCTTAGTCAGCAGAGCAGAAGACTCTTGATTTCAGGGTTGTGAGTTCAAGGCCCACGTTGAGTGTAGAGATTACTTAAAAATAAAATTTGGGGGCACCGGGTGACTCAGTTAAGCATCGGACTCTTGGTTTAGGTTCAAGTCATGATCTCACAGTTTGTGGGTTCGAGCTCCGTGTTAGCAGAGAGCCTCCTTGGGATTCTCTCTCTGTCCCTTCCCTTGCTCACTTTCTCTCTCTCAAAAGAAATAAACATTTTTAAAAATGTTTAATAAAATAAAATCCTAAAAAAAGGAAGCCAGTACAAATCACACAAGTATAACTGAAATAAATGAGAATCAAACATGAGTCAACTACTTTTTCTTTTTTTCTTTTTTCTTTTTTTGGGGGGGTGGGGGGTGGGTCAATTACTTTTTCTATTAACCACTCATGATTAACTTATCATCACTGTACTAATTTACTTTTGAAATTATATTCTATCTCTGAATGTCAGTTAACTCCTAGCATGACCAAACACTTTTTTTTTTTTTAATGTAAGTCCCACACCTAATGTGCGGCTTAAACTCTCTACCTCGGGAGATCAAGAGTTGTATGCTCTACCTGCTAAGCCAGTCAGGCACCCAAGCCAATACTCTTTTTATTCACCCCTAGCTTCTCCTTCCCATACCCAAGAGTGGTTAGTCCAAACCTTTAATCATCAACTCCCCTCTCCTTTCCCTTAGAAAATAATTACGAATAAAAAACACAGATATATTTTCAGGTGAAGAAGGGAGAAGAGAATTTGCACCTACGGCCTCTAATTACATAAGTGGGAGGCCAGATCAAGTGATGAAAGCAAGAGTGTTGTGAGCTGAGTGCTGAAAGAATAATCCAGGGAACAGGAAAAACAGGCTAGAAAGAATATTATCAGGTAACATCAAGAGTTCCAAGTTTGAAAGGTATAACCATTCCTAAGGCTAATTCCTCTTTCCATCTTAGACCTATCTCCTGTTCAGCTCCATTCCTTCCCTGTACACAATAATTGGAGCCTAGGAAATACTACATATTTGCTGAAAGGAAGGCAAAAAGTAATGACTAGATTCTGAAGAAACAGATCACTGATCTTTTCTACAAAATTTCTACAAAAATTTAGCACAATGGAGATAGCAGAAAGATTTTATTATGAGTATAACGGAGTTGGAGATGTGAAATGTTGACTTTGTTGCCCATTCTTACAGAAAGTTGGCAATGAAGAGAAGGAAAGACAAGGATTTGCTGCTAAAAAGGCAGAAGAAAACTGCTTAATAAAGGGTGAAATTGGAGATATTATATAGAAAATAACAGAAATAATTCATTTATAAACAAATTGGTTTAACATATACAAAATAATACCATACAGTAATATGTATTTAAATTTTGCTGGTAAATATCCAGGCAATTTCCACAAGTCAATTTTACAACCAAATGTAAGACTGGCTTAAGCTGAAATCATGGGGATATATGGCTAGTATGTACACATACAATCATATAAGACTGGACACTGATTATCAAACATAATGGAATATAGGGGCATCTGGGTGGCTCAGTCCATTAAGTGTCTGACTCTTGATTTTGGCTCAGGTCATGACAGTTCATGAGTTGGGAGACCCATGTCAGGCTCCTCACTGATAGTATGAAGCCTGCTTGGGATTCTCACTCTCCCTCTCTCTCTGTCCCTCTCCCATTCACACAGGTGCACTCTCTCTCTCAAAATAAACAAAACTTAAAAAAATAATAATACATTTAGGAAATGCATTAAGCATATATGTTATAAAGCTTCTTGGTATTATTTAAGCTTAATTCTTAAGTATATGAGTCTTTAAAATTCAAAAACCTTGTAGGGGCGCCTGTGTGGCAAGTTGGTTAAGCGTCTGACTCTCAATTTCAGTTCAGGTCATTTTCTCAGGGTTTATGGGATCGAGCCCCATGTGGGAGCGATCCGCACTGTCAGCGCAGAGCCCGCTTGGGATTCTCTTTTCCTCCTTCTCTTTCTGCCCCACCTTCACTCACGCTTGCTCTTTCACTCTCAAAACAAATAAATAAATAATTTTTAAAACTTTGTCTTAAAAACCTTGTAGGGGCGCCTGGTTGGTTCAGTCAGTACAGTATGCAACTCTTGATCTTGGGGTCATGAATTTGAGCTCCACGTTGCATGTGGAACCTACTTGAAAGTAAAAGTAAAATAAAAAATGTATATATTTTTAAATCCAAAACCTTGTATAATCAGAAAATTATGAGTAATTTCATTAACAAATATATCAATGTAATTACAATACTCAGCATTATCTGAAATAAAATACTGAAGTTTTTATTTTATTTTTTAAGTATTTTCAAAATTAACAGAAACTTATGTAAAAATAACATTTTTTAACTGGCAAATGGGCAAGTTATAGTCTGTTAGCTATTAGAAAAAGGCAATATGAAATAACAAGACAGTTTAGCCAGTAACTTATTAAGAATGAATTTTAGGGGTGCCTAGGTGGCACAGTTGGTTAAGCGTCCAACTTTTGATCTTGGTTCAGGTCATGATCTGACAGTTTGTGAATTCAACCCCAATGTCAGGTTTTGTGCTGATAGTGCAGATCCAGCTTGGGATTCTATCTCTCCTTCTCTCTGCCACTCCCCTGTTTGTGTGCACACTCTCTCTCTCTCAAAATAAATAAACTTAAAAAAAAAAAGAATGAATTTTATACTTAAAAACTTTTTTTAACATCTATTTATTTTTCAGTGGGAGAGAAAGAGCATGAGCCAAAAAGGGGCAGAGAGAGAGGGAGACACAGAATCTGAAACAGGCTCCAGGCTCTGAGCTGTCACCACAGAGCCTGACGCAGGGCTCAAACCCACAAACCGTGAGATCATGACCCAGGCGAAGTCCAGGGCTTAATCAACTGAGCCACCCAGGCGCCTCGAGAATTTTATACTTTTAAATAAGAAGAATGAAAGAAAGTAAAAACTACAGAGATAGTATTTGGACACGAAACCTAAAGTGTTTACTATCTAGTTCATTACACAAAAAGTACTGAATATCTAGCTTAAGTGACTGAATTTTCACTAAGCCAGGTAGAAACAATGCCATATAACAGAAAATTCAAGATAGGTCTTCAGTTCAAGTACTCAAATTCAAATCTAATCTATACCACTAAGAAGTGGGTATACTTCACAGAAGAAAAAGTTTCAGTCTATGTCTGCACACATATGCTTGTGTGAATAAACCTGCATGCAACTAGCTATTTATTGCCCTCTTTGTATTGGGGGAAGGAGGCAGGAAACCAAAAAGACCTAACGAAGCCTCAAGCCATGACCATGAAGACCCAGGATTTGATGGCTGCCTGGGTACACTGTATCTGTTCATTCACTGTTTCCTTTAGTAGACCACCTGAATTTTGCAGAGGCTCAATCAATCACTGGATCATGAAATGGACAACTCCTATACCAGCTGTACAAGCTAATAAGCAGGTAAAGAGTAAGGATATGGTATTTTCGGAATAAGGTATTTAATTTGAAAATGCATTCAGTAAAGGGCAGCTGAAACAAAGTTTATCATGTCTTCCATGGTCTACTGCTTCACACTCACCAATAACCACACCACCACCAAGTATGACCCTGTAAATGAAGCCATCCTCATGAATAGGCAAAGAACAAGTATATCCCATTCGAGGAGGTTCAGTAACTTGAGGGAGACCAAAGTGAACAATCAGAAACAGCTGGCTGGCTCCTAATGAGGCAGAACTAATGGAAGGAACAAGAGAGAACTTGAGTTTAAAAAAAAAAAAAAGATACTGAGAACTTTCACAAAAATGGAATTAGAATACACATAACAAAAGTAAAATTAATTATATTAAATTAAATAAGTATGATTTCAGGGGCACCTGGGTGGCTCAGTTGATTAAGCATCCGACTTTGGCTAAGGCCATGATCTCACAGCTAGTGAGTTCAAGCCCCGCGCTGACAGCCTAGAGCCTGGAGCTTGCTTCCAATTCTGTGTCTCGCTCTCTCTCTGCCCCTCTCCCACTCATGTTCTATGTCTTTCTCTCAAAAATAAACGTTAAAAAAAATTTTTTTTTAATTTAAAGAACTTTCAACAACAGCCAAATAATGGAAAGAGCCTCCATCAACTGATGAATGGATAAAGAAGATGTGGTTTATATATACAATGGAATACTACTTGGCAGTGAGAAAGAATGAAATCTGGCCATCTGTAGCAACGTGGATGGAACTGGAGAGTGTTATGCTAAGTGAAATAAGTCAGGCAAAGAAAGACAGATACCATGTTTTCACTCATATGTGGATCCTGAGAAACTCAACAGAAGACCAGAGGGGAGGAGAAGGGGGGAAAAAAGTTAGAGAGGGAAGGAAGCAAACCATAAGAGACTCTTAAATACTGAGAATAAACTGAGGGTTGATGGGGGGGTGGGGGGAGGGGAAAGTGGGTGATACACATTGAGGGGGGCACCTGTTGGGATGAGCCCTGGGTGTTGTATGGAAACCAGTTTGACAATAAATTTCATATATTAAAAAATAAAAATAAAAATAAAAAAGCAAGTAAATAAATAAATAAATAAATTTAAATAAGTATGATTTCAAAGTTAAAAAAAAAATAGAAGACCTGAAAAAAAGAATGGACACTCCTAAGAAGCAAATTGATAGTTTGAAAGATCACATTAAGAAACATACCTAAAAAGAGGGCACCTGGGTGGCTCAGTTGATTAAGCGCCCAACTCTTGGTTTCAGCTTAGGTCATAATTTCAGGGTTCATGGGATCAAACCCTACAACGGGGTCTGTGCTGACAGCCCGAAGTCTGCTTGGGATTCTCTGTCTCTCCCTCTCTCTCTGCCCCTCCCCAACTGGTGCTCTCTCTCTCTCAAAATAAATAAATAAACTTAAAAAAAAAAAAAAAAAGGAAGAAACATACCTAAAACAAAAGGAAGGTTGAAAGAGAAAAACAATAAACAAATATATACCAACAAACAGGTAATACAGTTAAACTACTGAAAATCAAAGACAAAATTTTGAAAGCATTAAGAAAAAATGACTAATGATGTACAAGGAAACAATAAGATTAACAGATGACTTAGCAGAAACAATAGATGCCAAGAAGCAGTGGGATGACATAATTCAAAGCAGTGAAAGAAAAAACTTATCATCTAAAAATTCTACATTCATCAATATTAACTGGCAAAAGTGGGAATGAAATAAGAAAACCACATATAAACATGGATTGAAGAAATTCACTGTAAATCCACGTACCTTACAAAAAAACTAAAGAAAGTTCCTCAGGCTAAACGGGACATCAGACAGTAACTCAAATGTATATAAAGAAATAAAGACCACAAATAAGGTTAATTACACAAGTAAATGCATAACACAGTATAAACCTACTTTTTCTCTTTCCTTAACTAATTTAAAAGAAAACCGCACGAAACAACAGCATAAAGGAAGAGAGAGGAAACGGGAGTCATCCTGAAGCAAGGACATGACACCAAACCATAACTCAAAACCACAGAAATTAAAGTACCAGAAACAGTAAATATATGCAGATTAATATAAAACACTATTATTTTTCTTTTATTCTAACTTCTTTGAAAATTTTAACAGTGTACCAACAGTAACCATAAACGTATTGCTGGATTTATAACATATAGATGTAACACATATAACAGTAACACAAAGGAAGGAGAAGGGAAAGGAGTCATACTGGAGAAAGACTATATTTTACTGAGATCAAGTTGGTGGTAATCTAGACAGTGACAAATTAAGACACATATTAGAACCCCAAGAGTAATCACTAAGAAATTATCTCTCAAGTTATAAAAAAAATAATTAAAAGAGAATGGTAGAAAAAAAATCTAATACGAAAGGCAGCAAATAAGAACCAAGGAACAACAACAACAACAAAAATACAAGTTAGAAAGAAAATGGCAAAACAACACAAATCTGATCATATCAACAATGATTGTGAATGATAATTAAACACCCCAAAACAAAGCAGACTGTCAGACTAGATATGATAAAAACAAGATCAAATATGTGCTATTTGTAACAGACATTTTATAGGTCAAAGAAACAAATACAATGAAAGGAAAAAGATCAAACACAAATCATGGAAATAGTAATTACAAGATCTAGAGTAGCAATACCAATATGAGATAAAATAGTTTCAGAGAAAAAAGTTACTAGAGAAAAAAGTGATTATTTCATAATGATAAAAATGTCAGTTCTCAAGATGTTATAACTATACGTGAACCTAAGATGACAGCTTCAAAATACATGAAGAAAAACCTGGTAAAACTGAAGGGAGACACAAAAATCACAAAGATGAACAAAAACTGGGGGGAAAAATACAGAGGTTCACTACCTGTGAGGCAGTACCAAGAGGCTTAAAACATTGGAGTCCCAGGGGAAAGAAGATAAAAAAGGATCGGAAAAATATTTTAAGAAATAAAATGGCCCATTTTTTCCAACTTTAACAAAAACATTATACAAAGATGTAAGAATCTCAATAATCCCTGAGGAAAAAAAAAACTTCTATACAATAAAACCATGCCAAGCACCTCGTAAGATCGAAGTGCTAAAAATCACTAATAAAGAATGAATCGGGGCGCCTGGGTGGCGCAGTTGGTTAAGCGTCCGACTTCAGCCAGGTCACGATCTCGCGGTCCGTGAGTTCGAGCCCCGCGTCGGGCTCTGGGCTGACGGCTCAGAGCCTGGAGCCTGCTTCCATTCTGTGTCTACCTCTCTCTCTGCCCCTCACCCATTCGTGCTCTGTCTCTCTGTCCCAAAAATAAATAAACGTTGAAAAAAAAAAAAAAGAATGAATCTTGGCGGGGGGGGAGATACATTACAAAGTAAGATAATAATGACAGGAGACCCCCCCCTCATCAAAAACCATGTAAACTATAAAAGTTGGGGGCACCTGGGTGGCTCAGTCAGTTAAGTGTCTGACTCGTGATTTAGGCTCAGATCAAAATCTCATGGTCATGAGATCAAGCCCCATGTCAGGGTGTGCACTGAGGGTGGAGCTTGCTTGGGATTCTCTCCACCCCCCTTTTGCCCCTTCCCCCACTTGCATTCTCTCTCTCTAAAATAAAAATAAATAGGGGCGCCTGGGTGGCTCAGTCAGTTAAGCGTCCGACTTCGGCTCAGGTCATGATCTCGCGGTCCGTGAGTTCGAGCCCCACATTGGGCTCTGTGGTGACAGCTCAGAGCCTGGAGCCTGTTTCAGATTCTGTGTCTCCCTCTCTCTCTGGCCCTCTCCTGTTCATGCTTTGTCCCTCTCTGTCTCAAAAATAAATAAACATTTAAAAAAATTAAAATAAAATAAAAAGTAAAACAAAACTGGAATAGAAAACATACATTTTTTTGATAAATCCACAGAATATAAAGAAAATTTAACCTTGTATTTTAGTTACCAAAAGCAAACAAGAAAAAAACTTCCAATTCAAAAGATACTGGTCTTTACAGTCTGTATCTGAATTATGATCTAATAAACATTTTTACAAAGTAAAAATAAATCAAAAGGTCACATACATACAACCTAAAAGAAAAATGGACTCCAGCTGGAAATCCAAACTATAATTACAAGCTATCCAGAAAAGAGTGCACAACAACAGCTCATACTCAAAGATATTACATCTATCTTTCAGGCTAGAAATGACAGAATTCAGCTCCTTCCCTAAAAAATTTAAAAAGAATAATAAAACTAACCAAAATATGTATGAAAACAGAATTAAACATATAAGATGAAATAAATGTTACTGAAAACAAAATTTAAAGATTGAATTGAAATGATTTTTCTTTGAGGAAAATATAAACTTTCAAAAATCTAATGGAGAAGATATATACAGAAGAAAACAACAAATACAAAAGAATTATAAATAACATTACTAACTCTATGTCAGCAAATGCTACATATAACTCTAAGGTAAGTAATTCTGAAACCTAGACTAAATGGATAATTTCCTAGTACAATACGATTTATCAAAAGCAAACTAAGAAGTAAAAAACTTGAGGAGACATATTAGCATTTAGAGATTGGAAAAAGCTGCGATTTTTATTTATATATTTTTTGAGAGGGAGAGCGCATGGGAGTGAGCAGGGAAGACAGGCAGGGTACAGGGCAGGGGAAGGGGGGTGGGGAAGGAGGGAGGGAGAGAGAGAGAGAGGGAGGGAGGGAGGGGGAGAGAGAGGGAGAATATTAATTAATTAATTAATTAATTAATTAATTAATATCCCAAGCAGGCTACACGCTCAGTGCGGAGCCTGATGCAGTACTTGATCCCACAACCCTGGTATCATGACCTGAGCCAAAACTGAGCCACCCAGACACCTAAAGCTGTGATTTTTAAAAATTCCAAATAAAGATAGTTTTCCAAAGGAATAATGTTTAGATAACAGACCAGCATTCCATTATTATTTAAACTAATCTAAAAGTATAGTGAAAAAAAGAACAATCTCAATTTATTTTATAAAGGCTAACATTACTTTAATACTAAAACATGATAAAGACAAGGCAAAAGAAGAAAACTGCAAACCATTCTAACATTGATTCTATTTCTAAATAGAATAAGGGTGCCTCTCTCTCTCTTCTCTCCCTGTCCCCCCTCCCCACCTCTGGCCCTCTCCCAACTGTCTCTCTCAAAATACATAAACTTAAAAAAATAATATTTCTAAATGAAATGTAAGTAATCATTAGTGCGATCTGTCAAAATGATATTAACTAACGTTTACATTGGAAATTCAAGGATTATTCAACAGCAGAAATACTAACAAAAAACAACTAAAGGAGAGAACCATACAGATACATAAACAGATGGTAAAATGGCACACGATAAAATTCAGATATTAATAAAAACTCTAAGAAATAGAAACAACTTAAATATCAAAAGGATCATTTGCCAAACAACCAAACAGCATTCAAAAACAGCAGCAAAACGTTAAAACTGTTCAAGTCAGAAACCACACATCATTTACCAAAGACACAATACAACAAAATAATTGATGGCACAGACTCTGGAACTAGATTAATTAGGTGTAAATTCCAAGCCCATCCCTTTCTCAGGTGTCTGACGTTGAGTTAGTTCCTTAACCTTAAGAGTCTTCTTAGTTTCCCATTTGTAAAGTAGGGATAATAATAGTACCTATATCTAAAGGGGTGTTGATAGATTGTGCATGTTAACAAATGTAAAATCTGACACACAGTAAGTACTCAGAAAATGTCAGCTATTATTATTAGTTACAATTTGTCTCAAAAGACTTTGGAGTACCACTGTGTAATGGAATTCTCTGCAAAAATGGAAATGTGCTGTATCTGCTGTCCAATGTAATAGCCAATACAACAGGTAGAAACTGAGCACCTGAAAAGGGGCTTATTGCAACCAACAAAATGAATCGTTTAGGTTACTTTTAGTTAACCAAAATCTAAATAGCCACTACAGAGGTGCCTGGGTGGCTCAGTTGGTTAAGTGTCCAACTCTTGATTTGGGCTCAGGTCATGATCTCACAGTTCGTGAGATGGAGCCCCACATCAGGCTCTGAGTCTGTTTGGGATTCTCTCTCCTTCTCTCTCTCTGCCCTTCCCTCCCCCCCCCCCCCCGCCATGAACTCTCTCAAAGTAAACAAAAATATAGTAATAAAAATAAAAAATAAAATTTAAATAGCCACACTGACTAGTGGCAATGGTACAGTACATGCAGATCTAGAAAATGTAAACTATCTTAGATGTTACCTATTTTTTTAAATAGTAAAATTAAAATGATAATTTGACAACAAAATGAATGTACAAAGAAAAAATTAATGGCTAACCAACTTTCACTAATGGTAAAATTAAAAGCAAATCCTCTCCTCAAAGCCCAAGTATAAGGGTAAACAAAATGGACAGACACACATACAAAAACCCATCTATTTCAGAGCACTGGGAAACAACCATTATCAGACCAAACAAGAAGTGCTTATTCTACAAAAACTGCTAGAATTTCAGGTAAAACTGTGGCAGACACTGCCCTTCTTGCCTGAGAATGATCCCATGATCCCTACTCCCACCCCAACAGTCTAGCCTGCAAGATCAACAGATTTATTTGAGTGGGGCTGACCATAAAAACAGCAGCTTCAGTGCAATATGAGGCAGAATCAATTAGGAGAGGAGAGCAAATGTGAAAACAGAAGATTTGCCAGCTAAAATTAAAAATCTGTTAGGAAATAACAGCTTTGCTATATATACATATCAAGGTTAGAGTCACAGAGCAAACACCAGTCCAAACATAAAATTAATCCTTAAACAATACAGGTTTCAACTGTGCAGGTCCACTTATAGATTTTCTATATTACTGTACATGTATTTTCTCTTATGATTTTAACATTTTCTTTTCTCTAGCTTACTTTATTGTAAGTTACAGTATATGATATACAAAATATGTGTTAATCAACTATGTTATTGGTAAGGTTTCCTGTCAACAGCAAGCTATTAGTAGTAAAGTTGGGCGGGAGGGGAGAGTCAAAAGTCATATAAGGATTTATTTTCAAGTGCTCCAGAGTCAGCACCCCTATCCCCCATGTTGTTCTAGGGTCTACTGTATACTTAAAATGAGTCACAGATGGACTAAAACTCTCCATACATAACTGGCTAACTAAAAGGGAGACCCAAGAAATCCCAGCAAAAACTAAAGGCCTTGTGAAACTAAAAACTGGCCACAGTTTTGAAAATGTTTCCCAAACCAAAGAGATCAATCATTAGTGGGTGTACATCTAATAGGCTCAAGGTATTTGATAACTAAGGCCCAAAACCAATGCCCAAAGCACAGGCTGACCACCAAGCTATACAAATACAGGAGCAACCCCTAGAAAGCCAGACTAAATAATAAAAATTAAAAAAATGAAAAGAGGCATCAGCAGCTATACACTACACAGAAGACGGATTCCACACTTTACATCTAGGAAAGTTACTAAAAAATATCAACAACTCACAGAAAGATAAAGCAGAATCTGAGTGACTACAATATAGATATGTACATATATATTATCTGTGACGTCAAATTGAGAAGACATTCAAAGAAAAAGCAAAGGGTAACCTAACCTCAGGGGAAAAGAAAGAAAATCAGTCAACTAATCAAGTGAGCCCAGACACTGGAGTTAGTAGACAAAGATTCTGAAACAGCTATTATAAATATTCCCAAGAATGAAAGGAACCTTTCAAAGAACAAATAAAATTAAGATGACAGTGCCTCAACATGTAGGAAGTTGCAAGGGAAAACTAGAAACTATAATAACAACCCACGAAGATGAAAAATATAATACCCAAGATAAAAATTTCATTACATATCTGAGCTCAATAGCAAACTTGAGTGAACCTGTAGACAGATAAACGTATTCAGTCCAAAAAAGGAAAAAAAGACCAAAGAAAATGGAACAGATCCTCAGAGATCAACAAGACAAGCCAAGATCCCAACATAAAATTTATAATGGGAGTCCAAGGAGATGGGAGTAAAAATAAAAAGTAGGAAAAACATTTGTAGAAATAATGGCTGAAAATATTCCAAACTTGATGAAATACATTTATCTGCAGATTCAAAAAGGTGGAAGAACTCCAATTAGGATAAACAGAAAGTGAATCACCCCTAGATTATCTCAAACCCAACCTGCTGAAAGACAAACATTTTCAAATAAAATATTGAAAGGATCAAGAGAAAAACAATTCATCACATATAAGGGAACATATATTGGTATTCCATTATCATCTGACTTTTCATGAAAAACAATGGGAGGCCAGAAAGCAATGAGTTGACATATTTAAAGTATTGAAAGACTAAAACCAGAATTGAATAGCAAGCAAAATTACTCTTCAAAATGAAAGCAAAATAAAGCCATCCTCAGACAAATAAAAATTAAGAGAATGTCATTAGCATAGCCACCACAAAAAATAATAAAGGAAGTATGTCAGGCTGAAGAGAATTGAAATGAGACCATGATTCAAATCCAGAGGAAGGAAATAAAAAGCACTAATAATAGTAAACATGGTGGAAGACATAAAAGTTTTTTTTTCCGCTTAATTTCTTTAATAGAAACGTATGACTGTTTAAAACAATAATCATAACTGTGCACTGATGGTTTTTTAAACATTTACATAAAATAGTATAACAGCAACAGTACAAAGGAAAGGAATGGATCTATAGTAAAGCAAAGGTTTTATATTTTAACAAAATTAATAAAGTAGTATTCTGAAGAGGGTTACAATAAAGACATATATTGTAATTGCTAGAGCAACAACTAAAACAAAAACAAAATCAAAGAAAAAAACTTTTTTATGTTTATTTACTTCAAGAGAGAAAAAACAAGCAGGGGAAGGTCAGAGAGAGAGAGAGACGAAGACACAGAATCTGAAGCAGGCGCTAGGCTCCAAGCTGTCAGCTCAAAGACCAACGCGAGGCTGGAACTCACCAACCATGAGATCATGACCTGAGCCAAAGCAGGACACTTAACCAACTGAGCCACCCAGGTGCCCCAGAGAAAATTTTAAAGTGCATTAAAAATGATAAACAGGGCACATGGGTGACTCAGCTGGTTGAGCAACCAACTCTTGACTTCGGTTCAGGTCACAATCTCAAGGCTCATGAGTTCAATCCCTTCATCACACAGAGCCTGCTTGGGATTCTATCTCCGTTCTCTGTGCCCCTCCCCGACTTGCTCTCTATCCCCCTCTCTCAAAATAAATAAAACTTAAAATATACATATATATTGGTGACCAGGGGCATCTGGGTGGCTTGGTTGGTCGAACATGCAACTTTTTTTTTTTCTTTTGAGAGAGAGAGAGAGACAGAGAGAGAGAGAGAGTGCAAGTGAGGAGGGAGAGAGACAGAGAGAGAGAGACAGAGAGAGAGAGAGTGCAAGTGAGGAGGGAGAGAAAGAGAATCCCAAGAGGGACAGAGAGAGAGAGAAGTGGGGCTCACCCGAAGCAAGGCTCATGTTCACCCGAAGCGGGACTTGAACTCACAAACCATGAGATCATGACTTGAATTGAAGTCAGATGCTTTAACCAACTGAGCCACCCAGGCGCCCAAGTGTGCAACTCCTGATCTTGGCTCAGGTCATGGTCAGGCTCCAGGCAGAGAGTGCAAAGCCTGCTTGGGATTCTCTCTGCCCTCTTTCTCTCTGCCCCTACCCCCACTCTCTCTCTCAAAATAAATAAACATTTTAAAAAATTTACTGGTGAACACAAAGTATGTAGTAAAGTAAAAAAAATTGATATAAGAGAACAAACAGCAAAATAGCCAACTTAAATCCAATCATATCATTACTTACATTAAATATAAATGAGCTAAGCACTCCAAGCAGAGAGTGCCAGACTGGATAAAATAAAAAATCCAACTATTTGCTATTTAAATCCAACATTCTTAGATTCAAAGACATAATAAATAGGTTAAAGTGAAAGGAGGGGAAAAGACCTGGAAAATAGTAATCTTAAGAGAGATAAAATGGCTATGTTAACATCAGGAAAAAAGACTCAGATGAGTAATATCATTAGACACAAAGGTAAAATTTTTATATGCTAAAGTGTCAGTATATCAGGAATATGTAACAATTATGAATGCATATGCACCTAACAAATGCACAAAGCAACAGGTAATAGAATGAATGAATGGACAATTCAACAACTTCAGTTGGAGATTTCAATACTCATTTCTGTCATCAATATTCTCATCAGTACTCATCGCTCAAGAATTGATAATATTAGTAACTAACCAACATGATGTAACTGGCATATACAGAGCACTCCATAAAAAACGGTACAATATACATTCTATTCACACACGAATGGAACATCCTCAAGGACAGAACATTAGTCCAGAGATGGGCACAGCAAGACCCATGGGATAGATCAAGCCCAATCTGTTTCTGTATGGTCTTCAAGGTAAGAATTGGTTTGCATTTTTAAAAAGAGTTGTGAGAGGTTTTTTCCTCCTGACACCAAATACCTAATATCATTTCCAATACTACTTTTCTAATACCGACTGGATGTCCTACAATTCAACCTTGCAGAGTTAGCATTAGACTCCAAAACTTAAGGACTCAGTGTCACAAGACTGCCCCCAGATGCCATCACAAGTCCTAGGTTATCATCGGTACTTATGGCCAACTGCTGATAAATTCAGGTTTCCAAACTCCCTCTTTCAGGTTGAATTACTCATGAGAATGACTCCCAGAACTCAGGAAAAGTTTTTACTTACTATTATCAATTCATTATAAAGGATAGAACTCAGAGGGGCACCTGTTTGGCTCAGTCAGTACAGCATATAACTCTTGATTTCAGGTTTGTTTGTTTGTTTGTTTTTTTAACATTTATTTATTTTTGAGAGACAGAGAGAGGCAGAGTATGAGCAGGGGAGGGGCAGAGAGAGAGGGAGACACAAAATTTGAAGCAAGCTGCAGGCTCTGAGCACTCAGCACAGAGCCCGACGCAGGGCCCGAACTCACAAACCGCGAGATCATGACCCAAGCTGAAGTCGGATGCTCAACCAACTGAGCCACCCAGGTGTCCCTGATTTCAGGGTTTTAAGTTCAAGTCCCATATTTGGTATAGAGATTACTTAAAAAAAGTAAATAAAATCTTTAAAAAAATAAAAAATAAAGGATAGAACTCAGGAACACTCAAATGGAAGAGTTACACAGGGCAAGGTATGGGGAAGCACAGAGCTTCCGTATCTTTTCCAGGAACCCTAGTTCCAACACCTGCTTCAACATGCTTTCAACATGTCTTCACCAACCCAAAGCACTCCAAACACCATTGTTTAGGGATTTTTACAGAGGTACCATTGCACAGGCACACACTGGCCATTAGTGACATAACTCAATCTCTAGCCCCTCTCCACTGCCCAGAGGTCCAGGAACTTTCAGCCCACCCTCTAATCACAAGGCCAGTTTCTCTTACCAAGCCCCTATCCTGAAGTCATCTAGAGGCCTACTAAGAGTCATCCCCCTAGCATAACGTCAGGTGTGGTTGAAAGTGGCTTGTTATGAAAAACAAGATACCATCACCTCAATCACTCTGTGTCAGGAACCAAAGACAAAGACCAAATACATATTTCAAATTGTATGGGGGAAGGAAGGTGGGAGCCACAAAAGAGACTTTATATAGTCTGCAAAGCTTAAAATATATATTATTTGGCTTTTTAAAGAAATAGTTTACCAACAAATCTCAGTAACCTGAAAAGGCTTCAAATCATACACAGTATGTTCTCCTACCATCATTAAATTTAATTAGGAAGTAAAAACAGAAAAAAATCTGGAAAGCCCCCAAATATGTGGAAATTTGAAAACAAATTTGTAAATAACCCATGAGTAAAAGGAGAAATCACAAAAGCAATTAGAAAATACTGAAGTGTTGGGGCGCCTGGGTGGCGCAGTCGGTTAAGCGTCCGACTTCGGCCAGGTCACGATCTCACGGTCCGTGAGGTCGAGCCCCGCATCAGGCTCTGGGCTGATGGCTCAGAGCTTGGAGCCTGTTTCCGATTCTGTGTCTCCCTCTCTCTCTGCCCCTCCCCCGTTCATGCTCTGTCTCTCTCTGTCCCAAAAATAAATTTAAAAAAAAACGTTGAAGAAAAAAAAGAAAAAAAAAAAGAAAATACTGAAGTGAGGGGGCGCCTGGCTGGTTCAGTTAGAAAATATCATGAGACTCTTGATCTCATGGCCATGAGTTTGAGCCCTACATTGGGTATAGAGAATGTTTAAACTATTAAGTTACCTAAAGACAGGAAGACAGACAGACAGACAGACAGAACGAACGA
Organism: Prionailurus bengalensis; assembly: GCF_016509475.1. Classification (NCBI taxonomy): domain Eukaryota; kingdom Metazoa; phylum Chordata; class Mammalia; order Carnivora; family Felidae; genus Prionailurus; species Prionailurus bengalensis. The sequence goes on from NC_057345.1 coordinate 98,188,567, forward strand.
ACGAACAAAAGAAAAAGAAAGAAAGATTTGAACTGAATTAGAAGTTAAAACTAATATATGTAAATTCATAGGATGCAGCTAAAGCAGGGCTTAGAGTCCAACAGAACTTTCTGCCATGATAAAAATGTTCCATACCTGCACTGTCCAATGTGGTAGCCGCTGGACATATGAGATTACTAAACACTTGAAATGTGACTACAGTGACTGAGGAACTCAAAATTTCAATTTTATTTAACTTTAATATTAATAAAATTACATATGGGTCTTAGCTACAACAGATAATAATAGCACAGGCTTAGAAATGTATACCTTTGAAGACTTACACTAGAAAGAAAACACACACACATACATAGACACACATCTAAAACCAATAATCTGAAAATCCCTTTAATAATCTAGAAAACAAAGAGCAAACCAAAACGAAACAAAGTAGCATGAAATAAAGATCAGAGTAGATATCAATGGAGGGAGGGAGGATGAAACACAAAAACGGTTCTTTGGAAAGACCAACAAAACTGATAAACAATTAGGTGGATGGAGGAGAAGGTGCAGGTAAGGAAGGGAAAGTGGATGAGGGAAGAAGAATGAAAGAGAGAGATTGATTTAGAGAGAAAAAAAGAACTAGGATTACTAAAATCAAGAGTGCAAGAGCGAAACAGAGGATTTAACAAGGCAGTCTACAGAAATCAAAAATAAGGGAATATTATAAATGTGCTTATGCTAACAAGATGCACTGCTTAAATGAGCTACACAAATAGAAATTACCAAAACTGACTTAAGAAGAAACAGAGAAACTAAATATACTAATACCAAGTAAAGAAATTAGATTAGTAACTATCAATCTTTTGCAAAATAAAGTTCAGGCCCAGTTGGTTTCAACGGTGAATTTTCTCAAGAAGAAATACAAACTACAGCAAAAAAAAGCCTTTAGAAAACAGAACACTTTGCAACTCATTTAAAGAAGCTAGTATTGGGGCGCCTGGGTGGCTCAGTCGGTTAAGGGTCTGACTTCGGCTCAGGTCATGATCTCTCAGTCTGCGAGTTCGAGCCCCGCATCGGGCTCTGTGCTGACCACTTAGAGCCTGGAGCCTGTTTCAGATTCTGTGTCTCCCTCTCTCTGACCCTCCCCCGTTCATGCTCTGTCTCAAAAATAAATAAACGTTAAAAAAATTTTTTAAAAATAAATAAATAAAGAAGCTAGTATTGGGGCACCTGGGTGGCTCAGTCAGGTAAGCGCCCGACTTCAGCTCAGGTCATGATCTCACAGTTCGTGGGTTCGAGCCCCGTGTCAGGCTCTGTGCTGACTGCTCAGAGCCTGGAGCCTGCCTTGGATTCTGTGTCTCCTTCTCGCTCTGCCCCTCCCCCACTTGCACTCTGTCTCTCTCTGAAAATTATAAACGTTACCAAAAAAAAAAAAAAAGTAAAAAAAAAAAAAAGCCAGTATTACCTGCTACAAAGACGTAAGAGACAAAGGTATCAGAGACAAAATATCACCAGAAAATTACAGAATGGAGAGTATAGATATATTAGAAGAGGAGACAAGGATCATTCCCAAATTTCTGGTTTAGGAAATTAGAGTAATTACTCAAGCATATAGTACTTATGAGATTTGCAATCTCTTGAGAGGAGTTCTATTTTAGACATGGTGAATTCAAAATGCATCTGGATCACTTAAGAAAACATGTTAAAGAAGCAATTCTGTTAAACATAACTAGTTAAGTGAGACTGCATAAGGATAATTGCTTATTCTAAACTAATGGCCTGGGGCACCTCGGTGGCTCCGTTGGCTAAGCATCTAACTTTGGCTCAGGTCAAGATCTCAGTTTGTGAGCTTGAGCCCCACATCAAGCTCTCTGCTGTCAGCATGGAACCTGCTTGGGATCCTTTGTCCCCCTCTCTCTCTGGCCTTCCTCCACCCACACACATGCATGCATATTCTCAAAAATAAACATTAAATAAATAAACCAATGGCTTGACAAAAGTTCATGTACTCTTAACAGCTTGCCAGTCAATATGTTGTTTTAATTTTAAGAAAAATTATATATACATAGCATTTCATATTTTAGAGATTTGAAGGTTTAAATGAGTTGTCTTTATATAACCATTTATACTGTTTGAAATTCTAACCATGTCCATGTTCTACTTTTTCAAAATAATTATAAAAGCTGAACTGGTCAAGAACATCATAAATAACCTTGTCCCAAAGACTTTATGACCCATAAATGTTTTCGTTTGCAAAAATAAATTATACAGATCGTCCCTTCCATCTTTAAGTGTTGTTTAAAGTCTCCCAAACTCCAACCTCATTTTCCTTAGACTAAAAATCATTTAATACTTTCTTGCACAGAACAGCAGTTGAAAGCATGAGTTCAATGACTCATGATTCCATAATTTCTCACCTATAAACTGTAAAATGTTAGGACCTAAAGAAATCCTCAATATCTCTACTTTGATGAATGTTGATAAATGTCTGACAATCTAGTGTACAACATGGTGATTCAGAAATTATAACATTATTATATTTGAAATTTGCTAAGAGAGTTGAACTTAAATATATGAGAGGCATCTAGCTGATTCAGTGGGTAGATCTCATGACTCAATCTCAGGGTCAAGAGTCCAAGCCCCTGGGAATGCAAACTGGTGAAGACACTCTAGAAAACAGTATGAAGATTCCTCAAGAAGTTAAAAATAGAACTACCTTACAATCCAGCAATCACACTACTAGGTATTTACCCAAAGTATACAAAAATGCTGATTCAAAGGGACACGTGAACCCCAATGTTATAGCAGCATTATCAACAATAGTTCAGTTACGGAAAGAACCCAAATGTTCATCGACTGACAAATGGATAATGAAGTTGTGGGGTGTGTGTGTGTGTGTGTGTGCGCACACACACACACGCACACGCACACACAATGGAATATTACTCAGCCATAAAAAAGAATGAAATCTTGTCATTTGCAAGGACGTGGCTAGAGCTAGAGTGTATTATGCTAAGCAAAATAAGTCAGAGACAAATACCATTTGATTTCACTCATAGGTGGTGGAATTTAAGAAACAAAACTGATAAACATAGAGAACAAAAGAGAGGGGCAAACCATAAAACAGATTCTTAACTATAGAGACAAACTGGGGGTTCCTGGAGGGGAGGAGGATAGGGGGATTGGTTAAATGGGTGATGGGTATTAAGGAGGGCACTTGCTGTGTTGAGTACTGGGTGCTGTATGTAAGCGATGAATCACTAAATTCTACTCTGGAAACTAATATTACACTATATGTTAAATAACTGGAACTTAAGTAAAAACTTGAAGTAAAAAAGAAGTGGATTAAAAAAAAGAGTTCAAGCCCCATGTAGGATGTGAAGCCTACTTTAAAAAACACGTATGTGAGGTGATAAATGTGGTAATTTAATAGGTTGGAGGAATCCTTTCACAATGTATATGTCTATCAAATAATCATGATGTACACTTCAAATATCTTACAATTTTGCCAACTATACTTCAATAAAGCTGAAAAAAAGGGAAAAAATTCTTAACATCTCCACTCCCTTGATCTTTTTTAATTTTTTTGAATGTTTTTTATTTATTTTTGAGAGAGAGACAGAGTATGACCTGGGCAGGGGCAGAGAGAGACAGACAGAATCCACAAAGCAGACCCCAGGCTCTGAGCTGTCAGTACAGAGCCCGAAGCGGGGCTCAAACCCGTGAACCACGAGATCATGACCTCAGCCGAAGACTGACGCCCAACCAACTGAGCTACCCAGGCACCCCTCCCTTCCCCTGATCTTAAATAGAGAAGACTCTAACTGAAACGGACAGTATTTCTTGGGCATCTGGCTAGCTCAGTCAGTAAAACATAGTACTCTTGATCTCAGAGTTGTGAATTCCAGTCCCACGTTGGGTGAAGAGATTACTTAAAATAAAATCTTTAAACGGGGTGCCTGCATAGTTCAGTTGGTTAAGCGTCTGACATCAGTTCGGGTCACAATCTCACAACTCATGGGTTCAAGCTCACATCAGGCTCTGTGCTGACAGGCCTGTGCTGGAGCCTGTTTTAGATTGTGTGTCTCCATCTCTCTCTGCCCCTCCCTTGCTTGCTCACTCGCGCGCACTCTCTCTCTCAAAAATAAATAAAAACATTTAAAAATAAAAAAATAAAATCTTTACAAAAAAAAAAAGAAACTGACATTATTTCTTAAACTATTAAAAAAAAAAAAATCTGCCCCTCTGTGTCAATGGATAGTAATAGAAAGCTGAACATCTACCCCTATCAGGCAATAACTAGATGAAATAGGCTTGAGGGAGGTACGGCAAGCCATTACTCCAGTTCTCGGTATGCTAACTAAGGTCCCAGGGGGGAACTGAGATTCCAACCCTACCCTGCAAAAAAGGTGGTCTTAGTCATTCTTATGCTTCCTCCTTCCCTGGTATCAGAGGGGATCGATGGAATTAAGCTTACAAGGCAAAAAGTTTTATGAGTTGGTATCTCACTTTCATTGGGAAGAACCAAGAGGGAACTGAAATTCCATCTCAGCCATGTACAACAAGGCAGTAAGAGTCAGCACTACATTTGTGCCTGGGATGATTTCAGCAGGGCCCAGCGAGAAGCTGAACATATACATACCTTCAGCCATCATGGCTCCAACAAGACTGGTTGCTAAAACAGATACTATAGGGTCTTGAGAATCAAAATACAACGTCCAACATATCTATAACACACCCTAAAATCACTATCAAGTCAAAAACCAGAAAAATTATAACTTAAATGACAAAGACAATTGATATATGCTCACATTAAGAAGAATCAGATGGGGGCGCCTGGGTGGCTCAGTCGGTTAAGCGTCCGACTTCAGCTCAGGTCATGATCTCACGGTTCATGAGTTCGAGCCCCGCGTCAGGCTCTGTGCTGACGGCTCAGAGCCTGGAGCCTGTTTCGGATTCTATGTCTCCCTCTCTCTCTCTCTGACCTTCCCCCGTTCATGCTCTGTCTCTGTCTCAAAAATAAATAAACGTTAAAAAAAAAAAATTAAAAAAAAAAAAAGAAGAATCAGATGCTAGAACTGACAAAGAATTTCAAGAAATCAATATAAAAATGCTTCACAAAGCAATTACAAATTCTCCTGAAACAAATAAACAGATCAAAGAATAGAACTTATTTTAAAAAGCCAATGGAAGGACACCTAGCTGTCTTAGTAGAGCATGTGACTCTTGATCTCAGGGTTGTGAGTTCAAGCCCCATGTTGGGCATGAAGCCTACAAATTAATAAATAAGTAATCCAAATAGAAGTACAGAAATAAAAAAAATAACAAAACTTAAGAACTTGATACATGGCCTGAATACTAAAGTGAACACAACAGAGAATGGAACCACTGAACTTCAGACCATATCAACAGAATTTACTCAAAACAGATAGGAAAAATAAAGTCTCAAGGACTTATGAAACTATAAGAAAACAGTGAACATTCATATTCTCATCTTGGTGAGTGGAACTTAAAAAGCATTTCAACAGTAATGGCTCAAAATGTCTCAGATTTGCCAAAAGGACATAAACAAACCTACAGATTCAAAAACCTTAAAAATCCCAAGCAAGATAAACCCAGAGAAATCCACACTAGGACTCATGGTTAAGTTCTGAAAGCCAAAAACAAACAAAAATGTTGAAAAGCAGCTAATGACTGCATAACAGGGGAACACAGATTCATGACAGAGGATATCCCAAGAAAACCATGGAGGCCAGAAGGAAATGGCACAATATTTTTCAAAAGCTGAAAGAAGAGAACTCTTAACCACAAACCCTACATGCATTAAAAGATATCCTTCAGGAATGAAGGCAAATGAAAAACATTCTCAATGAAGGAAAACTACAAAAATTTGTCACTAGCAAACCTATGCCTAATATACAGCTAAAGGAAGTTTGCTAAACAGAAAAAGAAATGTTAACAGAAAAAACTCTGATCTGCATAAAAGAAAGAACATTATTATGGCTAAGAATGAGGGTAAACATAATACTTTGTTTCACGGGTGTCATAAATCTTATGTGATGGCTGATATAAAAAGTATTAACACTATCTGATAGTGCTATAGAGGAAATATTTAAAAGATAATCATATTTGGGGTACCTAGGTGGCTCAGTCGGTTAATGTCTGACTTCAGTTCAGGTCATGATCTTGTGGTTCATGGGTTTGAGCCCTGCATCAGGCTCTGTGCTGACAGTTCAGAACCTGGAGCCTGCTTCAGATTCTGTGTCTCCCTTTCTCTCTGTCCCTCCACTGCTCACGCTCTGTCTCTCTCTCCTTCAAAAATAAATAAAAACATTAAAAAAAAAAAAGACAAACATATTACAAAACTAAAAAGGGTAAAAGGATCTAAATAAATTTAACTCCAAATGGTAATTTGTCAATATATATAGCATATAAATTACAAGTGAGTATTATACTATCTAAAACCACCACTAAGAAACTATTCAAGCACTTTACAGAACTATTAAAAAAAAAACTATACAAAAGCATCATAATTAAAGATAAAATCTTCAAAAAATATTTAAGTAATCCTATGAAGGCAAGAAAAGAAAAACAGGACTCAAACAAGAAAGAAAAATAAAATAATAAGGGCAGATTTAGGCCCTAATGTATCAGTAATTAACTTAAATGTGAACAGTTTATTTATTTATTTTTTTAATGTGTATTCATTTTTGAGAGAGAGAGAGAGAGAGAGACAGACAGACAGACAGACAGACAGACAAACAGAGACAGAGCATGAGCAGGGGAGGGACAGAGTGAGAGGGAGACACAGAATCCTAAGCAGGCTCCAGACTCCGAGCTATCAGCACAGAGCCCGATGCGGGGCTCAAACCCATGAACCATGAGATCATGACCTGAGCTGAAGTTGGGTGTTTAACCGACTGAGTCACCCAGGCATCCCTTGAACAGTTTAAATACATGAATTAAAGACAAAGACTGGCAGAATGGATGAAATAAAAACATGATCCAACAACATACTGCTTAAAAGAAACTCACTTCAAATAAAAACACGTTAAGTACATTGAAAGCAAAAGGATAGAACCACCAGCACCCTGTTCATATAGTAGGGATTTCACCCCTAGAAGTGAGCCACTGGCCCTACCTACAGTTCCAGAGCAATGGGGCTCAGAGAATTTGCCCAACAGGAAAGACAGGCTATAATAAGACAGCCCTCATGTTCTTCCCAACAGGAATGACTTTATTCGAGAAGAGTGTACAAAAGTTCAAACCTAAAGGCACTCTTAAAAACAGAGGAAATTTTGGTGGCAATTAAGAGGAAGGTAATATCTCTATGAGAACAACAATCTAAAAAAAATTTTTTTAATGTTTATCTTTGAGGGAGACAGAGAGACAGAGTGCAAGCAGGGGAGGGGCAGAGAGAGAAGGAGACACAGAATCTGAAGCAGGCTCCAGGCTCCGAGCTGTCAGCATGGAGCCCGATGGAGGGCTTGAACTCATCAACCGTGAGATCATGACCTGAGCCAAAGTTGGACCTTAACCGACTGAGCCACCCAGGTGCCCCTATGAGAACAACCTAAACCACAGGCCAGCTAGTTTATGAGAGACCCAAGGAACCTAAAACGAAGTGCTCCTGGGGTCATAACAAAATCTCAAAGACTAACCTCAAAAACTACCTCAGAAAGCAGTCTGAATTTAATTACAATGAACTGTGAAAAAAGTTATATCCCAAGCCACTGTCAAAAACAGAGGAACCAGATCCCAATTAGTAGAGTCTAACAGTTTGATATACTAACAGAGGCAGACAGTTTAACAGAGATCAAGGAAATTGTTATAAAGAGCTCTCCTAAAATCATGATTGACTGATTGATAGATAGATAGATAGATAGATAGATAGATAGATAGATAGATAGATATGCCCAAGATTATGCCCTCTGACAAGAAACATCAGAGGTATCACACTGCAGTAGAAAAGACTTTATTTTACTAAATTGAGCCAGTCAAGTCACTATACATACAATAACACAACAATTGTTAGCCCTGGGGGTGGGGAAGATCAGTTTCACAAAAGAACATACAAATGGAAAAACAAAGAATATAAGACATATAGAAAAAGACGCAAAATGTCAGGTACAAATCCCAACTATACCAACAGTAACATTAAATGTGAATGGATTAAATAACCCAACTAAGACAGAGATTACAAGGCTCAATTTAAAAAACCACAAAAGTGGGGCACCTGGGTGGCTCAGTCGGTTTCAGCGTCCGACTTCGGCTCAGGTCATGTTCTCACAGCTCGTGAATTTGAGCCCCACATCGGGCTCTGTGCTGCCAGCTCAGAGCCAGGAGTCTGTTTAGGATTCTGTGTCTCCCTCTCTCTCTACCCCTCCACTGCTCATGCTCTGTCTCTCTCTGTCTCAAAAATAAATTAAAAAAAAAAAAAAAAAGCAAAAGGACAACATAGTACAACCCAACTACAAGGGTCTACAAAAGACACATTTTAAATTTAAATATAGAGGGGTCCCTATGGCTGTAGAGATTACTAAAAAAAGAAAAGAAAAAAAAAAATCAGAGCACCTGGCTCAGTCAGTAGAGGATGGCAACTTGATCTCAGGGTCATGAGTTCAAGCACCATCCTGGGCATGAAGCCTACATGGAAAAAAAAAATCAAATATGTAAATAAGTTCAAAGCAGAAGGACAGGAAAAGACATATTATACAAACAGCAAACATAAGAAAGCTATACTAATTATACTAGGCAGAATAAAGGCCCTCCAACAAGATTTATCTCCTAATCCCCAGAATCTGTTGGGAGAATGAAAGATCAATGTACAAAACTCAATTATATTTTTGTGCATTGAATGAATAATGGATTTGAAGTAAAGGAAAATCAAAAAAAGTGAAAGAAAACAATGTAACTGACAATAGCATTAGAAAACAAACAGAATACTGTATTTAGAAATAAATTTTTAAGTGTCAAAACCCATATTCTAAAAACCATAGAGACAAACCAAGAAGCAAGCTTTTTTTTTAACTGTTTATTTCAGGTAGGCTTCACACACAACATGGGGCTCAAACTCATAACCCTGAGATCAAGAGTCACATGTTCTACTGACTGAGCCAGCTAGGAGCCCCAGAAGACTCTTAACTTGAGAGAACAAACTTATGGTTATCAGAGAAGGGGGGCGGGGGGGGGAGGGATGGGTTAAATAGGTGATAGGGATTAAGGAATCCACTTGTCATGATGGGCACTGGGTGATACATGGACTTTTTTTTGTTTGTTTAATGTCTATTTCTGAGAGAGAGAGAAGGACAGAGCAGGAGACACAAAATCTGAAGCAGGCTCCAAGCTCTGAGCTATCAGCACACTTAACCGACTAAGCAAGTCAGACACTTAACCGACTAAGCCACCCAGGCACCCCCATATATGGACTTTTGAATCACTACACTGAAGACCTGAAACTACTGTAACACTACATATTAACTGGAATTAAAATAAACACTTTAAAAATTTTAAATAATAAATTTTGAAAAAAGACCACAAAACATTTTTGAAACACTATTAAAAGACGATGACCCAGGATCACCTGGGTGGCTCAGGCTTAAGCATCAGATTTTAGCTCAGGTCATGATCTTCATGAGTTCAGGCTCCATGTCGGGCTCTATGCTGACAGCTCAGAGCCTGAAGCCTGCTTCTGATTCTGTATGCCCCTCTCTCTCTGCCCTTCCCCTGATGGCGCTCTCTTTCTCTCTCAAAAATAAGTGAACATTAAAAAAAAAAAAAAAAAAAAAAAAGACATTAAAGGCAACCTAAAGGAGCTCCTGGGTGGCTCATTCAGTTAAGTGACTGACTCCTGACTTCAGCTCAGGTCATGATCTCAAGGTTCATGGGTTCAAGCCCTGCACTGGGCTCCAAGCTGTGAACGTGGAACCCACTTAGGATGCTCTCTCTCCCTCTCCCTCTCCCTCTCTCTCCCTCTCCCTCTCTCTCTGTCTCTGTCTCTCTCTCTCTGCCTCTCCCCAGTTCATGCTAGCTATCACTCAGAATAAATGAACTTAAAAAATGTTTAAAAGGCAACCTAAATAAGTGTAAAAATACCCTATATTCATGGATTAGAAGACTTTAATATTGTTAACATGGCTTTACTCCCCAAAATTGGCCTACAAATTCAATATAATCTCTATCAAACTCCTGGCTGGCTTTTTTATAGAAATTGCCAAAGTGATGCTAAAATTTATATGAAAACTCAAGGGACCTAGAAGAGCTAAAACAATCTTGAAAAAGAACAAAGATGGGGGACTTATTAATTTCAAAATACTACCAAAAAAACAACAAAAAAACCCCAAAAAACAAAACAGACAGACACACACACACACACACACACACACACACAAAACCCTTACTCCAAAGCTACAATAAACAATGCTATAGGCAGAAGGATATATAGAGAGAAATCAATGGAATAGAATTGAGAGTCTAGAAATAAAAACTCACTTTTACAGTCAACTTATTTTAGCACTTAGGTTGCTAAGACAATTGAATGGATAAAGAACAATCTTCAATAAATGGTGCTGGGACAATGGATATCCATGTGCAAAAAAGAAAAAAATAAAAAAGAAGCTGGATCCTTCCTTCCTACACAAATTTTACATACACAAATCAACTATATTGTGGCTCCAAATCTAAACACTCAAACTGTAAAGCTCTTAAAAGAAAGCCTAAGAGTACATCTTCATGATCCAGGGTTAGGCAGTGTTGTTTCTAGATATGGCATCAAACACAAGAGCACAAAAGAATAAATACACTGGACTTCATCAAAATTGAGCTTCAGCACAAAAACTTTTGTGCTGCCAACACTATGAATGTAATTAATGCCAATGAGTAGTGCACTTAATAATAGGTAAAACAGGGGCGCCTGGGTGGCTCAGTCGGTTAAGCGTCCGACTTCAGCTCAGGTCACAATCTCACAGTCCGTGAGTTCGAGCCCCGCGTCGGGCTCTGGGCTGATGGCTCAGAGCCTGGAGCCTGCTTCCGATTCTGTGTCTCCCTCTCTCTCTGCCCCTCCCCTGTTCATGCTCTGTCTCTCTCTGTCTCAAAAATAAATAAACGTTAAAAAAAATAATTTTTTTAATTAAAAACATAATAATAATAATGGGTAAAACAGCAGAATGTTATATATTTTTTCAACAATGAAAGTTAAGTGTGGGGTCCCTGGGTGGCTCAGTCGGTTAAGCCTCCAACTCTTGCTTTTGGCTCATGTCATGATCTCGTAGTTCATGGGATCAAGCCTGGCGCTGGGCTCTCTGCTGGCAGCATGGGGTCCGCATGGGAATTTTTCTCTTTCTCTGCCCCTCTCCCACTCATGCGTGCATACTCTCAAAATACATGCACATTTTAAAAATATAAAATTAAAAAAAAAAAGTTTCTGTAGCAAATGATACCACCAAAAGCCTGAAAAATAACCTACAAGTAGAAGATACATGCAAATCAGAAGTAAGGGTCTACTATCCAGAGCATACAAAAACTGACAATAATGTCAAGTAAGCCAAATAAATAATAAAAGTCCTTTCTTCAAACATTTCTTCAAAGACAATATACAAATACAGTACACACATGAAAAAATGTTCAAAATCACTAGCTATCAGGAAAATACAAAACACCAGGATGACTCTAATTAAAAAGGACATAATACTAGTACAGCCACTATGGAAAACAGTATAAGCTTCCTCAAAAAATTAAAAAATTGACATATCATATGATCCAATAATTCCACTATTGGGTATTTACCCAAAGAAAATAAAAACACTAATTTGAGAAGATACATGCGCCGCTATGTTTACTGCAGTGTTATTTATAACAGTCAAAATATGGAAGCAACCCAAATGTCCATCCATTGATAGATGAATGGATAAAGAAGACATGGCACGTATGTGTGTGTGCATATATATATGTGTGTATTATATGGCACATATATATGTGTGTATATATGTACATATGTGTGTATATACAGGCACATACACACACACACACATACATACATACATACATACAATGAAATATTACTCACCCATAAGAAAGGATAAGATCTTGCCATTTACAACATGAATGGACCTAGAGGGCATTATGCTAATTCAAGTAAGTCAGGCAGAGAAAAACCAATATCATGATTACACTTCTATGTGAAATCTAAAAAATGAACAAACAAAAAAGCAGAATCAAACCTACAGAGAACAAAGTGATGGTTGCCAAAAGGGAGGAGGATGGAGAGATGGGCAAAATGTGTGAAGGGAAGCAAAAGATACAGCTTTCCCATTATGGAATCAGTAAATCATGGGAATAAATCACATTATAGAACGAATAAACCTTGAGAATAAAAGGTACAGAACAGGGAATAGTCAATGGCATTGTAATAGCATTGTATGATGACAGATGGCAGCTACACTTTTGATGAGCACAGCATAACCTATAAACTTGTTGAATTACTAGGTAATACACCTCAAACTAATGTAACACTGTGTGTCAACTATACTCAAATTAAAAAATAAGACATAATAACTGCTGTCAAGACTATGGATAAACTGGAACCCTCATACACATTGCTGATGGGAATGTAAAATGGTATAGCCATGTTGGAAACAGTATGGCAGTTCCTCAAAATATTAAATGTAGCTACAATACAACCCAGAAATTCTACTCTTAGATATGTGTATGTATGTATGTGTATACACGTATACACACACACACAGATGAAAACATATGTTCATGTAAAAAGTTGTAAAAAAAAAATGTTTATAACAGCATTATTCATAAGAGTCAAAAGAAAAAAACAATTCAAATATCCATCAACTGATAAATAGGTAAACGTGTTACAGTCATAAATAATGGAATACTATTCAAGCCTAAGAAGAAATGTACTGACATATATTACAGCCATGTATGAATTTCACAAACTTTTTGCTAAATGAAAGAAGCCAGTCACAAGAGACCATATATTCCTTCTATGATCCCACGTATATAAAATGCCCAGACTAAGCAAATCTGTAGAGACAGAAAGTAGATCAGTGGCTATCTGGGAGATGATACTGTGGGTAAATACAAAATGACCACTAATGGGTACATTTCTTTGGGGGGCAATAAAAACGTTCTCTAAAATTGACTGTGGTTGCAAAGCTCTGTGAATATACTGAAAAGAGCTAAACTCTACATTTCAAATGTGTGAATTATAGCTCAATAAAGCCCTTATATATTTTTTAAAGAGAGGTTATATTAATATCAGATCAGATTTCAGAACAAAAAACAAAACAGTATCTCCAAGATACGCTTTAAAATGAAAAATTAAATCTTGCCACTTACACAACATTTTTATTCATATTTGCATAGGATCAGGTCTCATTATTCACAGTAGTTATGTTCTATCAAGTCGCTACAAAAATGAATTACCAGATACTGAATTATCACTAGGGGACATACAGGGTTAGGTTCCTACAAGCCTCTGGTCACAAGATTTTCATCAGCCAATTAACATAAAAGCTTGTCTTATGTGTATTTCTGTTTAAACACACTTTAATATATATTCTTGGTTCATTAACACTGAATTCAAGCTAACAACAGTGTAACTCCAATCACACTGTAAATGCCTAAGTGAGGCTTATCTAAGATGTATTTTCTCCATAAAGCACACATAGCCTCTTGTATTTAGGAAAACTAGAGCACTTCAGCTTTATGCTTGGGGGTCATTTTAAACAGTGAAACCACCAGGGGCGCCCGGGTGATACAGTTGGTTGAGCATCTGACTTCGGCTCAGGTCATGATCGTGGTTTGTGAGTTCAAGCCCCCATCAGGCTCTGTGCTGACAGCTCGGAGCCTGGAGCCTGGAGCCTGCTTCGGATTCTGTATCTCCCTCTCTCTCTGTCCCTCCCCCACTTGTGCTCACTCTCTCTCTCAAAAATAAATACTAAAAAAAAAAAATTTTTTTAAGTGAAATCACCAACAAAAAAGCACTAAAATGAGAAAAACAGCATAAAACAGAACACCAGAAGGATATTAGTTTCCATTATGAAAGCCGAAAGGACAGAGCATCACCTTGTTCTACCCTCAGCTGTGGTAAAATATATAAACACAGAATTCACCATTTTAACCATGTTCATGTATCCAGTTCTGTAGCACTAATTACATTCACAATGTTGTGCAACCATCACCACCAAAATGTTTTTCACAGTCAGTGACATTTTATATTCATACCAACAATATACAAGGGTTCTAATTTCTCCAAATCCTTGCCAACACTTTCTGGTTTTTTTATTAGAGCCTACATCTCGGTAGATGTGAAGTCGTATTTCGTAGTTTTGATTCACATCTCTAACAACAAATGACCTTGAACATCTTTTCATCTGCTTATTGGCCACATGTACAGCTTCTTTGGAGAAACTTTTCAGATCTCTGGGTCACTATTAGACTTTGTCTTTATTATTAGGTTGTAAGCATTCTTTATAAAAAAACATTTTTTTTAACATTTATTTATTTTTAAGACAGAGAGAGACAGAGCATGAACGGGGGAGGGTCAGAGAGAGGGGAGACACAGAATCTGAAACAGGCTCCAGGCTCTGAGCTGTCAGCACAGAGCCCGACGCGGGGCTCGAACTCACGGGCCGTGAGATCATGACCTGAGCCAAAGTGGGCCGCTTAACCGACTGAGCCACCCAGACGCCCCCCAAAATTTTTTTTTTTTAATTTTTTTTTCAACGTTTATGTTATTTTTGGGACAGAGAGAGACAGAGCATGAACGGGGGAGGAACAGAGAGAGAGAGGGAGACACAGAATCGGAAACAGGCTCCAGGCTTCGAGCCATCAGCCCAGAGCCCGACGCGGGGCTCGAACTCACGGACCGCGAGATTGTGACCTGGCTGAAGTCAGACGCTTAACCGACTGCGCCACCCAGGCGCCCCTTTTTTTTTTTTTTTTTCAACGTTTATTTTATTTTTGGGACAGAGACAGAGCATGAACGGGGGAGGAACAGAGAGAGAGAGGGAGACACAGAATCGGAAACATAAAATTTTTTTTTAACATCTATTCATTTTTGAAAGACAGAGGGAGACAGAGTGCTAGTCAGGAAGGGCAGAGAGAGAGGGAGACACAGAATTCGAAGCAGACTCCAGGCTCCAAGCTGTCAGCACAGAGCCCGATGCAGGGCTCCAACTCACCACAAGATCATGACCTGAGCCACCCAACAGACTAAGCCACCCAGGCGCCCCCGTAAGCATTCTTTTTAGATTCTAGGTACTAAACTCTTATCTGATATATGACCAACAAATACTTTATGCCATTTATAAGTTGTTTCTTCACCTTCCTGAAAATGTCCTTTGATGTACAAAATTTTAATTCTGGATGCAGTACAGTTTACCAATTTTTTCTTTTGTTGCTCATACTTTAAGTATCAGATCTAAAAATCTGCCAAATCCAAAATCATGAAAATTTACTCATGTTTTCTTTTAAGAGTTTTGTGGGTTTAGCTTTTATATTTAGGTTTTTAATCAATTTGCAATTAATGTTTTTATTTGTTGTGTGGTAGGGATCCACCTTTGCTCTTTTGCATGTGGAAATCCCATTGTCCCAACATTGTTTGTTGAAATATTCTTCCTTCCCCCACTGAATGGATTTGGCACCTTTGTCAAAAATCATTTGGATATACTGGAAAAAGAAATAAACTATTAACATATGTTATATGTTGAAGGAGATAGGCACTGAATGAGGACAAGGAGTGGGAGGGAGACTTTTCACTATTAAATTTTGTACACTTTAACTTGTGAGCCATGTGAAAGTACTACTTAATCAAACACCAAAATAAATTCAGGTTTTAAAAATACAATTATTTGGCAAGCCACAGAATAGGATGTATATCTGACAAAGGACTCATGCTTAGAATATATAGTGAATTCTACGGGGACGCCTGGGTGGTTCAGTTGGTTAAGTGTCCGACTTCAGCTCAGGGCATGATCCTGTGGTTCGTGAGTTCAAGACCCAAGTCAGGCACTGTGCTGACAGCTCGGAGCCTGGAGCCTGCTTCGGATTCTGTGTCTCCCTCTATCTCTACCCCTTGCCCACTCATACACGGTTTGTCTGTCTTTGTCTGTCTCTCTCTCTCTCAAAACTAAATAAACATTTAAAAAAATTAAAAAAAAAAAAAAAGAATTCTACAAAAGCACTGGGAAAAAGACAACCCACAGGACAAAACACAGGTAACAACTTCAACAGACAAATCACAATAAAAGATATCCCAAGGACAATAAACATACAAAAAGATGCTCAATTTTAGTAATCAACAGGGAAATGCAAATTAAACTACAACGTTATACCATCAGAATGGCTAAAATGTCAAAAACAGATAATACCAGGCATCAGTAAGGATATATAGCAATTAAAAATCTCAGAACAGTGCTAGTAAAAGTATAAATTGATAAAATCACTTCAGAAAACCGTTTGGCAATTATCTAGTAAAGCTACACTTATGTGCAACCAACCTATGTTGTCCACTGTAAGATATATAACCAAGAGAAATGTGTCCATATATTCACCAAGAGACAGAGGCAGAGCTTCATGAACACGTTCATAATAACAATCTATAACATATTGTATCAACTATGCTTTAATTTAAAAAAATACATAAACAACTCAAATGTCCATCAACACTTGAGTGGGTAAGAAAATTTTTAGCATATTCATACAACAAATGCTGTGAAGATAACTGAATAAAGTACATTCACAAGCAACATGAATAATCTCATAATGTTGAGCAAAAACAGTCAAAAACTGGTACATACTGCTAGTACCACTTAAAGTTTTAAAACAGGCAAAATTAATCTGGTGTTAAAAGGTAGCATCGGGGGCGCACGGCTGGTTCAGTCGACAGACCATGGGACTCTTGATCTCAGGGTTGTGAATTCGAGTCCCATGTTGGGTGTGGAGATTAAAAATAAAATCTTTAAAAAAAAAAAAAAAAGGCAGGACCATAGGTAGTGACCGGAAGGGGACACAGAGGGCTTATAGGGTGCTAGCAATGTACTATTTCTCATTCTGGCTGCTGGATTTATACAAGTGGTTTACTTTATATGTATTACCTAAACTATATAGAGTTTTATACCTTTAGTTTATGTATATTTCAATAAAATAGTTACTTTAAAAGATACATACATCGGGGGGGGCGACTGGTGGCTCAGTCGGTTAAGCACCCACTTCAGTTCCGGTCATGATCTCACGGTTTGTGGGTTCAAGCCCCATGTTGGGCTCTGCACAGATAGTGTGGAGCCTGCTTGGGATTCTCTCTCTCCCTCACTCTGCCCCTCCCCAACTTCTGCTGTCTCTCTCTCAAAATAAATAAACTTTAAAAAATAATAAAATTAAAATTACATATATCATTAAAATTACATTGGTCTCCTATCACAGAACTACTCTGTATGAGTAAATCTGTTTACTACCTTGGCCATGCTCTCTACTGAAAAGACCAGATCTTCGGAGAATTTTCTCTGGCATCAAACTGACTTTAACCCAAGCTCCTGCAAGGATAAGCAGTCTAAGCATGATGCGCCAAGTTTCACACTACATTAAATGACCCGCCAGAATCAACAATACATCTAACAGGCATCAAATGTGCAAATGTAACAAAAATAAACATCACACAGTTCAAAATCTGGCAGTAGAGGGGCGTCTGGGTGGCTCAGTCAGTTGGGGGTCCAACTTCAGCTCAAGTAATGATCTCACGGTCTGGGAGTTCGAGCCCCACGTTGAGCTCCGTGTTGACAGTCTGGAGCCTGCTTCGGATTCTGTGTCTCCCTCTCTCTCTGCCCGTCCCCTGCTCACACTCTGTCTCTATCTCAAAAATAAAATAAAACATTAAAAAAAAAAAATTTGGTAGCAGACCTGTGAAGAGCTCATGTGTAACGTGCTATGAGCTCCAGTCATCCAACTCCATCTTTAACATGTAAAACCTGAGTGTTTGGGAAGGTTTGTGTGTTTGGAAACCTTGAGTGTTTGTGGAAAGAAGAGGTAGGTAAATTTCAGAAGTATATTATATAAGTTTGGTACAGAACTATTAAAATGCTGAAGGTACCTATGTCACAAATTAAACAGGCTTTTGTGAAGTTGCAAGCCACCATTTATTCAGCATTTCAATAAACTTAGCAAACGTGACCACACAATTCATAATTTGAAAATTCTCTCGCATTTCTTTTTTTAAAATTTTTTTTTCAACGTTTATTTATTTTTGGGACAGAGAGAGACAGAGCATGAACGGGGGAGGGGCAGAGAGAGAGGGAGACACAGAATCGGAAACAGGCTCCAGGCTCTGAGCCATCAGCCCAGAGCCCGACGCGGGGCTCAAACCCACGGACCGCGAGTTCATGACCTGGCTGAAGTCGGACGCTTAACCGACTGCGCCACCCAGGCGCCCCAATTCTCTCGCATTTCTTATCTAAGAAGATGGTAAAAACAATATTGATCATTCTAATGATACTTGATTCTTATTAAAATATTACAACATAGCTTACTGAAATACCCTAAAGGCAAAACTTTCACCTACGACTTTAGCTTTTAAAATTATAAAGTCAAACTAATTGTATATTAATTATATCCACCTCAAATAGAAATGACCAATCAGATTCTAAGTTAGGACAAAGGCAGAAGACTGACTGCCTATCTGGTAGTATTTGGCCAGGATGGAGTATGTTTTAAATTCAAATTTTACTGTTTTTAGGCTAGCAAGCTTTGATATTACATGTCTTATACTAATTATCTACCTGGCCCCTAAAATCATCTGTCTAAGCCTATGCTATTTTTCTCCACATGGGAAAGTATGCATTTACGTAAATCTTATATTTCTGCCTCAGTGACCTCATTTGTTTTTTTTTGTTTTTTTTTTAAATTGAGGGTATTACCTGAGAGAATTTTTATGAGTAAATAAGATAACATGAAAAAGTTTTAACTTGAAGCTGACATTCTTTTATAGATAAGGAACATGAAGTCTAGTCAGATTCAAATAAACTTGTTCACATCTAATTCTCCCTGCTACCAAGGTTCATTTCACATATCTATTTTATTATATACCTCACAACACAAGGTGATTCTCACCAGAGAGCAGTATTTCATATTTTCAGAGGATAGCTGAAACGCTCTCCTAATCATTACTGTCAATTCTTCAGACTCACTTCAGGTTCATCAACAAACTAATACAGTTACATGATTCTAAGTGCCCTACTCTCATGTCTGCTCTATTCCTGATGAAAAACTGGTATAGATCTTTTGAGTGACATTAGTTTTTTGCAAAAGTATTTGCTATGTGAAGATTAGTTTTGAAGTTATTCCCCAGTGACTGGAAAAGAAATCAGCGTATAATTTGGATATTAGCATTCTATCAATAAACCCTAGTCAGATAACAGGTCAAACTGTTCCAAAATTCTTATTCTGGCAGTTATTTGTGATGTTAGAAAAAGAAATATGGAGTTCTCATTCTTTTTTTATTTTTTTAGTGTTTATTTATTTTTGAGAGACAGAGAGAGACAGTATGAGCGGGAGAGGGCAGAGAGAGAGAGAGAGGGAGACCCAGAATATGAAGCAGGCTCCAGGCTCTGAGCTGTCAGCCCAGAGCCCGATGCGGGGCTTGAACTCACAGACCGCGAGATCATGACCTGAGCCAAAGTCGGACGCTCAACCGACTGAGCCACCCAGGTGCCCCTGGAATTCTCATTCTTCCAAACCCATTGTGGGCAACAGGTCAAGATGTACATGCCACACTCCTTCAAACCCGATTCATAAGCAATGCCTAATACTTCTCACCAAATCTAAACATGGGACATGACATCAGAAGGCATAGTAAAGCTTTGCAAAGACACAACATCAGACATACTATACAAATACTATGGTAACAAAAGAAAACAAATTTCCACAATTTTTATTCAAGAAATTCAAAATATAATAATAAAGAAATTTAGTAAACTTAGTATTACTTTCGTAAGGTAAACTCAGTAAAGTTTTTTGTAATATAGGTCTAAAGAATTACAAAACTTTCTGGGCGTTAACATTCTGCCTAACTGGGAGGACCTAATTAACTTGCCATCAGTAAAGAGGTTTCCTTGCCTGGTTAGTGAATAAACCATTCACAAACTTACGTTGGTTTCATTTTTTTTTTTTATTTTAAAGAAATTCTATGATGAGATATTCCATTTTAAATTCTCTGATTTCTCCATCCTTTGCTTTCCCTGCGAGTTAGGGATATCATGACCAGTGCCTGGTCTGCTATTGTCCACATATGTACTCCTTTAGTTGAGCCAGAGTAAAAATACACAATAAAGACTTCGCCATCCAACTTGAATTAACCCACACTCTACTATCTTAAAAGTGTGACAATTGAAATCTACTTTTCTCTTCTTTGAAATGATAGGTACACACTGGTAATTAAAATATTTTTATAAATGTCGTGCGATAGCCACACATATGCCTAGCAAGCTGTAGCTGCATCACCGCAATTTGTAGTACACCAAAAAGAAGCACAAATCAATAAGTCCACATAGTCTTTGTCATACTAGTCATCTGCCACTGTAGCATGAAAGCAGTCACAGACAATACATAAACAAATGGGCACTGCTATGTTCCAAAAATTTTATTTATAAACACAAATTTGAATTTCTTATGTGAAAGTTTTCACATGTCACAAAATAATCTTTTGATTTTTTCCAACCATTTGATAATGTAAAAATCATTCTTTGCTCATGAGTCATATAAAACTAGGCAGCAGGCTAGATTTGGCCCATGGCCCACAGTTTGCCAACTACGTCAAACTTTAGTTTGTCTAAAGTGAAGTCCGACAATTAACGTGCACAGAACCCTCAATCAGAATTGTATTGACTGGGGGTGCCTGGGTGGGTCAGTCAATTGAGCATCTGACTTTGGCTCAGGTCATGACCTCACAGTTCATGAATTTGAGCCCTACCTCAGGCTCACTGCTATCAGTCAGTGCAGAGCCCACTGCAGACCCTCTGTCCCCCCTCTCTCTGCCCCTCCCTCACTCATACTCTCTCTCTCAAAAGTAAATAAAACATTAAAAAAAAAAAAAAAAAAGGAATTGTATTGCCTGACTGGCTCCGTCAGTAGAGAATGTGACTCTTGACCTCAAAGTGTTCAGTTCAAGCCCCATGCTGGGTATACAGATTACTTAAAATTAAAATCTTAAAAAAAAAATTGTATTGTCTCACTCAAACAGGAAGAGAATCAAGGATTACCCACTGCTTGAAGAAGTCTCCAAGAGAAAAAGATCAAGATATAAAGGAAAAAAGTTAGAAAATAAAGTTAAGGAGGTCTTTCAGAACTTTAGTTGAATAAGCAAAGGGAAAACCTAAGGAAAAACGTAGGAGAGAGTGTGACCCCACGAGTACTTACATCCAAACAGTAACCATTACAAAAATAGGGAGAGATGAAAAGGAAAATTGTTACTATAAAGATTACAAAAATAATAGAAAAAGTACAGTAAGCTTTTAAAAACAACGAAAATGAAAAAAAAAATCGAGAGGCACATCACTGTATTTAAGAACAAGGACAAAGGGATAGTAAAGGTTCCAGGGGTGCCTGGATTGCTCAGCTGACTAAGAGTCTGACTACTGCTTTCTGCTCAGGTCACACAAATCATGGTCTGTGAGTTGGAGCCTGGTGTCAGACTCTGCACTGCCAGTACGGAGCCTGCTTGGGATTCTCTCTCCCCCGATCTCTCTCTGCCCCTCCCCTGCTCACACTCTCCCCCTCTCTCTCTCAAAAACTAAACAAACTTTTTAAAAATTTTAATTTAATTTAATTTAAAAAGAAATAAGAGGTTTCAGAGGGTGGCTCAGTCAGTGGAGCATGCAACTCTTGATCTTGGGGTCATAAGTTCAAGCCCTATGTTGGGTATAGATATTACTTCAAACACTTTGAGGGGCACCTGGGTGGCTCAGTCAGTTAAGCATCTGACTCCAGCTCAGGTCACGATCTCACGGTTCGTGGGTTCCAGCCCTACGTTGGACTCTGTGCCAACAGCTCAGAGCCTGGAGCCTGCCTCAGATTCTGTCTCCATTTCTCTCTCTGCCCCTCCTCCATTCATGCTCTCTCTCAAAAGTAAATATTACAAAAAAAATTTTTTTAATATAAAAAATAATTAACTTCAGTGATTTTGCATTGGTGGCACCTCACAGAAGCAAAGGCAAAATACTCTTTGGAGGTTTGTTCCGACAAACCAGGTCTGGAAACTTTCATAAACAAAGCCCTGATGAACATGCTCACAACCCCAAACTATAAAACACTGGAAGACACTACCTACTATGATCAAGAGTAGGAATGGGAATGCAAGCTGGTGCAGCCACTCTGGAAAACAGTACAGAGGTTCTTCAAAAAACTAAAAAATAGAACTACCCTACAACCCAGCAATTGCACTACTAAGTTTTTATCCAAGGGGTATGGGTGTGCTGTTTCGAAGGGACACATGCACCCCCATGTTTATAGCAGCGCTATCAACAATAGCCAAAGTATGGAAAGAGCCCAGATGTCCATCGATGGATGAATGGATAAAGACGATGTGGTATATATATACAATGGAGTATCACTTGGCAATCAAAGAGTGAAATCTTGCCATTTGCAACTACGCGGATGGAACTGGAGAGTATTATGCTAAGTGAAATTAGTCAGAGAAAGGCAAAAATCATATGACTTCACTCATATGAGGACTTTAAGAGACAAAACAGATGAACGTAAGGGAAGGGAAACAAAAATAATACAAAAACAGGGAAGGGGACAAAACAGAAGAGACTCATAAATATGGAGAACAAACTGAGGGTTACTGGAGGGGGTGTGGGAGGGGGGATGGGCTAAATGGGTAAGGGGCACTAAGGAATCTACTCCTGAAATCACTGTTGCACTATATGCTAAGTTGGATGTAAATTTAAAAAAATAAAAAATAAGACAAGTTGAAAAAAAAAAAAAGAGTAGGAAGAAGTGGGGTACCTGGGTGGTGCAGTCAGTTGAGTATGGAACTCTTGGTTTCAGCTCAGGTCATGATCTCATGGTTTGTGGGACTGAGCCCCACATCGGCCTTGCATTCACAGCGTGGAGCCTGCTTGAGATTCTCTCTCTCTCTCTCTCTCTCTCTCTCCCTCTCTCTCTCTCTCTGTCCCTCCCCCACTCGCCCTTGCTCTCTCTCAAAATAAACTTTAAAAAATAAATAAATTTCTTAAAAAAAGAGTAGGAAGAATAGTAAAAATAATACCTCAAGAACTTCACAGAATGGAATTATCAAATATGAAATCAGAATATTTTTGGTATTTTAAAAATAAAAGGTAAAAAATAAATAAATAAATAAATAAATAAATAAATAAATGGTAAAATAAAAACAAAACAAAGCCAACACCTAAATGTAATTTAAGATAAACTAAATATATGTATAAAATATATAGAGTATATAAGAATAAAAGTTATAAAGCATATAGGAATAAAGTTTATAAAGTACATAGGAATAAGATGTGTAAAATATCTTCGGGGGGAAAAAAACCTATATAATTTTTTTTTTAAAATGTTTGGGGCTGGGGGGAGGAAAAGAGGATCCCAAGCAGGCTCTACACTGTCAGCACAGAGCCCAACATGGGGCTCAATCTCATGAAACATACAATCATGACCTGTGTCGAAATCAAAAGTCGGATGCTTAACTGACTGAGCCACCCAGATGCCCTAAAAACCTATATAATTTTCAAAAACACTGAAGATTATAGCTAATGGAAAGGCATACAGGGTTTATGAATGGGCAGATACCATATTATAAAGATAGCAATTTTTTCCCTAATTAATTTATACAGATGGTCTCTGACTTACAACAACAGTTCGACTTCCAATTTTACGGCTTTACGATGGTGTTAAAGTGATACGCATTCAGGAAAAAAACCATACTTCGAATTCTGACTTTTGATCTTTTCCCAGGCAGGTGATATGCAGTATACACTAATTCATGATGATGGGAACAGCAGCGAGCCACAACACCCTATGAGCCACATGATTATGAGGGAAAACAACAATACACTTAAAATCATTCTGTACCCATATAACTATTCTGATTTTTCACTTTCAGCACAGTTTTCAATAAATTACATGATACATTCAATATTTTATTATAAATTAGGTTTTGTGTTAGACAATTTTGCCCAACTCAAGACTACGGTAAGAGTTCAGAGCATGTTTAATTAAGATAGGCTAGGCTAAGTTGTAATGTAAGTTAGGTGTTACAAATGCATTTTCAACTTAGGATGTTTTCAATTTACAACAGGTTGACTGGGACATAATCCCATCACAGATCAGGAAAGATCTGTATATTGAGAGCACTTCCAACCAGAATGCTGAAAAGTTTTTTGTGTGTATATTTATTTTTGAGAGAGAGCACATGTACACATGTGGGGGACATGTGGGGGAGGGTGCAGAGAGAAGTAGAATAAACCCCAAGCAGGCTTCGTGCAGTCAGCATGGAGCCCCTCACAGGGCTTGATCCCATGAACCGTGAGATCACAATCTGAGCCAAAATCAAGAAGGGTCAGACGCTCAACCAACAGAACCACATAGGCACCTCTGACAAGTTTTTTAAATGAACTTTTACATGACTCTAAATGTGTAAGAGCAAAAAGTCAACATCAATGAAGATCTCATCTTGAAGATAAACAAGGTATATGTGGAGGAGAGTGAAATTACCTAAATGAATAACAAAGTTTATTGGTTATTATAAAGGTAAAGCAAAAGAGAAATACTAGGGGGGAAAAGTCAAGTGTAGTAGTTATCTATTGCTGCATAACAAATTACCCTCAAACTTAATAGCTTAAAACAACAATAACAATACATTATCGCTCAGTTTCTTTGAGTCAGGAATTTGGGAATGACTTGGCAAGTAGTTTTGGCTCAGTGCCTCTAAAAAGGCTGCAGTAATATGTCAGCCAAAACTGCAGTCATCTGAAAACCTGACCATGCTAGAGAATCCACCTCCAAAGTGGCTCATTCACATGACTGGCAAGTTGGTGCTGGATGTTGGCAGAAGGCCTCAGTTCTTCTCTACATGGGCCTCTTTACAGGACTGCTACAATGGCAGTTGTTTTCATCTGGAACAAGAGATCCAAAGAGTAAGGAAAAAGCTGTATGCTCTTAATGACCTAGCTTCAGAACTCACTGTTTAATTCTCCTGTATTTTCTTGGTAACCCAGACGAGTTCTGAGTCACTGTAGGCTGAGACTACAGAAGAATGTGAATACCAGGAGAAAGGAACACTGGGGCCATCTTGGAGGCTGGCTACCACACCAAGCCATAGTAAGCTCAGAATAAATCTTCAACTTACATAACCAACAAAGGACCAGTATGTGGAACTTATCAAGATTCTTATAAATCAAAAAATTTTTAAATGTGAGCATTCAGCTAAAGAAAACTAGAAGCCATATAGACAAATAATTCACAAAAGCAGCAACATAAATTACATATAAGAAGCATTCAAAATATTATTCATTAGCACCACATACTTCATGCTGTTTACCTACCATTAAGGCACAGGCTTTAAATATTTTTCTAAAAATGATATATTTATGTTCATTCAATCCTTATTTTTCCCCCACTTCCCCTTGGGAACAATATCCATTCTAGAAGCTGGCTAGGGACAGAGGTTCAGTTTGTGGCCATAAAAGAGACATAGGTTAATGTATCCAACACCATGAGCTCAAACTCTGAACTTGACCTCAGGAAAGTGACAGAACTCAACCAGTCATAAATTAAAAAAAAAAAAAAAAAAAAAAAAGAGTAGACCTACAGTGAGCTATTTACAAAATGTCAAATGTCAACTTTGGTTACTCAGTTTAAATGCATGAATTTGCCACCTTCTACTCTTCTATAATCTGACATTCTGCCCAGACTCTACATTATACTTGTTCCTTTTTAGTCTCAGAATCCCTCTTACACTCTTAATTAATGAGGACCTCAGCTTTTGTTTAGACAGGTTTTAGGCATCAATATGTACAATATTAAAAATAAAAACAGAATTTTCAAAAATTTTTATTAATATTGTAATAAATTAAACACTTCTCTTTCTTTCATTAAAATTAAATATTCTATTAGTTCATTTTAAAAATAAACCCATTGTGAGGGCGCCTCAGTGGCTCAGTTGGTTAAGTGTCCAACTTCAGCTTAGGTTATGATCCCCCAGTTCATGAGTTCGAGCTCTGCATCAGGCTCTGTGCCGAAAGCTCAGAGCCTCGAGCCTACTTTGGATTCTGTCTCCCTCTCTCTCTCTTCCTCCCCTGCTCACACTGTCTGTCTCTCTGTCTCTGTCTCTTTCTCAAAAATAAATAAACTTTAAAAAAAACATTTTTTTTAAAACAATAAACCCATTTTAGTGTGTGGGTGGCTCAGTCAGTTAAGCTTCTGACTCCTGATTTAGGCTCAAGTCATAATCTCAGGGTTTTGAGATTGAGTCCCGTGTTGGGCTCGGTGGCCAGGCATGGAGTCTGCTTAAGATTCTCTCTCTCTCCCTCTACTGCTCTCGCACTCTCTCTCTAAAAAAAAAAAAAGAACAGGGGCGCCTGGGTGGCTCAGTCGGTTGAGCGTCTGACTTCAGCTCAGGTCATGATCTCATGGCTCATGAGTTCGAGCCCCGGGTTGGGCTCTCTGCTGACAGCTTGGAGCCTGGAGCCTGCTTGGGATTCTGTGTTTCCCTCTCTCTCTGCCCCTAACCCACTCGCATTCTGTCTCTGCCTCTCTCAAAAATAAACAAACATTTTTAAAAAGTTTTTAAAAAAACAATTTTTTTTTTTTAATTTTTTTTTTCAACGTTTATTTATTTTTGGGACAGAGAGAGACAGAGCATGAACGGGGGAGGGGCAGAGAGAGAGGGAGACACAGAATCGGAAACAGGCTCCAGGCTCCGAGCCGTCAGCCCAGAGCCCGACGCGGGGCTCGAACTCACGGACCGTGAGATCGTGACCTGGCTGAAGTCGGCCGCTTAACCGACTGCGCCACCCAGGCGCCCCAAAAAACAATTTTTTTAATTAAAAATTTTTTAAAAATTATATTCTTCATCTAAAAAAATTAAAATAGGGACACCTGTGTGGCTCAGTCAGTTAAGCGTCCGACTTTGGCTTTGGTAGAGCACCCAACTCTTGATCTCAGCATTGTTAATTCAAGCCCCATGTTGGGTGTGGAGCCTACTTCAAAAACGAAAAGAAAGAACTGCATTTTCCAAAACAAAAAGGCTTTAGTGAAGGGTGGCATTGTTTTAACATTTTTTAAATCTCTTTAATGTCTGGTTTAATATTAGATGGCTGAATACATGCTTTTGCATTTAATCTGTTGTGACAGATTGTTTTGTTAAAGAATATGAAGAAACCTGGTCTTATACAGCTATGGATTTAAAAAAAGGGAAGACTATTTTAATGGCCTCTCAAACAACAGTGGGGGCGGTGGGAGGGGGCACCTGGATGGTTCATTCGGTTGAGTGTCCGACTGTAGATTCTGGCTCAGTCATGATCCCAGGGTTGTGGGATTGAGATTCAATCTCTCTCTCTCTCTCTCTCTCTCTCTCTCTCTCTCCCCCCACCCCCCTTCTCCCCTGCCTGCTCACTCTGTCTCCAATTTAAAAAAAAAAAAAAAGCTTAAGAAGAAAAAGAAATACATTTGGTACATCTGTGTGGCTTAGTCAGTTAAGCATCTGACCCTTGATCTCAGCTCAGGTCATGACCTCAGGGGTCATGAGTTCTAGCCCCGCATTGGGCTCTGCCCTGGGCATGAAGTCTACTTTAAAAAAGAAAAAAATCTTAAAATAAAAAATACACTATATATACATACATATATGTGTGTGTGTGTGTGTGTGTGTGTGTGTGTATATATATTTTTTTTTTTTAAGTAGTCTCCACACCCAGCACAGGGCTCAAACTCATGAACCTGACATCCAGTTGCATACTCTACCAACTGAGCCAGCCAGGCACCCCCCACTTTTTTATATTTCTGTAGTATATCATATCCACACTGTTTATTTATTTATTTTGAGAGAGAAAGAGAGCGAGCACGCAAGCATGAGTGGAGGAGAGGGGCAAAGGGAGAATCAGAATCTTAAGCAGGCTCCATGCTCAGCTATTTATGTACTTTGAGAGAGAGAGAGAGAGAGAGAGAGAGCGCACGCGAGCCAGTGCTAGCATGAGTGGAGGGGAGGGGCAGAGGGAGAGAGACAGAATCTGAAGCAGGCTCCATGTTCAGCCCCGAACCCGACACCAGGCTCAATCCTACAACCCTAGGATCATGACCTGAGCTGAAATCAAGAGTCAGATTCTCAACCGACTGAGACACCCAGGCTCCCCCAAGTGTATTTCTTAAACGTCAGTAGCAATGTGGAATTTCAAACCATACTGATGAATTTTTACTATTCCCTTACATTAAAATCTACTGGCCTATTTTACACTTTAAATCTCTTTCCTCTACAAGATTTTGTAACATGATGCACTGGTCATTTGGAGAATACTGGTTCACCACGTAGATATTCCAAACATTGACATTTCATTGCATACTATCAAAAAAATTTTGACACTTTAATACACTACCAATCTCATCAGAAAAGCTTTTAAATATTGAGAAGTTATCAAGTTCATGATGGAAGATACAAGTTTTTTCCAAAATTCTAATTTTCATTTAAAATCTCAATCTTTATCATTGGCATCATATAATGTCACTTGTTTTCCTTCAATTGACAGGCTCAATTCATTCATTTTTGAGAAAATGGCTGCCAACACCCTGTCTGAAAACCATAGTTTGTCAATCATTCTTTCAAGTAAAAATTATTTTCCATGAAAATAAAGAAGCTAATTCAGCTTTGAATTCAAACAACTGCACAAGTACTTTCCTTCTTACACTTGAGTCTGCAGCAGAAGCATTTTATGCACAGTTCCCGTTTCATCACATTTATTAAAAACCAAGATTTGAGGGGGCCTGCCTGGGTGGCTCAGTCGGGTAAGCGTCCAACTCTTGGTTTCAGCTCAGGTCATGATCACACACTGTGAGTTTGAACTGAGCCTGCTTAGGATTCTCTCTCCCTCTCTCTGCCCCTCACCTGCTCACTCTGTCAAAATAAATAAATAAACTTAAAAAACATTAAAAACCAAGATTTAATAAAATAACGTCCTAATGCTTCATTAAAGACAAAATGAAACCAGTATGTTTTTTGCTGTTGTTGTTTTTGCTTTTACTCTAAGTGTGTGGTGGTAAAGACAAAAGGACTTTTAGTGTGGTTTGTTCCTGCTAAGGTGCCAGCAGTTTTACACATCACTGCTTTTGCATCACTAATATAAACATCAGAACAGGAATGAGGCAAATAATGAACAAATGTTACTATGAAAACAGTTTTAACTGCCAATGTCTGAAAGTGCATCAGAGACATCTCCCCAAGGTTTTAAGGACCATCTTTGAGAATCACTACTTTAAGGCATTCTCATTTAGGGTCTGCTAAGAATATTGATAAGGAAATAAAAAGCAGTCAGATTCTTCTAAAATTTTTGATGTACAGATAGTAGACTTTGTGAATAATTAGGTCTTAGACCATTGGTTTACAAGTTTTCACATTATAAATTTTAAGTAGCTGGAGAGATCTGGAATGCAAAGATCTTTACATCTTTACAGTGATGCTGTACATCACTGTATGTCAGAAAAGCCTAGAAGAACATCAACAATTTACCTTCCTTCCTCTTTTTTCTGCTCACCGTATAGAGGTAGTCATAAAGACAATGAAGGACAACTGGAAGACAACAGAAATAATAGTTTTGGGGGTCTTACCATGTGTGAGGCGCTATATGAAGCACTTTACAATGTATTAACTCATTGAATCCTCACAATAACACTATGAAGTAGTTGTAATTACTACTCTCAATTTACGGATGTTAAGTAACTTATCCACAAACATTCAGGTAGTAAATGGTGGAGCTCAAAAATGAATTCAGGTACTCAAGTCTTGAATTGTGTGCACTTAACCAACCACAGAAGTATTTCAGTTTTCTTTGACACAGCTTTGAATGCTTGCTGCTGACTAGATTATCATTCAAAAACTCAAGCTTGTTTATATAAATAGGGCATTAGAGAAAGTAGGACCTAAAAAAATCCCAAATAGATTAAGCCACAGAACTAGCAAACTGCCAAACAATATATACACTCCTGACGCAAGAACTTCCTAGGGCTTAAATAGGAGACTCCTCAGAGTGGCTTACCATACTCAGCGAGAAAACAGCCAGAAACACAGCAAGAAGGTGCTCTTCATACCAGACCCAGGTATTCCCTCCCACTTACCACATGAATATTGCCATCTCAGACTTTTCACAGTAAGTTGAAGATTCCGAAACAATCATTTTTCCATGTTGATTTCTCCATCGTTCCCCACAAATGGTAAGAATATTAAAATTATGTAGATATAAAAAGTTGGCAGAAAAAAACAGTACAATCATGGGATTTCCCAGGATAGGAATGCAACCTGTTCATACTACAAAAGACCTGAAGAAGCTGTCTGGTGCCTTACCCAAAGCTACACAGCTAACTAACAGCAGAACACAATGCAAGTTACTCTCAGTCCAGTTCTTCATCCATATCACCATGCTGTCTCAGAAGTGCCTACTACACAAGTCTCATCTCCTTCAAGAGTTCATTCAAGAGTTTGTTCAGATGCATCAATACAAATCTGTATTTTTATTGATACATTACAGATCTATACACACCCACTACTGACAGTTAT
The DNA here is from genome assembly GCF_016509475.1 of Prionailurus bengalensis. Lineage (NCBI taxonomy): Eukaryota > Metazoa > Chordata > Mammalia > Carnivora > Felidae > Prionailurus > Prionailurus bengalensis. The sequence continues at coordinate 98,219,330 of NC_057345.1, forward strand.
TCCAACTCAACCTGAAATAATTAAAAAAAAAAAATCACAAGGCACTTTTATTTATTTTTGAGAGAGAAAGTATGAGGGGCAGAGAGAGAGAGGTAGAGAGAGACTCCCAAGCAGGCCCCACACTGTCAGCACGGAACCAAATGTGGGGCTCAAACTCATGTGAGGTCATGACCTGAGCTGATCTTGGGATGGTTAACCAACTGAGCCACCCAGGCACCCCCACAAAGCACTTTTGAGATTCAACAAATATTAACTAATTGATCTGTTTTGATTTTCCAAATATTTCAAGAGTAAATAGATCAACCTTTCTCTTAAAAATATCTAAATCCATGTTTCTCAAAGTGTGGGCAGTACAAGAATCAGAATCACATGAGGTACCCATATCATTCCCCAAATCAATAGAGTTTCTAAAACTCCCAAAGTGGCATTTTAAAAAGTTCCCCAGGTGAGGCACCTGGGTGGCTCAGTCAGTTAAATGTCCAACTCTTGATTTCGGCTCAAGTCATGATCTCATGGTTCGTGGGATCGAGCCCTAAGTCAGGCTCTGAGTTGACAGGATTCTGCTTGGGATTCTGCTTGGGCCCTCTCTCTGGGCCCCTCCCTCATGCATGTTCTGTCTTTTTCTCTCTCAAATAAACATTTTTTTTAATTTTTAAAAAGTTCTCCAGATGATTCTTACTCATTCAAAAGATATTTAATGAACATTCACTCTACAATATTCTAGTGGGCAAAGATAAAGGAGTAAACAAAAACAAGAAAACATTTTAGATTTTAGCTGTGCTATGAAAGAAAAAAGGTAACATGTAAGAGGGTGACCTAGAGGACCACTTTAAAAAGAGCCATCAGACACAGGATCTTTAGGGTGATGAAAATACTCTGCATGGTATTATAATGATGGGTATAGGTCATTATATATTTGTTCAAACCCACAAAATGTACAAACACTAAAAGTGAGCACTAATGTAAACTATGGACTTTGGGTGATTATGATCTACCAGTGTAGGTCCATCAACTGTGACAAATGTACTAGTCTGGTGGGGGATATTGCAAACGGGGAGGCTATGCATGCATGGGAGCTGGGGATATATGGGACATCTCCGTATCTTCCTCTTAATTTTGCTATAAACCTAAAACGATTCTAAAAAATAAAGCCTTAGGGGTGCCTGGGTGGCTCAGTCAGTTAAACGTCCCACTCTTGATCTCAGTTCAGGTCATGGTCTCACAGTTGGTGAGTTGAAGCCCCACATGGGGCTCTGCACTGAGTGTGGAGCCTGCTTGAATTCTCTCTCTCCCTCTCTCTCTGCCCCTCCCCTGCTCATGTGCTCTCTCTCTCTCTCAATATAAATAAGCTTTAAGAATAATAAAAAATAAAGCCTTAAGTAAAAAAAGAGCAGAGAAGGCCTTTCTAATGAGGCAACATCTGAAGTGAGGAACCCTTCACTAAAAACAAGTGGTACTTAAACTTAGTGTACATCAAAATCACCTAAAGGACTTATTAAAACAGATGGCTGGCTGGTCAGAGGTCTGGAGTGGGGCCCAAGAATTTGCATTCCTAACAAGACTGAAGATGATGTTGATGCTGCTGGTCCAGAAACCACATTTGGAGAATCACTGATCTAGAAGGAACAGTTAAAAAGTGTGAAGAACTTTGGTATGTTAGAGGAACAGAAAAAAGGCCAGTTATTAGGAAGGGTAATGCACTTGTCACTGTTTCAAAACCACTTAACATGTTGACTTAAGCTACCAGTTATGGCTCCCTTGACCAGAAAAGGAATCGTTGTTGGAGAATACTTACATTTGTAAAGCATTTCACTGTTGTTGTTTTTTTTTTTAATTTTTTTTAACGTTTATTTATTTTTGAGACAGAGAGAGACAGAGCACGAATGGGGGAGGGTCAGAGACAGAGGGAGAGACAGAATCTGAAGCAGGCTCCAGGCTCTGAGCCATCAGCCCAGAACCCGACGCGGGGCTCGAACTCACAGACCGCGAGATCCTGACCTGAGTTGAAGTCGGACGCTTAACCGACTGAGCCACCCAGGCGCCCCAGCATTTCACTGTTTATAAAAGCATTTTCACATTTATTATTTCACTTAACTTAGTGAGATGTAAGTAAAGGACTATTAACTACATTTTAGAGATAAAGAAACTAAGGGGCAGAAACATTATAAACCTTCTTTGCAGAAAAGAATCAAGTGGCATAACTATGTCCCCTGACCCCAAACCCAGTATTCCTTCTAGAACAACATGCTTGCTTTTTTAAAGAGCAAAGCAAAGGATACATACAGGAGTTAATACTAAAAAACTATTTTCTAGACTCCCTGTCTAAAAAGATGGTGGCTCCCAGACTTAATTTGTTTTAGATACTGGTTAGAAAGCAACAGTGCCTTAAAAATGACAATATTTAGTTCCATCTACTTATTGCTCCGAGTTCAAAAACAAAGGATAGAGAATGGAGAGAATTCACAGACTATTACCCTATCTCTCCCGCATAAATATCAGAGTGCCAATTCCATAACCTCAGTCTCTCAGCCACATCACTCAAACACAATTTTCATCTTATGTTCCCTGTAAATCTCTCACCTAATCCAGGCTCCCACAAGAGCACTGAACCCCACGTCTTACTTATACTCATGAGGCCATGTACATGGGTGTTAGTTATACACCCATTATCGCTTAGTATCTTCAACATCAATCAAATCCTTATTCTTAACATTTTTAGCTGTAGGTCTCAGTAATCAAACCCGAAACATAAGTGAAATCATCATATCCCCCTTCCACCACATACACATACACACACACACACCCCTCTGCTTCTGTTCCTGAATTCTTTTATTCGCATTAATAGCACTGTCACCCACCAAACAAGAAACCTGGAACTCAGCCTAGACACACTGGCCTCCCCTATACCAATGTCAATTCCCTCTGCCCAACCTCCATTCCCAAGGCCACTTAGAATTAGTTACTACTAGGGCACCTGGGTGGCTCAATCAGTTAAGCTTCGGGCTCTTGATTTTGGTTCAGGTCATGATCTCAAGGTTTCATGGGTTCAAACTCCATGTCAGGCTCTCTGCACTGCCCACCTGCTTGGGATTCTCCCTCTCTCTGTCTCTTTCAAAATAAATGAATAAACAAGAAAAAAAAAGAACTAAATAATAATTAAATAGCTGCCATTTCATTAGTTACTATCACATACTACTCACTTTACATACTTCATTCATTCTATCAATAATTCTATGAGGTTGGCAATTTTGTCCTTGTTTCATAACTGAAAAAGCTAAGGCTGAGAAAAATTTATCCGTCCAAGTCACAAGGAGGAAGTAACAAAGTAGACCTCCATACTCAAATGTGTCACCAAATCCATACCTGTCCCCCATTCCAAAATGCTTCCTTCTTTAATACCTGTTATCAGTCATTTGTTAATTCCAAATGCTCATTTCTCAGATTACTGTGAAAATTATCTTCGGCCAACCTTGCCTCCCCTTACTCTCCAATGTGCCCCCAAGTGATCTTTCTGGATCACAAACATGATTCCTTTTATCCACTTGATAGAAAAGCCCTTCAGGGACTTTTACTCTACACTGCACAAGACAGGCTTTTCAGTATGAATCCCAAACCCTTTTGCACAGGTCAGCAATACCTTTCCCACAGTTCTGAATTTCAAGAGCTTTGAAATTTTAAAGTTTTCCAAAATGTGCAACAAAACCCACCCTGAACGGTGGTTATTTCTATCCCATTGGTGAAACATTTGTATGTTTCACTGCAGAAGCATTAATGTGTTTGATAACGACTAGTTAACCCTTAGCTCCAGAGATGTGTAAAGTACCTTGTGCTGTAAAAACTCCCCAATCCAGTGAGCCACTCACCCTTCAAGAAACCTGTTCCAGGGTTTCCTTTTCAGTGAAGTTCCCCTGACCTTCTCTTGATGTGCCACAACTACTGTATCAAGCACCCACCTCCACTGCTATAGGCAGTGTATTTGTTTTCCCTATATGACTATGAATGGGCTCCTCACTGAGTATTTTATTTAATCCTAGCACACAGTCTGGAACACTAGGGGCTCATTAACGTACAATGAAACCCAGCTGTCTCTAACTCCCAATTCCCTTCCAAGTTCATTTCTCCTTCACCCCTAAACCTTAGGATATTCCCCTAAACATGCAGGCCCTTCGCGGCTATTTTCTTTTGCAGAGTTCCTCCTTCCCAATGTCATCCTAAAATTACTCTCCACCAGACAGCTTCTCTCAGCTCTAAACTCTTCAATACCCTTTATCGTCCTCTATTTTAGTCCCTAGTCCCGCTTTCCCCTAGCCTCGAACAGGGCAAGTCCTTCCCTCCAAGGTAATTCGTCCTCACAGCCCTTACCGCTTACCTACTCAACACCTCTCCGGCTACAGGCCTTCCCTCCCAAAACACTCCTCGCAGGAGGCTTCCCGGACCTGGTCCCCTTTCTCTATCCGAGTCCACCAGCTCCCCGAACCTGCGCTCGGCCGGAGTCCACGCCTTCCCGGCCCGTATTCTCACACCCCAAACCTCCCTTGCAGCCGGTATCCCCTCCCCCAGCCTCTCGCTGCCGGCACCCCTCCCTGCACCCTCCCCTTATCTCCGGCGGCCCACCTTCTCTGGAAACTGTCCCGGGGCCGTGTCTTCCACCTCTCAGACCCCTCAGGATCCCGCCGGTCCGAGCAACCCCGGGCCCGGGCACCTCCGTCCCCAGATCCTCCTCGGGCCCGCAAATCCCCTTCGGCCCAGACCTCGGGCAGGGCCTCCCGCTCACCTTGCTGGATGTCGCCGTTGCTGCCCCCCGGGATGGGCACGCTGAGCTGGCGCTCCGGCTCCGGCAGGCAACGCAGGCAGAAGGAGTGAAGGCAGGGCAGCAGCTTGGGCTCCGCCTCACGCCGGCTCTGCAAGCTCTGCTGACACACGGCGCAGGTGTCCAGGAGCGAGGCTGGCGGTCCAGGAGGCGGCCCCGCCGACGGACCCGGAGCGGGAGCCGAGGCTGGAGCTGGGGCCGGCGTCGATGCCGCCCCCCCGGGAACTCCAGGGCCCACTGAGGCCGCAGGGGCTGAGGCAGCCGGGGCCGAGCCCGAGGAGGCCGCGGACACCCCCCCGTCGTCGGGCCCGGCCGCGCCGCTCTCCGCGCCCGCCCTGCCGCCTTCCTCCTCCTCCTCCTCCACCAGCACCGCGGCGAGAGGCGGCTCCGCCTCCTGCGCCGCGGGCCCGGCGGCCCCGGCAGTTACCGGCGCGCTACCGCTGCCCCCGCCGCCGCTCTCAGCCTCGCCGCCGCCTTTGTTTTCCGCCATGTTTTCCTCTTTGAACCCGCCGGACCGCCCCGCGCCGCCAGCCGCCCGCGCCGCCGCCGCCGCCGCCGCCGCCCCCAGCCCCAGCCGCAGCCGCAGCGAGAGCGGCCGCCGAGAGCGAGCAGGCAAGCGAACGAACGAGAGCGCGCGCGCACGCGGCGCCCCCGCCCTCGCGTCGCGCGGCTGAAGGAGGGCGGGCGCGGCGCGCGCACGTACGCACGGACGTCCTCCTGAGGGAGGCGGGAACTTGGGCCGCGGGCGGGGAGTCGTCCCCGCCCCCCGCCTGACCTCCGGCCGTAGCGTGTATGTCCGCGCCGCGGCAGCTCGTCTAGCTGCGAGCGTTTAAAGCCAGTGGCGGTGGACGCAGAACCGCCTTTGGCCGGCGCCGGTTATGAGCTCGGACGCGGCGCTGGTGCGGGGAGAAATGCGGGAAAGGGTGGATAGGAGGCCGGCACCAGTCCCTTCGCAGCTAGCGTCTCCCGGGCGGCGCCGTCCCCAGAGGCGGGCGCGTCTCGGCGCAAACCTCACTTGCCGTACATGTCGCACGCCAGGGTCTGCTGGCTCTGAGATGCGGTCCTCCTCGGGCTCGGTGCCTTAACCAGCTGCGTTCCTTTGGGTGATCGTGTCTCAGGGGAGCCGCGAAACGGGGCGCTTTTTTTTTTAACTGGAGGCCGGCCAGAAATAGGCTGAAAAGACCCCGGGAGGAAGAAACTCTCTAACAGCTATCTTTAGCTTCTTAAGGTGATTGATTCTCAGATGTCTACGTTTCAGAAAACCAACTGAGGAGCTTTTTCAAAGCAGAGATGCCATGGCCACACCCCAGACCTGCATCAGGAAGTGGGGGGAGAGGGCTGATGGATGTTGAAAAGTCGCTTCGGCGGATTCCGATGTGCGTCAGTTTGAGGAGCCACCACTGATCTACCCAGGGTTGTGTCCTGAGAGTCCCATGTAGTGTCCCGGCGCGAGTTGCGTTCCAAATGCCCTAATGATATCGATGATAGAAGCTTTCAGAAAGGTTTGTCTCTGTTTGAAAACAAGTACCCGAGATGTTTATGCAGTGCAAGCGGCTGTTTTAATGTTAGGATCACGAAGTGCTTTCGTCTTCTGACAGTGTTCCCAAGGAACTGGTATTCTCTGAGCTCGCACAAGGCCTTAAAAATAAGCCGCCTCAAAACATTTGTCATTTATTCGCTCACAGATACCGACCTCTTACTGTGTAGTAGGGGAGTGTTTTAGAGATCACAGCAGAAAGCAAAGATCTTTGCCTTGGAGGAGTTTGCAATCTAACGGAGGAAGATTGACAATAAATATATGCCAGGGAGTGATAAATACCATGAAGACAAAATAAGCAGAGTAGAAGAAATGAGAAATGACTGGGGAAGGCCTCTGTTGGTAGATGAACAAGACTTGTGGCTCTCTTGCAGAAGAGTATTCCAGGCAGAGGAACACAGTAAGTACAAAGGATCTGAGGCAGACAGGGATTCTTGGCTCATTAGAGGAACAGCAAGGAGTCAGAGGGGCTTGAGTGGTTCGAACAAGGGAGAGTACCACAACATAAGAGAAAGTTAAGGGGGCCAGGTCATACACAGAAACGGTCCTCAATGTTTTAAACTTATATGCCCTTGGATTTCCTCAAACTTTGTAAGTAGTTGATTCTAAAATTTTTCGTCATACGTGTTAGTTGCAAAGAGTGCAATTACTGACTTTTTGCAATACTGACATTTTTAAGGTGTTACTCTTAAATCCATCCGATGGAGAGGACACCTGGGTGGCTCAGTCGCTTGAGCTTCCAACTTTGGTTCAGTTGTGGTCTCGGGGTTTCTGAGTTCGAGCCCCACATCGGGGTCGCAGCTGTCAGCACAGAAGCCGCTTCAGACCCTCTGTCTTCTCTCTGCCCCTCCCCTGCTTGCGCTCTCCCAAAAATAGAATAACCATTTAAATAAATAAATAAATAAAAACATCCAATAGAAAAGTAAACACTAAATTATATCTGACAAACACCACCGTGCAGTTTAAAACACCAACATTCATCAAAAAATGTTATATTTTGTTAAATAAACATTGAGCATGGAAAGTAATGTGTTATTGGGAATGTCTATGAGATCGCTGGTAGTTTTCTTCTTTTCGATTAGTTCATGTACACCTGGATGTATATAACATTACTAGCAAGAGAGGGCCTGGTGTCAATTCCATTTTTCATTTTTATAGATGTAAGCATTGCATAAAAAACTGCATATGTGTGTGTACATGTGATTAATTTTTACGTATGTGACTAATTTCCTTAAAACTGTCCTTAACTTTTGTTCCCCTTGGAAAAATTTCCTCTGCTGGAGCACCCAAGGAGTGCTCGGAACCTAGATGTGAGATGCCGAGTGAGATGGGAAGTCTTGATGAGTTTTGAGCAAAGACTCAGTAGTGAAGAGTCACTGTGGCTGCTTCCTGGAGAAATCACGTGTAAGGGTTCAGAGTGGAAGAAAGACCAGTTAGGCTGCTAATAGACTAATAGTTGAAGAATACTGGTTGTTTGGACCTGAGTGGTATCTGTGCAGATGGTGAAAAATATGGAACATATACAATAAAGAGCAAATAGAGACTTTATTCCAAATTCACTTCGAACAAATCAGTTAATGGAGCTGAATCTCTGAAACAGAAGTGTTGTTTCCTTGAATTTTTCTTAACCTTTTGATGCCTGCTACCACTTGCCCTTAATAAAATCTAGTGTGTTTTTGAAAACTATAATTTTATAGAGAGGAATTTGCTCATCATGAAATTTACTGTGTGCTCTAAAAGGGCAGGGCCTGGAATTAAGCTGTCATAGAGTATTTGGGGACATTTAAACAGATACTCTGGTACATGTTGGGGTGCTTTTCTGGCTCAGTCAGTAGAGCATGTAACTCTTGATCTCAGGGTGGTGAGTTCAAGCCCCATATTGGGTGGATAGATAGATAGATAGATAGATAGATAGGTAGATAGATAGATGATAGATAGATAGATAGATAGATAGTAACTCTTGATCATGGGATCGTGAGTTCAAGCCCCACATTGAGCAGATAGATAGATAGATAGATAGACAGACAAACACAAACAAATACCCAAGTACCTCCTTGATTTACAATGGTAGCCCAGAAATCTCAGGGGAAAAACTGAAAACATTCATGAGGTTGAAATACCATATGCACAAACCTGTCTGATGGAGAGAATGCATAGCACAGAGGTTGAATGTATGCCCTACAGCCAAAGTGTCTAATTTGAAGCCTGGTTCCACCACCTACTAGCTGCATAATTGGGGTAATTTGGTTCACGTGCCTCAGTTTCCTCATTTGTAAAAAAGGTATTTGTTATTAGTAGGACCTACCTTAAGGTTGTTTGACAATTAAATAGTTGTGAAGTGCTTATAGTACCTGGCACAGAGTAACCCTGAAGTGAATATAAAAGCACACCCAAAGATCCCTGAAGGGGACTGAACTAGAGGGAGAAATAAAGGTACCTCAGAAGAAAATGTCAAGAAGAGAAATTATGCTAGGGGCTGAACTGAACAGTGGGTGTAAGTAGAGGCTGTGTCCAGCCATTCCCCTGGCCAAGGCTCCCTTTTACCTCTGTCTCTCTTGCGTGACATTATGAGCAAAACACAGTTCTGAAATAAAAGAGAGATCTGTCTCTAGGTGCCTAGCAGCTCTGCTATGGAGAACTACCCCCTGCCCCCCTCAAAATTATTGGTAACCAGAGTGGAAGAAACCTTCCAGTTGTCCAGAAAAGAGAAAAAGCACTAGAAGTGAAGGACATGAGATAGGTGAACGATGGTGAGAGCATAATCCACTGGCTGGGCACAGGAGGTTTGCAATAATAAGGCAGTAGCCCAAGAGTAGCAGAAAGACTTTTAAGGGCCAGTTCTGCAGCTCTTGGGCAGAGCAAACATGGTCAACAGCAGGAGCAGAAGAGTGCCTCAGGGCCAGCAGAGGAATACTAAACTGCAGTTGAGATTTGGGGCATTTCTCGAATTTCGTAGTTACACTCACGACTGGGTGAGGCCAACAGGTATTAAAGGTGAAATTCTGTGATTTAAAGTTCACTTCTGAACAAAGATTCATAGGCACAAGCACCTTAGACCTAGCTCGTCCTTGGACTTAGCGGGATGTCCAACTTCAGAACAGGGACCTTTCTAACACAGTTATTGAAAGAAGAAATAAAAAGGGGTGATGTTGAGAAGAGTAAGATTTTTTTTTAACGTTTATTTATTTTTGAGACAGAGAGAGACAGAGCATGAATGGGGGAGGGTCAGAGAGAGAGGGAGACACAGAATCTGAAACAGGCTCCAGGCTCTGAGCCATCAGCCCAGAGCCCGACGCAGGGCTCGAACTCACGGACCACGAGATTGTGACCTGAAGTCGGACGCTTAACCGACTGAGCCACCCACGCGCCCCAAGAAGAGTAAGATTTTTGTCCAAAAGTGTGTCCAGTGCCACACCAAGGAAAAGGAAAATACGCATTAGAAAGAAATTTCCATTGTTTATTTGGGTAGAAGACCAGTCAGGCCCCTGATTCCCTTACACTGACACCAACAAGAACCAAGGCATCATCTGAGGAGAGGTGTATTTGGAGAATACCAAGAAGTACATCCCTGGAACAAAAATAATCTTTGCTAGCACTAAGAAGGCAAAAAAGAGGGATGCCTGGGTGGCTCAGTTAAGCATCTGACTCTTGATTTCAGCTCTGGTGGTGATCCCAGGGTCATGGGATAGAGCCCCACATCAGGCTTTACTGAGTGTGTGTGTGTGTGTGTGTGTGTGTGTGTGTGTGTCTCAAAAATAAGTAAACCTTAAAAAAACTGCTAATGAGTAATAGTTGGCCACTGCCTTATTTCTTACAAAAAAGAAATCGTGACTTCTTTAATTTGTAACATCTTTTTTTTTTTAATGTTTATTTATTTATTTTGAGAGAGAGCACACACATGTGGAAGCCAGGAGGTGGAGGAAGCAGAGCTAGAGGAGAGAGAATCCCAAGCTCTGCACTCACAGTGCAGAGTCCGCTGCAGGGCTGGAACTCACAAAGTAAGAGATCATGACCTGAACTGAAATCAAGAGTCGACATTTAACCAACTAAGCCACACAAGCACCCCTATGAGTAACATATTTAAATTGATCTCATGCAAGGGTGCTTGGCTGGCTCAGTTGGTAGAGCATGCAACTCTTGATCTTGGGGTTCTGATTTCAATTCCCATGTTGGGTACAGAGCTTAAAAAAAAAACTGATCTCATACACTAGAATTCTGATCTTGAATGGCTGATAGAATATTTTTGTTGGATAGTCCTGATTTAAATAAAACTGGCTTATAGTTAAATTAATACAATCACCTTTTTAAATTTTGGTAGTAATTCCAGCTCAGCAAGTGCTAGTACTGCTTTCCCTTCAAAGGTATAACTACACTTGATTAGTAATGTTCGACTTTTCACAAAGACAGTGAATGCCAACTCAAAACCTATAGGAGATCGCTTTTATATTTCGATTTATATAACTGGTTATATTATTATATTTCAATACTGAGGAAATGTCTTCACTGTCTCCTAGAACTGAGAAAGACTCACCTGTCTTCCAGTTTGTGTTCATTAGGCTATAGAAGATAAGATAGCAATGTCCAGTTTATCTTTTTGGTCTTAACTATGTCATTTGAAATTCCCTGTATCTAAAATATTGCCTTTTACTTTAATGAAAAGCATTTTAGTGTGGTTTATGTATAATGTCAAAGAATATTTAACACTTCTCACATTTTATCAATTATCTGTAAAATTAGATGCTTTTAAAAGTCAACATGACTGGGGCGCCTGGGTGACTCAGTCACTTAAGTGTCCGACTTCAGCTCAGGGTGTGATCTCGCAGTTTGTGAGTTTGAGCCCCATGTCAGGCTCTGTGCTAACAGCTTGGAGCCTGCTTTGGATTCTGTGTCTCCCTCTGTCTCCCTCTGTCTCTGCCCCCTCTCTGCTCCTGCTCTGTCTCTCAATAATAAACAAACATTAAAAAAATGTTTTTAAAAAGTCAACATGACAAAAAAGCAAGTTAAACTCTGCTTTTGAATCCTTTCTATCTAAGTAAGACTAAGTTATAATCAGGATTGTCTTTATTTTTTTTATGTTTATTCATTTTTTGAGAGAGACAGAGCACAAGCCAGGGAGGGGCAGAAAGAGAGGGAGAGGGAAATCCCAAGCAGGCTCCATGTTTCCCGCACAGCCCAATGCAGGGCTTGAACTCACAACCTGTGAGATCATGACCTGAGCCAAACCCAAGAGTTGGACGCTTAACCAACTGAGCCACCCAGGTGCCCCTCAGGATTGTCTTTAAACAGGTATTCAAAAACACACAAAACTGTAGAACTGTATATTATGATTGGTAGTGGTGTTTTTGTCAACTTATTAGAAGGATTGAAGTAGAGGAGATATACCATCAGCACAGATTTGTGAATGATCTAATCATAAGGCTAAGGATAATTGAAATCATAGAAAAAAATAATCACTTGTCAGCATTTCATGATGTTCAAAGTGCACTCTGACTTCCAAACTCTGTGTTGTCTAAATGAATTTGAGAACCATTAATAGCAGGAAAGGGGAGACAGTCGGCAGAGTTGAGCCTGATTGCCAGCTCTTGGTTTTTCTATATTTCTCAGGCCTTCCAGGAGCACATTAGTAATACCAGTGACAAACATGACATTTAAACAGGAGTTTATAATTTACAAAGTACTTTCCACATAATCTCTAATTCTTGCAACCAATAAAATACATCCCAAATTAGTCAATAAATAGATATCACTTGAGTGTACTGTAATATGTTAGCTGTTGTTACACAATATGGTTTTCATTTTTTCTATTACAAACAATATTGTGATAAACATTATGATGCATAATTCTTTGCATGTCTGTAATCATGTCTCCTGAATATTCCTAAAAATAAAATTGCTGATTCAGCAAGTATACCCACTGTAAAAGTTTTTAGTAAGTAAATGTGAAGCGTTCCTATTACCTTATTAGATAACCTAATTTGACGTATTTTGCTACTATAAACACAGGTGGAATTAACATGTAATCTTTTTTCTTTTTTTTTTTTAATTTTGTTTTCCAACGTTTATTTATTTTTGGGACAGAGAGAGACAGAGCATGAACGGGGGAGGGGCAGAGAGAGAGGGAGACACAGAATCGGAAACAGGCTCCAGGCTCCGAGCCATCAGCCCAGAGCCTGACGCGGGGCTCGAACTCACGGACCACGAGATCGTGACCTGGCTGAAGTCGGACACTTAACCGACTGCGCCACCCAGGCGCCCCAACATGTAATCTTTTTTCAAGTCACAGTTTGTTTCTCTAAAGGTCTCTCCTCACATCCTACTCATTCCTCAATCCACTCCTGTCACCACCAAAACAGCTCTTGATAAGGTCATCAATGACTTCCACGTTTTAAAATCCTTCAGACGTATTTTAATCCCTGACGTTACTCGTCTTCTCAGTGGGATGTAACACTGCTGGCCTTCCCTTCTGGAATCCCTTAAGTTTCTTGGCTTTCATGACACCACACTCCTCTGATTTGCCACTACCTCTTAGACTGTTGTCTCTCTTTTGCAGACCTTATCAGAGGTCCCCACGACCAGTCAAGAAGAATTCACAGACTCAGAAAAGCTATTATACTCATGGTTATGGTTTATTACAGTGAAATGATAAATTAAAATCAGAGAGAAAAGGTAGATGGGTAAAGTGTAAGAGGAAAGGTTAAGAGGCATAAGGTCTCAGGTGTCCCCTTTCAGTGGAATTGCACAGGCATTAATTCTCCCAGCAACACACATGTTGCCAAACAGGAAAACTCACCCGAGCCTTGGTGTACAGGGTTTTTATTTGGGATCTATCACTTAAGCATGGAGCACCCACCTAACTGATCCCAACTACTCGGTCTCCAGCCTACTGAGGTCAAACTGATACACATGGCCCAGGCCGCAAGCATACGAAACACTCTTACTAGGCAGAGTATACCAAGGACTCAGATACTATCTCCCAGGAGTCAGTCAAGTGCCAGTTTGACCAAAGACAGGCCTTTCTTGGGAAAGGATGGGGTTTAAGCCATCCAGGCCTACTAAGGTAGCCCTTTCCTGCACTCCTTACTCTTGTTAGACTTCCTCAAATACTAACGCTAGACCCCCTTATCTTCTCAGTCGGTTTTCTTCACCCCCAAGGCAAACTCATCTATGCTGCAGCTTTATTTGCCGGACATGCAGTGATAGTTCCTCAGTGTATAACTTCAGCCCAGGTCTAACCTTTGAAGTCTAGATCCATCTTGACAACTGCCTATTTAATATATCCACGTAAATGTCTCAAAGGCACCTCAAATTCAGCATGTTGAAGACTCAATAATCTCCTCCCTAAACCTCTTCATCTTCTTCCACAGTCCCTATCTCATGGGGTTACCATTCACTTAGTTGTACTAGAAAGAAAGACATTTAGAAGATAAATTAACTGATTTTACTGACAGATATAAGAGTGGAAACCTACAACTTGAAACCTACAACTTCTTACCCCTTATATCCAATCTATATATTACCCAGTCCTGTCAACTTGACTTTCTAAATATTTCTCCAAATCCTTCCATTTGTCTCTATTTCCATTGTCACCACCCTAAATCAACTTTCCACCCTCAAGATACCACTCCCCTCATCTCCACATGCTCTTGTGACTCCTTTGCAACCCACTGTCTAAACTGTCGTAAGAGTAATCTTTTCAAAGGAAAACTGATCCCTGCTTTCTGAATACACATCTCCATGAGTTTCCCTTGCTTTTAGGATGAAAAAAATTTTAAGGGCCTATGAGACCTTTCCTTTGACCTGGACTACATCTTTAGCCACATAATATCCCACTTCCCCCTTGCTTTTTACAGCTTAGCTACACTGGCCTTTCAGTTTCTTCACTGTGCCTTGTTCCATCTTGCCTCAGGGACTTAGTACATTATGGCCTCAAGCTTGAATGATCATTTCCCTTACCACCACCATCCACTCTGCAGAGTTAATTCCTACTCAAACTTGGGGTCACAGCTCAAGCAGTGCTTCCTCAGAAGGCTTCTGTCTAAATCAGTTTCCTTACTGGGGCACCTGGCTGGCTCAGTTGGAAGAGCATGCGACTCTTGATCTCAGGGTCATGGGTTCAACCCCCATGTTGGCTGTAGGGATTACTTAAATAAACTTTAAGTCAGTTTTCTTTCTTAGATGTTCTCACAGATCCCTGTTTCTTTCCTTCAGAGCTACTGTGAGAAGCAGTGTAGTATAATGGTTAGAAGCAGGGGCCAAACTATCTGGGTTTGAATTCCAGCTCTACCACTTATTAGCTGTGTGGCCTTGGACAAGTTACTAACTTCTCTCTGCCTAAGTTTCATTATATGCAAATGGGTAAAATCTGGTGGGCATAGTAAAACTATATACCCATTACATTTCATATAGTAAGTTATTTTATGTGATTAATACATGGGAAGAGTTTGGAATACAGACCAACAGCTATAAAGTACAAATATTTCCTTTTGTCGTTAAGTTTTCAGTTTGCAATAATGTATTCATTAGCATGATTATCTGATTAATATCTGTCTCTTTCTTTTTTAAGTTGTTTTTTTTTTAAGGTAGGCTCTATACCCAACGTGGGCTTGAACTCGAAACCCTGAGATCAAGAGTCACGTGCTCTATCTACTGACTGAGCCCAGGTGCCTTGATATTTGTCTCTCTTAATAAATTCCATGAGAACAGGGATTATATCTATTTCCGTTTACATGCCATACTTTGGTAACAAGTATTTCTGGATTGGTAAATCTTTCCACTGTTTGTGGGGTCTGAATGGAATATTATCTTCTACTATATGGCTCTGGTAGGGGCACCCGGGTGGCGCAGTCGGTTAAGCGTCTGACTTCAGCCAGGTCATGATCTCACGGTCCGTGAGTTCGAGCCCCGCGTCAGGCTCTGGGCTGATGGCTCAGAGCCTGGAGCCTGTTTCCGATTCTGTGTCTCCCTCTCTCTCTGCCCCTCCCCCGTTCATGCTCTGTCTCTCTCTGTCCCAAAAATAAATAAATGTTGAAAAAAAAATTTATATGGCTCTGGCTTCTGGGTACCAGTTAGGTGATATTCTCAAGTCACTTATTTGACATAGATCATCCTTACATTCTAACACAGGCAATATCTGTTTCGCATGTCTCCACAAAAATGGAAATATATCATCTACATGAGCTACACTAAAGCAATATCATTCAAAATAATGCGAATGTCCACATCCAGGGAATGAGACTTCATGATATAATTTCTAAAGCTTATGAAAGCTTGGTGGAAGAGACGAGCATCAAGTCCATAATCAGCAGCGTTTCTAAATTTCTTTCCTCTTTTAAAACTGGTCTAAGATCTTTACTTCATTCTTGTCCAGAGAGCCAGTTAGCTCAGCCCTGATGTTGCCATCCGCACTGAGGCCCTGAGGTTTCACAGTCAGCTGTAAGAACAAGGACAAGTTCGGGGTTTTGGAGCCTCCTGAGGGAGAGGAGGAGGTAGAGGCAACATCAGACATGCGCCCCAGAGCCCCAGGAACGGGTCCAATGTGGGCACGAAGGACCAAGCCCACTGCTGCCCCCGGGCTAGCCCAGCTCCCCGCCAGGAGCCAAGCACACAACAGGGCACACAGGGACTTAACAAGGTCTGTTTATAAAGAATTCTCTCAGCCTCAACCCCCCATCTCTGATGATAAGAATGTTGTTTCTCAAATAGGGAAGGCATCTTTCACATGGGAGTTTCATCTCCTGCTTTCAGGAAGAAAAGGGAGGGATCACAGCACGCTTCCTGCACCTGCTGTTTTTTTAACTGCCTTTTGCTCAAAATAATCCTTGTAACAAAGTGGCATATTTGGGGGTGGCATATTCTGCCACCCCTCGTGTGTATATATATATATATATATATATATGTATATATATGCATATGTGTGTGTGTGTGTGTGTGTGATATAAATACATGTATTCCTCAGGCCTACCCACAGAAAGGCTTGGGAACAACAATACCCCAACAGCAACAAATACTCTTAGGACACCGCAGATCTTGGCTTTTAAATGCTCTTCTCTTTTAGAAAGAACTAGCACTCCTTGGTAAAATGGATGATTCTAAGGCTAAGACAGGGAAAATACAAGATGAGTCTGAAATATCTTGTTGTAGGAAGTAAGGAAGTCCTCACAGACTGGTGGCAACATGTTCAAAGATCAAAGAAGCCAACTTAAATGAGCTGCCAATAGCCAACTCTGGAACAATTTGAATATCAGAATAAATAATGATAGTAACAGATCATAACTCACTGAATAAAATAGAAAACCATGAATCCAGGGGTGCCTGAGTGGCTCAGTTGGTTAAGCGTCTGACTTCAGCTCAGGTCATGATCTCGCAGTCCATGGGTTCAAGCCCTACATTGGGCTCTTGCTGACAGCTTGGAGCCTGGAGCCTGCTCCACGTTCTATGTCTCCCTCTCTCTCTGACCCTCCTTCACTCACACTCTGTCTTTGTCTCAAAAATAAATAAACACTTAAAAATTTTTAAAATAAAGTTTCAAGGTCATTTGGAAACCACATAAGAAGATGGCAAAGACACAAGACGGAAGGAGCCTGGATTCTTGAATCACTACCTAGTAGGAACATTGGCTTTGGAATTTATGGGAGTGATAATTAAACTTCCATTTGAGCCACTATTCATTTGGGGGAACAACAAAGAATAGTGTCTAGGTCATGAATGTCAAGGAGAGACTGAGGAATTATTCCAGATTGAATGTGATTAAAAAGACATGACAAAATGCAAATCAAACTACAATGGAAAACAAAACAAAACAAAACAAAACAAAAAACACCGAAACCACAAGGAGCTACCACTTCATATGTATTAGGATGACTGTTATTGAAAAAACTAAACAAAACAGAACATAAGTGTTGCTAATGATGTAGAACAATCGGAACCTTTGTGTATTGCTGGTGGGAATGTAGAATGGTACAGGCACTCTTGAAAACATTCTGGCGGTTCCTCAGAAAATTAGAATTTTAATGTGATCCAACGATGTTACTTCTGAGTGTATACCCAAAAGAAGTGAACGCAGGAACTTGAACAGATATTTGTATACACCAGTGTTCATAGCAGCATTATTCACAATACTGAAAAGGTGGAAACAACTCAAGTGTCCACTGATGGGTGAATGGATAAACAAAATGTAATATATAAACAAAACGGAACATTATTCAGCCTTAAGAAGTAAAGAAATTCTGACATGCCACAACATGAATGAACCTGGAAGGCATTATGCTAAGTGAAATAAGCCAGACACAAAAGAGCAAATATTGTATGATTCTACTTATATGAGATACCTAGTGTGGTCAGATTCATACAGATAAACAGAATGGTGGTTGCTGGGGGCCAGGGGAAGGGGAAACTGAAGAGTTATTGTTTCATGGGTATGGAGTTTCATTTTGGAAAGATGAAAAAGTCGAGATGGTTGGTGGTAATGGTTGCACAACAATGTGAATGTATAAATGCCATTGAACTGTATCTTTAAAAATGATTAAATGGTAAGGGCGCCTGGGTGGCTCAGTCAGTTAAGCATTGACTTTGGCTCAGGTCATGATCTCACGGCTCTTGAGTTTGAGTCCCGCGTGGGGCTCTGTGCTGACAGTCTGGAGCCTGGAAACTGCTTCGGGTTCTGTGTCTCCCTCTCTCTCTGCCCCTCCCATGCTCGCACTCTGTCTCTTGCTCAAAAATAAATAAACGTTAAAAAAAAAATTTTTTTTTTAATGGTTAAATGGCAAATTTGTTTTGATACAAAAGACATTTCTAGAACAATTGGTAAAACCTGAATGGGATCTGAGGTAGTAGTAATATATGGGTATTAATATCTTGATTTTGATAATTGTGCCGTAGCTATTTAGGAGAATTATCCCTGCTTGTGGGAAATACGTGGAAGGGTTTGGGAATGATGGGGCATCATCATCTCTGCTGTTTGCTCTCAAATGATCCGGGGGGAAAAAAAAGTTTTTTGTGCTATACTTATACCTTTTCTGTATGCTTTAGATTATGTCCGAAAATTTTTTAAACCTTTTTTTTTTTAATGTTTATTTATTTTGAGAGAGAGAGAGAGAAAGGAAGGGGCAGAGAGAGGGGGAGTGAGAAAATCCCAAGCAAGCTCCTCACTGTCAGCACACAGCCCAACATGGGGCTCCGAACCCATGGATCCATGAGATCATAACCTAAGCCAAAATCAAGAGTTGGGTGCTTAGCTGCCGAAGCCACCCAGGCACACCTCCAAAATTTTTTTAAAGGTAAAATAAAAAAATTGAAATTAGCAGTGATTAAACAGTTGACAAAAATGAGTCCTGGGTTAGTTTTAGCATCAGAATTTGAGCTCAGGTCTCCAGGAGCACTTTCCCATATAGTCCATGGGATGTTCCTATAATAAACACTCCATTGGTAGTATATATATATATTTTAAGCTATTTATTTATTTTGAGACAGACAGAGACAGTGTGAGCATGGGAGGGGCAGAAAGAGAGGGAGAGAGAGAATCTCAAGCAGGTTTCACGCTGCTAGCTGCGGAGCCCAACTCGGGGCTTCAACATGACCTGAGCTGAAACCAAGAGTTGGACATTTAACTGACTGAGCCACCCAGGTGCCCTGGTAGTATGTATTTTAGATATATGAAGTTTTATTTGTGAAAGGACGGCTTTTTCTAACTACCTAGCACATTATTGTGTTAATGAGTCACCATCCTCAAGAGATACCAAAAGTTAATAATAAGAAAAAGAAAATGGAAAAAGTAAAAGCAAGCTGATGAATACATAATTATGTCTGTTTTCTGAAACCAACTATAAACGATTTTTTTAACTTTTGAAAATATTTTGTATTACATTTGTCACAGAAATGTGTGGATTTACTGGAGGATGTACTTTATAACTTCCTTTGGTTGTAAATATACTGTGGTCAAACAGGATTTGCAGCCTATTTAAATTACTTTTATATTTCCTTTGGCCTCAAAAGGGCTTTTTTATTATGTAAATATACAAATTAATCACTGAAAGGAGGAGTTTAGAAAGCTGTTTGGGATTGGAATAGAATTGCTAAATAGATTTATGTCTAATGTGTCTGAAGAGCCCAAAAGAATAGAAGTCTGGAACTGACCTTGGGGGTAGGAGGGACTCTCAGGAGCAGTTTTCCATTTAAGGACCAAATGAAGATGTCAAAGGTCAGGGCCAAATCCATTTCTGCATGGCCGCTGGAGGGAAGAATGGTTTTAACTGATGGATATTTGCAAATGATTTGAGCCCCAATTAAGTAAAATGTTACTCCTAAAAAAAAAAATTTTTTTTTTATTTTTTTAAACGTTTATTCATTTTTTGAGAGACAGAGAGAGACAGAGCATGAGGGGGGAAGGTGCAGAGAGAGAGGGAGGCACAGAATACGAAGCAGGCTCTGGGCTCTGAGCCGTCAGCACAGAGCTTGATGCGGGCCTGGAAGTCATGAACGGCAAGATCTTGACCTGAGCCGAAGTTGGACGCTCAACCGACTGAGCCACCCAGGCGTCCCCTAAAAAAATTTTTTTAATTAAAAACAAATTCCCTTCTTCTCGTTGGCAGGTGTGTGTGTGTGTGTGTGTGTGTGTGTGTATGACTGCATAATATATGTAGGTGTATTTAAATATATAAATAGCTATATAATATACTTGATTTCACCTCTTGGCCTTCAAAATCTACAATATTTATTATCTGAAAAAATAAATAAAATAAGATATTTACTATCTGATAAATTTTTTAAAAAATTAAAAATCTGGGGCACCTGCCTGGCTCAGTCAGAAGAGAGTGCAGCTCTTGATCTTGGGGTTGTGACTTTGAGCCCAACTTTGGGTGTAGAGATTACTTAAAAAAAATAAATAAACTTTAAAAAATAAATATTTACTATCTGTCCCCTTACGGAAAGTGTTTGCCAAGCCTTGTTCTAGAAATAAGCAATGGTCTACGTTCATATGAAGAGTAGAGTTGTGATAGAGTTGAAGGAGTTTTTGATAGACTTAATTACTTGCAAAGAGTTGTCTGCTAAGAGTGAGGGAAAAGTGGCTGACTGGGGTGAAAACAGTCATAAAGTCTTGAAATAAGCTGTGGGAACTTCCTCTGGATGATAAAAGAAAAATTCAAATCATGGGGAAGCATTAGATTCTTAATAAGTGGTGTCTGTGCTGCAACTGGCTAGTCACACGCAGCAAAAAGATGATTATGTGACTCTTCACCAAGTAAACTTTGGATAAGGTGAAAATTTCATTTCACTTCATTTCATTTCATTTCATTTCATTTATTTGAATATTTTAAATGTGAGAGAACGAGAACGTTAAAGTACCAAAAGAAAGTTTGGGTAAATATCTTTTTTTTAAACTTTATTTATTTATTTTGAGAGACAGAGAGAGCACGAGCTAGCACTAGGGCAAAAGGGGAAGAGAAAGAATCCCAAGCAGGCTCCATGCTGTTAGCACAGAGCCCAACATGGGGCTCAGTCTCACAAACCGTGAGATCATAATCTGAGTTGAAATCAAGAGTTGGATGCTTAACTGACTGAGCCACCCAGGCCCCCCTGGGTAAATATCTTTTATAAATTTGGGATGAGAAAGGTCTTTTGAAACTTGATGAAGAATTAAGAAACAAACGTTGAGCCTGTATGTTTGACTACATAAAACATTTTATGTTTTTAAAATGTTTTTAAAATTTTAAAGTAGATATAACCCTCCTCCCTTAAAAACCAACAAAAACAGATAAACAAGGCTAAAAAGCAATCCACAAATGGAAATATATGTGTATACGTGTGTGTACATACACAACACACATACTAAACAGTTAGGTTTGTGCCTATTAACAACACCTTTTGTTGCTGGTTTTTTAAATTTTCATCAGGGGTGCCTGGGTGGCTCAGTCAGCTGAGCATCCAACTTTGTGCACATCATAATCTCGCAGTTTATGAGTTCAAGCCCCACATCAGGCTCTCTGCTGTCAGTGTGGAGCCTGCTTCAAATCCTCTGTCCCCCTCTCTCTCTGCCCCTACCCCACTTGTGTGCATGGTCTCTCTCTCTATATTTCTCTCTCTCCTTCTCTCTCTCTCTCAAAAATAAACTTTAAAAAATAAAAAAAAATATAGGGGTGCCTGGGTGGCTCAGTAAGTTAAGCGTCTGACCTCGGCTCAGGTCATGATCTCACAGTTTGTGGGTTCGAGCCCCACATCGAGCTCTGTGTCAACAGCTCCTTGTCTCTCCGCCCCTCCCCTGCTCACGCTCTCTCTCTCTCTCTCTCTCTCTCAAAAATAAATAAAACATTTTTAAAAATCTAAAAATAAAAAAAATTTTCATCAGATGAATTTGGTATTCTTTGTTTTGTGAAGAGTCAATTAAATAAATGGCTGTTTCAGGGGGCACCTAGGTGGCTCACTCAGTTAAACATCTGACTTCAGCTCAGGTCATGATCTCACAGTTTGTGAGTTTGAACCCTGTTTCTGGCTCTGCACTGACAGTGTGGAGCCTGTTTGGGATTCTCTCTGTCATCTTCCCTCTCTCTACCCTCCCCCACTTTGTGTGCTTTCTCTCAAAATAAATTTTAAAAAAACTTAAAAAAATTAATTTAAAAAAATGACTCTCACTTATGCAAACATAATTGGGAAGTCACCCAGTGTCCTGCAAGAAGGTGCTAACAAAACTTTTTGGGGGGAGTGTATGTGTGTGTGTGTGTGTGTGTGTATGTGCGTGTATGTGCAGGCATACTTCTCTCCTAATGGGCAAAAGCTGCCTTACCCTTTGTTTTGCCTAGTCATGGGGGAAGGGATGAATCAGTTTGTCTTAGAAGCCTAGTACCCTTAGGAAAGAGGGGACCAAGACCCAGTTTCTGCCCACCAAGTTCTGAATTTAAGGAGACTTTATGTACATGTACAAAGGTCCAGTGAGTGGCCAGGAAGACTTGAGTAGACACCAGTTTTACTTCTCTCTGTATTTGACATTTAGAAGAGAATTCTTGGGGTGCCTGGGTGGCTCAGTCGGTTGAGCATCTGAGTCTTGATTTCAGCTCAGGTCATAGTCTTGTAGCTCATGGGATTGAGCCCTGTGTCAGGCTCCTCGCTGCACAGACCCTGCTTGTGACTCTCTCCCTCCCTCCCTCTCTCTCTCTCTCTCTCTCTCTTTCAAAATAAATAAAAACTTTTTTAAAAAATGGAAGAGAATTTTTTCACTCTTTGGGCTAAGTAAGCACCCCTCAAAATTCTTGGACAATCAGGGGAAATCAGGGAAAACCACAATGGGAAAAACTGGACTTTTTTCTAATAAGGCAGGGGGGAGGTCTCAACTATGACAGAGAAAATTAACATATGTAACTACCGCATTTGTACCTTGAGTTTGTAAAACAGATCATACTAATTACACTAGTACAGAAAGAACTCTTTTATAAATTAAGACGAAAAAGGCCTTCAAAATGAAATAGATAAAAAGCATGACTAACGAATTATAGAAGAAAAAAAATAACTGGCCATTAAACATATGAAAAATGTTTAATGTATACTGGTAATCAAAAAACTATACAAATAAAATGTGATATTTGTTGCAGATCAGATGGTCAAAGAAAATATTATTCTGTGATGTAGAAGATGCGAGGAAAAAAAAATCTACTTCCATATACTATAAGTTAAAAGGTACAACAAGGTGTCATTATGTGTAAAAAACTAATATGTATATTTGTCAAATTTTTAAAAATAAACAGAGGGGTGCCTGGGTGGCTGGGTTGGTTAGGTATCTAACTCTTGATCTCAGCTCAGGTCTTGATCTCAGGGTCATGAGTTCAAGCCCTACATTGCACTAGGTTTGGAGCCTACATTTGAAAAAAAAAAAAAAATAGAAGTGGGATTTCTAAGGAAATAATTGGGCAAGTGCCCAAAGACATAAAAACATGTGTTGTAACACTGTTGAAGAATATATATGATTCACGAGTACAGTGGATTGATTGTGCCTTGGAATAGAGTCCAGTAAAAGAGACTTGTGCAATGCCTTCCAAATTTATGAGTGTCCTAAGATTCCCCTCCTATTTTAATGTCTATAATAATGGAAGCTCGGGCCGCCTGGGTGGCTCAGTCGGTTGAGCGTCCGACTTCAGCTCAGGTGACGATCTCGCAGTCCGTGAGTTCGATCCCCGCGTCACACTCTGGGCTGATGGCTCAGAGCCTGGAGCCCGCTTCCGATTCTGTGTCTCCCTCTCTCTCTGCCCCTCCCCCGTTCATGCTCTGTCTCTCTTTGTCTCAAAAATAAATAAACGTTATGGGGCGCCTGGGTGGCGCAGTCGGTTAAGCGGCCGACTTCAGCCAGGTCACGATCTTGCGGTCCGTGAGTTCAAGCCCCGCGTCGGGCTCTGGGCTGATGGCTCAGAGCCTGGAGCCTGTTTCCGATGCTGTGTCTCCCTCTCTCTCTGCCCCTCCCCCATTCATGCTCTGTCTCTCTCTGTCCCAAAAATAAATAAAAACATTGAAAAAAAATTAAAAATAAATAAATAAATAAATAAATAAATAAACGTTAAAAAAAAATTAAAAAAAAAAAATGGAAGCTCATTCAATGCCCTCCACCACCACACCTATCCCCAACTATGCCTAAATCGCTGTAAATTCTCTCAGCCATTCTTTTTTTTTTTTTTTTTTCTTTTTTTTTTTAAAGTAAGCTCTAGGCCCAATGTGGGGTTTAAACTCAGGACCTTGAACTCAAGAGTGGCACACTCTGCCAACTAAGCCAGCCAGGTGTCCCTGTGAGCCATTCTTTTTTTTTTTTTTTTACCATTTATTTTTTAAGAGTCAGAGAGAGACAGAGCGTGAGCAGGAGAGGGGCAGAGAGAGAGGGAGTCACAGATTTCGAAGCAGGCTCCAGGCTCTGAGCTGTCAGTGCAGAGCTCGACACAGGGCTTGAACTCACAAACCGTGAGATCATGACTGGAGCCAAAGTCAGATGCTTAACCTAACTGAGCCACCCAGGTGCACTCTGCCCCCACCGTTAGCCATTCTTATCAAGAACAAAAGAAACAACTGTATCAAAGTTGAATGAGAAGAAGGAAAGAAAAGGGAGGAATTGGGAGTTCCCAGTCTACAGAAATTTTGCCTTTTTTATGGCAATAAGTAATGCCCAAACATTTCTTGAGCACCAAGGAGCAAGAGTCCCTACTTGCCACCTTCCTCTCCCTCAAGCCCCTCTCCCCTCTTTTGATTTGGGCTCAGGTCACGATCTCACAGTCGAGAGATCAAGCCCCGTGTTGGGCACTTGGCGTGGAACCTGCTTAAGATCTTCTCTCCCATTCCTTCTGCCCCTTCCCTGTGTGCTCACTTTCTCTCTCCCTCTCAAAAAAAAAAAAAAAAAAAAAAAAAAAGTATCATCTAAACCAAAACACTTGAGAATGAATGGGGATGCTATTAATAATTACTCTGTGATTGTCCTGGGAAAACCAGGGCATATAATCACTCTCTATACTGTATGATTTTGCCATGCTTGAGAAACATAGGTCTAATTAACTTCAGATATTAGTAGTTGTAAATGGAAGCACAAATCAGATAGATAGCTACCTGGCTAGAAAGATAGATATTGATTGATTTGTGTTAGGTATAGACACATATGGCACAAAAATTTTAATAGATGCCATGTAACTTTTTTTAAGTAATCTCCACACACACACACACACACACATATATCCACATATATATATTATATATATATAATATATATAATCCATAATATAGTATAATACAGTCCACTAAATTTTCTTCTTACCTGGCTTCTGCCTCGCAGATTTTCTAACAGCTACTTTAACAACTTTGAAAATTTTCTGTTGCTAGCTCTTTAAAATCTTGTTCGTTTACAGTTGTTAAAATCTAAAACGGAAGTAATAGCAGATACAGTAGTTTGGCTCACTCAACCAACACTGCTTGCTACTCTTACATAAAAGCTTATGCTCCCAGGCCATCTTGTTGCTGACTGTGACCATGTGACTCACTTCTGGCTAATGAGATTGAAGTGGAAGTCAGCTGCTGCGTCTTCCTTTTCCTCCTTCCTGCTTGGAATGTATAAAATATCTGTTGCACAGCATCCATTAGCAAGAAAGGAATACAGGAAGACAGAAGATGCTTGTTTCTTTGACCATGTCCTTAAACTCCCAACATCAGCCCTGGTACCACCTGCCAACAGACGTGTAAAGCAAACAAACCTCTTTCTTGTTTTAAGAAACTTTTCTGATGGGTCGCCTAATTGGCTCAGTCGGTTGAGCACCTGACTTTTGATTTCAATTCAGGTCATGATCTCACAGTCTATGAGATCAGATCAAGGCACACATCAGACTCTGCACTCTCAGCTCTGAGCCTGCTTGGGATTTTGTCTCCTTTTCTCATTGCCCCTCCCCTGCTCCCACTCCTGCTCCTGCTCACTCTCTCAAAATAAATAAATAAACATTAAAAAAAATGTTTTTGGTACACCTGGGTGGCTCAGTCAGTTAAGTGTCTGACTTTGGTTCAAGTCATGATCTCACAGTTCGTGAGCTTGAGCCCCGCATCAGGCTCTCTGCTGTCAGCACAGAGCCTGCTTCTGACCCTCTGTACCACTCCTCCTCTCTGCTCCTCCCCTACTCATCCTCTCTCTCTCTCTCTCAAAATAAATAAACTTAAAAAAAAGTTTTCTGGTAACGCTCAGCTGTGTTTTTCTTCTTTCGAGTTTTTATTTAAATATCAGTCAGTTAACACAGAGTGTAATATTAGTTTCAGCTGTAGAATTTAATAATTCAACACGTATATACAACACCGAGCACTCATCACAGGTGCCCTCCAT
Organism: Prionailurus bengalensis; assembly: GCF_016509475.1. Lineage (NCBI taxonomy): Eukaryota > Metazoa > Chordata > Mammalia > Carnivora > Felidae > Prionailurus > Prionailurus bengalensis. The sequence continues at coordinate 98,245,493 of NC_057345.1, forward strand.
CATCTCCACAGCCAAGTGCAGTTTTAACTAATATAGAAACCATATCTCAAAGTTACATGCATCTATAGGTACATATATGTATATACATACAGTATACTTTATTTTATTTTATTTTATTTTATTTTTACATACAGTATACTTTAAAAGAATTTAACAAAATTTTGGAATATATACTAGAGCAGGCTAACTGCTGTAACAATCCCCAAAATTCTAGTAGCTGAACTCAATGTTTTCTCCACCTTCATTATCTCAGTACAATGCAGGGGTAGGCAAGTAAGAGGTAAGGGTATATTCAAGCTGATTCATATTGGAGCCACCAACAGGGGACCTTTAACCACTGAGAAGGGAGAGACAGATGAGCGGTCTTGTGCATGGAAGATCATATATCACTCCTGCCTGGTTTCCATGGGGCAAAACTGGTCAAATGGCCCCACTTAACTGAAAGATCAACTGGGATATGTACTCTTCCACATAGTCTATGTTTTCAAAAGAAAAATGAACTGGTTTGGTAAATACATTGAATTGCCTTTGCCTTGGGAAATTTTGGGGGGAATAGAGAGTTAAGAACATCAAAACCTGGGGCGCCTGGGTGGCTCAGTCGGTTCAATGTCCAGCTTCCGCTCAGGTCATGATCTCACCGTTCCATGAGATCCAGCCCTGCATCTGGCTTTGCTTTGACAGCACAGAGCCTGCTTGGGATTCTCTCTGTCCCTCTCTCCCTGCACCTTCCCAGCTCACACACTCTCTCTCTCAAAATAAATAAATGTTAAAAAAGATTTTAAAAAAGCGATATTCTAAAATGTGTGATTTATATCTCAGATAATGCAGTATACAAATATTTATTACTTCCAGTAAATGCCTGTATTAGTTTCCTATTGCTGTTGTGACAACCACAAACTTAGTGACGTAAGCAACTCAGATGGTTTCCTTACAGTTCTGGAGGTGAGAAGTCTGTGCCTTGGCTACAATCAAGGTCTCAGCTGGACTCTTTTGTCTTTTCCAGCTCCTAGATGTTGTGTATAACATCAGAGGGCATATAAATCAGGTTGTCTAACTATGGGGATGCTAAGTGTGACCACTGCTGTTAGGAACTGAATGGTGTCCAACCAAAATTCTTAAGTTGAAGCCCTAATCTGCAATGTGATGGTATTTGGAAGTGGGGCTTTGGGGCGGTAACTAGGTTTAGATAAGTTCATCAAGGTGAAGTCCTTACTGTGGGATTAGTGCCCTTCTCAAAAAAGACATTGGGAAGCTTGAGTTTTCTCTCTCTCTCTCTCTCTCTCTCTCTCTCTCTCTCTCTGTGCCATATGACAACACAGCAAGAAGGTGCCTATCTGCAAACCAAGAAGAGAGCTCTCACCAGGAACTGAATTGACTGGGATCTTGATCTTGACTCCCCAGGCCCCAGAACTGTGAATATAACATCCTGTTTAAGCCACTCAGTCTATGGTATTTGGTTATAGCAGCCCGAGCTGACTCACAAAGATATTTGCACCTCCATGCCAATTGCAGCACTATTTATAATAGTCAAGATAGCAGGGTGCCTGGGTGGCTCCGTCAGTTAAGCACCTGACTTCGGCTCAGGTCATGATCTCACAGTTCACAAGTTTGAGCCCCTTGTTGGTCTCTGTGCTGACAGCTCACCTGGAACCTGCTTTGGCTTCTGTGTCTCCCTTTCTCTCTGCCCCTTCCCTACTCACTCTCTCTGTCTCTCTCAAAAATAAATAAACATTAAAAAAATTTTTAAGAAGCTCTTCCTAAGTGCAAAAGAAAAAAACAATACCAAGAAACTAGAAGAGAAAGTGGTGCTTATGAAGGATAGAGGGTAGAAAGCCAACCCACAGATACGTGATGTTGCTGAAGAAGAGCCTAGAACAAATGGATCAGAAATAGCAATCAGGGGCACCTGGGCGACTCAGTCGGTGAAGCATCCAACTCTTGATTTCAGCTCAAGTCATGATCTCACAGCTCGTGGGGTCGAGCCCCCCATCAGGCTCTGTGCCAATGACTCAGAGCCTAGAGCCTGCTTCGGATTCTGTGTCTCCCCCTCTCTCTGACCCTCCCCTGATCACGCTCTGTCTCTCTCAAAAATAAATAAACGTTTACATTTTTTTTAAAAAAGAAAAGAATCCTTAATTAAAGCTTCTTCAGAAGACAATCAGGGGGTCCATTGTTACAGTTACATGGTTCCTTTTTAGACCTGGTTCTGTGCAGATTCCTGTTATTCAACTTCAATCTCACTTTCCCTGCTATTCAGAGATTCTCTAGGCATCTCCTTTTAACTTACTGGCAAACATTGTATCTTCTCAAGTCCTCATCAGGCCACTAAATGGTGGGCGTGGCAGGTGGCCATTCTCACCTCCTGGTAGTTCTGCCTATGTAGGGGAAAAATTAACCCTTCCCAAAGAGAGGTCTGACCTTTGCCCTGGGAGGCATCCCTAAACCTTTGGAATGTTCTGCCTGATAAGAGTGTCTTGTTTGCCGGGGGGCCTTGGGCCAGGTCAGATAGTCCATGCTAACAGTGTGATTTGTGGTGGGAGTTTTGGACCATGCAGTAGCAGTTAAACCTCCAGAGGAGCTGGAGACTAAGGTCAGCCATGCAGGCATTCAATCGCGTCTACATCTACATGAATGAGCCCCACTAAACATTCTGGACTCAAAGGCTCGTGGGCTCTCCTAGTGGCAATGCCCCATGTGTATATATTGATGCTGTGGGAAGTAAGTTCTCTATACACAACTCCACTTTGAGAAGACACCGGATGCTGATCTGCACTTAAAACTCTTATGGATGTTGCCATATGTTCCTCTTCCCTTTGGGTGATTTTAAAGCTTTTTTTCTTTTTTAAGTTTATTAGTTTATGTGTGCAGAGAGAGAAAGAGAATCCCAAGCAGGCTCTGCACTGCCAGCATGGAGCCTGATAAGGGGCTCGAACCCACAAACTGTGAGATCATGACCTGAGCCGAAACCAAGAGTTGGATGCTTAACCAACTGAGCCACCCAGGTGCCCCTTCCCTTGACTGACTTTAATGTGTATCCTTTTACTATAATACATTATAATTATGAATGTAACAGCTTTCAGTGAGTTTTGTGAGTCCTTCTAGCAAATTATCAAAACTGAGGGTGGTCTGGGGAGCCCCCAAGTTTGCAGCTGATGTTAGACATAATTCCCAAAATTTGCATTGCTTTTGTGTAATCTTCACCCCTTGAGTGTGAGCTGGATTTATTGACTCGTTTATAACAAAATATGACAAAAGTGATGGGATGTCCCTTCTGAGATTAGTTCATAAAGTAGGCTGAAGCTTCCATCTTGGGTGCCCTCTCTCATGTTGCTGGCCCAGGAAGGAAGATGGCTGTCCTGGGCCAGCCCTGTGGAGAGGCCCACGTGGTAAGGGACCAACAACCACCTGAATGAGCTCGGAAGTCTATCTCACCTCAGGTGAGTCTTCAGATGAGACTGTAGCCCTGGCTGACAGTTTGAATGCAATTTCACAAGAGACTTTGAGCCAGAGGTACCCAGCTAAACCATGCCCTGATTCTTGACTCACAGAAACTGTGAGATAATATGTTTGTTGTTTTAAACCACTCTGTTTTGGAGTAACTTCTTATACAGTGGGCTACCATGGAAGGTGATCCGGGGAACCTGTGTATTTAGTATCCACAAATGTTTTTATCTGGAGGTCTTGTTTCTGGGGCCATTCCACTTCTTTGTAGAAGAATTTCCCAATCTCCCAGAATGCTTATGCCTGGCTGCCTGAGTTCAGGGGCCAAAGCTGGAAAAGAGACTGACCTTTCACTAGTTCCCTCCATTTTTAGCCCAAAGGCAAAACCCCGCCCTCAGGTGTGTCTGCTGTACTTAAATCTGGAGCCCTTCTCACATCATCTATCCCAAAAGTTTGTAGCCAGACTACACCCAGGTGGAGAAGGGGCCTGTTGGGTCTAACTACTCTCTATATGGTCTTTTTTTTTTTTTTTCAACGTTTATTTATTTTTGGGACAGAGAGAGACAGAGCATGAACAGGGGAGGGGCAGAGAGAGAGGGAGACACAGAATCGGAAACAGGCTCCAGGCTCTGAGCCATCAGCCCAGAGCCTGACGCGGGGCTCGAACTCCCGGACCGCGAGATCGTGACCTGGCTGAAGTCGGACGCTTAACCGACTGCACCACCCAGGCGCCCCTATATGGTTTTCACCAATTCTTGTTTTCAGCCTTTTAAAGTCACTAGTGCCATTCACATAAATCAATTCCAGAAAGGTTATGGATCTACCATGAAAGACAAAACTATAAAGCTTTTAGGAGATAATATAGAAGATCTTCATGACCTCAGGATAGAGACTTATTTCTTAATCTAGTTTTTTTTTTTTTTAACATTTATTTATTTTTGAGACAGAGAGAGAAAGAGCATGAATGGGGGAGGGTCAGAGAGAGGGAGACACAGAATCTGAAACAGGCTCCAGGCTCTGAGCTGTCAGCACAGAGCCCGACGCGGGGCTCGAACTCACAGACCGCGAGATCATGACCTGAGCCGAAGTCGGCCGCTTAACTGACTGAGCCACCCAGGTGCCCCTCTTAATCTAGTTTCAAAAAGTATCAATTATGAAGGAAAAAAAATGATAAATTGGCCTACGTTAAATATAAGAACTTTTATTCATCCAAAAACAAATGATCAAAATTATCAAAATTAGAAAGACAGATATTTATAACTTATATAACTCGCAAAGGGCTCATAGACTATATAAAGGTATCTTAAAAGTCTGTAAGTAAACAAAGGCAAGCCATTGGGAAAAATGGGCAAAAAATTCTGAATAGGCATTTCATAAATGAGGATGAGGGGTTTTAGAGTGACAGGGGTTCAGAGCCGACAGCCAAGAAAGAATTCTTGAGACATCTTTGGTGCAAAAAAGGTTCTTTTAATAAAGCACAGGGACAGGACCTGTGAGCAGAAAGAGCTTCACTGGGGTTGTGAAGCTTATATACTATGGAGTTGGGGGAGATAAAGTCAAGAGGAAGTTTCTTAAAGGTATTTCCATAGGCTAAAGAAGACTCATAGATTACTGGAGGCCTAGCTATTGTCAAGCTAAGGTTTTTCCCTCTGGCAAAACATTAGCATTAAGACAGTTCCTGGAGATTAGGCTGTTGATAAGATTGCCCTTTTTTTCTTGTAATTTTATTAAGATATTTGTATTCTGATGGAGACTCTTGTCCTGCAGGGCTGTGATCTCTATCAGTTAACCATTGGTTAACCTTTCCTTTGTCTTTGGGCAACCAGGAGTGCCTGAGGAATGTCACACATATCCCACCTGGTGGGGAGGGGGTTGTGGGGTGGGAAAGGTTGGTTTGTGGGGTGTCAGTTTACCATATGCTCCCTCATAAAACACATTTAACAAACATGAAGAACTGCTTAAGATTGTTGGTAATCAGTGAAATGCAAAGAAAATTCTAAGTGAGCTACCACAACGCATCCATTGGGGTACAATGCAAATATCCATCAGCAGAAGCATGGTAAATAAATTATTGTTATGTTCAGACAAGAGAATACTATCCTTCCAAGAAAATGCATAAAGATCCAAGTAACGTAATGCGTGAATCTTTTTTTTTTTTAAGTAGGCTCCATGCCCAACATGGGGCTTGAACTCACAACCCTGAGATCGAGAGCTGCATGTGGGGCGCCTGGGTGGCTCTGTTGGTTAAGCATCCAACTTCAGGTCAGGTCATGATCTCGCGGTCTGTGAGTTCAAGCCCTGCATCACGTTCTGCTGCTTTGGATTCTGTGTCTTCCTCGCTCTCTGCCCCTCCCCCACTCATGCTCTCTCTCTGTCTCTCAAAAATGAATAAACATTAAAAAAAATTTTTTTTAATAAAAAGAGTTGCATGCTCTGCCAACTGAACCAGCCAGCCACCCCTATAATGGATGAATCTTGAAACACATTTTTAAAAATATGCATTTATTTTTTAAATATTTATTTATTTTTGAGAGAGGGACAGAATGTGAGTGGGGGAGGGGCAGAGAGAGAGGGAGACACAGAATCCAAAGCAGGCTCCAGGCTCTGAGCTGTCCACTCAGAGCTTGACACAGGACTCAAACTCACGAACAATGAGATCATGACCTGAGCCAAAGTCGGACACCCAACTAACTGAGCCACCCAGGTGCTCCAAAACACATTTTTAAATAAACAAAGCAAGTTACAAAAAAATATAGTGTGAGTCTATTTATATAAAGTCTAAAATCAGGGGCACCTAAGTGGCTCAGTTGGTTGAGCATCTGATTCTGGATTTCAGCTCAGGTCATAATCTTAGGGTTCATGAGATCAAGCCCAAGTTGGGCTCCAGGCTCACAGGGCAGAGCCTGCTTGGGATTCTCTCTCTCCCTCTCTCTCTGCCCCTCCCTGAGCTCCTGCTCTCTCTCTCTCAAAAATAAAATTTTTTTAAAAGCTTAAAATCAAGCAAAACCAGGAATATATATGTATATATATAAGACATATATAGTTATATATATAAAGTATATAATTACCATAAAAGTAAGGCTAGTGGTTATCAGGAAGGAATGCTAGTAATGTTGCATTTCCTGACTTGGGTAGTGTTTAGTGAGTATGTGCCTCATAATGATTGGTTATTTTGTAATTCATACTTCAGGTATTTTTCTGTATATCTTTTATATTTAGTAATCAAGAAATTTAATTAGTGGCACCTGGGTGGCCCAGTTGGGTAAGCAACTGACTGTTGATTTCGGCTCAGGTCATGATCTCACAGTTTGTGAGATATTGGGCTCCTCACTGACCGGATGTAGCCTGCTTGAGATTCTCTCCACCCCACTCCCCATCTCTGCCCCTACCTTGCTTATGCTCTCTTTCTCTTTCTCTCTCAAAATAAATTTTTAATTTAAAAAAAAAGAATGAAACTTCATTCTTCAAAGTTTCATTCTCTTTTTTTTTTTTGTCTTCTCTATATTTTTTGCTGTTATTGTTACTGTAGTTCTGCTATCTAAAATACCCTGTTTTGGGCCTCCCAGCTGGCTCAGTCAATAAGACATGTGACTCTTGATCTCAGGGCCATGAGTTCAAGCCCCACATTGGGCATAGAGCTTACTTCTTCTGGCTTAAAACTGTCTGTAACCTTTATATGTGAAAGATAGTTTGGCCGAATAAAAAACACTGTATAATTGGAGAATGCTGGTGGACACCAAGTGATCAAGGTTAACATCACCAGTAAGAAACAGACACATCACATTGTACCTGTGATGTGATGCACTGAGCAGGGCACCTTGTGGCATTCTTCCCACTAGTTCAGAACCTTAGTAATCATGAAAAACATCACAAAACTGTGGGATGATTATCCCAATTGCAGGAGTCTATGAAATAACTCATCAGTGTTCTTCAAAAGTGTCAAGGACACTTTGTAGTCACTAAATACTTTCTGTGTTCATTATTTTTTAACAGTTGTCAAGGATTTCACAGTATGGCTGTTCTGTAGTTTATTTAACCAGTTTTGCATTAACACACATTTTGGATATTGCCAGCTTTTCTTTTTTCTTTTTTTTTTTTTTAATTTTTTTTTTTTCAACGTTTATTTATTTTTGGGACAGAGAGAGACAGAGCATGAACGGGGGAGGGGCAGAGAGAGAGGGAGACACAGAATCGGAAACAGGCTCCAGGCTCTGAGCCATCAGCCCAGAGCCCGACGCGGGGCTCGAACTCACGGACCGCGAGATCGTGACCTGGCTGAAGTTGGACGCTTAACCGACTGCGCCACCCAGGCGCCCCTATTGCCAGCTTTTCAATGTTACAAACAATACTTCTGTGAACATCATTGTACATGGATCATTGGGTTTTTGTGCAAATAAATCTATAGAGTTCATTCTTGGATCAAAGTGTACATGCATTCAAAAAAATTTTTATATGTATTATCAAATTGCCTTCTCAGGGGTGTCTGGCTGGCTCAGGCAGTAAAGCATGTGACTCTTGATCTTGGGGTTGTGAGTTCGAGCCCGTGGTGGGTGTAGAGATTACCTTAAAAAAAAGATATTAAAAAAAAATTGCCTTCTCAAAAGGCTATCATAATTTATAGTACTTTTTTTCTCCATCTGTGCCCTCAACACTCCAAAAGTTCCTTTTCTTTCATATTTTCTGCAACACTGAGCATTATCAATTATTTTTTTTAATTTTTAAACTGACTTTTAAGTGTTTATTCATTTAGTTTGAGACAGAGAGTGCGTGAGTGGACAGAGGGTCAGAGAGAAACGAGAGAGAGAATTTCAAACAGGCTCCACACTGCCAGTGCAGAGCCCAACGCCAGGGTTGAACCCACAAACCATGAGATCATACCCCAGCTGAAATCAGGAGTTGGACGCTTAACAAACTAAGCAACCCAGACGCCATAAAGTTTGTGTATTTATTTTGAGACAGAGAGAGGGAGGGAGTGCACGAGTGAGAGAGGGGCAGAGAGAGAAGGAGAGAGAATCCCAAGCAGACCCCATGCTGTCAGTGCAGAGCCTGACTTGGGGCTCAAATCCATAAACTGTGAGACCATGACCTGAGACAAAATCAAGAGTCAGACACTTAACTGACTGAATCACCCAGGCACCCCTCCATTATTTTTATAGTGACCAATCTGACTGAATGAAAAGTGATGCATCGGAAAGAGGATTCTGGGAAGATGGCAGCATACAAAACACCAGGAATCTGTCTCCCCACCTAGACTACAATTTTACTGGCAAAATATGTCTGGTGTAGCTATTTTGGAGCTCTAGAGTCCATTGCAAGGCTTGCAACTTCCAAGGGAAGTCTTGAACAGTAAATCGTGGTTAATTTTGGTCAGTTTAAGCTCCTAGCTAAGCAGCAGCTACCTGTCCCCTACATCCCAGCCCCATGGCAGACAACTGTACATATGTTCCAGGAGCAGCTTGCATGTGCCTTGTGGGAGCCAGGGTGTGCAATAAAGACCATGTCCTCTAGTAATGGGGGCATCTGTGCTCTGATCGATGGTTGCTACTTTTAATCATGAAAGTGCAGACACAGAGGTAGGCAGCCATTATTATACCCCCCCCCCCCCCCCCACCATGGTTACACTCCTCTCCAGTTCTGGTTGAAGTGACTTCCAGAGGGTTTAAAAGGCTCATGCCTTTACAAAAAAATTTTTTTAAGTTTTTAATTTATTTATTTTGAGAGAGAGAGAGAGGAAGAACATGAGCAGGGGAGAGGCAGAGAGAGGGAAAGAGAGAATCCCCAAGCAGACACTGTGCTGTCAGCATGGAGCCTGACACAGGCTCAAACTCATAAACCATGGGATCATGACCTGAACCAAAGTCAAGAGTCATGTGCTTAACTGACTGAGCCACTGTGACATCTCTGATGCCTTTAAAAAAAATCTCTATTTTTCTTTTTTTTTTTTCTCTCTCTTTTAAGACCAGGGAGAGAAAAGAATTGGTGAACTTGAAGATAGGACAGTGGAAATTATCCCTTCTGAGGAACAGGGAAAGAAAAAAGAAAACTGATATTTGAGGACATTTAAGGATCAGGACGTTCCAAAGCAACAACACACATGAGGGAATTTATAAAGTCATTATGCATGCCCAGGGTGGTTCAGAAATTAGTACGTACCAGGCACTGTTCTGTGCACTTTATGTATATCAGTTTGCATATTCTTTACAACAATCCTATCAGATAGTAAGATTACTGTGCCCATTTTTGACATGGAAAACAGACAGAAATAATAAATAAGCTTGCTTGAGGTCACATAGCCATAAGGGACAATCAAAATTTACTCCTGGAAGTTTGTCTTAACCACAAAGCTTACTATCTGCCTCCCTCTGTATACTATGGTAAGAAGTTTAGCTTTCCATTATAGGTAACAAAGAGCCAATGACAATTTGTAAAAAAATCGTTTAATGTTTATTTGAGACAGGCAGAAACAGAGGACCATTGGGGGAGGGGCAGAGAGAGAGGGAGACACAGAATGTGAAGCAGGCTCCAGGCTCCAAGCTGTCAGCACAGAGCCTGACGTGGGGCTCGAACCCACAGACCGTGAGATCATGACCTGAGCCGAAGTCAGATGCTTAACCGACTGAGCCACCCAGGCACCTGGAGCCAATGAAGATTTTTAAAGAAAAATTTAAAGAAGATGTAGAACGGAGTGACATATTAGGTTAATTTTGGAGGGAAGATTACTCTGGTAGCAGCTTTGAGGGTGAAGTAGTAGGAAAAGAATGGCTATAAGGAGAAGAGGGAAGAGCCTGTTCCTGTTTTTCAGAGATGAGGAAGACCTGAACTCATAAGTGTAAGACAGTGAATGCAGAGGAGATTGGGATTCAGTCGACATTTCCAAAGTACATGAGTACAATTGGGTGGTCTTTTGGACACAGGATTAGGGAGGTGTCGAGGACAAGTTAAGTACAAGAATCTTGCAGAACATCCAGTGGAGTTGTCCATGGACTACTGGGGGGAGAGTTCTAGCTAAAGATACAGATTAGTGAGTTGTTCAGTTTATTGGTGGTAATTGATGCCTATGGGAACGGATGGCTCAGGTAAAACAACCCAACAGAGCCTTAGGGAACACCAGCATGTAAGTAACAGGCAGGAGAGAAATAGCCCATAAAAATATAGATAAAAACTGGTAAAACAGGTAGGAAGATAATTAACATAGAAAATAGAAAGCAATAAATACCATTAAAAAAACATACAAACAAGGTAATGAGGGAGCTCAGAGGAGGATTACAGCTTAATCTTTCTGAGCCTCTGTTAAATCGTCTGTAAAATCAGGTTGGACTAAGTGGCCCCTGAAGTCTCTTCTGTCTCTAAACCTCTGAATCTATTCAGTGTCCAGTCACATGCCCACTAACACGGTAGATGGTATGAGAAGACACAAGGCACAACCCTTGCTGTGGAGGAGTTTTCAATCTACTGGATTGAAACACACCAAAAGCCGCTGGAGATAGAGATCATTTATAATTAAGGGGTGAATTTGTGGCATAGCCTGTGGGCTGAAAATCCAGTAAAGGAAGAGAGTACCATAGTATGTGTATGGAAGCTTACTGGATTTAGGTAGAGAAGAGAAGAGCCTGGGCAGAAATAAAGAAGTGAATTCACTGACCTCGATGAATTTGAAGATCTCAGTCGGGAACACATGGGAGTTAGGGTTTTGGACAGGTAGGGTAAGGCAGGTTGTGGTGGTTCTTATACACCAGAGAATGGGGTTGGAATTGAATGGTGGCAGGGGGGAGCTTCTTGGGCAGGGTTGTGACATATTTAAGATACAAGACGTAGGTAGTTTGAGCTCAGCTATTTTTACTACACCAAATGTCTGCTGCTATTACACTTCTTCCCATTGCCAATTCCAGACCACGCTGTGGTGTGCTGCCCAGCGCACGCCCAGATAGGTCTGAAGCACTCTAGCTTCTTGGTGAGTAGACACCTGACAACTCTCAGCTAAGTCCCTCTCTGGAACTTGCCCTTGGCTGAAGAGAGCCACCTCGTCCCAATGTCATGCCGCCTCACCAGCTGCATCCCACATTCAATAGCTGGTTGACAGGGTTTAACAGAGGCCCATCTGACCCTCCCGCCCCCCCCCCCCCCCCACCCAGTTGCAGAAAGACTCCACAGCGTCCTCTCCGCTCCAGACCTCCCAGAAGGCAACTGAGGCTTTGGGGGCAACTGCATCACAGTTCAACTTCTCTTGCCTAATCCTTCTTCCTTCATTCCCCCAAAGGTGCCCATGCCAAGGACACTTCCTGATAAACGCCCTGCATGCTAATTTCCATTTCAGATTTTTCTCCTGGGAAACCAAACTGCAACACACACGATAATTACATTTTCACGCAGCTTTTCATCTATACTGCTTACCAATTTAAGTGCAAAGAAATTTTGTAAGCCCAGATTTTGGTTTGAGCAGTTTTCCTCAACGACCTTGATGTTCGCAGTTTAGAACACCAGAGCTAATCTTTGACAAAGCAGGAAAGAATATCCAATGGAATAAAGACAGTCTCTTCAGCAAGAAGTGCTGGGAAAACTGGACAGTGACATGCAGAAGAATGAACCTGGACCGCTTTCTTACACCATGCACAAAAATAAACTCAAAATGGATGAAAGACCTAAATGTAAGACAGGAAGCCATCAAAATCCTCGAGGAGAAAGCAGGCAAAAACCTCTTTGATCTTGGCCACGGCAACCTCTTACTCAACACGTCTCCGGAGGCAAGGGAAACAAAAGCGAAAATGAACTACCGGGACATCAAAATAAAAAGCTTCTGCACAGCGAAGGAAACAATCAGCAAAACTAAAAAGCAACCAACAGAATGGGAGAAGATGTTGGCAAATGACATATCAGAGAAAGGGTTAGTGTCCAAAATCTATAAAGAATTTATCAAACTCAACACCCAAAAACAAATAATCCAGTGAAGAAATGGGCAAAAGACATGAATAGACACTTCTCCAAAGAAGACAGCTGGATGGTGAACACATGAAAAAATGCTCAACATCACTCATCATCAGGGAAATACAAATCAAAACCACAATGAGATACCACCGTACACCTGTCAGAATGGCTAACATCAACAACTCAGGCAACAACAGATGTTGGCAAGGATGTGGAGAAAGAGGATCTCTCTTGCACTGCTGGTGAGAAGGCAAGCTGGTGCAGCCACTCTGGAAAACTGTATGGAGGTTCCTCAAAAAACTAAAAATAGAACTACCCTAAGACCCAGCAATTGCACTACTAGGCATTTATCCATGGGATACGGGTGTGCTGTTTTGAAGGGACACATGCACCCCCATGTTTATAGCAGCACTATCAACAACAGCCAAAGTATGGAAAGAGCCCAGATGTCCATCAATGGATGAATGGATAAAGAAAATGTGGTATATATACACGATGGAGTATTACTCGGCAATCAAAAAGAATGAAATCTTGCCATTTGCAACTACATGGATGGAACTGGAGGGTATTATGCTAAGTGATATTAGTCAGTCAGAGAAAGACAAAAATCATATGACTTCACTCCTATGAGGACTTTAAGAGATAAAACAGATGAACCTAAGGGAAGGGAAACAAAAATAATATAACAACAGGGAGGGGGACAAAACAGAAGAGACTCATAAATATGGAGAACAGTCTGAGGGTTATGGGAGGGAGTGTGGGAGGGGGGATGGGCTAAATGGGTAAGGGACATTAAGGAATCTACTCCTGAAATCATTGCTGCACTATATGCTAACTAATTTGAATGTAAATCTAAAAAACATAAAAAATAAAACAAGTTAATTAAAAAAAAAAAAAAACACCGAGAGCCACCTTTTATACAACGTGCAATTGTAAGATCACATACCCCTTTGGCAGTATACCCCAGTTCGGTTTGTGAGGGGAGTATAGCCACAAACAGCTAAGCGCACATGATGAATACCGAACACAGTGAAGTGATGAGTTAGTGGTAACCATGTCTTGGCAGGATATACTCTTGGCTAATGGAGCACATCGCTGGGCGCCTTGTACAGTAATACACCTGGAGGTCACAGGTGTCATGCAGAGGTGGTCAGTCCATAGCTGGAAATTTTACAAAGTGTTGTTTCAGGTCACAAAGGAACTGTGACCCCATTTGAGTTTTTTCTTTTTTACAGATTTTGCACCTAGCACCACATTAAAAAAAAAAAAAAAAAAAAAAAAAATATATATATATATATATATATATATATATATATATATACACCAACCATTATACTATCAGATGCCTCTCAGCTAAGCACATTACTCTCCTTTAGTTTTTAAGCACCAGGAGCAAAGTTCGGAAATTTGAAACTTGCAATAAGAACGGGCAACAAGATATTGTCATTCAAAGATTGGTGGTAAAGTGGTTAGCAATGTTAGAATGGTTGCCTTGAAGCGTCCGTAGCATCCAATTGCCCGTGCAAAATATCTTGCTAAGACAGTGATGGGTCTGGCAGCTTTTGAGGGAAGGAACTGCTGTGGAAAAGGGATTGGAGAGACTGAGCATCTATATTGCTGATGGCCTACGTCACTTTTTTGTCCTTACGATGCCTTGTTTTTCAAACGTCCCTTCCTTTACAAGATGAATAGATGTAGTTTAGAAACAAGTAACATTCACTGCCCAGGAAAACTGTCAAGTTTTTAACTCTGAAGTAGGTAGACTTACACTGCACTCTTTATAACACATACAAATTCTGCAACGGGAAACATGTATTGAAAATGCAGCGCCTGCAATTGACATATTGCCAAAGAATAAATTATATCCTGTGCTATCATTGTGTATTCAGCAATAATGAATACTAGGAGGAAATAGCAAAGTAGTAATTATACCAATTACAATTGATTAGTTGGTATTAACATAAAAAGATACACTCATTTTATTATTCTCTCTTATGTCACAAGAAGGCTGTGATGTATTAAGATATCTGGTTCCTCTCTAAATTTCCTTTCTTTTAAATGTTTCTTTTTTTTTAAGTTTATTTATTTTGAGAGAGAGAGGGGTGGGGCAGAGAGACAGAGGGAGAGAGAGAATCCCAAGCAGGCTCTGAACCGCCAGATCATGACAGAATGATCCTGACCTGAGCCGAAATCAAGAGTCCAGCGCTTAACTGCCTGAACCACACAGGCGTCCATTTTTTTTTTGTTTATTTATTTATTTTGAGAGAGAGAGAAAAAATAAAACATATGAGTGGGGGAGGGGCAGGGGAGAAAACAGAGCGAGAATCCCAAGCAAGCTCCACACCAGCAGTGTGGACCCCTATGCAGAGATTGAACACATGAACTGTGAGATCATGATCTGAGCCAAAGTCAAACACTTAACCGACTGAGCTACTCAGGTGCCCCTAAAATTTCTTTTTTTTTTTTAAGATTTTAATTTAATTTAATTTAATTTAATTTAATTTAATTTAATTTAATTTAATTTAATTGTTTTAAGTTTATTTATTCATTTTGAGAAGATAGCAAGCCGGGTAGGGGCAGAGAAAGAGAGAGAGGGAGAGAGAGAGAATCCCAAGTAGGTTCTGCAGAGTCAGCACAGAGCCTGATGTGCGGCTCAAAGTCACAAAACTGTGAGATCATGACCTGAGCCGAAATCAAGAGTTGGATGCTTAACCAACTGACTGAGCCACCCAGGCACCCCAAAAAGATTTTATTTTTAAGTAATCTCTACACATAACAGGGGGCTCGAACTTACAACCCCAAGATCAAGAGTCATGTGCTCTACTGACTGAGCCAGCCAGGCACCCTTAAATTTCTTTTTATAATTGATTAAATTCAGGGAATTTAGAAGCATACTGGGAATTTGTATTGTTACCCATGATGAAAATTTCTTTAGTGGGGCTAAATTGATTAAGCGTCTGACTTTGGCTCAGGTCACGATCTCATAGTGCATGAGTTGGAGCCCCGGTTGGGCTCTGTGCTGACAGCTCAGAGCCTGGAGCCTGCTTCAGATTCTGTCTCCCTCTCTGCCCCTCCCCTGCTCATGCTCGCTCTCTCTCTCTCTCTCTCTCAAAAATAAATAAATATAAAAAAAAGAAAATTTCCTTAGTTATACTACAATTTTCATTGTTTTATGCTACTATGATTTCTAATTTTCTGTTTTTCCTGTGCTATTGTAATACTAGCACTTCATTTTTTTGCATTTTTTATAGAACAAAATAATGCAAAAGGACTAATAAATGGGGTACATCAATATCTACTATTGTTTATTTTTTGTTAGAAATGGAGATTAATGGTGGCGAAGTAATTGCTACTTTATATACAGTAGGACTCTGTTTCTTTGCAGGTCTCCAGGGTGAATTTGACAGTTTAGCAGGCTAAGTTGATCATCTTTTATTTTTCTGGTGGGTTGGGCACCCTTTATAGTTTGAACAATGAAAGCAAAATCTATGTGAGATTAAATTTAACCTCTGGGAAAAAACAGAAGAATTCTTCCATATGTGAAACATCAGAGTAAATTAACTATCTCCATTTTCTCATGTCATGGAATGGAGAGCAGACAGGTCGTATGAATTGCTGCATGAGCAATTTATTTGACTTTTTAATGACCTTGTACCCGCTATGGTCAAACAAGAATACTACAAGAAATAGGCAGTTTCTTTTTTAAAAGGAGGAGAGAATAACACAATGTGGACTGAAGGGGAGACCTTCAAACTTAGTGAAAAGCACAAGACATAAAATAAGGCAGAGGACATGGAAGGGTGGTGAAGCAGGTGTCCTCAGGGCCATTTTTAGTGAGCAGTTCAAATTTAATTACAATTGTCAGCAAAAGCCTAACATACACGGTCATTAACAAAATTCAGTTTAAGAAAGCTACTTTCTAAGCTGTACACACATCTTATTGAAAGGATTTGATTGTATAGTAGGGGAAGGGAACACTGATGAAAGGTAAAGCTGAACTTTTAACTGTCCTAATTATGTAACCTTAAACTCATACCCAAATTACTTGACCAAAAACTTTCAAGATTTGGAGAGAGAAACTTATCTTAGGGTTTTAACACCTCCCCTTCTCCTACTATATTTAAAACATTTCTTTTCACTTACTGAAATATAATGGAACATTAGAGTACTTCCCATTTCATTTCTAAGTTTTGCATAATGAGATTATGTATTCACGTGAACAAAATTTCGTTATAGCAAGATGTTAATAACTATTTTAAAGGCATTTCTAGGGGCACCTGGCTGGCTCAGTCAGTGGAGCGTGTGATCTCGGCGTTGTGAGTTCAAGCCCCACATTGGGTGTAGAGATTACTTTGAAAAAAAAAATCTTAAAAAAAAAAGGCATTTTTATTTGTATCAAATTGTATATAAACTAATATTACTAGTGTACTTCTTTTTATTCTCTTCAGTTGGTTTGACCTTCTCTTGTAATTAATACTTTTATGATGGTACAAAATCAGATTTGGGAAACCAAAGTTTAACAGAAAGTAAGTCATAATGTTGCAGTTGATATTAATGGTGTCTAATGTAGAGTAAAATCTCATTTTAGTGAATATGAATTGCTATGTTGTATCCAAATCTCATTAAAATGGAAATTTACTGCTACTGAGCGTAGACAATTTAATCATGTAAGTAAAATACAAAGCATATTGTTCACATCACTATCAGCACAGCGTTCCCCTTTTTCCTTGTCTATGTGCCACCCTTTCTTCTAATGTTAGCTTGACAGTAATTTATGGTGTGATGTTAGATAAGTCCTCACTATCCAGGTGTAAGATTCCTGGCTGGTGAACGTGGAAATTAAGGGCATGACTCACAAGTTGCATACATCACTTCAGGCTCTATCTCACTGAACACAACCTAGTCACATGGGGTATGCACATGATTGGATGGGAAACTAGGAAATTAGTTTTTAGCTGAGCAGCCATGTGCCCAGCTAAAACTTCTATTATTATACAAGGGGATAACATATGTTAGAGGGACAAGTGGTGGCCCTGCTACAATAAGTCACTGAGAGAGTATGCTCTGAATTTACCCTCCTTCCTTCTCAAAAGACATGTAAGAATCCAACCAAGTAAGGGTACCTCAGTGGCTCAGTGAGCATCTGACTCGACGTCGGCTCATGTCATGATCTCAAGGTCGTGAGATTGAGCCCCACGTGCGGCTCCATACTGGGGCTTCAAGCCTGCCTAAGGTTCTCTCTCTCTCTCTTCCTCTGCCCCTCCCCCATGCGTGCGCGCACGCGCTCTCTCTCTCTCACAAAACAAAAAAAACTACCCAAGTAAGATAGACATTATAGGGAGAATCTTGAATCTGTATAACATATTTAAAAAGACACTTATCGGGCGCCTGGTTGACTCAGTTAAGTGTCCGACTCTTGAGTTTAGCATGATCTCACATTCCTGCCAAGTGTGCAGTACTAGCCTGCATCCTAGCCTTGCCAGAACCCCCAACAATGCTAAGCCCTCTGTTTCCCAGGATTCACTTACAACCTTGTTCCCTAATTTCCCCAGAATAGACTTTTTGTAGCTGTCAGCGAAGCCGTGACCAGAACAAGACCCAGAGATTGTTTAGTTTATTTTCTCTCAGGGGCCTTCAACCAATGGCTGAAATATTGCCTTCTGCTATAGACTGAATATCTGTGTCCCCTCTCCCGTCCACAAATTCGTATGTTGAAATCTAATACCCAATATGATGGTATTCGGATGTGGGAGCCTTTGGAAGGTGATTAGGTCCTGGGGGGTAGAACAGGAACAGGATTAGTGCCCTTGTGAAAGAGACCCCAGAGAGTTTCCCCCATCTTCTGCCATATGATGACACATTGAGAAGACGGGCTCTCAGTAGATACCAAATCTGCTGATGTCTTGGATTTCCCAGTCTTTTCTGGCTTATTCTCTCCATCTAAAGAGGAGCTTCCTCTGTACAACAGGAGGTAAAGCCAAGGCAACTCCAGACTTCCCACTTCTCCACCTTCCCTCCTGTAAGAACCCTTGGGATTACGTTGGGCCACCCAGATTAATCCAGGATAATTTCCCCATCTCATGAACCTTAATTAAATTACATCTGCATAATTCCTTTTGCCAAGGAAAGTAACACATTTACAGGTTCCAGGGATTTTGATCCGAACATGTGAGGGCCATTATTCAGCTTACTATAAAGATCTAGTGTAAAGAAATATGAAAGGTAATTAATATAAATACTGAGAAGCAAGCACCACCTAGCTCTGTACAGAGAAGGTGTCTAGAAGACAGCCGTTTTGGGGCACCCGCGTGGCTCAGTCGATTAAGCGTCCGACTTCGGCTCAGGTCATGATCTCACAGTTCGTGGGTTTGAGCCCCACATCGGGCTCTGTACTGACAGCTCAGAGCCTGGAGCCTGTTTCAGTTTCTGTGTCTCCCTCTCTCTCTGCCCCTGCCCCCCTCTGTCTCTCTGTCAAAAATAAAACAAACATTAAAAACAATTTTTTTAGAAGACAGCCGTCTTCTCACTGTGTCAGATGGCAGAAGAGGGAAGGAACTCTCTGGGGTCTTTTTTACAAGGGCACTAATCAGAAGAGTACATCCACCAGCAGCTCCTTCAGAAAGGATACTCAGGTAGTAGGTGTTTTTGAGATCTCACGTGACTGAAAGTCTTTATTCTATCCTCAACTTAACTAATAATTTGACTAGGTATAGAATTATAGGTTAGAAAATTTTCTTAAGAATTCTAAAGGCACTGCTCCTTTCGTTCTAGCTTCCAGAGTTGATGCTGAGAAGCCTGAAGATGTTTTGATTCTAGATTTTTTTTCAAGGTTGTTTCTGTATTCTCTTTCATCAGGAAGTGTCCTCATATCCTTTGTTATAAACATTTAAGAATGGCCCACGCCATTCTTAATGGGCTCCTGGGTGGCTGGTTAAGTGTCCTACTCCGGCTCAGGTCATAATCTCATGGTTTGTGAGTTCAAGCCCCGTGGGCTCTGTGGTGACAGCTCGGAGCCTGGAGCCTGCTTTGGATTCTGTGTCTCCTTCTCTCTCTGCCCCTCCCCCACTTATGCTCTGTCTCTCTTGATCAAAAATAAATGTAAAAAAAAAAAAATTAAAAAAAAAAAGAAAAAAAGAATGGCTCACTGGCATCATCTTGAGGATGCCTGAGATCACACCCAGATACTTGCCAGGGCCCTCCTGGGTTCATGGCAAAGAGCTCAAAAACAAATGCACCACCATCCCCATCTTTGGTCCGGAGGACACCACAAATGTTGTTCTAGTGAGCATTATTGATTCTCGATTCTTGATATGCTTCTCCAAGATCTTGCACAATCTTTTTTGTCCATGGTGTTCTGACACTTCATAAATAATATGCTTGGAAGTTTGTTTATTCTTATCTGTTGTTCTGGGACCTTGAAATCTGGAAACTCATACCATTCAGTTCTGGAAAATTCTGATTTATTTTTCTGATGATTTCCTCCTTCCGTTTTTTTTTTTGTTTTTGTTTTAATCTCAAAAATATTTGGATATTGATCTTCCCAATTAGTCTTATTTTTTCCCTCTATTTTCTATTTTTGCATTTTTGGCTACACTTTCTGGGAGAGTTTGTCAACTTTTACATTCCTAACAGATCTATTGAATTTTAATTTCTGCTACCATGCTTTTTAATTCCTAGGAGCTGTTTTGTTTTCTAGGTGTTCCTTAACAAAACAGTATCTTTTTTTTTTTTTATCTTCTTACTTCTCTGAGGATATATTTTTCTTCTTTTTTTTTTTAATTTTTTTTTTTTTTACGTTTATTTATTTTTGAGACAGAGAGAGACAGAGCATGAATGGGGGAGGGTCAGAGAGAGGGAGACACAGAGTCCGAAACAGGCTCCAGGCTCTGAGCTGTCGGCACAGAGCCCAACACGGGGCTTGAACTCACAGACCCTGAGATCATGACCTGAGCCAAAGTCGGATGCTCAACCGACTGAGCCACCCAGGCGGCCCGTTGGCTGGGTCATGTGTTAAAAAACTGTCAATTTCAACAACTTCAGGGTTTTTTTCTCTTGGGCTAGTCAGGTTCTCCAAATAGTTTCTATTTCGTGCTGAGAGAGGGCCGAGAGCAGGGGACGGCGTGACGGGTAACAGCCTTGTGTATCCACTGACATAATGCCTGTTTTCAACTGAACTGTGGCTCTTTCTTGTAACATAACCTCTTTTATTCTCCTAGGGCTGCTGTGAGAACATACCACACACTGAGTGTCTTAAAACAACAGAAACTTACTGTCTTACAGTTCTGGGGCCTAGAAGTTTGAAGTCAAGGTGTCATCAAGGCCACGCTCTTTCCGAAGGCTCTAGGAAGAATACATCCTCCCAGTTTCTGGTGGTTGCCAGCGATCCCTGATATTCCTGGGCTTGTAGACTCATCACTGTAATCTGTCTTTACGTGGTGTTGCTCTCTTGGTCTGTCTTCACAATGCCTTCCGTGTGTGTGTGTGTGTGTGTGTATGTGTGTGTGTGTGTGTGTGTGTGTGTGTATGTGTCTTCCCTTCTTCTCAGGACAGCACCAGAATGGACTTAGGGCCCATCCTCTCTGTGGGTACCTACTTTGCTCTGCCCCATCTAATGACTTTAGGACTGAAGTTGGAAAGGGAGTGGGAGGGATATTAAAGCATGTCTAAGTTTAGAAAAACCAAATATGTCTACAAATTCAACATTATTCCCAACTGAGATGGAATCTAATTCCTCTCCCTTGAATACGGCCTGGCTTTACTGCCTTGCTTCGAACAAACACAACAGGTCAGAAGTAACAGTGTGACTTCTGGGGCCAAGTCATAGAAAGTAATACATCTTATGTTGGACTCTCTGACATATACCTTTGGAGGAGCTGTCACGTAAGAAGTCTGGCTACCCTGAAGCCTCCATGCGAGAGAAACCACATAGACAGAGAGAGAGGTGCCCAAGGATTCCTGAAAGTCCCAGTCAGCTGTCAGTTGTTTGATTCTTCCCAGCCCATGTGTCAGATACAAGTGAATCTATTGAGAAAACACTAGTCCCGGACACCCTCTGACCACAACTGTAAGAAAATCCTTAAGTACTTTCTACCTAAGCCCAGTAAATCCCCAGAACTGTGATATCATAAATGCTTGTCTGGGGTGGCAGTAATACTGGATTTGAACAAACGGCAGAAAGGAAGAGGGGTAGGAGGAGTAAAGGAATAAAAAAAAAGTGTAGAAGCAGACTCCACACTGACAGCAGTGAGCCCGATGTGGGGCTTGAATTCATGAACCATGAGATCATGACCTGAGCCAAAGTCAGACGCTCAACTGACTGAGCCACCCAGGCGCCCCTAAAAAAAAAAAATATATATATATATATATATATATGTATATTAATTTTTTTTCTTTTTTTATTTATTCATTCTGAAAGAGAGAGAACAGGAGCAGGGGAGGGATGGAAAGAGAGGGAGAGAATCCCAAGCAGTCTCTACAGTGACAGTGAGTAGCCTGATGCAGGGCTCAAACTCATGAACCTCTGAGATCATGACCTGAGCAGAGATCAAGAGTTGGATGCTTAACCAACTAAGCCATCCAGGCACCCCCACTAAAATAAATTTTTTAAAGATTTTAAGTTATCTCTACACCCAACATGGGACTTGAACTCACAACCCTAAGATCGAGTGTTGCACACTCTACCAACTGAGCCAGCCAGGTACCTCTGTGATTAAAATATTTAAGACAATTTACAAACATGTCTGTGAAATTGATGGTAACTGAAAGTTGTCTTTCATATGGGCTAGGAAGCTCCATTTCTCTTAAAGTTGATAAAGGGTTAACTATCTCACACTTTTCTCTGCTTATTATTTTCCCTTGTAGGATGATAACCAAAGAGATCTCAATCTGCATTGTATACTGTTTGACAAACACTCTAAAAATCAAGTGTTTTGTTGCATGTAGTGTTACAATCTTCAGGAAAAAGTACCTGGTTATTTTATCCTGAAGGCTTAAGTTAGGATGGTTTATGTGGTGATAAAAAAAATCCAATTCAAACTGACTTGTAAAACAGTTAAGTTCACTGGCTCACATATTGACCTAGTGGTGGGGCTAGTGACCTCGCTCAGTTTATCCAATGTCCTGCAGACTTGTTTTCTCTTAGCTTTGCTGGAGGCATCCTCAAACTGTGTAGTTATTTATGAATGAGAGGAATCTCAATTAATGGGACAAGCTTTATGAGTATGATCAATCTAGAGAAAGAGAACTATCAATCTTAATTTACAGATTTGTCATTGAGCTGCTTTCTGTGGAGTAATGCACTCTGAACCCGGCACACCAAACTCACCTTGGCCGAGGAAACATGCAAGCTCTGTAAGCTGGTCACTATACTAGACTGGGATTTACTAGCAAAATAGCGAAAAAGGGAATACCACTGGACAGAGGAGTGTGGTGAGAGACCAGGATTACCTAAAGTCTAGTCTCTCAGGCAGGGAACAGCAGAAGATACAATTTCTTGGGGCTGAGAAGGTGAAGCAAATTGGATTAGGCATTAGTGGAATGAATTTTCCAGTGGAGCAAGAATGTAATTAAAAAAAAAAAATAAAAGATGGAAATATTTGGTGTCACAAGTCACTTCAAGTTATGACCATAAACCAGTAACCCTCTGCTCCCAAGATGTATTCTCTCTCCACCATTAAGAAAAACCTGAGAAACACTGGGGCACCTGGCTGGCTGCACGGACTGGTGCAGCATGCGACTCAATCTCAGGGTCATGTGTTGAAGCCCCACATTGGGTGTGGAGCCTACTTAAGAAACAAAAAGGGGGAAGTGCCTGGGTGGCTCAGTCAGTTAAGCATCCCACTTTTGATCAGGGCTCTTAGGTCATGATCTCAGTTTGTGAGATCGAGCCCCGCATTAAGGCTTTAGTGAGCGCAGTGTGGAGCCTGCTTGGGGTTCTCTCTCTGCCCCTCTCCCTTGCACGCTTGTGTGTTCTCAAAATAAATTAAAAAACCCAAAAACTTGAGAAACATTGTTTTAAAACTCCCAACTTACCGCCTCCTCCAATAATGGGCTTTGCTGCTGTTTACCTTTTATTTCAGAATCACAATAAACTCAACGCTGCATTACAGCTCGACGTGGGATAAGAAGACCCTGGAACCCAAAGAACAGCGGTGAGATTACGGGAGGCTACAAGCAGATGTGCCGCAAAGATTTTCTCCTGAATCAGGAAGTCATCTTTTATACTCGTCAATTCCTTACAAGTGGAGGGTTAGAACACAACTCTGGAGCTACACTACTGGATCAAACACCTGGATGACTTTCTAGCTCTAGAACTTCGACAAGTTTCTTCATCAGCACCCACTATAAGTCTGTGTACGGGAACGGCAGTACCTACTTCCTAGGGTTTCTGTAAGGATCAAATGATTTTTGTATTCACGTTAGTTCACCTACCTCAAGTGGTTAGAATGGGGGTCCAAGCTTCATGAAATTGTTTGTTACCTCTGATGATGATAACGACGGACGACACAGATGGACACTGTATTTCAGAAGTCTTGCATGGCAATCAAAAATCTGTTTAGAACTTAACCCTTTATTTGAAACTATATAAACCAAAAGTTTCCAACTGATTGTACATGTTAAAAACTTTCTATAAATATCTCTTGGATACAAAATTTGGTCCAGTCGTTCAAAATTAATTCTATAATATTATTCTAAAGTCATACTTATTTTGAAAGCCTAAAGTTGTTTTTTTATGGCAAAAACAGAACAAAAAAACCCACCAAGCTGAAAGCTTTTATTCTGCTAAAACGTACAAATATAACAGTCCACACTCTACAGTAAACATTTAACCACTGATGATTTCCTTAAGATGCTGTTCTCCTTCACAGCTCAGATGCCTGATTTCCTGTGAAAGCCCAGTCTGCCTTCCTTTCTACCCATCAAATTCATCTGTCTCTTTAGAAGTCTTGCCGGATGTTTTCTTTGTTTGCCTCTCCATGTTGCTGCTTCATTTGAAAGATTTCATTTTCTAATTGCACGATAGTCCTTTCAATCTCATAATTCTTGCTGACGAGGGATACCCAACTAAACAAGTTAAAAAAAAAAAAAAGGAAAAACTACTTAATATAGAATTTCTCTTGGAAGATTTTATCATATATGTTTTCTTTCAGGGTCATATTGTGAACCACTTTAACTTTCCATTTTAAAAAACTAAGGCACAACTGGGGGAAAGTGGATAAAGGGTACATAAAGTCTAGCTGTAATATTTCTTACAACTGAATGTGAATCTACGATTATTTCAAAATAAAAATTTTTAAAGCAAATCAGAAATGGTTGAAGAGACAGGACAAGGTGATGGAAGATAATATTTAATGGGATTAAATAAATGGAGAGAAAACAGGGCAGAGGCAATAGTTAAAAATGGAGGAATTTCTAGAATAAGAAATAATCCCACAGAAAAAAAAATCTCTATGACAAATGAAAAGAAACACACATGTATATTTAGGAGATTCTATTAGCTTGAAGAAAAATGTGAAAAGATGAGTAGACTGATAACACGGGGTACATGGAGGGGGAGGAGAAGGTGGAACAAGGAGAATGATGGGCGGGGAAGGGAGAAGGGAAATACAAAGCAAAAAAGAGACATGATACAAAAATTCCTGATTATATTTAGGGACTCATATAAATTTATCAGTGTATATGAAGAACATTTTAAAAGTAAAAAAATGAACACAGGGAAAAAAGTGGAAACAAATTATCAAAGTATGAAATCTCCCTCCCTCATGAGTTAAAAAATAGGTAAGTGTTTTTCCTTTTAAAAGGAGTAGAAGTAGAATCCTTTTCAGAGCAGAAACCCTGCGCTGGAGACAGGGCGTTCTGAGACCAGAAGCAAGCAGCAGTGGTCCCGCCCCTCTCTGTGCCTTCCAAGCCCACATATCAAGAGACAGGCAGAGGCAGTGAAGACCGGGATTCAGAAAACAGCATTTGTTTGACACCTGTGGCATTGCATTTGAATAGTGCTGAATCACATTATTAAATCTAGATCTTAAAATGTGCTAAGTGATTTAAAAGATGATGGAACTGAAGATACGCACGTTGACTCCATTTCCCTTAATTTGGATCCAGCTGTGAGCTGCATGTTCTTTCGCTGCCAGTTTAAATCTTGAATATGTTTCCTGTAAAATATTATTTATATGACCCACCTACATTTTAATATAAGATGAAAATCAACAGAAAACCTATAATCAACGTAATATAACATCTTTAATTCCTTGACAGGGACAGATACAGTAATAGACTAACCCCAAGAATTACCTTTCTATTTTTCAATTACAAATTTCATAAAACATGCTCATCATGAAAAATTAAGCATGTAGTACACATACACATAGATTAAAGAGCAGAAGTCCCTCCTCCCATGTGCCTCTCCTTCTAACTAACTGCTGTTCAGTTTTTGGTGGGTGTTTTTCCAAAGTCTTTCTTTCTCCCTTTTCTCCCTCCCTCCCTCTCCCTCTCTTTCCAAACTCTTTTCTACATGTATATGTGCAAGAAGAGATTAATTTTTTTTTAAAGTAACCTCTATGCCCAACATGGGGCTTGAACTCATGACCCCAAGATCAAGAGTTGCATGCTCTACTCCAGATGCCCCAAGATGAATTTTTTTTACATAAATCAGATTATACATGTTCTGCTACAACATTTTCTCCTTCTAAAAGTGCCTTTTCAATGTTTGCAGATTTGCAAATTGCAAATGACTTGGTAGAGATGTTTTCAGATCTCAAGTCTACTTCTTCTTTGCTCTAGTAAGGCAAACCCAGCACTGGATGCTGGACACATAGATCATCTAGTACTACTCTCGTATGACTACAGTCCATGGGTCCCTTTTTCTTCTCAGTCTGTTTAATAAGGATTCACCTAAACTTTAAAGTAAGAGGAAAATAAGAGAACCTGCTGGTTCAGTCAGAAGAACACGTGACTCGTGATCTCGCATGATCCTGAGTTGTGAGTCTGACCTCTACGCTGGATGTAGACATTACTTGAAAATAAAATCTCAAGGGGCACCTGGGTGGCTCAGTTGGTTAAGCATCCGACTTTGGCTCAGGTCATGATCTCACGGTTGGTGAGTCTGAGCCCCGCATCGGCCTCTCTGCTGTCAGCACAGAGCCCTCTTCAGATCCTCTGTCTCCTTCTCTCTCTGCCCCTCCCCCTGCTCGCAAGCACTCTCTCTCAAAAATAAACATTAAAAAAAAATAAACTTAAATAAATAAATAGGAAAAAAAAGTAAAAGGAAAAACAAACTTGCCTTAACTTCTGGAGCTCTTTCTGTGCATGTTCAATCATATGAACTAGATTTCTAAGGAAGGAAAAGAGGAAAACCAGATTAATATACATTAAAATGTAATAATACCAACTAAAAGTGAACTATCTAGTTGATACAAGTTCAAGTTCTTCTGCTATTGAGCTCTGTGCCAAACACCACATTAGACACTCTATATGTAACTATTAGCTAATTTAATTCTCCTAAGAATTCTTTGAGGTAGGTATGATTACCCCTATCTCACATGTGAGGACATTAAGCTTACAAAGATTAAGTAACTTGGTCAAGGTGACATGGAGAAGTGTCAGCTGAATACCACTTCAGGTCTTTTAACGTCTCAAGACCAACCAGTTTACTGATACCGTGATTTCATATAGTTAGGTCACTTCTTAAACTATCATTACTTTCCATGGAGAGAATGGAAAATAACTCACGACTATGTTCATTCAAATCCCTATTATCTCCCTATTTCTGTACCCACATTTATCATTTCATTCTCCCCTCCCATCTATTGCTAACTAGAGAGAGAAGACGAAACTGTCATGGAAGGCTGCAGATTTAGATTTCGTGCAAGTCGGCTCTCACTAGCACAGCGGAAAAGCTGAGCAATATACAGTAGCATGCAACTATCATCCTGAGAGAAGTGATTAAAAAAAATTTAAGTGTTTATTTATTTGTTTTTGAGAGAGAGAGAGAGAGAGAGAGAGAGAGAGAGAGAGAGAGAGAGAGCACACACATGCACACAAGCGGTGGGGTGGGGGTGGGGGGTGGGGGGGAGGACAGAAAGAGAAAGAGAATCCAAACCAGGCTCTGCACCATCAGCAGAGAGCCCTATGTGGGGCTGGAACTCATGAGCTGTGAGACTGTGACCTGACAAGAACTGACACTTAACCCACTAAGCCACCCGGGGTGACCCTGAGAGAAGTGATTCAAGGGCAGTCGCCAACACCCCTCCACACCTTTTAAATAAAGCTTTATTGATATATAATTGACATAGCCCTATCAATTTCCTCAATGCAGTAGAGAATCACCTTTAGGGTCCATCTGAACCACACTGGCCCTACTATTCTCTTGCTCTAGATCCGATATTGTTTCTTGGCTTTAGTGACTCAAATATTCTTCTTTCTCTACTTTTTTTTCCCCCTATTAACTGCAATTCTCTCAAGAGTCAGTCTTCAAACAGCTGTGACTCCCCAGGCTTATCTTTCTTTGAAGTGATTAAAAAAATTTTTTTTTCTTCATGTTTATTTATTTTTGAAGGAGAGAGAGAAAGAGACAGAACACAAGTCAGGGAGGGACAGAGAGAGAGAGGGAGACAGAGAATCTGAAGCAGGCTCCAGGCTTTGAGCTGTCAGCACGGAGCCCGATGTGGGGGTCGAACTCATGAACTGTGAGATCATGACCTGGCTGAAGTCAGACACTTAACCCAGGCGCCCACCCCCCCAACTTTAAAAAAAAACTCCAAAGCTGTGGGTAGGATGGGTTTATAAAAACAAAAAACTTCTTACTCATTATATACTTTCCAGGCATTGCATCCATGCTGTGACATTAGTTCCAGATTCTCGATTCGAACTGCTTGATGCTCTAACTGTGCCATAGAATTGTTTACACATTCTTGCCATGCAGTAATGTCATTTTTCTGACCTGAGGAAGGGGCTGGAAGTTCATATCTGAAATTAAACAACAATAAAATCTTTACCTTTCCTCCCAATAGAATGCTTCACAGGCCTATGCACAATGTAAAATCTACAGAAGATTGAAGACGTAGACTGTGCGGTAATAAGAAACCTATTCATCCTAAGAAACAATTCTTTCACAAATAAGATTTAACATTCATTATATACAGAAACAAAAAAAACGGTTTACTTCAACATGAAGTGATTCAATAAACTAGAGTACGTTCATAGTTATATGACTGTTATACTAGTTACTGAATGCTACTAAAGAATATTTGAAACATTAACACGTTTATAATATTAAGAGAAAAAAATAGGATACGAAAAAAACTATGCTATCATTTTTGTAAAACACACCTACATTCATCCAGCTTTCCACCCACATACCCACACCGCTCTTAAGAAAAAAATGGAAGAGAGATCGTTAATTCTTTGCATTTCGACCTAACTCTATTCTCTCTCTACACTACACATTCCTTCAACACTGCCGACATAGCCAATAAATACTCTTCATAAATCTCAGCTTGTTACTGATGAGTTACTACAGATGAAGTTTTAATTTCCATTTTAATATTTTGAC
The DNA here is from genome assembly GCF_016509475.1 of Prionailurus bengalensis. Classification (NCBI taxonomy): domain Eukaryota; kingdom Metazoa; phylum Chordata; class Mammalia; order Carnivora; family Felidae; genus Prionailurus; species Prionailurus bengalensis. The sequence goes on from NC_057345.1 coordinate 98,274,408, forward strand.
TAGCTACTGTAAAAACCCCAAATTGTTTCTATGAAAAAAAGAGCATGTGTGAGTGGAGGGAGGGGCAAAGAGAGAGGGAGAGAGAGAATCCCAAGCAGGCTCTGTGCTCAATCCCACAAACCATGAGATCATGACCCGAGCCAAAACCAAGAGTTGGACACTTAACCAACTAAGGCACCCAGGCACCCCTAATCTATTTCCTTTAAAAAACGCTGTGATATCTTAAGTTTCATTCACAATCCACTGTTTAATGGGTCTAAGGCTTTGAGACATACTGCCATAAAGGAGTTACTGTCCTGAATACTATAGAGAAGAAGGACCTGGGAACAGAAGAAGTGAGGAATTCTGGAACTTATTCTGCCTTTATCACTCAGGATAGACAGGAAATGGAACACAAGAGAAGAAGCAATATAGTCTTCTGGTTCTACAGACTCAAATCCCTCTTCTAATCTACACATATGCTGAGAGGATGAACCTGCTGTGCATGTGGCCCTTTCTCAAAGGACTGGCCTGTGACAGATTACTTAGCAGTTCTCACAATTCCAGAGTGATCTTAAAGTCAACAGGGATCTCAGATGTTAAGCAATCCAATTGTTCATTTTAGAAAAAGTAACAAAGGAAGTTTGGGTTTTTCACCCTTGAGAGAGAAGCAATTTTGAAATAAAGTGACAGGGGAGGGAAGAGAGTGGAACCAAAGTCAAACTATCCTAGCACTCTGTTTACTAACGCTGCCTTGTGTAAGAGTGAAGCAGGAATCATTATAAGCCATTAACATGGTTTCACCCAGATATATTATGAGCAAAGAACTAGAGATCTAATTAGGAACATGTCCTTGAAAAATTTTAAAAACATGAACCTCATTACAATTCACACCATTCCTCTGTTGTTGGATTTTAAAATACAGCAGTTTGTATTTCTTTTTTAATCTTTATTTATTTTTGAGAATGAGAGAGAGCATGCACGGGGGAGGGCAGAGAGAGAGGACAGAGGATCTGAAGCAGGCTCTGTGCTGACAGAAAAGAATTTGATGTGGGCTTGCACTCACGACCGCTTAACCAACTGAGCCACCCAGGCGCCCCTAAAATGTTTTTCATTTTTAAGTAACAGTGCAAAAATATATCTGAACATTAACACAGAATTATAAAACCCACTATTACATGAAAAAATATAAATATATAAAATCAGATAGGAATTTTTTCTTTGCAACATTTTAGCAGAGCTACAGCAGTTTTACTAGTAACTTAAAACTGAACAATGATTTGGGTCCAGCTGAACCCAGAAGTAGAACTTACCGTTTCATACTGAGTAATTCTATTGGTTGTCGAGCAGCCAGTCTTTCAAATTCATTTCTCATTATGTCGGTCTGATTTGGAGAAAGAATTATTTCCAAAATCATATTGACAAATTGCAATTAATAACCGCCAAACAAATAATAAATCTAACCTACTTAAATACTTGTCCTTTATGCTATCCATTAATATGGATCATTTCCCTTCCCACCAAGCCTTCTCTGGGTTAAATGCTCTCAAGGGTCAGGAGACCACATACTTCATATGTAAAGGGACCCACAGAGAAAAGGATAAATCCTCAACCAGTGGTTCTCAGTCCCAGCAGCACATAATAATCAGCTGGGAGCTTTGAAAACAATTTCAATCCCAGTCACATCTTACCCCTCTCTCCCACTCCCATTTAAGTGTTCTGAGGTGGAGATAGGACATTATTATCATTTGTTTTTAACTTATCAGTTGACTGTATAGTGAAGCCAGTGGTGATCTAAGTATTCACAGGGTTGGGGGTGGGGGGGGGGGGGGGAGGAAAGGACTTGGACATGAAAAAATTTGCTTTTGCTTTAGGGCTATGAGCCTACACCCATACTTTCTTTTTGGTCTTGGCTGCCATTTTCATACTTTACTCTTTTCAAAGAATGAGAAATGGGGAAAGGGAAAAAGAAACCGGTTCTGCTATCTGTTCTAACAATTGTGCAATTAAAAAAGGATAGCTGGGAGCTATGGTAGAGCTCCACTCCTTGAGGTCCAATGTTTTGGTCAATATCCTATTCCATTTCTGTTCTGCACATTTCCTGGCCTGAGTATAAAGAACTGCTTAGGTATTCATTTACAGTAGTATTTCAGCTATCCAATTCCTAGAATAGAATAGACTTTCATAAATAGGTTTTTTTCCCATAAATAATTGTTTAATGAATTAACTCAAGAGCTTTCTTTCTTTCTTCCAAGAAAATTTATTTATTTATTTATTTATTTAGTGAGTGAGTGAGTGAGTGAGTGAGCGAGCGAGCAAGCGAGCAGGGCAGAGAGAGGAGGAGACAGAATCCTAAGCAGGCTCCACACCATCAGCTCAAACCCACAAACCGTGAGATCATGACCTGAGTCGAAATCAACAATCGGGCACTTAACCAACTGAGCCACCCAGGGGCTCCTTAAAGATTTTATTTTTAAGTAAAAATGTGGGGCTCAAACTTACAACCCAGAAATCAAGAGTCATATGCTCTACCAATCAAGCCAGCCAGGCACCTGGGAAGAGCAGTTTCAAAAGCAGTTTGAGGAGTGGTTAAGGTCTTAGGCAAATTAGCTTCCCTAAGCTGTAGTTTTCCCATTTAAAAAATTAGGATAATAAACATAGTTATATAGTTCACAGGGTTGTTTTTAGGACTGAGATGGGGAGCCTTGTATGTTATTAATCCCTATTTATAAAAAAGGGTTAAATAATCAGTATACTAATTATAACAAAAGGAGGCATCTGTTGTATTTGAGAGAGCTGAAAGGAAAACTGGGTCAAGTTATCTGAAATTTTCAAGAGCCAATCTAATAAGGAAGCTTGTAAATATTTTAAATGTTTATTTTATTTTTGAGAGAGAGACTGATCGTGAGCGGGGGAGGGGCAGAGAGAGGGAGACAGAGAATCCGAAGCAGGATCCAGGCTCCCAGCTGTCAAAACAGAGCCCAGTGCAGGGCTCGAACCCACGATCTTTGAGAACATGACCCAAGCCGAAGTCAGTGCTTAACTGACTGAGCCACCCAGGCACCCCTATACTTAGTTCTTAGTGTGGTCCTATCTATATTTGGGTAGCAACATTACATATTTGGGTAACATTTAGAAAATGCATGGGAAAATACCATATCACAGGAGCACCTCTCTCTATTTAAAACTTAAACAACTTGGGGCGCCTGGGTGGCTCAGTTGGTTAAACGGCCGACTTCGGCTCAGGTCATGATCTCCTGGTCTGTGAGTTCAAGCCCCGCGTCGGGCTCTGTGCTGACAGCTCAGAGCCTGGAGCCTGTTTCAGATTCTGTGTCTCCCTCCTTCTCTGATCCTCCCCTGTTCATGCTCTCTCTCTGTCTCAAAAATAAATAAATGTTAAAAAAAAAAAAAAATTAAAAAAAAAAAAAAAAACCTTAAACAACCCCCCCCCCCCATTACTTCAATATAAATACTGCATTTTTTGTTTGAGAGAGAGAGAGAGAGAGAGAGAAAGAGAGAAAACGCACGCTTACGTGCATGGGGAAGGGGGACAGGGACAGAGGATCTTAAGCAGGCTCCGTCCTTAGCAAGGAGTCCCACCAGGAGCTAGATCCCATGACCTGCGATCATGACCTGAGCTGAAATCAATAATCGGCTTCTCAGACGACTGAGCCACTCAGGGGCCCTGCGTTTCATAACAGAATTCTTTCATTAAATATATGGTTACCTAGGGGCGCCTGGGTGGCGCAGTCGGTTAAGCGTCCGACTTCAGCCAGGTCACGATCTCGCGGTCCGCGAGTTCGAGCCCCGCGTCAGGCTCTGGGCTGATGGCTCAAGAGCCTGGAGCCTGTTTCCGATTCTGTGTCTCCCTCGCTCTCTGCCCCTCCCCCATTCATGCTCTGTCTCTCTCTGTCCCAAAAATAAATAAAAAATGAAAAAAAAATTAAAAAAAAAATATATGGTTACCTATAATGGGGGGGGGGGGTAAAAACTCAAATATGTATATACTTAAATGCCTAACAGAATCTATTAATTTAGAAGTAATGCTTCACATTACATTTAGCTGATTACACCCTAAGTAGTATCTTGGGTGCACTTCTGGGCTAAATATTTAAGTAGATTTTATTTCTATACGGTTTGTCACTTCAGTCATTCGCATATGTTCGGTAAATATCTAGGCTGTGATACAAAGGCCGCCCTCTAGTGGTTCTCAGGAGCCTAAGTAATTAGGCTTATATACATTAAAAATGCCTACTCGTTTCAGTGTAGACCTTTGCGAGTAGGGCATACCTTTGAAAATTTACGCCAAGGAGCCAATGTCTGAAAAACGTACACGCTATTTTTTGCATTGTTAGATCGCGAAGCCCCAGAAAGTCCTTCAGTGGGTCTCAGAATAAGAAAGATGGAAAACGTTTATCTAGCTGTTTTCAATGGACCGATAACACCTACACAATAAAGTAATAGCTAAACAAGCAATAGTTAAAGCTGGCATTTAAAATTCACTTTTCTGTGGCTAGAACTCTCAAAATATTCACAGCACTCAAGACTTCACACTTGCCTCAAAAGCAGAATAATCCGGGGCTGTCAGGTAGCTCAGGTAGTTCTTAGTAGGTCGGTATCTGCGGGTTTCCTCCTCCACCAGCGCTGCAGCCTAGAAACGAGAAGAGGGGCCAGGATAGGGATAGCAACTTGCAAGGTGCTTTTTCAGCACCAAGGGCTAGACAGCGCTGATTCAGCTACACCGACAGCGCGAACTTACCGCTTCCCGCACACCGGGCGCTTCGTAACCTTGGTCAAAATACGGCAGCGCGTCTACCACAACCTCTCCGGCGACTAAACCCGTGCCCGCCATTCTTAGGCTTGCCGAAATTTTCTGAGTCTGCGCAGACTCAGGCACGTTCATTACGCCTGCGCTCGCCATGACGTAATACACGTCGCCTGCGCATTGGCTCCTGCGCATGCTTAGTTGTCAACTCTGAAGGCGCACTCGCCCAGGCGTTGGGAATTGCCCGGCCATTTTCTTTTGGTCGGACGTGACGTCACGTTGCGATTTCCCAGCATCAGAGGAACTCCTCAATTTCCTGTCCCCCAGCGTGCCCCCCATTTTGGCTTCCGACTGGGAGCAATTTGGAGGGGAGTTAGGTCTATTGTTGCCGGCAGGACTCTGCTATCTAGGCGGGGGAATGTCTTAAAACTTTTGGAGGGAACTGGCAGTGGGATTTGGCGGGGAGAGAGACACTGGTTTCCCACTTGGCTTGCTCCCCTAACTTCCCTCCTTCATCCCTTAAACTTTTCTCTTTGTGGCAGTCTTTCTCTGTCCCTGAGCTCCTTGCTGTACCCGCCCACTATTTTTCGTTCTCGGCCCCTGAGAGCCCTTGCATTGGATAAATGCAGTTATTCACAGATTCTGGAAGTTGGCGCCAGTCTCCAGTTAAAGCTGCGAAGCTTAAGGGTCTTCGTAACAAAAGGAACCTCCAAGGTGAGATTAATGATTGCCCACCAAATCCAGATTCAACAAAATCGCGTCATTTTGCCTTCAGGACGTCTGTAAAATCCAATCATTTTGCCTTTAGGGTGTCCGGAAATAGAATTGTGCTCACTGCCTTCCAACCACTCCTGCTGCCGTCGCAGCACCGTCTTTGGGCCTGGTCTCCCAGCTCCCTTTGACTAAGCAGGCCAATACCAAATAAGGTCGTCGGACTATATGCCCTGCCCTGTGTGTGTGCGATCCAGACCCAGGCTTTGTCTACCAGGAGCCTGGAAATGTTGGCCACGGTTACTAAGTCGGGTTAGTCTAGCATTGATTCGGATTGTCTTTCGAACTATCATCAGATAAATGTGCTAGTTATAGATTTAAGTAGTGTAGAAGGTCTTTACATCTTAAGCAATTTTATTTAAAATTCTAGAGATCCATGGAATTTTTGTTTATTCATTAAAAGATCTATAAACAACATTTTATACAAATCTTGAGCAACTCTTTTTACAAATATGTCCAGAACTCGTTATACTTTACAAAAACAAAATAAAACAGACCTAAGAAAAGGAAGTAGCTTCAGGTCACAGGGATAAAATAAGACCTCAATCCCTGATACAAAGGTCTCCTCACAGAGGGACGGTCAGTGTTCACCACCGTAATACCTCCTACCCCTATTTTATAAACAATTCCCAATTACTGATTTTCCTTCAGGGTTGGGGTGGCAAATGGGGAGATGTCTGCTAAGAGCCCCACTGGGGTTAGCTGCTTAATAAACATTTTACAAAAGATACAGGCTCAGTTCTATTTTTTAGGCCCATAAGAATTATATAGCACCAGCCTTAAATGGTATCTGCTTCAGATTCATTCACGTGCACCTGAATGGGTTGTAATGACAATACTGTGCAAGTCAATAAACTGCATCATAATACAACTTGTAAGGTTTGGTTAAGTTGGAATAAATATTTTTATGCCAGTTAAACCCATCAGCAGGAATTGAAGAAAAACAAACGGACATCTATAACATTTATCACTGAAAACACCATCACTGATAAATTCCTACTATGATTTTAGATATTAAGAGTCGGGGTGATTATGTGGTGAATGTCCAGGAAATGTTCAGTCTTGAGTCCCAATTTAATTAGGGCAAAAAGTCCAACAATTGTAGGGGAACCAAAAATGAGTCTCCTTTAGGCACCTGTAGTTTGAAGTCCCTTCTCAGAGCTGAGAGTTGGCTTCGAGCTTCAAAGAAAACTTTTTTGATAGCTGTGGTCCCACAGAGCTCAAATTTCCATCGCAGGACTAATCAACTTTCTCTGTGTTCACAAATGAATAGTTCTGGCTTCAGTTCTGGCTCTGCTGCAGAACTCTGGGCAAGTTAGTCAACCTCTTTGAATTCCAGTTTCTTCATTAGTAAAATGCGAGATGCAAGTATCTCATGAAGTTGACTTGAAGACTGAATAAGATGACATACAGGTACCATCATGCATGGCACACGGAAGACACTAAAAAAGGGGGGGAGGGATAGTCTCATGCCCTTGCAAGGATGTTTTCCTGTTCCAATTCTACAAAGTTTAATGTTGACAGGCTACTCACGTGCCACACAATGTGGAGAAGCTGCAAGGTATCTACTTGTATGAGATCCTCAATAGCAGTGTTAATAAATAGGGTTTCCACGGAAGTGCGATCCCCTCAACAGAACGTTAGGCTGGAGCTACAGAAATGAGCATATTCCTTGCCTCAGCTCAAACAGCCCATAGGTTTAAAGCTACCATGATATTTCAGCGATGAGAATTACGTGTGTAGGGCATATTCTGTACTTCCATCATGTTCCCCAGTACCTGAAACTCAGAATTTCTCTTATTGTGCTCATCTTTGAGCTGTTCGTTTATTTTTTTGAGCCAGGTGCCCCTCCTCTTTGAGCAGTTTTTAAAAATGCAACACCAAATCCTTCCCTAGTAAAAGACAAATGCCTTCACAGACTAAGCACATAACACAAAGAATGAACCTAAGAATTCAATAGAAAAGGCTACTGGGGGGGTTGGGGGTGGGGAATGGAGGCAGAGTAATTAGAACATTGGTTCCAGACTACTCTCGACAACTCTCCAGTGATTACTACAGCAGCAGCAGGAGAATCTTCCTCCAAGGACCTGGCCTGCTTTGTAACCTTTTCAACTTTTCCAGGATTTTGTAGGCTACTCCAGGGCCTCCTGACTCTTGGAAAAATATTTTCTTTGGCACTTTCTGTTCTATTTAGGATGAAGACAGTCTATCAAAGATTTCATTTCTTCTGCAGAAATTTCATTTTACTTCCTAAAGAGAGAAAAAAGTAGAGTGAACTCTCATTAGTTCATTTTTATTTACTGTACATTATTTCAGGAAAGGGATTAACTATTTAGTCATTTAGAACAGCCCAGGAGTAAGCCGCCATCCAAAGCTATCAGGGGATGTGGTTACCAAACAAACCAACTACCCAACCCCAAATGTCTAATTATAGAGGTAGAAGAGAACTCAGACATCACCTAATCCAGTGGTTTTCAACCTTGACTATAGGTTAAAATCACATGGCCTGATCCCCAGAGATTTCTTGGAGCCTAGCGTGGAGGCAATTTTCATTTAAGTTCCCCAGAGATTAAAACATTGTAGTCAGAGTTCAGAATCACTGATTTGATCTAACCTCATGGTATAAAGATTAAATAACAGCTCAAGGTATAATTTGTCCATGGTCTCTCAGCTAGTTAAGGATAAGGCCTAACTTTAATTAGGGGCATGTATTTTTCTTTTTGTACTGAAGTATAAATGACATACAATGTCCTATTAGATTTAGGTGTACATCATAGTGATTTGACATTTTTAGACACTATAAAATGATCCCTATGGTAATTCTAGTTACCAGGGGGTACATATTTCAAAGACCAATATAAACACCATGGAATGCAGGTTCTTCATTGTTTTGGGGTACCACATCACTGTTCTCCAATATCACAAAGGATAATAAAAAGTTAGTTATAATTGGAAAATCATAAACATCTGTGTTTCTTTATTGAGTGTAAAATTAGAGTTGTAGGAAATCCTCTTTTGCCTCAGATGCCCTCTAAACTGGGTGTTTTAAATCTGGAGTTCATGGATGGGCTTCAGGAGGGTCCATGAATACCCTAGAATTATATGTAAAAATTGTATGTTCTTTTTTTTCATGTTTATTTTTTTTATTTTTCAGAGAGAGACACAGCCTGAGTGGGGGAGGAGCAGAGAGAGAGGGAGACACAGAATCCAAAGCAGGCTCCAGGCTCTGAGCTGTCAGCACAGAGCCCTGCACGGGCTCAAACCCACCAACTGTGAGATCGTGACCTGAGCTGAAGTCGGATGCTTAACTGACTGAGCCACCCAGGCGCCCCTAAAAATTGTATGTTCTAAGCATACTTTTCTGGGGAAAAGATCTACAGTTTTTATGAGATTCTCCCAGTGATGTGACCTAGAAAAGATTAATAATCATGATATGCAAATTCTTATGTTATCTGAGGAAAACAGACCCAAGGACAACTCTGCTGGAGAATCCTGACCTCTGAGAAACACTTCCTTTTCTCCAAAAAACTTTGGAACTAAGTCATGGTTATGTTCAGTGTATTTGAGGTCATGTTGTTGGTTTGATTATAAAGCTTTTGTGATGAGGCATACTTACTGCAAAAAGGTTTTTCTTTTTTTTTTTTTTTTTTAGTCACATTATCCAAAAAGAAAAAGCAACTCACCAAGACTCCGCAAAATTCTATTCATCCCACTGGGCTCAGACTCTGGAATTGTTTCCAAATACTGGAGGGCCCGGACCTCAAACAAACCTACAAGGAAAACTCATGTTGGTGAAATTTTCCAATACTTACTGAAAATCACTTAAATAAACCTCTGTGCTTTCTACCAGTGTGATTCCATAGCTGAAACAAAATTATAAGATAAATATTTTCCATAATAACAACCTAGATTTTGAGCCCTAGGCTTTATACCATTTTTTGTTTATATTATTTTCAAATGCTCCAAGTGCTCACTAAATACAGAGGGAAAACTTTATGATGAAACTGACCTTTCACCCCACTTTTCCGAAGCTCTCGGTCCTGGATGAAGCCTGCAAACATCTGAGTTTCCATGAAGAGATCCAGGAAGTGGCGTACACTTCGGGAGGTGTGGGATTTACGGAATGGTTCCCTTTGGAATACACGCTCCCCACGCTCAGTGACAGTCATGCTCAAAGAATAATGTCCCACCAGCTCCACAAAAAACCTCACAAATGCCTCGGACACCAGAGAGTTGAGTGTCACGTCTGCTGCAAAATGAAAGAAAAATAAGGAAGAAAGAAAAGAAAAACCCTAAGTTTTGTGTTTATGGGAAATGGTTATGAAAGTCATGTACAGGAAATCCTAGATCAAAGGACTGAGAATCCCGATTCTTGGCTCTCTTGCACACTCCATGACCTGCAAAAAGTCAATGGCTTATATTTTTAGTTTCATTTTCTTCCCACACATACTCTTATTACATCTTTCAGCCTGGCTTGCATATCCGTGATCTCACTGTAACTGCTCTTTCAAAGGCCACCAGTGAGAACCAGCCAAATTTAATCTGCTTCGCTATTCGTCTCTCCTTTAAACTCTGTGCTGCATTTATGCGAATCCCCTCCTCATTCCTCCTCTTGCCTCCCACAACTTTATATTCTCCTGATTTTTTGGATCCCTCTCCTGCTTTTATGACCAAGCATTTGTTTTTCTCTTGCCTCTTCTTCCTCTCCCTAAGCATGGTCCTCAGACCACCTCTCTTCAGCATTCCCACCCTTAAAGAGCTAACTGGCATAGAGATAGAGCTGGCTTTCCATGTTGATAATTCTCAACCTTAAATCTGTAGCCCTGATATGTCACCAGAACTCAGGTTACCTACCTATCATTACCATGATGGGTAATCATCATTTGGTTGTCCCATTACCACTTAAATTCTATCTGTCTAAATGTCAAATCAGGTCCTTTTGAGAAATTGGTAAAATACACATGTTCAAAATCAAATTCATTCTATTTTTCCACCAAATCAGTTTCTCTCTCAACTTTCCTGTTTCATACTATAACCATTATCATTCTAAAATAATATGAATGCCTAAGATATGTCAAGCACTGTATTTAGAGCTTTTGTAAGTGTAATGATACATTGGTCCAGGTATTATTTCCTTTTTACAGCTGAGGGTAATGAGGCTCAAAACAAAGACATTCTCCAGGGTCATCTCATCTATTACAGAGAGAAGTTGCCAGACTCCCAAGTCAGGTAATTCTTAACCACTGTAACATGAAATATATTGCCTTTCAGGTTCCAGGCTCAAACCTCACATTCAACTTAAACTCCTCCTTTTTCTTCCATATCTAGTAGTATTTTTTCCCCCCTTCATGTTATCTCTTGCTCTTTCCATTAGCTGGGCTGGGAATCGGGCCTAGGTTTGGTCAGAGTTCTACCGTGAAGCAGCAGTATAATGGGAGGCAAGTTGCTTTACACCTGCACCCCCCACCCCACGGCCTCTCTTTCCATATCTGTACAATGAGGTGGCTGATGAGGTGACCACTAATGTCTCTTCTGGCATTACATTGATTATAAAGTACATTTTTAAAATATTTTGTTCAACAGACATCCTTCTCATCTCTTTCCTTCTGTAGCTGAGAATCCATGATCCATCACTGCTTTTATTGTCAACACCTGTGCCCCAGTCTCCCACCCCTTCCAGTTACTGTTTCATTTCTCTTCCACTTTACAGCAAAACTTTTCAAGAGTTGTTTACACCTGTTGTACCCTTTCTTAATCTAATTCCCTTTGTTCTAAAAATTATGCATTTCTATAACTTATCTTCAATTATTTGTTTGTTTTAGTGTATATGCTTTGTACATTCTTTTATATGTATAAATATTTCATAAGGTCACGAGTGAAATGAACACACCAGTACCCACCCCAAAGTTTAAAATAGATCAGATCGGGGCGCCTGGGTGGCGCAGTCGGTTAAGCGTCCGACTTCAGCCAGGTCACGATCTCGCGGTCCGTGGGTTCAAGCCCCGCGTCGGGCTCTGGGCTGATGGCTCAGAGCCTGGAGCCTGTTTCCGATTCTGTGTCTCCCTCTCTCTCTGCCCCTCCCCCGTTCATGCTCTGTCTCTCTCTGTCCCAAAAATAAATAAACGTTGAAAAAAAAATTTTTTTTAAACAGATCAGATCATCAAGGGTTATCTCTGAAGCTCCGTGTGATGCCCTCTCTGAAATGTTCTTCCCCTACTCTCCAATAGAGGGCGACGATTCTCTGCGATTTTATATTTCTCATTCCCTTACCTGAGATCACAGTTCCTCTATACACATAGGCAACCCAACAACGTATTTTTAGGTTTTTGTATGTCTTTGAACCTTATGTAAAACAGATGTTTGTAAGACGCTTTTCTTAAGGCAACATCCTCCTGTCAATGAACAGTTTTGCTATCACATATAATGCTGCTATGAAGACTATTTACTTGTTTCCTAATTATCATGTTTAAGAGTTTCTCTAGGGTATATATCTTAAAGTTGAATTGTCAGTTATAGGATATATACACCTTAAAAAAATTTTTTTAAGTTTATTTTTGAGAGAGAGAGGGAGAGCGTGCACGCATGAGCAGGGGGAGGGGCAGAGAGAGAGGGAGTCACAGAATCTGAAACAGGCTCCAGGCTCTGAGCTGTCAGCACAGAGCCTAACGCAGGGCTCAAACCCACAGACCGTGAGATCATGACCTGAGCCAAAGTCAGACACTTAACCAACTGAGCCACCGAGGTGCCCCAGAATATATACACCTTTAATTTTACTAAATGATGACAAATTGTTTTTCCAAAGCAGCTGAAGTAATTTACACATTCTCCTCAATGCCTGATATTGTCAGACTTTTTAACTTTTGCCAATATGGTGGGTATAAAATGGTATCTCACTGTGGTTTTAATTTACATTTCCTTGATTTTGATGAGGGTGTACACCTCTTCATATATTTATTGGCTTTTCACGTTTCCTCTTCTATGAAATGACTGTTCATATGTTTCCCCCATTTTTCTATTGTGTTGTACATCTTTTTTTTTTTTTTTAAGTTTTACATTTAAGTAATCCCTACACCCAATGTGGGACCTGAACTCATGACCCTGAGATCAAGAGTCACACACTCTATTAACTTGAGCCAGCCAGGCACCCCAAGTTGTTCATCTTTTAACTACTGAATTATAGGAATTTTTATTTTTTCATTTATATTTTTCTTTAATTTTATTTTTTAAAATGTTTCTTTATTTTTGAGAGACAGAGAGAGACAGAGTGTGAGTGGGAGAGGGGTGGAAAGAGAGGGAGACACAGACTTTGAAGCAGGCTCCAGGCTCTGAGCTGTCAGCACAGAACCTGACTTGGGGCTCGAACTCATGGATGGCAAGATGAGCTAAAGGCAGATGCTTAACCAGGAGCCCCAAATTGTAGGAATTCTTAAAAATAAGTTCTGAATACTATTCCTTTATTAGTTATATTTGTTGAAAATAGCTTCACCTAGTTTGTAGCTTGTCTTACATTTCTTTTCCATAGTGACCCTTAATGAACAGATTTAAACAATTTATGTATCAAATTAATCAACCTTTTACTTTATGGTTCCTGCTCTTTGTGCCACATTTAAGAAATCCATTACTGTCCCAAAACATAAATTATTTTTTAATGTTTAATTTTTTGAGAGAGAGAGAATGTGCGTGCACACAAGTTGGGGAGGGGCAAAGGGAGAGAAATCCCAAGCAGGCTCTGTGCTGACTGCACAGAGCCCAATATGGGGCTCCGATCACAAACCCGTGAGATCATGAGCTGAAACCAAGAGTCAGATGCTCAACCGACTGAGCCACCCAGGAGCCCCCTAAAATATTTTCTTCTATTCTTCTGTAGACATTTAATGTTTTACTTTTAACATTTATAATTTCTTTTTAAGTAGGCTCAGTGCCCAATGTGGGGCCTGAACTCACGACCCTGGGGTCAAGAATTGCACTAAGCCACCCAGGCCCCACTTTACTTTTAACATTTAAATCTTTAATTCATCAGACTTAGTTTTAGGTACAGATTGAGGTATGGATCATATTCATTTCTTTTCATATGGAAAACCAGTTGCCCTAGTATTGTTTACTGAATGGTTCATTCTTTTCCTGTTAATAGGCAATGTTGGTACTGACACAAATTAAGTTTCCTTATGCTTACGCAGTTTCTGTTCTTTCTTTCCCTTGCTCTGTTTATTTCTGAACCAAAACCGAATGATCTTAATTACTGTGACTTTCTGATTAATCGGTGTTTTGTGGGGCAGCCCCTTCAATGTTGTTCTTTTACAGGAGTGTCTTAACTATTCTTGGCCCTTTCTAATTCCATTAAAATTTTACAAAAAGCTGAGGCGCCTGGGTGGCTCAGTTGGTTAAGCGTCCAACTTCAGCTCAGGTCAGGATCTCATGGTTGGTGGGTTCGAGCCCCGCGTCGGGCTCTGTGCTGACAGCTGGGAGCCTGCAGCCTGCTTCGGATTCTATGTCTCCCTCTGTCTGCCCCTCCCCCCGCTCACACTCTGTCTCTCTCTCTCAAAAATAAATAAACATTAAAAAAGAAATTTTACAAAAAGCTGAATGACATTCCCATTCTCTCTTGAACCTTCCCCAGTCTGGCTTCCTTCTCACCATCTCACTGCATCTGCCGCTACAAGGTCTCTAAGCCCTTCCCATTGTCAGATCTACCGGTCAGTCCTGAGTCTTCATCTTACTTGGCCTCTTCGTAGCATTCGACACACTGTTTACTTTCCTTGTGAAATACACTCTTCACTCAGTTTCTATAATATTACTCCTCTGGGTTTTTTCTCCTCCTTCACTAGCTGCTCTTGTAGTTTCCCTGCGCTGGATGCTCCTCTTCCCTGCTGCCAAACATCGGAAATCTGACCACAACATTCCCAGCCAACCCAAGGGCTCAATCCTTAAATCTGTTATTTTCTATCTATACTCACTCTATAGGGGGTTATCTCACTTGGTCCCACAGCTTTAAAATAGCAAATTCAGTTCAAATCTGAATCCCAAATTCATGTATATAAATGCCTACTTGGGGGCACCCAGAGCTCAGTCGATTGAGAGTCCGACTTCGGCTCAGGTCATGATCTCACGGTTGGTGATTTCGAGCCCCACCTTGGGCTCGCTGCTGTCAATGAACAGATCCTCTGTTCCCCTCTCTCTCTGCCCCTCCCCTGCTCATGCTCTCTCTCTCTCCCCTTCTCTCTCAATAAATAAATAAATATTTTTTAAAAAGTCTACTTGATATCTCTAGTTGAATGTCTGCTGTGTATTGAATATCCAGTAGGTATCTCAATATTCAAAATTGAACTTTTAATTATTTCTCTAAAGCTGCTCCTCCCTTCATATTCTCCATCAGTAAACAGCCTTAGTTTTCTCATCTGTAAAATGGGGATGAAATAATGATACCTGCTTCATAAGGACATTACAAGGATGGAATAAGATGTATGCTAAGTGTGGAGCACAATGCCTGGGACACAGTAAGCCACTCAGTAAATATTGTTCGCCCATTTATTCAACAAATATTTATCGAGTACCTACTTGCTGACTATTGTTTCAAGTACTGGAGATAAAGCAAAACAGACTGTTGCTGCTCTCATGGACCTTACATTTCTAGTACATCAGATGGTGATAAAAGCCCTGGGGAAAACTAAGGTCAGGGAGAAGGATAGGGAGCCTTGAAGGAGTGGGTACAGTTTTTAGAAGGACAGTCAGGGGGCACCTAGGTGGCTCAGTCGGTTGACCTTCCGGCTTTGGCTCAGGGGTTCGTGAGTTCTAGCCTCACATCGGCTTGTTTTGAGCACAGAGTGCACTGCGGATCCTCTGTCTCCCTCTCTCTCTCCCTCTCCTCCCCTGCCTGCACGCTGTCTCTCAAAAATAAATAAAACATTAAAAATAAATAAAAAGGACAGTCAGGAAAGGCCTCACTGAGAAAGTGACATCTGAGCATGGACCTGTGGGGAAACAAGAGCTTGAGCCATGTGTATTATCTAGAGAACAGCATTCTATGAATGGAACAGAGCAAATGTAAAAGTACTGAAACTGGGGGCGCCTGGGTGGCGCCAGTCGGTTAAGCGGCCGACTTCGGCTCAGGTCATGATCTCACGGTCCGTGGGTTCGAGCCCCGTGTCGGGCTCTGTGCTGACAGCTCAGAGCCTGGAGCCTGTTTCAGATTCTGTGTCTCCCTCTCTCTGACCCTCCCCTGTTCATGCTCTGTCTCTCTCTGTCTCAAAAATAAATAAACGTTAAAAAAATTAAAAAAAAAAAAAGTACTGAAACCGAAGGGGACCAGTACATCTGAGGGTCAGCAAGGAAGCTGATTATAAGCTTTCCAGATCACAGGCAATCTGATACTTTTGTACATCCTTTAGTAGGGTGCTGGGCATTCAGTAAGTATTTACCACCTTGACTTTGAGTCTTCGACCATTTATCTCATACCTTGTGAAAAATTCTGCTCCTGAGCCAAGATTTCATTTCGTTCTTCCAAAATCTGCATCAAGGCAGCTTGGAGTTTAGGAGGTAGAATTTCACCCTCATCAGATACCTTAAGGGACGAAATTGAGATTTTTCAGGACCTTTGAGAGAGAAAATCTCAAACATATGCCAGTTAAATCCCCAAAACTTCACCGGTGACTTTGTATAGATTTTGGCTAAAGACTCAGTCTGAACCTTCTTTCTCTACATTCAGCAGAATTCAGGATGTTTATGGTATACATAACTGTCTTTAAATATATATAGATTTACGACATTTTCTGGTACCTTTCCATCAAATATCTCTCATCTACAAGTCTAACACTGTATTACAAAGATCACCCACAAATAAACAGTGTTTCAAACGCTTTGAAAAGAGACAAAGTCTCGGGAAACATCCTTTTTTACCCTGTGCTGAGTGCTCACACACTTATATACAGGCTACAGAGTGTTGTCCTAAGCAGGCTTTGCTAACTCTCCCTTCCACTTTCAAGACCCAGAATAAATGACCACTTTTTTTTTTTTTTTGCCCCTACTGTACCGTGTGGAAATCTCTATTACACGATTTCTAAAACTTTATACATATGTCCACTCCCCCTTCTCATTGTTAGATCATAAGGTCTGAGGGGCTCAAACTGCATCTTACCTTTAGATTCTAACAGAGTATCTAGACATAATCAATGTTGGATGCTTGTTACATTCAATGAAATTAGATCCTTATACATCACCCCATCTGGATGTCAAAGGAGGGTTACCTCTTTTGAGAATGACATTTAATCTTTTCCTCCTTCCTTCTTTGGGAGAGACAGGTATAAACCTAACCCAATTTTTCAGGTCAATCTTGTATGATTGGCCACAGTGTCAGTATGTGTAGGAACTAAAAGTCTTGCCTGAGTCATCTTCTCTAAGTACTTTCACATATTTTCTGTCCAATTATCCCCAAATATTATGTAATCACCTCATTTGTTACTTACCTCCTGTAAGAACTTGTCTGCACAGAGATCAACTATCAGCACCTATGGGATAAAGGAGCTTGGTAAGTTAAACCAGAGACATTCACAGAGACATACATTAGGCACTGCTAGATCAGGAAGAGTGTTTGATTCTTTCAAGCAATGGAAATAGTTTTAAACAAAATTAAGTTCAAGTTGTAGCCCATTTAAATTTTTTTTTAATGTTTGGGGCGCCTGGGTGGCGCAGTCGGTTAAGCGTCCGACTTGAGCCAGGTCACGATCTCACGGTTCGTAAGTTCGAGCCCCACGTCGGGCTCCGTGCTGACAGCTCAGAGCCTGGAGCCTGCTTCCGATTCTGAGTCTCCCTCTCTCTCTCTGACCCTCCCCCGTTCATGCTCTGTCTCTCTCTGTCTCAAAAATAAATAAACATTAAAAAAATATATAAAAAATAAATTTTTTAAATGTTTTATTTATTCTTGAGACAGAGAGAGAGAGAGAGAGTCTCTCTCTGACCCTCCCCCGTTCATACTCTGTCTCTCTCTGTCTCAAAAATAAATAAACATTAAAAAAAATATAAAAAATAAATTTTTTAAATGTTTTATTTATTCTTGAGAAAGAGAGAGAGAGAGAGAGAGAGGGAGAGAGTCAGAGCATGAGCTAGGGAGGGGCAGAGAGAGAACGGGACACAGAATACGAAGCAGGCTCCAGGCTCTGAGCTGTCAGCACAGAGCCAGACACAGGGCTCGAACCCACAAGTGGTGAGATCATGACCTGAGCTGAAGTCAGATGCTCAATCTACTGAGCCACCCAGGCGCCCCAAGTTGTAGCCCATTTAAAAGTTAACTCATCTCGGGTGCCTAGATGGCTTAGATAGTTAAGCGTCTGACTCTTGACTCTGGCCTGGGTCATGATCTTGAAGTTCATGGGATTGAGCCCCGTGTAGGGCTCTGTGCTGACAATGCAGAATCTGCTTGGGATTCTCTCTCTCCCTCTCTCTCTGCCCCTTCTCTGGTCATAAATGTACGCATACCCTCTCTCAAAAATAAATAAGCATTTAAAAAAGAATGATGGCAGGCACATCTATACGTTAAAGTGACAAACCATACTGAGCAAATACAAGAGTGGACTTTATTTGGGAGTGACGCAAACAAACTATTGAACATTTATGAAATGGAGAGATGAACACTGGATTGTATTAATATTAAAAGAATTGTTATTAAATTTTTTAGGTGTGATAATGGTATTGTGATTATGTTTAAAATGTCCTTGTGTTATAGAGATTTATATTGTAATATTTAACAGCGAAATTATATCAGGATATGCTTCAAAATATTATGGGAGAGAGGAGTGGGTAAGGGTAAAGATGGCCCCATGAGTTGGTAAGTGCTGAAGTAGGGTAATTGGAGTTATTTTAACCTTTTGTTTACTTTTACTATGTTTGAAATTTTCCACAATTAAAAGTTAAAAAAAAAAAAAGGTTAGTACAAAAATCAGCTGTGTTTCTATACACTAACAATGGACTATCTGAAAAAGAAATTAAGAACACCACCAATCCCATTCTCAACTGCATCAAAAAGAATAATTAGGAGTAAATTTAGCCAAGCAAGTGAAAGATCTGTACACTGAAAACGGTAAGAATTGATGAAAGAAACTGAAGAACACAAGTATGTGGAAAGATATTCTGTGCTTGTAGATGAGAAGAATAAATATTATTAAAATGTTCATACTACCCCAAGCAATGCACAGATTCAGTGCAATCCCTGTCAAAATTCCAGTGGCATTCATCATAGAAATAGAACAAACAATCCTAAAGCTCCTATGGGACTCCAAGTTCCCTGAATAGCCAAAGCAATCTTGAGAAATAACAAAGCTGGAGGCATCACATGTCCTGATTTCAAACCAGGTCACAAAGTTACAGTAATCAAAACAGTATGGTACTGGCATAAAAACGCACATAGATCAATGGAACAGAACAGAGTCCAGAAATAAACTCACGCATAGTCCGTTTACAGTAAAAGGAAGCAAGAATATGCAATGGGGAAATGACAGTCTCTTCAATAAATGGTGTCGGGAAAAACAGCCACATGCAAAAAAGAGAAACTGGACTCTATCTTATATTATACATAAAAATCAACTCAAAATGCGGTGCCTGGGTGGTTCAGTGGTTAAGTGTCTGACTCTTGATTTTGACTCAGGTCATGCTCTCACAGTTTGTGAGCTCAAGCCCCATGCTGGGCTCTGCGCAGTACAGAGCCTGCTTGAGATTCTCTTTCCCTCTCTCTCTGCACCCCCTCCCCCAACCCAAAACAAATAAACTTAAAAAAATATCAACTCAAATTGGAGTAAAGACTTGAATATTAAGACCTGAAACCATAAAGGGTAAGCATCTTGACACTGGTTTGGTCAATGAATTTTTTGGATTTGACACCAAAAGCAAAGGTAACAAAAGCGAGAAATAAACGAGTAGAGGCATATTAAACTAAAAGCTGCACAGCAAAGGGAACCATCAATAAAATGAAAAGGAAACTTACGAAGTGGCAGAAAATATTTGCAAATTATATATCTGATAAAAGGTTAATATCCAAAATACATAAAGAATTCATACAACTCAATAGCAAAAAACAAAACAAAACAAAACCCAACAATGACCAAAAACTAAAACAAACACCAAATAATCCTATTAAAAATGAGCAGAAGAGGGTCATGTGGCCGGCTCAGATGGTACAGCATGTGACTCTTGATCCTGGGGTCATGAGTTTGAGCCCCATGTTGGGTGTAGAGTTTACTTTAAAAAAAAAAATGAGCAGAGGAACGGAATAGACATTTTTCCCAAAGACATGCAAACTGGCCAAGAGGCCCATAAAAAGGTGCTCAGCATCACTGATCATTAAGGAAATGTTACTCAAAACCACATTGAGACATCACCTCATCTCTGTTAGAAAGGCTATTATCAAAAAGACAAAAGATAACAAATGCTGGAGAAAAAGGAACCCTTGTGTACTGTTGGTATGAATGCAAATTGGTACAACCACTATGGAAAACAGTGGTTTTCCTCTTCAACATGAGGGTGCACGTATCTTTTCAAGAGAGTGATTTGATTTTTATTGGATATATGCCTGGAAGTGGGATTGTTGGATCACATGGTAGTTCTATTTTAATTTTTTGAGGACTTCAATATACTTCCTAATATACTAGTACTAGTATAGTTCACTGTCCATATTAGAAAAAAAAAAGATCCTTACCTCCTATCATATACAAAAAAATTAAAAACTAAAGGCAAAGGGACACCTGGGTGGTTCAGTCAGTTAAGCCTCCGACTTTGGCTCAGGTCATGATCTCACAGCTCTTATGGGTTCCAGCCCCACGTCAGACACTGTTGTCAGTGCAGATGAGACGAGGGGGGGGGGGGAAGAGGAGAGGAGAGGAGAGGAGAGGAGAGGAGAGGAGAGGAGAGGAGAGGAGAGGAGAGGAGAGAAGGGAAGGGAAGGGAAGGGAAGGGAAGGGAAGGGAAGGGAAGGGAAGGGAAGGGAAGGGAAGGGGAGATAGCACCGCACACGAACCATAAAAGGAAAAGACCAATAATTATGACTATATTAAAATTAAGAACTTTTGTGCATTAAAAACATCATTTTAGAGAATAAAAAGGCATGCCACAAAGAGGCTGATACCCAGAATATAAAAATACCTCTTACAAATCAGTGAGGGTAAACAATCCAGTAGAAAGATAGACAATGAATTTTATAACAGATGATATTCACATGGCCAATAAAGATGCACACCCCCAACAGTAATCAAGGAATGCAAATTAAACCTCAACGAGAACACCACTCCACATTCACCAGATAGGCTACATCATACAAACTGATGATAAGAAGTGTCAGGAGGATATGGAACAACAGGAACTCTCATACATTGGTGGAGGGGGTTTAACTTGGCACAGCTACTTTGGAAAACAGTTTGATCTTATTTACGTAAGTTGAAGATATGCTTATCCATGACCCAGCAATTCCATTTCCAAGTATATACCCTAGAATTGCATGCACATATGGACCGAAGGTCATGCACATGAATATTTATAGCAGCATTATTTGTAGTAGCCCTAAACTGGAAACAACTCAAAAGTCCATCAACTGTAGGATGGGTATTCACACAATGGAATAATACGCACAATTAGAATGATGGAACAGCTGTTAAACTCATCCACAGGGATGAATCCTACAGACACAAGGTTAATCAAAAGAAGCCAGATAACAAGACATCCAGATGGCCAACCGACACATGAAAAAATGCTCAACATCACTCATCATCAGGGAAATACAAATCAAAACCACAATGAGATACCACCTCACACTGGTCAGAATGGCTAACATTAATAACTCAGGCAACAACAGATGTTGGCGAGGATGTGGAGAAAGAGGATCTCTTTTGCATTGTTGGTGGGAATGCAAGCTGGTGAAGCCACTCTGGAAAACAGCATGGAGGTTCCTCAAAGAACTAAAAATAGAACTACCCTAAGACCCAGCAATTGCACTACTAGGTATTTATCCAAGGGATACAGTTGTGCTGTTTTGAAGGGACACATGCACCCCCATGTTTATAGCAGCACTATCAACAATAGCCAAAGTATGGAAAGAGCCCAGATGTCCATCAATGGATGAATGGATAAAGAAGAAGTATTACTTGGAGTATTACTTGGCAATCAAAAAGAATTAAATCTTGCCATTTGCAACTATGTGGATGGAACTGGAGGGTATTATGCTAAGTGATATTAGTCACTCAGAGAAAGACAAAAATCATATGACTTCACTCATATGAAGACTTTAAGAGACAAAACAGATGAACATAAGGGAAGGGAAACAAAAATAACATAAAAACAGGGAGGGGGACAAAACAGAAGAGACTCATAAATATGGAGAACAAACTGAGGGTTACTGGATGGGTTGTAGGAGGGGGAATGGGCTAAATGGGTAAGGGGCACTAAGGAATCTACTCCTGAAATCATTGCTTCACTATATGCTAACTAATTTGGATGTAAATTTAAAAAAAAATAAAAAATAAAAAATAAAGTTAAAAAAAAGAAGTAATTATAATAAAAAGTAATATATTTGGCTACAAAAAAAAAGAAGCCAGATAAAATATATGTCTATATACTGCACATGAGTCCATTTATAACAAGCTTAAAACCAGACAAAGCTGAACTATACTGTTTAGGAATAAATGGGTAGGATGTAAAACTATAAAGAAAAACAGGTAAATGAACACCATAACGGTCAAGACAGTGGTTACCTTTCATGGGCATGGGAAGGGAACAGTGACAGAAGGTGGCCTGATGGAGACTTTTCAATGTGTTGGTGGCATTGTCTCCACCGGTGTGATGTTTCCATTCCATTCCAATGTGGCTTACGTAAGCATTCACTTTGTGACAATTCATTTTGTTTTGACCACACTTCTCTATATGTGTGTTATATTTAAGACAATTTTAAAAAAATTTTTTTAAATGTTTCTTTACTTTCGAGAGATAGGGAAGAGCACGAGCAGGGGAGGGGCAGAGAGAGAGACACAGAATCCAGAGCAGGCTCCAGGCTCTGAGCTGTCAGCACAGGGCCCGACGCGGGGCTCGAACTCACCAACCATGAGATCATGACCTGAGCCGAAGCCGGACGCTCAACCGACTGAACCACCCAGGCGCCCCTTAAAACAACTTTTTAAGTTAACCCAGAGTAGCTCTTGTGTTTGACTTAAAACAAACAAAAAGACCTGCCCTTCGGAATAACACAAGAACGAGCCCATGGCACCACCACAACTTTGGATTCATGTGCACTATGGAATTTTTCTCACTTTAATAAAAAGATACAAAAATAGGATGGCATAGTATATGAATATTGTCTTTTAATACGAATGACGACTCCAACACTCTTAAAGGCAATCTGTTTTCATTTGTCAGTGCCCTGTCTTTTCTCCCATCTCACCTCTTCAATGGGGAGGTCCTGGAGCTGCGGTAAGGAGCAAGACAGGATTCCAATAAGGAACGGAGTGGGTGAGCACACGATGTCGATCATAGATGCTGGTAGGACTGGGATGTAGGTATGCTGCCAGGTGAACGGATACAGTGTGGCAACCACAGCATGGCCACATTTTGACAGGGTGCTGGCCAGAGAAGAAAGCAGAAACAGTGTGACGCACTCAACACGTGGAGAATGGTTCAGATAGGATGTTACAGAATTACCTGACACCGGATAGTGATCACAGATGAGCGATTCTGTGAGGACTCATTAATTTTTGACATTTTGTTTACATTTTTAACTTAATTCACAGCAAAGTTTTAGTCTTAACCAGCTTTTCCCCACAATTTATATTGCTCAAAGTTAATGTGTACTTAGATAAAGGAATGCCAACTAATTTCTTGTTTGAGTATAGTTGACACGCTATACTGATGTTACCTTAGTTTCAGGTGTCACCAACGTGACACTGGTTTCAGGTGTAAACATAGTGACTCCAAGTCTCTCCACATTATACTATGCTCACAAGTGTTGCGACCACCTGTCACCTTAGCATTACAGTATCATGGACGATATTCCCTATGGTGTACCTTTTATCCCATGATTTATTCATTCCAGCAGTATGAACCTTTAACAACGGTTTAAGTAAAACACATTTAGAAAGATAAATTCACTGCAATCCCAAAGTGATGGCTATAGCCTAATGCAAAATAGCTCTGGATTACTGACCATTTGGAATTATCCACGTCACTATGGCATTAGGTAACTGAGATCCTACGGTTTTTGTAAATGCCCAAATTTTAAAATAGCGAAAACAAGTGAAATACCAGTAGGAAGTGACATATTTTACAAATTTCTCACCTTAGGCTGTTGGCAACAAAGATTACCCTCCGTTCCAAAAGGAGGGAGGCACAGACCCGGATGAGATTGCACACACTCAGGCACTTAAAGAGACATTCAAAGTCAACGTGTTCTAGTCGGGAATCCAGTGGCCGGCAGAGTTCAATGGACTGAAATGAAAGAATTCGAATCAGGGGAGTTCAGGTTGGAAAACAATCTATAATGACACCATTAATGGATCCTGTCATTCTTTTACAGGGGAAATTCAGGAAAAAGGTTTTGCTACAGAGTTTGTGAAGCTGTCTACAACTACTCCCAAGACCTAACACCTAATTATTTCTTTTAAGGATTTTATTTTTTTTAAATAATCTCTATACCCAACATGGGGCTCAAAATCATAACCTTGAGTTCAAGAGTCACGTGCTCTATTGACTGGACCAGCCAGTGCCCCCTAATAACTTCTTTTCACGCTGTAAGTTTCTGGTAAAACCTTTTATTTTACCAGACAATAGCATGTATAATCATCATTTATCACACTGCTATTGTTACAAATGGGGCTCAGTCTACGAAAGGCAGAAAACCTCTAGCTCCTAGAGGGCTCGACTATCTCACAACTGGACCAACTCACAATGTCTCACAACTGGCCGTTTCACCAGTGATTTTTGGTACTAAAATACATTCTGCACAGTTTATGGAAAAGGGAAATCTATGCCCTGAGGCTTCTGGAAATTCTGCCTATTAGTGTAAGGCCTGCTTTTTGGTGGCTATCAAGCCTTTTCAACATGAGCTAACTTACCCCATCGCCAGCCCCAGGGAGGTAGCTCTTAACTGTGATGGTGCGTCCAGGAGCTGGGAAGGGAGCTTCCATGACACTTCGCATGAATGGGTAAACCAGGGCTGGAGACATTTCCCTTCTCTTCTCCACTTCATCCAGAATCTGCACGTGCAACGTATGTTACTTTATTAGGGACTCAGTTCAAACACATAAGGAACTACCAAACTTGGTGCACAAGATTGAAAATTACACCAACAGATTTTAAGACAGATAAGCTTCCGCAATGAAAAAAAGTTCACTAAAGGCCTCGTATCTCTTGGGGGTATCTTTATATCTCCAAGAAAAGTTACTCAAATCAATCCACTCATTTTTAGAAGAGGAGCTTCTTTCCACCTCCCTACGGTAGGGGCAGAGATGGGGACACCGACCATGATATCTTGCAGTTTGGGGTCTGGGAAAGACTCACGAGGCAAGGTAAGCTTCAGGCTACGTTCTCCTTGAAGCTGGGTGGTTTGGCAAGTCAAAATGAGATGACGCAACAACATAGTGACTCCGGTAAACTAGACAGATGTAAACATAGTCTAGTCTAGACGAATGTAAACCTTCAAACTTGTGGCTCTAATCTACTACTGAGAACGCTTCCTAAAGTAGTATGCTAGAGTCCGTGTCACAAGACATAGCCCAGTGAAATCATCAGAAACAACACGTACTCGGAGCCCAGGAAGCACAGCACCCTTCCAGGGCTCATTCTGCACTCACCTTGGAAAAAAGGTTGAAGCAGCCCAGGCGGCTAACCATGCAGTATACCTCAGGGAGTCGCTTCCCTTTGCCTTCTGGCTAAAACAAAACACATCAAAGCAAAAATGACGCGGCACAAGTCTTTGTTAACTTGAACTATGAATACTCTCTTAGTACTCTTTAGTACAGAGTAGGAACCAAGGCTGGATGGGAAAATGCTAAAAAAAATGATAGCATGATTTATTCCAGGTTTAGTGGCTGCATCTAAACAAGAAGCAAGTAACTCAGAGCTCCCGCGAATGGCTTAATTCACGCCATCCCTTGAATAGACCCAGGCTGATATTTAACCACTCTGTCATCAGTTTCTTCATCTATTACAAACACACAAGTAATAGAAGAAGTCCATACCCTTCTTATTCTGGGACACTTGTTGCTAACTCCAACCTTGCTCTTACTAGTTAAAGCTAATGCAGCTTCTTTAATATATGGGTGATTATGCAGCCCTCAAACTCATCTAGAAATAGAGTTTCTGAAGTTCCTAGTCTGATTCTATTGTTTCTTTTTTTGTTTGTTTCCTTTTTTTTAGTAATCTCTACACCCAGCATGGGGCTCGAATTCATGACTTCCAGATCGAGAGTTGCACACTCTTCCTACTGAGCCAGCCAGGTGTCCCTGGACTCTACTGAGGACTCTATTGCCCAGCCCTGCCTGTAGAACAAGCCTGGTACTTACCAAGAGCTTCTTACAGTAACCAAACCAGCGGCTCCCATCTTCACCAGTTAAGACAAAGGAGAATGTTTCACTGAAAAAAAAATAGTCGATAGGTGAGATCTAAACAACTAATTATTACATTCTTCATGGAACAAACTATTTTTTTAAGTTTGTTTGTTTAGAGTAGGGGGGAGAGAGAGAATCCCAAGCAGGCTCCACACAGTGCAGAGCCCGACGTGGGGCTCGAACTCACAAACTGTGAGATCACGACCTGAGCTGAAGTCAGACACTTAACCAACTTAGCCACCCCGGCGCCCCAGAACAAACAATTTAAAATTAGTGTCCAACAGCAGTCATTTTGTGATGTAAGAGGAGGCATTAATACCACATTTATCGCAAGCCACCTTCCTCCTGAGGAAGAATGTCCAGGCCTGAGAATATCTTGCCTGACACTGTATGTGTGAGAGAGAAAGTACCGGATGACCTTCTGATGCCACTGCCTTTTACTTTCTTATTTACCCAGTCTAGCTATTAATCAAGCCTATTTTCCTTTTAGTGAATATCTGATAGAGTCTAACATTTAGGAAAGGTATTTTTCCCTTCCAAATTCTTCTATTTAGTTCCGAGAGGTCCTATGGAACAGTGATTGGCAAAGGGTTATATCCTTAACTATAAAAGTTGCTAGGAAAATTATCAGCTCCTCACCGGAAACATAAGCAAAAGATTTGCAGAGAGGGGCACCTGGGTGACTCAGTTAAACCTCAGACTTCAGATCAGGTCGTGATCTCACAGTTCGTGAGTTCGAGCCCCACATCGGGCTCTCTGCTGTCAGCATAGAGCCCGCTTCAGATCCTCTTTCCCCCTCTTTCTCTACCCACCCCCACTCTTGAGTGCTCTCTCTCTCTCTCTCAAAAAAACATTTAAAAAAAAGATCTGCATAGTTTATAAAAAGAAGACCAAGAAAGAAATTCATTAATAATCAAAGAAATCCAAATTTGAGCAGTGAATACATACATCTATATATGGCCAAAAACAAAGATTGAAAGGGAATATGCCAACATATTTAGTTATTATCTCTGAGTGCCAGAATGCCAGTGACTTATAACTTCCGCTTTTTATTTATTCCTCTGTATTTCCCAAATATTCCAGAAAAAAAAAAACCCATATAACTCATTGGGCAGAAAAGCCAGCTATGGAGCGGCCAGGCCATTATGAAAGAAGCTGCTTGTGCAGTTAGCAGTGCACCTGACAGCTTAAGACCATCAGGATTGATGGTTCAGAGAGGAGAGTGGCCATCAGGCCAAACTGGTTAGGCGAGACAGCAGCTCAGACTGGAGGCAAGGTGAGGCAGAAAGGCAGAGCAGCTACTTAGGCAACAGCCGAGGCTTTCCTCCAGCAGGTTATCTGCATGTGACACGGTTCCAGAATCATGCTTTTCGGCCTAAATAGCACGGTCAATAATTACAGTTCTGAACTGAGCAGTTATCTACTTACAAGCAGGATTCAGGGAGGATAACTGTTTATTAATTGAACACAGTTCCCTCAAGATACCAGGAAGAAATTCCTTATCTTCCCTTCTCAATAATGCTCACACCTCCCAATCTGGATCCTCCCTTTGTACAAGTTTCGCAGGGGAACGTACAATCTGGGCTGTGGCTTCCGTCAACTTGAAGGAGAAACAAGGTGCAGACACCACTGTTTTACCTCCTAAGTAGGGTCCCTAAGCCCAAGTCCTTTTTCCTTTTCTGTCCACTTGGTGGCATTTCTGATTGTATATAAAACAGAACTCCCCCCCCCCCCCCACCCAGAACTGGCCAACTGCAGAGCTTCTCAAACTCGTTTTCCCTTTGACACTGAAACTATTCCATGTTTTTCTTTTTTGAACTCACATAGGAAATGTTCTAATTCTGTTTCTTCCTTTCCTCCCACTGCATCCTTGACCTGCTACAGTGTCCACATAGCTTTCACTGCTGGCTCTACCCATTTCTCAAATATCCTGATTCTATTTTTGCAGTTCCAAAAATGAGAAATCAGATTAAGGAACCCATTTACCTCTTGAGTTCTGAGGTTGGCACCCAGTCTTTTGAGTCAGGAAAACAAAACTTGGGGATAACTTTGAGCCTCTCTTCAGTGTCTTTGGACTGCTTAAAGCCATGATCACCCTGAAAAATGGAACATTTATAGGTGACTAATATTCTACGTAAGCAGAGACTATATATACAAAACAGCCTGGTCATGGGAAAAGAGGTCTCTGATAAGCCTAAGTAGTCATCTCAGCACAGTGTTGTGTTGTTTCACATGACAGGAAGGCCAAGGCCAGTAATCACTGAAGATACACTGAGAACACGGTTACTAAGAATAAAGAATCCTATTTTGACATAGAAATGGTTACTTGTGGAGATCCTATAATCTGATGTAAGAGGAGTGACTGAAAATAGTTTCTAGTCTAGAGGTAGAATCGTAATTCAGGATTCACATACTAGTGGAAACCCAATATTTTAATAAATCATGGGACATAAAATAAAAACCTATTCTATAGCACACTGATAGCAAAAGCCCAGTTAGTGCCAGACACTCTCTGATCAATAGTCAAAGGTGTTTTGAATGTTATTTAGAAAAGATACTATTTTGGGGCGCCTGGGTGGCTCAGTCGGTTAAGTGTCCGACTTCGGCTCAGGTCATGATCTCACGGTTCGTGAGTTCGAGTCCCGCGTCGGGCTCTGTGCTGACAGCTCGGAGCCTGGAGCCTGCTTCCGATTCTGTGTCTCCCTCTCTCTCTGACCCTCCCCCCATTCATGCTCTGTCTCTCTCTGTCTCAAAAATAAATAAACGTTAAAAAATTAAAAAAAAAAGAAAAGATACTATTTTTAGAATCTATCCCATATATAATCATTTCCTTTAGCATATAATCTTTGCTAACTAATTACTAGTCTGCAACTTCCTGTGAAATTTTAGCGTGGAAGGCCTTTGTGTGCAAGTCTGGTATCATACTTAAAAGAACAATCTAAATTTAGTTAAACCAAAAGACATTTAAAAATTAGTATGGAAACAAGCAGAAAATAAGTCTATTATAGCCATAGTACCCTCATGTAACTAATACAAATTATTCCTTTAATTTAATTTCTGAAACAAAACATGCAGCCATTCTGAGTCACCTAGACATTCATTTAGCTCTTCAGAAACGGAAAAGCATTCTAACAAAAGTTCAGTTGTCTCACCTTCTATTATTTTTACATTGTTAAATGACTCGGAATTGTCTTCATTTAGGGTTTTCCACACGCAATCAAGAGAGACTTGGTCAGCTCTCTCCCTCAACTTATGGGAGCCTAATGCACAAGGATGCTAAGTAATTTGCTTAGAAACATCCCTGAATCCCTGCCAGACTCAGCTGGGTCCTTATCTGGCTCTGAGCCCGTTAATTCAGGCTTTGTTGAAAAACAATGTTCAACCTCGAGATTTCTGCAAAGGTAAGACTGATTGAAAAATCGGAAAAAAAAAATTAAGCTTCTCTTTATGGGAAATTGGACTCTTCAAGACTATCTGCATTACATCATTTTAGACTTCCATGGTTCAGTGTTGTGACACTGTGGCTCTCAGGCTACACTGAAGAATTTTATAAGAAATTAAACAGTTTCAGGGGCGCTTGGGTGGCGCAGTCGGTTAAGTGTCCGACTTCAGCCAGGTCACGATCTTTCGGTCCGTGAGTTCGAGCCCCGCGTCAGGCTCTGGGCTGATGGCTCGGAGCCTGGAGCCTGCTTCCGATTCTGTGTCTCCCTCTCTCTCTGCCCCTCCCCCGTTCATGCTCTGTCTCTCTCTGTCCCAAAAATAAATAAAAAACGTTAAAAAAAATTTTTTTTTAAATAAAAAAAGAAATTAAACAGTTTTGTTTACAGTAGGAATGTGGTTGAGCACTTTTTTTTAAGGTTATTTTTTTCTGAGAGAGAGAGAGAGAAAGAGAGAGAAAGAGAGCAAGGGGAGGAGGGGCGGAGAAAGAGAGGGAGAGAGGGAATCCCAAGCAGGTTCCGCACTGCCAGTGCAGAGCCCAATGCGAGGCTCAAACCCACGAATCACGAGATCATGACCTGAGCCAAAGTTAAACGCTTAACCAACTGAGGCACCCAGGTGCCCTAGCACTTTTTTTTTTTTCTAATGAGAATTTATGCAGGAAATGTCTCTTAGATTCCATTCCAGTACAGTTGTGCTCCCCTAGCTTTTTTTGGTGAAACACGTAAGTCGGGGTTTAAATCTCAAGTTCCTAAAGCATCTGAGCAGATAACTTAAATAAGAGACATGGTCCAAGTATTAAGATGGAGAGTGAGGAGATTCCCTATTTAAAGGGATCACGCCTTACCAAGGCTCATTACATAATTTGCAAAGCACAGCTGCAAGATGAAACTGTGGACCCGTTAGGGGCGCCTGGGTGGCGCAGTCGGTTAGGCGTCTGACTTCAGCCAGGTCACGATCTCGAGGTCCGGGAGTTCGAGCCCCGAGTCAGGCTCTGGGCTGATGGCTCAGAGCCTGGAGCCTGTTTCCGATTCTGTGTCTCCCTCTCTCTCTGCCCCTCCCCCGTTCATGCTCTGTCTCTCTCTGTCCCAAAAATAAATAAACGTTGAAAAAAAAAAAACAACAACTGTGGACCCGTTGTTCAAAAAGCAGGAAAAATTAAATACAAAATAAACTATAAAACTTTTTGTTTTCTTCTGTGGTTTCTCTCTCAACCTACAGTGTGGGGTTTCTGTTTGCTTTTTAATGTTATGCCCTCTCAGGCATAAGACAGAGAAAATCAAATAATATTTGTTAATAATAGCCACCATGTATGAAGTGCTTACTATGTGCCAGGAACTGTGTTAAGCACTTTAAATACATTATCTTATTAAACCCTCACTAATAATGGATAACATTCTATAGTGCTGCCTGTATGCTAGACACTATTCTAAGTGCTTTATACAGCTCATTTAATCCTCACTGCAACTCAATGGGATAGACATTATTATGATTACCTCCATTTTACAAATGAAGAAACCAAGGCACAGAGCAGTTAAGTAACTGCTCAAAGTCACAGTGCTAATTAGTGGCAGGTGCAGAGAGTTGGCTTAGAGTCCATGCTCTAAACTGCTACCCTGTTCTGTCGTATTTACTGTTCCCCTCTTCAAGAATGAGAAAACTGAGGGGTGCCTGGGTGGCTCAGTCGGTTGAGCGTCCGACTTCGGCTCAGGTCATGATCTCACGGTCTGTGAGTTTGAGCCCCGCGTCAGACTCTGTGCTGACAGCTCAGAGCCTGGAGCCTGCTTCAGATTCTGTGTCTCCCCCTCTCTCTGCCCCTCCCCCGCTCATGCTCTGTCTCTCTGTCAAAAATAAACATTAAAAAAAAAAAGAATGAGAAAACTGAGGTTTTGCAACTTGCTAAAGGGCACTTAGTAAACAGCAGAGCAAAAAAATAAATAAATAAATAAAACAAACAATTTGGATAATAAGTTTTTGCCCTTGTTTGCAGCTCAGGCCAGACGTGAGATGTCACCAGAGTCACTTACCAGATCCTACAAAAGGTACAGTGTTAGTAAAAGCTGCTTGAGATCACAATAGAAAGAAGAGCGGAGATAAAACACAGAGATACGAGAACACTCCTGGACGCCTCTTGGTCTCCCTACCAAGTCAAGGTACCAAGTACCTACCTTGCCAGGGAACTGCTGTATGACCTGGGGAATGTAGCTTATTTCTGATGGCTTCTTCTGGAGGGACACCACCACAAAAAGTTCAAAGAGCTGCTGCTCCTGTAATTCAATAAGATCCCTCTCTAAGGTCTGGTAGTGAGGATTCCTCTTGGAAGACTGCTGGAGCTGGGCTAAGCGCTTGTGGCGGTCTGCAATGAAATCAGGGAGCACTGATTTTCCTTTGTAGCCCCATCTTCCCTCCAGCGCCCAGAGGTCATGACCCATATGGACTAATCTTCACCCAGTCATTGCTGACGGAGTGCTGACTAACCGACGTCTGCCACACAGCCCTGCGAGGGCTATGACATACTTGGGGAACAAGTACAGAGTCTCACAAGCGCCCAGGAGCCCGCGGTGTCCCAACCGATACTCTAGGTGCGTCCCAACACATATTCTGTGCTCTCCCATCTTCCGCAGCGTAACACCAGGATACGTGGAAAACGTCAGGTGAAAGCACTGGCCTGACAACAGATGCCACTGGCTGGTGATGAAATTATGAAGCGGGGTTTGTGAGTAAACGACTGAGAAAGAATTCTTGAGACGTTTTTGGTGCAAAAATGAGGTTTTATTATAGCATGGGCACAGGACCCATGGGCAGAAAGAGCTGCACTGGGGTTGTGAGGAGAGACTGATTATATACTTTTGAGTGTGTGGAGGGAGGGGGGATAGAGAATGAAGCGAGTTTCTAAGGAATTTCCGGATGCTAAAGGCAGGGTCTTCCAGGACCCTGAAGATATAACTATTGTCAAGACAAGGTTGCTTTTAGGGTTTTTTTTTTTTTAAGTTTTTTAAAAGTTTATTTATTAATTTTGAGGGAAGGGGAGCAGAGAGAGAGAGAGGGAGAGAGAGAATCCCAAGCAGGCTCCACACTGCCAGCCCGAAGCCCAATGTGCAGCTCGAACTCACAAACTGTGAGATCATGACCACAGCCAAAATCAAGAGTCAGACGCTTAACCAACTGAACCACCCAGGTGCCTCTACTTTTAGTTTTTAATAAAACATAGACATTAAGGCAGGAAGGCAGCCATGAATTCCTTGAGGAAGGCCACGTTCTGCATATTTCAGGTGTCTATCAGTAGGCTGCAGGCTGTAAGGAAATTTACTTTAAGCTGCATTTCTCTTGCCTTTGTTTCCCTCATCATTGGGACCATGAAATCACGTGTGTGTGTGTGTGTGTGTGTGTGTGTGTGTGTGTGTGTACACGCTGGGGGGAAGATCTGATAAAAGAACAGAGTCCTACAGAGGCTAAGTACACAAAAAGATGAGTTTGATAAAATTAAAATAAATATCCTCACATTAAAGAAACTGCCTTTTACCCTTCTCTCCTTGGCATATATTACTGACAACGGACACATGCTTACATCAATATATGGTGTTAAATCCAAGAGGGGAAAAATGAACCAAAAGAAGACACCTATTAATAGACTATTTCTCAAAAGAATGAAATTATGGAAGCATACTACTTAAATATGAGAAATTCCACTCAAAACTGGGTAGCATTTATCCTTTATTCTCATTTATCTCCAAACTGTGGACAATTTGGGGTGGTCTCCTGTAGAGGAAATGCAGAACTTGCAGAAGAAATAGTCTAAGTGGCCCAGAGAGTTGATGATGTGTTATTCTGAGCCACGATCAAAAGACGCAGCCTCTAATTGTTTGCTTCTCTTTTGAGATGTGACACATTCTGCCCCCAAAGAAGTTACACCACAGATCAAATATTAAGAACACTTCAAAATTCATCTCGAAATGGCTCCCCCGAACTATCCAGTACATTTAGTGCTCTAGGCAAAGCTCAGTTCAAATCAAGAAAATTTTACGTCCTGTTTCTCAGCAGCAACGGCATTAGCTCTGTCATCCTTACACATCCAGGCTGAACTTGATGATGACTTAAGTTTCACCTTAGTAAGGCTCCAGAATCAAACACCTGAAGCAATCAGGCCAACGGAGAGAGCACATGACTATTAATCATAAGACCCGAGTATCAGACTCGGAACTGCCCTACACTCAGCTTTGACAATTCATGTCTCTGACTGTCTCCATGCCTCGATATGTCAGTCAGTGAAACAGGAACTATATAATTTGCTATGAAAATCCATTACGTGAAGGATACAGAGACCATGATATGTCTGAACACATACAGTCAAAAAATGTATGGCAGATTCTATGTGCTAGCAGAAAGCAAACGGCACAATAATTTGTAATATAAGTAAATGTCTGTAAATGAGAGATGGATCGATATTTCCTATCTCAGTATCAGAGATGTCAAAGTTAAATAAGTACACTTGAGTGATTATGAAAAATTAGATATTTAATGGTATGTATTTGTCTCAGAGGATGATTCACATACTCTGTTTTGGCTGCTGGGAAACTCCTGCACCTATGTCTGAACATGCAGTTTCGCTGCTCCCCTAAGAACACTCCGTCTTAAGAGCCGTACTGTTTGCCTCATTCCACCACGGGAGGTTTTTAACGCTGTCGAACATCTAACAGTGTACTGCTTAGTCCCCCAAATTTCAGCAGGTCTTATCATAAAAATATCACCCACTAAATAAAGCTGAATGTGGGAAAAACATGCTCAATCCCAAAGGCAGGTGCTACTCCACCCATGACCATGATCATCACGAGAAAGGGAGCAGCCCCACTGACTCACTCACTCTTTGGCAGATACTCCGCATCACTTTCGTTCCCACTGGTTTCACCTGAAAAGAGAGAAAGAGTTTCTATTTGTCTTGTCCGACAGTAGGGAGTCCATGGGGATGAGAACAGTGCAAAAGTCTCCATGGGCCGGGAGCCCTGGAATCAGGGGTAATAAGGACGCTGAGCCGTTCTCCAGACCACCTGGTTACAACGGGGTAGGGCAGTCACAAAAGAAAACAGCCGCTCACGACCAGGGGGCAACTAATCTACTCTAGCTCCTTCCCACACCCCACCTCCCTCCTCAGCTCCCATCTCATCCCTGATTCTAAGAAGTCTGGCTCAGAATAGATTCTATTGCTACATTCATGTCCTTGTCCTTATATTCCCAAACAAGATATCAAAGGTAGACACCAACCTGGCTAAATAAAAACCTCAACACAGAACTAACCATGAATTCAGAGTAAAAAGAACATGTGGGGCTCAGAGGGATAACCACATAAATTTACGGAGAAACATCTGAGCTACTTTATGGTGCTTCTAAGCTACTTCCAGGCCAAATTCAGCATTCCTTTACTCCGAATTCTTACAGTGCTCAGTCTGCTTTGAACTGCTCTTATTTTCCCCAGATTGTAAGTACCTTGGTTATAAGAAGCTATGCTTTTACAAGGGGGTATTTTGCACCACAGTGCTAGACACATGGCCAATTTACACACATACACACACACACACACACACACACTTATACACAGAGCTTTCTGAACAAGTGAATGAAAAATTTCTAGATTACGTCTGAAAAGTTAAAGCATAATTTAAAAGTGCACAGACAGGGAAAAATCTTTCTGTAACCTGCTTTCCTTTCCCTTTTCTTTCTTTCCAGACACTTCCAGAGGTTACTAAGGGGTGTGTGATGCTAAGTACACAAATAGGACTTTCTGTAGCAAGAAAAACAAGGCTAGGAGTCATAAATGAAAAAAATATAAGCTTGATGATATAAAAATGGAAATTTCTCCCTAATAAAAATTACTAAATTCAAAAGGTGAATGATAAACTGGGAAAATAACTGTAATACACATTGCAGACACAAGGATAAATGTCTTCATACTCAAATAGCTGTTACAAATGAATTAGAAAAATTATAGCACAACAGAAAAAGGAATAAAGGGTAGGAATAGGCAATCTATACAAAAAGATTTATAACTTTCTATAAGCACGACATGACAACTGTCCAAATTTAAAATTAAAGAAATGTAAATTAAAATAATAAATAAGCTACAGTATTCAACCGTGCCATGGGAAAAAATAAAAAACTTTAATAAAACACAGTATTAGTAAAGATTATGTGAAAAAGTCATTTTCAAATGCTGTCCGTAGAAATATAAGCAGTTATTATAATCTGTGGGGCAATTTGGCAGAAGTCATAAAAATTTTACATGTACATATTTTTTGGTTAAGTCCAATGCTAGGTACTGATTCTATAGCTGTATTCTTACCAATATACAAAGTTATATACAAAAAGATATATAATGCAGCATTGTTTGCAGAGCAAAACAATATATATACACACAGAACTTCAATATCCATAGGTTAAATAAAGTGTGAAACAACCAAAATGTCTATTATGTGTTGATACTAAAAGAGCTCTGAGATATATTAATTTTTTTTTATTTAAAGCAAGATATACAAAGTCTGAATGGTATAAAAAACTATTTGGATAGGGGCGCCTGGGTGGCTCAGTCAGTTGAGTGTCCGACTTTGGCTCAGATCATGACCTCGCAATTTGTGGGTTTGAGCCCCGCACTGGGCTCTGTGCTGACAGCTTGGATCCAGGAGCCTGCTTCGGATTCTGTGACTCCCTCCCCCACGAGCACTCTCTCTTTCTCTCAAAATTAAATAAACATTTAAAAAATAAATAAACAACACACTTGAATTATTCACTCCTCTTTAAAAAAAAACTATTTGGGTAGAAAAAACTATTTGCATGTGCATAAAATTTTCTGGGAGTAGTAGGAGGTTTGGGAAACCTTGGGTTTTCATTTTTTTCTCATTCTACATTATTTTAATATTTGCTGTGCTCATTTAAATTTTATGATAAAGAATAAGAGAATGTTAAAAAATGTTGCTTCCTCATAAGACATGTAACAGAAAAAGTACCTATTTAAATACTGTGTACTGTATAGGTTTTGGGGGTTTGAATTTTTTTTTAAGTAGGCTCCATACCCAAACATGGGGCTTGAACTCACCACCCTGAGATCAAGAGTTGCATGCTCTACTGATTGAGCCTATCAGGCACCCCCTTTTTCTTTTACTAAAAAAAAACTTTTTTAGGGGCACCTGGGTGGCTCAGTTGGTTGAGTGTCTGACTTTCGATCTTGGCTTGGGTCATGATCAGGCGCTGTCAGTGCAGAACCTGCTTGGAATCCTCTCTCCCTCTCTCTCTCTGCCCCTCCCCCACTCACATGCCTGTGCTCTCTCTCTCTGAAAATAAATAAATAAACTTAAAATATTTTTAAAAATTAATTTATTTGTAGTAGGCTCCATGCTCAATGCGGGGCTTGAACTCATGGCCAATAGTCCCATGCTCTTGTATACATTTCAGGTGTGCAATATAGCCATTTGACAAGTGCATACATTATGCTGTGCTCACTGCAAGTGTAGCTACCATCTTATAGGCTTTAAACTTCAAATTAACCACCATGATAGAAAGCACACTGGAGCTATGACGTATTACTCAGCATGAAGGAACAAACACCGTGAGCTCCTGAGTCCTGTTTGTGTCCTTAGCATCAGGCACTTCTTAGGGGCCTATCAAGTGTCTGGAAAGAAAGAAATGAAAGGGGAAAGGAAGGAAGAGACCCTACAAAAGCTCATTTAGGTGGCTTTCCTCTATTCACATCTGTAGGTTTTGATGATCCGTGTTCCAAGAAACTGAATGATGGTTAAGGGGCTTGCTTACAAGCCAATAGGAAAATCTATTTAGAATCTACAGGGATCAAAAAAGAAATAGGTTGTCCGTTTTTTACACGTGACTTCAACACACAAAATTATAATGACAGAACTGAAGAAGGGCAATAAATCATTTTGTAACAACTGATAACTAAAAGTTAAGAAATGTTTAGGTTGGAACAGATTCAGTAAAACCTAGCATGTACTGACAGAGTAGGTAAATACAATTATCTGGTTCTACCAGTCATTGTTGATCTACAGACAAAAGCTTAAGGAGGAAAACAAAATCTGAAAATGTTAACTGTGGAGCCAAGAGATCCTCAGGCATGAGACAACTTCCTCAGGCCCACAGGAGGAGTTGGTTACAGAGGCTGGGTAAATGCATATTTTCTTTGAGCCTTGCAAAAGAAAAACACACTTGTGGGGAAGAGTTACAATTTAGGGATTGTTGTAAGTTCACAATTCATTCTGTCGAGTTTTTTTCAATAACGATACAGAGAAAAAAAGACTTGGCTTTTCAAAACTTATCTTAGAGCCAAATTTACTGAAATGTTCCTAATCCATAAGGCATAAGACATACAAATAAAGTAAGAGATCAGTAAGAACCTACTTAGTGCAGCATAAGCATCGAGAATGTAGCTGCCAGTAGACTGCTATTAATTTAGGAAAATGGTAATGTTTCATAAGAATTTGTCTTGGCCCCAGTGTCTTGAAATCTTACATAATTTGCAATTTACAATTTATTTCCTTATCTAGAAACAGTTGACAATAATGTCTGCCACAAAGGCTATTTAGAAGATTAATGATAATGAGTCTAAAAGGGTCCAGAATAGGGGCGCCTGGGTGGCGCAGTCGGTTAAGCGTCCGACTTCAGCCAGGTCACGATCTCGCAGTCCGTGAGTTCGAGCCCCGCGTCAGGCTCTGGGCTGATGGCTCAGAGCTTGGAGCCTGTTTCCGATTCTGTGTCTCCCTCTCTCTCTGCCCCTCCCCCGTTCATGCTCTGTCTCTCTCTGTCCCAAAAATAAATAAACGTTGAAAAAATAAATAAATAAAAAAAATAAAAGGGTCCAGAATAATAGCTGGCACGAGTTTTCATCTTCTGTACCTAGTTCTGAAATATACACATAAAAAGCCGTTGACAATATCCTTGTTGAGGAGAAAAAAAAAAAACCACATGGAGAAATCATTAAACTGCTAAAAATCAAGATTTATGAGAAAAATGGCGAGTAACTGTTGGTGACAGAAAAGGGTAGGACTTCATGGTACCATGCTCCTTTCTGCAAACCGACACTTCCTCCACTGGCTCAGCTTCTTCTTCTGTAAAATAAGGACAGTCCCTGCGTCCTAGTGTTGTCATATGTTACACATGAGATAAAGTATGTAGAAAATCTATTACTTCATTCGGTAAGTGGTTCCTATTAGCAGCAATAACCAAAATGATTTCTTCTGCGGCAGAGAAGATTAGAACATGTTTTGATCTCTGCTTTTGAAAATATGGAAACTTGTATCTAAAATGGTGACTAGTTGATTTTAGAGTAAGAAGAAAGAGGCTCAAATTGGAGCAGGGAGGATTTTATTTTCAGATAGTAATTGTTGGAATGCAGAACAGATTTTCAAGGGAAATTAAGAAATTTCTGTCTTTGGACGTCGGCAAAAATAGGAAACATTCTTCTCTGGTTATGACTTGGCTGTTGTTTCTCGCTTGACAAAAACTGCTAAATTCTGCATGTTCTTTGTCAGAAAACCAAGTTAAGAATCTTGCATGAGGCTCAGAAAATTCTAATAATTCACTATGGATGTTCGGAGTTTCTTAATTAAGACAATGTAAGGTTTGGGTCTCCTGGGTGGCTCGGTTGGTTAAATGTCCAACTGCAGCTCAGGTCATGATCTCACCACTTGTGAGTCCGAGCCCCGCGTCAGGCTCTGTGCTGACAGCTCAGAGCCTGGAGCCTGCCTTGGATTCTTTATCTCCCTCTCTCTCTGCCCTTTCCCTGCTCACTCTGTCTCTCTCAAAAATAAAAAAACATTAATTTTTTTTTTTAAAAAGACAATGTAGGTTTTATCTAGGCATCTGAAGGATGAAACTACTACTGAACTTAGTAGATGACTACCAGTTCTGTGCCACATACCTGTGGTCTCTATATACCTAATATTCTCGGTTCTACTGAGAGTCTAACTGAAAGAGTCTATACTGAAAGAGACTATAAATCAAAGTAGGATTATAAAATAATGCAATCTGCCTATGAAAATTAGTCTCATTGGCAGGGATTTGAGGAAGAATAAGAAATAATCCCTTATCTTAAAGAAGTTATATTTAAGTGGGATAGATAGGAAAGTAAACCAAGAATTATAATTTACATAAATGTTAAGTTATATGACTCTCCCCTCAAATGCTGGTAGCTCTGGACAGCTGCAACAATTCTTACCTTTTGAGGGAGGTACGTCTTTTCCAGTGTATGGGTGTAACTTTACCCTCTTTTTCCCTCTCTTAGACTCAAATACATCAGCAATTTTCAATACGAGCTGAAAAAAGACCAACAAAGCACAAGTTAAAACTAACACCAGACACTTGGGTGGCTCATTTGGTTAAACGTCCCACTTTGGCTCAGGTCTTGATCTTTCAGTTTGTGAGTTCAAGCCCCACATCGGGCTCAGTGCGGACAGCACGGAGCCTGCCTCGAATCCTCTGCTTCCCTCTCTCTCTGCCCCTCCCACGCTCACGCACTCTCCCTCTCTCTCAAAAATAAATAAACATTAAAAAAATTTTTTAAATAATAAAAATTTTATTTTTAAGTAATCTCTATGCCTAACTTGGGGCTTGAGCTTACAACCTCAAGATCAAGAGTCACATGCTCCACTGATGGAGCCAGCCGGGTACCTCCCTTTTTTTTTTTTTAAGATTCAACACCAAGTTTTCATATTAATTTACTAATGATTTTCACTCAAAGATCCTTTTTAAAAGTAAAAACGTTGACATTTTTTCAATTTTTTTTTTTTATTTTTTTTTTCCAACGTTTTTATTTATTTTTGGGACAGAGAGAGACAGAGCATGAACGGGGGAGGGGCAGAGAGAGAGGGAGACACAGAATCGGAAACAGGCTCCAGGCTCTGAGCCATCAGCCCAGAGCCTGACGCGGGGCTTGAACTCATGGACCGCGAGATCGTGACCTGGCTGAAGTCGGACGCTTAACCGACTGCGCCACCCAGGCGCCCTGACATTTTTTCAATTTTGAATCTAAACTGATCTTTAGTAATATGATACGTTGTTCTAATAGAAAATCCATATAACATGGGTAGAGAAGGAGGAAAGGCTATCTTCTTTCCAGAAGGACCCAGCACAGGCTCTTAGAGAGATTCCTTGTCACTCCACACCACAACATGCAAGAAACCTGCCTATTGCACTCTGTTTTTTTTAAAATTCATTCATTTATTTAATTTTTTAAATGTTTATTTATTATTGAGAGACAGAGAGAGACGGAGCATGAGCACAGGAGGGGCAGAGAGAGGCGGAGACACAGAATCCGAAGCAGGCTCCAGGCTCTGAGCTGTCAGCACAGAGCCCAATGCGGGGCTGGAACTCAGAAACTGTGAGATCATGATCTGAGCCAAAGTTGGACGTTTAACCAACTGAGCCACCCAGGTGTCCCATGCACTCTCTTTGTTGACCAAGCCTTTCCTATCACCCAGAGTAAGAAGCAGAATACTCCTTCCACTTGGAAGGTGGGGTAAGGCTCAGTTATTTCTGTTCCCAGGAATTCTTCACAAAAAGATAATCACGCTGACAACGCTTTTGTTAAAGCAAACACTCTTCGCTACTGGGAGCACTAATATTACAATTTATTTTACAAGTGTCATAAAAATAGGAGGCTCTCAAATGTGCTTTAGGATGAAAACCAGGTTCCGTTTAAAAAACATTACTCAGAATTTTTTTCTTTGCTGCTGGGAGGTGTGTGTGAAAGAGACAGATAGACACCGACAAACACAGACACACATACACAGAGTAGGGTTCAAAAAGGAAAGATGGGGTTCCTGGGTGGCTCAGTCAGTTGAGTGTCTGACTCTTGATTTTGGCTCAGGTCATGATCCCAGGGCCTGGGATTGAGTTGGATTCTTTCTCTCCTTCTGCCCCTCTCCCCAACTTGTGCATACGTGTTATATCTCTCTCTCTCTAAAATAAAAAACTTTTAAAAAGGAGGAAATATGTGTCAACAATACTCAAGTAAAAAAATATTTCAGGGGCGCCTGGGTGGCTCAGTTGTTTGGGTG
Organism: Prionailurus bengalensis; assembly: GCF_016509475.1. Classification (NCBI taxonomy): domain Eukaryota; kingdom Metazoa; phylum Chordata; class Mammalia; order Carnivora; family Felidae; genus Prionailurus; species Prionailurus bengalensis. The sequence continues at coordinate 98,315,981 of NC_057345.1, forward strand.
TCCAACTTCGGCTCAGGTCATGATCTCACGGTTCGTGAGTTCAAGCCCCGCATCGGGCTCTGTGCTGACAGCTCAGAGCCTGGAGCCTGCTTCGGATTTTGTGTCTCCCTCTCTCTCTGTTCCTCCCCCGCTTGCACTCTGTGTCTCTCTCTCTCAAAAATAAATAAAGATTTAAAAAAATTTTTTTTTAATTTTTTTTAAAAAGAGGAAAAAATCAAGCTGATGAACAGCAACTTTTTAAAAAAATTTTTTATGTTTTTATTTATTTTTGAGAGACAGAACATGAGTGGGGGAAGGGCAGAGAGAGAGGAAGACACAGAATCTGAAGCAGGCTCCAGGCTAGCACAGAGCCCAATGCAGGGCTTGAACTCACAAACCGTGAGGTCATGGACCTGAGTCAAAGTCAGACACTTAGCCTAAGACTGAGCCACCCAGGCACCCCAGTGAACAGCCACTTTTGAAAGGAGGAATTGGGAGGCCTGGCTGGCTCAGTCAGAGCATGCGGCTCTTTATCTTGGGGTTGTGAATTTGAGTCCCACATTGGGTGAAGAGATTGCTTAAATAAACAAACTTAAAAAAATAAAAAGAGGAATTCATTAGTTTTCCATGTTTATTTCTCTTTCTTCTTAAAATTCCAAGCTTTTTCTTAATTATTAATCCTGATTTAATATATTTAATGCCTCAAATTACAACTGTTAGGAACATAAGAGCCAACAAAGTTTGAGAAGAATGTTCTTGTTTTCTCTTTTGTCCTTGTTTCTCCAGCAATCCTGGCAATCCATAGGCAGTGAATCAGTCCAGCACAAGAAAAATAACATGTGAGAAACATGTGCTTCCAATATGCAGATTATTCCCACATTTTGGATGCGTTTGTTCTTTTAAAGACTTTTGTAGCTGCCATTCAAGTGAAAAATTACCAGTGTTCTTAAATATTACCATTGTAAAAAAACAAGAGAATCCAACATAAAAAGGTATTGTTAGGGGGCTATAAGGAAAGACATATGAAAGTAAACATGTATTTTGGGGACATAATGAACAAAAATAGTATAATTATTAATGAGCATCTGAAAATTATACTCAAAAGTAGACTCAAATATTATAAAGGAAAGGAACTATCTGTTCTAGAAAACTATGAGATAAAGTAACAAAATTGAAATTTTGGTTATGAGTTAGGAAGAGTTACCTTGCGGTTGTAGGAAATGTTGTAGAATATTCCTCCTAAGGAATGGTAGAAACCATATTGCTATACACACTTGACGCGACAATATGAGACATTAGGAAATCTATTGTAGCAAACAATCCCACACAGGCTTTCACAGGAGGGAAAGAGAGGAAGGGTGGGGAACAGGCATATGGACTAGATCAGTGATTTTCAAACTATGAAACCAGTTTCCTTTCCAGGGATAGCTCTAGTCATCAAAGGGGAAGTAAATGAAAACTGCTTTCCTGATGGAATGTTGTTGCTGAAGATACCGAGAAGTCAAAATCTGATTTGCAAGTAGAACATCCTAATAGGATTTAATCCAAGGAGGGTCGCAGTAGAAATGCTAACAGCTTGTTCCTGCCTGACTGTCAAGAGTAAGAGTTCATGGTCATATTTTCCCACCTCACTTCTGAAAAAGACCACTGGGGAAAAATTAGAAAAGGAAAGTTGGATAATATCACCTATAATCAGAAAGAGAATAAGCTTTGAGTACTTGGGGGATCCACGTTACCTAAAATACTGAGGCACGAAATAAAAGAACTGCAAATTTCCTTCAATCTCATTAAAATCTACAATCTATTATTCCCAAATATTTTGTTAATGTCATTCCAAGGACAATATCTTAAATGCAGTTCCTTCTGTGTCTGTATTCTCACCCCTGTGAACACATGATCTGTTGTCTCCGGGCATGTGGGAGGCTGCCTTGTTGTGCCAGCATGATATATCAGAGGACTACTGTAGAATGCCCAGCAACTCTTTAAACATCTGATTTTACATATTCTTCACCATACACAGGAGATTAAACAGCTGAGGATTTTTTGGTTTCACTGACAGAGATCTGTTTAGTGCTTTTTTAAAACTGTGTGTCTTTAACTCTTCACATATTAAGGAGGGAAGGGCAGGAAATAGATCAGAAGAATTAAAGTATTGTGGAACAGAATATTTCCCAAGGAACCAATCAGCAGTTACTAAACCAAGAAACAGCTGTGACTTTTGTTTAATGTTAAAATCAGGTGCAAAAATTGTGTGCTAAATGGATACATATTGCTAATTCAGATGGGATTAAGGAAGACTATTTAAATGATCTGCTCTTTTTTTTCATTTCTACATAGTTACCCTGAAAACATTCTGAATTACAGAAGAACCAAGTAACATAAACATTTTAAAATGTTGTCATGCAGTTTCTGAAGTGTCCCTCCTTAAAAAAAATATATCTGTCTTAAAAAACATGTATCTGTCTACAAATAATCCCAGTTTCTTCATTTTGGTTCTAATAGCTAATATTTGGTTCTAATAGTCAACATAATTTAGATTTATTGCCTTTTCCCCCTTGAGAGAGATATCAGTTATTTAATGTAATCGCTAATAATTTCTATTCCCAAGAGTCAAATTTCCTTTCTCTTCCCGCTGAATGGAAATTTTTGCCCCAAATTAAAGGTACATATTTTGTTATTACTGAAAATGTGTAAACTCAGGCACAAAACAGTTCCCTTCAGCAATTATATATATGAGTGAGAATAACCACACTGAAGCCAGCATCGTAGAATGTCCTCTTATAGGAGATTCTAGTGCTTCCTTGACACAGGCAGCTGATTTTAATGAGAGCTAAGGTAAATGAAGTGAACCCTCCATCTAAAATCAATTTTCCAAATCCATAGAGAAACCCTGGCAAAAGCCACTCACGCATTTTTCTTTCATGAGCAAAAACCTAAAATTTAAGGCCGCTTTCCAAATCTTCTCATCCCAATAGATCAGTTCTAACCTAGGATTTGTTCCAGTCTAAAGTTTATTTATTCTCATTTATGGAAATGAAGTAAGGGTCAAAGAATTAAAGTACTGGAGTCCCTACCCTTGGAAGATTTTTCCTTTTCCTGTTTGCAACTTCTCCAGCTCGGAAAAGCTTCCATTCCGTTAAAGTGACAGGCAAAGTGGTATCCTTTGTGAGCTTTGAGCGTAAAAAAGCTTGGGAGGTCTTCAGTTCCATAGTCTTCCGGTGCAGGAACTGAGGTTTGGGAGGAAGCTAAAACAGGAGAAGATGTACCAGTAAGGGTAAGATCATTTAGGTAATGCCTATGTTCTCAAGGCCAAGTTATTTCAGAAAAAGATTTATCTTGTCTTTAAAGTCATCTCAATTGAGGATACCATAATTCCTTTTTTGACCATTTGTAAAGACATTCCTCAGGCTTCTAATCCCAAGTTCTACTACAAGGTAATCAAATTTCCAGAAAACAACCGCTCAGAGTCCTCATTAACTCAGGCAGCCTTTGCCTGCAGGGGTGACAAATGCCTTCAGGGATGAGACAGGTAATTTAGGCCACAGACTGTCGTGAGACTAAGGGGGAGCTGTGGTTAACTACACTGGAACGAAAAGCTCATGGCTTGTTTAAAGGTGTTCATATTCTAATTTTTCTGAACTGCTAGTAAATGAACAAAAAAACTCCCCCCAAACCAAAGCACACAAAAAGCTGTGTGCTGCCCAAACCCCCCCCCCCCCCCAAAGAACAAAAAATCCACCACTACCAACAAAACCCATATTTCAGAACCTCTTCATCTTGGCCCTAGTTAAACCATTTTAATCTTTTTGTGGAGATCATAAACAAGATTCTTATGTTTTCTTATATTAATTATATTTAATGTTTTCTTACACTAATTCTTTGGTCATACCTTTGGTGCTCTGAAAGCACTTTTAGGGGGCGGTAGTTTCCAGGCCGAAGGGGATCTCCACATGGGCAAAGGCTGTATTGGAATATCTTCATATGGATTTTCTTTGGAAGGATCTTAAAAAATAATGGGAAAAAAAGTTTAGAGAAACATAGTTAAATGGAAACAAAGTGACTACAGCTAGGAAAAGAAATAAAGAACTGACTGAATACGTTCAGCTTCGTATTCTATATTGCTATAGGGATGTAGGTCTCAAAATCAATGGCACTTTAAGTTTATAGACCACTCAGGCATCTAACCGAGCTAAAAGCATTCTCAAAATACTATACCTAAACATCTACTTCTGAACTGAGCAGTCCACTAAACTAACTGTAAAAACCATTCAAGAACAAAAGAATTTATATGACTAAAGTTACCGTATTAAAAAGAAATATCTAGCGGCACCTGGGTAGCTTGGTTGGTTGAGTGTCTGACTCTTGATTTCAGCTCAGGTCACGATCCCAGGATTGTGAGGTCAAGCCCTGTGCCGGGCTTTGCACTGGGCGTGAGGACTGCTTAATATTCTTTTTCTCTCTCCCTCTCCCCGCCCCCCGGCCCCGGCCCTCTCCCCAACAAGATATGTATGGTTATAAAACAAAATACCATCCTATAGTTAAGAGCTCCACCACCAAATACATACTCATTAAATTTAATTGCAAAGTTTGTGGACACATACATATGATATCCTCATAGATATTGTCCTCAGACTGCGTATAATAAAGTGCTGAGCCAGAATTTCTTCCAAGTTCTTCATGAATCTTCTGTGAGTTCCGATTTCGAAAGTGCTGAATATCCTCAAATTCAAAGGATTTCCTTAAGAAAGGAGATATGTTTTAAAGTTATATGTTTTAAAACTCTAGTATTCTTTAAATTGGTATGATAGTGAGACATCTATAAGTAAAGGACTTGCATGCAAAATTACAAAGGTGCTTTATCAGATACTTGAGAATAATAAACTAGGCTGGTACCCTATAGGCATGCACCATGAGAAAATTGGAGGCTTTTGGCTAATTACATTCTTGTTCTTTATCGTGTACCTTTATTAAGTTAACCCACTAGTGAAAAGTGAAGCCAAAGCCAGCATGCCCCAAATGAAGCAGAAGAGAATATACTTACATCCCTACACATTCTTAAAAATATAAAACTCAAGTCTTTCTGATGCTCTTGGGTCCATACACTGTCTTACATATTACCTATACTTCTATTTCCTTTTGTAGGTACTTTCCCCTCGGGTCAATCAACATCTGTAGAATCAACCTAGGCCTCTAACCCATGCAGGGAAGTAGTTCCGTAAGGACAATGCTTAGAAATCATCACCTAGCAAATAAAAACATACCTTTTAGATCTCCCTCTGATTTGTCTGCCATATTTCTTTGGTTCGGGTTCCTGAGAAGAGGCCAAAGAAGACTCTGCACAAGAATTATTTTCACAGTATTTTCTGTCACAGTTTCTTTCTTTACATGGCACAACACCAGACTCAGATAAATATCTGAACGTCCTACGAGGCTTGGGCAAAGGATTTATAGAAGGTCCACATTCCTGTCCCTCGGGTTCAGAGTAAATATTTTCTAAGCTCTTGGTTATTCCGTATGAACTATCCGGAACTTGGAAATTCAGTTCTTTTTCTGAAGAGTCACAATGTTCTAAAGCCAAATTGAAGACTTTATCTGGGGGAAGTGCCTCTATTTTCTTCCACAGTATCTGTGAGGTATAGAAATTTCCTGGAGGTAAGGAAGTCTCTGCATCCAAAACGTCTTTCCAGCTTTCAATCTGTTTGACCTGAGAACATACCCAACTGGATTCTGATTCATTTCTAAATGGGTGTGTACGATCATCTTCATGTTTCTCACTTTCACCCTCAGTTTGGTCCTGGCTTTTGGCATCTGCATTGATATCTAGACCGACATTTTGAGAGTTGGCTGCATCCAACTTTTTGCTCTTTCCCTCAGCAACAGGATTTTTCTCAAGAATCTCTTGATGACAGTTATTATACCTCACTCCAAAGTCCTTTGGATGCCACCTTTCTGGGTTAGATATACCATTCGTTCTTCCTTCCCACTGAGAAATTTTTTGTTTGATATTTTTGCAGTGGCTTCTTGACAGGGTCTGAAGAGCAGAACGAGAAAAACCGGCATCCATGTTCCCAGTTGGGTGCATGACAAAGTGTGAATTCTACTGAGGTTCCATCATAAGTAACCGTGAAATACTGTATTCTTTATCCTGTCAGTTAGAATCCAAGCAATTCTAGTATTTTCCTTTCATGTTTAACTTGGAAGTCTCTTTTTAAAAAGAAGGATTTTAATCACTGGTCCTTGTTGAAAATGGCTACAACTTTATCTTGAATGTTCCTATTAAAATGAGACAAGAATATGTTAACACAGTTTTAGAATTTCCTAATTTAAAGACTACTAAAACACTGCCTCTATCTATCCCTAAATAATTCATTTACATTGCACATGCAAAAATGTGCCTGTCATCCATTAAGTAATTCAACTCCATAAAGGCATTCCTAAGATGGTGATATAATACAGAGAAAATATTAACTTGTGATATTTCTCAAATTATCAGCTTTAATGTTCTGCCTTATTTAATTTCCTAAAGTTAGGTAGACTGAGGTTTTATACGAGATTACACGTAGTAGTATACAATGTTAAAATCCATTCTTTTTTTTTTTCATTTTTTTGACATTTTATTTATTTTTGAGAGGTGGAGAGAGACAGAGCACAAACAGGGGAGGGGCAGAGAGAGAGGGAGACACAGAATCCGAAGCAGGCTCCAGGTTCTGAGCTGTCAGCACAGAACCCGACGTGGGGTTTGAACTCGTGAACCGCGAGATCATGACCTGAGCTGAAGTCTGATGCTCAACCAACTGAGCCACCCAGGCGCCCCTAAAATCAATTCTTCATGGGACCTTCTCTTAAGGAAACAAAGACCAGCAGAGTATTAAAAAAAGTGCACACACACTGAAATACATCTCGAATAACTAAAAGGTTTATGTATGCATCCAGAGGAAGAGCCAGTTAGTCTGGAAGCACGTGAATACCTGATTTCTTCCCCTTGTCCTACGTTGGGGACAACACTAGCCCTCGTTTCACATCCTCTTATGTCGGCTTTACTATTAGCAGCACAGGACTCTGTCTGCACAGTGCTAAAGACCATCCAATGTGCCATTAACTATTAGTTGCTTTAAAATATAATAACCTATTTCGTCACTGACTGAACTTTCCACATCTCTGCCACCACACCCTTGGCCCAAATTGGCAAAAATACTTACAGCCACTGACACACTCCTTCCTTTCACATACAGGCTTCACTCATTTAGGCTCATAAATGTTTCCTCAAATGTAAAATGTGGCACAGAACTTTTCTTATCAAGTGAGCAAAGACCTGATCTCAAGTCAGACTATACTGGTTATAAATAGTAGCTGATTCAAAACTTCCTGAGGCAGGGGTCATCCTTCCTTGAGCTTTGTCTGTGGGGCCTTGATTAACAGGCAGGAAAATATCTTGGCCCAGTTCTGTCAGTGCAGCTGACAGTTCACACACACAATTTCTTCCAGGCAGGGCAGCTGCTCATCAGGACTTCTATCAACTTCCATTTAAACCATTCCTACAAGTTTCTAGGAAAACCAGCTTTGCCAGCAAATAACCTTTGATGAGGATCCAATGCAGGAAAATTCTACATAACCTTAAGAAATTGAACTAATGTGAGTGGGAAGAAAAAAACTCCAAAACCCCGAAATACCAAAGCTGTTGCTGCAGAACTCTCTCTCTCTCTCTCTCTCTTTTTTTTTTTTTTTGCTGCTGCCACCACAGCTCCCAGCCCCTGCTGTGTGTGACCATCTGGCACCCAGGCCCAGAACTCTCAGTAAAAGACTAACGCATACAATTTGAAGGTCCAGTCAGTTACTGCTCATTGCTAAAACTGAAAATCCTTTTGTTGCTTCTGATGTTTACAGAGGATTCCTAAGGGTTTTAGGGTGTCCTTGAGTCTTGGGTTTTCTTCACTATAGACAAGATGGGAGTACAGTTGATCCTTGACGGAGGTCGGGATGAGCTTCTGCAGAGTTGAAAATCTGCGTCTAACTTTTGACTCCCCCCCCAAAAGCAGCCTCCAGTTGGCAGGAAGCCTTAATGATAACATAAACAGCTGATTAATACATATTTTGTATGTTCTATGTATTGTATACTGTATTCTTACAATAAACAGAGAGAGAAGAAAATTCTAAGAAAATTTAAGAAGAAAAATATACTTACAGTACTGTACTGTATTTATAGAAAAATATCCACCTATAAGTGAATTATAACACACACAATTCAAACCTGTGTCGTTCAAGGCTCAACAGTATTTTTCTCTCTCCTAGGAGCCCAGTAGAGGTTGTCAGCAATCCTTGTTAATGTTTTCTTTACTTTTCCTTTGTTAATACGTGAATGTATGTAACGCAGGAATGTATGTAATGTATGAATGGGTCAAACTGGGAAGAAAGATGAAATCTGCTAAAGCTAACAAAAAAAATTTTTTTTAGGGCTAAAGAAATTTTTAACTTGAAAATTGCTAGCAACAAATGCTGACTTTATGAGATTCACACACAAATATGAATGATGTGCACTGATAGTGTTTCAGTGGCAATGGAGTAGCGGAGCAACATGGGACACTCCTAACATAAGCAGGAATTATAAACATTTTTAAATGTTTATTATTTATTTTTGAGAGACAGACAGACAGACACAGCATGAGCAGGGGAGGGGCAGAGAGAGAGGGAAACACAGAATCCGAGGCAGGCTCCAGGCTCCGAGCTGTCAGCACAGAGCCCAACGTGGGGCTTGAACCCACAAACCCTGAGATCACGACCTGAGCTGAAGTCAGATGCTTAACCAACTGAGCCACCCAGGCGCCCCAGGAGGAATTATAAAGAGAAATGCTACTTGCTTCTAAATGTATGTATTAATACACTGTAGCTTTCAAAAAGTGGACAAAATATTTCAAAAACAAAAATGTTTTAATGCATTCTAGATGGCTGCCTATATAGATAGTATAGAGAATCTGTCTTTATATCTGATTTCATAGTTCCAAGTTTTGACAGATCAAACTCTTTACAATGTGGCTTCCCTGTTCTTAGATATAAGCTATATACACGTTCTGTTTTTGTCCCATCCAAAAAATAAGAATCGCTCACTAAGCCAAGAATTGCCTCAGTTGTTTTCCTATAGGCATCTCATGTCTAACTTTAACCTAATTAAATTCGGAGCCACCTTGCACCTCAGCACCTCCTTCATGTGGCTCCGTGTGATCCTTTATACCCCACACCCACCTCCCCAGTTTCTTGTGTTGACTTCCACTATCATGGACACTCTAAGCCCTAAATGGGGGCCCAGTTTTCAAGTCCTAGATCTCTCCACAGTTTCATCTTCAGAAAACTCCCTAAAGCCAACTCACACATTTGTCCCTAGAGATTTCTTTCTCAAGTTTGCTTGAAGAGATCTAACAAAAACACAGACTGAGAGAATATGACCGCTTCAACAATTCTTCAAAAAATTTTTTTCTCTTCATAGCATGAAATGAGTCAGATGAGTCAGCCTTCTCTATCCATTAAAGATTACTGAAGTCGGGGAGGAGTCACAAAAAGAGGGGGTAGAGCGCTCAATAACCACAATGGGCATCTCAACTGAAGAAACAGTTCCTCGAGTGAGCAGAAGTACAAATATGAAAAATCAGGCACGATTTAAAAGTTCAAAATAAAACAGCATGCTTGAAATAAAGGATACGAATCAAACTCTTTTTTCTGTTTTTTGTTCCCAAAGAGGTGAGCCTTAATAATGCCTCCTTGTTTTTATTTTTTTTTCTTTTCTGAATATTTACTTCACCCAAGAAACACATCAACTGTAGTTTATCATTTTAAAATGTAATGTATACTATAACTTATCATATATAAGATTCTGATTCTAGCATATTAAAAGAAACCCACTTGAATTCATTCGGGTAAGTGAAATACTCTTTGGGAAAGAGAATATTGACGCTCTATTTTACTAACTCAAGTCTTATATGGGAGAGTGTCTTGCTCGAAATCCTGTAAAATATTTTATTTGATCAAATATAAGTATCTGACAAAATAGGAAGAATATGGAACATTCTAACAGTTGGTTTAAAAGTTGATGAAAGGATATGCCTTTACTTATTTATTTTAATGTTTATTTATTTTAGGGGAGAGAGAGTGTGAGTGTGGATGCACACAAGTGGGAAAGAGGCAAAGGGAGAGGGAGAGAGAGAATCCTAAGCAGGCTCCATGCTCCATGGGGCTCAATCTCATGAGAGTGAGATGCCCTGAGCAGAAATCAAGAGTCAGACATTTAATCAACTGAGCCACCCAGGTGTCCCATAAACTGATGAAAGGGTATGCTTTTAAATGATTAATATTTTTTATGTGAATTTTACCTCAATTAGAAAGAAAACTGATGAAAGGGACCAGGAAGACTCTTACTTCTGGCCACGATGGAGTAACTGAACTAGACTCACCTTCCCAACATAAATGATTATAAAATAAGACTTATATATTAAATAAATGCTTTCACATATTGGATAACAGACAACACAGAGCTGTGGTGTTTTAAAGAAGAAAAACAAATGAAGCAGGCACTATGTTGGCCCAGTTTTCACCCTGGAGGTTCTTTCCAGAAAACAGCACAGAATATGAAAGCCTTGCTGAGTTACAGATAAAGAGATCAGAGTTTGAAGGGGCTAGAGAAGATGGAATTTTCAGGGCAGAGTATCAGAAAGGAGGAAGCAACACAGAAAAAGCTCCAGAAATCTACATAGGATCCTCTTGAGTCTTGGTTTGAAAACTAAGTTGCCAATGCACAGGGTTGAACACTACACAAGGCTGGAAATAAATTACTGGCAAAGGAACAACTACAGGGGACCTGCAAGATGACTAATATCCAGAGTTCACAAAGGTCTGGGAAATGTTCAACTTCCAATGATCTACAGAGGAGCAGACTTGTCCAACATCCAGGGAATTCAGTAGATACGTTAGGAGGTCATGGCTTGTCAGTAGAACTAAACTAGCCCTACAGTTTACTGTACTTTAGAGCTACTATGCTCTTTATGCTACTTTAGAGCTACCCTAACAAAGTTTTTAAAAGCCCTAAAAGGATCAAGTTTATTCATAAGTGAAGTACCCCCCCCAAATTAAACTCAGTAATTTTTATATAAAGACATCAAAATGTAGACACTCAGCAATGTAACATTCACAATGTGCAGCATCTGTTCAAAATTACAAAACAGGTAAAGAAGACTAAAGGTGGGAAAAATCAAGAGAAAAATCAGTCAATAGAAACAGAAACAAAAATGACAGATACATAGTGGCCAAAGACTTCTGATCCAATATTTTAAATACATTCATAAACTTACAAGAAAACACGAAAATAATCAGTAGAGAAATGAAGATGTAAAAAAAGAAAGCAAACAGAACCTCTGGAACTTAAAAATACCCTATCTGAAATGAAAAAGTCACTGGATGGGTGGAACCGCTATTTTAGATACTGAAGAAGAAATGATCAACGAAGTGAAATAAGGAGTGAAAGAAAATGTCAAACACAAAAACTGAAGCAAACCTAGTGCTAACACAAAAACAAAAACCAGATACTCCCTGAAACAATATCAAGCAGTTCACCTTACATAAAGTGGGAATCCCAGGGTGAAGGTGGTAGGAAGGCAGAGAACAAATATTTCAAAAAATAATAGCTGAAGTTTTTCTAAACTTGATGAAAACTCTAAACCTATAAATCCAAGAGGCTCAACAAATCTCAAACAGGATAAACACAAAGAAGGCCTCATCAAGGCAAACCATAATCAAGCTGCTGAAAATCAGCGATAAAGAGAAAATTCTTAAATGGCCAGAGGAAAAAAAATACACATTACATTCAGAAATAAAGAGGTAAGCAGGAAACAATGGAAAATATTTAAAGTGTTGGCAGGGCAGGTGGACAGGATTGGGAATCTAGAATTCTAGACATAGCCTTCAAAATTAGGGTTGAAATAAAGGCATTTTCAGTTGAAAAAGGTTAGGAGAATTTGTCAGCAGCAGACTTGCACTCAGGGTGACGAACACAATTTGTGAGTCTCAGTGCAAACTGAAAACGTGGGGCCCCTTGTTCAAATGCAGGGAAAGGGCTTTAAAGGTAGATATGAAGCTTTTTTCCTTTCTTCTGTAGGCTTTGGATGTGTCATAGTGTTCTTTATTTACTATCTAATGTTTTAAGTAAAAAAATTAAAAATTTAAGATATTTGCATGAATTTATCATTCATCTATATGTTGTACAATCCCTTATTTATTTATTTGTTTGTTCATTTGTTTATTCATTTATTTTTAAGTAGGTTTCACACTTAGCATGGAGCCCAAAATAGGGCTTGAACTCACAACCCTGAGATCAAGACCTGAGCTGAAACTAAGAGTCAGCCGCTTAACTGACTGAGCCACCCAGGCACTGCTGTGCAATGTCATTTTAAATGCAAATATCAGCGTATTTAACTTACACGCAGAATCACTGAAAATAAAAAATTCCTATTTTTGGCTTGTCCTAAAGGGTGCCTAAAGCTGGATGGAAGAGACAAACACAGTCAAATTCAGAAGATTTGAAGGAGAAAGAGAGGGTTCCCTCAGGCATGGAACCAACCAAGAGAGTGTTGTGAGGTCTAGGGATACTTGTGGAACAAGTGCAGATTCTCACATGAACCTGGGAACCCAGCACTGTGATGTGGGGCATGCACATGCTTGTTTGGGCCTAATGGCTGCTAGAATCTCCCTCTTGCCAGCCACCAAACCAATATGCCACACTCTGGCTGAGGCAGGGTCTGGGAAAGTATAGCCAGGTGTCTCCACATCCCACAGGTCTGCCTCCCCAACTCATGATAGACAGGTAGCCCCCAAGGATCTATAAAACTCTGCCCAGAACACACCTGAGATCTGGATCACGATGGGCAATAGGCTTGCTTCCATAAAACCAAGGCCTCCAGTTGGCTGCTCATCAGATATACCATGGTGCTGCCAGTCATGAGCAGGATACCCATTGTCATGCCGTGTTTCAAGACACCATGAGGTGTACATGCCCAGCCTCATCCCTCACACACAAGGCTTCTGCCAAGATCAGAGAGTGACAGTGGTCACAGGGTATAGGTAGGGAAGGGCCATGCAGGGCCAGCTGGAGAGAGGGCAGCTGGGAACCCATCCTCAGGAAGTGGCAGGAGGCAGGACCCTGTGTGAATTGAAGCTCCAACTCCCAGTGCACCCTACATTATGCAATCAGACTTCACCAACAGAACACAAATTTGAGGGTGCCTGGCTGGTTCCGTTGGTAGAGCATGCAACTTTGGATCTCAGGGTTGTGAGTTTGAGTCCCACATTGGGTGTAGATATTACTTTAAAAAAAAAAAAACAAAAAACCACTCTACAAATACAAAGATTAAGTTACCAGAATTTCAAAATGGCTACCACAGAGCATAAAACCTCACAGGGCCCTTTTGAATGCAGGACCCTGTACAGCTATATTGATTGTCTGCCTATGAAGCTGGCCCTTGTTTACACGATAAGAAATGTTAAAAAAAGTTACTCAAATTGAAGAAAAATGATACCAGATGGAAATCTGGATATAAACAAAGGAATGATGAGAACCAAAAATGGTACACATGCATAAATAAAAAAGACATATTTTTCTCATTAATCTCTTTAAAAGATGATTGTTTAAAGTATTGTGGAATACACAATAATAATGTATAATGTATTGTGGAATTTGTAATAATGTGGGAGTAAAATTTAAGACAAAAGCACAAAGGAGGGAAAAAGAAATGGAAATATAGCACCATAAATTTCTTACTTTATATATGAAGTAGTACATTATTTGAAGGGGATGGATTAAAGTTGTATGTTGTGAACTCTAAAGCAATCACTAAAAGAATGGGATTCTAAAAAATACTCAATGAATAAAAAGATGGGGTTGGGGGAGAGGAAGAGAACCACCACCACAACAACCAAAAAACCATGTGAAACAAACAGAAAATGAACAGCAAAATTGTACAGTTAAAAATCTGACCACACCAATAATTATGTTAAATGTAAATGAGGTAAATTCTAAATAAAAGGCAAAGATGATCATACTCGATAAAGAAGCAGGCCTAACTCTGCACTTTTATAAAAAATTACACTTTGGGGGCACCTGGCTGGCTCACTCAGTGGGGCATGTAGGTTTGAGCCTCACATCGGCTTTAGAGATCACTTAAAAATAAAATCTTAAAAAAAAAAACACTGCACTTTGAATTTAAAGACATAGATGTGTCAAAATAGATTCACACGTTGAAGTAAATATTATAAGAATACTAGATTACCTGTATTATTATCAGACAAAGCAGAATTCTGGGCAAGAAATATTAGCAGAGACAAAGAGAGAAAGATATGTCATGGGGTAGCTCGGTGGCTCAGTCGGTTAAGCATGTGACTCCGGGCTTTGGCTCAGGTCATGATCTCATGGTTCTGCAAGTTCGAACCCCATGTTAGGCTCCAAGCTGACAGAGTAAAGCCTGCTTGGGATTCTCTCTCTCTCCCTCTCTCTTTGCCCCTCCCAAATGCACATGCTCTCTCTCAAAATGCATACATACAGACATAAATAAATCTTTAAAAAAAGATTGAAAAAAGAAAAAAAGACATTTCAAACAAAAATGGAGTCAATTAATCAAGAAGACGGAACAATCCTAAATGTTCGTGTACCAAATAACAGAGTTTCAAAATGTAAGAAACAAAAAAATGTTAGAACCAAAAAGACAAATGGACCAATTTGTAATTTTACTGAGGATTTTATCACTCTTCATGAGTAACTGACAGAAAATCAGGAAATATATAGAAGACTGAATACCACCATTAATCAGCTTGACCTGAGTGATAATTTTATTTATTAAAAAAAATTTTTTTAATATTTATTTATTTTTGAGAGAGAGAGAGAGACAGAGACAGAGTGTGAGTGGGGGAGGAACAGAGAGAGAGAAAGACACAGACTCAGAAGCAGGCTTCAGGCTCTGAGCTGTCAGCACAGAGCCCAACACAGGGCTTGAACTCACGAACCAGGAGATCATGGCCCAGGCTGAAGTTGGACACTTAACTGACTGAGCCACCCAGGCGCCCCAAACTGAGTGATATTTTAGAACACTACACCTAACAACAACAGAATATACATTCAAGTATACATGAGAATGCATACTGAGAATGATGCATTAACTCATGATGGAACTTAATTAGATATAAATAATCAAAAGATATCTGGAAAATGCCAACATATTTGGAAATAAATGCTTATATTACAAAAGAAAAGAGTTTGGAAACAATGAATGAAAATACTATATCTTGGTTAGTGTTAAAACACATTTTATCCCATTAAGTTTCAAGATACTATTTTCAATTATTCTCCAGATTAAATGCTCTAGGTTAACCCCGGTTTGAATGATCCTACTGCCAATCCTGCACAAAATGTACCATCCTTCTCATTATTACACCCTTCTAAATCCTATAGTGAAATTTGAATGTTATGGTTATTATTATGATTATGATTTAAGGTTGTGTCTTAAGAAGAAAAAAAAATAAACTAAACCCAAAGCAAGTAGAATAATAAGATGTAAATATTCATGAAATAGCAACAACTGAACAACAGAGAAATCAATGAAACAAAAAAAGTTATTTGAAAACATCAATAAATTGATAAACATCTAGGAGAACTGAACAAATAAAAAGAGAAGAAATAGCACAAATTAGCAATATCAGAAATGAAAAGGGGGCCACCACTGCAAATTTTACATTAAAAGATATAAAGGATGATTATAAATAAATTTATTAGAGTAAATTTGATAACTTAAATGAGATGGACAAATTCCTTAAAAGATACAAATTACTAAAACAGACACAAGATGATATAGAAATTCTGAGTACCTCTATATGTTATTTAATTTTTTAAGTTTATTTACTTTGAGACCAAGAGACAGACAGACAGAGAGTGGGGAAGGGCAGACAGAGAAAGAGAGGGAGAGAGAATCCCAAGCAGCTCTGTGCTGTCAGTGCAGAGCCCAACATGGGGCTCAAATCCACAAACCATGAGATCATGACCTGAGCCAAAATCAAGAGTCAGACACTTAAGCAATTGAGCCACCCAGGCACCCCTCTATATTTATTTTAACAATTAAATTTTTAATTAAAATCTTTTGCATAAAAACTCCAAGTACAGACAACTTCACTGGTGAATTTTATTAAACATCGAAAGAGATATTAATCTCACACAAACTGTTTCAGAAAACAGAGGAAGAGGAAACATTTTCCAACTCATTTTATGAGACCAATATTACCAGTTAGAACCAAAGACACTACAACAAGAGAACAAAAATAGAGAATAGAACTCATGAACATAAATGTGAAAGTCTTTTAAAAATATTAGTAAATAAAATCCATAAATAAATATAAGAGATACTAAGTCATGACTAAATAGAGTTTATAAGAGAATGAAAATTTGCTTTAACATTAAGAATCATCATATTTGGGGCACCTGGCTGGCTCAGTCAGTTTAGCATCTGACTTTGGCTCAGGTCATGATCTTGTGGTTCATGAGTTCGAGCCCTGCGTCAGGGTCTGGTCTGACAGCTCAGAGCCTGGAGCCTGCTTTGGGTTCTGTGTCTCCCTTTCTCTCTGCCCTTCCCCTGCTTGTGCTCAGTTTCTCTCAAAATTAAGTAAACATTAAAAAAAATGTTTTCAAGTCATCATATTTATGAGATAAAGAAAAAAAACCCACTTGTGAATATCTTAGAGATGCAAAAAAGCACTTGAAAAAATTTCACATCTATTCATAATTGGAAAAAAAAAACCCTCTATCAAATTAGAAACTGCACAATCTGATAAAGGGCAATAATGAAAAAAAATACTTCAATATCATACTAAGTGGTAAAAGATTGATCACCTTTCACCTAAGACGGAGGAAAAAGGCAAGTGTCTTCTTTCACTGCTTTTATTCAACACTATATGAGTTGTTGACTATATGAGAAGTCATAATCAATGCAATAAGGCAAGAAAAATGAAATAAAAGGTATTTACATTGGAAAAGAGCCCAGGGAACAATGTTGTGAAAAGAGGAGGGCTTGGTGTGGCATTGCCATTTCTAACACCTTGGGTCTCTGTGCCTTTTGCAGAACTTCCAACAGTGTTATGTTGGGACAGAACATCTGGAAGTTCACAACCTCTATGGTCTGTAGGAGCCTCTATGAGGAGGGCCTAGGGAAGAATTTGTCATTTTCAGTGGAAAACAAGTGGTGACTGTGTACTTTGGATTGGGATTTGCTGCACTTTTTTTTTTTTATAGTAAGACATCAACTGCTTAAGAAATAAGGATGTTTTAATTAATCCATTAAACAGATGTGAAAAGGAGCATTTTAAGAGGTACAATCTCTTTGAAAAGTGGATCAAACTCTTAAATTCAACATACTCAATATGTTTGTAAATAAACTTAAGGCATGAAAAAAAGGAAAAGAAGTATACATGATTGTATACATAGAAAATCCTAAGAAATCTAAAATTACAAGTTACTAAAATTACAAACTACTAGAATTTAGCAAGGTCTCAGGACACAGTCAACATATAAGTGGTATGTTATACATACTGTGAACAGAAAATTGGAAAATGAAATGCAAAATAACATTTAAAGTAGCACAAAAATCATCAAATACTTTGGGGTACAAAACTTGTACACTGAAAACTACAAGATACCACTAAGAGAAAAAATTAAAGGACTATTAAATAAACAAAGAGATATATCACATTAATGAATTAGAATATTCAGTTTTGCTAAGAAACAAATTCTCTCAAAATTGATCTGTAGATTCAACACAATCCTAGTCAAAATCACAGGAGGTTTTGTTGCAGAAATTGACAAGCTGATTCTCAAATTTATATGGAAATGCAAAGGACCTCAAATAGCCTAAAAATTTTTTTAAAAATATGTTGAAGAACATATATTACTGATTTTAAGACATTATAAACAGCTACCATAATCAAGACAATGTGCATCAGTGAAAGCAGAGACAAATGGATCAACACAACAGTACAGAGTCTAGAAATAGATCCTCACTTTACATAGTCATTCGATTTCCACAAAGTTGGAGAAAAATAATCTTTTCAATAGATGGCTTTGGAACAAATGGATATCTCTATGGAAAAAAATTAACCTCTACCTTTACCCACACATTTACAAAAATTAACTTAAGGGGGTTGTGGGTGGCTTAGTCAGTTAAGCAGCCGACTTGATTTTGGCTCAGGTCATGATCTCACAGTTCATGAGTTTGGGCCCATGTTGGGCCTTGTGCTGACAGCATGGAGCCTACTTTGGATTCTCTCTCTCCCTCTCTTTGTCCCTCCCCCACTCGTGCTCTCTCTCTCTCTCTCTCTCTCAAAATAAATAGAAAGAAAGAAAGAAAGAAAGAAAGAAAGAAAGAAAGAAAGAAAGAAAGAAAGGGAGAAAGAAAAAGAAATAAAGAAATTAACTTGAAATATACCATAAACCTAAACCTAACAGCTAAAACTATAAACCTCCTAGAAGAAAAAATAGAAAAAAAAATCTTTAGGGAAGGAAAAGATTTCTTAGATAGGACACAAAAAGCACTAATCATGGGGGCAAGAAATTGATAAATTGAACTTCACCAAAATTAAGATCTTTTGTTCTTCTAAAGATGTTTTAAAAATGAAACAGCAAGCCACAAACAGCAAGAAGATATTCAAAATACATATATCTGACAAGCACTTAAACCTATAACATATAAGGAACTATTACAAATGAATGATAAGGCAAACAAAATATGCATCAGAAAAAAAACATGCATCAGATGTGAACAGATATTTTACAAAAGATTTTATGAGTAGCCAATAAGTACAATGAAACACCTGAAAAGATTTACACTATCACTAGTCATTAAAGACATGAAATGAAAATATGAAATACCACTACATACTCACTAGATACTCACTGATACTAAGTATCAGAGCACCTGGAGCCCTCAAACACTGCTGGTATAATATGGTACAACCATTTTGGAAAACAGTTTGGCAGTTTCTTATAAAATTAAACATAATGGGGCACCTGGGTGGCTCAATCGGTTGAGCATCCAACTTCAGCTCAGGTCATGATCTCATGGTTCATGAATTGGAGCCCCGCATCGGGCTCTGTGCTGATGGCTCAGAGCCTGGAGCCTGCTTTGGATTCTGTGTCTCCCTCTCTCTCTCTGCCCCTCCCCCACTTGTGCTCTGTCTCTGTCTCTCAAAAATAAATGTAAAAAAATTAAAAAAATTAAAAATTAAATTAAATTAAACATATGATTGCCAAATGAAGTAGCAATTTCACTTGTAGGTATTTCCTATGAAAGAAAATGTTACGTTTACACACATACTTCTACGTGAATAGCCCTAACTAGAAATAACCAAAGGCCATCAACAAGTGAATGCACAAATTATAATGTATTCATACAAAAGGATATTCCTCAGCAATAAAAAGGAACAGAACCAACAATATGCACAATGTGGACATCTCACAAAAATATGCAGAAACAAAAAAGTACATATAGTATGATTCCATTTATATAAAATTCAAGAACAGCCAAAATTAATCTATAATGAAAAAAGCAAATCTGTGATTGTCTAGGGCCAGGGGTTGAGAACTAACTACAAAAGAGTATAGGGAACTTTTCTGGGGGAAATGAAAATATTATATATCTTGATAGGTGTATACATTTGTCAAAACTAATTTCCCATACACTTAAAATGGGTGCATATGAAATTATATCTTGGGGCACCTGGCCAGCTCAGTCAGTAGAGCATCCATCTGACTTTTGATCTCACGGTTCAGTTGGGTATAGAGATTACTTTGAAGAAAAAAAAATAGGGGCGCCTGGGTGGCTCAGTCAGTTGAGCATCTGATTTTGATTTCGGCTCACGTCATGATCCTACGGTCATGGGATCAAGCCCTGCACTGGGCTCTGCACTGAGCATGGAGCCTGCTTAAGATTCTCTCTCTCTCTCTCTCTCTCTCTCTCTCTCTCTCTCTCTCTCTCTCTCCTGCTACCCCTCTCCCCTACTCATGCTTTCGTTCTCTAATAAAAAAATAAAAATAAAAAATTAATTTGTAGGTTACAAATCCCAAAGTGTTCTATATCACACCTACTATTAAAAATTTGAGGGGCGCCTGGGTGGCACAGTCGGTTAAGCGTCCGACTTCAGCCAGGTCACGATCTCGCACTCCGTGAGTTCGAGCCCCGGGTCAGGCTCTGGGCTGATGGTTCAGAGCCTGGAGCCTGTTTCCGATTCTGTGTCTCCCTCTCTCTCTGCCCCTCCCCCATTCATGTTCTGTCTCTCTCTGTCCCAAAAATAAATAAACGTTGAAAAAAAAAATTTTTTTTTTAAATTTGACATTTGGCAGTTGGGATGCCTGGGTGCCTCAGTTGGTTAAGCATCTGACTTCAGCTCAGGTCATGATCTCGTCTGTGGGTTCGAGCCCTGCTTTGGGCCCTGTGCTGACAGCTCAGAGCCTGAAGCCTGTTTCAGATTCTGTGTCTCCCTCTCTCTCTGCCCCTCCCTCTGCTCATGCTCTAACTCTCTCTCAAAAATAAATAAACATTAAAAAGTTTTAAGTAAAATAAAATAAAATAAAATAAAATAAAATAAAATAAAATAAAAATATGACAGTTAATTGCAACTTCCTTTTCCTCTGCCAGAGCCAGAGTCACTCAGCTCTCTAATTATTTTTCATCCGAAAAAGAAAAAAGAAAAAAAAGAGAGGCAACAGGATTTAATTTCCTGAATCTGAGAGCTTTTTTAAAAGTTATTTAGAGAGAGACAGAGACAGGATGAAAGTGGGGGAGGGTCAGAGGGAGAGAAGGAGAGAGAGAGAGAAAGAGAATCCCAAGCAGGGTCTGCACTATTAGGACAGAGCCTGATGTGGGGCTCGAATTCACGAACCATGAAATCATGACCTAAACTGAGGTAGGATGCTTAACCGACTAAGTCACCCAGGCATCCCTTGAATCTGAATGCTTTAAGGGAAAACAATGCCAACATCAAACTCAAAAACAAATGGTCTCCTCAGAGCAGGTGCTACTGGTCTTCTGTATCCTTAATAATCAAGTGACAATCAATTAAACAGCATAAATAAGTTTGTTACTAAACAAAATCCAAACACAGTGAGTTTACTTTGGGGACAATTTAATTTTCAGCAAAACAATCTTCTTTTCAATTTTCACATAAGGCACACTGCTTGGGGACAAAGGACTTAACAAGGGTTCATATTTGTAATGAATTCCAGACCTTTTGGAAACAGTGAATGTACGCTAGATAAGATACATTAATTTGTTTTTTTAATCACTCTTTGGGGTGCCTGGGTGGCTCAGTCGGTTGAACGTCTGACTCTTGATTTTGGCTTGGGTCATGATCTCATGGTTCATGGGATGGAGCCCTGTGTTGGGCTTCATGCTGATATCCCAGACCCTGCTTGGGATTCTCTCTACCCCTCCCCAGCTTGTGCATGCTCGCTCTCTCTCTCTCTCTCAAAATAATAAATAGACTTAAAAAAAAAATCACTCTTTGTACTCAAGCCTACATTCTGTAGAACTAGTATCATCTTTCTCCGAACAACAGATTTTGATCACGAAATCTAAAACAAGTTATCATATAACCATACTCGTGTGTGTGTGTGTGTGTGTGTGTGTGTGTGTGTGTGTAGAATAATGTTTTTATTTATTTGAAAGGTGTATGTGGTATAGAAAGATATTTTGATCATTTAAAATGGTAAATATTTTTTTTTGGCTGATGGGATTATAGATGTTACCAGTTTTAATAAAATTTACAAATTATTATAATTAGAAAAATACAAATACATTGTATTTGCTTTTAAAAATGCATTGTTTTGCTTTTAAAAGGAAGAATATTTAAGGAAATTTCATTATCCATTAATGTCATTCTTTTCTTTTATACTTTGTATCTGTAGTCCCTGTCATATCCCCATTCTAGTTACTTGGTTAACCATACTCTTAAACATCTAAATAATCTGAGATTTCTTCCTCATTAACGCATTTAGCTCCCAAGAATATTATACCACTCATTGCAGATTTTCCTTCAGCTCTTATGTGTTCTTTTGTGAAGAGGCATATAGATGCCTAAGTTTAAAATGCAAGTTTCAGGTTTAGTGCCTGTTTACCAAAGAAAATGGATGCCAAGAGGATTCCAACTACTAAGCTATGAGAAGGAACAGTCAGCCAAATGGAAACACAATCACTATAGGTGTCATGAGGGTGACTTAATTCAGGAAAGAAATAAGACAGAAGACAAAATTTCTGGGAAAGATGATCACCTCCACCCTCCCCCCACAAAATCTCTACCGGTTAAAAAAAAAAGGCAGCATAGTGGAAAGAAGGGAAGAAAACTAATATTGATTTTATGTCTACAATGAATAGACATAAATAAAGTGCAAGGTACTTTAACAAACATAATCTTCTTCTCAACAACAATGATGTAGATATTAATCTCTCTGTGCCATACTCTTCATCTGAAAAATGGAGATGAGTGACGTTCCCAGTAGTCCAAGGTTCTAACAGCCAGTGGAGCTGGGATTCAGATCTGAATATGACTACTCCCAGAGTCACTGTTTTTCCCACTCACTGTGATAGACTGCCCCCCAAACAAAGTACACTGGACTGAAATCAGAAGAAATGGAGTTTAGTCCTAACCCTGCAGCTTAACCAGCTGTGTAACCTTAGGAAAGTCACTTTACCTTTCTAGGTTTCAGTTTTCTCATCTGAAAATTCTGATTTATCACTGCTCTCTGTGGACTTCCTTTAACATTTCCTGTAGTGCATATCTGTGGTCAACAAATTTCCTCCTCTTTTATTAAAGTAAATTTATTTCACCTTCAGTTTTGGAGGTTATTTTTGCTGGATATAAAATTGTAGGTTGACAGGTTTTTGTTTTGTTTTATTTTGTTTTTCTTTAGTTTAAGGTTGTTATTCTTTTTTTTTTATGTTCATTTATTTTTGAGAGACAGAGTGAGCAGGGTAGGGGTAGAGAGAGAAGACAGAATCCCAAGCAGACTCTGTGCTGTCAGCACAGAGCCCCTAATGGGGCTTGAACTCATGGAGCTGTGAGACCATGACCTAAGCTGAAACCAAGAGTCAGGCGCTTAACCAACTGAGCTACCAGGTGCCCCTAGGTTGTTATTCTTTGGCTTGTAGTTTGTATCATTAAAAAAAAATTTTTTTATGTTTATTTATTTTTGAGAGAGAGAGACAGAGAGAGAGAGAAAGAGAGAGAGAGAGAGAGAGAGAGAGAGGGCAGGGGAGGGCCAGAGAGAGGGAGACACAGAATCTGAAGCAGGCTCCAGGCTCTGAGCTGTTAGCACAGAGCCAGACATGGGGCTCGAACTCATGAACCATGAGATTGTGACCTGAGCCAAAGTCGGATGTTCAACCAACTGAGCCACCCAGGCACTTCAGTTTGCATCATTTCTAATAAGAAGTTTGTGGCCATTCTTATGTTTAGTTCCCCTGTATGTTATGTGGCTTTTTTCCCCCTCTAGCTGCTTTTAAGATTTACTCTTTATCTTTGCTTTTCAGCAATTTAACTATGATAAACCTAAGTGTGGTCTTCTTTGCATTTATCCTGCTTGAGGTTTATAGAGTTCCGTAGATTCTGATCAAATACATTTTTCAGCTGACCCATTCTTTCTCTTCTCCTTTTGAGACTCTAATTACACATATGTTAGACAACTTAATATTATTATTCCACAGGTTACCTGTTCTCTGCTCATTTATTTTTTTTTACCTTTTTTTTTCTTGCTCTGCTTCAGCTTGAATTCTATTCACCTGTCTTCAAGTGCACTAAACATTCTATAAGACAAAGTCCAATCTGATTTTAAGCCCATCTAATAACTCTTATTTCAGATATTGTATTTTCCAGCTTCAAATTTCTATCTGGTTCTTCTAACATTTCCATTGCTCTTCTGAAATACTCCATCTCTTCACCCATTACATTGTTTCCTATATATTATTTAATATATTTATTATAAAAATCTTGAAGTCCTTGTTAGCTAATGCCAACAGCTGGGTCATCTTTAGGTTTCCTTTTACTGACCCCATTCTTTTCTTTACTATGGTTCACATTTTCCTATTTCTTCTAGTTCCTTATAATTTTTAATCATATTCTTAGCACTGTCTATAAAAGAACAATAGAGGAAAAGATACATTTTGTATTTGTTTTGTTTTATATATTTCTGAGACTGTAAGCATTCCTCTGTGTGGTAATTAAATTGAGGGACTAATCATTCAGATTCCTCTTATAGTCAAGTTGAACTGAGGCTGGATAGCAGGTCTTATTACATGGAATTCACCTGGGATTGTTTTTAATTTTTTTTAAGTTTATTTATTTTGAGAGCATGCGTAAATGGGGTAGGGGCATAAAGAGAGGGAGAGAGAGAACCCCAAGTAGGCACTGCACTGTTAGCACAGAGTCTGATGCAGGGCTGGAACTCATGAACCTTGAGATCATGACCCGAGCCAAAACGAAGAGTCAGATGCTTAACTGACTGAGCCACGCAGGTGCCCCAGAATTCACCTGGGATTAGCTCAACCTCTAACCCCCTGAGCTGCTGCTACCTCTTAAATCTTGTCAGTATTTGAGCTGGAAAGAGCTTGGCTACAGTTTCAATTATTTTTGGTTCAACTTTGGATCCAACCCTGGCAGGATATCACTGCACAAATATGTGGGATATAAAACTTCTTTGTGCCTCCCCTACCTCCTGCAATGCTGCTTTCTTATTAGTAAAAACTGGAACAGTAGAAAATTATTGGGCCAAGTGGTTTGTTTTTGCATTTTGGATTCTTCCAGATTCCAATTCACACTCCAATTCCAAGAGTCCATACCATTAACTAAGACTTGGGAGATTTCCCCTTGACTCTGTAAAGCCTCCCCATCTATGCCAGGGCTACCTGTATCCAGACCACGTGCTTGTCCTCAGGTATGAAAATTGTTATGGCTCTTTGCTCACTTTTAAAGGAATTCACTTTGGAATTCAGTTCATCAACATTTCCTTGCATCCACTACTGTTCACTGACCCCCAAGAAATATATGATTTTTATTTTGTCCAGGATTTTCTTGTTACTGTGGAGGCAAATGTTTTTCAAGCCTTACTACATTCTAACTGGAAGAGGCAGTCTTCAAATGTTTTTAACGAAACAGAATGGTGAACAACAGAATAAATCAGAATACATGTACTGCATGAAGGTAAGGGTAAATATCACTTCAGAATGTTTGTTTCAGGTATGTGTGTGTGCTATGGATTGCAAACGTATTTATAATGGTGAGGTGTGGTCAAAAAAATTAGCAAGTCTGTCTAGGGACATTAAAGTCCCTTCAGTGCAAGGCAAGGAGTTTAGAGAAAGGATATCAAGACACTAATCCCCCCCCCCCCATTAATGTTTGTTTATTTTTGAGAGAGCGACAATGAGTGGGGGAGGGACAGAAAGAGAAGGAGACAGAGGATCTGAAGCAGGCTCCACGCCAACAGCAAAGACCCAATGCAGGGCTCAAATACACGAACCATGAGATCGTGACCTGAGCCTAAGTTGGCCACTTACCCAAAGGACACTGATCTTTAAAGAGACTTGTCTACTGTTAGCTGGATTTCAGGCACTGAAACATTTCAGAAACACAAAAGTTTTTACATGTCAACACGGAACAAAAGAAGTCCCTGGAAAAATACACAAAGCATAAATTATCACAATAGGCAACTGATGTTAGAGAAGGATAAAATACATCCAGATATTTTAATAACCACCAGGCTTTGGTTTTTATTAAAGCCAGTTTCTGGGCCTATGTATTATAATTCAATTTGCTGCTTACCGATTGCTATTATTAGATTAAGAATGCAAAGAAAGATTCTGGAGAGAGAATGTGCTCCTTTTATATTTGGCTTCTTTAATAAAAATATTTTTAAACTCTCTTTTTTTGGAGGGAAAGAGACAAAAAGACTCTCTGAATGTAAGAAAGCTATTCTTGGGGCGCCTGGGTGGCACAGTCGGTTAAGCGTCCGACTTCAGCCAGGTCATGATCTCGCGGCCTGTGAGTTTGAGCCCCGGGTCAGGCTCTGGGCTGATGGCTCAGAGCCTGGAGCCTGTTTCCGATTCTGTGTCTCCCTCTCTCTCTGCCCCTCCCCCGTTCATGCTCTGTCTCTCTCTGTCCCAAAAATAAATAAATGTTGAAAAAAAAATTAAAAAAAAAAAAAAAAAAAAAAAAGAAAGCTATTCTTAGGTGAACAGAAGAAGTCACCTTTAACTCAGCATTTATGAAACAAACCAAATGTTATAAAACATAGGTAGAGGGGTTCCTGGGGGTGGCTCAGTCGGTTAAGCATCCAACTTTGGTTCAGGTCATGATCTCACATCACAGCTCATGAGTTTGAGCCCTGCATGGGCGTCTGTGCTGACAGCTCAGAGCCTGAGCCTGCTTCAGATTCTGTGGCCCCTTTCTCTCTCCCCCTCCCCTGCTCACGCTCTGTCTCTCTCTCAAAAGTAATAAACACTAAAATAATTAAAATAAAAAAAACATAGGTGGAGACCATAATATTTATAAGGGAGGCATCACAGTATAGGATACAAAGAGTGCGGGATTTACAACTGGACACCTGGATTCAATTTTTCTGCAACTTACTTAATGGTGTGCCTTGTACTCTTAACCCATCCAAGCTTTACTCTATAACAAGGGAATAACACTCACCTGTAGAGTTACTGCAAGGATCAAATGAGATAATATATAAAGTGTCTTAAACAAAGTAAGTGCCCAAGAACAGTTATGACACTACTGTCACAACTTATTTAAATATTATATGTATATAAGTGCCAGTACACATTCTCACCAATCTAACCTCCTGAATGTCTATTTCTATCCCTATTACAACAACCTCAGTTCATGTTCCTTATTCTTCTAGAACTACCATGATGTAGTCTCCTAGATGGCCTACCTGCTTCCAGTATCCACCTCCTTCCAACACTGTTGCCAAAGTGATATTTCTAATACTTAGATAAGATCAGGTCACAGTTAAGACCTTTTGGAGGAACTCCATAATTTACCAAAGGGGTTATCACAACATGCTCCCAAGGAACAATGGACTTCTAAGATCTGATATAAAAACTAAGTACATCCCACACACTAGCTTGCAGAAATAAGTTAAATTAGTGGATAGAACTTCCTCAATATTAAGTTTTTTCCTCCACAAACACACCTGAAACATTTGATTCTTGCTACTATTTGTGGTGTTGGTCAATGCTGACAAAATGGCAAAACAAATAAACACAGGGCCAACAAAAATTTATGTAGAAACTGTGGACAAGCCAATCATGCAGCTTTTTAAAAAATGTCATAGGTACACATATGTGTGCTTTTATTTTTTTACTTTTTAAAGTTATTTATTTATTCATTCACTCATTCTTTCTTTCTTGAGAGAGTGCACACACTGGAGGGGCAGAGAGAGAGGGAAAGAGAGAGAATCTCAAGCAGGCTCCACACTGTCAGCACAGAGGCCAATAAAATTCTCCATTGAATTTGCTTCAAATATTTTAAAGCAAAGGAGAAAAAAAAAAGGTCAAACCGGCTTCTACCTCTCAAACTTTTACCAGCTTGTCAACTGTTCCTTGAGCAACAAATCTTCAAAGCAAGCACAAACAGGATATCAGCCTTTTATCTCACTCCTAATCAGAGGAAACAGCCTTATAGGTAACTAAAAATGATACTCAAAATAGCAAAGAAACTTTAAAAAAAGCCCCTAATATTACTAATAATAGACAATAAAACTTCTTAACAGTTATTGTGCCTAACTGTAAAGCAACAGGATTCTTCAAAAAATAAATTTAATGCCTTAATAGTTCAATAAACTCTCTTAAGACCTCTGTCATGGTGATTTTCTGAGGTTTTTCGTTTTGTTTTGTTTTGTTTTTTAGCTATTTTCTTTTTTCAATCGGGCTTCACACCCAACACGGAGCCCAATTCAGGGCCTGAACTCATGACCCTGAGCTCAAGACTCAAGCTGAGATCAAGAGTCGGACACTTAACTGACCGAGCCACCCAGGTGCCCCTTCCTGAGTTGTTTTTTTTTTTAATGAAACGATGAAAAATGACAGTTGACTTAATGCAGATTATATTCAGATGTTGAGGCACAAGTCAAAGAATTAGAATAATGCTAACCTCGTGACTGTGTTAAACGGCTGGTTATCCACACTTCAAAAAACTTCCAAATGACTACAATTCTTCGCTGTTCACTGAATCTAATGGGTACTGATGGAGATTTTACTTAACAAAGCTGCGTAACCCTGGGAACTACTCTCATAACTAACCCAATGGTCTTACTGACTGAATGTGTCCCCCCCCCCTCCAATTCCTATGTTGAAGTCCTAATCCTCAATGGGATGGTATTGGAGATGAGGCCTTTGGGAGGTCATGAGGATGAAGTACTCATGAATGGGATGAGTGCCCTTATAAGAAGAAACATAAGAGAGATAGATGATCTCTCTCTCCACCATGGGAGGATACAACAAGACAGCCATCTGTAAACCAGGAAGAGAGCCCTCACCAGGAACCCAACTGGATGGCACCTTGATATTGGACTTCTCAGCCTCTAGAACTGTGAGAAATAAATTTTTGCTAAGCCACCCAGTCGATGGTATTTTTGTTATAGCAGCCTAAGCTGACTAGACAAAGGGTAATTCCAACTTCAAAACATACCTCTTATCCTGACCACTCACTATCTTCATTGCTACCACACCAATCCACGCCATCATCTCTCCCTCTCTTGTTTTCTGATTTCTACTCATTTTTCACATCTCCTGTCCATCTTATCTAAGGTAAGGCTTCTTTCAGGGCGCCTGGGTGTCTCAGTCACTTAAGCATCCATCTTCGGCTCAGGTCATGATCTTGTGGTTCTCAGGTTCAAACCCCGCGTCAGCTCTCTGCTGTCAGTGCAGAGACTGCTTCAGATCCTATGCCCCTCCATCCCTACCCCAGTTGTGTGTGCGCGCTCTCTCTCTCAAAATTAACATTAAAAAAAAATAAAAATAAGGCTTCTTCCCCCCCATATTTTTCTATGCCTTCACTCTGCTATATTTTCTCCATAGAGCTAATCATTTACCTGAAATTCCATTATTTGTTTGTTCACTTCTTGTTTGTTTTCCCGACTGGAACATAAGATTGTTCATGACTATATTCCCAGCACCTAGAAGAGTGTGCCCCATATAATAATCCCTCAATAAATATTTGCTGAATTAATGACTAAACCCTAAATATAAGAATGTATAAAGAGGGTGGGAATGCAAGCTGGTGCAGCCACTCTGGAAAACAGTATGGAGGTTCCTCAAGAAACTAAAAATAGAACTACCCTACAACCCAGCAATTGCACTACTAGGCATTTATCCAAGGGATACGGGTGTGCTGTTTCGAAGGGACACATGCACCCCCATGTTTATAGCAGCACTAGCAACAATAGCCAAAGTATGGAAAGAGCCCAAATGTCCATCAATGGATGAATGGATAAAGAAGATGTGGTATATATATATACAATGGAGTATTTCTCAGCAATCAAAAAGAATGAAATCTTGCCATTTGCTACTACGTGGATGGAACTGGAGGGTATTATACTAAGTGAAATTAGTCAGTCAGAGAAAGACAAATATCATATGACTTCACTCCTATTAGAACTTTAAGAGACAAAACAGATGAACCTAAGGGAAGGGAAACAAAAATAATATAAAAACAGGGAGGGGGACAAAACACAAGAGACTCATAAATATGGAGAACAAATTGAGGGTTAGGGGAGGGGGAGTGGGAGGGGGGATGGGCTAAATGGGTAAGGGGCACTAAGGAATCTACTCCTAAAATCACTGTTGCACTATATGCTAACTAATTTGGATGTAAATTTAAAAAATAAAAAATAAAATTAAAAAAAAAAAGGATGTAAAAAGAGGAAAGGTTTATGAAAATCAGCAATGCCTGTTACTTTAAGAGTTTCTAATGATTTGAAGTTGCCCCATTTGTAGGAGGGGAAAACATGTTAAAATACTTTAAGGATAAATGAGTAACACCAAAACAGCTTATTTAAAATGATAACAAGCACCACAATAATAAGGTCCTTTTTATATATTTATGATTTGTTGGGCACTATACACATCTCATTTAATCCTCACAACAATCTCTGGAGGAAGATATTTTGATTTTCTAGGTGAGAAAATTGAGGCTTAGCAGGGTTAGATAATTTTTTTAAAAGTAGGCTCCACACCCAAAGTGGGGCTTTAACTTATGACCCTGAGATCAAGAGTCCAATGCTCTACTGACTGAGCCAGCCAAGCATCCCAGGGTTATATAACATTTTTAAATGTTTATTTATTTGAGAGAGAGAGCGAGCACAGGAGAGAGGCAGAGAGAGAGAGAGAGAGAGAGAGAGAGAGAGAGAGAGAGAGAGAATCACAAGCAGGCTTCGTGCTGTCAGCACAGAGCCTGATTCAGGGCCCAATCCCACAAACCATGACCTGAGCCAAAACCAAGAGTAGGAAGCTCCACCGACTGAGCCACCCAGGCACCCTGGGTTGAATAACTTTTTAGGGTCATATACATTACATTATTAAGTGGAAAAACTGGAATTTAAACTCTAAAACTCTTGTTCTTATTAGCAAATAGCATATTACCTTCAAGATAAAGACATTTTGATAAGGGACATATCTAAAGTCAGAGGTCTCCAAACTCTGATTTGAAACTCCTATGAAAAAAAATGATTTATGTATATTTATAAATTAGACACAACTATAATAATATGCATATTATAAAAGGAAAAATTTTAAAGCACGAGATATATTTTTTAATTAAAAAAAATTTTTTAACATTTATTCATTTATAAGAGTCAGAGAGCACAGGCAGGGTAGGGGCAGAGAGAGTGGGAGACACAGAATTGAAGCGGCTCCAGGCTCCGAGCTATCAGCACAGAGCCCGACATGGGGCTCGAACTTACAGACCGTGAGATCATGACCTGAGCCGAAGTCGGACACTTAACCGACTGAGCCACCCAGGTGCCCCGAGATATACTTTTTAAATTTTTTTAATGTTTATTTTATTTTTGAGAGAGAGAATGAGCAGGGGAGACAGAGACAGAATCTGAAGCAGGCTCCAGGCTCTGAGCTGTCAGCACAGAGCCCAACGCGGGGCTCGAACCCACGAACCGTGAGATCATGCATGACCTGAGCTGAGTTGGTCGGTTAACCGACTGAGCCACCCAAGCACCCTAAAGCATGAGATATTGTTAAAAATAATTTTATTTTATTAGCTTTGTTAAAAATTAACTATATAGATGGAGGACAAAAGAACCATTTCATTCTTACTAAAGTATTATAAATTGTAAATATTTTATATAAGAGCAATGTGATTGTACATGATTTTTTTTCTTGAAACAATGATTCAAATATCTAGTTCTAAACTCAGCGTATTTTCTGCTTGATTCTAAGTGTGTTATGGGCTGGATTGTGTCTCTCCCCCATCCCCTCCCTCATTCATGTGTTGAAGTCCCAACCCCCAGTATCTCAGAATATGACTGCATTTGGAGACAGTCTTTCAAAATGTAATCAAGTTAAAATAAAATCACTAGAGTGGGCCCTAATCCAATATAACTGGTATCCCTATAAG
The DNA here is from genome assembly GCF_016509475.1 of Prionailurus bengalensis. Taxonomy (NCBI): domain Eukaryota; kingdom Metazoa; phylum Chordata; class Mammalia; order Carnivora; family Felidae; genus Prionailurus; species Prionailurus bengalensis. The sequence continues at coordinate 98,347,649 of NC_057345.1, forward strand.
AAAAGGAATTTGGGACACAGACACAGAAAGAAGACCATGTGAAGACACAGGGAGAAGACAGCCATCTATAAAGCCAAGGAGAGAGGCCCCAGAAGAAACCAACACCTTAATTTCAGACATCTACCCTCCAAAAGTGTAAGAAAATAAACTCCACTGTTTAAGTCACTGAGTCTGGGGTACTTTGTTATGGCAGCTGAGCTGACTAATACAAAGGGTTATAGGAGTTGAAAAAGATAGCTCACCACAATACCTAGGAGCCAAAGAAAGAAGAGCTTTGTGGACTGAATTGAAATACTCATCCGTGAATTCCATTCACAACTAAGCAAAAGTTTCTGCTGAAATCTGGCTGGTGTATTTCCATCTTCTCCAAAGTCTATGGACTATATTTGCAAACTAACTGGTCAGTGTTAAATTATTTAAATTTTTAACAAACTGATTAAAAATCCATTGGAACTACTTTGAAAGGTTTTATTTTATTTAAAAAAATTTTTAATGTTTATTTTTGAGAGAGAGAGGGAGAGAGACAGAACACAAGTTGGGGAGGGGCAGAGAGAGAGGGAGACACAGAATCCAAAGCAGGCTCCAGGCTCTGAGCTGTCAGCACAGAGCTCAATGCAGGGTTTGAACCCATGGACCACGAGATCATAACCTGACCCGAAGTCAAACGCTCAACCGACTGAACCACCCAGGTGCCCCAAGATTTTATTTTTTTAAATGTTTACGCATTTTGAGTGGTGGGGAGGGGCAGAGAGAGGGAGGACAGAGGATCCAAAGCCAGCTCTGAGCTGACGACAGTGAGCCCGATGCGGGGCTTGAAGTCATGAACTGTGAGATCATGACTTGAGCTGAAGTTGGATACTTAACCAACTAAGCCACCCAGGTACCCCTGAAAGATTTTAAAACAGACCAGAAAATTGTTTCCAAGGGTCCTAAGTGTGCAGATATGAAGCTTTTATAGATGATATACATCCTTTGTTTTGGGCAACAATAAATAGCAATGAAAACACTTCCAGACACCAAATCCTCTCTCTAAATCATGAGATTCTTCAGAAAAACAATAGAGTTCTCATTCATTCTTAAAACATCACTTTTACCTTGAAGGGATATATTGAATGTGTCTATATTTTTAAAAATTTCTGCCAATAATCAATTGTTATTACAGAAACCCAACAGTTCTGGCACTTTTCTACTGGTAAAGGAAATATTTTAAACTTTTAAACTTTCAACTTCTAAACTTTTAAAAATACTTCTCCATAACAAACTAAGAAACTACATGAAATACAAATTCTTTTTTTTTCTTTTTAAGTTTATTTAGAGAGAGAGAGAGAGAATAAGTTGGGGAGAATCAGAGGGAGAGGGGGACAGAGGATCTGAAGCGGGTTCTGTGCTGAAAGCAGAGTCTTGATGGGGGGCTCAAACTCACCAACCACAAGGTCATGACCTGAGCCAAAGTCAGATACTTAACTGACTGAGCCACCCAGGCACCCCTGAGATACAAATTATTTTCAAGGCTATTGTTCATCCTATTCTCAAAGGACTGTAATGATTCTACCATTTAAAATATAATTTGTACCTGGCTGGCTCAGTCAGTGGCACGTGTGACTCTTGATCTGAGGGTTGTGAGTTCGAGCCCCACTTTGGGTATAGAGATTATTTAAAAATAAAATCTTAAGGAGTACCTGGGTGGCTCAGACGGTTAAGTGTCTCACTTTGGCTCAGGTCACAATTTCACAGCTTGTGGGTTCGAACCCTGCGTTGGCCTTTGTGCTGACAGCTCAGAGCCTGGAGCCTGCTTCGGATTCTGTGTCTCCCCCTCTCTCTGCACCTCCCCTGCTTGCATTCTGTCTCTCTCTCTCAAAAATAAATAAACATTTTAAAAAATTAAATAAAATATAATTTTTAAATCTACCTACTTAGACACACATAAGCTGGACACATAAAAACTGCTATGTGTTGCAACAGGTAAAAGTAAACAGAAAGTGAGGATGTCACTGTCAACTCCTTTTTGCTGGGGGATGAGCACTCTTTCCCTGGGGATTAATCCCATAAATGAACTCTGACAGGAGTGAAGGCATCAGTGTCAGTCTGTATATTTAGTACAGCCTAATTTATTGCTTTTTTTAGATGAAAACGGATACAAAAACAATGCTAATGCTTTTTTCATCTCAGTGTATCACCTTGTGCACCTGTAGAAGACCATGAGTACAGAGTAAAGTATTCCAACTTACACGTGTATTACCTTTAAAGTTTACCATTTTACACAAGTAAACTGAGAATATTCAGGGGTCTGCTAAAGTAACCAGGCGACCAAAAGTTTTATGAGTATAAAATGCAAACAACTCTTTCCTTTGAAACTCAGGGTACAGAGAAGATGTAAGACGTATTTTCCTCCACAGCTTTATTGAGGTGTAACTGACATAGGATATTGTGTGAGTTTAAGGCGTACAACGTGATTTGGTAAGTGCATATACTCTGAAATGATTATCACAATAAGGTTAGTTAACACATTCATCAACTCATTACTATTTTATTTTGTATCGAGAACATTTAAGATCTACTCTCTTAGCAACAGTATTGTTAACTACTCACCAAGAACTGTCTTCTGAAAGGTGCAAAATACATGCCCACAGAGGTCATTTACATCTGGACAGTCTTAGGCTTTTCCCAAATGACAGGGAAACACAAAAGAAGCCTGGGGGAGCAGGGGACACATGCACTAGAGGCTGGAAGAAAGAAGAATGCGATTTGAGAAAAGCGTTCCTCCGTCTACATTTCAAGGAGGCTGGCAATCAAATTAGTAGCTGTCTGTGCTTCTGTTGCAGCTAGACTTCAATCTAGTGTTCGGTCAATAATCTAGTTTAGAGCCAAGCTAGGTATGGTTAATTGTATAGTGTACCATATCCAGAAATGTACCAGTCCTAAGAGGCTGTATGGGCCCCTGGTAAAACAGGCCTTAAAGTAGAACTAAGTTCCCAAACCAACATCTTAAACCATGAAGTTAGCCAAGTTTATATCAGAGCTTACAGAGAAATTCAAAATCCCTAGGAGTGTAGAAGCAGGCTCTTCAGCTAACCATACCCCTTAGAATTTAGGAGACAATTCGGATTTCCAAAGAGTTACTCTGGAGCACAGATACCAATAAAGAGTTGGATTTAGATTCACAGGAGCCAGGAGTGCTGTGCGCACTAAAAGTCCTTACCCGATTCTCGTATCAGGAGTACAGGGACCAAGCTCCCAGCAACTCTTGCCTTGTCCTATTTGTCTCCTTCATAAACCTCAAAATCTCTTTGGGATGCACCTTCAATTTGTGATATGAAAGGTGTAAAAATGCTACAGTTGAAGATGAAACACAGGTGTAGCAAAACAGAGCAAAATAGGGGTGTAGATGTTAGAGGCAGCAAAACAGAGACGTAAAAGTATTGTTCTGCCTACAGAGGATGACGACAGTTTAATTTATACAGTTGGCACTCCACTCACCAAAACTCGATTATGACTATCTAGTTGACCCACAATATGATAATGCCCTGCTCAAATCTAGTATTTGTTCAAATCTAATATTCTGCCCAACTTTGTCAAGCCATTTCATTGGCTTCTACGTCATGCCTTCCTGCTATGTTTGTGAAAAGAATGCAAACTAATTTTCTTACAGTACACCCCCTGTTATAACACATATGTTAATTAGCACGGTGTTGAGACCACATCTTTGGACTGGAACATAATACTAAATAGAATACTACTGTAATGCAGTTAGCCTATAAAGTAATGTTTTACCAAATACATTTGAAAGATACTCAACTAAATGTACCAAGGAAAATAAGAAAAATAAATTTAGAAAGATACTTTGAAAAAAATACATAATATAATCCGTAAGTTTTTTTTTTTCTTTTCATTTTTTAAAAATTTAAATCCAAGTGAGTTAACATATAGTGTAATAATAGTTTCAGGAGTAGAATTTACTGATTCATCACTTACATTTGACACCCAGTGGTCATCCCAAAAAGTGCCCTCGTTAATGCCCTTCACCCATTTAGCCCATCCCCCCCCCACCCAACACCCTGCCAGCAACCCTCAGTTTGTTCTCTGTATTTCAGAGTCTCTTATGGTTTGCCTCCCTCTCTGTTTTTATCTTATTTTTCCTCCCCTTCCCCTATGTTCATTTGTTTTTTGTTTCTTAAATTCATAATCCCTAAGTTTTAAAAGATATCTTCCAAATAAGCTAATGATATGATTTGTTATTCACACCACTGCTCCTGTCCCATAAAGAATGCTGTAGTAAGTCAACAGGAGAGTATTCAGTGTCAATAATAGCATGACCAACGTCAAAGCGGTCCTTTCTAATTCAGTTCTTATGTCTCTTATCAGCAGGAGAACTTAATTACCACAACCCAAATATTTTCAGCAAATGTAGTGTAAAGAGAAAAAAATCCAGGTGGCACAGAAGAGGTATCTTTGCATAGTGATGTGATATTTTATTAAAAACAATTTTTTTTAATGTTTATTTATTTTTGAAGGGGAGAGAGAGAGAGAGAGAGAGAGAGAGAGAGAGAGACAGAACATGAGCTGGGGAGGAGCAGAGAGAGAGGGAGACACAGAATCCAAAGTAGGCTCCAGGCTCCAGGCTGTCAGCACAGGGCCCGACACGGAGCTCAAACCCACGAACCGGGAGATCAGGACCTGAGCCGAAGTAGGACACTCAACCGACTGAGCCACTCAGGCACCCCAGGTGATGTGATATTTTAAATGATCATTATTATCACTTATTAAATGTTTCAGGTGCCAAGCATTGTGCTTAGTACCTACATGCATTATTACATTTGATTCTCACAGCTCTGACAAATAATTATTATTACCCCCCTTTTGTAGATGAGGAAGCTGAGACTGAACGGGTTCGGTATGTTACCCAGGTAACACAAACTTAGTTCTGCTTTACTCCAAAGCTTCTGCATTTAACCAGTACGTATTACTTGTTTGTGGGCAGACATAACAATAATACCAGCTAATATGACAGGATGTCAAATGCAACTTTTCCTGTCCTCTCAGAGTTTCAGCAGGGGCCTCAAAGGCCAAGATCAAAACAATAGGAGTCCAACACTTCCATAGTCTAAAGAGAAGTGCAATGCTTATGAAGTAGGGCAGCCCCAAACTGGCTGTGTTAACATCAGTTCATTACCCTTGTCAAAACTATGTACAAGGAATTATAATTAGTTAGTGGTAAGAGTTACAAGGGACAATATAAAGAACTTCTTTAAAGAAATTGGGCGGTGTGTGTTTCCTTGCCTCCTAAGGGAAAAGGGGGAGGTACTTCCTGCCCACCTCACACTAAGGGACTGGAAGCTTAAGATAATCACTCAAAGTGCTTAACTTGTACCCAGAATAGGAGAAACACAGGGATTGGTATCCACCCCTGCTGAGCGGGATAAAAAATGCTGGTTCATAGCTAAATTTTAAAGGCTGCTTAGGTACAAGGGCCAAATTAAATGTTTCAGCAGAAGAGGAAGTTTTATAAAATGCCACAGTGTGAAAAATTACATATAAAAGTAAGTTTAATAACATGAAACTTTACAATTTCATTAAATTAATGCAATGTTAGTAACCATCCAAATAATTAAGTGGTTTATCTTAATTTTTTGATCTAATCATCCTTTTCAAAACCTCCTCTAAAGAAATAACTGTCCCAAACTAGAACTTGTATACTTTACAAATAGCTTCAAAATAGCTTGTTTTATTATTATTATTATTATTATTATTATTATTATTATTTTTAATGTTTATTTATTTTGAGAGAGAGGCAGAACGCGAGGGCAGAGGGGCAGAAAGAGAGGGAGACACAGAATTCAAAGCAGACTCAAGGCTCTGAGCTGTCAGCACAGAGCCCAATGGGGGCGCTTGAACTCACAAATCGTGACATCATGACCTGAGCCGAAGTTAGAAGTTTAATGGACTGAGCCACCAGGTGCCCCCAAGTAACACAGTTTTTACATCACAAACTAAATCTTGGCTAAATTCTTAGCAAGACACTGGAAAATAAAGACAGCAAAATTCTTACTTCCTATAGTGTTCAAAGGTTGGGAAAAAATTCCAGAAAGTAAAAAGAAACATTTTTTTTAAAGTTTTAAAGATCATAAAGTACTACTACCACTTTTTAGAAATTTTGAAAATAGAGAAAATGAGAGGAAAATGCCTGTAAGCCTACCATCTCTGGTAATCACTAGTATATTTTAGTATATTTCCTGTCTTTTTTTTCATAAGCATATTTTTATATAGTAGCAATTATAGTATATATGCACTCGTATCCTGCCTTTTTTAGTGTTATATAAACAATGTACTTTTCAAGGATTTAAAACTATAGACATAACAGGCTCTCCTAAAAACGTACATTCATATCCCCTGAACAATGTAACTTCCTATCTTATTCTAAAGCCAAAAAGCCAGAAGACAGATTTCTCGAGTTTGCAAATCATCCCAAAATTATACATTCAACGGATATTTTATCTCACTTGACAATATAAAAGCAACACAAAGTACATTCACATAGTTATTAAACATGTCTCCTATTCCTCAAATTACCATTTAAAACACACGAAGTTTTAGGTCTGTAATGTATGAAACCCTCAGGCCCAACAATATCACTTAGAAGCAATCATAGTTACTACTCTTCCCCTTCTCCTCCTGGCCTGTTCGGAACTAAAGGGTCAGGGGGAACTGAATGTAAGGCAGGCATCCATGCCTGATGCTAAGGAGACACATCAGAGCAGAGCCGGAGGTGAGAGCACCAGAGCTTGGGGAGTCAGGACAGCATGCGCATAGGAGGGCTGTTGGTGTAGCAGACAGGGCCTGAACAAGGTCAAGAGGCCAGGCCCTGCAGATGTTAATGCCTGAGCAGAATGAGGGGGCAGCCAGGCTGATGAGTGGCCGGGGTGGACTGTCAGAGCCAGGGCTGGGTGAGGAAGTGGGGGCAGACTGGCACGGAGTACTGACAAGTGAAGCTCAGGCTGGGTTTCAGCCTGTCAGCTGGGTGCCTATGCGTAACAGACAAGCCACTCAAACAGAACACCTTGACCATTGAATACAGGCCTCCCCACCATCTGAAAATAGGGCATTTCTATGAAACCTTTCATAACCCAAATTGGCATAAAGTGAAAAAGTAATTACCATTAATTTATACGGAAAATTGTTTCAGCTTTCCCAGACCCCCCAAAATAGCCTCTCTCAGGATTCTGATACCTTAGCACACATCTTGCTGACAGATGCACAAAATAAACTCAGCTAAAGTATAGATGCTCACAGATGCAGTTCAAAGCCATGGTGGCTGATGCTGAGACGCGGAGTGTAGTTCCAGGGGCAGGAGCTCCGCGGAGACACTCTAGCTGAGTGCGTCTATAATAGCTCAGTTCAATGCAAAATAAATGCTGAACGCTACTTTCACTTTTTGCCTTTCTTTGTGGCAGTGAATGTCCTCTTCAGATTTCTTTCAGTTAGCAAAAACAGGGACATAGGTAGATTGCCCGTAAAAGCAAACAGCCTAATGTGAACTTTCAAAAAATGGGAGATACCTACCTGTACCATGCAAGTATTAAAAAGAATGAGGTAGAGATCTATGTGTAGATATGGGAAAATGTGCAAAATAAAAGTGGGGGAAACAATTTCTCTAGTATGATTCCTTCTCTATACCCTTTTAAAAAAGACATACATATATCTATATACATACCCATCCACAAACAAATGTGCACATGCACACTCACACACACACACATCTTGCCATGATGTGAACTGAATATTATATAACTGACTCCTCCTCTGTCCAGCCTCCTTCTCTGATATGGAGTGGGTGGACTAGGCCTTTTCTCTTCCTCAAAGTGAACGAAAGGGGTAGTTAGGAAGTGATCATCTTACCATCATTTGGATTTTCTCAGTTCAGAATAAGGTCAGTTCTGTCAGTAAAAGTTTCATCATCTTCACACTGGTATTTTATACAATCAGACCATACTTTAAACATTTTTTTTTGTATTGTTTTTGTAATACCATGACTCAGTGTTTTGGAAGATTAAATTTTATGGACGCTGCTTATTGCATCACAGTGGATAAGCAAGAAATCATCAACGATGAGACCAGCAAGGACTTGAAACAAGTTTTTTACTCTCCATTTTATAACTTTATAATGCTTGAACCTTTTTTTTAAACTGGTATTACATACTTTTGTTGTTGTTTTTTAATGTTAAGACAGGATCTATTTGGATGGTGGAAAAATGGCTCTTTTAAATTGTATTCTTGGGGCACCTGGGTGGCTCAGTCGGTTAAGCATCCGACTTCAGCTCAGGTCGTGATCTCGCGGTCCGTGAGTTCGAGCCCCACGTCGGGCTCTGGGCTGATGGCTCCGAGCCTGGAGCCTGCTTCAGATTCTGTGTCTCCCTCTCTCTCTGCCCCACCCCCCCATTCATGCTCTGTCTCTCTCTGTCTCAAAAATAAACTTTAAAAAAAAAAAATTACATTGCATTCTTTACATTTTTCTATACTAAATAAAATCTTAATGCTTTTTTAAAAAAATGAACACACATAATATTGCAGAAATATCACTTCTAATAATTTATCCAAGGGAAGTCGCTGGATAAATTCACAAATATATATGAAAGAGTGGATTTAGATTACTGTAAAATGGAAAATAAATTTCTAATAGGGACTATCATTAAATGTATTTACTGTACATTAGATGTACAATATTATGGCAAACCCATAGACTGAAATACTATTAAGTTACACCCTGTTCAAAATCTATTAAGTAAAAGAAAAATGTTATAAAAGACTGTGCAGTATAATTAAAAAATCTGTATGAATAAATACATAAAATTTAAAAGTAAACATGGATATATACCAAAATGTTAACAGAGATTATCTCTAAGTAATAGAACTACGGTGAGTTTTCTTTTGGTTAATCTTTACTTTCAAATTTTTTAATTTTAGTTTTTAGATGTTTATTTTTGAGAAAGAGAGAGAGAGAGCACGCAAGCAGGGGAAAGGCAAAGAGAGAGGGGTACAGAGGATCTGAAGCAGGCTCTGTGCTGACAGCAGACAGACTGATGCCGGGCTTGAACTCACAAACCACAAGATCATAACCTGAGCTGAAGCTGGACACTTAATCAACTGAGCCACCCAGGCACCCCTGTATTTTCTAATTTTTAAAAATAAACATAAATCACTTGTACAACATTTGTTTCAAAAAAAAGATAACTTACTTTTAGAATATTCATCATATATGTTCTGAACACCTACTTCATATAAGGCATTTTGGGAATTAAAACAGCAGTAACAGCAGTTGAGCTTTATTAAGTAACTATTATATGCCAACCATTTCAGTCACTTTATATCGATTTTTGGAGCACCTCTTTGAGGTCGTATATCAGTTAGAATTAAGTTTGTGTACAGATTACTTAAAAACTGAAAATGGCAGGAGCTTAGCCAATGTTTTTAAACAAAGAGATGTCTGTTTCTCTCCACTTAAAAAAAGAGAGTGGCACCTGGCTGGCTCAGTTGGTGAAGCACACAACTCTTGATCTCTGGGTTGTGAGTTCGAGCTCCACGTTGGGCATAGACTTACTGGAAGGAGGGAAACGAGGGAGGAAGGAAGGAAGGAAGGTGAGTAGCAGCCTAAGGTGCCCCAAGGTCCTTGAGCTCCAATGCTTCTGCTATGCCATCCCCAACGCATAGCTTCTATCTTCACAATCACTTCATAGTTCATATGAGCTGTTAGAGTTCCAGCTATTACACGTGCATTCCAGGAAGTAGAAAGGAAAAAAGGCAGCTCTATTAAAGCAGCATTCCTGAAAGTCCCATATAATGCTTTTGCTGATTGCCCACTGACCAGGACTTAGTCACATGTACTAGATACATGTGAGACTGGGAAACATAATCAGTCATCTTTTTTTTTTTTTTAAGTTTATTTATTTTAAGAGAGAGATAGAGCACGAGTTGGGTAGGGGCAGAGAGAGTGGGGAGAGAGAGAATCCCACACAGGCTCCACACTGTCAGGACAGAGTCCACTGTGGGGCTCGAACCCACAAACCACGAGGTCATGACCTGAGCCAAAACCAAGAGTCGGACGCTTAACCGACTGAGCCACCCAGGCACCGCAATCATTCATCTTTTTATCCTGCAATGTGCCCAGCCAAAAAATTGACTTCTGTGTCTTAAGAGAATGGACATTAGAGTTGGCAAAAAATCTGTGCCACAGGCAGGTATTATTATCCTCATTTACAGACAGAAAACAGAGGTGCAAAGCCACATGGTTAAGTGACAGAACCATACTCTGAAACCAGTCTATGTACCTTTCACTCCATACTATATCCCATTAGAAAATCATACACATGAAAATAAAATACAAACACACTTACAGGACATTTATATATAATTATAGGCAGTTTATTATTAAATGAAATTTGACAGATGAGAAAGCATCTACCAAAAAAACAAAACTGAGAGGCATTCCTGACAAATAGAACAACAGTAACAAATATTTCTTTCTTTTTTTTTTTTTTTAAGTAATCTTCACTCAACGTGAAGCTCAAGCTCATGACCCCGAGATCAAGAGTCGCATGCTGCACCAACTAAGCCAGCCAGGCGCCAGACCAAATACTTCTGAAGCACTTATTATGTGCCAAGAGTTTTCTAAGATGTGTAAATTTTTTTTTTTAGTGTAGCGTATATAAAGCACATAAAGTCCACTAATCCTAAGCGTACAGCTCAAAGAACTTTTACATATGAATACCCTGTGTAACCACCACCCGTCACACCTCAGGTTCCTTCGTGTCCCTTTCCAGGCAGTAACCATCCCCCAGAAGGAATCACCCATCTGACTTCAATCCACGGATTAGTTTTGCCTTTTCTTGAATTTCATTTAAACAAAATCATACGGTAGTATTATTTTGGTATGGTTTCTTTTGTGCAAAATAGAATCTGTAGGATTCACTCATGCTATTGTATATAACAGTAGGGTTTTTTTTTTCCCCTTGCTGAGTATTATTCCATCTAATAGAAACACCAGCATTTATTAATTCATTCTCCTGTTGACAGACATGAACATTTGTTCCCAGTTTTGACTGTTATGAGGAAAGCTCTTATAAACATTCTTCTATGTGTCTTTAATGTATATAGTCACTTATTTAAATCTCTTGGGTATTACCTAGCAGTAGAATTGCTGGTTATAGGGCAGACATACACTTCACTTTATTTTTTTTAATTAATTAATTAATGTTTTAATTTACATCCAAGTTAGTTAGCATATAGTGCAACAATGATTTCAGGAGTAGATTCCTTAACGTCCCTTACCCATTTAGCCCATCCTTCCCTCCCACAACCCTCTGTTTGTCCTCTATATTTAAGAGTCTCTTATATTTTGTCCCCCTCCTTGTTTTTATATTATTTTTGCTCCCCTTCCCTTGTGTTCATCTGTTTTGTATCTTAAAGTCCTCATATGAGTGAAGTCATATATTTGTCTTTCTCTGACTAATTTCACGTAGCATAATGCCCTCCAGTTCCACCCACATAGTTGCAAATGGCAAGATTTCATTCTTTTTGATTGCCGAGTAATACTCCATCGTGTGTGTGTGTGTGTGTGTATATATATATACACACACACACACATAGCACTTCTTTATCCATTCATCTATCGATGGACATTTTGGCTCTTTCCATAGTTTGGTTACTGTCGATCATACACTTCACTTTTTTTTTTTTTTTTCAACGTTTATTTATTTTTGGGACAGAGAGAGACAGAGCATGAACGGGGGAGGGGCAGAGAGAGAGGGAGACACAGAATCAGAAACAGGCTCCAGGCTCCGAGCCATCAGCCCAGAGCCTGACGCGGGGCTCGAACTCACGGACCGCGAGATCGTGACCTGGCTGAAGTCGGACGCTTAACCGACTGCGCCACCCAGGCGCCCCTCATACACTTCACTTTAACAGACACTGCCAAAGACCTGTCAAAGGGGGCTGTACCAATTTACACCCTCCCTAGTAGTGTATGAGTTCTGGCCACTCCTTCATCTCACCAGGACTTAGATTATTAGGCTTTTTGATTTTAGCCATTCTGTTATGTTGTGGCATCTCACTGTGGTATCTGTGCAAACTTTACAAACTAATTTATTTCTTACCATACCAGGCCACACATCCTTTGTCACCACAGAATCATAATTTATTTTTTTAAATGACTTTTGTAGATCATCACGTAATGTTGGCATCAAGCATTATACACTCTAAAAATATTACTAATCCAAAACAGGTCAGTTCTAGGACATTCTAGGTCAGTCCTCTTCTATCAAAGATGGCAATTTAAGTCATAAATGTAGATAAAAGATGGAAGAAAATACCAGGAGTGTGTAGAGTCGTGAAAGTCAAAGGAAGAGAATCCTTAAACAGAAAAGAATGGTCAACAGTGACAGATACACCATCAAAAGGTCAAATAAGGTAAAGACTTGAGTGTCTGTTGGTCATAAGAACTTGGGTAAGTGCAGGTTCAGTGGCATGGCAGGGGTCACAGTGAAATGAGAAGTGGGTGGGAAAAAAGAATGGAAACAGCAACTGCAGCCAATGCTTTCAAGGGGTTTATCCAGGGAGGCAAGTGGACAACAGAGTGGTAGCTGAACAGGAATACAGGGCTCAGGAAAGCCTTTTTTTTTTTTTAAGGATAGAGGAGAGCTAAGCTTGTTTAAACAGTGGTGGAAAGGAATCAGTAGAGAAGAAACAAAGGTCTGAGAGCAAACCCCAAGAGGGAGGCAGGGTGTGGCCTCCAACTGGAGCTGCAGGGATTAGCATTTGTCAGGAAGAAGAAGAGTGCTTCCCTGGGAACAGAAGGTAATGAGGAAAGAAAGGCAAGGATGCAGGTATATATGTAGGTGTAGGGGCCTTACGCTGATGAACCTCTCCTCTGGTGGCTGCTCTTTTCTCTTTGAGATAACAAGGGCGATTATCTGCTGGGAGTAAAGTGAAAGATGGAAAGCCCGAGGATAAAGAAGGTTTAAGATAGGTGTGAAATTGAAAAAAAAGAAGCAAGAACCTACAGGTTCCCTAAGCAGAGAGTTTGTATGTATGTATGATTTATGCATATATGTATGTATGTACGTATTTGCCAATGACTGTATCACTTTATTCTGTATCCCAGTAAAGCAAAAGTCTCAAATGGGAAGTAAGCAGAGAGTTTTTCAAAAAGCAGAGGTAGGGGCTAAACCTTTGAGAACATGAATCATGATTAGAAACTGTAAATGAGAAGAAAAGACAGAACCAGATAAAGAATGGGCAAGACTGGGGAGAGCTAACAGAACCAGGAGAATGTGGATCACAGATAGGATGGGAGGAAAATGTCCTAAAAAGAAAAGGAAGAGGCATATCAGTGTTTTATAAGTAAAGAGACTTAACGACTGAGAAAGGTCCTTGTTTTTGATGACAGGGCATTAAATAAATGGTGTCAAAGGGACGGTAAGGACAGCTAACAGCTCGCTACAGCTTATGAAGACAATCAGTGAGCAAACAAATAGAACATTTTTTTTGTAAAATTGGTGAGAAAAAATAAAAACAAAAGGGGCAAGCAACCTCAAACACAACAGTTTAAAGTTGGGGAAAAAAGCCTATACATGTTTTTAAATTGCAGCAAAAACAAACAAACAAAACAAACAAACAAGATCCACAAAGGATGAAGACATGGAAGAGGTTTGAGGCAGGTTAGGTCTCATGGAAGAAAGAGGCTTAAGAGTCTGAGAAGGATGGCAGCGCTTACAGAACTGGGAAAAAGACAAGAAAAGTATGTATAGTGTAATGAAGGCTCAGACCAAGAAAGGTAAACTTTCTCATACCAAGTCAGTGAAGCTTGTCATGGTGTACCAGGCTGTAATCTATGAAAATAAAATAGCCCGGGGGCGCCTGGGTGGCTCAGTCGGTTAAGCGGCCGACTTCGGCTCAGGTCATGATCTCGCGGTCCGTGAGTTCAAGCCCCGCATCGGGCTCTGTGCTGACAGCTCAGAGCCTGGAACCTGTTTCAGATTCTGTGCCTCCCTCTCCTTGACCCTCCCCCGTTCATGCTTTGTCTCTCTCTGTCTCAAAAATAAATAAACGTTAAAAAAAAATTAAAAAATAATAAAAAAATAATTAAAAAAAATTAAAAAAAAAAAAAAGAAAAAAGAAAATAAAATAGCCCGGCCATTTTAGAGAAGAAGCCTGGCTACTTGAGGATAAAATCTTTAAGAGCTACTCAACAACAAGGTGGATAGTTAATAGATTAATGGCTGGACATTTGATTGAAGTTGGATAGCATGATTCATAGAGGGTCTGGCTTATGTGACTCTTCATCTCTCTCCTAAAGCTGGGCACAAGAGTGAACAAAATAAACTAGTGCCAAAGATAGAAAAACTAGTCATTTTCTCCACTCAGGGGAATGCCTTGCCTCTCGGTGTAAATAATGGAAGATCAGTGGAGCCAAGGAACCCGGTGATATGATGAGGGCAAAAGTGAAGTCTCGGGTACTGAGTGAAGGAGAGGCATGTTTGTGGGGAGAAACTGGGTTTGAGGAAATTAATAAACACAAGGAAACGGGAACATATAACATCAACAGAGGAGGAGATATAGCAGGTGATTGTAATTTTTCTGGGGAGGAATGAATGGAAAATCAAAAGGGGATCATCTCCCGGCAGTAACAGCAGAAGTGCATGTCGGTCTGGTTTTATAGAACATACACACACAATTGCCAAGGTTCTTTAGCCTGCTTAGTGAGAGAGGACTGCCTATTCAATCAAGTCCTTCTTAGGCCAGTGTTTCATGAACTGCCCTAACCAAACCCATGGCAAGAAATACATGTTTTGTCATAATACACACACAAACACATGCACACACACACACACCTGAAATAGAAGTTTCACAAAATAATTACCATATGATAAAGTAAAACATAAAGTGAACACCAAATATGATGTTCCCATTATGCAAATACATTTAAAATTCCAAAATAAGTAATATAAAATAAATTATACATAATATAATATAATATAATATTACATAACATAATATAATATTGTATAAAAATATACAATTAACAAAGATCCAATGTAATGCAGTGGGTGACTTTTCCTGTTCATAAATTAATTCCAGTCTGGAAAACACAAAGACAATGCTACATACTTATCAGGATCACTAGAGTCTTTTATCCTTTTGTTTTGAATTGGGTCAGGGTTGAAAATCCTCCTTGAAACAATGAGTTGATGTGAATGGCAAAAATAGTACTACATTCTTTCTACTTTGCAATTTAGAAATGTATTATTTGGTCATAATACAAAATGATGATAAGTAAGCAATGTCATAGACTCATTCTTCAGAGTAAATGAAGAACTAAGCCACAAGAAGTCATTTTCTTCACAAACTAAAAGTATAGTACAACTTATAATATCAGTGATCCCATCACTCTGGACTGTGATATCTGTATCTCACTTCATCAGCATGATGAAATGTCCCATAATGGTATAGAACGGGGGTATGTCATCACTAAGAGGTGAAGTTTTAATTTTCAGCTGATATATCATCAAAAATCATAAACATAACATCCATGAATTCGAGATGGATACTTTTTCCCAAGAGGTATGTAGCCATTTTTCTCTTCCGCCACTAATAGACAACGAAATAAAACAATAATGAGTCTTTTCCAGGAAAGGTCCATGAATAAAAAGGAAACTGTGATCATTTTACATTTTTTTCTTTGAAAACATTTGGAAAGGTTTACTGAAAAGTCCAGTATGCTATGTTTCCAAGAGTCTTTTTTAATTTTAAAGATGTTTAACTTTCATTTGCAACATTAATACACATACAGAGTCTGTCATTTTAGTCAGGTTTTGCACATTTGATAAACCCATATTTTAAATAATCTTCATTAAAAGTCTTAGACTCTTTCTCAATTCACTATTTTCTCAACATTTTTGTCCATCCAATTGCAGCTATTGAACATGTTTCTGTATTCTTTACTTCATGCTTTCTTCTTCTAATAGCTAAGTAATAAATTCTAAGGACAAATGGATCTCATTTTCTCTTAAATTATCATTATCACTGAACTCTTAAGAATACTACACTTTAGGAACACATTTAAAGTTCACAAATAAGACTTGGTTAGACAGCATCTCACCATTTTCACCAGAGGCCAATACAGTTCTGCTACATTTTGCTTAACCTTGAATTCTGCTAATCTAAATGAACTGGGTGATGATAACCACTGCGCTATGATCACGCTCAAATGGGCCATTACTTTAGTTCACATAACGTTCCTCTTCTGTTCCATGTTACCCCTTCCAGTTTAAGTAGGGACCAGGGAAAAGACAGTTTGAGTGAATGCTGTTGTAGAGCCGGCTGTGTCATTTCCTCCCAGCAGGTCCTATTATCATCGGCCTTAACAGACTCTTAAATAATCAGAGTACCAAAGAATACAGCTAAATATTTAAATATCGGGGCGCCTGGGTGGCTCAGTGGGTTAAGCGTTTGACTCTTGATTTAGGTTCAGGTCATGATCTCACAGTTTGTGAGTTCAAAGCCTGTGTCCAGCTCTGTGCTGACAACGTGGAGCCTGTTTGGGGTTCTCTCTCCCCCTCCTTGGCTCTCTCTCTCTCAAAATAAATAAATAAACATTAAAAATTTTAAATATAAAACTATGCTTCATATTGCTAAGTAACCAATTCAAACATATTCTAGATAGCTGGTGTTTTTTGTTTTTTTACTCTGGTAGAAAAAAAGAAAGAGGAAAAAAAGCACATCTCTTTTAAGTAAGTAGCTGCAAGAATAATACACACACACACACACACACACACACACACACACACACACACCACAATCTGTCCTAAAATTTAACATCCACACATGGGGTGCCTGAGTGGCTCAGTCAGTTAAGCATCTGATTTCACTCAGGTCATGGTCTCACGGTTCCTGAGTTCCAGCCCCATGTCAGGCTCTGTGCTGACTTCTGAGAGCCTGAAACCTCTTTCAGATTCTGTGTTTCCCTCTCTCTCTCTCTCTGCCTCTCTTCTGCTTGTGCTCTGTCTCTTTCTCTCTCAAAAATAAATAAACATTAAAAAACTAAAAAAAAAATAACACCCACACAGAAAAAAATCCACACGTATGCCATTTCTAACTTTGAAGGAAAATTAATAATTTCTTCCATGTCCTCTGTTGTAAACATTTATCACTGCTGTAAACACTTCCAAAGTCAGAAATCTAACTTTATTTTTTTAATCTTTCTTTCTTTCTTTCTTTCTTTCTTTCTTTCTTTCTTTCTTTCTTTTTAAGACAGAGAGAGACAGAGCATGAATGGGGGAGGGTCAGAGAGAGAGGGAGACACAGAATCTGAAGCAGGCTCCAGGCTCTGAGCTGTCAGCACAGAGCCTGACACGGGGCTCGAACTCACGGACTGTGAGATCATGACCTGAGATGAAGTCGGACGCTTAACCAACTGAGCCACCCAGGCACCCCAAGAAATCTAACTTTAAAAAAATAGAGCATAAATAATAAACTTTAACTAATATAAGTGGATTAATACTGCCTAAGTCGAATGCTAAAGAGTCCATTCTCAGGCTGCTACCCAGGAATCTAAGACTTATAAGGATAAAAATATTGAATTTCCTTTTCAAAAACAGGGGTATAAGAGAAACATCTGGGATAGCTAGATGTGAAGAAGTAAGTCCTTTACATTTCCTTTTCTTACCTCACCATCAGTTACTTAATCCTTCAATCTCACAACCCGCTCTAATGCCCATGAAGTGAAGAAAAATTGCATGTTTTCTTTTCTTTAGGATAAAAATTATTTATTTAAGTCAGAGAGGAAAAAAGACCAAAGATTCCATCCTGTCTAACCCTCTTGGAACCAGTGCAGGATAATCCTTCAAGTTTTGGTCTTTTATTTCACCCAGTTTTCAAAATCCCCACTTTCACTGAGGCAAACAGATCGCCATTTTATTAATTTAGTAAGAAGCACTGAATACTGAAAATATTTTCAAATGTATTTTTGATCCTGACATTGTCCAAGTTAATCCACTTCTCTGTGTCTCAGGTTCTAAAACAATAAGGGGAATATTTTCCACCTATTATATGAAAGAAAAGGAGGATGAACTTAAAATTTCCATAGGTTTCAAGAAATGTATTAGAATTTAAAAGCAGGAGGTATAACTCTGAAGAACTTTTTTTATTTTTATTTTTTATTTTTTTTGTTTATTTAAAAAAATTTTTTTTAGCGTTTCATTTATTCTTGAGAGAGAGAGAGAGAGAGAGAGAGAGACAGAGAGACAGAGTACAAGCAAGAGAGAGGCGAGGGGGGGGGGGGGGGACACAGAATCCGAAGCAGGCTCTAGGCTCTCAGCACAGAGCCCGATGTGGGGCTCGAACTCACGAACCATGAGATCATGACCTGAGCCGAAGTTGGAAGCTTAACTGACTGAGCCACCCAGGCGCCCCTGAAGAACTTTTTTTTAAAACTAAACTTACAAGGGCACCTGGGTGGCTCTGTTGGTTAGGTGGCTGACATCAGCTCAGGTCATGATGTCGCAGTTCGTGGGCTCTGTGCTGACATTTCGGAGCCTGGAGCCTGCTTGGGATTCTGTGTCTCCCTCTCTCTCTGCCCCTCCCCCACTCATACTCTGTCTCCTCTCTCTCAAAAATAAATAAACATTTTTAAAAAGTTAAAAATAAGTAAAACTAAACTTACAAATCTAAGTACTTAAAAAAACACTCCTTATGACAGGATCAACCAAATGTGGCCCATCACCTGTTTCTGTATGGCCTCTGAACAAAGCCTGGTTTTACATTTTTAAATGGTTGAAAAAATAATCAAAGAAGTATAATATTCTGTGACATGTGAAAATCATATGAAATTCAGATTTTAGTGACCATAAATAAACTTTAATTGGAACAGAGCCCATGCTCATTCATTGAAGTATTGTCCATGGCTTTTTATAGCAGAATTGCGTAGCTGTGACAGAGACATATGGCCCACAAAGTCTAGTATTTACCATTCTAGCCCTTTACAGAGAAAGTTTGCCACCTTCTCCCTTAAGAGACCATACGTTTATTCTAATGATACTACAAATTAGGAAACAATTTCCAAAAGTCCATTTTTGAAAATGCTTTCAAAGCCATACCACATTCTTTTGAGTTTCCTCAGTGGTGGCAAACCTTCATTCTTTGGGGATGAATATGAATTTTGGAGATGGCTAAGCCACTTGGAGCCAAAATTGAGTAAGGTTGGTTATGAAGATGAATCAACCAACAAACATTTATTAATAATCCATATTTATGGGAAGTGAAGATCTCTTCGGAAAAAAAAGCACTTTCTCTGACTTCTGAGAGCTAACAATTGAGCGAGGGTATAGTCATATGCTTTCATAAGTTTGACTCAAGCTAAGTTGGCAATATATGCACAGAAATAGAAAGTACAGAGGAGGAAAAAGAATTCTGTAATAAAACTAGAAGGTCTACATTCTTGTATGGCTGTGAATTTGCTATAAAGTTGTTTCATTTGTTTGTTTGTTTGCTTTAACAAACAGGAACTCCAATAATACCTCGGGCAATACACTTCTGGAGTAAATGAGTGACTCCCGAATAAAATTTTATTTTACTATTTTATGTTTTTAAGATTTTATTTTGAAGTAAATCTCTACACCCAACATGGGGCCCAAACTCACAACCCTGAGATCAAGAATCATATCGTATGATTGCTCTCCCTGAGCAATTTCCTCTGCTCTTAAGGCTTCAAATACCACTTACTGGCTAACTCTGAAATCTGGATCACCAATCTCAGCCTCCCTCCTGGGCTCTGGATCCCCCCGACCTGACATCTCTACCTGAATGCTCCAGACAGACACACTTCAAACTCAACGTGTTCAACACTGAAACAATGATCTTCCTCTCACATTAAAAAATAAAACAAGTTCTCCTACCCACGGTTTCCCAAACTAAGAAACTAAGCCATTTACTTTTTCTGTTCACCTTCAAAGCCAATCACTTTTGAGGCCCCTGTAAATTCTACATCTTGACATGTCCTCTCCTCTTCTCTATTACGATTTCCCCACTCCAGGCCCTATCCTCTCTTATCTGGACGATTTCAATAGCGTTAAGCCTTCTAACTTATCTCTTTATCTTCTGCCTCTCTCCATCCCATCCAGCCTCCACACCATACCACCATATTATCTTTCCTAATTACCTACCACCCTTCACTGGCTCTCCATTGTCTTTAGAATCGAGTCCAAAGTCCCTAACATGATACAGAAACTCTTCACCGCGTGGCGCCAGCCAACTTCTTTTTTCTGAGTCCTAACTTTTTATTTAGCTAAATCTGTCTGTTGTTTTAGGACACTTCTTGTACTTCAAAGTATTAAAACAGCTTTTAACACCATATTCTATAGTGAAACACTTTGCCAAACCGGACAAGTCTTCATTATTCCCAAGGAGAGACACTGAAACCCCACACTCACCTCATTTCTAGCAATTTCAGTGACCCTAATGCTACCATAATCAAACTCAGCAATTTTCTTTTTCCAGCTTGGTTCCAGGCACCATCCCCTTTAGCCCAGCCTCTCATCTTCATACACTCTCATCTTTAGGCAATAAACTACAGTACATCCCTCACACATACCATAAACTTCCACATAATATTCTTGTTTTCATCCATATCTTCTAATTCCTTCCTCAACTCAGTTAACTGCTATTCATCCTACAAAGCCAAAGTCAAATATGGTATCTTCTCTCTAATCTTCCTCCCTATCATACACAGAATTATTTTCCCTCATCACTATTCCCACTAAATTCTGTCTCAATCTCTGTTATAACTCTTATCACACTGAAATTGTAGGGACTTATTGACATGTCTGCTTATATGCTTTTTGAAACAAAAAAATTTTTTTTTTAATTTTAGAGAGAGAAAGAGAGTGCAAGCAGGGGAGAGGGCAGAGGGGGAGAGAGAGAATCTTAACCAGGCTCCACATGCAGTGCGGAGCCGGACTCAGGGCTCAATCCCAAGGTCCTGGGATCATGATCTGAGCCAAAATCAAGAGTCAGTCATTTAACCGACCGAGCCACCCAGCCATCTCTGGTTATAAGCTTTTTGAAGGCAGGGAAGCATTTTTTTTTTTTCTTAAATCTAACATTTCACTTTTGGTCTGAGAACAGATATTTTAAACTCCTTGTTGAAAAATAATCACCTGTTCTATTATTAAGATAATACCATAATTGTAGTAACTGAGTGACTGAGAGTTTAGAAACAAAAAGAATCCCGAGTCATTCACCAGGGTGGGGGGAATACGGTCTTATATACAAAGTATAATTAAACTGTAGCTTGGACAAGCTTTCATCTACATCTTGCAATACCAGTTTCTTTCTCTCTCTGCTTCTTTTTTGAAGAAGTTCTTTACAGAACTCTCTTTTAAATACACATTGGATTGGATTTGTATTCCACTCACAGAATTTGAAACTCAGTATAATGCAGAGGTTGAGATCAGGATTTCTGGAGTCTAACTGTCTGGCTCGAATGCTAGCTTTGCTGCCTAGGCTGTTTGACAGGGGCGTTACTCAACCTCTATGTCTTTCAATGAGGAGACCAAAATAATGACACCCCTCATGGTGCTGTTTTAAGGATTAAATAAGTAATGCACGTAAAGAATTTAGAACACTGCCCGGCTCAAAGTAGGTCCCAATAAATGCTGACTGATGTTATCATCAGTTTTAAAAACAGCTTTCTTACTACTTATTTTAGCCCACTTGGTAGAGTGCAATCTCCTAGAAGGAAGGAATTATATTCATCTCATACCCAAATACAATGTAAGTGCTAAAACGGTGCCCTGGAATATAGTAAGTGCTCAATAAGTAATGTGACAGTAAGGCTTCAGACCTCCAAAATCAACAAATTATAAATCACAGCAAAATTTATATAGAGAGTACATATTTAAAACATTTAAAATTGTTTTAAGTAGTTTCAAAACACCTATCTTCCACTGAACTGCTGAAACATAAAACTTTTAAAGCAACACACAAATTATGTTCACTGGGAACCTTCCCTCTACTCCATCTGATTTGCTTTTAGTCTCCTTTGGTCTAAAATTCTTGTCTATAAGACACGCTACAGATCATTTAAAATATAATTTCCAGGTTTAGAAAACTGTCTATTGTCACATCAAAAAAAACCAATATTCTTCCTTTATATCTGCGTTTTAAAAAATCTATTGCCATATTCAATATTAAAAAAACCCTAATGAAAGGCCAAGAGGTACAATTACTATATTTCCCTGTTTCTACCTGGGAAACTACTTCAGAACCACCTACAAATATCCCCAGTAAGTCTGATGGTAACAAATTGCTATTCCCTTTTTTTATTTCTGTTCTCCCCCGAAAACCCCTTATACATTCACATATCCATGGAAAAGAACGCAAGTGTCTATAATAAATGTACAAAAAAATACAGCTACATAGTAATTTTGTTTTGAAGGACTTAAATCTTACAAAAGCAAATGAAAGTCTTGATCTGAAGCCATACTCCCAGCTTACTTTACCAGGTAACTTAAACTAGAACTACTTACCTAAAGCAAAAAAAGTAAATTATGTATTCGATTGCTACCTAACTTCATGATAAATAATTCAGTAACAATGTATAGATAATATGTGCTATTCTGGAAAAATTTATTAATCAGTTCAAAATGGACCACACTTCAAGCAATGGCGATTCTGGGGGAAAAAAAGGAGCTTAAACAATTTACTTAGAAAACAAAGATTTAAGACTTTTATCTAAAACACTGGAGGTGAATCACTAGCCTCGGGGTAAAGGTTTACATAGTGCCTACTACGTGTCTGGCGTTTAGTAGTTTCTTTACAGAATATGCATGCTGCTGATGCATCAATTACAATACCTAACATTTACAGACGACTCTCACTCATCTCCTTTGACTCTCAACACCCCTGGGCGCGAGCGTCCCAGTTTCATAGTAGTTTTGACTGAGGTATCACATGTGTTATGTGGGTCCTGGCGGAGACTCCAGCCCTTGACTCACAATCTAATCATCCTCTGCTACACTAGTTACTCAAAAGTTCTTAGATGTCCCACTGTCCGATTTTAAAATCAAAATCCTACTTGACGACTTTCAATATTGTGCTCCTCAGATTCTGTTAAGAATCGAAACACACACAAATGTTTAAAAGTCCACGGTCTCAGCCTGTGGACGTTCAAACTCGCCGGCCAGTCCCGGCGACAGCCCCGCGTTTCCTCCTGGACGGCGCGCTCCCCCTCCCGTCCCTAAGACTGCCGAGCGCCCCCGGCCCCTGGTCTCGGGCCCCGAGGTGAGCGGCGGAGAGATGCCTCGCCAGGCTCCGCCACAGCCACCGCGGCCCACCAGCCGGGTTCCGGACGCCAGTAGTCGCCGGGCTCCGGTCCGACCCTCGCGTGTCCCTCCGGGCAGGGGAGGCGCCCAGACTGCGGGGCCCGGCCGACACCTCCGCGCGTCCCGGCTCCCTCACTGCCAGCCCCGCTGCCCCGCTTCCGACGCCCAGCATGCGACACGCACTGCCTCGAGGGACCGAGGCACCCGCCTTAGAGGCCGCCCAGGATCGCCCCGCACCTACCTGCCTTCGACCTCCACGTCGCCCCCACGGCCGGGCTGCGAGGTTCTCGCTCTCACCGCGGAGGCGCCAGCTCTCGGCGCTAGCACTCGGGGTCGGCTGCGCCCCGCCCCCGCAGGCCCAGTCGAAGGCCCCGCCCCTCCCGGCCGCGGCCCCACCCCGCCCGGAAAATCCGGGTTCTCATTGGCTCCTCTTCCCACCCTTCACGCTCCGGCCCGCCCCCGGCACCGCCCGGGAACCGTCGAGAGGGGAACCGCCCCCGTTCCAGTCGGCCCGGGGGCCAGAACCTTGTCCCGCGGACCTTACGCGCCCGGACGCCGGCCGAGATCTCAAGCCAAAACCCCATCGCAGTAGCCGTGCCTACGGTCCTATTGACCCCACGGCGATGGACCTGAATTTGCATGAAGGTTGACTCTTCACGGCCACCTAGTTTAATCGAGGAATCCAAATGAAACCTCACTCAAGGAAGCCATAAAATTATCTCTTGCCATTGCAGTCCAGTGCCAACTTGAAACGTACACAGATGCGAATAACGCTCCGAACACCTGAGGTTTGAAATCCCAGAGCAAGGCGCCTTTGGTACTCCCAGTGCCTGAGGTCGGCCCCCACGCCCTGTTGTGACACACATGCCTAAGCACTACGCCTGCAACACGCTCACCCTCAGGTATGTGCATGGCGCTGTGCCTACTGCGAGCAGCAGCCCAGTTTCACCAAGGCTGCGAGTCAGGATGAGTTGAGCCTGTTTCCCAGGCACTCGCCAACCACCCCACCCCACCTCGTCCCGCCCCATTCCACCCCACCCCACCCCACCGCTCCCCACCAGAGCCTCTTGGGTTTGACCAAAATCTTCCCACATCTGTTCACAGAGAGGTACCAAAATAGAAGACTGCCAGAAAGAGGTGTTTGGTTACACATCGCAGATGACTGTCACAAGCCAATTTAGCCAAAGCAGTAAAAGCCGCATATCCCACACCGTTGTGAAACCATGAGTTGTGGACAATGAAACAGGAATTACCTTCTATAATGGGGGGGGGGGGGGGGGGGGAGGAGGGAGAGTAATGACAAGACATTTTTAAAAACCGTGTTTCACTGAGGAAAAAAACGTCAATATATTTTGCAGTAAATTTTGAGCAGTGATCTTTATGGACTACCCCCCTCAACCCCACCTCCATACTTCTATATTTAGAAAACTTCTCAAACAATTGTCCAAGATGAGATTTTAAGCTAGAATAGTGTGGTTTTAAATTTTATTTCAAAATTCAAATTGATTTCAGAGTTCAGACTTTACATTCAGGAAGATTATGTGGCAAAATGAGGCAGATTGAATTCCAAATCTGGCGTGGTTTCTGTGTCTGTAATAAATGAATTAACATGTATGTATTCTACTGCCCTCTCATGGGTGATCTGGAGATATAACTAATGGTAGTTAATGCCTTTTAAATCTGAGACTAGAATGTTTAATTTAGCAATCTCTATTATTTTGATGATATAGAGGACAAGGTAGAAATAAAATCAGGTTCTCTAAGGGACTTATAAATACTCAGCAAACAGAAGTTCAACTTCAGAAACCAGGGAGAGGATTCTTATACTAGGGCTAGTATAAACACGCTGTCAGGATCACACCCATGCTTATAGCTACCTGTGTAGAATGTGGAAACATGCAGGAATTTGCCTTTATTTTTGTTTTTCCATTTGAGAAGTCATTACTTCCTGAGGTGTTTCACAAAATGTTCTTTTTCACATTTGTATCCACTCACTCTATCATTTCACACTGTGAACAACAGGAGAGTAGGAATGAAATCTTATTCTTTACACCTTTGCTGCCTAGAATACTACCTGATACTTGAGCAGTTCATCAGTAATTGTTTATTTAATAAGTTAAATGAACTATCAGCCCAGCCACTAGATGGCAACACAGTTGTACATGTAGAAGTATAGTCTAGCTAATTGGAATTCTACCTGGCCTTGAGTAACAGATAGGTTCCTAAAAAGTTATTTAAAATGTACAATGACAGCTGGCTATAACTTCATTGACAATTATATCCTTAAAACTGATCATCTTTGGATAAGATAAATTCTACCTAAGTGTAATAGCTCATAGGTACGTATTTTCTATATTGGACGACACCTCTTTTTGTCTAAGAGCATTAGTCTCCAGTTGTATCCCGTCAAAAGGACTTTTCAATGGTCTAAGTGCCTCAAGCAAAGTTCATTCTGTAAACCCAAAGCCTGCATTTCTCCCTGGGGCTCCTGGGTGGCTCAGTGGGTTGGGCATCCAACTTTGGCTCAGGTCCTGATCTCACCTCTCTTGAGTTTGAGCCCCTCATTGGGTTCTTTGCTGACAGCTCAGAGCCTGTAGCCTGCTTTGGATTCTGTGTCTCCCTCCCTTTCTACCCCTTCCAGCTCATGCTCTGTTTCTTTCTCCTTCAAATATAAATAAACATCAAAAAAAATATTTTAAGCCTACATTCTCCCAATAACAAGTCACTTGGTCATATTTTTGCCTTGACTTAATAGTTATTATGTTAATAATAATATGTATTATTAACTATTATTAATTGTTAATAAGGCAGGGCAAAAAATACTACCAAATGTTTCACCTGTAAGTCATAGCGACTCTAGAGTCACACAAACCTACGTCCCCATTGCTACCTCTCAATAGATGTGTCCTTGTGCAGGTTATTAACTTCACTAACTTCAGTTTACTCATCTTCTTCAAAATGAAGATAACATTTTCTACTTCATAAAGTGAAAACAATTAAACGAAATAATGTCAGTGGAATGATATCTAGTACAATCATTGGTTTACAGTAAGGATTCAGTAACTGGTAACTATTATTCATATTCTCTAATGAAAATCTCACCCACATTATTATTTGGTTTATTTGCTTTATTCTCCCGATTTAAGGCCTTCAGCAATTAAATTAAGTTCATAACACCAGGTTTCATAGCGATAGGCCATGCGGATTTGGGCTACATTTGTCTTCCGGATATCATTTCCCATAGGGCCTTCCTCAAGGTAATTGTCGCCCAGGAACTTTGCTTTCTCCTGTAAGAGAAAAGAAAGGAGAATGATTGTTGTCTTTTTGTCCTGATATAGACAGTAATTACATCTTCCACAAAGATCCCTTCCTTATATTACTTACTGACAAAAGGAAAACATAAACCAGTAAAAGCACTTATCCAGTGCTTCAGTACACATGGTCTGCTGAGAAGTCAAATGTGTTTTATTTTCCTTGCCCAAAGGCATAGCCAGAGAGATAGAAGAATTCTTTCTAATCCCTGGCCATAGTATTTGCGTATGATTTGCGGGATAATTTTTCTACATGTGTTTCCCCAACTATCTTTTCATTACTCAGTTTCCAGATCCTATGCACAGAAGGACAGCCAGCCAAGGACAGGTCTACCTCATGAGAAATTCCACATTGCAGAACACTGTTTCTTGCCACTTCACACATATCGCAGGTACTCAGTTTGAACACTTGGGCAGCAATGGCGTATTCTTCCATTAGGGGCTCCTTAGGTTATTTATTTAAATGAGGCAAAAAAAGAAAAAGAAAGAAAGAAAGAAAGAAAGAAAGAAAGAAAGAAAGAAAGAAAGAAGAAAAGAAGCATATTAAAAAAAAAATAACAAGCATCCAGCAGAAAAAGTATATTGAAACACCTTGATTTGACTTTGAAATTCTGGATGGAAAACAACAGTCCCTCCAAATATGCCTGTATTGCTCAAGATTCCATATGTGTACCTTGGTAAAGTGGAATTGCATCGGGTCATCTGTCGACAGTGAGATCATTAGTCCCTTCTGGAGGAAATCTAAAAGAGGATTTTTGGCATATTCTAGAAATAAGCTGTTGTTACTTAATGGCGACATGGCGATGGGAATCTGGGCTAAGAAGAACAAATACTGTAACACAGGACTCTGAAAAGGAAAAGCGAAAAAAATTATTTAAGGATGTTGAAAAAGGGATACAAGTGAGAAATGTTATAACCACATGATCTGCAAGTTTTAGCTTTCAAAAGAATGATCATACGTTCTTTCAGTCCCTGAGGACAGACAAATAATCATTTTAAATGTAAATGCTATTTAGAATAAATGTATTTGGGATCATCAATTTTCAGTAGCCTTGAATCAAACTAAATGTTTGAGTTTTAGTTGCCTAAGGTACATGGTCTGTCTCGGGAAAAGACTTCACCTTGAAACATTTTTTTATCCCTCATAAGAAAGTTCTGACTCTCACAAGAGGTATTTGAAAACATGCTATGACAAGAAATCTGGCAAAAACTAGTTTAAGGTAAGCCAAGCACCTCTGAATTCTCCCTTGTCAGAGTTCTAAAATAGAAGTCGAAAGACCTGCATTAACTCATCTCTGCTGCTAACTGGTTAGGTAATCGTAAGCAGCTCCCTTTACTTGTCTGGCTTCTGTGAAATGAACTGTACTAAATAACCTCAAAAATCTTTTTTTGCTCTACTTTAATTTGATTCCAGTGTTGATAATGACTCGGGAGACAATGATACGGAAAAAATTATTCCTCTAGCTCCAATGTAAAAGTTAATATTAGGAAGAGAGCCTCCAACTCACCTTCTTTAAATTCAGGCCATGAGAGATATTATCTGCTGTCATGAATGCTGTCATGAGATGGGTGAGAGCGCCCGCTTCCCCGCAGTGAGGTCGGAACAGGAAAGTATTCATGCCTCGTTCCCTAGGGAAAGGCAACTGCCATAGTTATCACAGGTGGCTGGCTAGGACCCGGCAGCAATTTGGGGCATGGAGTAATTTATAAGAAAATCTGGTAAGAAAAGAATTAACCCTCTGAAGGAGAGTGGGGCATCCAAAGGACTCGATAAAACTGGCAATTCCCAGGTCATGATCTTAATTCTTCCCGAACATAGCCTTCTGAAAAAAAGAGGCAGCAGAGGATATGAGGGTATGGAGGAAAGTCAAGATTTGATTACCTTCAGTTTCAACAGGAAATTTACCAAAAGTACCATGTTGTCATTTCTCCTACTCACACTTGAGGGGGGAGATGTTTCCAGAAAACCCCGTTACAATATTCCTCTATTCTTTACCCAGGTATATCAAGAAGGGTGAAGTGTATGGAGTATGATAATAAATTGTGCAGTGATTAGTGAAAATTCCTAAACTTGCAAAGAAAGGAACTGTGAAAGTTGCTGAAGGCTCCAAAACATCCATTCCTGCTACTAAAGAAAGAAACCGAAGAAAAAGACAAGGGAAAGAAATTTCTGATTGGGGCCAATTGAAAGCGTCCTAGCAGTGCAGTGCAGTGGCCCTTGACCACCCAAGGCGCCAATGTCTGAGCAAAAGAGGTGTGTCAAATAGAATCATCTCCTTCTAGCTCCAGTTCTGTCCACTTACTTTCTCAGGCTGTTGAGAACCGTGATGTTTGCATACATGTAGTAGGCATAGTAAGTGTAAGACGGATTCTTTTCCATGGTCCACTCCTGGGGCTTGGGACTCTTGGAGGAGAACATGTGGCCACTGTGTTTGGACTCATCATCCACACTGTCGAAGCCAGTAATCTGTCCGGAAAAGTAGGCCATGCAATGGGGTCAGTTCGACTACAGGATCCCAGTCCTCAGAAAACCTTTCAGCTCCCAAAGGCAAGGACCAAACGTCAGAGATAAACACCAAAAATGAATCACAGCTTGTGGCAATACTAGCTCACGCACAGCAGTGAGAAGGCCCAAAGGCTCATGCTTACATGCTTAAGGAAGACACTGAGGTCTGGGTGAGCCTGGGGATTAATGGTGGCCTCAAACACTGGCATGAAAACATTCTCCAGCATCTT
The DNA here is from genome assembly GCF_016509475.1 of Prionailurus bengalensis. Classification (NCBI taxonomy): domain Eukaryota; kingdom Metazoa; phylum Chordata; class Mammalia; order Carnivora; family Felidae; genus Prionailurus; species Prionailurus bengalensis. The sequence continues at coordinate 98,377,062 of NC_057345.1, forward strand.
TCCGAAGTGTGGGAGGAAGTTCTTCGATCGGAACACATCGCTAAAGGCAAGAATAAAGAGAATTTACGAGGAAAATATTTTTAGTATTAACAGCCCCTGTGTGAAGGAATCAGAGGGCAAGATGCCATGTTCAGAAAAAGACTTAGTGTGTCCATTCTAGGTCCACTCCGGTACACTCTTTTTGGCTACCCATAAAGAGGGATTCCGTTTAGATGAGGCATAGAGACATAAACTTCTTGCTGGACCAGTTGCCTCAATCTCTTCTACAAAACCTCTGTAGTAAAAATATTAACCTTCACAGCTAAATCCATATAGAAAATGAAGAGTATATACAGGAACTATGTCGCAAAAGATTGGGTGACTTATTTGTGGTATATAAGATGGTGAGCGCGATACATTTATCGAGAACACTTCTGGAGTGCCTGGGGTGGCTCAAGTTGGTTGATTTCAGCTCAGGTCATGATCCCAGGGTAGTGGGATCGAGCCCCGTGTTGGGCTCCACACTCAGTGCAGAGCCTGCTTAGGATCCTCTCCCTCCCTCTGCCCCTCTCCCCAGCTCTCACGTGTGTGCTCTCTCACTCTCTCTGTCTCTCAAAAAAGAAAAACAAAACCAAAAACACTTCTGATATGCTTTAGCCAGGGACAATCTAATGAACTAACTCTTATATAGCACTCAGCATATGGCCATCCACTCTTTTAAGTAGCCAGAAATATTAGTTAATTTAATCCTTATAACAACTCAGTATGTTAGCTACCATTATGACCCTATTGTTTAGTTAGTTTATTTTTAAGTAAGCTCTTCACCTAATGTGGGGCTTGAACTCACAACTTGGAGATCAAGAGTCCCATGCTCTACTGGCTAAGCCAACCAGATGCGCTTATTGTAAAGATGATGAAACAAAGGCAGAGAGCTCATGAAACTTGCCCAAGGTCACACTGCTAGTAAATAGTAAAACTGGGATTCAAATACAGCCAGTCTAGGTCCAGAGTCCATGCTCTTATCACACCTACTGCCTCTCTGCTTTAATGATATTAGACAGGAAGCCCTACCCCAGTCAAAAAGTTACTTTTTTGGTTCAAGAGACAGGATAAAACTCTTGCATTGACAAGGGTGGGGGGCAGGGGCAGCATACAGAGGCAGGTGGCCAGAAAATATATAAACACTTAAGTTAGATAGAAGATCAATGATGCTGAGCATCCCCGAGGGTCATGAGTAATTATCAATGGTAATACCATTGATAAATACTCAATGATTGTGGAGGACTTTAACACTTGTAAATGAGACAATTGTCAGATGGTAGTAAAGGTTCTTTCTTTTTTTGAATGTTTATTCATTTTGAGACGGAGAGAGTGCAATGCAAGAGTGGGTGAGCAGGGGAGGGTCAGAGAGAGGTCAGGTAGTTGGAGAATTTCAAGCAGGCTCTGCGCTGTCAGCACAGAGCCTAACGTGGGGCTCGAACTCACAAACCGTGAGATCATGACCCGAGCCGTAATTAAGAGTCAATCACTTAACCAACTGGGCCATCCCAGCATCCCGATAATAAAGGTTCTGATACAAGAAAGCTACATCCCAGTCCAGATAAGCATGGGAAAGAATGACTGGACACAGAGAGAAAGACCAGGAGAAAGGGAAAGTATAGTAAAATGTACATAGTTCTCATCCTAGCTAAGTTTCAAATATTCTCAATAAGTTATTTTGTGATCTGCGTGAAGTCCCATGTTTTAAAAAACAAAACCCCAAAACTTGGTTAGAAAACTGAACTGAAATGATCTTCTAATTCCTGTCTTTGGTCAAGAGTGCTGAACCCAGATTGGACAAAACCAAGCACCCAGGACCCTGTTCTGAGCTCCGCTTTAACAAAGCTTTTTTTTGTGTCTAGAGGCGCTACATCTTTCTTGTTTGTGCAGAGAAGGTGAGGCAGGCGGGATGAAGTCAGGCTTTCGCGTCTCGGATGGGAAGGGACATACTAGATCCTGGGGACCTGGATCAGCCAGGTCATGTTGCGGCAGTAGACGCGGTTACGGACGAACCAGGAGGACAGTTTGTGCCACTCATCAGGACTGCGGCCGTAGATTGACAGGCGGGGCTCGGCGTGCTGGTACTTTGCCTCCACCAGGTCTGCACCTACCTCCTGCGAAGCCAACAAAGGAGTCCAAAGCCAGGAATTTCCACAAGTCCCTCAGGGGTCTAAATCTGTGGGGTCTAGGGAGAGGAAGTGGGTACCAAGAACAGGGGAAGCATAAAAGGAGGTCAGAGGGAACCTATTCCTTAAGATCTAAGGAAATCGAGAGATGAGGGGAATCTGGTCAGGAAGAGACTGATAATGATGGAGTCTAGAGAGTGAAAAAGTCAGAGAAAGGATGTTGAAATATCCAATCCAAGGGGCCTGCAAACGACACTCAGCTCTTTTTACACCCCCTACTTTCCAAAACGCACATCTCCCAAGTCCACTGTGTCATTCCTGCATGCTAGAGCTCAGGCCATGAGCCTGAAAGAGTCCTTACTCAGTCCCAAATCCACACCCTCAGCTTCTCTAGCCTTGGAATACAAGTCTTTTAAATCATTACAGTGGACATCTCTGAAGAAATTCTTGCATTCATGTCTGTGGTGCTTCCCCAGGGATAGCACCCTTTCTCCTTCCTTTCCCTCCTTCCTTTCCTTCCCTCTCTTCCTCCTTCCTCTTCTCTTTTCTCCTTCCTTCTTTTCCTCCTTCTCTCCCTCCCCCTCCTCAAGAACCAAGCCAGGTACCATAGATCTGGTTGGTTCCTCCTCACCTTGATGATAGTGGCAAAATATTCCCCATCAATGTAATTGTCTGTCTTTAAGTAGAGGTCTCGTAGCTCACTTGCTCCTACAGGATTGTATTTGTCATTGAACTTATCAAAACGCTGGAAGGTCTGGCGTCCCTGAATAAGGAAACAGGAACACAAGTATATTATTATCAGAGCTGCTGGGACATGGAGAGCGAAGGAATGGCCACAAGGAACAGGGCCTGGGAACCGGGGGGAAGGGGGTGGGCTCCAAGAAAGGAATCTGGCACAGTTGACAATGAGTGAACCTCAAAATTGTCTGTGGGTGCTTTCAGTCAGCACGGTCAGCCAACACGGTTAAGAGGACTCTGAGAAGTGGGAGGTTATAGGAGAATGGCATGTGCGGTTCTGAGTATGAGCATGAAGCTGACATCATCTTTTTCAACCTACAGCGTGAACATCCAGAGAATCAACAGTCAGGTCATAGGGATGCATCTTTAATTTGTCGAAAAGTTCCTTCAGGGTCAGATTTTTCTCCTTGCTGCTGTAGACCACTCTGTCAGCATCGATGTGGTAAGATTTCTTAATAAAGCGCAGCAGGTGCTTTTGGTTCATGCAAGCGGCTGCATGGATATGGGTGTCCACCTGTGTGTACATTCAGAGAAAGAAAACCAACAATCAGCCCTAGTCATGCTGCTCTGTTAGAGGCCATGGTGCCTGCAAACCCCGTTGAGGCAAGAGAAAGGAATAAGTAGAGGGATGTGACCTGACATCCGGTGAAGGTGGCCCGGCAGGAAAGAACCAGCAGCACCTTTTTGTACCCTTGCGAGAATGTGAAAGTTTAGGGCGATGCAATTATAATGCCTATTTCTCTTGGATATCTGCCTATCCAATTAACTCTCTACCTTTGATCCACACAAAATTCTCGGGGACCATTCTCCACCCGTGAAATAAACTAGCTGCCACAGCTTTCAGCCCCAAAGGGAGAAAAGATCAAAATCATGTCAAAGCCATGACTGACACAGCGATGGAACTTATGAGTTAGATATTTAAAAACAAAAATTTAATGTTTTATTTCTTTTTGAGAGAGAGGGAGAGGGAGACAGAGTGTGAGCAGGGGAGGGGCAGAGAGAGAGGGAGACACAGAATCTGAAGCAGGCTCTGGGCTCCAAGCTGTCAGCACAGAGCTCGAAGTGGGGCTTGAACTCACAAACCTCGAGATCATGACCCGAGCCAAAGTCACATGTTTATTTATTTATTTATTTTTTTAAGTTTAAAAAAATTTTTTTTCAACGTTTATTTATTTTTGGGACAGCGAGAGACAGAGCATGAACAAGGGAGGGGCAGAGAGAGAGGGAGACACAGAATCCGAAACAGGCTCCAGGCTCTGAGCCATCAGCCCTGAGCCTGACGCAGGGCTCGAACTCCCGGACTGCGAGATCATGACCTGGCTGAAGTCGGACGCTTAACCAACTGCGCCACCCAGGCGCCCCTAAAGTCACATGTTTAACAGGCTGAGCCACCCAGGCGCCCCTGAGCTAGATATTCTTATGATTATAATTTTATAGCCTGGAGATTTGATAGATGAATTTGCCCAAGGTTATACAGGCAGCTGAGCCAGGATTTGGTCCTGAATCTTTGCTCGTATATTTTCTATCCTCACTTCTTTCAATCACTCAAATGGTCGGAACACATCTCAGAGGTGTTTCTAAGTTGATTCGTTTTCTACACTTATTAGCACATCTGATGCCCACCGTCCCTCTTGTGAGCTAGACTGAGCAGATATATTTTCCAATTTTACGAATGAGGAAACAAACTCAGAAATATTTAATCATCACCCGCTATATCTCAGAGTCAGGAAGTAGAAGAAAAAGGACTAGAAGAAAGATGTTCCAAAGCCTGGAAGAGCAGTTTTTGAGATTTCGTTCGTTTTTGTTATTTTTGTGGTTCACGATCATTATAATTTTTTGTGGCAAGAATGTGGTAAACCCTTCTGTGTAGAAAACAGTAGAAATGGCATTTTAACTTTCTAGAATAATTCATTTGCTTTCACTAAAAACAGTTTCTTTCTTGTCCCACTCAAGAGCTAACTGGGCTCCCGTTTTTGCCCAGCGCTGGCCCCTGAGCAGTGCCCACGTTTACCTTCCTGCAGTTATAAAAATCTCGGTGGGGGTTGTTCTTCAACTCCTTTAACTCGTCCATCTCGTTGAGCATCTCATGGACCTGGAACTTGGAAGACAGGAACTTCAGGCGCCGGTGGGTGTAGGTCTTACTGTGGAAAATTAAATCACATAATTCTGAATCATTCAGACACTTAAGGAAAACAGACACAGTTTCAAAACCATCAGGACCCTTATTACCCATAGGAAGCAATTATTGAAACAAACATTTCAGTTTGCAGTTAATCTCACTTGAGAAGTATTGGGCTCCAGGGGCTCAATCTTTTCATCCATGTTGGACAGAATAGTGAGGGAAGACTTGGGAAGGCATTTAACAGCCCCGGGGAGACAGCGTTGCTCAAGGCTAAGGGTCCTGGCTTTAGGGATGGCAGATGCAGACTTGAATCTCAGGGAGCTGTGTGACTTTGGGAGATTATTTAACTCATCAGAGTCTCCGCTTACAAAACGGCAATTATAAAACTACCCACCTCGCAGAATGCTTGTGAGGAGATGGGAAATAATGTACCTGAAGGGTTTAACAGTGTTTGAACATTGTAAGCACTTGGTAAATACTCATTCTTACTAAGAGCAGTGTTAGTACTCGTGGTGGTAGCATCACTAAACACTCACACAGGTCCTTGGGCAATTAAAGCAAGCAAAAAATTCATATCATCTAAGAAGGTGTCCATATCGAGATAAGGAAGTGGCTTAGGTTCATCTTTGCTGGCTGCTGCTTCATTAGGATAGACGTGAACCACACCGTCCTTCATTTTGAGGTGATAACCCAGGTTTTCCGGGAGGTTATCTGTTTGGAAGGGATCTTCTCCGTTCTTCGCAGGAGGGGTAAAGACTTTCTCAATGAAACACAGAGTAATACATCAGGAAATAAGACAAATGACCACATGCAAATAACCAAAATATGAAATGCTGTAAGATCTCATTTGTTTGGAATCCTGTACGTCATAAGTTATAATTATTCACCCAGAGCTAAGCTAAAGCTTATTTTTACGTTATTTTTCTTTCTTTTCTTTATTATTATTTTATTTTATTTTTATTTTTGAGAGAGAGAGACACAGAGGGTGAGCAGGGGAGGGGCAGAGAGAGAGGGAGACACAGAATCCGAAGCAGGCTCCAGGCTCTGAGCTGTCAGCACAGAGCCCAATGCGGGGCTCCAACCCTTAAACTGCGAGTTCATGACCTGAGCTGAAGGCGGACGCTTAACCCACTGAGCCACCCAGGCGCTCCTACATTATTTTTCAAAGCTGACCAAGTTAGTAGTTTAAAATAACTATAAGATTTTATCTAGTGTAAGAATGATTTTCAAGTCCTTTAGAAGTACTGTTTACATGATTGATACACTACTTACCAATAATTTTATTTACTGAAGTAGCTTATCAAGGGCTTCCTGTTTAGAACATTTTATTAGCTTATGAGATATTTGCATAGAAATAAAATCAAACTACAGTTGAAAAGTAGAATTTGCATTGTGTCCTTAATAAAACCAACCTCTCTAGAAGTCTTAATTTAGAGTGGTTATTTTCAAAAAACTTTATTTTTTAGAGCAGTTTAAAATATTTTTTAAATATTTATTTATTCTTGAGAGAGAGAGAGAGAGAGAGAGAGAGAGAAAGACAGAGCACAAGCGGGGGAGGGGCAGAGAGAGAGGGAGACACGGAATCTGAAACAGGCTCCAGGCTCTGAGCTGTCAGCGCAGGGCCTGACACAGGGCTCAAACCCACAAACTGGGAGATCATGACCTGAGCAGAAGTCAGACGCTTAACCAACTGAGCCACCCAGGCGTCCCTAGAGCAGTTTTAAGTTCATAGCAAAATTGAGCATCAAATACACAGTTCCCATATACTGACTGCTACTCCCGCACAGGCACTGCCTTCCCCACTATCCACACCCTCCACCAGAGGGTACATTTGGTGCAACTGATGAACATAACTGACATGTCGTAATCACCCAAAGTCCATCCTTTAACTTACAGTTCACTCTTGGGGTTGTGCAATATATAAGTTTGGACAAATGTACAATGACATGTATCCACTCTTAGAGTATCATACAAATGGTCTCACTGCCCTAAAGACCCTTTGTGCTCCGTCTAGACTGTTTTTTTTTTTGTTTGTTTGTTTTTGTTTTTTTTTTTAACGTTTATTTATTTTTGGGACAGAGAGAGACAGAGCATGAATGGGGGAGGGGCAGAGAGAGAGGGAGACACAGAATCGGAAACAGGCTCCAGGCTCTGAGCCATCAGCCCAGAGCGCGACGCGGGGCTCGAACTCACGGACCGCGAGATTGTGACCTGGCTGAAGCCGGACGCTTAACCGACTGCGCCACCCAGGTGTCCCTAGACTGGTTTTAATATAAGTGGAAATATAAAATAAAGTCTTACTAGAAGAATTCCAGTTCTTATTGTAATTATAACATACTATCCACCTTCGAAAGCACCTACAAAAGAATGAGAAGGGATTTTGTGGGTAAATGCCCCCTTCTTTCCAGTGCTAACAGTTTCAACCTAAGAAAGCCAGGAAGAAATTCTACGTTGTCATGGCCTTTAAAGCGCTTAACTTTCTACTTTCAACAAGTAAGTGCCCAAGGCAGCAGAAAAGTCTCCAGTTTGCCAGTGATGACTCACAACCACAGTGGGAAAAATAATATGGGAAGAAAAAAGTCATGCATTTTCTATTCAAAACTAGGAGACAAGGAACATGAAAGAAGTGAAACAGTATTTTGCTATGTCGAATATTAATTTTTTGACTCTTTATACTCGAACATAATAGAGAGATAAGGCACAATTTAGAAGAAGCAAAGACAAAACAAATATCTTAATGACAGTATTATAGAAAAGAGGTAAACCGATTTTATGTATCGCCAAACAGGATCCATGTTTACTCTGATTTTAATATTAAAAGGAATTATAGAGAAGAAGTTACAGAACTGGAAAGCTTTAATGACATAACAATTTGCAAGCTCAAAAACCCTTAATATTTGTCTCCCTTGAAATCTCAAACCTAGAAGTATACTCCAGAAGATGTCGAGCAACTGCACAAGGATGTTTCTCTAACGCTGTTCATTGCAACCTTAATGGAAATCAATTTTTAAAAGTCGGAAATCTAAATGCCTAAAAATGAGAATTGGTTAAATGAAACATGATACAGTTAGGGGCGCCTGGGTGGCGCAGTCGGTTAGGCGTCCAACTTCAGCCAGGTCGCGATCTCGCGGTCTGTGAGTTCGAGCCCCGCGTCGCGCTCTGGGCTGATGGCTCAGAGCCTGGAACCTGCTTCCGATTCTGTGTCTCCCTCTCTCTCTGCCCCTCCCCCGTTCATGCTCTGTCTCTCTCTGTCCCAAAAAATAAATAAATGTTGAAAAAAAAATTAAAAAAAAACAAACATGATACAGTTATACAATAGAAATCTGAGAAGTTCTATAAATCTGATTATTTAAAAACATGTGCTTCACTTCATATAAGGCAGAAAGTAAAAAGTGAGAGACGGAAATGAAGTACTATGGAAAGTCAAAACATATAGTTTAGTGTTCTCCAGAGGTTAGAGGAAGGAAGGAAACGATAGCATCTGGGCTGCACGTCAAAGGGTGAGGTTGCATCTGGACATATGGACATACAGTGAAAAAAGTGAAGGGCAGTCCAGGCACAGGGAACAGCATGACAACAGTACAGGGGCAGGAAAGTGCTGAACCAAACGGCAGACAGGAAACACTTCCGACCAGAACAAAGGTGGAGTAGATAAGGTAAGTTTATAAATAGGTTGAGAATCCGGTTAGAAGGCCAGCTGGTGGCAGGCCTTGAATGCCAGGCTAAAGACTGGACTCAATTTGGAAGGTAATGGGAGCGATTGAAGGTTTGTGATAGGAGAGGGATATGTTCAGATCTGTGTTTTAATAACTGGCACCTAAGTGAATCTCACCAACAGACAGTGAGATTAGAATTTAACAGAATGGGTCAGAAACTATGATAATAGCCTAGACAAGGTGAAAGATAGACCTAAATTAGGGTTTGGGGAAGAGCAAAGAGGGGAGATTTTGAGAGGTATTGTAAGGAATTAATTTATGTGATTGTGCACATGGGCAGGAGAGAGAATGGAGCCAAAGACGACTATGATATTTTTAGACTGGCTTACTTAGATAGTAGTCCCTCCTTATCCATAGGGGACATGTTCCACCACCCCCAGTGGATGCCTGAAACTGTGGATAGCACTGAACCCTGTATAGACTGTCTTTTCCTATGTATATACCTATGTGTGTGTATATATATATATATATATATACCTATGTATATTCCTATGTATATACCTATACATACCTATTAATGAGCCACTGTTCTATCAACTTACATGTTTAATTTATAAATTAGGCACAGTAAGAAATTAACAACTACAACTAATAATAAAATAGATCAATAATAACAACATACTGTAATAAAAATTGGGAGGGGTGCCTGGGTGGCTCAGTTGGTTAAGTGTCTGACTTCAGCTCAGGTCATGATCTCATGGTTCACGAGTTCAAGCCCTTGTGCTGACAGCTCAGAGCCTGGAGCCTGCTTTGGATTCTGTGTCTCCCTTTCTCTCTGCCCCTCCCCTGCTCGCACTCTCTTTCTCTCAAAAATAAAAATAAACATTAAAAAAAATTATTTTTAATTGAACATGGTTTCTCTCGAAATATCTTATTGCCCTAAACTCACCTTTCCTCTTGTGATGATGTGAGATGATAAAAGTCCTATGTGACATGAAATGAGGTGAATAAGGTAGGCCTTGTGAGGTAGCAGTAGGCCACTGACCTCTTTTTTTTTTTTTTTTTTTAAGTAGGCTTCATGCCTAGTGCAGAGCTCAATGTGGGGCTTGAACTCACAACCCTGAGATCAAGAACTGAGCTGAGAGCACCTGGGTGGTCAGTGTGTTAAGAGTCCAACTTCGGCTCAGGTCATGACCTCACGGTTCATGAGTTCGAGCCCCACATCAGACTCTCTGCTGTCACCACAGATCCCGCTTTAGATCCTCTGTCCCCCACCTGCCCCCCGCTCCTCCCCCACTCTCTCTCTCTCTCAAAGTAAATAAATAAACTTAAAAAAAAAAAAGGCATGAGCTGAGATCAAGAACTGGATGCTTAACCGACTAAGCCACCTGGACTCCTCAGGCCACTGCTGACCTTCTGACAATAAATCAGGAGGACCATCTATGTATGGACCTCGGTTGACTGCAGGCAACTGAAACTGAAGAAAGCCAAATCACGGAATGGTGGTGGGGGGAGACTACTGTAATTTAGGGACATACTTAATATTGAGTAGTTAAACCAAAAGATCTATTTCATATGCTGCATAAGAAAATTACTTCTGACGTACCTGGGTAGAAGCTCTCGTTTGCTACCCAAGCCTCACCATCGATGTTCCGCAAGTACTTGGAAGGGGTTTTAGGGAATCTCTGAAATGACTTCTGCATGTACTTCTCCCGTATGCACAGTGCCCTGTACAGACCTTTGCAAACCATTTCAAAGTCTTCAACTGTCACCTGCCAAGAAAGTGTTAGAGCATCGGAGTCACTCCTGTGAAAATCCAAGAGGTGGATTGTCTTGGGTATGCCCCTGCTATCTCCTGGGTGTTGTAGCCCGTGCTGAGCCCACCTGCCCATGTGGCTGCTCCCTTACATGACTTGGGCCCTGGGGCCCTGGGTCTTCCTCCAAGAGCAGGTCCTGAAGTTTCTTGCCCTCTTTCATTTCTAGTAAAACTCACCTGGTCTACAAGTCTTTCCCGACAGTCTTGTGTTTGTTTGGTGTTTGGTAGAAAGCAGTGATTATCTAGTGAGTGTGATTAAAAGAACCCATTCTAACATGGAAAATACCTTCTTCCTTCCAGGTTTTACATACGGGCTTCTGAAGACGGTATCTCAACTGAAAGACCATGTGACTCTAATTTGAGAATTCAAACCACTTTCTGGTCAGTGGGGGAAATATGTGGGGATGAATAAGGTGTCACACATCCCTCAAACCCTATCATGCATGCCCTGCCTTCTGTCGTTATGGATGGATCAGAACATCATCTTATGATAAGTTATCATTCCTTTGGATGGTTTTAAAGAGAACCTAATCTGTGGCTAAAAATGGAGAGATTCTAGAATAAAATTTTCTCAGAACTGCCGGAAATTTCCTAAGCTGGTCTGTCTCCCATGCCCCATCCCTGACTCCGGGCTGGGGACGGCATGCCCAAAGAGTTATAACTTGAAATCACTGAATGATCGTCATCAGAGCCCAAAGATTTTCTGGGACCAATGTAAGCTTGTTCCGAATGTTTGAGGCCCGGATGTTGATCCTAACCAGTTGAACTCTTTTTTTAAAGGCTTGCTGACCTTGGCCGAGAGATTCTGGCACAGGTGCTGGAACTAGAGGTCTGCTTCTAATGGCATGCTTGTTCCTTTGCCACCTAATGGGCCACCGGTCTATCTTCTCCAGGATAAGAGCTGGATCTTATTCACCGTGGTGTCCTCAGCATTTGGCACACAATGCGTAGCACACAGTAGGTGCTCAATAAGAATTGATTACATGGAGTCAACTGATTATCAGGGATTGATGGCCTTGGAAACTTAGTCCTGATCCCCCTTACCTCTCTGTTCAGTTACAGGGTGAGAATGGATGGGGGCACAGAATACAACCAGCTGATTATTGCTCAGCAGTTCAGCCACATTCAGCCAACACGCCTGGGTCTTCAAAGACTCCATGTCATGGTTTCAGGTGCCCTCCAGCTTTCACGGGAGAAACAGCTACTCCCTGACTTCTGTGAACCTTTTCCTTCCTCCCATCCTCTTTCTTTTCGTTTGTGTTTGTTTCTACCAAGCACAAGCGGTATCAACTTTGCCTCTTAGTTTTTATGTTTTTTTGAACTCCTGTGTTCTCCAAACGGCAGCTCTATTGAACATCTCCTTTCAGTCATTTATAATCTAAAATGCCTGCCATTTGCAGTCATGTCATCACACAGAAAGTGAATAAACAAGAATTGTGTTTGTTTCCTTGCTCTGTCCCTTTTTAAATATCTTGGGACTGACCCTAAGTGGGTCAGTTACATGAGAAGGGGGCTTAGGATTGGTCATTAAAACTATATTTGGAGCATAGACTGATAGCTACACATCAGTTTCACCAATATGATGCTGATTCTGCAAGTTCATGTGACAGAGATTTATTAATTGCCCAACTGTCCTGGACAGGACAGGAAGGTCAAGTTGTTTGTGACAGGAGTTTACTATCCCTGTGGCATAACTAGAGTCTATTCCAGGCAATAATCTACCGTGTAGGCATCTGCAATGAAATTGGAGATGACCGTTGGTCAAAAAAAAAAACAATAGCCCCGTTAGAATCTTATAGGCTCTCTCTCATCTTTCTTCTTTTCTCTGGTCTCTCCACTTTTCTTTTCTCATCTCCCTCTCTTTCTTCCAAGCTGTTTTCTTGGATTGGTTTATGCTACCTGAAGCCGTTGTCTCTATTCTAGGGCTGCCCGGGATCCATCTTTTCCCAAGAGCCCCCTGTGCCTCCTCGAGGCTCCCTGTCTTGTCTTGCGATATCCTCAGTGAGATTAGCCCACCAGGTGCTCTCTTGTTTCTTGTGCCAAAATTTGTCTAGTGTATTCTGTAACACACACACTGCATTCCACTACATACTGTCCATGTGCAAGCAAATGGAATAGAGAAGCATAGATCATGTGGGATGATAAAACAAAACAGAAATATAAGTCATGGCAAATCAGTATTGAAATGCAATAATGAAGTACAGCAAAGGACAAGTGAACTAACACCTTCCTCAGAAGGAAAGGCAAGAAGGTAAGGAAGCTGAAACAATCAAGCTGTGTCTTCCCAGCAGCGACATTTGAGGGGAAAAAGAGCAACTCACCCCTGAGGCATAATCGCCAGTGATCTGCACTCTCTGAAAATCAGGCACGGTCTGGTAGGTTGGAGATGAAGAAATGTATTCGTCGATATGGGACAGTTTAGTGGAAGATGCTTCACTTTGTGGAATGGACAAATTAACGGTCTTCCGTCCATGGAAACGCTTTTTTCTGGGTTTGAAACACAAAAATAAAAGAACTTAACTTGGTCCTCATTGGGAGTTGCGTTGTGATAGATTGGTGTTTCACTATCCAATTTCATTTTGAGGACAAAAAGCGCAAATTAAAATGTCAGCTGGCTGTCAGAAACAGGATCCAACCATATGGGAAGAGGGATCACATGACCGTATTCCCTTCTTCCCGGTATCCTTTGGGACCGTTGGCCTTTGGGAACATACGAGAAGGCTTTCAGCATGACCTTATTCTTCGCTGGCAGTCCACTCCTAGCAGATGGACAGTCTGGGAACCACAACAAGCACAGGCTATGTCAGTTATTACCTGTGTTGTTTTCTGCTTGTTCTGAAACTCTGTGAGCTTCTGTTGCCCCCTATGAAAAAAAATAGTGTAATAATGCCTACCTTAAGGAAATTCTGTGAGATTTAGTGTACGGAGTTTATAAGTTGCTTAGTCAATATTAGTTCCTTAGATCAACAAGTATTTATTGAGTTTCTGCTTTGACCCAAGACTTACGTTAGGTCCTATGGGGCATGCTGAACAAGGGGGATCGCTGTTCTTTCCTTAAAGACAAAATAAAGAGGATGGCCAGGGCAGGAAGGCAGAAATGGAGTGTTGTATCCCTGGGGCCTAGAGGAGGTCAGACTGGCCTGAGGGCTATATTCATATCAGATAGCACAATGCGAAGGTTGGCTAAAAATGAACTCTGAAGATGAGGCCCTTGAGTTCTGGTTTCCGTACCCATTGTGTGTAAGTTGAGTGTGTGCCCAGCAGCCATCAGCCTACCTTGGTTTGGAACAATTGCACAGGAGCTCATGTCCTCTTGCTTGGGCAGATAGGGAGGCTTCAACTAAAGGAAGATGTGCATGAGCACAGGATGTCTACTCTTTTCTTCTTTTTAGTCATTGCTAACCTTGCCCTAGCTTATACAGTGCGGGGGTGGGGGTATAGGTGAAAGGGAAGAATTTTTAGCCCTGGAAGAGTTCCTCCTCCAAGTTGAACCATCATTCAGACAGACTGAACCAGCTGCCCTGACAATTCTCCTTCCTGTGTCCCAATGTCCCAACATTCCCTTACACCACTTACCTCCTGCCTTCTGTGGAGGTGGACATGGCCTCCAGGTGGAATATGTGTGCTCGCATCTCATGATGAGAAATTGGACAGATTTCATCCACATCAAAGGGGGAAATCTCCTGACGGCCTCCCTCATCTTTGACTTCAGAGGCAAATACTTTTTCAGCCAAGCTACGTATTTCATCATCAATTTCTAAAAGAGGTTTTCATGGATTAGTATTCAAGCCCTTTCTCAGAAGTCATCAGAGAGTTCCTGCTATGTGTGAGGCACAGTGCTAAGGACTGCCCTGGGTGCGTGGCTCCCCTATACTCTAACCAGTGCCCCAGAAGCATGTCAAAGCTCAGTGCCGCTCTACTGTCTCTTTAGAGGTTTCTGTGTGGGTAGCTTGGAAATCCATTCTCAGAAACACAGGTCAGATTCTTGCAGCACATTTCAGGAGGTCCTAAAGGTGGGATTGGTCTCTTGAAGGATTAGCACTTAATGTAAGATCACCTGTTTCTGGCAGGGCTAAGTCTGATTTCATAGTAACCATGCAGCATAATCTTTCTCATTAGACTGGTGGAGTATTTCCGATGGCTGTGAAGGTGTGAATAGGATTGTTGGTCTTCGGAGCTTTTCTTTCTAGAAAGATCGTAGTGATCTAGGTAGTTTTGAGAAATAAACGTGTACTTTGGGCCTTTCTTCCTCATAGGACAGATACTGTGTTTCTCTCACACATTATTTCAAATCCTGACAACTTGATGATATGCTGGTATGTGGGAGAAGGGGGCCATTGAAAGTTACTACCCAGTGTTGGGAGTCCCACTTCTTGTGGACATGTGGCTTTTCATAATGAATGGCCCTTGGAAAGCCAATTTTACTTTTACATGCCTTAATATTCCCATCCTTTGTTTTTAAGTTTATTTTAAGTAATCTCTACACCCAACGTGGGGCTTAAACTCACAACCCCAAGATCAAGAGTCACATACTCTTCCGACTGAGGCACCTTAATATTCCCATTCTTAGAATGGGTGGAGGGGTGACGTTTAGTTTGGCAATGAATAACCCAAGACTCTCCGGATGTAAGGGAACTAATTTCATCATACAGCGTGGTAATGGCTATCAAGTATCTGCTCTTCTGTTAAGTTCCACTGCATTTTCCACATACCCAATTGTTTTCATCTGAATAGTCATTGCTTCTAATACTTCTAAAATCTCTTCATATTTCCAGAAAAGAGCAGGTAGCAAATAATGAGAATGGCAAAGAGTTAGCTATTTGGAGCAACAGAAGACAGAACACTCTTCAAATGATGACAGAGCAAACTGCGTGCAAAGAGAAAGATGCCCTCATTGCCGCCCCATCAGTGTCCTTACAGATCTCCAAAATGCCACCGTTTCGATTTTGACTTGAGTAAGTGCATGTGTTCAAATCCTTGTTCTGCACTTACCGACACCTCCACCTTCCTCTGTCTTGGTTTCCTCATCTGTAAAGTGGGAATGCTAGTACCCACCAAACCTCGCTCATGAGGCTGTTGTGGTAATAACGTACAGGGAAATACTTTACAGACGACAAAGCACCAGATCAAACTGAATGATGCAATTGGGTGGCATTGGTCAGACAGATATCTGGCATTTGGGGTTAGTTTGGGGCTATTAAGGAAATGATAAATGATATGACTTAGTATAGGTTGAAGCGTACATTGGAAATGATAGTAATTAAATCATAACTTCACCACCACTGTCAGGTCAGCCTATTTTCAAAACCTGGCTTATCACAAAAGAATAACAGAAATCCACTGTATTGCTGAACTTCATGCATCTGTCCGCCTCATTAAACTCAAGCACTTCCTGAAACTGAAGACCGACTACTACTATGGAGTAGTTCTTTGACAAGTACCACACTCCACAAAGGACCAAATGGGACTCTAAATAGATATGTTTGATGGCCTGAGAATGCCTCCCCACCCCACTACCAATTGATCCCCAGAGATTAGTATCATTCCTCCAGGAATGCAAGCAAGCACATGCACCTCAAGGATGAATGGCAAGCAGAAGTTAGAAGAGGCTTCATGCACCATGAAACGCAAATGAAAAGGGGCTAGTTGGTTATGATGATGATGAGGACAAGGATGCAACTGGCTTGTCATGATGGGTCTGTGACAATGCTGCTGGAGGCCTCAGGAAGGACGGCATGGAAATGCATGCTCAGAAACCAAATCCTACTTGCTTGAGATCTGGCTTGTCCAGAACAAACAGTCATTACCTAGGACTGCACGTATCCATTTGTTTCATAGTTTTAAATGTTATTGTTTTTACTGAGTTCCATCTCCCTAAGCCACTAGAGATGATTGAAAAGTTAGAAACTCTACTCTAAGATGTGGTTTGCATGATGCCCCCAAATTACATGGTTGATATTTCCTTCCACTAAATCAACCAGTTGTTTTGACTTCATGCAACCACAGCTGAAATTTGACTCCTCATTCAAGAGCTCTGCCTTTCAAAAATATTTCAGGGAGTGGCGATGATTGTGGGAAAGAAAGAGTGAAACTGGTATTTCAAAAGATGAGTGGATAAGATTTGGTGACAGTTCTGAATCCAGGGAGTAAAGGAGAGCTGAGTCCCTTGTGTTTGTATAGCTAATTGTTGGGTTCTTTTTTCAGCATATTACATTTGAGATAATGGAGTACCTGAGTGGAAATGTCTGGACGACAGGACGTCTTCATTTACATGCGGAGTAGACACGAGAATAGAAACAAGTGGTAAAAAGATGAAGCAGAGTGAACACTGAACTAGGAGTGAGGAAAAGTGCCTGTGACAGCTGGGTGGCCTTGGGGAAACCACATAATCACAAGGAGCCTCAGTGTTCATCATCATAACAAGAGAATGCTAATAATAATAATGTCAACTTCAGAGCATTGCCATAAAGGTTAAACAAGAAATCCTTTAAAAATGACACAGTGCTATATAGAAGTTGGGGATTATTACTATTAACATGGGAAGTGCAAGGCTCTTGAGAAGAGGAATGTCATGCTGGCTTCTTCACTCAACGTTGAGATCCAGAAGAGCATGCTTATTTCCCAGCAGTGCTTTATTGATGGGTAGAAAAGACAGGTCGTAGGTGTTTCATCTGCCACGTCTCATCTCCTCTATGCCTCTCCGAGGCAGACCTACTTACTATCAGTCAGCCTAAGGACAAGTCTAATTTGAAACATAACTTAAAGTTCCAGTTTTATCTGAAGTGAGATTTTATTTGACCCGGTCACAGAAATTTACCATGAAATGTTTTGCTTTGGAGTTGAGGATTTCCTAAGGCAAGACTCAATAGGCCCCGCTGGCTAACCTATATCTAAAGAATACTATTTTATTTTAAAACATCAGATGAACGCCCCTCTGATGTTCTCTTTAAAAAATGGATTTGGTTGGGTTTTTTTTGGCGGGGGGGGAGGGGGGGGAGTCCAGAAAATCCATGAGTTCATTTGCTATGCTATGGGATATCTATGGTTATTATTAATCTTTGTTGGCTTTCAATGGTATCATTTAATAAACACTGCTGGAAAATACTCATGTTTCTGAATTAATGAATAGTACTATTTTTTCATTGATACTTTGGCAAATGGCAGGAAAAATTGTCCAAAATACTCACGTTTTTCTTTAGCTGTTTGAAGTAAAATAAAACAAGATAAAATATATAAACAACTTTCAGAAATCATAGTGGCTGTTAATCTGTGCTTTGGGATAGAAATGTGTAGATTGGTACAAGAAATGGGGGAGGTGGAATGTGTTATTACAGCTCATTCTTCCATTCACCTACAATTTGCTGTCATCAGAAAACTCTGGGAATGTGGTCATTACACACCCCTTTCTTTTCTTTCCCTTTCTAATATGGCTCCTTAAATTTATGTTTATAATCGTAAAGAGGTACGTTTTGTAAAATGTGATGTTAAAGACATCTGCTCTAGAGAAATGGAAACTCTCATACGATGCTGGTTTCAGCCAAACTGAAGGAGCCCATTTGGTAAGCAATTTAGCAACACCTACCAAACAGCCATTTCTGACAATCTACCCTACTGATTTCCATTCTTAAAAATGGCAAAAACTTTATGTACAAATACTGTTGTCAGAATACAATTTTACTTACCCAACTGTAAAGAACCTAAGGGATTAGTTAAGAAGATTTGAATATTACCCAGCCATTTAAAATGATGTTTAGGAAGAGTTTAGAATACCACGATAAACGATTAAGTCATAATGTTAAGGGAAAAAAAAGGCAGGCTATAAAGTGACATGTATTATATAATCACAGCTATGCTTTTTACAAATTCCCTAAAGTTGCATAGAAAATAGATTGAAAAGAAAAACACTAACATGTGAAAAGTGGTATCTTTGGATGATGGGACTGTGGTTGTTTTTTTCTTAGTACTGCTCTCCTAAATTTCTCGTGTTCTCTAAATGAGTGTTATTACTTTTATGTTCAGTGGAATTTCTCTTTCTTGTTTCACAGGAGATATGTATTTCCTTCCTAATGAAAAAGACTTAGTATGATTCTAAAAATCATTATGTGTACAAACCTGGATCGTGAGCCATCAAAATACACAGATTGGGTTAACATTTCCATCACGCTTGTGATTTTCAACTAACACTATAGCTAGAGACGTTGTATAGGACACTGCTGTGAACTCTAACAGGCACAGGCTTTGTTTAGACTAGCAGAGTAGATTTTAAATATCTTCCACCGTTTTCTCCTGGGATCATCAAAGATGCTACCACATGATACAGTTTTAGAAAATTATCTCCCTTCCAAAACTAAGAAGAAGAAAAAATCCTTGAAAATCTTGTCTTGCTTCTTCCTGAAAAGTATAATTAAGTGGTACTCTGAACCCTAAATAAAGGATTGTCAAAGCTGACATGATATACTCAAAGGAATGGCTGCATTTAAAAGAACTGAGCTCTCAAAACACTTTTGCACACCTACCTGGAAGTTTCAACAGAGGCATTGTTGCCGGGGTCCTTGATTCTAGGATAGCACAGTAGAAAGGAGGAGAGAGGAGGCTGTGGGGATGACTGCCTGACACTATAAAATACCCTGACATTCATTTTATGATTTTGCTTTGCATCTGTAATCTGACCCTTCTCTGCTAAAAAGAGAGAGATGAGTTTTAGACCTATTTATAGCTTTAGGCAATTGACAGAGAAAAACAGGTGAAGCCTTCAGTCTTTACCCTGGGATTTCAGAAAAGATATGTGCTAGGTCAGGAATTGCATTTCAGTACTTTCTAAATCTTCCTATGCATCGGATTCTCCTCAGGTGTAGTTTTCTTACATGATTTCACCAGTGATGATTATTTTTCACCCCGGTGAAATACAGCAAAGTCTTATAGGCTCTGGATGTCAAAGTCCTCAGGATTTCAGTCATGAGAACAGCTTGCTGAGTTTGATGTATATGCTGGTGTATTCATCAAGTTCTCTCCACACACACACACACACACACACACACACAGGCACACACATGTGTGTGCACATGAACACACCCACACTTTCATTAGAAATATGCTATATTTCTGACTTCACTCATATGAGGACTTTAAGATACAAAACAGATGAACATAAGGTAAGGGAAGCAACAATAATATAAAAACAGAGATGGGGACAAAACAGAAAAGACTCTTAAATATGGAGAACAAACAGAGGGCTGCTGGAGGCGTTGTTGGAGGGGGATGGGCTAAATGGATAAGGGGCATTAAGGGATCTACTCCCGAAATCATTGTTGCACTATATGCTAACTAACTTAGATGTAAATTAAAAAAATAAATTAAATACAAATTTTAAAAATAAGTAAAAAAAAAAAAAAAAGAAGAAATGGGCTATGTTTAACAGAAATCCCCTTGACAGAATTTATTTAATGAATTAGGTAGTAAACTTACTTCAAATCTTAGAGAAACTAAACTTCCATCTTGAGTGCTCATTTACCCCTCCTTTGTATATTGTTATAAAAAGAATGATATCTTCCTTTTATATAACATTTTATAGTATATAAAGCATTTTTCAGACATTATCTTTTGGATCCTAATTACAATCCTATAAGTACTTTATCCCTGCTTCCCAAATGAGAAAACTGAGGCTCTGAAAAGTGAAGTATCCTGCCCGAAGGCTTTCTACTCATAAATGGCAAAGCTAAGGCCCTCTGGACCAAAATCTTAGGATCTTTCGACAATAACAGAGAGTCTTTGCTGTGGCTAATTATGTGATAATTACTGTTAGGTAAAGAAAGTATTTCTGAGATTCAGCAGAGTTTATCAGTTGTAACAGTTTATATTAAAGACAGTAGCACAAGTTGGAGCTTCAGATTACAACAGAATTATGGATGTAGACTGAATAATCTTTTCACTATTAACTGTTTCCTATGGAAAATTGGAATAAGCCTTTTTGTTGGCAAAACTGAATAGTTTGCTGCCTACGTTTTTGGCGATCGCCTCCTTTTCATCAGCAACATGAAAACACATTTACAATGGTGTTACTGAACCAAA
Organism: Prionailurus bengalensis; assembly: GCF_016509475.1. Lineage (NCBI taxonomy): Eukaryota > Metazoa > Chordata > Mammalia > Carnivora > Felidae > Prionailurus > Prionailurus bengalensis. Next base: position 98,397,606 of record NC_057345.1, read on the forward strand.
ACATTTGTTCATTCCTTTCCAACTTTTTTGGTGATATTTCCACCTGGGTTTCCCAGGGGTATCTACAAATTGATATATCTAAACTAAACATTTCCTTCCCCAATCTTCCTTCCTCTTTAGCGATCCTTATCTTTATATGTTATCCTTCAATTTTCCCCTTCCATTTGTGGCAGATACCCTACTATCTACTCAAAAGTCATTTCCCCTTTTTTTTTCTTATTAATAAAGCCCTTTTTAGTTTGGGCACTAACGTACTCAGCCGAAGTCAACTGTGTTTGCTAAACCTCCAAGCAGCTAGACGTGGCCATGAAGTGCAGTCTGACCAATGGGATATAAACAGAATTGCTGGGTGCCATGGCATACGTTCTGCTTTTTTGCCAGTCTTCTTCTTCCTCTCTGGAATAAAAATATATATATATATGGGTTAGTGCAAATCAACCATTGTTGTAACACAAGTGATGAGCAGGACAAAAGCCACATGTGAAGAAATACCTGAGCAGAAGAAAAGAGCCAGGGTCCCTGAAGATATCCTCAAGTTGCCGTATTAGCCCTGGACTGCCCCCCTGCAGGCTTTCTAAAACAGATGACCCCCAAACAGCGCTGGAGTTAGGGTTACTGACATCCTTCTCACTGCCCCCTCGTATGGTCGAAAATCCACATGTAACTTTTGACTCCCCCCAAACTTAACTACTAATAGCCTACTACAGACCAGAAGCCTTACTGATGACATAAACAGTTGATTAACACATATTTTGCATGTTATATATTGTATACTGTATTTTTATAATAGAGTAAGCTAAAGAAGAGAAAACCATAAGGAAAATACATTTATACTACAGTATTTATAAAAAAAAAAGATCTGTGTATAAGTGGATGTGGCAGTTTTAATCCATGTTGTTCAAGGCTTACCTGTATATAAGAAAAATAAATTTGTTTTAGAAATTGGTTACTCAGGTTTTTTGGTTATTAGCAGCTACTGCAATTTTCATAAATCATTAGTCACCTCAAATTCAGATGATTGCAATAGATTCTTAATTATTTTCACTGCCTCCAAATCATATTGCAAAATACTTCCAGATGAAATCTTTTTAAAACATCACTTTGAGGGGCTCCTGGTTGGCTCAGTTGGTTAGTTGTCTGACTCTTGACTTTGACTCAGGTCATGATCTCATGGTTCATGAGATAGAGCCCCAAGTCAGGGTCTATGCTGACAGCAAGGGTCCTACTTGGGATTCTCCCTTTTTGCCCCTCCTCTGCTCACATGCATCCATGCACTCTCTCTTGCTCCCTCTCAAAAATAAATAAACATAAACAAATAAAACACCACTATATTCTCCATTTTTTTTAATGTTTATTTTTGAGAGAGAGAACATGTGTGTGCGTGCGCTCTAGTGGGGGAGGGGCAGAGAGAAGGAGATAGGATCCAAAGCCAGCTCTGCACTGACAGCACAGAGCCCAGTGCAGGGCTCCAACCCATGAGCTGTGAGATCATGAGCTGAGCAGAAGTTGGACGCTTAACCAACTGAGCCACCCAGGCACCCCTACACTCTCCATTTAAAAACATTCACCGAGTGGCACCTGGGTGGCTCAGTTGGTTAAGCATCCGACTCTTGGTTTTGTGTCAGGTCATGATGTCACGGTTCCTGGGTTCAAGTCCTGCTTCAGGCTCCAAGCTGGCCGTGCAGAGCCTGCTTGGGGTTCTCTCTCTCTCCTCTCTCTTCTCCTCCCCCGCCCCTCAAAATAAATAAATAAACTTACAAAAGTTCACTGACTTCATTTGTTGTTTCAACAAATATTTCTTGGGTACTCAAGGACACCGAGTTTGTGGGTAATTTCAGACAGACTTTGGCTCCAGTCTTATCTCCTGTTTTTACTAGTTGTGTGGCCTCAACTTTTGCAAACCTAACCAGGCACTGTCCTGGGCAGTGGCATATGTATGGTGGTGAACAAGAAAGACACAGCCTCTGTTTATATTCTAATGGGCAACATACAATAAGGTAATTTCAGGTAGTAATGGATGCTAGGAAGAAAACAAAACAAGGTGATTTCTATTGATGAGAATTCTATAACTGAAGACAGGAGCAGGTCTCTTCTCAGAACTATTTAGACTACTAGTGTAGATTTTTAGATACCTCACAGTTAGATACCTCGCATCCAACTTTGGCTCAGGTCCTGATCTCACGGCTTGTGAGTTCGAGCCCCACATCGGGCTCTGTGCTGACCGTTCAGAGCCTGGAGGCTGTTTTGGATTCTGTGTCTCCTTTTCTCTCTGCCCCTCCCCCACTCGTGCTCTGTCTCTGTCTCTCTCTCTCAAAAATGAGCATTTTACAAAGTTTTTTAAAAAATGATGAAGGCTTAAATGGAAACAATCACCGTAGAACTGCAGCAGAAGTGACAGAGATGACCTATTTTGAAGACAAGACTATCAAACCACAAAATGGATATGGGGTGATGGAAGAGGAGTTGTTGAGAATAAGTCTTAAGTTTCCTTGTGAGTGATTGGTAAGAAGATAATACAAGAGGATAGATAGGATTAAAGCCCAAACCAATGTATTTGGCTTAATTCCTCAAAATGGAAATGTCCGGTTGGCAGTTGGATATCTGGCTTTGGAACTCAGGAGAGAATCCTGAACTGGAGATATACTTGTGAGTCATCAGCAATGATCTTGGTTAAAACTCTGATAATCAGTTACAGCCCTGAGACAGAACGTGTGCAAAGAGCAGAGGGCCATAGAAAGATTCTTAAGGAAAACCAATGTTTAAGGATTGCTTGTAGAAAGAAAAGACCACAGAAAAAGTTGAAATGATGGGGGACGAAGGAGGAGAAGAAGAAGATACTGTATCGTGGAAGCTTTGGGAGAAAAGCAATCTGAAACCAAGTCACGGGGCTTAATGTTGTGAGACTTCATGAAAGGACAGAAAATAGTTCCTAGGTTTGGCGATTAGGAAAGTGGGTGATCACCATGGGTCAGTTCAGCTCCTTTTAAGAAGATGCCCAGAGAGAATGAGACATACAAGAGATTTATTGCATTCAAGGTAATGCCTGTGAAGGATAAAAGAGGAGGGAGCAGTGGTAGGCAGGGAAAGTCTTCAGACCATGGTGCGATGATGATCTGACAGGTATAAGAAGAGAGAAGGAAGGAAGGAGGATGACTTGAAAGAGCCTCAGATTTTAGTCTGGGAAAGTCTTGGCCAGGCCAGCGGGGCGTTCCCCACAAGGATTGCCCGTTCAAGGAGTCCTGTAGGGAGAAAACTGGCCCCACTCTAGTACCCTCACCATGTTCAGTCACTGACTGTGAAGTAGGGAGGGTGGATACTGAGCATGGCTTCAGGGTTGCAAATGAAACGTTATGGCAGCTGGAAGCTGTCAGCTGGCTCCCCAGGTCAAGTTCAAGAACCTCTTGTCCCGGCTCTGTGGCTGCCAAACTGTTAGGGAGGTTTTAGAGGAGTCATCGGAGTGGAGGAGGTTTGGTGGTTGTGGGTTGAGGAATGGATGGGAGATGACGAAGTGGAGACCCTTCTTTCCTAACAATGTCAGAGAGTGGACGGAGAAAAAATAGAAAGACAGGTAGAGGGATCTAGGGTCAAGGGAATATATTTATAGATGGAGGAATATAAACATCACCGGAGAATGGAACGTCAAGGACAGAACAAGGTTCCAGTCTTGAAGGACACGGGAGGAGGGGGAAGTGAGACTCGAAGAAAAGAGAGGGATTTTTCCTCTGAGTCTGGAGTGGAGGAAGGGAGAAGGATGCAGAGAGAGAGAGAGAGAGAGAGAGAGAGAGAGAGAGAGAGAATTTTGAGACATGGGGATAGTGTTTGGGGTATTAAAGCCCTGTGTTATTTTTAATATTCCCGATTCACTGAGTAAATGAGTTAATGAATATAAAGTTGTTAGCACATAGAGATGTCCAGACACAAGGTGGTAGATGTAAGTAATGAGGAAAAGAGAAGAACAGATTTGAAGTCTTTACTATCACGTTAAAAATGAAAAGATCTGAAGAGACTTGTCTTTTGGTGAATTCCACCTGATACAGCTTTGAAAAATAAGATTCATTATACTCTGAGGAATTTCTAAAATGGCGTATCTTCTAACATTTAGTGTGTGTGTGTGTGTGTGTGTGTGTGTGTGTGTGTGTTTTAAATCACTTGCAATTTGTTTCTGTTTCCCATACAGTTTTGAAGTGAATTTGACATAAAAAGGGAACCAGTTTCTTGATAATACTCAATGCTTAATATATAGGGAAACAATCACAATAATGGTGTGAAAGTATAATATTTTAGCTTTTATGGAAGGGAATTTGGCAGCATATTTACCAAAAAAACCTTCAACAGTGTGCTTCCTCTATTGATACGGTTTCATTTTTATGACTTTATTTTAAGGAAATTATTATACAAGTACTCAAAAATGTACTTCAAAAATGTTAACTGTAGCCACACCGTTACTAGAGCCAAAAAGTAGGAACTGAGAGGTCTGAACTAGAAGACTGATTACAGGATGGTGCAATCATCACAAAATAACAGTAATTAACTTAGTGATGTGAATGAATACATAGTCACACAGGAAACATTAAATAAAAGATTTTATTAAGTGAGAAAACATAGCACAGAGATGTACACCTAGTATAATCTTGTTTGTGTAAACAAACGAAAGGTATTTAATTTAAATATCACTACAGACATTGATAAACCGCCTGGGCGACTTACATTTGTGTTCTGTCTGGGTAGTGGGATGATGGCGATTTTTTACTTTTTTCTTTTGGCTTGTTTCCATTTTCTACCATGAACAAGTGTTATTTATACCATAAGAAAAAGAAAACCTGAATTTAAAGGAAGATGAAATAAAACAAATCTCGATCCTGTCCTCACCTACAGCCTTTAAGGGAAAACCCTCAGAAGCTTCCTTCAATGGGACAAGTCTCTATTTACCCATACTTTTTCTGTAATTAAGCTTGCTTTTTTTTCAAGCCTCAATATATAAGATAAACTAGTCTTATTTAACTCTATTTTTTGCTTTAGTTTTTAGCAAAAAATATATATTATTTTGTTTTCTTTTAAAAATTGTTAATATGAGAGGCGCCTGGGTGGCTCGGTTGGTTAAGCATCCGGCTCTTGATTTTGGCCTGATTTTGGTCATGATCTCATGGGTTTGTGAGATTGAGCCCCACATTAGGCTCTGTGCTGGCAGCATGGAGCCTGCTTGGGATTCTCTCTCTCCCTCTCTCTGCCCCTCCCCTGCTTGCATGCTCTCTCTCTGCCTCGCTGTCAACATAAATAAATATTTAAAAACATGTTTGTAAATTGTTAATGTGAATATTTCAGCTACCTTATGGACTACATTAGCTGGAGCCAACCTGGGAACCTAACCATCACTTAGAATATTATTCCAATGGAAAACATCCAGAGTTCCAAATAAGAAATTTACAAACATTTTTAAAAGGGGGAGATCTCTTGTATTTCATTGAGTTAGAGAGATCGGTAACCTGAGTCCGTACAGGAAGGAGATGACAGACACATTACGGGAATCGGCTCTAAACAGATCACTGCCGCCTGCCTTCTTTTGTCCAGCAAGCCCCTCTGTTCTGCTATAGCAGAACTCCCTCCCTGCTGTGAAATCTGCCGGGCATCCCCACCCTTTTCCAACCTGCCTTCCATCCCACCCTGCTCGATGCCCTCAGTCACTCATGGCTCAGAGTTACCAAAGCTGCCTATGGGGCTCAGGGTTGCCATGAGTGAACTTTCAGGATCAGCTTAATCTTTTGCTACATTTCCTCAGTGGGAGCAGTTCTGAGCTCATTACAGCTTCTGGTTTGGGAATACACCTCTTTTGCCAGCAGCAACCATGGGCTGTTTTTGTTACCCTGTTACAGGTATGTAAGTTAGTTTTCACCTAAGTAGTCAGTTTTAGTTTGGCGTAAAATCAAACCTATGGAATTTTATGGTATTTTTTTCAGCCTCATTTTCCTATCAGTAATAATTTCCCATACATGCCTAAAAATAAAGAAGTCAAATTTATAGGACTCATCCTTTTCCATGAGACAAACTGACTATTTCCTGCCTCCTGAATGGAACTGAAATTCAGCAATTTGCTTTCAACAAAACCATCTAAACTTCACAGCACACAGCGGTTCTGTTGGAAGTGAGAGGGAGGCATGTTCATAGGATCCATGCCATGGTGATTGTGCTGAGTACTGTTTCAAGTATCTTCCCCCCCCCCCCCTTAAGCATATATCAATTCCTTTAATTTTCACAATAGTCTTTTAAGGAACTATTGTTACCTCCGTTTTACAAGAAGTTGACTTGCCCAAAGGCTCACAGCTAGTGGTCAGTGGTAGCCCAGGTATTCCGGCTGCAGCATGGGGCCTGTGAACCACTGTGTTATATCCTGCCTCACCATTTAGTTGTACAATGACCATGACTGTACCTAGAGGGTACTGGGTTCTGGACTAGACGTGAGGGTATGACCTAGTGATTCCCCACTTGGTGATAGATGGTTGTAGAAGTAGATTGGTGACATCAAGTGGTATTTAAACTTTTTCTTATGAAATCTTCCAATTAAATCTTGAATGAAAGCCTAAAATGGAAAAACAGACAGGAGTGGACTGCTTCAGTTAAAGTAGGGGGACAAAGGAGGAAGGCCTGGGCTCCACCCACTCAGGCTTTCCCGGAAGTCTTTATGGGACTGGAAGGGCTTGGAGAAACGTGGTTTGAAAACTACAAAGTGGGGGCGCCCGGGTGGCTCAGGCGGTTGAACGCCCAGGCTCTTGATTTCGGCTCTGGTCATGATCTCACGGTTACTGTTTGTAGGTTTGATCCCCAAGTCAGGCTCTGTGCTGCCATGCACCGAGTCTGCTTCAGATTCTCTGTCTCCCTCTCTCTACTCCTCCCCCCTGCTTGCTCTCTCTCAAAAAATAAACATTAAAAAAAAAAAGGAAGAAAGAAAAAGAAAACTATAAGTGGATCAGGGGCACCTGGGTGGCTCAGTCGGTTAAGCGTCTGACTTCAGCTCAGGTCACGATCTCACGGTTTGTGAGTTCGAGCCCTACATTCGGCTCTCTGCTGTCAGCCCAGAGCACTCTTTGGATCCTCTGTCCCCTCTCTCTCTCTGCCCCTCCCGCACTTACATGCTAGTGCTCTCTCTCAAAAGTAAATAAACATTTAAAAGAAAAAAAAAAGAAAGAAAAAAGAAAACTTCTAAGTGAATCAAAGAGCAAGGGATCTAAAATCAGGAGACCTGGGCTCAAATGAAGATAAATCCATCCATTTTTAGGGGATTCAGTTTTCTCACCTGCAAAATGGGAGACCATTCCTATGCTACCTTGTTCTTGAGGATTGAATGAGATGAAGTCCGTAAGACACCACTTTGAACTCGCAAAGCAATATAGTTTCCATTTCTACCAAGACCTGACTTAAGAAGGAGAACCCCAAGTGGCATTGAGGCATGAGACAGTTTCTAGTGCATTTTGGGTATCCCTGAGCATTCTCAGACCAGGAAGGAGTCAGAGAAGTCAGAAAAGCTGGGTAGAGTCTTTGAAACGATCACCAAATTCTAACGAAGAAATTTTGTTTTAGTGATGTCTCCTCAATAGAATAGAAAAGATGAATAAGAAAACAATGCCTATCTGGTTCGCTACTAAACGTCCGGAGCAGTGGTGTGCCCAGGCACAATAGCAGGTATTCAATAAAAACTTGCGAAATGAATTGGGAAGGAAAGTCATAAGGAAAATTGAGCGAGCCAACAAACCAAATATATTTTGTTAGAGCATGTGGCTCTGTGTCACGGTGGGATCCAAATGTGGTTCTCTGAGAGGAAATGTCACACCAGATACAGAATGATGGGATGCCACGGGCACAGACCTTGGTAATTTTAGTTCATATGCTATTCTAGAGTTTCATTTTGGACTTTAATTGTTAAATGTCAGACTCCTCAAATTCACAGGCAAAACAAGCATAAATTTATGAGAGTTCTCGATCTAATTTTGAAGAGGTCTTTAGACTTCATTCCAGTGATTAAAAAACAAAACAAAAACAAAACATCAGGGATATTGGGTCTCAGCTGTAAATGTGGAGAATCAATTTGTACTAAGATGTTTTAAAATAATGCACAAATTTCCTTTTTCAGACTTAAATATTCAGTGTAACTTGCACATCTGTAGTTCTAATAGAAAGGGTCATCGTGCCAGTTTTATCGCGTTCACAGAAGCCATCCTAGATTTCTTTTCCTAACTTGGATAACATTTCAGGCTCCAGTGCCTAAAGGTTCTAGGAGGCACCTGCTCAGTTCCAACCACATCCTCCCCCATTAGACAGTTGTGCTGGAAGCCACCTCTATCTTTAGAAACATTTTAGAAACATTTAATATCATTTTGACTCCCAACATTGGGTGAGTGTTAGGTCTCGTTCTCTTTCTACATGCCTGTAAACTGAGGGTACACTGTATTTATACTATTATTATTAAAATTTTTTCTTTAGCATTTATTTTTGGGAGACAGAGCACTAGTGGGGGAGGGGCACAGAGGGAGACACAGAATGTGGAGCAGGGCTCCAGGCTCTGAGCTGTCAGCGCAGAGCCCGATGCGGGGCTCGAACCCATAGACTGTGAGATCATGAACCCAGCCAAAGTCAGATGCTTAACGACTGAGCCACCCAGGTGCCCCTATTTATACTATTATTTTAAGAAGAGACTAAGTGCATCCTTTTAAATTGAAAAATAACATGCAGGTTAATAAACTATTTTGGTGCAAGTGTGAAGTAAATCATGGATACGAATTCTCCAGATAAGAATGATCAATTCACCAGGTTTCCTTCTAGTTCATGAATCTTAAACTTTTAATGCTCATTTTGGCACCGAAAAGGGTATTTGTTTCCTGTATTTCGTATGTTCCTAGAGGTCTAGTTTTCTTTTCCAGACCCCATTTCATTGCCCAGAGTCAACTTTAAAGCAATACAAAGCATATTCTTCCCACTTGGATACTGGACATTGATCCTAGGCCTCGGGTCATGACAGGAGTTGGATACTCTCTGAAATGTCTTAGTTTTGCAAAGTGATCACTAGCATGGCCTCTTGGCCCCTTTACATGTATCTATGGATATAAATAACTCATGTAACTATGTTGTCCTTTTAATAACCTTCAGTATTGCTTGCTCTAAGGCAGAAATCTTAACAGCACGGAGATGCGTGGGAAGTCTCCACATATTTCAAAGAAACAAGCTTCTTACGCTACTTTTTCACCATTTGTCTCTTTGTAGCTTCATATTACCAAACAGAATTAGCAGCCATCAGCAGAATCCAGAAACATCCTCTTCTACATTCTTTTCTCAGTTACCACCGGGTCCAATATTAGCAAACAACAAATGATGGTAGGCATAGGGGATCAATTTTAGGTGCAAATGCTTTAGATACACAAAGCCCATAATTTTTTTCACTTATATTTTATGTTCTAAAATGTTTATATGTCCTAGTAGTCCTATCTAAAAACATATTTTGTCATTTAAATTTGCTTTTCTCAAGTTTAATTCAGCCAAGTATCAATATCCCTCTTTGCCCCCTTTTGAAGAAAAAGTGAAAGTAAAAATGATGTCTTTGGTAGAATAACCAAGATCCTCATAATCACAGTATTTCAGTGTTAGGTGAAAAAATCTAGGTGTGAAGTTTTTGTTTGGGTTTTTTTAGAACTGTATCTCCTTAATTAGGGTTGGGAAACCTGAAACATGCTAATTCAACTTTCCTATTTTGCAAATGAACAAACTATGTATGGGCCAGAGTAGCAAAATTATAGTTGGAACCCATGTTCTTTGGCTCCTAGAACTATGTTCTAACGATACCAAGGTTGGTAGATAGACTGTGCAGTAAATGTGAAAACAGGAAAAAATATTTCCAAAGATAGTTTCAAGCACTTTATATTATTATGTTAGAATTTGACATATAGCTATGGATCATGGCTATGAATCACCCCCAAGGTAAGAGTTTAAAAGCAGGCTTTGACATATTTTACACGGAGATAAAATGAGGAACTCAGATCTTCGAACACTGTCCAAATGTCACATCCAAAAATCTAAAATTAGGGGCGCCTGGGTGGCTCAATTAAGCATCTGACTCTCAATTTTGGTTGAGGTCATGATCTCACCAGTTCATGAGTTTGAGCCTTAGGGCTCTGGGAGGACAGGGCAGACTGCTTGGTATTCTGTCTCCCTCTCTCTCTCTCAAAATAAATAAAAATAAAACTTATTTAAAAAAAACAAACAAAAAAGCCAAGTCTAAAATTAATATTAACTTTCAAGAAAGGCACTTCAGTAGAAAAAAGAATTATGACTAAGCAAAGAACTTCCAGTTTTTATTTTTTAAACATTTAACAAGAAAAACATTCAACCAAATTTTTAAAAATTAGGATGGATTAATTTACAATAAAATAGTCAACTTAAAATATCAGCCCCTTAATTTAGGGCCAAAGAGGCCAATAGTTCTGTTTAAACAACAGAATTGCACAATTGGTATTTTTACCTATATCTGATGGCACAGAAATATAAGTCATACAACTTTCACTGAGATCCTCCCTTCCCTCCAGAGTAGAATTCATCCAGTTGCTTCTTAGGTCAGTACTCAGGCCTTTAAAAATCACCAGTTGTATTCTGAAACATATCTACAACTATTCTGATAATGAGAACACGTTTAAAACAATTCCTAACAGGAAACACCTTAAAAATAATTTTGTGGCACATTACACTGCTTAAAGAAACAGCGAAGATGAAAAATAATGTACAAGAATTATAGTCTCTTGCTTACAGAAACCACCTAAATAAAATATTTTCCCTAATTAATTATCCTTGCTTCTCATAATTTATTAGCAGAGATGAATTACAAGAAGCAGAATGCACCATTTTTTGGTTCTTGGTTGTAGCTGCCAGCTTGAGAGTTCATGACTGTAAATGTAAAAGCAAAATATGACCATGCTCACAAATTCTGGAATGGGAAAAAACGAAAATATCTCTTCAAAGTGTTTCTCCATCCTTGCTTTCAAGTCAGACAAAAAATTCACAGCAGTTTAAGGGATGATGAAAGACTAAACATGGGCCTGCTAACAGACATACTGAGAATAACTTTACCTATTACACTAAAGTGAAAACTGTAAGAAGTATGATATTATATTACCAAGTAACATTCTAGAGTAAGCTGCTGGAGCAAATACAGCACTTAACAGTTTCATTTACAGACTAGGCATGGTGGCCTTTACACAGAACATCTTATTTTCACACTCTTGGGTGTGCAACCCTTAAAACACAAACACACATAAAGTAGTATGTAATTCATGACAGCTGGCCAGGCACTTAACTTGGGGGAAGAGACTTTTCAGATTCTGAGGTAAACTAGAACTTTGCAATTACAAACAAATTCTAAACAACCACACTTTACTTCACACCAACTGAAGTTACTCAGCATTTAACTGTAAGTCTGTCACTCTATCGTGCCAAAATTCACACCTATGTGTAACTTCTTAACAAGCTATTAAAAGAACATTTTCAAGTCTGAATTTTGGCTCCATTTAGATAATTCTGTGCTTAGGACACACTTGAAAAAACTGTAAGGTACATACATATAAGGGCAAAAATGAGTATCTTTTTCCCTAAATTTGATATTACAAAAAGGGTCATACTGTCAGTCACACAGATGAGAAGAGGAGGAAGAGGTGAAGACAATGACAGCTGAGGTGACAAGACTCCATCTAGCCTCAAGAAAGTCACACAGCAATGTTCCAAAAGGAGCAGAAACCCAGCAGCGGGAGTTTCTATTTACAGCTGTTGACAGTATGTGAAAGCTCTCAAAGTTAACACTAAGGAACACAACTCTCTGGGCTTGTTCGCTCTGGGCACAGTGCAGGTTCTTGCCCTCTTCTGAATCCATTTAGAGACAGTGTGGAGTCTCCTTAAATGAAAGCTCGTTTGAGAAGATAGAGGACCTCAGTAAGTACACACCAGAAGAGACCAGAACAGGAAGCGGCCATCTGGGAACTAATCTCTCATCAAAAGTTATCCAAGTCTCCTTTTCATTGGAATTACCAGGAAATTATCTGCAAATGCAAACGCCGTACCTCCAAACCCTCATAACTAACAATCAGTTCTACTTCCCACTCCCTTCTCAAACAGCAATTTCTATAGAAAGGCTACTTCTCTTCTGAGCAAACTCCATCAGCTTATTATCTGGTATACACAGATGAATTCATCAACATCTGGTTTTAAACCCTTCAAAGGACATCATGAAGAAAGAAAATTTTGAAAATTTTGATCTGAGGCATCCTCATTCTCAAAATAATGAGAAAAAATATTGGTTTAATTCAGAGTTTCCACATGGCTAAAAATGGTCTACAGATTTTATTTATAAAAATTTCTAAGCTGACCCTCCTCAAGACGGCAGGTTTTTCCAGTCATGGTAAAGGATCTGTGCTAACTGACCTCTTCTTTCCTTGCAGGACTAACAGTGTGCATCTGGCCAAACTACTAGCTGGAGTTTACTGGTGCAATGAGCAAATGTGGAAGAATTTCTCTCTCTGCAATGCTAACTGGCTTGCTCAAGTTTTGAAACTGTGACCCTGGTCTATTAGCACCTTGCTGTACTCAACTGAAATAACCAAGTCGCCATTGCGGTGGGATGAGAAGGGGAATGAGGGCATTTATAATATACATCCTTAAAATATCATAATACGTAGTGAAAATGTGTCCGTTAATACATCTGAGGCTTGAAAATCATTGATCATAGCTATTAAATAAAACTGCATTAAACTTACAATTTCGAACACCTGCAAATGTAAAGCTTTAGGATATGACCTAAATTTAAATATGAATGGAAGTTCATTATCAGTAAGCTAGAAGAAACAAATTGCATATATTTTGTAAGTGGTGACCTACTCCCTGCCCCCCCACCCCGAAGTAGAGATTAGGTAAAAATTAAGTGAAGTTATTCATAATTGTTTCCAGTTTCATCTTTCTCTTTGAAGAGACCCAAATCAGGTCTTTGGAAATCCAACTTCATACACGTAAGACACGGCATCTGCTATTATGTCGGTATATTTTTCCCTCAAAGGTAGACAGATCATAGACGTATCTCAGACATTCATTTTCATGTATAATGGTTTTTGAGACATCTATTCCACCAAAGTATTATAAAGCAAATCTACAAACCACTTCTAGGAAAAAGGCACTTTGCTGCAAAAGTTAGATTTAATTATGTGGAAGTTGAGAACACTAGGATAGACTCAAAAGTCAGAATTCACTTTTGTATTTATGAATGCAGAGCAGATGCCAGGTATAGAGTATAGCCAATAACATTACAAACAAACCGAATGGTAAACTTAACTATATACTCAGCAAAACAGTAACTTATGACATTTCTCCAAAAACCAACATAGTTCCAAGTTCAACAGTAAAAAGGAAAAAAAAAAAAAAAAAAAAAGTCACCAGCAGTTGCTACTTTAGAGCTCAAGACATTGTTTCCTACAGAATTTCATGTCTACAGTTTGGTTCTCTGTTTCAGAGCATGAATTACTTTTCAGATGAAAAACCTGGGAGGTTTGTTTATATGTGCTGGGGGAGAACCAGGGTGGAAAAACAGTGGGGAGTAACAAGAGGTTCATTTCTCTGGTCAGACAACCAAGTGAGGAGGTAGTTATTCGAAGAACTTCTCAAACAGAGAATAATGTACTGATCTACGGAGAGTTGGGGAAATAGCAGGCGCTTCTTTGTGAAACTGAAGATAGCAACAGGAACACTTCTCCTCCAGGGAAGTCAGGACCAGGGTGTCAGTGCAGCTAAAATAAAGACAGAATCTGTATAAATGGCACACGGAGATTATGAGAAAAACATGGTTAAGAAATCAACATGAACGATAATACATTCGCTTCCAAGCTTGTCATACCTTGACAGTGGCTCTTTTCTGATGCTAGAACTTTAAAAGTATCTATAAGAAAAGAACACACACCATGTCATTATAATCTAGTTTTGATGTAGTGATTCTTCCAATTCCTAATCAGTGCAAGAATATGGTATGGTAGGCATACATTTCATAATAATGTCTTCTGGTTTCTACTGTTATTGAAAGTGTAATGATGTCTATAAAATACTTAAACGCTTTAAAAGTACTCTCAGAAAGGGTGCCATAAGGAAAATATTTTACAGCTGTGAGCAAGTAGAAACTCTCAAATAGCAACACAGAAAAAATAACAGCAATCTCCTCCAAACTGCCTGATGCTAAATAATAAAATTTATGATTATGATGCCAAGAGACCGCATGCTCACCTTGTTACATCACCACACACGGTAACCCCATACAACCTTGAGTCCCATCATCACTGCTGTTGAGTTTCTTCATTCGGTACTGACGTATTTCTCTTACCAGTGTGTAAAAGGCATCTTCAACACCCTGTAAAAGAGAATGATAAAGACGGCTTAATAGACACGATCCAAGGTATGAACTATCTCATTTGTATTTCTTGGGGACACCAAATTTAGCATTTTTATTGAATTACATCAACAGACTGATATATACAAATGGTAAATTTTGAAAAATTATACTCAAGCACAGGAAAATGGGTAACGTGGGACATAGAGAACGACCAGATCTAAAGATTCCATTCAGGAGAGCAAAATCCCTAAATACTGGCTGGTGTTGATGGTGGAAGGTCTAATGTTTGTAACTAATTTTAATCAAGGGTCTTCATTTTAGTAATATTTGTGCATATTAACGTGAGGCTAAAATGCCACACCAAAATATTAATCGGTTCATTTGGGGTTTAAACGAAGGATTAAAAAAAATAATAAAATACAAAAAATTCCATAACAACAAAGAATGCAGATCATTATCTCTAGTAATCAAATTTTTTCTGCCTTAAATGAATGCTTGCCAGGTGTTCAAAGCTCTGCTGTACCTGTCTGGTCTTGGCTGAGGTTTCAATGAATGGAATCCCATAACTCTTGGCCAGTTCATGGGCTTGTTTTGTGTCGACGGTCCTTGTTGGCAAATCACACTTGTTTCCTACTAGCACCATAGGTACATCATCGGAGTCTTTTACTCGCTTAATCTGTTCCCTAAAAAAAAAAAAAAAAGGAACATATCATCATTACCTAAGAGTAAGTTTTTAGGAAGAAATGAACAGATGGAAAAAGAATCTAACCAATTTTATCTAGGCCTGTTAGCTTCTAGTATTGATCTAGTATGGAGTTTCACTTTTTCCCCCCCACGGATTATAAAAGAAGATGCCTAATGGTCTTTTGGTTTAATTATAAAAAAACATGCACAACAGTGGACTGGTTTAGACTTGATGCAGCAGCCATAAGGCAGCCAAGTACTGGTTCACCTTCTAGTGGAAATGGATGGCTATTCTACCTTGACGCATACACCTGTTACGCTCCCTGATTCTCCAAAGAGCTTGGCTCTGGATTTAATTGGCAACCTGAAATCATACTCTAGATTAAGATCTAAAGTATAAAAAGTAAAGCTTACTGCTTCAAAATAACTTTTTGAAGTTTCCTTGAGAGTGACAGTGTTTAATGAAAGACAGTCTATCCACTTCTCTAGATGGGTGATGTCCAAACACCCATCTAGTATCGTTCTTCAAACGATACTATCGCTGGAAGTCCGAGATATAAGATAGAAAACACCAGAAGTGCTCTTCTTAAAGGGGGACTAAAGGATCTGGGAACTCCCAACTTACAGCACTCCTTTCAGTGACATGTAAGACACACCACACAGCAGTTTGGAAACTACTGCTCTAGCTTCTCTTGACCAATACTGTCCAACAGAACTTTTCATGATGATGGAAATATTCTCTATCTGTGCTGTCCAACTATATCCACTAGTCATATGTAGCTGTTGAACACTTAAGAAGTCAGTTGTTATGTGGTCAAGGAACTGAGCTTTCAATTATATTTAACTTTAATTGACTGAAATAATCACGTAAGGTTGTAGCTACCATACTGCACAGCACTACTCCAGACTCTACCCTTGGGTACACACACAATCATGCACCTAAAATTCATTACACTGGCTATCTGCAGAACTGACCTTTGGAGTAACGGCAGTAGCCTATTTTAAAGGATGATATAAGACAAGACAGCGTAAGAGGAAAAATGACTTCTAGAAATTCAACATTAGGTACTTGCCAAGTACTGGACATTTTCTTATGCATTGCTATTATTTCCAGACAGCAAATGGAAAGCAGAGCAGGTTTAAGAAGAAAAAACCCCACCGAAGTCAGTTTTGGACTAGTTTGTTTCTGGGGTGTCTGTGTGGCTCAGTTGGTTAAGTGTCTTGACTCCTGATTTTGCTCAGGTCATGATCTCACGGTTCTGAGACTAAGCCCTGCACTGGGGCTCTGTGCTGGGGGTGGAGCCTGCTTGAGATTCACTTTCTCTCCCTCTGCCCCTCCCCTCCTCCCACTCTCTAGAAGAGAAAGAAAGAAAGAAAGAAAGAAAGAAAGAAAGAGAAAAAGGGAGGGAGGAAGAGAGAAAGAGAGAGAGGGAGAGACAAAAGAAAGAAAAGGAGGAAGGAAGGAAGGAAGGAAGGAAGGAAGGAAGGAAGGAAGGAAGAAAGAAAGAAAGAAAGAAAGAAAGAAAGAAAGAAAGAAACCAACGAACCACTCTCCCTACTGAGTGACTTTTCTGGACTAGTTTGTTTCCATGAGCAGACATCTTCAATGGATGGAGTATAATATGCCTGTAGGCTGTAGGAAGGACACTCACATTGACCATGTGCTAGGCACTTTTCTGGGCGATTAACATGTTATATTATCTTGTTTAATTTTCCAAACAACTCTTGGTAGGTACTATTACCTCCATATTATAGATAAGGAAACTGCATCACAGCCATTTCGTAGTTTGCCCTGAAGTCCCATGGCTAATGGATGATGGAGCCAAGTTTCAACCTGTTCTATTACTCTGCTCAAAGAACATGGAGCTAAGAAAAAGGAGCCCTGGGTTTTTGGTCCCGCTCTGCTACTAATAACCACCATGACTCTAAAAACCTAACAAAACACCTTCTGAACTCGATATCTGATTCTGTAAAACAAGAATGTTGTGCCAGAATTTTTTATGGTCTGACTGAGCTTTGAAACTTTATGGTTCTATTGAGAAAGACCGCCTTTCATCTCTCTTTACTGCCTATTCATTTCTTCCTACCATTTTCTATCTTCTGTCACATACTGACGACTGCTTCTCAGAGGTGTTTTCATCTCTGAAATTCCTGTGGGATCTCTAACACCACCTGTGGTCCTGAATCATCCCATTAGGAAGCTTCATTTAAGTATTATCACACATTCCAGCCATAATGCGTTATGTAAAATATGTCACAATATTAACTTCCAGTTGTAACCCCAGATCCTCAATGTTAAACAACCTAAAACCAACTCTCTTCATAATTAAAGATGCTATCTTTCCTAGTGTGGTATCCTCATCCCCTCACAAAGCTTCAGAACACACTTATCAATCATCCTTTCAGAGTAAATAATGCTCCTAGTACCTGTAAAGGTTAATATCTGCAAATGATTTGCTATTGTTGATGGCAAATACACAGAGGAAGCCTTCGCCTGTCCTCATGTATTGGTCTCTCATGGCACTGTACTCTTCTTGACCAGCTGTATCCAGTATGTCCAACAGACAGGTTTCACCGTCTATAACCACCTGTTTTCGGTAAGAATCCTGGGGTGCGAAGGGTGGGAGACGGCAGGGAGAGAGGAAGATTTCATTTTTATTAGAAACCACAGGGTACGCAATGCTATTGCCAAAGTTAGATAAGCTCCTTCCTAAGTTTATTTCCATCTCTCTGTCCCTCAAACTCCTAATATATAATCACAAACAGAACGTACTTAATGTCACCCTAAGAAAAAAGCCTACAGAAAGGAAAATGTGGTCACTCTGTTCTTGGAAAAGATAAAAAAAGCTTGGTAATTCAAAAGACAGCTATACAGCAGTTAGACTAGAGATTAGCATTCAAGGTGTTATTTTACCAAGGTATAAACTGGAATTTTCTTGTTTATTGTACATTTAAATTCTAAACATACTTCCACCAGTTATACCAGGCCTTGGACACAGTATCATTTGTGTTTATAACTAAACACACAAATACTTTTCATTTCAGACAAAATTATAACACCAAAATATTTTTCTCATCATAGTGGATTTTTACCTTTGGAAAATATTCCGGAATCAAATTCCTAAAGGTTCCAAACAAGGTGCAGTAAAACCCTGGATTGCAAGTAACTTGTTCTGTGAGTGTTCTGCAAGACGAGCAAACATTTATACTAAATTTTAACTTTATTAACTAGCAATGTCTTGCAATATGTGATGCCGAATGTCACACGATCACAACTTGGTTAATGGTTCTTGAAATTCGTTTTGATACACAAGTGCTTTGGATCACAAGCATGTTTCTGGAACGAATTAACCTCGCAAACCAAGGTTTTACTGTATATAGTTATAATTCCTTAGAAAGACAGACATGCATAGAATATATACATGGTTTCAATTTGCCTCTAAGGCAAAAATTTTACTTGTATTTTGATACCTACATTTTGGGAATTCAGTTCAAAGAAAACAACCCATCACACCTGGTAAAGATCTAGCTCCAGAAACAAATGCGAGCTGGTTTCCCAGTTCATTGATCAGTGCCTCTCAACTTCATTGTGGGACTATAATATACTTTCAAATTAACATAGACTTCACATTGCCAAAACTTGCCTGAAGTATGAAATATGGTTAAGTGTACGAGTGTTCGAGGAAATGAGCAAAATTAAAATTATAAGGTAGGTTTGAGTCAAACTAACTTAGGTTAATAGAAGTCAGAGAGAAGTGGTTATTTCCTGGCAGTGTGGGGGTTTACTGACTGGAAAGGGACATGGGAGAACTCTCTGGAGTATTGGAAACGGTCTATATTTCTGAGTGGTGATTATGGAAGTATTTAAAATATAAATTTTAAGTCACTAGGCTGTAGATATACTTGTGAATTTTACTGTATGTATGTTACCCTTCAATAACTAAAACTCAGCAAAATATTAAAAGGTTCTAACTATTAACACTAAAGCTGTTTAGCTTAAATAAAATTTTGCCGAGGACTTACTAATTTTTAATAATGGCTATGTTAGCTTCCATTAAACACTCACCAGCCAGCTGGTGGGGGGAGGGTAGGAAGACCAGGATGTGGATTAAAATAAAAAATCTCTAGTCAGACATTTCTAAATTGAATAAAATTACACAACCTTTTTTAAAGGACCTTAGATGCCATTTATTCAAGCCAATCTAGAACGTGGACTCACAAAAAATTTAAACATACTGATTTTTCTCAACATCCCTGTGTGTGATAGGCAGGACATGTTTATAATAATTTAATAGACGAAGAAAATGAGACTCAGAGAGTTTAAGTGTTTTGTTCAATATAACATAACTAAATAAACTGCCAACACGGACTGAAAAAAATGTAGGTAGTGACTCAAAATCTCATGTTCTTTCTTACTCCAGCCCAGTCTCAGCTGCTTCAACTTTTAATGAAAATTGCAGACTATCTAGATCTCTGAATCCTTTATCTCCATCCTATTACTCAGTCACTCTTCCCACCGCTGGTTTCTTTTTAATAGAGCTGTCATACAGGAGTTCAACGAGTATGCAACAATTTATTAAACTGCTAAATTGTCAAGTTTTTAGAAAAACTCTAACAGCTAATAAAAATGAACTCTTCTCCACAAACATGGAAAGCTTTACTGTATTGCTGAACGCAGTACCCAAAATAACGTTTACTTCTGTCTCCTGATTATTCCTTTAGCTAAACAGCAAGCTAAAGGATAGGGGTAAGGGTGAGCCAAAAGCCAGAGGTAGGGTCAGCACACTGCCACTGGGCCTCACCTCTATGGTGGGATCATATTCATCTACAAAGTGGTTCTGGATTAGCTGGATTGTCAGTGCGCTTTTCCCAACACCACCTGCTCCAACCACCACCAGTTTGTACTCAGTCATTTCACACCAGCGAGAACCTGTGAGAAAGCAGCAATCAGGGTTAACTGGCGAGTCACATCCACAGTACTTCAAAGCTTTCTATAATCAATAGTAAGTTAAAGCCCGAGTTTGAAATATGTGGGTTCCATACACGTGACCCTCCACTTGGTTCTCAGTGATTTCAGGAGTGCAAAAGCACTGGCAGGTTACTGCGGGCCTCAGAATTCTGGCTAGTCTCCTGGCTACTACCCCCACCCTTCGGTATTTTTCAACAGCCCTTGGGCCCCGCCCTCAGCCTAAGGTAAAGGAAACCCCTCTTCCTACTCCTCCCCCAAGTCTTCTCCGCTCCGGTGGGGCAGCCTCCTGGCCATCTCCTCGTCTTACTACCCCGCCGGTCTTCAAAGATCTCCCCCGGAACGCTCAAAACGAAGGACCCCCGCCCAAGGGCCTTTGTCTCCAGCCTGCAGGTTCCGTTCGATTCCTGGCAACAACGAGTTGCCTCTTTGCGCCAAAGACGAACGCTAAACACAACAGGGCCTTACCTCAAACTTCGCTGCCTCCGCTTCCGACTGGTTTAGAACAACTGGGAAAAAGGCTGGAGACCCCGGAACCGCCATGAACAGCCCCCACTAGGGAGCGGCACTTCCGGCCCCGC
The DNA here is from genome assembly GCF_016509475.1 of Prionailurus bengalensis. NCBI lineage: Eukaryota > Metazoa > Chordata > Mammalia > Carnivora > Felidae > Prionailurus > Prionailurus bengalensis. The sequence goes on from NC_057345.1 coordinate 98,418,229, forward strand.
CCGCTACGTAATCAGTCGGCGCCCGGGGCGTCCGAGTCCCCGCCCCAGCCACGTGGGCCCCCGACCCAGGAGTCACGCGGCGGGCCGCACCCAGACCCGCCCCTCCCACACAGGACGTTTCAAAAATGAAAGCGCTAGGTGCTAGAGTCTCAAAAATCAGTAAAACTTTATTCGCTTCCATTCTTTCGCCATTAACAGAAAACTGGAGAAAGCAAAAATGTTTTGTGTTTACAAAGATAAACGGCCTCTTTACCCAGAGAAGATCAAAACCTCAAACGACAACGGGGAAGATAAAAGCGCCCTCCCCCACATCCCCTGAGCTGCCCTTGTCCTCTTAGACAAAGCCTTCAGTCCACTGGCCAGGGACCCTGGATGTGGCCAATTCAAGATGAGGGCCAAGAAATCAGACCAATCCATTCCCGTGATATAAAGTCGAACAGAAGCTACACCAAGGGTCAAGTGCCTGTATTTCACAGGACACAAGAACCAGGCGGCTACTTATAAAAAAAACAAGATTCATTTCAGGCACAACTTTTTTTATTTTTTTGTTTTGTTTTGTTTTTAAATCAGTAAAAGAAACTGGGTCCTAGAAGCTGCAGTGATCTAAGCAGCAGCAAGTTTGTGCATTCGTTTTTTTTTTGTTTTTGTTTAAATACGATTAAATTACCACACTGCTGGCACACCTCATTTGCATGAAATTCTGCACCATACATACTAATTGCAGTAAAGTTACCCCCCTCCCTAATCCCAGGAAAAAAAAAAAAAAAAACTACTCTGGAAGATAATTTTCACTGAAATCTAACCAAACTTCGTTAAGTGGACTGTGACAAGATTATAAATGATATGAAAAATAACATTTTAACATTTGGCCATCAACTTAAGGAAATGGTTTGCCTATACAAATTTTTATAATTTTTGTAATTTTTAATATATTCTACCCTCATATGGTCCTCAGAATTAAAGCATAATGAACAGGAAAGAAAAGGAAAAGAATGCAACTGAGTGCTAAGGCAGAACATCTTGCCAGATAGTAATGAAGGTAGAGTATATGCTAAATACCAAGTGCAGAATTTCATAGGGCCAACGAGATAACAGTCTATATTTTTCACTTACACAGGCGAAGTGGATTTTGCAATTACCAGTTGCGTTAAATGCACCAAATAAAGCTCCTAAGATTGATACTATAAGGCGCCACCTTAAGTTTTCCAGGCTGCAACTGTGCATAATTTTAAAATGGTTTCTTAAATTTATTTATTTTTTTTAAACATAACACGAGGAAGGTGTTAAAACTGGTGTAATAGCTCAATAGAATAAGTATTCCAGATTTTGGGAGGGATGAAGAGGAGGATATTCAGAACCCTTCACCAGAATCCCCCCAACTTGATCATAGTGGATTAATGATGTGCTTTGTGGATGTGGTTAGTCAATGACACCAGCTTGACGAATCTTTCTTTCTGCACCAAATCCCTGTGAAGAAGTAAAATTACAGTTAATCACTACAAAAGCAGTACTTTTTTTAATCATCGTAACCACCACCACTTCTTTCCCAGAGGAGGACATCCCTAATAAGCCCTCCTGATCTATTACGTTCAAAGGATCAGGAAGACCAGAAAATGTGCTGCTTACTGTGAGGAATCATTGTTAGGGGCTGAACCAATGTATATGGAGTTTTAACTAGTTATAAGCATATTGAAACACTGAAAAAGAAAACTGAAGTTCCCTGTGCCATTAAGCTCCGAGCTATGCTGAAATAGGAACTTGATAGGCATATTGTTTGTCAGCTGCCCCTACCCCCACCTCCCAAACCTTGTAATGCCCTCATACCATTGAGTTATCTGGTCCCCTTGGCTGACGAAGAACCATTAGGCGAGGAGCACTGGCATCATCCAGGGTGATGTTCTTCAAGCGATTGACCAACCTATCAGGTCGTGGAGCTGCAACAGCCTTGGGGCCCTCGCTGTAATGAAAAGTTAAGAGGTGAGAAGCAGCAACTCTTGGTGGGAAGAAAGCAAGTACTTGCAGAGGAGTATGTTTTCTATCTAACTACCCAAATGACTCAGTTTTAATGAGGAGACTCTTGCCTCATCTAGCCACCTAGCTATAGCTAGCAAGACAGGACAGACAAGTTTGTTTGTTTTTATTCCTAACTCAAGGTTTATCACTGTGGAGGAACAGAAGAATCATTTGGGTGAGGGTCATCCCTGGACTGGTCTGCACCTAGAAAAACCTGTTCCACAGACACACAAAACGAGGTAATAAGATGTGAAAAACCTTAGACAAGTTAAATATGAAGTATTTCAAGAGACTCCCAGCTCCTCTAATGATATTACAGATTAAAAAAAAAATTTAAAGCACAGAGAAAGCACTGCTAAACTATAAAATTAGAATTTTAAGTAGCATATAAATAACTTAATGGAAGAAAAAGCTAAGCAGAATCCTTGAAGAATAAGGACTACATAATCTTATTATAAGTTCTATTACATAGAATGTACCCAATTAATGTTTCATTAGGCCAGATTTGTAAGACTAAAATTTAGAAAATGAAGGCCAGAGGTAAAAAAGGCACAGTAGGGGTGTCTCGGTTAAGTGTCCGACTTCAGGTCAGGTCATGATCTCATGGTTGGAGTTCGAGTTCTGTATCAGGCTCTCTGCTGTCAGTGCATAGAGATCCTCAATCTCCCTCTATGCCCCTCCCCCACTTGTACTCTTTCAAAAAAAAAAAAAATCAAACATATTAAAAAAAAAAACAAACCACACACACACACACACACACACACACACACACACACACACGAAAGATCAAGAAATAGCAAGAAAGTAGCAGGATAAAAAGAGGAGCGATGAAAAGTGAAGAAGTGTGATTAAACCAGAGTTTATGAAAGTTTATAGACAGTCCAGGGAATTTACCAATCCAACAACAACAAACTCACCAGACTCGCCAAACATTACAAGCACTGCACTTGCCAGTGCGCTGATTAAGAATCACTGAGAATTCCACCTCATCTCCAGCCTGTAGCTCAATGCCATCTTGAACTTCTTTCACATGGAAGAAGAGCTTCTTGCTATCTCCTACTTCATAGTTAATGAAGCCAAACTGAGGGGGGGTGGGGAGAGGGAAAAATAAAGACAGTAACTAAAAACAGGACATACTACAGAGGGGAAAAGTACCTCACTGTGAATGAAGCACAATACCTAACTAGAAGGCGATTTATTAAACATGGTATTAATGCTGATACTCCAGTTTAATTGCACATGTTATAATGTAACAGCATATGGGTCTGAAAAACTTGTCAAGAAATGTTATCTTTGAAATCACTGCCATTCAATCTATCATAGCCTGTCTGAAACAAAGGTTGCCTGTGTTTTCATATAGTATATGAAGTTTTTGAATTAAGCAAAATCACACTGAGATTTCAATATGAGGAATAGTTTTGTTTGCCCTAAACTTATCTTATGAACACCTTTACATATGCTTTTGTTGTGTGGTCTGCAAAAGAAGTCCCGAGCTCAAGCATACAAAATCCTAGTCTTTCTATTCTGAAGAATCTCATTCCGAACTTATTTCCCCTGTCATGTAATGTTATCAATAGCACTCTTAACTTTCTTTTTGCTCATATCACCAGTTTTTTCCTTTTCATGTCATTTTCTTCATATTTTTACAAGCTACCTCAAATCAATGAAAAAAGTAGAAATGAGTACTGATGGTTCTCCCTTGGCTGAAAAAATTTCAAGGTTTTGGTTACCACTTGTGTACCAACTCATAAAAGGATCAAATTCAGATCCAGAGATACTACCACTTACCTGATCTTTCACACACTCCACTGTGGCCCTACGCAGGGGTGTGATGTTATAGGCCATAGTCTGTGCATTTTGGCCCAGAACACACAACTGGAACTTGACACTTTCCCCTTTCTGCAGGCAATCTCCTTTGTTGGCCATCCCAACTATGCCAAATGGATAGACTTCACCTTTCATATCCCCTGTAATGAGAGACAGGTATAAAGTCTGAAAACTAATAGTTCAGAATGATCCTATGCTGATGGTCATAAGTTTATAGGTAAGTTGCTAAGAATGTATTCTTACCTAAGAAAAATGTTTTAATACCTGAGAACTCCTACCTTAAAGCTTCAATGAAATATTACCAAGAAAACAAATGAGAACTTGTAGTAGTACTTTACTAGCTAATGAACAGTTTTAAACCATCCTTACGAAATTAAAAGGAACATTGGCACTCAACCTCATTACCTAAATATGTGGGCATTTTAAGCAGAATGGGTTGCTAGCATGATCTTCTGAATTATCTTCTTCCCCATTCACAGTATGAGCCAACCAGTCAAAAATATTTCTGACCCATACTCAACTGGGCATTAAACAAGCCAGGCACAGGCAAAAACAATGTGGATAAATTTCCTTGAAATTCTAATCTCTTTTCTTTGTTCTGATTATGGCTCCCTCACACCAACAGGCACTTTCTCCTAGTTCAGAGCTCAGCATACTTTCTCAAAAGACAGTAAATATTTTAGACTTATAAATCATCCTATTTCTGTCACATCTACCCAACTTTGCTGTTGTAGTGGGAAAGCAACCAAACACAAGATGTAAACTACGGCCATAGCTGTTTTAAGAAAACTTTACTTACAGAAACAAACCACCCTATTTGCTGAGCTCTGCCCTAGACTAAAATGTTGGCTGGAGAGGAATGCAGGCTAGGAATAAGAACTGTGCCAAAGGTTCAGTTGCTTATCATATCAGTTCATCTGAAGGGGAAGCCACTGAATCAACAAAGGTGAAGAGGAGAAAAAAACATCAGGTGGAAGTGGAAGCTTCAGAACTGGAAATGCTTTTAACAATTCTTTTAATGATTATAAGGTGTAAGGGAAGGTTTTCCTTTCAAACATACAGGAACCACAAACTTTTGAGGATACACTTCCAACAAAGTCATACACAAGCATTCTCTAGAGACAGCTGGTCTGATTCAGTTTTATTAAAGCAGTCATTTATTAAACATTTACAGATTCGTATTTAATCATTCTAGAATCTTCTCAAAGAAATTACCCTCATTTTAAAGATGAAGAAACTAAGCTAGGAGAGATTTAAGTAATTTGTCCAAAGTTATACAAGTAGAAGTGGAAGAAGTGGTGTTCAGATCTAGGCCTTGCCCTACTTCAAAGTGTTCCTGAATGAAAGAGCTGTTCTCACTATCAAGTGGGAAAATGTAACCTGTCTAGTCTCAAAACCCTCTAAGGTCTATTAGAGTTCAGAAAAGTTTCCTTTCCCACAAAATCACTGCTTGACTATATCCTAGAGCCAGAGTTGAAGAGTAAGTGTACTGGGGGTTGGGAACACAAAAAGAAGTCAAAGTGAAATGTTACAGAGGAAGTACTGCAAAGGTGAGTAAGTTGCCCAGTCCCCACGGCCCTTTTAGGAGTATGGTGTAATCATGTCATTCATTTAAAATACTGATTTGCAAAAGACCAGATTTGTACTGAATGATTTTTTAAAAATAGTGTGTTTAACCACCAGGGTCAGTTATAAGATGAGAAAGCAGACAAAGGAAGTTTATTTTAAAATTAATTTGAATTAGATCTGAATCAACTAAAGGAGTGATTTATTGAAATAAAAGACTGATTTGCTATAAAATCTATTCCTATCTGGAGGTGTGTGTGTTGGGGAGAACTGGATGTACTCCGATTCTATGTAAAGCGGAAACTCCTAAGGGCCTCATACAAGGAGCATGTATGTTATCAAGGTTCATTTCTTTCTCTCAAATGACCTGTTCTTCCCCACTTTATGCCCTCTGACTCCTAGATAACACAAGACTTATTCTCTTAAGTCAAGCTATCATCTTTGGTTGGAAATTCAAACCCTCTTCTCATCAACCCCATCATTATGGTAATTTAGCTCTACTAATCATCAGTGGTCCTTACGATCATTCCTATTGCAAACTTATTTTATGAACAAAGTTGTCTTTTGGTACTAATTGTTGGGATGACACCAGAAATCTGGGAGTTTACTGAAGATGGGGAGAAAAAAGCAGTAAATGAAAAATATAGAGAGCCATGGCCCAGAAACAAGTAGTAGGATCCACATGGAACCCTAGCTATTAAGAAATAAATATAGGACATTTACAGAAAGCAAAATATTTATAGAAGTGAATTGGCTACTAGGAAAATTTGTTAATACTGATGTAAATAATTACAGAATAATACAAGAAAACTGTAAAGTTGTACTAAATGCAGCCAACTGTAAATATCTGATTATCCAACATTAGATGAGTACTTTTAGTGTGAGATTTTGTTCTCAGTCTATTTCAGTATAACTCAGTTGCTCACATAACAGTCATTTGTTCACAACATAAACCCAGGATGATGATCATAAAAACCAAGGGTTGGGGGGGAGGATAGGAAGAGGCACTTTTCCTTAATTTCAGTTTCTAAGGAGTCTGAAAGCGACTGCAACCAACACCACCACATTTTAAAATGTTCCAAGTGCTCATGTAAAGGTAAAACAAATTTTAAACAATCTGATAGGGCTGCTCTTACCTTCCTCCACAATCTCAATCATTCCTTGGTACTCAGTCTGTGTTGGATCAACACTCCTCAAGGGGCGAATGACTTTACCAGAGTAGATGGTGGGATCGGCTTCCTCAGTAATGCCATTCACTACAAAGCAAAAGCATGTATACTTCTTATTCAACAATTTTAACTCCATTCCACAGGAAAAAAGCAAAAATCATCAGAACAAATGTTAACAGAGGGTTGCTGGCTGGTCTGCTACTCATGAACTATTGCTAAATTATCATGAAAATAATGTTAATTTGGGGGTGCCAGGGTGGCTCAGAAGGTTCAGCATTGGGCTTCAGCTCAGGTCATGAGCTCATCAAGGTTCATGGGACCGAGCCCTACATCGGGCTCTGTGCTGACAGCTCAGAGCCTGGAGCCTGCTTCAGATTCTTTGTCTCCCTGTCTCTGGCCCTCTCCTGCTCGCACTGTCTCTCTCTCTCTCTCTCTCTCTCTAATCTCTAAATCTCTAAAATGCAACCCCAACACTTATACACTTCCCTTTATTTTAAGCTCAATATGTTAGTAATATATATTACTATCTTTCTAAGCACAAAATTTTACTCATCTTGCTTGCCTATAAATACAAACTAAAAAATAAACTCAACAAAGGCAGGTTTCTTGCCTTTGATTTCTTCACTGCTGTATCCCCAGTACTTAAAACACAGCATGTGCTTAGATATTTATTGAAATGAAATGAACGTTCTTGGCTGTCATTTCTCTAGGTCTCACCATGAGAAAGTATTATTTGAGGAGTTGAGATCAAAATCAAAAGTTGCGGGTTTTTTTTTTTAAGTTAGAGATCCTAAACAGCAACCATTTTAAGTTCCCATTATTATTCTCATTCTTCTCCAAAACAGCGTCCTCGAAGAATGCCTCTTTCCCTATTCCCATGGATATTTACATCTTAGGGTTATTTTTTAAGAAAGAGGTACTGAATTGAAACTCAAGTGAATGATCTAAACTATCTATCTAGTGGTTCTCAAACTTTAGCGTACGTCAGAATCACCTAAAGGATTTGTTAAAACAGAATGCCCATCCTAAGTTTAGTAGCTCTGGGGTGGGGTCAAAGAACTTGTATTTCTTCTAAGTGGCCAGGTGATGCTACTGTATCTGGGTATCACACCTGGGGGACCACTAATTTTGGGTTTTTGCTTCATCTCCCATGCTGTCTCTCATCTCCCACCAAAAGCCTAGACTAAATAAGTAGAAATCACAATTCATTACCTGAGTGTGTTTTGTTCACTTTTTCTGCACTGACTTTGTTGCCTTTGCCTTTGGACAAGCTATACTCGACCATGTCCCCCAGTTCCAAGCTATCGACATCACCAGAGAACTCACTGGGAAGAAAGGAAACATTTGAATAAGCAATCACCACAAACATCAACTGTAGCAAATAAATTTACTTCTTCTATAACAACATTCATGGTGTGCTTATGCTGGATACTGTCTGAAGCACATTATAGGCAGTGACTCATTTAATCCTCAGAAACACCCAATGAAAAGGCACCATTATCTCCAGCTTCAAGACAATGAAACTAAAATACTAGGAGGTCAATTAGGTGGCAGAGCCAGGATTCAAACCTGAACCATCTAAGAGCCTATGCCCTTAACTGACACATATTAAATGTACAATTCTCTGGTAGCAACATAGAAGACAGTATTCTTTTACTGAAGCAGAAAGTTCTTGCCCAATGTTCAAAGCAGGTACAGGCCTTTATCTTCCGGCCACATGTTCCCTATACACATGATTAACTTTTGTTTATATAGTGCCATAATTTTACCAATATGAAATTTGGAATTACAAAATATATAACCACCCGATACTAAATGTTTTCGAACAAAACCAAACAATGGATAGTAAACTCTAAGTTCCTAAAAGGTATTCCTCACCTGTAATGGAAAAAGATTTCCTTATCATGATTAGCTGTTTCAATAAATCCAAAATTATCCTTCAGAGTTGCCACATAACCCAAGAGCCTCTTGGAGTTGGAATTACGACCTAAAAGTCGAACACAAGTTGCAATCTGCTGTCCAGGCCTCTGTTTGTCACTAATACTAAATTCAACCTGTGAAAAATAAGGACACTCATATTTAATATCATGTCTTTCCCACACCAAGCTCCTTACCTTAGGACCTACAACTTCCCACTCCAAATATCCTTTGTGTTAAATACTCTGATGGAAGAGATTTTCACCAAAACTAACACTTT